>NC_091259.1:78022500-79272500 GCF_042477335.2 Ovis canadensis | reverse complement strand
ACAGCATGTGCTGCAATATGCCAGGCTTCCCTGTCCCTCACCATCTCCCAGAGTTCGGCCAAGTTTATGTCCGTTGTGTTGGTGATACCATCCGACCATCTTATCCTCTGTTGCCCCCTTCTCCTGCCTTCAATCTTTCCCAGCATCAGGGTCTTTTCCAATGGGTTGGCTGTTTGCATCAGGCGGCCAAAGTATCGGAGTTTCAGCTTCAGCATCAGTCCTTCCAATGAATATTCAGAACTGATTTCCTTTGGGATTGACTGGTTTGATCTCCTTGTGGTCTAAGGGACTTTCAAGAGTCCTTCCCAACACCATAGTTCAAAAGTATCATTTCTTCAGTGCTCAGCCTTCTTTATGATCCAACCTCTCATATCCATACATGACCACTGGAAAAAGCATAGATTTGACTAGATGGACCTTTGTTGGCAATGTCTCTGCTTTTTAATATGCTGTTTAGGTTGGTCATAGCTTTTCTTCCAAGGAATTTCATGGCTACAGTCACCATCTGCAGTGATTTTGGAGCCCCCCCAAAATAAAATCTGTCACTGTTTCCATTGCTTCCCCATCTATTTGCCATGAAGCGATGGGACCGGATGCTGAGATCTTAGTTTTTTGAATGTTGAGCTTCAAGCTAACTTTTTCACTGTCCTCTTTCACTTTCATCAAGAAGCTCTTTAGTTCCTCTTCACTTTCTGCCATTAGGGTGGTGTCATCTGCATAACTTAGGTTATTCATATTCCTCCTAGCAATCTTGATTCCTGCTTGAGCATCATCCAGCCTGGCATTTTGCATGAAGTACTCTGTATAAACAGGGTGACAATATACAGCTTTGATGTACTCCTTTCCCAATTTGGAACCCATCTGTTGTTCCATGTCCAGTTCTAACTGTTGCTTCTTGACCTTCATACAGGTTTCTCAGGAAGCAGATAAGGTGGTCTGGTATTCCCATCTCTTTAAGAATATTCCACAATTTGTTGTGATCTTCACAGGCAAAGAATTTAGCGTAGTCAATGAAGCAGAAGTAGATGTTTTTCTGGAATTCCCTTCCTTTTTCTATGATCCAGCAGATGTTGGCAATTTGATCTCTAGTTCCTCTGCCTTTTCTAAATCCAGCTTGTACATCTGGAAGTTCTTGGTCCATGTGCTGTTGAAGCCTAGCTTGAAGGATTTTGAACATACTATACTAGTATGTGAGATGAGTGCAACTGTGCAGTAGTTTGAGCATTCTTCGGCATTGCCTTTCTTTTGGACTGGAATGAAAACTGACCTTTTCCAGTATGTCCATTGTATCTCAATAAAGCTGAAAAAAAATTGCCACCACCAACTGAAAAAATTAATGTAGGAAGACTGATTAGAAGGCTACTGCAATTCTCCAGGGGATCTTCCCAATCCAGGGATCGAACCCAGGTCTCCCGCATCGGAGGCAGGTGCTTTAACCTCTGAGCCACCAGGGAAGCCTTCTCTAAGAGAGAGAAGAAGGTAAATTGAGGTAGATTTAAAGTAAAAGAGTCTGAGAAATATTAAAAAATATTTAGAGAATGTAAGAAATGAGGGGAAGTAATTTTATTGCCCTCTTTCACAGTGTAAGTAGTTAATACTTTTAGAGTGCTTACTGTCTGTATAAGCTTTGATATGTAGGTAGAGCTTTATTTTTTCTTGTATGGATACTAAATTAGTCTAGCATCATTTTTTGAAAGTGTTAACCTTATGGGGTAGGATTTATGATTTTACATGATGAAGAAGCTGAGGCAAACAGTGTTAACCAACTTGCAAAAGAACAGAACAATGTAATTGCAACTCTACTTTTGACTAAAACAAGAACTAATACAATGGGTCAGAATTTATTGAATAGCAGTGTTTTGAGGCATGAGGTAAGTCCCTTAATGCATAGTTTTCTTTAATCATCCAATGAACCTGTGAAACAAGTTCTAAAATTATCTCCATTTACCTAAGAGGCAAGTCAGTCTTAAAGATATAAAATGCAAACCATTTACGAGGAATGAAGCCAGGTCTCGAACACAAATCTCTTACTTTCCAAAACTTAACACTTCATGATTTATCTTTGCTGCTTGAGGAATATTATGTAATTATAGATTTGAAATTACAATTTCTGCTTTTTTATTAAAATTATTTTTTCCTTTGGGAATTTCAATATACATAATTCTAGCTCCAAATTTCTTCTAAATCACAAAGGGAAGAGATACGTTGAAAATAATCCAAAACCCCCAAGTTTGTACTGTTTCTTTTCCTACATCACTTTATCGTATACTGTCTATAAGTTTGACAGTCATCACCATAATGTGGATATTTTCATATTAAACTTATCAACCTATTTTAATTCTGATTTATCTCTTGTTAGCAGAACTCCCTAGCATGGCTTGAGATGCAAATTCAGATTCACCAGTTACTGAGAACTCACTTTATGCTTCAGTTCCAAAAATGTTAATATGCATAGCTAGACTTTATTGTTTCCTATCTCCTCTTCCACTTGTTTTATTATATAACTCTGCTTCCTTGCTCTTTTTCTCTGGACTAAACCCCTGGCATTCTGAAGACTTGTCAGTCTTAATTCTTTGTCATTAAATACAATTTATTTCCCAAGTGGTGTTTCTCCTTCTGGAACTCTGACCTTTGGGACCCCGTTGAGCTCATTACTATTGCCAGTAGCAGACACCCAACCCTCATCAGAATGCTCTGACAGACACTTCCTTTTTTTTGCTTGACATCAGACATTTCACTTGCTGACATCTACAATTTTGTGAGAATTTCAGTGGCTGTCTCAAGCCTGCATTTCATCCCCACTGATAGCATCAGTGTGAAGCATGCAAGAATGTTTCCCTCTGTATTGTTAATGCATTTATCTGTCTGTTAAATACATTTTTGTTGATGTTTAGTGAATCCAATTTCACATAATCACTGGTGCTACCAAATGTGCAAAATTAGACTATTTTTCCAAAAAGTCTCTCAGTATGCAATCTCTGTATTAAATATATCCTCTCAATTTATGCCCAACTACTTATTTATTTACTTATTTGTTTATTCCTTCAGCAAATACTTACTGAACACCTTTTCTTTGTGATATATCATGAAAAGTACAAACCTGGAATAATCAACAGGATTCTTGCTTGATGCTTAGCTGGTCCTTCAAAAACATTTATTGATTGAAAAAGTAAATGGATGAATGAACAGTATAATGACATAGATATTGAATAACTGAATATGGTATCAAGAGTTTGCTCGACCTTCTCATGGGAGAAATCCAGAAACTCATCAACTCAAGGATATTAGGTATCTGCACTTCTTAATCCAGAACTCTTGTTCTAAATTAAGAAGCACAGAGCATTGTATCTGTGTCCCTGTTGAGAATGAACGTCACTGTCTAAGACTGAAGAGGTTAAAAGAGAATAAGGAAACGAACTACTAGAAAATCACCAAAACAGAACAGAAAAGTTAGAAAAAGCGTGAAACTATCGCATGATGCTCAGTTGTGCAGAGAAGATGTTAGTAGCTGAGCTGGTAGAAGAAGAACGACCATTAAGAATGTGAAACAAGGTTAGATAAAAGCAGCTGAATTTCACAGAACGTGTTGTTGCTCAGCATCTCCGATGACATATCACTCTCTTTGCTCTGTATTATTACAGAGAGAATGAGCCATTACTAAGATGGCTGAAGCTATAGAGTTTAAAATGTAACTAGAATCAAATAAAAGCTCACAAAGCATAGTTGATTAGTGCACAGTACAGCGGTGGCATAATTCATATTGAAAGCACTTGAGGTCCATTCCCATCCGTGAGAGAGGCTGAGAATAGCAATCACCTGCCTCTGGGCATTTGGGCCAATTGCCTGTGAGTTGATGAAAATGAGATATGGTATCTGCCCACTCTAGAATTTAATCAGTAGTCAGGGAGAATATGTATTCACTATTTATGATACTTTCTCGGCTCGCATTCACTTCTAAACCCACAATATCTAGCTTCCGATCCCAATACTCTGCTGAAAACAGCTTTCAGAAGGGGTTCCAATGACTTCCTATTTGCAAAACTCAAAAGCATCATCTCAGTTTTCCTTTCCTTTGACCTCTCAGCAGTGATTGAAACCACTGCCGAGTGTTTTCATTTTTTCCTAAAATATTTGCTCTCCCTGGCTTCTTTGGCTGCAATGATATTCATCATTCTTTTCGATTTCTTAGCATCTGATCCCCTTCCTCTGTTAGGAGAAGGCTCACTTTTTTGAGATAACACCCCTTTTCCACTTGGGAAACTGAAAATGCCAGACACTCATTTTGTCAGCGTCTGACAAGAGCATGTCTAATTTTTAATTCCCATACTCATATATATCAGCCCTAGGCTTTGAATCATAATCAACGATGCAAACCAGCAAAGATTACAAAGACTAGGTTCCTTGGTGGCTCAGATGGTATAGAATCTGCCTGCATTGCAGGAGACCAGGTTCAGTCTCTGGGTTGGGAAGATCCCCTGGAGAAGGGAATGGCTATGCACTCCAGTATTCCTGCCTGGAGAGTTCCATGGACAGAGGAATCTGGTGGGCTACAGTCCATGGGGTCACAAAGAGTCTGACAGGACTGAGTGACTAACACACACAGGTCCGGGTGACAAAGGATAACAGAGGTGGTCTCCCTAGGTAAGCTCTCAGTGTGCAACTGCAGAATTTCTGGTGCTGGAATCCAGTGCCCTGTGCTGAAATTTTTGTCATGCAAGCAGTAGTGGCTATGCTCAGCACAATTTTCAACATGTCACCACTACAAGTTTGGTATAATTTTAAATATTCTTCATGGCTATACTCACCAAGTTACATGTATACATCACACAAGAAGTTATCCTAAGCAACTCTAGGTCAAGCATGCCAAAGTATTATAACATATTAGAATAATTGCATCTAAAAATCTATACAAAAGAATAAAAATGTCTCCTTTTTTTTTCTCTTCCTCTTCCCTCCTTTCTCTCTCATTACACATCTCAACTGTATTTTCTTAAGATTTAGATGATAAATGTGAAATGATCTGTTATGCCTTAGTTAATAGCTCATTTAAAAAGGGGCTAATATCAAGTTTGGGTTAAATAAATTAAAACCTAGAGTTAGAAAAATTAGCTCAAAATAAAATTTAGTTCCCTCTGAGTCTCCCATAATACCTCCAAATCATAGTGATCTGCCCCCTGCACAAACACATCAGTGAGTATAACTACAAATAACATTAGAATTTTAGATCAGAAAGTAACTCCTCAAAGCTCTTCTGACACCACATTTTTAGGACGAGGAAAACCAAGGCTGAGAGAGGATGAATGCCCAGCCCATAGCCACTCATTCATTAGTAATTAATTGAGCTCTGTCTCTGGTTCAGCAGTTTCTTCTCTGTGTCTCTGTGCTCATTCTTGAAGCACCCAGAGCTGACCCTGACTGTTAGAAGATTTGTCCCTATAGTGGGCTGACATTTATCTCTCTGAAGCCTTCTTGGTCCATTGGTCCCTAGAAATTTAGAGACATAAAGAATGAGGTTCATCTCTCTTTAGGAAGAACACTCTGATTAACTTTGCCCAGAGTTTCTGGTAAGTCTTCTCCAGGATAAGAATTTTCCAAATTCCTACAATGTGGATCTTACTTTATCATCCTTCCTGTTGTTATCAGTTTTGGGGGCATATTCTAGCTGATTTTACTGACTAGTAGCTAGAAGTGTACCTGACTGTTGTACTCTCATCAGCTTAGAATTTGTCTCAGTCCTTTTCATGAATAGTGAAATATCTGTGTGAGCTGATTCATAAAGTCTTGAAAGGAATCTTGGTATTTTGGAGGTAGTTTGGTAAACACAGTATTTGGAGAGCTATCTCTTAAAAAACGCCAAACCGTGAAATACCAGCTGCCGGAGGCACATCAGAAATCCTTTCCCAGCAACTTCAGACTCTAGGGAAGTCGTTTAAACCCTCTGGGCCTGTGTTTGAACATGTGTAAAATAAGCCATATGACTTAAGTGATCACTAAGGAGTCAGCAAGCTTGTTGTACTGGAAAGAACAAGAGGACTCTGACTCTGAGGACTCCATCCATCTATGTCTTAGCTCTGTTATTCAGTAACTGTGTGAATCTAGGCCCATGACTTATATAGCAGGCCTCAGTTTCTTTGGGTTGACATGTACACACTGCTATATTTAAAACAGATAACCAGCAAGGACCTACTATATAGCACAGGGAATTTGGCTCAATATTCTGTAATAATCTAAATGAGAAAATAATTTGAAAAAGAATATAGGAACAAAAAATGAATAAATAAAAATAAAATGGCTATGTGCCTAGGGCTAGATGATGAGAAGAAAGTAACTGGAATTTTATGGTGCTTAAGATTATATTAAACAGAAAATATCTCTTTTCAATACTGTTATTCCATAGTCCATATCTGTGACTCAAATATGGTATTTTGAAAGTCAGAGCCTCCATCTTGATTAGAATAACTAAGGTCCTGGTTTTACAAAAAAGGCATTTTTCCCCCACAGGTATTCTGCTCTTCCCTGGTTTAATTAGTCCTTGATTAGAATGGATGGAATTATATATTATGTAGCATTTAAGCAAGCTTGGAAAGAGATTTCCTTGAGTTGCTGTCATTAAAAAGCCAGCAACTAAGACTTCTCAACATGTTCTCTTCAAGTAATGAGCTGTTTCTATCTAACTTTATCCAAATCACAGGCACTCATCCCATTACTTTTTGGTTTTGAAGAGCAGGTTGGGATTCCAAAGTCCACTGTGTGCAATGATTGATTTTTCTAAAAGCTTTGTCTAGGTGTTGTCAATCCAGGAAGTAGCAAGCAGACAATGGTGGATGTCTTTCCTCAGTTGAACATCAAGATGACCTTGCTTGTGGCAGACTCAGTCATCTCAAAGACAGTGGTTTTGTATTTTTTAACAACCCAAAGCAACCTCCTCCCAACCATCTCAAATTAGCTGCAGCACAGAATGGTCCATGAATTATTTACTGAAAAGCTCATAGCTCCCCGCTTATCTTTTTCTTCAGCTATGACTTGTCATGCTCCTTCTGCAAGAAGTCAGAGGATGAGCAGTTTTCAAAATTTTGTGTAATAATGTCCTCCAGGGATGGGTGGTTTTTTGTGTGTTTTTTTTTTTTTCTTTACCCCCCTTAGGAAATTGAACTGACAGCTTGCTGCTGCTGCTGCTAAGTCGCTTCAGTCGTGTCTGACTCTGTGTGACCCCATAGATGGCAGCCCACCAGGCTCCCCCGTCCCTGGGATTCTCCAGGCAATAACACTGGAGTGCGTTGCCATTTCCTTCTCCAATGTATGCATGCATGCTAAGTCACTTCAGTCATGTCCAACTCTGTGCGACCCCATGGACAGCAGCCCACCAGGCTCCTCTGTCCACGGGATTCTCCAGGCAAGGATACAGACAGCTTAAACTTGGCCAAATATTGTTTCATTGACTTGTAGTTGCAAGATCTTCAATAGGCAGAGGTTTGATGGCCTGTGAACAATGTGAGTTGTTTTATTTGGGGAGTCAAAAATGAAAACTGAAAAAAAAAAAAAGAAAGAAACCTCGGATGGAAATCAAGGTATGGTGTGCATTCCAAAGCATTGTGCTCAGCGTCTTAGTCCTGTCTGACTCTTTGGGACCCCATGGATTATAGCCGGCAAGGCTCCTCAGTCCATGGGATTTTTCAGGCAAGAATACTGGAGTGGGTTGCCGTTTCCTGCTCTAGGGGAACTTTCTGACTCAGGGATGGAACCTGCATCTGCTGTGTCTGCTGCATTGCAGGCACGTTCTTCAGCCATCTCTTCAGTAATCACAATCAATTAAAAATGAGAACTTTTATTCATTCCAGGGCAGCCTATACCCCTGGCACCATGCTAGGAGCTTGATGTGGTACATGTTACTTGTCAAATCTTAACAACCCTGACGTCCCAACCAAGCACTTTTCATTTCTATTTTAAAGATAATGGAATTCTATCAAGGAGGTTATGCAATATTTCAACAGAGCCTGGAATTTTACAATATACTTTAAACAAGTGATCAACTACAATTCTTTTGCATAGTCTATAATACAGGCTGAAATGGCCTCATTTTACAAATGAGCAAACAAACTGAAAGAAGTTTGGCCTTGGATAGTGAGACTGTGTCTAGGCATCTCTGATGCAGTTGTTTAAATGATCACTTCATGAGAAAATGTTATTCATAACAAATTGTTCTGAGCCACTTACTCATCTTGTTCTATTGACTTTCCAAGCAACATAAAGTGCAGATATAATTATCTCCATTTTACAGATAAGAACATTGAGTCTTAGGGAGGTTAAATAGTTTGCTCAAGGTTATCTCACTAATTAGTGGTAGAATCAGGATCCCAATTCAGGTGAGCTAAACTATAATACCTATAATCATTCTCTAAAAATACTTTGTACCACAGTGTAGGTCATGGTACACTTCTTGGCTTGACCTGTGACTTAATCCTCTTGAAGTCAATGATGCTATCATTTTAGTGGAATTCCTTTTTCTCATTCCCCTGACCTATAGAAGAGGGTAACAGTAATGTCTACTGCCTAGCGCCATTGTGAGGATGTAATGAATTAGCGTGCCTAAGTCACTTAACAGAGCCTGGCAGGTAAGACGACAGGATGAATGCTGGCTATCATTTTTGCTGCGGCTCTTGTTGTTGGTTCTACTTCTCTCTTAAGGCAACACAGGCTATGACCAGAGTCTCAATATCTCAAACCCTTTCTTGGCTCTGCTTTCGGTAGACGTGTCCTCTTGTATCAACACTCATGACCTTCCTGTGAACAAATGCTGGGACCATGAGCCACATTCTTTGACTTTCCTTCATGGTACTCCTCAGCTGCTCGAAGCATAGGACTTCTCAAGGTGGCCTCATTATCCACTGCCCCTCTTCCCACAGCTCCTTCTGGAGTGTCCAGTCGTCACAGTGACACTGACAAGCATTGACAAGCTTGTGGGCTTTGCCCTGGGAGTCTCTGTAGCCAGATGAGCCCCACCATTAATAATCATGGGGTGAGCGCTGTCTGTGGGCTCTTGTCTGCCGGTTACAAGTCCGACAGGCCCTTGCCTCACAGTCAGCCATTCCCTGGAGTCTGCCAACTGGCACCACAGAACAGAATACCTCTCTCCCGCCTGGCCTAATCAAGCGAAAGGCCCTAACTATCAAATTAGGATTCTTCAGGCCTTCAGCAGTAGAAGTTATTTTCCCCTGCTCACTCCAGGGCCTTAACCTGCCTGTCACATTCATCTGCATATGATATTTTCACTTAAGTGTCAGGAAGCTTTTTCAGGGAGAGCTGAGTCAAACTGAAGGGAAAGAGGACGAGTGTTTGGGGTCGTAATAGGTGGATTCTCATTTTCCCAGGGAGGAAGCCAGCTTTGCTCTGAAAACCACGGAGAATCCTGTCTAAATGGGTAATCTTGATGCCATTTAGAACTTGATGTGTGACGACCTAAGTAAACATGCAGTGTCAAGTTATGTAGGTCTAAATAGAAAATCTAATACCTTCACTTGAGACAGTTGGAAAACTTTTGGTGACATTTTAATCCATGACAAGGAGAAAGTTTAGCATAGACCAACCCAAGGTATAATCTCATTTCTACCACTCCTAACGTGGTAACCTGGGGTCAGATATTCCAGCCCTCTAAGCTTCTGCAAAATGTGGATAACTCTTATTATCTTCAAAGATTGTTTTGAGAATGAAAAATGATGGTGATTTCAAAGAAGTTAGACTATGCTCTCCTCACAAGACTGGCTCAAATATTCTGCCTGATCCCTTCCTTCATCTCACCTCACTTCACCCCTTCTTTTCTGTCTTATTCTTTCCGATTTTACTGTTGATGTGTTTTGGGAAGCCTATCACCATCTGAAATAATCTTTTACTCATGTGATTAAGCTTGTTTGTGTTTTCCTCCTCTTGGGCACTTCTTTTTATTCTGAGTGTTCAGAGCAGCGCTGGGTACTGAGAAGCAATGCCTAAAACAGCTCAATGACTGTGTAAATGTCTTGCGGCTGTTGTAACAAATGACCACAACCTGATGGCTTACAATCCCACAGATGTATTCTGTTAAGAGTTCTGTAGGCCAGACAACCAACTTTAGTATCACTGAATCAGAATCAAGGTATAGGCAGAGTTATGCTTAAATCTGAGCTTTTAAAGTCAATTTTATTCTTTGTCTTTTTGTTTAAAGTCTTTATTTAATTTGTTACAACTTTGCCTCTGTGTGTGTGTGTGTGTGTGTGTGTGTGTGTGTGTGTGTTTTGCCTGCTAGTGACGTGGGAGCTTAAGGCCCCAAACAGGGATCAAGCTTGCACCATTTGCATTAGAAAATGAAGTCTTAACCACTAGACCACCAAGGAAGTCCCTGTTCTTTGTCTCTTTGAACTTCTTGTGGCTGCCACCCCCCTTGTCTGGTTGCCACATCATACCAGTCCCAGCCTCCATGGCCACATTGCTTTCTGCTCTTTGCTTTGTATCAAATCTCCCTCTTGTCCTTGCTGTTGTTCAGTTGCTAAGCTGTGTCCAATTCTTTATGACCCCATGGACTGTACACACCAGACTTCTCCTCTGTGATCTCCCAGATTTTGCTCAAATCCATCTCCACTGAGTCTGTGGTGCTATCCAATCATCTCATCCTCTGCCACCCTCTTTTACTTTTGCTTTCAATTTCCCCCAGCATCAAGGTCTTTTCCAGTGACTCGGTTCTTCACATCAGGTGACCAAAGTATTGGAGCTTTAGTTTCAGCAAGAACTCTTCCAATGAATATTCAGAGTTGATTCCCTTTAGGATTGACTGGCTTGATCTCCTTGCAGTCCAAGGGACTCTCAAGAGTCTTCTCCAACACCACAATTTGAAAGCATCAATTCTTTGGTTCTCAGCCTTCTTTATGGTCCAACTCTCACATCCACACATGGTTATTGAAAAACAATAGCTTTTGACTATGCAGACTTTTGCTGGCAAAGTAATGTCTCTGCTTTTTAATATGCTGTCTAGGTTTGTCATAGCAATAATCTTTTAATTTCATGGGTGCAGTCATCATCTGTAGTAATTTTGGAGCCCAAGAAAATAAAATCTGTCACAGCTTCCACTTTTTCCCCTTCTATTTGCCATGAAGTGATGGGACAGGATGCCATAATTTTATAAGGATATATATGATTGCATTTAGAGCCCACCTGAGACTCTAGCATTACCTCCCCACCTCATAGTCAGTTCTGCAAAGTCCTTTTTTAGCTAAATAAAGTACTGGTTCCAGAGATTAGGATGTAACTACCTTTCCAGAGAGGTGCATATTTCGTTTACCACAATGACTCTAAGTTTCCATTAATTTTTAGCAGCCTGTCCTTTCATCCTCTCAACCATTACCTTCTAATTTTCCTGCTATTTATTTGTATTTATCAACTGTTTTTCCCCTGCTCTCCTTTTCTCTTCCCTTTGTTCTTCATTTCCTCTTTTTTGCTTCCTATCTTCTTCCCCTCCCCCGCTTTTCCCTACAGGAACCACTGAAATTTAAATAATCAACTTCAGGCTCTATTTGCTCTCGATACTATCCAACATGCTGTGTAAAATTTAAAAAAACACATGATATATTAAATACAAAACCCTCACCAAATTTTGGGCGTGTTATGTGAACCTTCTTTTATTTCTTTTGATATCAGGGCTATGATTACCATTTACTTTCTGTCATTAACAGGTCTCCCCTCAATAATGCTCAGTGAATCCATAATTAATTAGCAAGGACAATCTGTGTTTTGGTGAAGAGGGCCAAAATAATTATAACACTAATCTAAGATGCCAATTGCTAGGTAATTATTCAGCTACCATCTGATAATTAACCTGTATTACCTGTATGATCAACTGAATGACATTTCAATTAGAACCTGATGTAGGTTACCTAATGTCCTTGAAAGCTAAAGCAAAATACAAAAACGCACCTAGTCCAAAGCATCTTTCCTAATATTTAATTGATTAATCATGTTGGATTTGATTTATAGGACTCCAGGTCGTTGGGATGGCAGGTGTCTCAGCTGGATTCGATTAATTTAGCACTATTTTAACCTTGGGTAAACACACACAGAATCAGAATGAAATCAGATCAGCATTATAAGAAATATGGCAAACTCTGAACTATCTTTTGCCTTCAGAATACTGAAGCATTTTCCTCTTATAGAATGGTGGCAAGGAACTTCTACATTGAAATCTGATTGGTCCCAGTACAAATGTTGACCACAAGTTTGCCTGTCTTCCAGCCAGAATTATCAGGAAGAAAATGGCATCATTTGATGACATATAATTAATTTTGGAAAAGTCTCTGAAAGGTAGCTTAACGTCACTCAACAAGACTAAGATGAACTGGATTTGTCTGCCTGTACATGGGGCTTAAAATGAAAGTGCTAATCAAGCATCTTTTAGGTTAGCACTTCCTTCTCCTGTTTGTTTTTGTCTCAGGGAAATAGAGTTGGAAAAAAAAAAAAAACCCTTAGGAAATCTTCTTTCCCGATGAAATGCCATGGGTCCTGAAGCTCTCTCTTGTTAATCTAGTGGACTTATTCCCATTATAAGGGACTTGGGAACAGTGGGCAGTGAGAATGGGTAGCACGAAAAGTCAACTTTAACCCAAAGCAGTTTCATTGGACAGAGAAGAAGAGGATGCTTCTGGTTGGCTGGTACCGAACTCCAAGAAGGATGAGGCAGCCGTCTTTGACCTAGTTCCAGACTATTGCCTTTGATCAAAGGGACAAGAGGGAATACATTATGAAGGTCACAGAGGTTCTAAGCAAAATGTGAACTAAAGGCCATTATCAGGCAATTCAGGCCAATGTTCCTCTTGACTAATACAAATGTAAGCTATTTTATTTTTATCTCTGACCACACACTTCAAATGCTATCTAGCACAGCAAGCAGAAAATGATAGTACCTAGAATGGTAAGCAGAAAAACAAATGATATTAATGACACAACTTATAAGACAATCACTAAATGTAGCTGGATTCCAGACACAGAATTCTACACCAAGAAAGGTGATTTTGTGCATTTTTCACAGACACTTTGAGCTTCAGTTTCCCAAGTGTGGATTCTAGAGCTGAACTCAAATCCAAATTCCCAGCTCTGCCTCATACCAACTGTGTGACCGCAGATAAACTGTTCAACCTTGTGGATTCCTCATTTACAAAATGCAGATATTGAGGATAACTATCTTACCAGTTACCATGAGGAGTAAATCAGTTAGCATGTAAAATGTTAATACCTGTGATCCAGTTAGGAAAGAGTTTCAATAAAATGCTAAATAAATGTTGGCTGTTATTGTCATTCTTCTTCTTCTTCTTGTTTTCTCATCTCTACACGAGGGAAAAATTCCTACCTCCCTAAAATGTGACATACCTGGAATATTGATCAGAATATCTATGACAGAGTCAGGACTTAATTCATGAAATATACGATAGTTACTGACAAACGGATACACTATCCCCCTCCTTATATGCATTTTCTCCTGACTCTGCCACCAAAGAAGTCAGTTCTTAGAGAAAGTATAAATCATTCTATAGCCTGAAGTATATATACTGCTTTTCTAGTTCTCTCCTCCTTTCCTGAAAGTTTTTCCATGTAAGCTTTTCAGAAAAGTCAGTGGAAGCTGTGAATTGGAGTCACCACAAAATGCTTCTCTGGTAGCTCAGATGGTAAAGAATCTGCCTGTAATGCGGGAGACCCAGGTTCAATTCCTGTGTCAGGAAGATCCCGTGGAGAAGGGAATGGCTACTCACTCCAGAATTCCATGGACAGAGGAACTTGATGGGCTATAGTCCACAGGATCACAAACAGAGTGACTAACAGTTTCAAAATGCCTAAAGTCCTAAGACTATGTGTTATGACATATATGTCTACACTTTCAGTTGAGGTTATAGAGAGGAAGAATTTGAACAAAGACTTCCAGCTCCTCCTCCCAGTACCTATAACTCAAAGTCTACAGGACGACTCCCATTTGCCCCTCAAAGAGTTGCTGATGAACTGGAAAAGTAGATTAGAGTGCAAAGCAAGAAAAGGTGATCTATCTCTCCCTGTTTGCAATAATCCGAAAAGCATGCTGGCTTCTCTAGCCCTTAGGATTAGTACTAAAGGAGACACCAAATAGCTATGGAGATCAGGAAGATATTCCAACTGATTTCACCTGGAAAAATCAGAAAATACATGTTATTTGAACTAGTCTTAAATAAATCCAAGTTTAGGAAACTGGGAGGAAATAAATGTTTAATAATGAGAACATTCTATTCATCAAAGCATGGAGAGTACAATGATGCCTTTATTCCAACTTGTTGTTGGAGAACTCACAGTTATTATATTTTTAAATGAAGTGTGAAGAAAGGACAGACAGATGTTCCAAGAAGGACACAGACAGACATTACAGGAAGGAAGTTCCACTAGATCACACATGTGTCATTGGATTATGCAAACATCATTAGATTATATGGGTGCCTTGGGAAACAATTTTACCCAGCCACACTCTCAAGGAGTGTATACAGTCTAACACTGAACACAGACAAAGAAGTTAAACAATTGTGAGTAATGATTGTTTAAAAAAAAAAAATACAAGAGAACCAAACCTAGCCTACAAATCAGGCAAATCCTTTCTGAAATAATCCACTAAACAGAGGCTTGAATAGAGAGAGAAGTTAAAAAACCCTGGTCTCTTATTGATCAACTTGGATGACATTTCTATATACTTAGTTGTAACTTAGGCATTATGTATGTGCATATGAGTGTCACGTGGGTGCATATACACCTACATTTTTTTAATTTAAGAAGCAAATTCCACTTGATAAATCTAATTTTGGAAGGGAAAAGTCTAAAAGTGTAGCATCCATGGAGAGCTAAAATCTAAAAATGGACCTGACTGATGTGCTGATTATAAATTGCTAGAATAAGAAGTCTCTAAAGTTTCTTCCAACACTAAAAATTTACAATTCCTTATTTAGTACATAAAAAGCAAAAACCATTTATATGCAATTTACATGTCATTTGACAGGAAATATCTCTATTCTTCTTGCTCAATTATTTCTTGAAATCTGCTCTCCATTACACATACAAATTCCTGTTCAGTTTTAGGGAATAACCAACAATTATAGATTTAAACTAATGGTGACCATATAGCAGAATAAATACTCTAGAGTCAGACTGCATGGGTTTGAATCCAGGCTTAGACAGACACACTATTACATAGTTGCTAAGCTTCAATTTCCTCATCTGTATAAAGGACCAAACATATGTTGTTGCTGTTTAGTCGTTAAATCATATACAACTCTTTCGCAGCCCCATGGACTATAGCCTGCCAGACTCCTCCATGAGATTTCCCAGGCAAGAATACTGGAGAAGTTTCCCATTTCTTTCTCCTGGGGATCTTCCTGACCCAGGGATCGAACCAAGTCTCCTATGTTAGCAGGCAGATTCCTTACTGCTGAGCCACCAGGGAAGCCTGGACCAAACATATGTCGAAGAGTAAAAGAATCTGTGTAGAGCTCTTAATCGATTGCCTGACACACAGCAATTATTATTCAATTCCCATACCAGCTCTGAGCTACATATATCTCTTTCCTTTACAGATGAAGAAATTGAAAGTCCTAAGTTATTGAAGTTCAGAGATTTTTCCAAGGTCACAGATGCAAAGAGGGATGCAAAACTTGGTCTTTTGAGCCCAAGTCCTTAGAAAAATAGCTCTGCCTATCCTGGAGTTCTGATGGCACCTGGTAAATGGAGCATATAGGAGCATCCCTCGAGTGATTCTTACTGCATGCTCCTGAGTCTGTGGTGCTTTACTGAATGGATGGAAATAAGAAGAAATCTGCTTTTGTATCTTGAAAAATGAAAAACCTCAGAATTTTTAGCCACTACCTCTTGATACAATTGCGTCCCTTAATCTACTGTTAGTCGCTCATTTGTGTCCGACTCTTTTGCAGCCCCAGGGACTGTAGCCCGCCAAGCTCCTCTGTCCATAGAACTCTCCAGGCAAGAATACTGGAGTGGGTTGCCATTTCCTACTCTAAGGTGTGTCCAAATAATTTGTTACTGATAACTGAGTATTAAAACTTGTGAATAGCATGCATGTTTTCTAAAACTTATTTATTTTGTATAGGGGTAGAACCAGTTAACAATGTTGTGAGAGTTTCAGGTGAGCAGCAAAGGGATTCAGCCACACATATACATATAACCATTCATTTTTTATTTTATTTCACTTTCTTTTTAGAAAAGCAGACCTTTAGCTACTTGTTTCCATGATGTAAGACAAACTTAGGACTACAAACACAGTTATAACCATGCATTTTTTAAAAGAAGCAGTTTCAAGGTCATCCGCATAACTGTTCTCTCTCTCATTTGCATTCAGATATATTTTCTTGAGTGGCTGGGAAAGGGGTAATGTTAGAGGTAATTTGGCAGATTGCAAATGCATGCCATGTAGACGGATGTCAGCTGTCAGGTGTGTCTGATAAAGAAAAAAATTAAATGCAGCTGCTTTCAAAGATGAAAAGAGTGGAGCCAAACTCTTTGCTCAACCTACCACCCAGGTAGTACTTTTCAGTACTTTGGTTTGTTCTTTGGGATTAGTGCCCACCTCTCCGTCTTTGCTGGGTTAATGTGAACCCTCAGAAAAGCCATGGCCTGGGGCTGCTTACTCTGATCAAGCTGCTGCTACAGTCTCCCCGAAGGATGTCCTTGTCAAAGCTCATGAAGATGGGCACTCCCAGAGGACTCATAAGCCTGGCACCCCTCGGCTCTCTGCAAGCCTGACCTGTGATGGCTGAAGCCTCTGGAAAAAGAGTCAGAAGAGAAAGGGAGGAAAACACAGTGTTACACAATGTGCACCAGCTCAACTCCTTGAAATCCTGCTCACAGGTTTCTAGAACGAGATTGAAGTGACAAGGAGGAGGCTGCTCTGACATGTATCCAGGAGGTGCCTTGATGGTGACTGACAACTTGTTATGCAGAGGCTTAATTGAACCCGATGGCCTCAGAACTGAAAGCCAAGTGCTCCAAGTCAAAGGGAAGGGAAGTGGCCATCGGGCTTACTTTCTTCATTCCTCCAACAGTGGCCGACAAATTGCCATTTTACGGGGCACCTCCTGCCAACCAGTTTCCTAGGTTTTACAATTCTTATAATTAATTCCTGTTCCTGGAGCCCCTGGCATTTACTTTCTAAGGTTCTCTGCAAGAGGCAGATTATGTTAAATAAGGCAATAAAGCCAGGGGCGTTGACTGTAGATGCATTAGGAGACTCTGCATAGAATAACCCAGATCCACAAGGCATTCTGGCTTCCTGAACCTGAACCTTCCTGCAGAGGGAGCTCTTGGAAATTGGAGGCCTGCAGGCAAATACAGGCGGAATCCTTTTCTCTCCAACAATATCTACACAGCATTTACTGAATAATTGCTAGAACTGCATCAGGTGTTTTAAATAAATGATCTTTCCTCTTCATCACACAATTGGAACTTGATCATTCTCATTCACATTTTAAAGATGAAGAAACTCAGGCATAGTTTAGATAGCCAAGGATATTTACCTAAGGATAGTGAACCTATATCTGTTTGAGTTCCCAAGATGTGCAATTTTTTTTTTTTAATAAAAGACTGACAACATTTATGAAGTATATGTTTTGGACTGAGGATTCTGAGAAAAAAGTCTTATTGGGGACTCAGAAATCCATTGATGATGTCAATAATAATAACTATAAGCATGATGGTGAGGATGAGATAATGCCTGCAGCATAATATTTTGATGTGGACCATTTTTAAAGTCTTTATTGAGTTTGTTGCAATATTACTTCTGTTGTTTACATTGTATTGTTTTGGCTGCAAGACATGTGGGATCTTTGCTCCCTGGTCAGGGATCAAACCTGTGCCACCTGAATTGGGAGGCTATGTCTTAACCCCTGGGCGACGAAGGGAGTACTAGTCACATAATATTTTGAATTGGCAACTCATGTTTGCTTGTTTCACGCTTCCTGAATTTCTCTTGTCTTAACCTGTATTCCAGCAGAGATTAGCTCTTATACATTTTCCTCAGTCAAAGGAGGCTACAGTGCTAAAAGCAGAAATCTTGCACTTTTTATTTTAAAAACCAAGAATCAGAAGAGGGAGAGGATTTAAGACACAGATAAAATGCTTTAGATGGAGTTGGGAAGAAAGAAATTATACCCACTGACACAAGGAAGGGAGAGAAGAGAGAAAGCAGTCACTGGTTGGGGATGGTGTGATGATGGAGGCCGTGGGGGTGAGGGGGCGGCACTGAGACCCCCAGAGAGAAAGTGGCCACTTGGGAAGCTTAGGTGGTGGGAAAATAGGCAGCCTTGAGAAGAGTTCCATACACTCAAAAGCGACATAGACATTGCAGAGAGTAGACGAAACAGTCATCTAAAGGGAAGCGTGCATGTCTCAGTGACAGATGAGTCACCAATGGCCTGTGACCTGATGGGAGACCTCCCAGACCTGTTCCCAACTGCTTGATAGCAATTAAGGTTTGAAGCCATGCCACAGTCCTGGAGGAGGGTCATAAACAGTCAACCTCAACTCAGCCAAAGAAAATAAAATTCTATTGTCTTATGCTGCTGCTGCTGCTAAGTCGCTTCAGTCATGTCCGACTCTGCATGACCCCATAGACGGCAGCCCATCAGGCTCCCCCGTCCCTGGGATTCTCCAGGCAAGAACACTGGGTTGCCATTTCCTTCTCCAATGCATGAGAGTGAAAAGTGAAAGTGAAGTCGCTCAGTCGTGTCCGACTCTAAGTGACCACGTGCACTGCAGCCCACCAGACTCCTCCATCCATGGGATTTTCCAGGCAAGAGTGCTGGAGTGGGGTGCCATTGCCTTCTCCACTATTGTCTTATACTTTTAGATAAAAAGCAGAAAAATGGAATTTTGTATCTCTTGTACATCAGAGTGTGTAGACTAAAAGTCATACTTGCTTAAAAATAGTAATAATCACAAATTAAGATTATGGATCCCTTATAAACGCAGAGCTGTCACTGCATCCTGTATTAAGTACTTTAAACTTTCACTCATGTAATTCCTGCAGGTCTACAGAATGGATGATCTTATCGATCCCATCTTATGCCGGAGGAATCTAAGTAACTTGCCTAAGGTTATGCTGATGCCAGGTCTCCTGATGTGACAACATTTACCACTTACCCTGACTTGGTGATTTTCTTTCTAGGCTAATCCTTTGAAGACAGGGCCGTGCCATGTCCACTGTACCATCACAGTTGTCCTGACTGTATCTGCTAAATATATGAGAAGTTGTTTTTCAGAACCTGAAGATAGAGGTAAGTGTCTTAAAAAAATACAAGTGGCCTGCTAGAGAGGGAAGAGGCATGATTAAACTCTGGAGAAGTTAACTATAGATTTGATGAAGATAAAAGAGTGATTTGCATTCATGTCTTGCTCAATTTGCAGCCTAATCATTGAATAAAAGGAATGAAGATTCTATACATATGATATAGCTAGGGTAAATATAATCATCTTCAGTCAGTAAACGATTTCCTTTCTGTCTCTCCCTCTCTCTCCTTTTCCTCCCATCTTTATGACAGGAGTACACTTCCCTGTTGTATCCATCAACCAGTTGATCTTGGGCTTGGCTATGGAATGTTCTTTGGCCAATGGAACATGAGCAGACATGCCACAAGCTTGTGAAGTAGCGTGTATAATTTTGGGTCTCCAGTCATCCTTTATGAGAAGCAATCCACCCCCTATCCTCCATAGGGTGGTCACTACTCCTTGAGCCTAGGCTCAGAATGATCAAAAGCAGAGCAAACCTATTTCTATCCCTAAACCATGCCTGAATTAAACCCTTACCCTAAAAACAGTGCCAACAGCAAGACACATAGTCATGTGAGCAAGAAATGAGTACTTATTCTTTGATATTACTGAGGTTTTGTGGTTCTTTGTCATAGTAAAACCTAGTTGATAACAATAATTGATATAGAAGGTTGTTTAGTTGACCATCTCTTCACTTTTAATTTATCTCTCAGGAATTAAACTTTGGTGAAATGAATCAAGATTAATGTTCTTCAGTATAATGAAAACTATGGCTTTTCCAGTAGTCACGTACAGATGTAAGAGTGGGACCATAAAGAAGACTCAGTGCTGAAGAACTGATACTTTTGAACTGTGTTGCTGGAGAAGACTCTTAAGAGTCCCTTGGACTGCAAAGAGATCCAACTAATCCAACCAGTCCATCCTAAAGGCAATCAGCCCTGAATATTCATTGGAAGTACTGATGCTGAAGCTGAAACTCCAATACTTTGGCCACCTGATGTGAAGAGCTGACTCATTTGAAAAGATCCTGATGCTGAGAAAAATTGAGGGCATGAGGAGAAAGGGGTGGTTGAGGACAAGATAGTTGGTTGGATGGCAACACTGATGCAATGGACATGAGTTTGAGCAAACTCTGGGAGATAGTGCAGGACAGAAAAGCCTGGTGTGCTGCAGTCCATGGGGTCGCAAAGAGTCAGACAGAACTTAGTGACATAAGAATAACAACAATGCTGTTATAACTACTTATTTCTGTGGTTTGAGATACCTCATGAACTAGAGGATAAACAATTTGAGTTAAGAGCCTGAGACTGTCTGGAAATCTGTATCTTCCTAAGTCCCATAGGAGAAAGCAAAGATATGTGCACTAAACAGTAATTGCCAGCATCAATTTCATCTAGTGTGTGGGCATTCAGAATAGAAAAAAGTTAAAGAGAACTGCTAGTTCAAATATTTTGGGGGGAAAGTTTACAGCATTAATTTTTTCATCCAAAAAGTGAAAAATATATGTCTACCTTATGGGAGGGTTCTTAATTTACTCATTTCACAAACATATTATAGACATCAATGTTTATGGATTCACTAGGCAGTTGAAGAATGGTACAACAGTGGAAATTAAAAAAAAAAAAAAAAAGAGTTCAGTCACTCAGTCATGTCTGACTCTTTGCAACCCCATGGACTGCAGCATGCCAGGCTTCCCTGTCTATCATGAATTCCTGAAGTCTGCTCAAATTCATGTCCATCTTATTGGTGATGCCATCCAACCATCTCATCCTCTGTCATCCCCTTCTCCTCCTGCCTTCAATCTTTCCCAGCATCAGGGTCTTTTCAAATGAGTCAGCTGTTCACATCAGGTGGCCAAAGTACTGGAGTTTCAGCTTCAACATCAGTCCTTGCAATGAATATTCAGGACTGATTTCCTTTAGGTTGGATCTCCTTGCAGTCCAAGGGACTCTCAAGAGTCTTCTCCAGCACCACAGTTCAAAAGCATCAATTCTTTGGTACTCAGCTTTCTTTGTGGTCCAACTCTCACATCCATACATGACTTATGGAAAAACTATAGCTTTGACTAGATGGACCTTTGTTGATAAAGTAATGTCTCTCCTTTTTAATATGCTGTCTAGATTGGTCATAGCTTTTCTTCCGAGGAGCAAGTGTGTCTTTTAACTTCATGGCTGAAGTCACCATCTGCAGTGTTTTGGAGCCCAAGAAAATAGTCTCTCACTGTTTCCACTGTTTCCCCATCTACTTGCCATGAAGTGATGGGATCAGATGCCATGGTCTTAGTTTCTGAATGTTGAGTTTTAAGCCAACTTTTTCACTCTCTTCTTTCACTTTCACCAAGAGGCTCATTAGTTCTTCGTTTTCTGCCATAAGGGTGGTGTCATCTGCATATCTGAGGTTATTGATATTTCTCCCGGCAATCTTGATTCCAGCTTGTTCTTTATCCAGCCTGGCATTTCACATGATATACTCTGCATATAAATTAAATAAGCAGAGTGACAATATATAGCCTTGACATAGTCCTTTCCTGATTTGGAACCAGTCAGTTCCATGTTCAGTTCAAACTGTTGCTTCTTGACCTGCATACAGATTTCTCAGGAGGCAGGTAAGGTGGTCTGGTATTCTCATCTCTTGATTTTCCAGTTTGTTGTGATCCACACAAAAGCTTTGGCACAGCCAATAAAGCAGAAACAGATGTTTTGCTGGAACTCTCTTGCTTTTTCAATGATCCAATGGATGCTGACAATTTGATCTTTGGTTCCCCTGCCTTTTCTAAATCCAGCTTGAACATCTGGAAGTTCACAGTTCACACATTGTAGAAGCCTGACTTGGAGAATTTTGGGCATTACTTTGCTAGCATGTGAGATAAGTGCAATTGTGCGGTCATTTGAGCATTCTTTGGCATTGCTTTTCTTTGGGATTGGAATGCAAACTGACCTTCTCTAGTCCTGTGGCCACTGCTGAGTTTTCCAAATTTGCTGGCATATTGAGTGTAGCACCTTAACAGCATCATCTTTTACTATTTGAAATAGCTCAACTGGAATTCCATCACGTCCACTAGCTTTGTTTGTAGTGACGCTTCCTAAGGCTCAATTCACTTCTCATTCGAAGATGTCTGGCTCTAGGTGAGTTATCACACCATTGTGTTTATCTGTGTCATTAAGATCTTTTTGGTATAGTTCTTCTGTGTATTCTTGCCACCTCTTCTTAATATCTTATGCTTAATATCTTAGGTCTATACCATTTCTGTCCTTTATCGTGCCCATCTTTGCTTGAAATGTTCCCTTGGTATCACTAATTTTCTTGAAGAGATCTCAAGTCTTTCCCATTCTATTGTTTTCCTCTATTTCTTTGCACTGATCACTGAGGATCTCATCACTCCATGCTGTTCTTTGGAACTTTGCATTCAAATGGGTATATCTTTCCTTTACTCCTTTGCCTATCACTTCTCTTCTTTTCTCAGCTATTTGTAAGGCCTCTTTAGTCAACCATTTTGCCTTTTTGCATTCTTTTTCTCGGGGATGGTCTTGATCACTGCCTCCTGTACAATGTCATGAAGCTCTGTCCATAGTTCTTCAGGCACTCTGTCTATCAGATCTAATCCATTGAATCTCTTTGTCACTTGAACTGTATAATCATAAGGGATTTGATTTAAGTCCTACCTGAATGGTCTTGTGCTTTTCCTTATATTCTTCAATTTAAGTCTGAATTTTGCAGTAAGGAGATCATGATCTGAGCCACAGTCAGTTCCTGGTCACAATTTTGCTGACTGTATAGAGCTTCTCCATCTTTGGCTGCAAAGAATATAATCAATCTGATTTCGGTATTGACCATTGGTGATGTCCATGTGTAGAGTCTTCTCTTGTGTTGTTGGAGGAGGGTGTCTGCTATGACCAGTATATTCTCTTGGCAAAACTCTGTTAGCCTTTGCCCTGCTTCATTTTATACTCCAAGGCCAAATTTGCCTGTTACTCCAGGTATCTCTTGAATTCTTACTTTTGCATTCCAGTCCCCTATAATGAAAAGAACATCTCTTGGGGGAGTTAGTTCTAGAAGGTCTTGTAGATCTTCATAGAACCATTCAACATCAGCTTCTTCAGCATTCCTGGTCGGGGCATAGACTTGGATTACTGTGATATTGAATGATTTACCTTGGAAACGAACAGAGATCATTCTGTCGTTTTTGAGATTGCATCCAAGTACTGCATTTTGGACTCTTTTGTTGACCATGATGGCTACTCCATTTCTTCTATGGGATTCCTGCCAGCAGTAGTAGATATAATGGTCATCTGAGTTAAATTCACCCATCCTAGTGCATCTTAGTTCAGTGATTCCTAGAATGTCGATGTTCACTCTTGTCACCTCCTGTTTGACCACTTCCAATTTGCCTTGATTCATGGACCTGACATTCCAAGTTCCTATGCAGTATTGCTCTTTACAGCATCGAACCCTGCTTCCATCACCAGCCCCATTCACAACTGGTGTTGTTTTTGCTTTGGCTTCATCTCTTCATTCTTTCTGGAGTTATTTCTCCACTGATCTCCAGTAGCATATTGGGCACCTACCAACCTGGGGAGTTCATCTTTCAGTGTCCTATCATTTTGCTTTTTCATACTGTTCATGGGGTTCTCAAGGCAAGAATACTGAAGTGGCTTGCCATTCCCTTCTCCAGTGGACCATGTTTGGTCAGAAGTCTCCAGCATGACCTGTCTGTCTTGGGTGTCCCTACACAGCATGACTCATTGTTTCATTGAATTAGGCAAGGCTGTGGTCCACATGATCAGTTTGATTAGTTGAAATCTAGGCATGCCATTGCTCTTTTTCAATGCCCTCTGTTACACAATTTATCAGATCCCAGGGAGCTCAGTATCATCTATATTCCATGTGGCTGCTGGGGGCCTCTGCTGGGAGCCCAGTAGGTTCCATTAAACACAAATGGCAAGAAAATTTTAGAGACATGGTTGACATCACCCTGCTCCTCTGTGCTCCCCTCCTATACTGGTTCCTCAGCTCAGAATGAAAAAGCAGGCTTGATGATTTTACACAGATGTCCTCTTCCACAAAGCCTGTCATCTTTCTTGGTTCATGAGCTCTTGCAGAAACATTAGGAAAGACAAATCGTGTAGTTAAGATTATGTAGTTTAGTATTAACTAACCAACAGTGTAAAAACCTGATCAGGGTTCTTATTCTTACTAGAAATAAACCATGCACAAGAGAGATATGAAAGTAATCCGAGCCTCCAGAAAACTTGGGCCTATGAGTCTCTTATCCTGCTGATCACACTGTTGTGACTATCACCACCACTTGTTGAATATGAATATATTTAAAAAATATTTAAAAATCAGCACTAGGCTAAACACATTAAGTGCATTATGTCTTTTAATATTTTATATCATTTTTGAAGCTTGTGATTATACATTTATTTATTGGGAATATTTAGCTTTACAAATATTGTCCCTAGACAACATGCTCTATGAGATGAGCAATTTTCTCTTTCTCTCTTTTTTTTTCAATAAGCTTCTGATCCTTTTCCCTCAGAGGGCAGAAAGAATGAAAACCACAATCACAGAAAACTAAGTGTGTAAAACATTTAGCATGATTCCTGACATAGTCTCTGCTCAACAAAATGCTGCTTATTTTCACTAGTATATTCACTATACTTTTCACTATTCACTATAGTATTTCACTATATTCATCCTTATAAAATAGCCTGTGTGTGAATACAATCAAGTTGCAAACCCTCTGCACCTCACTTACCAAAACTGTCTTTCATATAAATACACACTCTTCACTCCTTGGATTTTGAATGAACGTTGTCTCAAAAAAAAAAAAAAAGTATTTACATTCTCTATGAGAAAACACGCTTGCACCCACTTGCTCCCAAGTGTACATACTCACACACAGAGCACTGAGGTCAAAGAGAAGATTTCTAAACCTTAACTCATCTACACCAGGGGATGACCCCGCCTTAGCTTTAAACATCTGTAGAGCAGGTACTGGGCACTGTCAACATTTGCAGCCACTCAAGAGGTTAGATGAAGATTCCATTTATTAGGTCTTATTCTCAACTTTGTGTGTGTGTGTGTGTGTGTGTGTGTGTGTGTGTGTGTGTGTGTAAATGGTAAATGAAGACTCTTTCTTGAAAGGAAATAAAGTGCTCCTGTATCTCACATAGAAAGTGATGGCCACATTTTTCTCTGCCCTAATGATGGTTTAATCGCTTTTCCAGTACAAAATGGCACTGGACACACAGAACAAAGAGTAAAAGGTATCTTTGACAGATAACATTGTGCAGCATCAAGGAGACAGCCTTTCCTCTTCCCTCCCTCCTCCAGCCCCCTCTCCCTCCCTCCCCCTCTCTCTCCTTCCTCCTTTCCCACCTGCTTCTTTCCCTTACTTTCCTTTCCTTCAAACTTCCTTTAGAAAGGATTTAGACTGGCTCTCCTCAGGATTCCTAAGCCCCCTCACCGCATTATCTCCACCTGCTTTTGAAAACTATTCCCCGTTTGTCCTCCTCATGAATTCATCCCTCTCGCCGCACTGGCCTACTAGTATCTTGTGCCTTTGTTTTGTTGCTAATGGTCCCTCTTCGTATATTACTCCTCTCCCCGACCCCATCACTGCCTGGATAGATCTTATACATTTTTGAAGTGAGTTAGAACTGCCCAAATAATCACTCAGCAATTATAAATCTGGATATACAGGAATAGGATAAGTGGGATATTTTCTCTTTTCCAGAATATGTACCTGAATGAAAGCACTGTGAACTCCACACTCATGAATAAAGTACTTAATAAATGTTCAATGGTTGTATACAAATGCTTGGTGTTGTTCAGTCGCCCAGTGGTGTCTGACTCTTTGAGTCCCCAGGTGTCTCTGTCCCTCATCATCTCCCAAAGTTTGCCCAAGTTCATGTCCATTGTATCGAATATGGTACAATACAGATGGTAGGAGCCTCCAGTTTGTTCCTAAACTTTGGGGCTCCCCATTCTGGCACTCTTCTTAAATAATGGAGCAGTCAGCTGAGTTGAGAAGAAATACCTACCAAAATCACCCTCCAAACTGCATTAGACCCACCACCTCAACAGCCTCTCTCCTAATATTGTCGTCCTCAGGGTGATTCCATTTGCCGTATACCATATTCATCTTTGTGTCTTCTCTGTGCCTATTACAGTATATCTTAATGCTTGTAAATAATTCAGAATTTTTTATTGAATGAATAGAAAAATAAATGTCTCAAAAAAGTATAGATTTCACCCTCTTCTAGAATGTATCAAGCACATAATTGCTCTTATCAAAACCCTTTGGTTACAACAGATGCATTCAAGTTCACGCAACAAATTCAAGGAGACACCAAGATCTCATGGGAGTGAGTTAGGACTGGGACTCAGACACTGAAGCTGAGGGTTTAAGAATGTGACTGTATCTTATTTTCTCTAGGATGATGTGATTGCTCACTGTTGCTTCTCTAAGGAGATCCCTTTCTTCTGCTCACCATTTTTCCACTTAATGTAATTTAGTCCCTGGTCCTTTGGTTTACTGAAACACTGCCTGTAGTGGCTAGCATTCAACCAGAGAAATAGAACCAGTAGGAAATACATGTTAAGAAAGATATTGTGAGAAAGTGGCTCACATGGTTGTGGGGCAAGTCAGTGGTCTGCAAAGCAGGCCATCAGAAGAGAGGAAGAAATTCTTGGGAACAGGCTGAGACTGCAATCTACTGGAAGAATTTCTTCTTCCTCAGGGAAGCCTCATTTGCTCTTGAGAGCTTTCAACTGATCAAATCAGTCCCACTTTAGGATAATCTCCCCTCTTTATTTTTTTAATTTTTATTTATTTTACTTTACAATACTGTATTGGTTTCAACATACATTGACCTGAATCCACCACAGGTGTACATGCAATCCCAACATGAACCCCCCTCCCACTTCCCTCCCCACAACATCCCTCTGGGTCATCCCCATGCACCAGCCCCAAGCATGCTGTATCCTGCATCAGACATAGACTAGTGATTCGATTCTTACATGATAGTATACATGTTTCAATGCCATTCTCCCAAATCATCCCACCCTCTCCCTCTCCCTCTGAGTCCCAAAGTCTGCTATACACATCTGTGTCTTTTTTGCTGTCTTGCATACAGGGTCATCATTGCCATCTTTCTAAATTCCATATATATGTGTTAGTATACTGTATTGATGTTTTTCTTTCTGGCTTACTTCACTCTGCATAATTGGCTCCAGTTTCATCCATCTCAACAGAACTGATTCAAATGTATTCTTTTTAACGGCTAATACTCCATTGTGTATATGTTCCACAGGTTTCTTATCCATTCATCTGCTGATGGACATCTAGGTTGTTTCCATGTCCTGGCTATTATAAACAGTGCTGCGATGAACATTGGGGTACATGTGTCTCTTTCAATTCTGATTTCCTTGGTGTGTATGCCCAGCAGTGGGATTGCTGGGTCATATGGCAGTTCTATTTGCAATTTTTAAAGGAGTCTCCACACTGTTTTCCATAGTGGTTGCACTAGTTTGCATTCCCTCCAAAAGTGTAGGAGGGTTCCCTTTTCTTCACACCCTCTCCAGCATTTATTGCTTGCAGATTTTTGGATCGCAGACATTCTGACTGGTGTGAAGTGGTACCTCATTGTGGTTTTGATTTGCATTTCTCTAATAATGAGTGATGTTGAGCATCTTTTCATGTGTTTGTTAGCCATCCGTATGTCTTCTTTGGAGAAATGTCTATTTAGTTCTTTGGCCCATTTTTTGATTGGGTCGTTTATTTTTCTGGAATTGAGCTGCATAAGTTGCTTGTATATTTTTGAGATTAGTTGTTTGTCAGTTGTTTCGTTTACTATTATTTTCTCCTATTCAGAAGGCTGTCTTTTCACCTTGCTTATATTTTCCTTTGTTGTGCAGAAGCTTTTAATTTTAATTAGATCCCATTTGTTCATTTTTGCTTTTATTTCCAGAATTCTGGGAGGTGGATCATAGAGGATCCTGCTATGATTTATGTCTGAGAGTGTTTTGCCTATGTTCTCCTCTAGGAGTTTTATAGTTTCTGGTCTTACATTTAGATCTTTAATCCATTTTGAGTTTATTTTCGTGTGCGGAGTTAGAAAGTGATCTAATTTCATTCTTTTACAAGTGGTTGACCAGTTTTCCCAGCACCACTTGTTAAAGAGATTGTCTTTACTCCATTATATATTCTTGCCTCCTTTGTCAAAGATAAGATGTCCATAGGTGTGTGGATTTATCTCTGGGCTTTCTATTTTGTTCCATTGATCTATATGTCTGTCTTTGTGCCAGTACCATACTGTCTTGATGACTGTGGCTTTGTAGTAGAGCCTGAAGTCAGGCAAGTTGATTCCTCCAGTTCCATTCTTCTTTCTCAAGATTGTTTTGGCTATTCGAGGTGTTTTGTATTTCCATACAAATCTTGAAATGATTTGTTCTAGTTCTCTGAAAAATATCACTGGTAGCTTGATAGGGATTACATTGAATTTGTAAATTGCTTTGGGTAATATACTCATTTTCACTATATTGATTCTTCCAATCCACGAACATGGTATATTTCTCCATCTATTAGTGTCCTCTTTGATTTCTTTCATCAGTGTTTTATAGTTTTCTATATATAGGTCTTTAGTTTCTTTAGGTAGATATATTCCTAAGTATTTTATTCTTTTCGTTGCAATGGTGAATGGAATTGTTTCCTTAATTTCTTTTTCTACTTTCTCATTATTAGTGTATAGGAATGCAAGGGATTTCTGTGTGTTGATTTTATATCCTGCAACTTTACTATATTCATTAACTAGCTCTAGTAACTTTCTGGTGGAGTATTAAGGGTTTTCTATGTAGAGGATCATGTTATCTGCAAATAATGAGAGTTTTACTTCTTCTTTTCCAATTTGGATTCCTTTTATTTCTTTTTCTGTTCTGATTGCTGTGGCCAAAACTTCCAGAACTATGCTGAATAGTACCGGTGAAAGTGGGCACCCTTGTCTTGTTCCTGACTTTAGGGGAAATGCGTTCAATTTTTCACCATTGAGGATAATGTTTGCTGTGGGTTTGTCATATATAGCTAAAAATTGGAACGCTTCACGAATTCGCGTGTCATCCTTGTGCAGGGGCCATGCTAATCTTCTCTGTATCGTTCCAATTTTAGTATATGTGCTGCCGAAGCGAGCACAATCTCCCCTCTTTAAAGTCAACTAAATTTGGACTTTAATCACATCTATTAAAATATTTTTATAGTAACAACTGGATTACTGTTTGAGTAAATGGGATGGTAGCCCATCCAAAGAAACACACAAAAAAGCCTGGTGGCTCAGACAGTAAAGAATCTACCTGCAATGCAGGAGATCCAGGTTCAATCCCTGGGTCAGGAAGATCTGCTAGAGAAGGAAATGGCAACCCACTCCAGTTATTCTTGCCCAGAAAATTACATGGACAGAGGAGCCTGGAGGAATAGAGGTCCATGGGGTCACAAAGAGTTGGACATGACTGAGTGACCAACACACACACTCTTTTAGTTAAAATAATAAAATGAAAGGATTGTATTAGCTTCTAGCAATCAAAGATGTCATCCCTGGTGAGGTAAAAGACACCAAGATAACAGAGTATGGGGATCTGCTCCCTCTAGAAGCTGTCATGGAAAAAGTCTCTAGAAGAAGCGCTGGTATGGCTAGCTCACATTGAAATCCCTCCTATAGAACCCCTCTTCCCTCAGCTCCTTCCTTAATACCCTGGCAGTCAGGACACAGACTCTGAGAAGCAAAGCAAACTCACAGTTCCTTACTGTGAGCATTCTTTTCTTAAAAAAATCCATAATATAATTAGTATTTTTATTTATTTTTAAATCTTTTCTTTAACTTTGTATTGGAGTAGAGCTGACTAACAATGTTGTGATAGTTTCAGGTGAACAGCAAAAGGGTTCAGTCATACATATACATGTAGATAATTAGTATTTTTTAATTTTAGATTACTGTTGGGAGAAAGCAATGGCACCCCACTCCAGTACTCTTCCCTGGCAAATCCCGTGGACGGAGGAGCCTGGTAGGCTGCAGTCCATGGGGTTGCTAGGAGTCAGACCCGACTGAGTGACGTCACTTTCACTTTTCACTTTCATGCATTGGAGAAGGAAATGGCAATCCGCTCCAGTGTTCTTGTCGGGAGAATCCCAGGGACGGGGGAGCCTGGTGGGCTGCCATCGACGGGGTCGCTCAGAGTCAGATACGACTGAAGCGACTTAGCAGCAGCAGCAGCAGCAGCAGCAGATTACTGTTGATGGAGCACCAACTATCCCAAGTGTTTGGGGTTAAACCTAATTTGTTATTTCTCCCAATTCAGTTTAGTTCATCATTTCCTCTGTTGGTTGCACCTGGGCTCATTCACATGCTTGCCTTCAGAAAGAGGGTCGGTTGGTCTGGGAGGTTCGAGATGGCTTCACACACGCGTCTCAGAGCCGCTGGCTGGCTGGCTGCTTCGGCACTTTGGTTCTTCTCTACAGCGCCTCTCAACTTGCGGGAGGTAAGAATATGATTCTTTCTGTGATGGCCGAAGGGCGTCAAGGTAGAAGCTGCAAAACTTGATGAAGCCTAGGTTTCAAAATTCACAGTGTCTCTTCTACCACCACCGGTTATTCAAAGCAGGTTCCAAGGGCTACGAAGCTTCAGGAAGTTGAGAAGCAAGTTTCACCTGTTAACTAAAGGAGCTATATACAATCTATGACCATATTTCATTTACCATAGTACTGTAAGACTATTTCATCGAATTTTGCGGTAAGTTTTGAGTCACAGAGGTGGTGTTTACGAATTTATAATAAGGTATAGATTTATAGGTAGAGGGTTACTAATTTAATACAACATAAAAATTAATATAAAAGCCCATTGTGATGGATTATGTGTGTTACAAAGTTCATTTTCCTATAACCTTTGTTTCATGCCTTATTTTACCAGAAAAGCAAGTAAAATAGGGACAAAATAGTTGGTCAAATCAACTTGGAGGTAAAAACCAAAATTATTCAGTGAATATATTATAGGTTTGATTGAGTGTCACTGAGCCGGTTAATGAGTAGAATACAAGTGTATAAACACAATCACTTCCCACATAGACTTTCTAGTCTCTAAGGGAAATAATACACAAATGTATTAAATGACTCAAACTTCCATTTTTAGGTTCATGGTGCCTGGGCATGCTGCTACTAGCATAGTGGCCAGAGGATTAGTCACTAGAATCAGCACCCTTATCAAATCAGAGACAAGATTCAAAGTGTAAAATGGAATCAACAAATTTGAGCAGGATTATATAAGAAGCAGCTGCTGAGGTTTAAACCAAGTGCGGTAAGAACTGGGAAAGTGGATTCACAGGTTCATCACATACAACTAGAAAGCAAATGAAGAAGATCCTTTGGGGTAAAATTCAGATGTTTTGATTATTATTTTTCTTTTTTGATACTTTAGTTTTTTAACTGAAGGATAATTGCTTTACAGAATTTTGTGGTTTTCTAGCAAACATCAAGGATCAGCCATAGGTACACCCATGTCCTTCCATGCCGAACCTCCCTCCTATGTCCCTCCACATCCCACCCTTCTAGACGGTCACAGAGCCCCTGTTTGACTTCCCTGAATCACACGTTTGTTTGGCAAATTCTCAGTGGCTCTTTTACGTATGGCATTGTAAGTTTCCCTGTTACCCTCTCCATACATCTCACCCTCTCCCTCCTTGCCTCCCCCCATGCCCATCAGTCTGTTCTCCATGTTTGTTTCTCCATTGCTGCCCTGAAAATAAAATCAGCAGCACCATCTTTCTAGATTCCACATGTATGTCTCAGTATACGATATTTTGTTTCTCTTTCTGACTTACTTCACTCTGTATACAAGGCTCTAGGTTCATCCACCTCATTAGAACTGATTCAAATGCATTTCTTTTTATGGCTGAGTAGTATTCCATTATATGTATGTGTGTACCACAGCTTCTTTATCCATTCATCTGTCGACAGACATCTAGGTTGTCTCCGTGTTCTGGATATTGTAAATAATGCTGCGATGAATATTGGGGTACATGTGTCTTTTTCAATTTCAATTTCCTCAGGGTTTATGCCTAGTAGTGGGATTACAGGGTCATATGATGGTTTCATTCCTGCTTTTTTAAGGGATCTCCATACTGTCCTCCATAGTGGCTGTGTCATTTTACACTCCCACCAGCAATGCAAGAAAGTTCCCTTTTCTCCACACCCTCTCCAGCATTTATTGTTTGTAGAATTTTTGATGATGGCCATTCTGACTGGTGTGAGGTGGTATCTCGCTGTAGTTTTGATTTGCATTTCTCTAATAATGAGTGATGTTGAGCATCTTTCCACGTGTTGGTTAGCCATCTGTATGTTTGTATGTCTTCTTTGGACAAATGTCTGTTTAGGTCTTTTTCCCGCTTTTTGATTGGGCTGTTTCTTTTTCTGGTATTGAATTGTATGAGCTGCTTGCATATTTTGGAAATTATTTTCTTTGTCAACTGTTTCTTTTGCTAGTATTTTCTTCCATCCTGAGGGCTGTCTATTCACCTTGTTTGTAGTTTCCTTTGCTGTGCAAAAAATTTTAAGTTGAATTAGGTCCCACTTGTTTATTTTTGTTTTTATTCCCATTATTTTAGGAGGTGGGTCATGAAAGATCTTGGTTTGATTAGTGTCATCAAGAGTCCTGACTATGTTTTCCTCTAAGAGTTTTATAGTTTCTGATCTTACACTTAGGTCTTCAATACATTTTGAGTTTATCTTTGTGTATGGCATTAGGAAGTGTTCTAATCTCATTATTTTGCCTGTAGCTGACCAGTTCTTTATTGACTATGCCAAAGCCTTTGACTGTGTGGATCACAATAAACTGGAAAATTCTGAAAGAGATGGGAATACCAGACCACCTCACCTGCCTCTTGAGAAATCTGTATGCAGGCCAGGAAGCAACAGTTAGAACTGGACATGGAACAACAGACTGGTTCCAAATAGGATAAGGAGTATGTCAAGGCTGTATATTGTCACCCTGCTTATTTAATTTATATGCAGAGTACATCATGAGAAACGCTGGACTGGAAGAAACACAAGCTGGAATGAAGATTGCCGGGAGAAATATTAATAACCTCAGATATGCAGATGACACTACCCTTATGGCAGAAAGTGAAGAGGAACTAAAAAGCCTCTTGATGAAAGTGAAAGAGGAGAGTGAAAAAGTTGGCTTAAAGCTCAACATTCAGAAAACAAAGATCATGGCACCTGGTTTCATCACTTCATGGGAAATAGATGGGGAAACAGTGGAAACAGTGTCAGACTTTATTTTTTGGGGCTCCAAAACCACTGCAGATGGTGACTGTAGCCATGAAATTAAAAGACGCTTACTCCTTGGGAGAAAAGTTATGACCAACCTAGATAGTATATTCAAGAGCAGAGACATTACTTTGCCGACTAAGATCCATCTAGTCAAGGCTATGGTTTTTCCTGTGGTCATGTATGGATGTGAGAGTTGGACTGTGAAGAAGGCTGAGCACCAAAGAATTGATGCGTTTGAACTGTGGTGTTGGAGAAGACTCTTGAGAGTCCCTTGGACTGCAAGGAGATCCAACCAGTCCACTCTGAAGGAGATCAACCCTGGGATTCCTTTGGAAGGAATGATGCTAAAGCTGAAGCTCCAGTACTTTGGACACCTCATGCAAGGAGTTGACTCATTGGAAAAGACTCTGATGCTGGGAGGGATTGGGGGCAGGAGGAGAAGGGGACAACCAAGGATGAGATGGCTGGATGGCATCACTGACTCGATGGACGTGAGTCAGAGTGAACTCCGGGAGATGGTGATGGACAGGGAGGCCTGGCATGCTGCAATTCATGGGGTCACAAAGAGTCGGACATGACTGAGCTACTGAACTGAACTGAACTGAACTTATTGAAAAAGCTATCTTTGCCCCATTTTATATTCTTGCCTCCTTTGTCAAAAATAAGGTACCATAGAGACCTATGGGTATAGGTCTCTGGGCTCTCTGTCTTGTTCCATTGATCTATAGTTCTGTTTTCTGCCGGTACCATACTGTCTTGATGACTTTAGCTTTGTAGAATAGTCTGAAGTCAGAAAGGTTGATTTCTTAAGCTCCTTTCTTCTTTCTCAAAACTGTCTTGTTCCTGATCTTAGAAGGAAAGCTTTCAGTTTTTAGCCATTGAGAATAATGTTTGCTGTAAGCTTATCATATATGGCCTTTACTATGTTGCGGTAGGTTCCTTCTAAGCCCATTTTTTGAAAGTTTTTTTATCATTTATGAGTGCTGACTATTGTCAAAGGCTTTTTCTGCATCTATTGGGATGATCGTGTGGTTTTTATCTTTCATGTTAATATGGTGCATCACACTGATTTGCATATACTGAAGAATCCTTGCATCCCCGGAATCAATCTGACTTGATTATGTTGTATGAGCTCTTTAATGTGTTGTTGAATTTTGTTTGCTAGATTTTTTTTTTTTTGAGGATTTTAGCATCTATGTTCATAGGTGATATTGGCCTGTAATTTTCTTTTTTGTGTGTTGTCTTTGCCTGGTTTTGGTATCAGGGTAATTGTGGCCTTGTAGAATGAGTTTGGAAGTACTTCTTCCTCTACATTTTTGGGAGGAGTTTCAGAAAAATAGGCATTAGCTCTTCTCTAAATGTTTGATAGCCTTCCCCTGTGAAGCCATATGGCCCTAGAATTTTGTGTTTCTTGGGAGGTTTTTTTTTTTATCACAGTTTCTATTTCAGTGTTTGTAATTTTCTTGTTCATAATTTCTATTCAGTCATGGGGGGTTTTAACTTTTCTAAGAATCTGTCCGTTTTCTCTAGGTTGCCCATTTTACTAGCATATAGTTGCTCCTAATATTCTCTTATGATCCTTTGTATTTCTGTGTTGTCTGTTGCAACCTCTTCTTTTTCATTTCTGATTTTGTTGATTTGATTTTTCTCCTTTTTTTTTAAATTTCTGATGAGTCTGGCTAGTGGTGTGTCAATTTTGTTATATTCTCAAAAAACCAGCTTTTATGTTTATTAATCTTTGCTATAGTTTCCTTTATTTCCTTTTCATTTATTTCTGTTCTGATCTTTATGATTTCTTTCCTGCTGCTGACTTTGGGTTTTTTGTTTGTTTGTTCTTTTTCCAGCTGCTTTTAAGTTAGGTTGTTTATTTGATGCTTTCATTGTTTCTTGAGGTAGAATTGTATTCCTATATACTTCCCTCTTAGAACTGCTTTTGCTGAATCCCATAAGTTTGGGGTCATTGTGTTTTCATTGGCATTTGTTTCTAGGAATCTTTTGATTTCCCTACTCTTTTATTTAGTAACCTCTTCATTATTTAGTAATGTATTGTTTAATCCCCAAGAGTTTTTGTTTTTGCAGTTTTTTTTTTCCTGTAGTTGGTATCTAGTCTCATAGTGTTGTGATCAGAGAAGATACTTGATATGATTTCAATTTTCTTAAATTTACTGAGGCTTGATTTGTGGCCCATGATGTGGTCTATCCTGGAGAATGTTCCATGTGCACTTGAGAAGAAAGTATATTCTTCTACATTTGGATGGAAAGTCCTGAAGATATTAATTGTGTCCATTTGGTCTAATGTTTCATTTAAAGTTTGTGTTTCCTTATTCTCTGTTTTGATGATCTGTCCATTGGTGTGAGTGGGGTGTCAGGGTCCCCGACTATTATTGTGTTACTGCTGATTTCCCCTCTTATGGCTGTTAGTGTTTCCCTTTTGTATTGAGGTGCTCCTACGTTGGGTGCATAAATATTTACAATTGTTGTGTTTTCTTTTTGGATTGACCTCAATCATTATGTAGTGTCCTTCTTTGTCTCTTATAATATTCTTTATTTTACAGTCTATTTTGTCTGAAATAAGGATTGCCACTCCAGCTTTCTTTTGGTTTCCTTTCACATGGAATATCTTTCTCCATCCTTTCACTTTCAGTCTGTATGTGTCTCTAGGTTTGAAGTAGGTCTCTTGTGGGCAGCATATATATGGGTCTTGACTTTGTATCCCTTCAATCAGTCTGTATCTTTTGGTTGGTGCTAATCTGTTTACATTTAAGGTGATTATTGATATACATGTTCCTGTTGTCATTTTCTTAGTTGTTTCGCGTTTGTTTTTGTAGGTCTTCCTTTCTCTCGTGCTTCCAGCCTATGTGAGTCACGTTAGTGTTTGTTGTAAGGCTATAACTTTTGCTTGTCTGTAAAGCTTTTGATTTCTCCATCAATTTTGAATGCGATCTTTGCCAGGTGTAGTAATCTTGGTTATAGATATGTTTTTTCTTTCAGTACTTTAACTATATCCTGTTATTCCCTTCTGGCCTGCAGAGTGTCTACTGAAAGGTCCATTGCTAATCATATGGGTTTTGCATTGTATGTTACTTGCTGCTTTTCCCTTACTACTTTTAACATCATTGTGCTTAATCTTTGTTAGCTTGATTAATGTTTCTCAATGTGTTTCTCCTTGGGTTTATCCTATAAGGGACTCTCTGTGCTTGTTGGACTTGATTGACTATTTCCTTTCCCACGTTGCAGAGGTTTTTAACTATAATTGCTTCAAAAACTTTCTCAGCGGTTTTTTTTTTCTTTCTTCCTCTGGAGTCCCTATAACTTAAATGTTGGTGCACTTAATATTGTCCCAAAGGTCTCTGAAGCTATAGTCAATTCTTTTCATTCTTTTCCCCTTATTCTGCTCTTCAGCAGTTATTTTTGCCATTCTATCTTCCAGCTCACTTATCGATTCTTCTCCCTCAGTTATTCTCCTATTGGTCCCTTCTAGTGTTCTTGCCTGGGGAATCCCAGGGATGGGGGAGCTTGGTGGGCTGCTGTCTATGGGCTCACACAGAGTTGGACACGACTGACATGACTTAGCAGCAGCAGCAGCAGAGTATTTTTAATTTCAGTAATTTTATTATTCATCTCGGTGTACTTATTCTTTATTTATTCTATGTCCTTGCTGATTGTATTAACTTGTTAGATATTTCTTGCATTTTTCTCCGTTCTATTTTCAAGAGTTCAGAGCATTTTTACTTCTGAATTCTCTCTCAGGTAGATCACTTATTTCTTCTTCATTTATTTGGTCTTGTGAAATTCTACCTTGTTCTTACATTTGTGCTTTATTTCTCTGTCTTTTAATTTTTCTTTTTTTCTAAGTGGCTCCACTTGAGGTCTCCTTTTTCCAGGCTTTAGGGTTGTTTTCCTTCTTACTTTTGGTTTTTGCTTTTGGAGGGAAAGGTTGGTTGAGTTGTTTATGTTGTCTTATTGTTAGGGGTGACTTGTGCCTATGTTATCAATGTTAAAGTGTGAGGAGATCAAGCAGATCAAGCAGGTTCAGTTTAGTTCAGTTGCCCAGTCGTGTCTAAACTGTGTGACCCCATGAACTGCAGCACGCCAGAACTCCCTGTCCACCACCAACTCCTGGAATTTACCCAAACTCATGTCCATTGAATTGATGATGTCATCCGACCATCTCTTCTGTCGTCCTTTTCTCCTCCTGCCCTCAGTCTTTCCCAGCATGAGGGTTTTCTCAAATGAGTCAACTCTTCGCATGAGGTGGCCAAAGTATTGAGTTTCAGCTTCAACATCAGTCATTCCAATGAACACTCAGGACTGATCTCCTTTAGGATGGACTGGTTGGGCTCTCCTCGCAGTCCAAGGGACTCTCAAGAGTCTTCTCCAACAGCACAGTTCAAAAGCATCAGTTCTTCAGTGCTCAGCTTTCTTTATAGTCCAACTCTCACATCCATACATGACTCCTGGGAAAACCATAGCCTTGACTAGATGGACCTTTGTTGGCAAAGTAATGTCTTTGCTTTTTAATATGCTGTCTAGGTTGGTCATAACTTTCCTTCCAAGGAGTAAACATCTTTTAATTTCATGGCTGCAGTCACCATCTGCAGTGATTTTGGAGCCCCCCAAAATAAAGTCTGACACTGTTTCCACTGTTTCCTCATCTATTTCTGATGAAGTGATGGGACCAGATGCCATGATCTAGGTTTTCTGAATGTTGAGCCTTAAACCAACTCTTTCACTCTCCTCTTTCACTTTCATCAAGAGGCTCTTCAGTTCTTCATTTTCTGCCATAAGGGTGGTGTCATCTGCATATCTGAGGTTATTGATATTTCTCCTGGCGATCTTGATTCCAGCTTGTGCTTCTTCCAGCCCAGTGTGTCTCATGATGTACTCTGCATATGTGTTAAATAAATAGGGTGACAATATACAGCCTTGACATACTCCTTTTCCTATTTGGAACCAGTCTATTTCCTATTTGGAACCTATTTGGAACTTGTTTGGAACCAGTTGTTCCATGTTCAGTACTAACTGTTGTTTCCTGACCAAACCCATATAGGTTTCTCAAGAGGCAGATAAGGTGTTCTGGTATCCCCATCTCTTTCAGAATTTTCCACAGTTTGTTGTGATCCACACAGTCAAAGGCTTTGAGCACAGACAAAAAGCAGAAGTAGATGTTTTTCTGGAACTCTCTTGCTTTTTCAATGATCCAGTGGATGTTGGTAATTTGATCTCCGGTTCCTCTGCCTTTTCTAAAACCAGCTTGAACATCAGGGAGTTCACAGTTCACATATTGCTGAAGCCTGTCTTGGAGAATTTTGAGCATTACTTTCCTAGCATGTGAGATGAGTACAATCGTGTGGTCATTTGAGCATTCTTTGGCATTGCCGTTCTTTGAGATTGGTATAGAAACTGATCTTTTCCAGTCTTGTGCCCACTGCTGAGTTTTCCAAATTTGCTGGCATATTGAGTGCAGCACTTTCACAGCATCATCTTTCAGGATTTGAAAGAGCTCCGCTGGAATTCCATCACCTCCACTGGCTTTGTTCGTAGAGATGCTTTCTAAGACCCACTTGACTTCACATTCCAGGATGTCTGGCTCTAGGTGAGTGATCACACCACTGTGATTAGTTGGTTCATGAAGATTTTTTTTTGTACAGTTCTTCTGTATATTCTTGCCACTTCTTAATATCTTCTGTTTCTGTTAGGTCTATACCATTTCTGTCCTTTATTTAGCCCATCTTTGCATGAAATGTTCCCTTGGTTTCTCTAATTTTCTTGAAGAGATCTCTAGTCTTTCCCATTCTGTTGTTTTCCTCTATTTCTTTGCATTGATCACTGAGGAAGGCTTTCTTATCTCTCCTTACTATTCTTTGGAACTCTGCATTCAAATGGGTATATCTTTCCTCTTCTCCTTTGCTTTTCATTCATCTTCTTTTCACAGCTATTTGTATGGCCTCCTCAGATAGCCATTGTGCTTTTTTGCATTTCTTTTTCTTGGAGATAGTCTTGCTTGCTGTCTCCTGTACAATGTCATGAACCTCTGTATATAGTTCATCAGATACTCTATCACATCTGGTCCCTTAAATCTATTTCTCACTTCCACTGTAAAATCATAAGGGATTTGATTTAGGCCATACCTGAGTGGTCTAGTGGTTTTTCCCACTTTCTTCAATTTAAGTCTGAATTTGGCAATAAGGAGTTTATGATCTGAGCCACGGTTAACTCCCAGTCTTGTTTTTGTTGACTGTATAGAGCTTCCCCATCTTTGGCTGCAAAGAATATAATCAGTCTGATTTTGGTGTTGACCATCTGGTGATATCCATGTGTAGAGTCTTCTCTTGTGTTGTTGGAAGAGGGTGTTTGCTGTGACCAGTGTGTTCTCTTGGCAAAACCCTATTAGCCTCTCAAGCAGGTAATTATAGAAATAATGGGATATATACACATACTTCCATACACACAGTTATAACCAAAGTATTCTAAAGAAAAGAGTACAGGAGATTGATGTCATGAACAAGGGAAACGAAAAGTGATATGAACCAATTAAAAGCAGAGCCAGCTAATTTTCAATCTGGAAAACTGAGCATAAACTTAGTGCAAACTGGACATATAGCAAAAGTTCCACAATTTAGCTAACTTGGTGAAAAAAGAAAAAGTTAAGGAAAAAGGGAGATGAAAGAGAAGAAGGGAGGGGAAAAAAGAAAAGGGGGTGGATAAGAGGACAAAAAAAAGAGAACAAGAAGAAAAAATAGAAAAGCAAAGATTTAGACATCTGCAAAAAAAGATTTCTATATATTCAGAAATAGCTATATCCAGTAAAGAACTATAAGAAAAGCATTTGCATGTATCACAAAAAGAAAATCAGAAAAATCAACAACAAAAAAGAGTGAAAAAGGAAAAAAATCTTAAAATGAATTTTTTTTTTTAACAAGAAAAAGAGGAAAACTCCACAGTACTGCAAAAGGCCAATTTGAAGGTAGAAATACATAGGGGGAATAAACAGTGTGATTTATAAGAGAAAAATAAAAAGTTCTAACGGTCATAGTGCTTCTTGGTTGTGGAGTCTGCCCCCGTGGATGGGGTTGGGTCAGTGTCCTGTGAATTTTTCCTGGTTGGGGGAACTTGTGCCTGATGAAGCCCTATCTCGTCTCTCTGAAGAGCAGTGCAGTGTCCAGTAGGAAGTTTTGGAGCGTCTATGGCTTCAGTATGCCTTTGGGCAGTCCTTCTGGCCTGGCAGTGTTCAGTTCAGTCTCTCAGTCGAGTCCGACTCTTTGCGACCCCATGAATCGTAGCACGCCAGGCCTCCCTGTCTATCACCAGCTCCCGGAGTTCACTCAGACTCACGTCCATCAAGTCGGTGATGCCATCCAGCCATCTCATCCTCTGTCATCCCCTTCTCCTCCTGCCCCCCATCCCTCCCAGCATCAGAGTCTTTTCCAATGAGTCAAGTCTTCGCATGAGGTGGCCAAAGTATTGGAGTTTCAGCTTTAGCATCATTCCTTCCAAAGAACACCCAGGACTGATTTCCTTTAGAATGGACTGGTTGGATCTCCTTGCAGTCCAAGGGACTCTCAAGAGTCTTCTCCAACACCACAATCCAAAAGCATCAATTTTTCGGTGCTCAGCTTTCTTCACAGTCCAACTCTCACATCCATACATACTCTCACATCCATATATGACCACTGGAAAAACCATAGCCTTGACTAGACGGACCTTTGTTGGCAGTGTTAGACACGTCTATTTTCACAGTAACTTCAAAGTGGCTGTCTCAACATATCTGCACTGCTGCCCACCCCCTACTTGTCCCTGGAATCACTGCCGGTGCTTCTGTTCCCCAGTCCTGCCCTGCTCTTCTAGCTGAAGCTTGCTAGGTGGGGGCTTCTGTAGATCTTTTCTCTGCTCCCCAACTGGGCCCTCTGCATCAGAGACTCCTGTGGGCTTCCCGCAGCCCCCTGAGCCTGGCCCTATGTCGCAGAGCTAGGGTGCACTTGTCTCAGCTCCCGGGCCCGCCCCTTGTGTCTCAGGGCTTGTGTGCCCTTGTTTCAGAGGTCCACGCACTCTGTCGTGGCGCCTGTGTATTCTTTCGGCTCCCTAGGCCGCTCTCTGAGCCAGGAGGGTTACGTGCATGACAGCCCTCTGTGCCCCAGGGCTTCTGTGGGCTTCTCTCTCAGTTCCCCGAGCCCACTGTCTGATTGGGGCTACAGTCTTTGAACTGAGAAGAGCAGCTTTCTCTCTTTTCTGCCAAGTCTCTGTTTTGCCTGGTTTTCCAAGACTCTGCAGCTCCCCCGTGGGTCTGCCTGCGAGGGCGCTTTCCTGTGCATGGGAACTCCTGCTGTTTTAGACCTCCCTCCCTCCCTTGGGGCACAAGCTCTGTCCAGAGCTTCTCTGTCTTGTCCCTTTTTTTTTTTAATAGTTTTTTATTTTTTAAATTTTAAAATCTTTAATTCTTACATGCGTTCCCAAACATGAACCCCCCTCCCACCGCCCTCCCCCATAACATCTCTCTGGGTCATCCCCATGAACCAGCCCCAAGCATGCTGTATCCTGCGTCAGACATAGACTGGCGATTCAATTCTTACATGATAGTATACATGTTAGAGTGCCATTCTCCTAAATCATCCCACCCTCTCCCTCTCCCTCTGAGTCCAAAAGTCCGTTATACATATCTGTGTCTTTTTCCTGTCTTGCATACAGGGTCGTCATTGCCATCTTCCTAAATTCCATATATATGTGTTAGTATACTGTATTGGTGTTTTTCTTTCTGGCTTACTTCACTCTGTATAATCGGCTCCAGTTTCATCCATCTCATCAGAACTGATTCAAATGAATTATTTTTAACGGCTGTCTTGTCCCTTTTTATGTCTCTATCCTTTCTCCTACCTCATTCCAGGCAGCTTAGCCTGCCCCCGCCCTACAGAGGCCTGGGGTCTTCTGTCGTCTAGAGGTTGCTTTGCAGGAGTTGTTCCATGTCTTGTTGAATTTTTGATGTATTTCTGGGAAGGCTGGTGATCCCCACATCTTAGTTCTCTGCCATCTTCTTCCATACAGTGAACATTCTTATCTGAAAGGAACTTTTATATTGATGAAATGTTTGAGCCTTATATCAAGAAAACGTTCATCAGATTTGCTTATTTACAAGTGTATTAAATATAGAGGCAAACCAATAAAATGTAGGATGATAAGATTGTCATAAAGCTTCTAATTTGTTACAGATATAGCAATGATAATAATAATATACCTGAATGGATCTTGAACTATTTTTCCCCATATGTCACTAATATAGCTTAACCCTGTCAGTTTTTCATTATTATTCAAATCATATTCAGTGGCAGGGTAAATACCAACTTGGCTTCATAATTCTGCAAGTGTGTATCTTTGATGGAGATTATAAAATTTTACTCACTTACCAATGGCAGTGTTTTCTTTCAGTGTAACCAGTTAAGTTTTCATCCTTACAGCAAAGTCTTAGGGGTCACAGTGGAAACAAACGGTTGCCCTGGTTTGTGGCTGAAATAAATGTTAATCATGGCTGACTTCATTCTGCCCCATGAAATGTGTGCTTTACAGTGACATTCAGAATAGTACAAATTAGCTAAAGGTTGCGTTTTCATTCTCTAGGCTCCGTTTTACAAATTCTGTAAATGAGTCATGCGTGTATTTGGTTTTCTTTAGACACCGCAGATTGCTGTGTCCTGTGGTTTTATGTACGCAAGCTCTCTTGCTGATAAGCGTTTTTGTCCTAAGTGGAAGAGAGAGAGGACAGAAGTGCAGAGGAATGCATTTCTAAAAGCATGCAAAGGAGATCTGTAAGCGAGAATGTTTATGGTGTGGGTTCAGAGTCATTCATTTATGAGCTAACCTAACCTTTATCATATAAAAGACACTGTGTTAAGTACTCTGAGGAATACTCTCACATCTATAAGATATAGCTCATGCTCTAGAAGCTCACTATTTAGTCTCAGGATAAGACAAATAAGGGGCTTCCTAAGTGGCTTACTGGTAAAGAATCTGCCTACCAATGCAGGAGACTCAGTTCAATGCCTGGTCTGATCCCAGGGTCAGGAAGATCCTCTGTAGAAGGAAATGGCAACCCACTCCTGTACTTTTGCCTGGGAAATCCCACAGACAGAGGAGCCTGGCCATCTACAGCCATGGAATCACAAAGAATTGGACACAGCTTAGCAACCAAACAAGACAAGTACAGAGAGCATTACAATCTTATTTAAAACAAGGACAGTCAGAGAAAATACATGCAATGTTTTATGAATGTTCAGTGGGGGCCAAATTGCATCCAAGGGAAAGGAAATATGACTTCATGGAAAGAGTTTCGAATGATCCTGAGGACAGACATACCTAGGCACTACAGAACTAGGAAATAGTCTAGACAAAGGCAAGATTTAGAAAGGCAGAAGATGTGTTTGGGCACAGGAAGTCATCCACGTGGATTCAGAGGAAGATACTGCCAAAACGATATGACTGGACCAAGATTATGTGAGACCTTGGATGCTAGAGCAAAGTGCACATTTATTTCCCAGGAGCGCAGCAGATAATCTCGTGAACAAGTATGATAAAGACAGCTTGCAGAACTCAGTGAAGCTGTGAGCCATGTGCAGGGCCAGCCAAGACAGATGGGTCATAGTGAGGATGGGCTCAATAAAGGACAGAAACCGTAAGGCTCTAACAGAAGCAGAAAAGATTAAGAATAGGTGGGAAGAATACATAGAAGAACTATACAAAAAAGGTCTTAATGACACAAATAGCCATGATGGTGTGGTTGGCTACTCACCCAGAGCCAGACATCCTGGCATGTGCAGTCAAGTGGGCCTCAGGAAGCATTACTGCAAATAAAGGTAGTGGAGGTGATGGAATTCCAGCTGAGCTATTTGAAATCCTAAAGGATGATGATATTAAAGTGCTGCACTCAATATACCAGCAAATTTGGAAAACTTAGCAATGACCACAGGACTGGAAAAGGTCAGTTTTCACTCCAATCCCAAAGAAGGGTGATGCCAAAGAATGTTCAAACTATTGCACAATTGCACTCATCTCACACGCTAGTAAAGTAATGCTCAAAATTCCCTAAGCCAGGCTTCAGCAATACATGAACTGTGAACTTCCAGATGTTCAAGCTGGATTTAGAAAGGCAGAGGAACCAGAGATCAAATTACCAACATCTGTTGGATCATCAAGAAAGCACGAGAATTCCAGAAAAACATCTGCTTCTGCTTTTTGGCTGTACCCAAAGCCTTTGACTGTGTGGATCACAACAAACTGTGGAAAATTCTTCAAGAGATAGGAATACCAGACAACTTTACCTGCCTCCTGAGAAATCTGTGTGCAGGTTGAGAAGCAACAGTTAGAACTGGACATGGAAAAATTGACTGGTTCAAAATTTAGAAAAGAGTATGACGAGACTATATATTGCCAGGCTGCTTATTTAACTTATATGCAGACTATATCATGTGGAATGCCATGCTGGATAAAATACAAGCTACAATCAAGATTGCCAGGAGAAGTATCAGCAACCTCAGATATGCAGATGATACCATTCATGGCAGAAAGTGAAGAGGAACTAAACAGACCCTTGACGAGGGTGAAAGAGGAGAGTGAAAAGCTGGCTTAAAACTCAGCATTCAAAAAAATGAAGATCATGGTGTCCGGTCTCATCACTTCATGGCAAATGGAAGAGGAAAACATAGAAGCAGTGACAGATTTTAGTTTCCTGGACTCCAGAATCACTACAGATATTGATAGCAGCCATGAAACTAAAAGACAGTTGCTCTTGGAAGGAGAGCTATGAAAATCTAGAAAGCATGTTAAGAAGCAGAGACATCACCTTGCTGACAAAGGTCGGAAGAGTCAGAGCTATGGTTTTTCCACTAGTCATGTACAGATGTGAGAGTTGGACCATAAAGAAGGCTGAGCACTGAAGAATTCACGTTTTCAAGTTGTGGGACTGGAGAAGACTCTCGAGAGTCCTTTGGACTGCAAAGAGATTGAACTAGTTAATCCTAAAGGATACCAACCCTGAATATTCATTGGAAGAGCTGATAGTGAAGCTGAAATTCCAATACTTCAGCCACCTAGATGAGACGAGCTAGCTGAGTCACTGGAAAAGACCCTGATGCTGAGAAAGATCGAAGGCACAAAGAGAAGGGTGTGGCAGAGGATGAAATTGCTAGATAGCTTCAAGGATGCAGTATCCATACATGAGCAAACTCTGGGTGATAGTGTAGGACAGGGAAGCCTGGTGTGCTGCAGTCCATGGGATCCCAGGGAGAAGTGCATGACTTAGTGACTGAACAACAATGAATGATAAAGACTTTAAGGCTGAAACATATCCAGGCAGGCACTTGCCTTTCACACACCACTTAGTATCCTCAGAGGATGGTCCATGGACCTCTGCTGGTCCTAATCAGGATGCTACTGGCTCACACTGAGAAGAATACCAAAAATGAAATTAAACATTTAGGAATTTCTCAGAACAATTTGCCATTGTCATCAAAGTATATAATTTAATACTTTCCAACCCATATGGGTTGGAAAAGAATTGGTTCTTTACCACCGATAACCTGAGGGCACCTTAGTGCCTCCCCCATACGGTGCTTAGCCTGTAGATATCAAAATTTTGCAGCCAAAGTCTGAGTTTCTGTTGTTCCCCTCATCTCACAGGACATTTTCCTTAGTTGCATTCTGATATCAACATTTTGATATTGCTCCTTAATGTTGACCTGTTTGAAGGGAGTAATATTAGATCATAGAAATTAACCCCAGGTGATCTAGACCACAGGTTTGCAAACTTGGCCCATGAGCAAACCCAGCTCTCTGCCAATATTGTACATGAAATTTTATTTCAACACAGCCATACTCATTTGTCTCCATTTCATCCATGGCTGATTTTCTGCTACCGTAGCAGAGTTGAGTACGTGCCACAAACACTTCGGGGTTTTCAAATCCTAAAATATTTACTGGCTGGCCTGTTGCACTAAAAGTTTGTATGGAAAGTGATTGGGTCTTGAAATGGAGATTACTTAACAGGTACCCACAATTCTTATTTTCCTGAAAGACTAGCCAGGAAGAAATCTGGGGCAAAGCTGGGATTCAGGAAGCCATCGAGAAGGAAGAAGGCTCCACATATGTTCACACATACTTTGGGCAGGTATGAAAGGAAGTTTGGAGCGTATTCTGCATTAAATAATCCCTTACATACCTTTTTTTTTTTTTCTTTAGCACACATAAGGATGTAAGTTAATGAAATTTGATGGAACAGATGTCATCCCTGTTAGTGATTTTAAAAGATATCAGGTTTGTATCCTACAGATGATAGCACCCACATAAGTGCACAGAAATTAAAGTTATATCACTTAAAAATTTCTTTTAAAAGGTATTTTATTTTCTCCTTGGTCTTCTAAAATGCATCATCACAATCAAAACAAGATTTTGGCCTGAAAGTCATAGGTTCATGAATTGGCATATCTGGAATAACAGAAAAAGATGTTAAGTAAAACCATGTTATATAAAACTATGCTTCCTTTTCTCACTACATTTTTGGGTCATGTTTATCATTGTGGAGCACATCTCTGCCACGTAATCTGCTACACTCTACCTATTTTCACACTCAGCTATAGTCTCAGACACAGGATAGATAATTCAGGTATGAAAAAGAAAAAAAAAAAAGGAGAACTATTTGGTGGTGTAAAATCCTCTATAGAACAAAGAAGGCCATGTTGCACGATTGTAAAATAAACTTATGTGGTAGGTCATATTACCTCCACTTCACCAGTAAAGAAACTGAAATTTAGAGAAGTTACAGAACTTGTCAATGTCATATAGGTAGTAAATGAAGGAAACTGTATTTCCATCTAAGGATGTCTTCCTGCTCTCCTACCTAGAGTTTGATAAAACTAAATACCATTTTAGAATACAAATTTAAGTGGAAGAAAAGGAAAATGAGTGAGATTGGGATCCATAGAGGTAAAAAACATCTTCAGTTCAATATAGACAAGATCAGGTGGGAAAAGAATGCAAGTAAGCTGATTATATAGATGTGAAAAAAAAAAAAGGCAGGAATGAAAAAGAATGATGTTGTGGAGATACAAGGGTTAGAGGCATATTGAATATATTTTGAATAATAAAACAGCTTCCAAATTTTCAAGTGTCTGCCTACATATATATTTATGAATGCATATTATCAACAATGAAATGAAACATCTGCAACCCACACCTACAAGAATGCAAAGGGTTGTAAATAGTCCCCTGGCTCACTAGGATATGCTGGAATTCAGGAACAAATTCATGTATCAATGTTTTGATGCTCATAAATCAGCCACAGGTGAATCATGTTTGCAAATAACTAATAACTTGGGAACGTATATTTATTGCGCCAGAACCACCTGGGCTATTCAAAGTCATTGCAAGGGTATATTTTATTCAGCTATCTTTTAAGAAAGGGAATCCACCCCCCCCTACCCCACCCACCCCATTCAGTTGTCTTTTAGGAACAAGACTTCCTCTCTCTCTCTCTCTCTCTCCCATTCTCTTACTCTTTCTGTCCTCCCCCTTTCTTTACTTTTTACACAAATCTTAATTGAACCTAGATATCTATTCATGTCTGTGAGTAAAAGGCCAGAAATTTCTTTAATTTTTAGAGATGTTTTTGACTCAGAAGAAAATAATTTAAAAGATGAATTTTCCCCTCATTTTTTCTATATTATATTAAAAACTGCTCATTATTTATGATCCAAAGGCCAATTTCAAGACTAAGAGGAACAGACCACCAAGCTTAGAGGTGAGCCATTCAGAAACTAATCCTCCTTTGACCCCCTTCCTGAAAGTGAAACTGAAGTCACTCAGTGGTGTCTGACTCTTTGTGACCCACAGACTGTAGCCCCCCAGGCTCCTCTGTCTATGGGATTTTCCAGGCAAGAGCACTAGAGTGGGTTGCCATTTCCTCCTCCAAGGGATCTTCTTGACCCAGGGATCAAACCCGGGTCTCTCACATTGTAGGCAGACTCTTTACTGTCTGAGCCACCAGAGACCTCCTTCCTCAGTTCAGTTCAGTCGCTTAGTCGTGTTCGACTCTTTGCGACCCCATGAATCGCAGCATGCCCTGTCCATCACCAACTCCCGGAGTTCATTCAGACTCACGTCCATCGAGTCAGTGATGCCATCCAGCCATCTCATCCTCTGTCATCCCCTTCTCCTCCTGCCCTCAATCCCTCCCAGCATCGGAGTCTTTTCCAGTGAGTCAACTCTTCGCATGAGGTGGCCAAAGTACTGGAGTTTCAGCTTTAGCATCATTCCTTCCAAAGAAATCCCAGGGTTGATCTTCAGAATGGACTGGTTGGATCTCCTTGCAGTCCAAGGGACTCTCAAGAGTTTTCTCCAACACCACAGTTCAAAAGCATCAATTCTTCAGAGCTCAGCTTTCTTCACAGTCCAACTCTCACATCCATACATGACCGCTGGAAATCCCCCTTCCTAGGCACTTTCAAATTCCGACCCGAGCAAATGGTCCTGCACGAATGTCTAGCTGTAAGACATCACACAGCCATGGAGTCCTGCAAACTACTTTCCTGGCATTGTGGTCCACCCTTGTATTTCTCAGACCCTGCAACGTGAACACTTTTAAAAACCTTTTTTTTTTTTTTGAATGAAATTCTTGACTGCTCATGTCTCTCTGTTCCACAGACAGACTCTGCAGTCTGCCAGGCTCCTCTGTCTATGGGATTTCCCAGGCAAGAATACTGGAGTGGGTTACCAATTCCTTCTCTAGGGTATCTTCCTAACCCAGTAATGAAACTCACATCTCCTGTATCAGCAGGCGGATTCTTTACCACTGAGCAGCAGGGCACTAACACAGATGCCTAGTGCTTTGAAGAGGAAAAATGAGGTATACCTGAGCAAGACAAAGTTATAAGGTAGGGGTGTGTAGGGGTGTGTGTGTGTATCACAGGATCTGAGGGGTTAGGGAATCAATCAAGAAAAGCTTTCCAGATTAAACTCTAAACTGGGTCCTGAAGAATACATATGTGTTAGTCTTTTGAATAATAGTATAATAGAACTCCAGGCAGAAGGAATAGTGGCAAAGGTTTGGAAGTAAACAAGTTTGCTTCTGGTGAATTGTGTTAAGTTGTTCAGTTAGTAGAGTAAGAAGAATGCAAATAATGAGAGAAAAAAACAGGAGATAGAAAGATCAGAAGATTGAGTACTGCAGACCAAGTTACTGAGTCTGGATTTGACTCTAAAAAATAGTTAATAACAACTTTTAAATAAAGAAATGACAGGGTCTAATTTTAGAGAAGAAAAGAAATTGGGAGCAGGGAGACCAATTTGAGAGGGTTGCCAGCAATTCCTGGGAAAATGGTCACCCACAAAAATCCATTGCACTGGAGATAGAAATAGATAGGTTAAGAAAAGTATGATCAAGAGAATTGGTTAAAACATGCAGACAAATGACTAGGTGGCTATGATGACGAAGAGGAGGAGCCAAGGATGAAACCCATGTGTCCAGCTTGGAAAATTCAATGGATGGGAGAGAGTCTTTCTGCTCCTCTGTCCTTCACTATCTCCTGGAGTTTGCTCAAACTCATGTCCATTGAGTCTCTGATGGCATCCATCCATCCTATCCTCTGTCACGCCCTTCTGCTTTTGCCTTCAGTCTTTCCCAGCATCAGGGTCTTTTCCAGTGAATCGGCCCTTTGTATCAGTTGGCCAGAGTATTGGAGCTTGAGCTTCAGCATCAGTCCTTCCTATGAATATTGAGGTCAGTATGTATCTTGAGATAATTAATGACTGAATCAAAGGATCCAAGGACTACTTCAGTTTTTATTCCAAATGTCTTGGTGAAAGACATCAGTTACTTAGTTGTAGAGAAGAAGAAAGCATGTATGAAGAATCACTTCAACTTTCTCCAGCAACACTGTGCTCTGAGATTTTGAAATATTAAAGTATTCAGTTCTTGGGGAAGTAGGGCAGAGATCTCAGTGGTAAGATAGCTGTAACTATGCCTCAGTATCTTCACCCATGTGATGAAAAGGAAAGGCTTTACTTTGCTTTGGTAAAATATATGTTGATGACAATAATGGGACATTATTCTATGGAGCTAAGAGGGGCGCAGTCTGAACAAGCACTCCTTTTAATGTTAGGTCTGTCCCTGAGAGACAATATCTTATTTAAGATTTCTTTCTAGTAACTATTAAGGAAAACTTAAGATTCTTATAGAGTGTCAGGAAATCAAATAAACAGCAACAGGGACTGATTTTTCATGTACAGCTGATTTTACCTACTGTTATTTATTGCATCAATCCTCAACTTTGGAACAATTAATATTTTGAAATAGATAATTTTCTGTTAGAAGAAATCTGTCCTGTGCATTGGATGCCGTATTTTTTCTTTCCAGTTTCATTGAGAATTCAAGGATGTTTAGCAGCGTCCCTGGTCTTTACTTACTAGATGCCAGTAATACCTTTCTCAGTTGTAACAACCAATATCTCCAGATGTTACTAAATGGTACCAGTGGGTGAGAGGCAAAATGACTGCCAGTTGAGAAATATTCTTACAATGTGTTAGATAAAGTTGAAGACAATCACCTTGTTTTTCCCTGAAGGATTCTTTGATATTATATTAGGAAGGAGGAGTTCTGTTAATTAGTGTGTTTGTGTAAGGGGGGTCAATCACGATAGTGGGAATGACATAATTCCTGAGTCCTGGGCACAAGGACACTTTGACTGTAACAAGCATTGAGACTGGAGGACTCTCTCTTGTTCCTCTTTTTACTGTTCTCCAAGGATAGGAATTATTTTATTTTTCACTATCTTTATTCAGCTCTAATAACCAATATCTGCCTGTGCTTACTATGTTCTGGAGGCTGTTATAAAGGAGTTACAAATGGGGCACTCCTCTCTTTTCCCCTCATTCTGCCCTTCAGTGTGTTACTGAGGGCATCTTGATACCCTCGCGAACAAACATATATGTCATGTAAAATAACAGCTGCTTTCAGAAGCTAACCCAGAAGAGCCAGTCCTGTCCAGAATATTTCCTCCTTCTCCATGTACCAAGCTCCCTTTGCTTTTAGGAGAAACAGGTGATTGATTCTGAGCTGTGCTATTTGTTTACACTGATTATCTAATGAGCAACACAACTGCACAATAATTGTTTTTATTGGCTTTTCCAGAATGCTGCAGAGAGTGTAACCATCATAAAATGTCTCTCTATTTCCAATGCAAATTGCTTTCAATTTTTTGGTTGCCTGATAAGCTGGTGAGAGAGAAATGTTTTAAGTACATAATCCTAGAGCCCATTATTAGGAGTATTTTTATTTTCTTATCTTCTGGCATCCATTTCCAGGTAGTTCGTGCCTCTAATCAAGAATTAATGATTCCATATAGAAAAAACATCAGGACTATTTTTTGTTTGTTTGGGTCTATTTTCCTTTTTTTTCAAGATAAATATGCTGGCAAGGCACTTTGACCTAATCTTACCCCTAATTTTTTTCTAATGTTCAACTTAGATATATATTTGTTTGGTTGATATTTAGAAAATCTAATTTGGATGAGATACGCTCTCTTTACTTAATATTTTTGTCGAACAATCTGTAACAGATAGAAACGAAAACAGATCAACTCTTAGTAGGAATAGAGGAGAGAGAAATCAAGAAGAGGGTTCTGGATCTTAAGGTGCTCGTTGCCTACTTAACACTTTGTCTCCAGTGAGTTCCAAGTATCACATTTCACTTGACTAAATTAAGTATGTGTGTTAAGGTTCTGATAAAACAGTCTCTCCTAAGACAGGTCTTATTAAGAAAAGCAGATTGTTCAGGATTATTTCAAAAGGTTACATTTCTTCTTCCCTTTATGAAACAGGAGAAGATTTTTCTCCAGTGTTCACTGTAAGAACCGGTTGAATTCACTGTTGAGCTGCTGGATATAAAACTCATAAGGAGGACATAGGCATCCTTCTATGATTGGGCCCCTCTGGAGTTTTTAATTCTCAGACTTTTCCACACTGAGCCTCCAGCAATTTGTCAGTTACAGTTGAGGCTGCCCTTCTCTGGCACCGTTTCCCTAAGGGCTTCTGCTCCTCGGTCTCTGCTTTGGTAAGTTGTAATTATCTGCATTTTTCCCTTTCTCTCCAGTTTTGGAGGCAGCAGTTTGCCTTGTGACCTCATTTTCCTGAAGGATCTAGAAGGATTGTTGGTTTTTATTAGCAAATTGAACCTGACAATGTATAAAAAGAGTTAGCTACCAATGACCAAGCACTTTTTATCTCAAGTAAGCAGAGCCGTTTTAACATTTGGAAATCAATGAGTGTACTTTATCACATAATTAGGCTAAGAAGAAAAATCATATGTTCATATCACTAAACACTGGAAATACATTTGACAAAATTTAACATCCATTCGTGATAAAGACTCTCAGTAACAAGAAACGAAAAGGAACTTTCTCAACTTGATTAAGAATACCTTCAAAATGGCTACAGCTAACATCATGCTTAGTGGTAAGAAGCTTGAAGCTTTCTCTCTAACATCAGGAACAAGTCAAGGTTATGGGATACAAGGTTAATGTGCAAAAGTCACCTGCATTCCTATAATACTAGCAATGAACAAGTGGAATTTGAAAGTAAAAGCATAATACCATTTACATTAATACCCAAAGTATGAAATACTTAGGTATAAATTTAACAGCTCTGTATTAACTCTATAAGAAAAAAAATTATGAAGCTCTAATAAAAAAAAATTAAAGAGATAAATGGACATGGGTAGGAAGACAATGTTGTGAAGATGTCAGTTCTTCCCAATTTGATTTTAGATTCAACACATTCCTAATCAAAATTTCAGCAAATTATTTTGAAGACATTATTGAAATGATTCCAAAGTTTCTATGGAGAACAAAAGACCTGAAACAACCAACATAATGTTAAAGAAGAACAGAGTCCTGAACAGATATCTTATCAAAGATAAAATAAGCATACTAAAGATGCTCAACAATCATATATATGCCATTCAGTTCAGTTCAGTCGTGTCTGACTCTGCGACCCCATGAATTGCATCATGCCAGGCCTCCCTGTCCATCACCATCTCCCGGAGTTCACTCAAACTCATGTCCATTGAGTTGGTGATGCCATCCAGCCATCTCATCCTCTGTCATCGCCTTTTCCTCCTGCCCCCAATCCCTCCCAGCATCAGAGTCTTTTTCAATGAGTCAACTCTTCACATGAGGTGGCCAAAATACTGGAGTTTCAGCTTTAGCATCAGTCCTTCCAAAGAAATCCCAGAGCTGATCTCCTTTAGAATGGACTGTTTGGATCTCCTTGCAGTCCAAGGGACTCTCAAGAGTCTTCTCCAACACCATAGTTCAAAAGCATCGATTCTTTGGTGCTCAGCCTTCTTCACAGTGCAACTCTCACATCCATACATGACTACTGGAAAAACCATAGCCTTGACCAGATGGACCCTTGTTAGCAAAGTCATATATGCCATTAGGGAATTGCAAATCAAAACGACAATGAGCTACCTCTATCTACTTAACAGAAATGCCACAATCCAAAACACTGATGATATCAAATGCTGATAAGATTATGGAGCAAGAGGAACTTTCAATTTTTGCTGGTGGGAATGCACAGTAATAAAGTTATTTTGTAAGACTATGGATATTAAAATACTTAATAAAACTGTAGTCCATTAAAACACATGTGATCAAGTCATATTTAACCCATGATTTTTTCATTTATCAGAAAATTAATCAATATAATTCCTCTAGTTTATTAATGAAAGAAAAAAAATCATGTTTTCTGTTTTCAAAGAAGTAAAACATTAAAAAAAAAACTCTTTTCACTTCAGGAACTTCCTTAACTTGATTCAATGTTATTTACCAAAATCCACCTGACCTGCCTCTTGAGAAACCTATATGCAGGTCAGGAAGCAACAGTTAGAACTGGACATGGAACAACAGACTGGTTCCAAATAGGAAAAGGAGTAAATCAAGGCTGTATATTGTCACCCTGCTTATTTAACTTATATGCAGAGTACATCATGAGAAATACTGGGCTGGAAGAAACACAAGCTGGAATCAAGATTGCTGGGAGAAATATCAATCACCTCAGATATGCAGATGACACCACCCTTATGGCAGAAAGTGAAGAGGAACTAAAAAGCCTCTTGATGAAAGTGAAAGAGGAGAGTGAAAAAGTTGGCTTAAAGCTCAACATTCAGAAAATGAAGATCATGGCATCTGGTCCCATCACTTCATGAGAAATAGATGGGGAATCAGTGGAAACAGTGTCAGACTTTGCTTTTTTGTGCTCCAAAATCACTGCAGATGGTGATTGCAGCCATGAAATTAAAAGAAAAGGAAAGTTATGATCAACCTAGGTAGCATATTTAAAAGCAGAGACATTACTTTGCCAACAAAGGTCCATCTAGTCAAGGCTATGGGTTTTCCTGTGGTCATGTATGGATGTGAGAGTTGGACTGTGAAGAAGGCTGAGTGCCAAAGAATTGATGCTTTTGAACTGTGGTGTTGGAGAAGACTCTTGAGAGTCCCTTGGACTGCAAGGAGATCCAAGCAGTCCATTCTGAAGGAGATCACCCCTGGGATTTCTTTGGAGGGACTGATGCTGAAGCTGAAACTCCAGTACTTTGGCCACCTCATGCGAAGAGTTGACTCATTGGAAAAGACTCTGATGCTGGCAGGGATTGGGGGCAGGAGGAGAAGGGGACGACAGAGGATGAGATGGCTGGATGGTATCACTGACTCGATGGACGCGAGTCTGAGTGAACTCTGGGAGTTGGTGATGGACAGGGAGGCCTGGCGTACTGCAGTTCATGAGGTTGCAAAGAGTCGGACACAACTGAGCGACTGATCTGAACTGAACTGAACCAAAATCCTGCAACAAATATTTATAATGGAAAATTCAGGCACTGTCTTTGTAACTGGAGATGAGTCAAGTTTGCTCAGAGCAATATCTAACAAGAGCATAGGTCATCACTGTGCCCAACTTCAAGGACACTATTCATGTAGATTTTGTTGTCTGTGGGTCCACAGAGGACTAAACCAGAAAGAAACTATACAGGTCTTTAAAGTGACACTACTGTAGTAACATTAATAGATAATGTGAAATTTGCTTCAAAAAGAGGGAGGGGGATTTAAAAAATCAGCTTTTTTTCTTGTAATATCACCTATAAATGTATGTTCCAGATAAATTATGAAACTGTGAAACGTAAAAGTACTAAAGTTGATATAAGAAATTGAGAAGCACATGTTTATAATCTGTACATTGGAGAAAGCTTGTTATATTAATTATCATAGAATAGACCACATGGCAAGCCTTTTATTTATTTAATTATACTAAAATTAGGGACTTCTATTATGGTAAGGAGGTGGGAAAAAGCTAAAAGATGACAGATTGGAAGAAGAGATTAAATAAAACATAATTATTTATATCTATGTTATACTAAGTACTCACACAAATCAAAAAGAAAATGCAGAAAACCCAATAGACAAAATAGTAATAAAAACAGTAGCAGTGGTAATAGTAGAGTAGTAGTAGCAAATATGCAAACAGACCCTCAGTATATGATGACACCTTCAGTTAAACATTTACTGAGAGCCTATTCCTTGCCAAACGTAGATATATCATTAAACATAGTCAAAAATTCATGTCTTTATGGAAGGTATATGATTTCAGATTCAATACAAGCAAAATACAAATTAAACAAATATCACTTTGCATGCATCAGATTGGAAGAAATTAGCAAGCTAAAAAATGCCAAGTATGGGAGTGAGTATGGAGTCACAGGATTCCTGAGCATTGCTTCTTCAAGTCCAGACTGATGCAGTCATTCTACATACCTTTAAAGCAATATTTAGTCAAATTTTCTATGGGGATTTCTATGGCTAATTGCCTTGAGAATGGCTCATATGGGTTTCTGTATAAGAATATTCAGTACAGTATTGTTTGGAGAAAGATTAAGTCATAGACCATCTCTGTGTTTATCATTGGGGCAAGATAATTTATACACCACAGACCCACACTGTAAATTATGCTATCAATTAAGGCTAAATAAAAAGGTAGACATACACATGGCACCATGGATCAATCTTAAAAATACAGCAGTGAAGGGAAAAAAAAATGTACAAAATGTGGTCTATTGTACAGCACTGTTTACTTGTCTAAAATAATACATATACAATGCAAGACTGCATGCGATTTAAAAGATTAGTGGATATGTATAAAACTGTTGCAATAATTTCAAGAGAGAAAAATGAAGGTGGGAAGTGTTTTAAAAGGAAATAAAAGAATAAGAGAACACCAACCATTCTCTGTAACTAAGAGGTTAGGGGAACACCTCCCTCACAGGGTGCTTAGGATCAAACGAGTGACTGAATGCTTCGTCAGTTGTTAAACGTGCCTTTGACATTGGCTTTTATGTACACACGAAGATGCAGCAATGTTGGCTCAACAGGATGACTGAGCTATTTCTAGGAGAATTCCATAAAAGATAGAGAATTCATCTTGGTCCCTATGTCTGGACGATCACAGGCTAGAATGTGGAGATCTTGCGTGAAGACATGATTTACATTGTCTTGGTTGTCTCTGTTGGCTGTGTTCCCTGCGTCCAGCCTGCATCGTTAGTTCCAGCCTTCTGCTGTATACCGCGGAGCACGCGGACAAGGGCAGAGCATAGAGGATTCTGTGCAAACAATATCCACTATTGGAAATGCTTGGCTTAGGGAGATTGGCATTAGAGAGTATGTTGTAGGCTCCATGCCCCTTCAGGCATTGTCACTGGCTACTATTGAGTTAATTAAAACATCACTTATTAGGGGTGGCAATTGACAAAGGTCTTTAATGTCAAGTTTAAAGGTTAATTGAAAGAAACTGAACTTACATGAAATATTTAAAAATATTAATTATGCTCTGTGCCCAAAAAATCATGTTAATATACTATGTGTTGATACCAATTAATGTATATAGACTACATACGGAGAAGGCAATGGCAACCCACTCCAGTTCTCTTGCCTGGAAAATCCCATGCATGGAGGAGCACGGTAGGCTGCAGTCTACAGGGTCGCGAAGAGTCGGACACAACTGAGCGACTTCCCTTTCATTTTTCACTTTCATGCACTGGAGAAGAAAATGGCAACCCACTCCAGTGTCCTTGCCTGGAGAATCCCAGGGATAGGGGAGCCTGGTGGGCTGCCATCTATGGGGTCACACAGAGTCGGACACAACTGAAGTGGCTTAGCAGCAGCAGCAGCATAGATTACATAAGAATTTTTACCTATGCCTTTGGTAGAAAGAGTATCAGATAGACATTGGTTGAATTCTGACTTTGAATAGGCCAAGTGATTAACCTAACTGTGCCTCAATTTTTTTCACAAGTAAAATAAGTGCAATAAAGTCTATTACATGATTCTATTTATTTGTTCTGGTGAGGATTGGAGAGCATAATCTAAAGTACTTAGCTCAATATTTGCAAACAAAGCAACTGACAAGGGATTCATTTCCAGAATAAATAATTCATGCAGCTCAGTATCAATAAAACAAACACCCAGTCAAAAAATGAGTGGAAGACATAAATAGAGATTTCTCCAAAAAAGGTACATGGCCAAGAAGCACATGGAAAGATGCTCAACAACCCTAATTATTAGAGAAATGCAAATCAAAACTACAATGAAGTAACACCTCACACCAGTCAGAACGACTATCATAAAAAAAAAAAATCTACAAACAATGTTGGAGAGGATGTGGGGAAAACGGAACCCTTGCGCACTCTTGGTGTGAATGTAAATTGATACAGCCACTGTGGAAAGGATATTCCTCAAAAAACTAAAGAATCATCATATGACCCAGCAATTCTACTCATGGGTGTATACCCAGAGAAAACCATAATTCCAGATAATACATGCACTCTAATGTCCACTATAACACTATTTACGATAGCTAGGATATGGAAGCAATATAAATATCCATCAACAGAAGAATGGATAAGGATATGGCACATATATACAATGGAATATTCAGTTCAGTTCAGTCACTCAGTCGTGTCTGACTCTTTGTGTCCCCATGAATTACAGCACGCCAGGCCTCCCTGTCCATCACCAACTCCCGGAATTCACTCAAACTCAAGTCCATCGAGTCAGTGATGCCATCCAGCCATCTCATCCTCTGTCATTCCCTTCTCCTCCTGCCCCCAATCCCTCCCAGCATCAGAGTCTTTTCCAATGAGTCAACTCTTCGCATGAGGTAGCCAAAAGTATTGGAGTTTCAGCTTTAGCATCATTCCTTCCAAAGAAATCCCAGAGCTGATCTCCTTTAGAATGGACTGGTTGGATCTCCTTGCAGTCCAAGGGACTCTCAAGAGTCTTCAACACCACAGTTCAAAAGCTTCAATTCTTCGGTGCTCAGCCTTCTTCACAGTCCAACTCTCACATCCGTGTGTAACCACAGGAAAAACCATAGCCTTGACTAGATGGACCTTAGTCAGCAAAGTAATGTCTCTGCTTTTGAATATGCTATCTAGGTTGGTCATAACTTTCCTTCCAAGGAGTAAGCATCTTTTAATTTCATGGCTGCAATTTTAAAAAGGAACAAAATAGTGTCATTTGCAGAGAAGTGGATGGACCTAGAGTCTTTCATACAGAGCAAAGTCAGTCAGAAAGATAAAAATAAATATTGTATATCAACACATATATGTGGAATCTAGAAAAGTGGTATTGTTGCTACTTAGTTGCTAAGTCATGCCCAACTCTTTGCAACATCATGGACTGTCGCCTGCCAGGCTCTTTTGTCCATGAGATTTCCCAGGCAAGAATACTGGAGTGGGTTGCCATTTCCTTCTCCATGGAATCCTCCTGACCCCAGGATTGAACCTGAGTCTCCTGCTTGGCAGGTGGATTATTTATTTACCAGTGAGCTACCTGGGAAAAATGATACAAAGGAACCTTTTGGCAAAGCAGAAATAGAGGCACAGATGTTGAGAACAAACATATGAACACCAAGGAGGGAAGAGGTGGGGGTAGGATGAATTGGGAAATTGGGACTGACATATGTATGCTCTACGTTGGGCTTCCCAGGTGGCTCAGTGGTAAAGAATCCGCCTGCCAATGCAGGAGACATAGGAGACAAGGGTATGATCCCTGAGTAGAGAAGATCCTCTGGAGAAGGAAATGGCAAACCATTCCAGTATTCTTGCCTGGAGAAGCCCATAGACAGAGGAGCCTGGCATGATGCAGTCCATGGAGTTGCAAAGAGTCAGAAATGACTAACCGAGTGCATGTGCGCACACACACACACACACACACACACACACACACACATATAATGAGAACCTACTGTATAGCACAAGGAACTCTGCTCAGTGCCCTGTGGTGACCTAAATGGGAAGGAAGTCCAAAACAGGGGGCATATATGTATATGTACAGCTGATACACTTTGCTGTGCAGTAGCAACCAACACAGCATTGTAAAGCAACTATACTCCAATAAAAATAAAACCCACCTAACACAGTAGCTGCCTTCTATGAAGTGCTCAGTAATGAGTATCTGCTATTATTACATTAAAGGGTTTTGATATGTTGACTCTCTTATCCAGAGAGAGTCTGTAAAATTATCCCTGAATGTTTTAAAGCCTCTATCTGTGATAGTGAGATGCTCTGATTTATCTGATGTTGAATCATTTAACAGAAGGTATGTATTAGAGACATGAATTTTGAAGTTATAAATGTTCCAATGTAGTTCTCTCCACTTTGTACAGCAGGCAATTGAGATGCAGAGAGGTCTTCAGAATTTCAAATTAGTAAATTTACAGAGGGGAGTCTCGAGCTGAGATATATCTGCAGCCTAGAGTTTGACCTTTCTGCAGTATTTATTGTTATCATTTGGGTTTTGTGTAGATATTATTTCTATACATTCAATGGAAGGCAATGCGGGTGCCTCAGAGTTAAGATAAGGTCTGGGCTTCCCCGATGCCTCAGATGGTAAAGAATCCACCTGGAATGCATGAGGGTTTGATCCCTGGGTTGGGAAGATCCCCTGGAGGAGGTCATGGCAACCCACTCCAGTATTCTTGCCTGGAGAATCCCCATGGATAGAAGAGCCTGGTGGGCTGAAGTCCACGGGGTCACAAAGAGTTGGACACAACTGAGTGACTAAGCACAGCACTCTTCCCATAAAAAATTAGCATGTTCACAACCTGCTGCTGCTGCTGCTAAGTCGCTTCAGTCGTGTCCAACTCTGTGCAACCCCATAGACAGCAGCCCACCAGGCTCCTCTGTCCCTGGGATTCTCCAGGCAAACCTAGATGGGTAGAAAAGGTGAGCATCGAACTTGCAAATATTTCTAAAATAATGAGTATTTTAGTAAATGCCATAGGAGAGAGGTAATACAGATTCAAGTGTTTGCTGAGGACTTAGTGGAAAAGGAATTATATCCAGTAGCTTTAGAATGGAGACTACTTATGTTCATAGAAAATGAAGAGAGCATTCCAGACAGAGAAGCTGTGAGCGAGGGCACAGGACTTGAGGAGAATGAAGTATGAAGAATAGTCCAGTTGAGTTAAGAAGTCTGTGCTAGACATTAATGAGTGCTTTATTCAGGAGAGAGGGAAGGAAGAAAGGAGGAAAGGATGGAAACAGGGAGGCGGAAATAAGGGAGGGAAGCAATGGACAAATGCAAAGAAACTCCATTAAAAGGGACACAGTTGAGTCTGACGTAGTGAGATGGATGGACCTAGAGTCTGTCACACAGAGTGAATCAGAAAGAGAAAAACAAATACCATATATTAACACGTGCATGTGGAATCTAGAAAAATGCTACTGATGGACCTATTTGAGGGAAGGAATAGAGACAAAGACATAGAAAATGGGCTTGTGGACCCAGTGGGCAAAGGAGAGGGGGGGATGTTTGAGAAAGTATCATTGGCACAGTTACACTACCCCGTGTCAGACAAACAGCCTGCTGGAACATACTGTACATTCAGGGAGCTCAGCTCCGTGCTGTGATGGCCTAGATGGGGTGGGATTGTGGGGAGGGAGGTTCAACAGGGCAGAGATATATTTATATATATAAAATAGTTAATTCATGTTGTATACAGCAAAAACTAATGCAACACTGTACAGCAGTTGTTGTTGAATTGCTCAGTCGTGTCTGACTCTATGTGACCCCATGGACTATATAGCGCACCAGGCTCTTCTGTCCATGGAATCCTCCGGGCAAGAATATTGGAGTGGCTAGCTATTCCCTTCTCCAGAGGATCTTCCCAATGCAGGGGTTGAACCCAGGTATCCTGCATTGATATACATCTTTTATTAGGCTGATGGATTTGCAATTAATCCCACAATTGGGTTTAGCTAATGCTTTCTCTCAACAGTTTGTGTTGGCTTCTTTCTAGCAAATTCAGTTCAGAATTTGTGGTTGTCGGTGTACAGAGCTTTGGATTTAGTCACTTGAATGGGTGATACTTGCTGTTCCTTCCTGGGGACAATAATCTGAAGGAGCAAAACAAAAGCAGTGTGTGCACAGGGCCAGATAAATTATAAGTCCAGTCAGAACCCCAGCAAAATAAACAATGTTTCTGAAACACAAGTCGTGACCACAAAGAACGGATGAATTATTACTCTGGCATTTCCTTTGTTATTTATGTCCAGAAATCAATCAACAGCTGAAAGAATGGAGTAATTTATAAGTCAGGTGCTGTCAAATAGTTGTGGGTCTCAACCGGTAGAACCTGTCCATGAATTCCTATGAAAATGGATGGCAATAGAAAATAATCTTATTACATGCCTGACATTCATAATCTGGTACACATTATCCTAAAGGATATAAAAACATGAATTAAAAATACCACAGCTGCTGAAAACAGAATTGCCCACTGACTGTACAAAGCTTTTCTCTTTCCTCACCACACCTTGTTTAATAAAAATAGATGTAGGTGATGGAACATTTATTATGGAAACAAGTTAACCAAAAAGACTTGTCAATTTGATGGAGGAGGTTATTTGTTCAACAAAATATCCAAGCACATGAGGCAATCTGGAAATCCAATAGGGAAAGCAGAGACACCCCTGCTCTCCCACCTGCCTTCTTGACCAGAAATAAATGTCTGAAGAGCACTGATTAAAAGTATAGACATAGCTTTATGAACATAGTTTGCTTCATCAGCTTCAGAAGGACTAAGGGGTGATTGGTCTTTTCATGAGAGCAGAATTTAAACAAGGATCTTGTTGGAAATAGCCAGGCAATTTATCTGCCTCTGTCTCTCCCTCTGCATCTTAGGAGCAATTGTGTGGTTTTCCCAAGCCCATTTTAGCCGATGGACCCTAACTCATGCAGTCCGCCTCTCAGGGCCAGAGCTATATTAGCCAAACTAATAGGACTCTGACTAGTTTAAGATGCCTAAGAATCAGTTCAATGATGGAGAAATATAATTGACAGGCAGGGCGGCTGTTTCCCATTATTTCCTGCAGGCTACATGGTAAGAAAAGTTCTCATTGAAAGATATTTTGGTAAAGAATAATAAGATACAGATGAGTTAATTAGACAACATCAGTGGCTCATGGCACCAAGATGATTACCCATGAGATTATTTTCATTTTGTAGATGACCCTGAAATGGTTGTACTCAGAGGACCCTCCATCCCAAATAATGTCAGAATAATGTCAAATTCGGAGAAGGCAATGGCACCCCACTCCAGTACTCTTGCCTGGAAAATCCCATGGGCAGAGGAGCCTGGTGGGCTGCAGTCCATGGGGTCGCGACGGAGAGACTTCACTTTCACTTCTCACTTTCATGCATTGGAGAAGGAAATGGCAACCCACTCCAGTGTTCTTGCCTGGAGAATCCCAAGGATGGGAAAGCCTGGTAGGCTGCCATCTATGGGGTTGCATAGAGTCGGACAAGACTGAAGTGACTTAGCAGCAGCAATGTCAGATTGGAAAAGATCCTGATGCTGGGAAAGATTGAAGGCAAAAGAGAAGAGAGCAGTGGAGGAAGAGATGGTTAGATTGCATTACTGACTCAATGGACATGAACTTGAGCAAACTCTGGGAGATAGTGGAGGACAGGGAAGCCTGGTGTGCTGTCCTTGGGGTCTCAAAGAGTCAGACACGACTGAGTGACTGAACAACAAACGCCAGATTGGACTTTCTCTCTTGTTTAAGGATGAGCTCGTGTGGTTCAAGTCATGGCCAAATCCCAGTCGCTTAAAACAACAGTTTTATTTTGCATGCAACCACGTGTCCACGTGAAGTCGGTCTTCATTGCTCCATCAGGACCCAAGCTGATGAGAACCTCCACCATCGTGAACCTTACCATCACTGTGCCAGGGAAAAAGGAATAAAGGAAACTGGGCACTAGTTTTTAACCGCTTGGCTCTGGAAGGTGAAGCAGAGTTTTCTCTCATGTACCATGGTCTTAAGAAAGACAGATGGCTGTACCCGACTTCAAAGCACACTAAACATATTTCATACTTTAAAGAATGAGAATTGGAATATGGTAAATAGCCCCAGTGGGCCCCAAAATGCACTAAAAAATTCTTAATCTTTGAGTTTCGATTTTCTAGATATAGTTTCCATCTGCCTATTAAGTTTAACCATATTGTCTGGAACGTGGTTTTATTTATATTTGCTAACGATACACATTTAAATTCTGATGTGAACTAAAATGTATTTGGTGTCTCAACCCAGAAATATGTTCATTGCCTAGTGGAGGTTACTCCTACAGAGGCCTGTACCCTGTATGTTCACTAAAGTCTTTACATTGGCTTATTCAAGTTTCCATGATTTAAGGGTCATCAGTATGCATGCTGCTACTCTTCCCATGGGCAGGTACTTGGACCATTCTGGATTAGTAACCCAGGGGGCCAAGTGACATTGTTCTGGAAATCAACACTCGCTAAGATTATGTGATAACTATTACTATTTGCCAGTTGGGCCAAGTTCAGGCTAATTTCTCAGAAGAAAAGATTGTTACCTAGCCGTAGACTATACCTCCTCCAATTTAATGAGAGGGCATTATGATGAGATGGGGGCACAGTTCTGGGCAGGTTTATGGGCTCTTTTCACTTATCAGCTGGACTACTTCCTATATCCATCACTCTTGGCTTTGATGTTCTCATCTGCAAAATAGGATGATAACACTCTCTCATTTTTTAAGATTTGTTTTCATGTGGATCATTTTTAAAAGCTTTATTGAATATGTTACAGTATTGCCTCTCTTTTATGTTTCAGCCTTCCAGTGGAGAGGCATGTGGGATTTTAGCTCCTGACCTGGGATCAAACCCATGCTTCCTGCTTTGGAGGGCCAAGTCTTAACCACTGGACCATGAGGGAAGTCCAGTAATACCTACTGTAAGTTTTGTCATTATGTATTAAGCACCTCCGCTTAATGCTGTACTAAATACAATTCCTGGTGCAAAGTAAACACTAGGCAAATATTTTTGGGGAGGACATGTTATTTTCAACAGAAATCCGGTGTTCACCTACTTTGCCACTAGATGGTGAGTTGAGGTAAAACAAAATATTTGCGGAAATTTTATTTTATTTTCCAACAGTCAAGATGGGGAAGAAATTATCCACAATGTACTGCTGTTTATGGTTGTTTGTTGGTGTTTATACTAGACGAGCAAATTAGTCAAATGAGCAGTATCAATACAATCAGTGTGAACCCTGATAGCTGGTGTATAAGATCCATGTCATTTAATGTAATTGATCAAAAGCTGATTTACAGCTGATGCTGGTTGACAATCTCAGTTCTTTCTGGCTTTTCTTCTAAAATTTTTTTGGTGCCTTTTTTTGTGTGTTTGTTGGTCATTAAATTGATAGCCAAAAAGAAAGAAAAGCAAATTAGTAACTCTTAAATTTGCTTTTCCTCTTTAGCATCACATAGTCATTCCTACTGTAAATATTTGCTTCTTTCAATTTGCTTCTTCTTCTTCTTCTTCTTCTTCTTCTTTTTAAATGCATCTAACCAAGAACAAGTGGGAGCGGGAGGTGAGGTTGCCCTGGCTGGGCTCGGAGTGTATCAAGCTGCTGCAAGCTCTGGGTCTGCACAGGTTTGGGATGGCCCACTCCTGGCCACTGGCATTGCCACCTCCTGGCACTGGTTCCCCAGCAGCAAGGGTGTGTACTGCAGCTGCCTCTTTCCAGCCTCCCAGCCAGGATGGGGAGAAAAGGGGGAAAGAAGGTTTGCATGTCTGAAGTTTCTCAGGAGTTGGAATTTTACCTGTACTTTCTTGGTATGCTAAATCTTTTTATTTCATCCTTTTAGGTAATAAATGATACAAGGATATGAATTGCTTAGTTTTTTTTTTTTTTTGTAAATTTAAGTTCTGTGTTCCTTCTTTCCTTCCTTTCTTTCTCCTTCCCTTACCCCTCCTTCCCTCCCTTCATCTCTTTCTCTTTTATCCCTCAATCAGTTATTCCTTAGTGTCTTCTATGCATCAGAAAGTGTTCTAAGCACTAGGAATGCAGTGCTAATATTCCATTCTCAAAGGAGCAGAAACATCAGAAACTAAACACAGCAAGTGATAAGAGCTGTGAAGGAAAACCAAGCAAATGGCAACAAGGTTGCCTCCATTTTATATCTGTTGGTCCAAGAAATTGGCATCAAAAATATATATATATATGAATTAAGCCAAAGGGCAAGCCGTGGGAGTACCTAAGAAAGAGTCTTCTAGACATGAAATGAAAGGGTTAGTCACCCAGTCCTGTCCAACTCTTTGTGACTCCATGGACGGCAGCCTTCCGGGTTCCTCTATCCATGGCATTTTGCAGATGTGGGAAAAGCTGGAATGAGTAGCCATTCCCTTCTCCCGGGGATCTTCCTATGCCAGGTATCAAACCCGGGTTTCCTCTATTGCAGGCAGATTCTTTACTGTCTGAGCAACCAGGGAAACCCATTCTAGGTATAGACAGAAATAAGTATCATTACTCTGAGCAGGAACTTGTGTGATAAACAGAAGCCCAGTATGACTGATTCAGTTCAGTTCAGTTCAGTTCAGTTCAGTTCAGTTCAGTAGCTCAGTCGTGTCCTACTCTTTGCGACTCCATGAATCGCAGCACGCCAGGCCTCCCTGTCCATCACCATCTCCCGGAGTTCACTCAGACTCACGTCCATTGAGTCAGTGATGCCATCCAGCCATCTCATCCTCTGTTGTCCCCTTCTCCTCCTGCCCCCAATCCCTCCCAGCATCAGAGTCTTTTCCAATGAGTCAACCCTTCGCATGAGGTGGCCAAAGTACTGGAGCTTCAGCTTCAGCATCATTCCTTCCAAAGAAATCCCAGGGCTGATCTCCTTCAGAATGGACTGATTGTATCTCCTTGCAGTCCAAGGGACTCTCAAGAGTCTTCTCCAACACCACAGTTCAAAAGCATCAATTCTTCGGCACTCAGCCTTCTTCACAATCCAACTCTCACATCCATACATGACCACAGGAAAACCCATAGCCTTGACTAGACGGACCTTAGTCAGCAAAGTAATGTCTCTGCTTTTGAATATGCCATCTAGGTTGGTCATAAATTTTCTTCCAAGGAGTAAGCGTCTTTTAATTTCATGGCTGCAGTCACCATCTGCAGTGATTTTGGAGCCCAAAAAAATAAAGTCTGACACTGTTTCCACTGTTTCCCCATCTATTTCCCATGAAGTGATGGGACCAGATGCCATGATCTTCGTTTTCTGAATGTTGAGCTTTAAGCCAACTTTTTCACTCTCCTCTTTCGCTTTCATCAAGACGCTTTTTAGTTCCTCTTCACTTTCTGCCATCAGGTGGTGTCATCTGCATATCTGAGGTTATTGATATTTCTCCCAGCAACCTTGATTCCAGCTTGTGTTTCTTCCAGTCCAGCGTTTCTCATGATGTACTCTGCATATAAGTTAAATAAGCAGGGTGACAATATACAGCCTTGATTTACTCCTGTTCCTATTTGAAACCAGTCTGTTGTTCCATCCAGGAGGTAAAATATGATATCAAAGGAGTAAGCAAGAACCAGGACCCACATTATGTAGAATTTTGTGAACCGTGGCAAAAGTCTGGATATATTATGAACGTGAAATAAAGTTACCCAGTTAGTTTAAGCAGGTAAGTGAAGTGATCAGATTTACTTAGCTGCTGTATAGAAAAGTGTCTTTAGGGAGGATAAGAAGGAAATAAGTGAGATCAATCAGGACCTTATCCAGGCATGGAATGTGCAAGGAATGATTGTACAAGACTGGAATGATGTCCACAGAGGGAGTAAGGAGGAATTGCATCAGAGACCCGTTTTGCTAGTTAAATAAAGATGGAAGAAAAGTTATGACCAACCTAGACAGCATATTAAAAAGCAGAGTCATTACTTTGCCAACAAATGTCCATCTAGTCAAGGCTATGGTTTTCCCAGTAATCATGTATGGAGTTGGACTACAAATAAAGCTGAGCACCAAAGAATTGATGCTTTTGAACTGTGGTGTTGGAGAAGACTCTTGAGAGTCCCTTGGACTGCAAGGAGATCCAACCAGTCCATCCTAAAGGAAATCAGTCCTGGGTGTTCATTGGAAGGACTGATGCTGAGGCTGAAACTCCAATACTTTGGCCACCTGATGTGAAGAACTGACTCATTTGAAAAGACCCTGATGCTGGGAGGGATTGGGGGCAGGAGGAGAAGGGCACAACAGAGGATGAGATGGTTGGGTGGCATCTCTGGCTCAATGGACATGAGTTTAAGTAAACTCTGGGGGTTGGTGATGGACAGGGAGGCCTGGCGTGCTGCAGCCCATGGGGATGCAAAGAGTCAGACACCACTGAGCAACTGAACTAATTAATAGGACCTCAGACAGGGCAGTGGTTTTGCTATTTTGTTACACACTTTCCCTTGGCATCTGAGCTGTATAAGAACTCCACTAAGCAAATGGTCAGTTCAATCTCTGCTCTTTCTTCTGCATTTCTCTCTGCCTATTGAGCTTCCCAGGTAGCTCAGTGGTAAAGAATCTGCCTGCCAATGGAGGAGACGTGGGTTCGATCCCTGAGTCGGGAAGATCCCTAGAGTACGAAATGGCAACCTGCTCCAGTATTCTTGCCTGGAAAATTCCATGGACGGAAGAGCCTGCTGGGCCACAGTCCACGGGGCTACAGAGAGTTAGACACGACTGAGCAACTAAGCAAAGTGCATTGAGAATATATGTTAAGAGGGATTTGAACATTTTAAGAAGCTCTGAAAGTTAAGTCCAGATTTTCTGAATCACCACAGGAGATGGCTTTCTCCAGCATAAAAGATAACTTCATCTCCCAATAAGAAAAGAGAGTTACCTCTAACATACTTCACTCACAGTAAGCAATTAATGAAATGATGAACATCAATTATTAGAATGTCCATTACTGCAGATCCAGAGCCTAGGGATATGTAGCATTGTCTAAAAGCTTTAAAATTATCACCCAGTCCTAGCTGCTTCTCTAGTTAATATGAATCCTCCTGCTGCTGATATTCCAGAGATAAAACCCCACACTCCTGAGGGAGGTAGAAATTAAACTTTGTAATAAATTATGTGCTATCTGAGACTGCATTCTGTAGTGATCCCACCTGGGCTGCTGATAAATAAACAGAGTTATAAAACATAGACCCTGCCAGAGAATCTGAGTTCCATTACCTGTGTCTAATCTCTGCTTTCTCCTTTCCGTTTTATTTTTCTCTTGAGTTCTTTAAACGAGAATAATCTCTATTGAGTTATTTTGGTCCTCATCCATTTCTTTTTAGAAGTTAACAATTCATGCAAAATAGGCTCTAATTTTTTTCTCAAGTATTTAGCAGGACAACTAATCTTCATTTTAAAAAGCTGTCTAGAGTCTTTTTTTCCCTTTCCTCTTAGTCTGGACAGATTTCATTAGCAACCATAAAACAAAAACACCACCATTTCCTGGCTTCTAGGCTAGTGTGCCTCTGGAAAGCGTTCCCCAGGCCTTCAAATTGTCTCTGAAGCATTACGCTTGTATGGTCACTAGATTTAAACCTAAGGGGATTATATTCCAGGTGTTTCTCCGGGGACCTTCTCGAGGACTCCCCTTATTCCTCTTTGCTGTGTACTGGTCTCCTTGTCATTCCTGACTCTCTTTATCAGCCTGGGTGACTTTCTATCCACATAGTGAACACTTCCAGCACACTGAACCCTTAAGTCTTTAAACTTTCAATTGTCATTGAGTGTGAAAAGAATTCATATGCTTAGAATTCCTAACATGGAGAAATCCATTAGATGAATGTTGTTTACATGTTACAAAAAAAGAGAAATGGAAGATTCTGATATGTTGGCTAGATCCTAAAACCTCATCAATATTTCCATTGAGAATGATGATCTGGATTAGTTCAAGGGTGCTTTGACTTCAGTTTACTAAGGAAGTAAGAAACAGAGGAAAGGACACATGCGAGTTGTGGAGTGGGTGTGGTTCTCCAATGCCTCTCTGTCTCCTTGCAAAGGAGTACTTGAAGCTAAGGTCCATTTGTGTTTGATTTACTCTTTGTTTTCCAGTAGATTTTCCCTAATAGAGGAGAAACTTCTAATCTTTAAGCTGGTCAGTTTGTGTGAGGGGGAAGTCTGACAGTTGTCACTGAATGATTTACTACAGATCAGAGAGGCAAATAGAAATACCAGTATAATTGCCTGTCTTGTCTTATACCCCTTTTCTTAACAACTTCTATGTTAAGAATAGGTGGAAATGGCCCTGACTTTAAAAACGAGACAGAATAAAGGGACAGAATTTCAATGCCTACTATCAGTTGTATCCTATGGAAATCCCATAAACTTTCAATTTTACAGGAGAAAAATGTAAGGCAGTTTGAAAAGTTACATGCACCTCCCCATAAAAGAATTATGGTCACTGTAATTGAAAATGGACAAGACAGATGGGCACAGCAACCAACTCCTTGATGAAATATTTAATGGGGTGATTACTTATTAGGAATAATTGCTGATCTGAATTTGCAAACTCCACTGAGGAGGAGCAGTATGTTCTGTGAGCTTAAGCTAAGGGGCTTTTTGAAGTTACTATCTCTCCTACAGATTAAGAGGGAAAATACATTTTTAGGAGAACGATTCTCTTCCCTTTTTCTCCCCAAGATTATTTTTCTCTTCTCTTTTCCTGTCTTATGTTCAAAGAGATATTTAAATCAATACAAACATAAAGATGGAATCCTTATGTCCAATTATTAAGAATAATTTTAAATATGCTCCCCATTTTTTATAAATGCTAAATCATATTGAATCTTTCTAGAAGAAACTAGTAAGCAGGTTTCACTGCATTGTCTTTGAACATCACTCCTTTCCTTTTTCATTTTCTGTCTTAAAGAAGTTCTTTGTCAATGTCAATGTATGGCAAAAACCACCACAATATAGTAATTAGCCTCCAATTAAAGTAATTAATTAAAAAAAATTTTTTTAAAGCTCTTTGAACTTCTCTTTCCAGTGTATAGAATAGCTTTCTTTGCTTCATACCCTGAATCATCCTTACTTTTACCCTTTTATCAAACTTTGACCATTCTGGAGCCGTTCTCTCTAGGACCTAGAAGTCTCGTCCATTCAAAGACGAGTCAGCTCCCCACCCCTGCACGTACCACTGAACCTGGAATTATCAGTTATCACCACCTGCAGACCTCTAGAATAAGCTGTTTTAAATTTGATGGTCTTCAGAATGAGTAGTATATTGCAGATACTTGGTAAACAGCTTGCCTTAGTGTTGGAGTGCATACGTGTGTGCTAAGTTGCTTCAGTCGTGTCTGACTCTTTGTGACACTATGGACTGTAGCCCACCAGGCTTCTGTCTATGGGATTTTCCAGACAAGAATACAGGAGTAGGTTGCCATGCCCTCTTCTAGGGGAACTTCCTGACCCAGAGATTGAACCCACGCCTCTTATTTGCAGATGGGTTCTTTACCACTAACACCATTTGGGAAGCCCAGGAGTTGGAGTACATACCTTTATATTTATAACAAGAATATATCATACTGCCATACCTGTCTTCCATTTATTTGTCTCTCTTGACTGTGGTGTGTTTTAATAGAAGAAGTGGGATGTTTACAGAAATATAACAATGATATAGATACCAGCATGACTACCAGATTATAGTGTCAGAGTAGAAGAGGCAATTAGAAGCAATGTATCTGCGTGGATTTCACTCAGAATTAGGTAAGTGTTGTATCTATGCTTGCTTCTTAAGAGTTAGAGGGCAAGAGTTGTAGGCTTTTCCAATTAGCAACGGTAGTGTTTTATATTTACATTTTCTGTATGAATACTGTGTGTATGTGTGTGTGTGTGTGTGTTGAGAACACTCCAGATCTACTCAACAAGTTTCTGTTGATGGAATGGAAATTGGTAGAGGCTTTATGAAAAACACTAGGGGCTTCCCTAGTGGCTCAGACGGTAAAGCTTCTTCCTGCAATGTGGAAGACCTGGGTTCAATCTATGGGTTGGGAAGATCCCCTGGAGAAGGAAATGGCAACCCACTCCAGTACCCTTGCTTGGAAAATCCCATGGATGGAGGAACCTTGTAGGCTACAGTCCATGGGGTCGCAAAAAGTTGGACACGACTGAGTGAATTCACTTTATGGAAAACAATACAGTTTCCTCAAAAAATTAAAAATAGAGCTGCCATACAATCCAGCAACCTCACTTCTGGATAGACATCCAAAGGAAATAAAACCAGTATCTTGAAGAGATATCAGTACCCATGTTTATTGCAGCACTATTGACAATAGCCAAGTTATGGAAGCAATTTAAGTGCCCACTGACAAGTGAATGGATAAAGAAAATGTGATATACACACATATAAAATTTTTACATTTTCTTAATAATAAATAGACATGTAAGACATGACTATTCCATTTATATGTGATACAATTTGTTCAAACTAGTGTGAGAAAACTAATAATTTTAAGAAATCTCTAGTTAGGACTGGGTCAAGAGTCTTGAGCTTGATTTTGATTTCCTTTGCCATTCTTAGGCACATTCTTCCAAAATGTCAGCTAAGTCCGCTACCAAGAGCTTGTTTGTACATTAGCATTAAGAAGAGTTCTTATTTTTGACAGCAATTTACCCCAGTTTGGGTCCCATGCTAGACAGTGCACATCACACGGACCATGATGTGACTGACATAACTTGGAGCTATCACATGTAAGGTTTGTTTCCTCACCTCTTTCAGGTCCGCAGTTAAATACCAAGAGTTCATCAAACCTTCCTGAGCACTCCATAAACACAACACTGCCCTTGCCCACGCCCTCCACCCACCCTCCTTGCTCTGCACTGTTCTCTGTGGAACTTACCTCTATGCGACTGACCACATAGTTTATAGGTCTTAGTTTGTCCACCTTCCGCTGCCCTGAAATGTAAAGTCCATGAGAATGCTGCAGCTGCAGCAACATTATGTTGGTGGTGGTTTTGTTGCTAAGTTGTGTCCGACTCTTGCGACCCCATGGACTGTAGCCTGCCAGGCTCCTCGGTCCATGGAATTTTCCAGGCATGAGTACTGGAGTGGGTTGCTGTTTCCTTCTCCAGGGGATCTTCCTGACCCAGGGACTGAACCCGAGTCTCCTGCACTGCAGGCAGGTTTTGTTTTTTTTTTAACCGACTGAGCCACCAGGGAATTAGCTCCTGGTGTATACATATACACAGTGAAATATTATTCAGCCATCAAAAATGAGATCTTGCCATTTGTGAGAGAGTGGATGGACCTATAGGGTATTATGCTAAGTGAAATGTCAGACAGTAAAAAACAAATTCCATATGCTTTCACTTATGTGTGGAATCTAAAAAACAAAGCAAATGAACCAACATAGCAAAACAGAACCTTAGTCATAGATACAAAGAACAAACAAGTAGTTGCCATATGGGAGGGAGCTAGATGAGAGGAATAGGTGGAATAGATTAAGAGGTAAAATTTCCTGTTACAAAATAAATGAGTCATCCATAGGAAGTGTAGTGAGTAATGAATATAGTCAATAATTGCATAATATCTTTGTAAGGTGATATATCATAACTAGATTTATCATAGTGATCCTTTGGAAATGTATAGAAATATTGAATCACTATGTTATACCCCAAGAGCTAACATAACATTGTAGGTCAATTGTTTTTCAAAAACAAAGAAATTCATAGAAAAAAAATAGATTTGTGATTACCAGAGGCAGGGGTTGCAGGGAGAGGAAATTGTATGAAGGTAGTCCAAAAGAACAAACTTCAAATTATAAGATAAAGAAGTACCAAGGATCCAATGCAAAACCTGATGTATAGAATTATCACTGCTGTATGTTATATGTGAAAGCTGCTGAGACTGTATATTCTAACTGTTCTCCTCAGAGGAAAAACAACTTTTCCTGTTTCTTTAATTTTGTAACTGCATGAGATGATGGATGTTCACTAAACTTATTGTGGTGATCATTTCGTGATGTATGTACAAATAACTATGCTATACACCTTAAGCTTATACCATGCTGTATGTCAATAACACTGGAAGCAAAACAGGAGCAGAAATGAAAGACAGCCAGACTAAAACAATAATTCCATGCTCCAGATCTCTATTCATTTTTTTCTTATGATTTAATTGAGTAGAATCCATTCATATCTAAGTGTTTTTCAAGCACACTATTAATGCTGAACATTACATATGAGTTAAAGCTCATGTGTAAAGTGTCAGTTGACATCACAAGATATCAATCTCTGACAAAGAAGAAATATATATATATAAAATTCTCAGGGAAACATCAGTAAAAGCGAGCTTATCCATCTCCTGCCTTCTGATACTGCTAGCACTTTAATCTCAGATGTTCAACCCCCAGAACTGTGGGAATAAACATCTGTTGTTTCTAAGCCACCCAGTCTATAGCCACCCATAGAAGTAAGACATAGTCCTTATGTCCAAAATCACACATGAATTAAGTCGATAGTTTTTCACCTTTTGTGGGTCACCGTGTAAGCAATGAATGCAGGTAATCCATTTACAGGGGAAATTTTTAAGACAAAGTCTCCCCTGAGTCCTTCATCAGGCTACATCTTGCTGTGTCTGAAAGAACAAGCTACATGGAAGACTTACTGAGTGATGTGTGCCCAAGGTGTAGCTCTCAGTGATATAAATAAAGTTGAAGCATATATTTGAAGAGCTAAGATGGCATCTAGATAAAATACTTGAAGAAATAAACAGGATACAGCTATCCAAAGAGAGATGCCCAGGGTATATAGTTCCTAGCCAGTTGAGAGAAACAACAAACACATAGGCAAACAGACTTACTAAGCAGCTAATCTCGAATAGGTATTTCCCTAAACAATTTCATGTAAGTCTGTGCAAGAGAAAACACCCACCATATGACCCTGTACACGCACACATGAACACTCATTCTCTCTCTCAGTCTCCTTTGTAGCTAGCAGAGCCATGGGAGAAACAAGCAACGGGATTTCATGATTTGAGGTCCTTCCAGCCCCAGCATGCCACTGAATGTGGATAATGAATAAATGGGTACATATCCCGGTATTAAGTGCTTTTGAAAAATGGAGGATTCCAGCTGATCAGAGGAAATGAAGTCACTTTAGACCTCTATTAGCAGAGATACCACTCTCACATTCATTTCTAACATCCCTCACAGGGGCGGGTGCTTCTTACCAAGAGTGATACTGAACTGAATCACACATGACCTTGTGTGATTGGAAAACCAGCAGTTACTTCTCCCTGGGGAACTTCATGGTCTTTTGCTATGAAGTCTAGAAGTCAAGTGAAGAATACAATGGAATAGTGCTAAAACAGGCAACCCTCTCAATACTTAAAAGACATAAGAAGAAATTACCTGCAAATTTAGCAAAACTAACATGCTATCCAACATAGCTATCTCAGGAGCCCAGGTCAACTCTGGCATCACTGCATGGAAGTTCATACCAAGGATTTGGTTAGGGTTGGTGATGGAGACCATGGAAGAGAAAAGACAGACAAAGTACAGTCACAAGAAAGGGCTGATGAGAACCACTTCTCAGTGATGAAAGGGAAAAGCAGCATTTATTTTTCTCAATCTTGCTTTACTTAAGCCACATAAACATGCCTGTGGGTCCAATATATGCATATACATATATAATATACACACATAAATTTATATGTTGTGTGTGTTTATTTGTACATTTACATCCACACATATATATCCGCATATGTATGCATGTATATATTTCTTCTCATTATGTGCATAGTTTCATGATGCTTCGGTTTTTTGGTAGGTGATATAAATAGAATCTGATCATATTTCTGAAGAAGCCTACTTTTTGCCAAAGTTAGACTTCTGATTCTGAGGCCTTGATTGATGGCTTACATTGATAGGTATGGTCTCATATTGAAAGGCAGTGCTCTTAACGCACAAGAACTAGGGAGTAGACTTAGAATTGCTATTCTAGAAGCTTTTGCAGTATCTTGCATGTTGATATATGTAGCTTAACAATTAAGGGTAAGGCTGATTTCAAAGTAAATTAACCAGGCTTCTCTGGTGGTTCAGATGGTAAAGAATCTGCCTGCAATGCAGGAGACCAGTGTTTGATCCTTGGGTTGGGAAGATCCCCTGGAGAAGGGAATGGCAGCCCACTCCAGTATTCTTGCCTGGAAAATTCCATGGACATAGGAGACTAGCCAGCAACAGTCCATGGGATTGCAGAGTCAGACGCAACTGAGCAATTAACATTTTCACTTTCTTTTAAGGACTCATCTGATTAGGTCAGGCCCACACAGGATAAGCTCACTTTTTAACTCAATGTCAGTTGACTAAGGACCTTATTACATCTGAAATATCCCTTTTGATGTATAATGTAACATAATCACAGGCACAATGACTCATTGTACTCCTGAATCCCACCCACATTCAAGGGGAAAGGGTCATACAGGGAACAGATAGTGGGGAGGGGCAGGAATCTTGAAGATAAATGAGATCTGCCTGCCACACTCCTATTGCCCTCTAGGCACTAACTGATAAAGAACTTTTTTGCAAAGAGTCGGACATGACTGAGCAACTAAGCACACACAGATTCATAAGTGGCTAACATTTTTCAGACTTTACCGCATACCCTGTACTATGCTAAATGCTTTCATATGATGATTTTTTTTTCCTCCCCAAAACTCAGTGAAGGAAATTCCAATGTTATCTCTGTTTTATAGATGAGGAAACTGAGACCACACTTGACCGGCTCCCCATGACGACGCACCAGGACAGAGCGTGGCAGAGGTGTAGGCAAATGGGTTATCTTACCACAATCAACTTATGATTTCACTCTGTTTAAGATGACCTTTGGCCAAGCAGTCACTGAAATTAGCCTCCAATAAAAACCACAGGTACATTCCCTAACTATTCAGATCAGGATAAATAGTCAATAAACCTACAACCCAGGCAAGAGGAAAAAGGAGAAATATATATGTTCAAGCAGCATTCACGGCAGTGCAGTGACATTGCCCAAGGTAAAAAACAGAAAAGCCTCATCAGCATTCACAAATCTTCTAAATATAATATAAAAATACATTCCTTGTCATACTTAATGACACTGCTGCCACTTGGAGTGATTGGAGCTTCCGATTTTTTTGGTTTATTTAAAACCATTCTTTCCCTCTCTCTCTCTTTCATCAAAGCCAATAGGATCCACAAAAGCGCTAGGTCTAAGGCCCCAGAGTGGAGCCAAAGCATGTTGAACATCAGTAGCAAAAAGAATGAGAGGCAATAATTTCCTACAACTGAAATAGCATATGCACACACATTGAAAAGCAGGCATGTTCCCTTAAGACATAGATCCTGGAACACCTGACCACTCCTCTAGGAGTAAAGTACTTTTTGAAAGCATATGTATGGATGTCAATGTCGCCTAAGGTGCTATTTATGAATACATTATAACATGTGGGCAAATCTTGACTGTGTTGACTTTTTCTAACTCTGCATCAGAAAGCCTGGTTTTGTAATGATGTCTTTCTTAACTCCTTTTTCTTTTTTTTTATCTTAACTCTTAACCCATTCCTAGTGAGTGAGTAGTATGCAAGCCTTGTCTGTCATAGGCATTATTTGCTACATAGCTCTGCTCTTTTTCAAAGATCACAAAGTGGTAGCACAAGGGCTGAATCACTGAAGTCATGTTACTCATCCTATGAAATATATATATACACACACACACACACACACACACACACATATATATATATATACACACACACACACATGCACATACAGTATATGTGTGCATTGATAGGTATCGGGTTGATCAAAACGTTCATTTGGATTTTCCCATATCATCTTATGAAAAAGCCCAAACAAACCTTTTGGCCAACCCAATCTGTATATATGCGCCTATTTATTTTTATATGTATCTATCTGTCCATCTGTCTATGAATATCATAGCTTTAAAATAATGGAGATTTTTATTAATATTAACAAGAGTTAATATTAACTCTTGGTCCTTGTCCCTTTACACATTTATATTGCTTGCCTGAAACCCTTGTAGTCACATTTGAATTTGTAACTGTAACTTTATATATATTTTCAAGTCATTTCAGTTGTACATGCTTTGTGCCCTTAACAAGATGAGTCCAAAAAGATTATTTTCTCTTTTATGTTCTTCAGGACACAGGTATATCAACTCTTGCATTTGAGAATAAAATTTTGTGTGCTTGTGTATTTTTTTTTTTTTGAGAATTTATCAGAGCCTCAAAAGAGCTTATTACCCAAAGAAATTTTAAAGGTCTCATAGTTCAGTTCAGTTCAGTCGCTCAGTCATGTCCAACTCTTTGCGACCCCATGAATCACAGCATGCCAGGTCTCTCTGTCCATCACCAGCTACCAGAGTTCACTCAGACTCACATCCATTGAGTTGGTGATAACATCCAGCCATCTCATCCTCTGTCATCCCCTTCTCCTCCTGCCCTCAATCCCTCCCAAGCATCAGAGTCTTTTCCAGTGAGTCAACTCTTTGCATGAGGTGGCCAAAGTACTGGCTTTAGCATCATTCCTTCCAAGGAACACCCAAGACTGATCTCCTTTAGGATGGACTGGTTGGATCTCCTTTCAGTCCAAGGAACTCTCAAGAGTTTTCTCCAACACCACAGTTCAAAAGCATCAATTCTTTGGCACTCAGCTTTCTTCACAGTCCAACTCTCACATCCATACATGACCCATGGAAAAACCATAGCCTTGACTAGACAGACCTTTGTTGGCAAAGTAATGTCTCTGATTTTGAATATGCTGTCTAAGTTGGTCATAACTTTCCTTCCAAGGAGTAAGCATTAATAAAGACCTCTGAATTCATAATTTTATGACCTCCATTATTTTAAGGATAGAAAGAGAAAGTGTTTTGGCCAAGGGTCTATACTATAGTATATACTGTACAAATTAATGCCAGACTATGGCTCAGATGGTAAAGAATCTGCCTGCAATGCAGGAGCTGCAGGATACCCAGGTTTAATCCCTGGGTTGGGAAGATACCCTGGAGAAGGGAATGGCAACCCACTCTAGTATTCTTGCCTGGAGAACCCCATGGACAGAGGAGCCTAGCGGGCTACAGTCCATGAGGTCGCAAAGAGTCAGACACAACTGATTGGCTAAGCACACAAGACTAGCAAGAGGCCATTTGACTAGCAGGCAAAATGCCACTTTCAAGAATTCAACCTGTGTTTAGATTTTTCATCAATATTTGCTTCAGTTTTGTGCACCTTATATAGTTTTGGGAGAAGGAAATGGCCACCCACTCCAGTACTCTTATCTGAGAAATCCTATGTTCAGAGGAGCCTGGAGGGCTGCAGTCAATAGTTAAAAAGAATCAGACACAATTGAGCACACACACACATATAGTTTTTGGTAAAGATAGGTAAAAGAAAGTGAATAACCTAGTTCTAATTTCAAAAAGAAAAATTTGAATCATTTCTTCTAAATTCCATCAGAAAAGCTACATTGTATGATTCTGCTCTGGCTGTGTTGATCGGGGCAGGGGATAAATAAATTTTCAATAGAATAAATTTATTTCATAGAATAAATTTTCAATCATGATAATGACAAATGTCACCAAGAAAATGATTTGAGTTTTTAGGAAGAATGCTGTCAGAGTCTATTTACGCTAGTGTCTTACTTAGGAGTGCTTTTCTTTCCCCAAGTTACTGTGGTCAGAAACATCCCACTTTCCCATAAATGAAAAGACATTTCAGGAAAAAAAAGAGTGACGGGGGAAAGAATGAGGACAACTGTCCATCTTAGAGCCCATTTAGCGCAAATGCAGATGCCTCTGAGCAAAGAATTTTTGCTTCCAGTGTAGTTTTGTTCCTGTAAATCTTTTCCAAAATTCCACTTCATTCACTTCAATTGCATGTGCATTGGACTGTTCTGTGTAACGTGGCAGTATACTCAGGAAGTGGTTCTTTTACAGCATGTTTAAATCCCAAGATGAAATAAATGCCACTTCAGAAAGCTGCAATCTTTGTGGCACTGGAGAGTTTCAGGAGTGCAGAAACTTCTTTTCTGAACTCATTCTCCTGTTTAGGAAAGTGGTTTAGGTTTCACAAGTCCCACCCATCTATTGTGTTTCCTTGAAAAGCACAGAGGATAAAAAGAAGTTGGGTGATCTCTTGAGAAAATTGTGTTTGTAATCTATTTCCTCCTGAAAGTGGTTTCAAAAGTAAATTTGAGCCAACTCTGAAAGGCAAAGGAAAATCCCTCTGTTCCTTTTCAGTCAATATTACTTATGACTTACTACCTCTTATCTTACACTTTTCTTTTCTTTCTTCACCCCACTGTATCCATTTGGAAATCAAAGACAAGTCAGTCAAAAGCTATTAGGGAGAGAGACTTGACAATTCCAAAAGAATATATGTGTGTGTGTGTGTGTGTGTGTGTGTGTGTGTGTGTGTGTGTATGTAAAGGATAAGAATATTTAATGGGTGGAAATAGAGTTGAGCTATTTCAAATCATGAAAGATGATGCTGTGAATATGCTGCACTCAATATGCCAGCAAATATAGAAAACTCAGCAGTGGTCACAGGACTGGAAAAGGTCAGTTTTCATTCCAATCCCAAAGAAAGGCAATGCCAAAGAATGCTCAAACTACTGCATAATTGCATTCATCTCACATGCTAGCAAAGTAATGCTCAAAATTCTCCAAGCCAGACTTCAACAGTATATGAACCGTGAACTTTCAGATGTTCAAGCTGGATTTTGAAAAGGCAGAGGAACCAGAGATCAAATTGGCAACATCTGTTGGATCATTGAAAAAGCAAGAGAGTTCCAGAAAATCTTTATTGACTATGCAAAATACTTTGACTGTGTGGATCACAACAAACTGGAAAATGCTTTAAAAGATGGGAACACCAGACCACCTGACCTGCCTCCTGAGAAATCTGTATGTAGGTCAAGAAGCAACAGTTAGAACTGGACATGGAACAACAGACTGGTTCCAAATTGGGAAAGCAATGCATCTAGGCTGTATATTGTCATCCTGCTTATTTAATTTGTATGCAGAAAACATCATGAGAAATGCTGGACTGGATGAAGCACAAGCTGAAATCAAGATTGCTGGGAAAAATATCAATAACCTCGGATATGCAGATGACACCACCCTTACAGCAGAAAGTGAAGAAGAACTAACGAGCCTCTTGATGAAAGCGAAAGAAGAGAGTGCAAACATTGGCTTAAAGTGCAACATTCAGAAAATGAAGATCATGACATCTGGTCCCATCACTTCATGGCAAATAGGTGGGGAAGCAATGGAAAGAGTGGCAGACTTTATTTTTGGCTCTAAAACCACTGCAGATGGTGACTGCAGTCATGAAATTAAAAGATGCATGCTCCTTGAAAGAAAAGTTATGACCAACCTAGACGGCATATTAAAAAGCAGAGACATCACTTTGTCAACAAAGGTCCATCTCATCAAAGCTATGTTTTTTCCAGTGGTCATGTATGGATGTGAGAGTTGGACTATAAAGAAAGCTGAGCACTGAAGAATTGATGCTTTAGAACTGTGGTTTTGGAGAAGACTCTCGAGAGTTCCTTGGACAGCAAGGAGATCCAACCAGTCCATCCTAAAGGACATCAGTCCTGAATATTCATTGGAAGGACTGATGCTGAAGCTGAAACTCTAATACTTTGGCCACCTGATGTGAAGAACGACTCATTGAAAAGACCCAGATACTGGGAAAGATTGAAGGCAGGAGAAGGGGATGACAGAGGATGAGATGGTTGGATGGCATCACTGACTCAATGGACATGAATTTGATTAAACTCTAGGAGTTGGTGATGGACAGGGAGGCCTGGCATGCTATAGTCCATGGGATTGCAAAGAGTCAGACTCGACTGATTGACTGAACTGAACTGAACTAATAACCAGATGAAGTGCAATCTGAAAGAACCCATAGGGATGGTGACATTTTTCATATTATCAAAGAAAATAAAAGTCTCAAAGGAATTTTATTTTAAAAAGTATTTGGGGTCCCTGGTGGCTCAGAGGTTAAAGCGTCTGCCTCCAATGCAGGAGACCCGGGTTCAATCCCTGGGTCGGGAAGATCCTCTGGAGAAGGAAATGGCTATCCACTCCAGTATTCTTGCCTGGAGAATCCCATGGATGGAGAAGCCTGGTAGGTTACAGTCCATGGAGTCGCAAAGAGTTGGACATGACTGAGCAACTTCACCACCACCACCACCTAAAGCACCCAAGAGTTTTATTGAGTATATACTGTGAGAGTGTTAGTCACTCAGCCATGTCTGACTCTTTGTGACCCCACTGACTGTAGTCCACCAGGTTCCTCTGTCCATAGAATTCTCCAGGCAAAAATATTGGAGTGAGTGGCCATTCCCTTCTCCAGGGGATCTTCCCAATCCCGGGACAGAACTGCTTTTCAGGTAGACTCTTTCCCATCTATGAATACATCCAGAAGAAAATGCAAGGGAATAAAGTCTAACCCTTAAGTCACCATTTATAGGTGAGGAAATAAAATGTAGATGTTTGAAAAGTAAGTTAACAACAAAATGATGTGATTGGTATAGATTAAAAGAGCTAAAGGAAATTCTCAAAACATCCTTGATTAAAGAGTGCATGGTTATTTTTAGTATCTGTAATCAATTTTTTCCACTTCTGTAAACTTTAAAATGACAGGACTTTTTCCTATGCATTATCTCTTATCCTTGAACTGACAACTTAAAGTGTGTGTCTCATTTCACAGATGGATAAACTGGAGTTCATATGTTTTTGGGAACTTCTCCAAAGACATATGGTTATAGGATATTAGATTTATGACCTGAACTCCTGTTTTGTGAGTCATTATCCTAAACTGATGCCGGGTGATCAATGTAAATGAAATGCTAGAACTTAAAAGAGGTCTTCTCTATTCATTTTTTTATTCATCAAGTTTGTACAGAATGATCAAAATATTTCTGCCACTTTACTAGGCACTGGGCATATCTGCATAACTGAAACATAGCTCCTGCTTTCTCAGAGAAGCATAAGTAAAGAAAAATGAGAAATACCTACTAAATGAAAAGTAAAAGTGAAAGTCTTTCAGTCATGTCCCACTCTTTGCAACCTCGTGGACTATATAGTCCATGGAATTCTCCAGGCCAGAATACTGGAATGGGTAGCCTTTCCCTTCTCCGGGGGATCTCCCCAACCCAGGGAGCAAACCAGGTCTCCCACATTGCAAACGGATTATTTACCAGCTGAACCACAAGGGAAGCCCTAAATACCTACTAAATATCAGAGGTTAAAAATGATGATCAAATAGCATTCATTAAAACTCTTCAGATTCTTGGATTATTAGACTGGAGCCACCTGCAAGAAGAACTCATGTATAATCCAGACATAAAACGTGGTTCATGACATCGAGAATTTGAGAACCCAGGAATAAAGAAGTTCCCTTAAAAGGGTCACCATCTCAGAAGAGAGAAGCTTACCAGTTGAGAGAAAAGGAGAGAGTTCCATAGGCTGTTAGGAACTCAGTCTTCAAAGGGAAGAATGTCTGTTTTTAAATTCTACAATGCTATAATATTCTAGCTGTGGGAATTTGAACAAGTTTCTGTACACTCACAATGGATTACTGAAAAGATAAATTAAAGAAATAATTCCATTTACTATCACACCAAAAAGAATAAGATACTTAGAAATACGTTTAACCAAAGAGGTAAAAGATCTGCATACTGAAGAAAATAAGTTGAAGAAAACACAACTAAATAGGAAGATATTTCAAATCCATGGATTAGAAAAAATGATTGTCAAAATGTCTGTACTACCCAAAATAATCTACAGATTCAATGCCAATGCCATTAAAACTCCAGTGGCTTTTATTGTAGAAATAGAAGTAACGATCCTAAAATTCATATGGAGCCACAAAAGACCTCAAACAGCAATCTTGAGAAAGAATAGCAAAGCTGAAGACATCACACTTTCTGATTTCAGACTATATCACAAGGCTCAGAAATGAACCCATGCATATGGTCAATTGATTTTCTACAAAGTCTCCGAGAATAAGTAATACAGAAAACAGTTTCCTCAATAAAAGGTGTTGAGAAAACTGAACATCCACATGCAAAAGAATGAAATCTCTGTCGTACACAGTACAAAAATATCAACTCCAAATAGATCTTGAACCTGAACATAAGACCTGAAACTACAAAGTTCCTAGAAGAAAGTATTAGGAGTATACTCCTTGGCATTGGTCTTGGCGATTATTTTCTGGATTTTATACCAAAAACAAAGGCTAAAATAAACAAGTGGGACTACAACAAATTAAAAAGTTTTGCAAAGCAAAGGAAATCATCAACATAATGAAAAGTCAACATATGGAATGGGAGAAAATGTTTGCAAACCACATATCTAATAAGTGGTTCATATCCAAAATATACAAGGAATTAATACAACTCAACATCCCCCCAAAATTCTGATTAAAAGTGGAAAAAGGACCTGAATAATAATTTTTCCAAAGAAAATATACAAATGACCACAGGTACCTGAAAAGGCACTCATCATCATTAATTATAAGGGAAATGCAAATCATTAGGAAATGCAAATGTGAGATACTACCTCACACATTTTGGGATGTCTACTATAAAAAAGACAACAATATTAAATGCTTGCAAGGATGTGGAGAAAAAGGAAGCATTCATATACTGTTGCTGGGAATATAAATTGGTTCAGGTATTACAGAAAACAGTGTGGATATTTCAAAGAATACTTTGGCCACCTGATGCAAAGAACTGACACATTGGAAAAGACCGCGAAGCTGGGAAAGATTGAAGGCAGGAGAAGGGGATGACAGAGGATGAGATGGTTGGATGGCATCACTGACTCAATGGGCATGAGTTTGAGCGAGCTTCGGGGAGTTGGTGGTGGACAGGGAGGCATGGTGTGCTGCAGTTCATGGGGTCACAGAGTTTGACATGACTGAGCCACTGAACTAAACTGAACTGATGGAGATTTCTTAATGAACAAAAGATAGAACTATCGTGTAATCTAAAATCCTTCTTCTGAGTAAGTATCCAAAATTAATGAAATAGCTGAGAGAAATATGTGTATTTCCTTGTGTATCACAGCAGTAGAATGTATATATATATATATACACACATATATATAATTTATACATATATATGGATTAATATAATATAATAGGTGTAATATCCACACAATGGAATATTGTTTGTCCTTATAAAAGATGTAAACCCTGCCATTTTCAACAACATGGATGAATCTGGAGGGTATTATGCTAAGTGAAATAAGCCAGACAAATACAACATGTACTTCATGATATGACTTACACATGGAATCTAAAAAAAAAAGAGAAAAAAGTTGAATTCATAGAAACAGGGTAGAAAAGTGTTTGCTGGGACTGGCATGAGGGTGAGGCAAATGGGGAGAAGCTGATAAAGGGGTGCAGACTTTCAGTTATAATAGGAATGATGCCCGAGGATCTAAAGTTTGGTGACTGTAGCTGATAATGCTGTATCATGTAATTGAAATTTTGCTCAGAAAGTAAAACTGTAGTATTCTCACAAAAATATAAAGGCAATAAAAAAGTAAAATTTAGATTAAAGTTTATTGGAAAAAATAATGCACAGGCAATGGGTACTAAAATCAGAGGTGACTCTGTTCTCCAAGTTAGACATAACAGAGGAAGATGCTTTGTGTAACAAAACTGGGTTCTTTGATACCAGTGGAGATAACAGAACCCTAAAATAACAGAAATCAGAGATTCTTTGACTCGTTTTATGGTCTAAGCCACTTTTCAGATCTAGAGCCCAGTTTTTGAAGCTGAAGCTGTCTCATCAGGAAGAAAGAATTTGCAATACCAAATGTGCTCAATAATGACTTGCTCTCCTTTTTCAGTAACTAAAATCACACACTGAGGAAAAGAGAATGACCAGACAATGTAAGGACTGTTGGACACAGGGGCTGAGTTTTCAGTGACACCCATATGCTATTCATTGATGCTATTAGAGTGAGTGAGATAATAAATGGAGTCTTTATCTATATCCGGCTTACAGTGATCTACTAAGTCTATAGAGTTAACCTGTGGTTATTTCCCAGTCTCCAAAGATCAGTTGGAATGGACATACTTGATAATTTACACACTTATATTATTCCCTGACCTATGGAATAAGATTTATCGTAGTAAGGAAAGTCAAGTGAAATCCTCTGAAATTGCCCCCTTTCTCAGAGTATGAAAGTAGATTTCCTCCAAACTCAGTCAAACAGCACTTCTTATTGCAGCTGCTATATCAAATATGGAATGTTTACGGAAAGTGGTTAGCATGGTCTTAGATAAATATAGTCATTGATTGTCAGCCACGTTCTTTTCCATTTCTACCAAAAAGAGGGCAAAAAGCAGTTTACCATCATAGAAGACAGACAACAGTCTCCATGTATATTCTTGTCCAGGGTTATGACAAGAAATGACGAGAAAAGAAAGGGTTATGATAAGGAAGCTATGAACTTCCCTGATAGCTCAGTTGGTAAAGAATCCACCTGCAGTGCAGGAGACCCTGGTTCAACTCCTGGGTTGGGAAGGTCCCCTGGAAAAGGGAAAGGCTACCCATTCCAGCATTATGGCATAGAGAATCCCATGGACTGTATAGTCCATGGGGTCACAAAGATTTGGACACGACTGAGCGACTTTCACTTCAATAGGATTATGTTGACATTCTCACCCTTTGTACTGTTATAGTATAAAGGGATTTTGACTATGTGATTTTTCCACATAAACTTCCCTTGACTCAGTAAACCAATAGCACTGCGGCTAAATCACTTCAGTCATGTTCAACTCTGTGTGACCCCATAGATGGCAGCCCATCAGGCTCCCCTGTCCCTGGGATTCTCCAGGCAAGAACTCTGGAGTGGGTTGCCATTTCCTTCTCCAATGCATGAAAGTGAAAAGTGAAACTGAAGTCACTCAGTCGTGTCCAACTCTTAGCTACCCCATGGACTGCAGCCTACCAGGCTCCTCCGTCCATGGGATTTTCCAGGTTAGAGTACTGGAATGGGGTGCCAATCATATGAGCAAGGAATGTCAAGTAGATTGTGGGTCTTGGTATGAATACTGAATCTGGAAGGTGGGAAATAAAGCCTATGAAAATTTGGAAATTAGGTCAGGAAGTCTCATCCAAAATAAAGGACAAATTATTATTTCTCTTAACCTCAAAAATAAGAAGAAAGCATAATGTTTTATCTTCAGCTTCTAGAAATAGCATATTTCTAGAAAAAGAATTATGTTTCGTATAGGGTGGCAAGATTTCAGTACATATATACTTGTGGCTTGGGTCATACAGCTGAGCAAACTCTTCGGTACAAAAAATTACCTGTGGTAGGAAAAACAGTATACATTTATAGCTCGATCTCTGATGAGAATTATGATATAAGCTGAAAGAAATTCCATGTCATCTCCAACAAAGAATTATGCACCTTAAGAAAAAAGCAGCCCATATGGACATCCAATTTTACCAACACCATTTGTAGAAGAGACTGTCATTTCAATGCTGTATATTCTTGGCAACCTTGTCAAAGATCATTGCTTGTTTCTGTGTGGTCTTATTTCTGGACTTTCTATTCTATTTCGTCGGTCTATAGACCTGTGTTTATGCCGGTATCATACTCTAGTAATTACTGTTGCTTTGTAATATATTTTGTAATCAGAAGGTGTGGTGATTACAGCTTTACTCTTCCCCCCTAAGATTGATCAGGCCATTTTTGGTTCCTTGTGGTGTCACATGAAGTTTTGGATTGTTTTTCTATTTCTATTTTTTAAAAATGCCACTGGGATTTTGATAGGCATTGACTGATTCTGTAGATCACTTTGGATAGTGTGATCTACAGGGCTTCCCTGGTGGCTCAGACGGTAAAGCGTCTGCCTGCAATGTGGGAGACCCAGGTTCGATTCCTGGGTGGGGAAGATCCCCTAGAGAAGGAAATGCCAATCCACTCCAGCACTGTTGCCTGGAAAATCCCATGGACGGAGGAGCCTGATATGCTACAGTCTATGGGGTCACAAAGAGTTGGACATGACTGAGCGACTTCACTTCACTTCACTTGGATAGTGTGGTCATTTTAACATAAATCTAATCTTCCAGTTAATGAAAATGGATGTCTTTCCAAATTAAACAAAAAAAAAATTCTTCCATAGATGTTTTGTAGTTTTTAGTTCTATCAGCTGAGAGAGACTATATGATAAGATGAAAACGGTAGAGCCAGGATCATTCAAGAGCTGGTCAGTAACACAGGCAGGTACACAAAAAATTGGCTCAGAAAAATATAGTGTCTCCACAGCTCAAACCTATTGGTCACAGAGGATTCCCTTTGAAGGAGGAGGAAGAAAAAGAGCTTGATTCAATATTGTATGAGCCAAAAATTCTGAACTTGATTTACATATGGATATATTATACGAGCCAAAAATGTATGGTCTTTGTGTTACAGTCTCACATAGAGTAGTCCTTAAAGACAGCAATACTCCCAATGAGCAGCTACCTTCTTATTTTCTTTATATGAAGAGAAGTGACCAAAATTAAGAATAAATATGGATTTTTGATGGTTGTGTATTACTAGCAAAGGGAAAGGATATAGTATTAGATAAACTCCAATTAGAAGTATTAGGGGCCATATATTAGAGTCACTCAGTCCCTCCTTTATTAATATGTATATTTCCATTTCAACCAAAACATTTTGGATAAGTTTAAGTTCATTCTCTTTAAATTACTTTTGCTTTAAAGACTCAAGTTTGATCCCTGGGTCAGAAAGATACCCCAGAGAAGGGCATGGCAACCCACTCCAGTTTTCTTGCCTGGAGAATCCCATGGACAGAGGAGCATGGCAGGCTACGGTCCATGGGGTGACAGACAGACACAACTGAGGGGCTAACAGTTTCACTTTCTTTTTCATGTTTCCATTTCAACCAATACCTTTTAGATATATGGATAGATAGTCTCCTTAAATTACTTTTGCTGAAGAGAAAACATAGAAGGAAACAATGAAAATATTCTCATAGCTGGACGATGCATGCTAAGTTGCTTCAGTCTCTGTCTGGCTCTTTGTGTCCCCTTGGTCTGTAGCCCACCAGGTTCCTCCATCTATGAGGTTTTTCAGACAAGAATACTGCAATGGGTTGCCATGCCCTCCTCCAGGGTATCTTCCCAACCCAAGGATTGAACTCATGTCTCTTACATCTCCTGCACTGGCAAGTGGGTTCTTTACCACTAGCACCACTTGGGAAGCCCATAGGTGAAGGATAGAGACTGTCAGATAATATTTCATCACCCTATTCTCTTAACTAGTAGGTAAATTTTATTAGAAAAGATGAAATCCATTGGAAAAAACTCCTAGTTTGGGCAATAAGAAATAATGCCAGTGATTATTTTCTACATCATTCCCTGAAGCATAACACTCGCATCACATATGGTTTGGATTTTAAAGGAAGTCATCAGTTCAGTTCAGTCGCTCAGTCGTGTCTGACTCTTTACGACCCCAGGGACTGCAGCACGCCAGGCTTCCATGTCCATCACCAAGTCCTGGAGCTTGCTGCAATGTGGGAGACCCAAGCCATCCAACCATCTCATCCTCTATTGTCCCCTTCTCCTCCAGTCTTCAATCTTTCCCAGCATCAGGGTCTTTTCCAATGAGTCATTTCTTCACATCAGGTAGCCAAAGTATTGGAGCTTCAGCATCTGTCCTTCCAGTGAATATTCAGGACTGATGTCCTTTAGAATTGACTGGTTTGATCTCCGTGCAGTCCAAGGGACTCTCAAGAGTCTTCTCCAACACCACAGTTCAAAAGCATCAATTCTTTGGCACTCAGCTTTCTTTATAGTCCAGCTCTCACATCTATACATGAATACAGGAAAAACCATAGCTTTGACTATATATATGGACCTTTGCTGGCAAAGTGATGTCTCTGCTTTTTAACAAACTGTCTAGGTTTGTCATAGCTTTTCTCCCAAGGAGCAAGCAACACAACTTTTAATTTCATGGCTGCAGTCACAGTCTCCAGTGATTTTGGAGCCCAAGAAAATAAAATCTGTCACTGTTCCCACTTTTTCCCCATCTATTTGCCATGAAGTGATGGGACCAGATGCCATGAGTTTTGTTTTATTGAATGTTGACTTTTAAACCAGCTTTTTGACTCTCCTCTTTCATCCTCATCAAAAGGCTCTTTAGTTCCTCTTTGCTTTCTGCCTTTAAAGTTGCATCATCTGCAATAAATAATAAAAATAGCTAAAACACATACAGCATCTAGTACCTGGCGCTATTCTGTTTGCTTTATTTTCATGGATGGACTAATTTAAACTTTTCCTACATTAGTTGAACTATTACTAAATCAACTTTATAAAAGAGGGAAACTGACACATGGAAAAGTAAAGCAGCTTTACTCAGAATGGTAGATGTTTAGGATACATTGTGTGTTAGTTACTCAGCATGTCCAACTCATGTGACTGCATGGACTGTAGCCCACCAGGCTCCTCTGTCCATGGGATTTCCAGGCAAGAATACTGGAGTGGGTTGCTGTGCCCTCCTCCAGGGGATCTTCCTAACCCAGGGAACAAACTCAGGTTTCCTGCACTGCAGGAAGATTCTGTACTATCTGAGCCATCAGGGCATCTGGGACACATTAGCAGCAGTCAGAACCCTTTAGTGTTCTTGCACTGCCTACCAAGAGAGATCATTTTATCCTTCTGTAGCTGGGTAGACAGAGGGAGCCATGTCTTTTGATAACCCAGTTAACATCAGTTTGCATAAGGTTCCCCATCTCATATAAATATTGCCAGTCATAATTTGAAATCTGAAATATTCGAATATTGTTTGTGTTCTGTCTCAAGCCAAACCTTCTGAAAGGAATTGATAGCTGCTTGTCCTAGCTCCACTCATTTTCTTCTCCAACTTATCACCTGCACTTTTGTCATATTATTCCTCAAACTCTACTTCTCTTCCTGGTCAGAAAACCTTCCTGGGCTCTGGGATGCGTACATGATACAGTCTACAAACCTTAGCCAGACATCCAACATACTTAGGTCATTGAAAGTGAAAGAAAAGTGAAAGTGAAGTCACTCAGTCGTGTCCGACTCTTTGAGACTCTTTGGACTGTAGCCTACCAGGCTCCTTCCTCGCCGTTTCCTTCTCCAGGGGGATCTTCCCGACCCAGGGATTGAACCTGGGTCTCCTGCATTCCAGGCAGACACTTTAACCTCTGAGCCACCAGGGTCATTACTAGATATCAAAGGTCAAATCTATTTACCATTTCCTGTCCTTACACCTATCTCATTTTTTTGGCCTTCTCAGTTTTACTTCAGCAAACTCAATAAACAAGGATGCTTTTTTATTTTTTATTTACTGCTGCTGCTAAGTCACTTCAGTCGTGTCCAATTCTGTGCGACCCCATAGATGGCAGCCCATGAGGCTCCTCCGTGCCTGGGATTCTCCAGGCAAGAACACTGGAATGGATTCCCATTTCCTTCTCCAATGCATGAAACTGAAAAGTGAAAGTGAAGATACTCAGTTGTATCCGATTCTTAGCGACCCCAGGGACTGCAGCCTACCAGGCTCCTCCATCCATGGGATTTTCCAGGCAAGAGGACTGGAGTGGGGTGCCATTGCCTTCTCCAATTTCTCTACAAGTTTATACAAATTACACCCACTTTTCCAGATACAAAGTAAAATAATACTTCCTCTGTAAAGTGTTCCCTCATCTTTAAATCCTAATGCGACCTCTACCTTCTGGATAATTTGCTTGGTAATTTAATGTTTATCTTAATTATATACAAATACATATATATTGCAGTCCACATTTATGCATTGTTTCTTTTGAATTATACTCCTATATTTGACATTTTGCCTTTTGTTTGTATCCAGTATCTCAATAGCATTGTTTACAGTGTTATATTTTATATTTAAATAATGCATGGACTTCGTTATTACTTTTACATTTCTCCATTATAAAAGCCTAACAGCATATTTGGTGATTTGATTTTAAAACAGAATGTATGAATAATGTTTATTAACTCAATTCAACATGCCACCCTTCTCAAGGTGACTTGCAGACTCATTTTTGATAAGCTCAGATCTCAGGATTACCTGAAAGAAACTGAGTCAGTTCTGAGGATGTCTTTCAAGAATGGGAAAATCATTTCTACAGAGAAGAAACAATCATTTTCTAAGCAATAAAGTTATTGAGCTATTTTGGCTGAGTAAATAGCTGTTTTCTCTATGGCATATTCAGAGGTATTTCTAATTCTTGTCATGGATTGTGACATATTTTCCCTTTGGTAAAACAACAGATAGGTGTTTTTAGAATTTCAAGCAGTTTTCAACGTAGACATTTGCAGAATGCTGATTTTCCCAAGAGTCCTCCTGGGTAAACTCATTTACTTCTTCATTATTTGAGGGGGATGAATCGTGTAAAATGAGCTATTTAATTCCTTCTCTTTTTTTTATTCTACTCTTCCCTTTCATAAAATTGTCAACTTCAGAACTATCCTGTTTCAAATTAAGCTGAAATAGTGACATCTCTCCTAAGCCACCATTGGTAAAGAATCCCTCTGCCAATGCAGGAGACACAGGAGACGTGGGTTCGACCCCTGGGTTGGAAAGATCCCCTGGAGGAGGAAATGTCAACCCACTCCAGTATTCTTGCCTGGAGAATCCCATGGACAGAGGAGCCTGGCGGGCTACAGTCTATGGGGTCGCAAAGAGTAGTACGTGAATGAAGTGACTTAGCACGCACAGATGAGAAAACAGATGAAGTAACTTGCCTATGGTCCCCCAGCTAGTAAGAGAAAACGCCAGGATTTTTAATTGATGATTATTTTACTATAAGGTTCCTCATCTTCTTCTACAGAACAGGATCCATATTACAGAATTACTTTTAAAGAATAAACATTTCATGGAATTATCTTGATAAGACCAATCTACTTGCAAAGAAACAGCTTTCTCTCTTTGGAGAGGAACTTTTTCATCTACTTCAGATGGTCTGAGGGAGCCTGAGAGTCCCAGAATAATGTCTTGTCTGCAGGTGTGACTCGAAGCCTGGGGTAAGGAGCTGTGACTGTAAACTTCCGAACAAACAAAACAGTCTTCTGTCCCTCAGAGTCACAGAAGTGGTGAAGTATTTGATGGCCTTCAGAAGTATCCAGGAATACTTCCATTTTCACATAATTGCTTCTCCTACCCAGGAACCTTTTCTTAAATCAATTTGGAGCTACAATTTAGCAAGGAGTTCCCACCTCCCACCTTTGCATTTCATTTCCTTAATACCTTTCACCTTTTCCTGCTTCTTTCACAGACAAATCAAGAAAACAGCTGGAGCTTGAGGGACCCCAAGAAGCTGCTTGCTCCTTACCCCACACTCAGCTTGAACTCTTGGAAACTGCCAACCCTGGAGAGAGGCAGTTTTGACTTCCCTTCTGGCCTGGACAAAACACAAAGGGAACTTAAGGCAAGAAATATTTTAATGTCTTTTTCCACTCACTTTCCGTGATAGCCATCTAATCCACAGACTGAGGGCTAATGCCTGTGGAAGGAGAGAGGAAATCGTCTCAGCGTGTGTGAGTCTCTGACATTTTGATAAGAGGCGGTACATCCCCTAAACTACCTTCCTAAAGACATGCCTTTGCAGAGCTTCTCAGAAAGCTTGGCAGCCCTGCTTGTAGTCTGCAGGGGGGAAATTGACAAAAGATTTTAAGAGTAAACAGACCCACAGAAACACATTTGGCAGGTGTCTCTACAAATGTCTCTATAATTTAATACATTCTTGAATTCTGCTTTAGAATAATTCTGTCCACTTCCATTGAAAGAAAATGCCATTTGTGCCTTAAACTGTTTTTACAGGATGTTTATCTTGGTTTATTTGCTTCTTTATAGAATTAGAATTGATTGATAGAAGAAGACTTGAAAAGGACTTTAAACATGTTTAATATTATTATTTTGTAATTAATGTGCTGTTAACATTATTCACATTTTTCATGGAAATTTTTCTTTGAAGGAAAGCTTATTTGAACCTCATCATGGTGAAATCAATCATCAGGACTGCTTTATTTTTATTTTCTTTCTTAAAATTTTGTTTGGTTTACTGGCTCTTCACTGTGGCCTTAGAGCTCTTAGTTGTGGCATGTGGGATCTAGGGATGAAACCCTGGCCCCCCACATTGGAAGTGCAGAGTGTAACTCACTAGACCATCAGGGAAGTCTCAGGACTCATGAAACATGACCACAGGGTCTGGCTCCCTCCCTGTCTCCCCAGTTCTTGGAGATCAAGAAGGTGTTCTACAAAGCTCACTTGGAATACTAATGAATTTATCCAGACTCCTCTGGAGAAAGATGTAGGGGAATGAAATAGTTCATCAGGCTATGTTACTAACTGGTGACAGAGCTGACTGTAAACTATAGATTCTTCATTCTTGTCACCATCTTTGAGGTTGGGTCGATCTTTTCAGTCTAGAGGAAAAAAAAAATTACTTGAAATGGAAAATATTTAAAAGAAAAAATGAGTAATTTTCTCAATGACTGGGTTATAAATAATTATCTTATGACAGAAAAAGTTTCTCACTCATAAATAGGAATGTATTTAACCACAGTGGAAATGTCATGCCAATGACAGGCATTTGTCTCATTCAGTAAATTTGTTTCTGACTTATAAGTTCTCCTTGATCCAGGGAATGCATCATACATCTGTCCCCAGCCCCCTGAAATGTACGGAGATGCTCAAGGCGGCCTAACCTAAGGCTGCCCCAGTCTGTATTTCTCAAGCTTGTCTTTCATGGGGAACAACCAAAGAACCCAAGGTGCAATAGGGGAGACATGGCGTCTACACAGAAGATAGGCAAGCAGTCCTTCAGGAGATAACCAAGGCCCTGCTGCTATAACCGGGGTATGCTGTTTCATACTGAACCAGGCGTTGTAATCAGACATGAGGGGATGCTCTTCTGCACTGTGGGGAAAAAACACAACAATGTGTCGGTTTGTTTAGGAAATTATTTTTACAATGTCCTCTGTGTCTCCCTGCCATCAGTGTCTCTAAATTCCTGTTTCTTTTACTACTTTTTTTTTTTCTTTTTACAAATATCTTAAGTCCTTTAATCTTCCTTTCTTACTTGCGCCTTAGCTTCTTCCTCCTAATATCCTTCCGGCCCCCTCATTCTTTCTTTTTTCACTTCCCTCCTTTCTGCTTATTTTTCTTATGGCCTCCACTCTAGCTTTCTTCTTCCCCCTCCGCTCCTTTTTCTCCGTTCTGCCATTTTCTCCCCTTTGTCTCTTTACCTCCCTCCCTTCTTCCTTGTTTCCATTCCTCCTGTTGGCTCTTTTTTCTTTTTCTATTTCTCCATTTATACTTTCTTTCTTTGATTATTTTTCTTCTTTATTCCATTGCACTTCTTCCTACTTCTTTCCTTTCTTCTTTTCACTTAGAATCACCTGAGGGGTGAATCATCATGAGGGGTTAAGAAATTGGGTTATTTATCCACAAACCTGAATTACTCATTAAGGGAGCTTCTTGGGGGCTTAACTTCCCAGACCTTCTGAACTGCTCAGCATAAAGGACAAATACTCCTAAGTCCAAATAATGCCCTCAGATGGAGACACAGGAAATCAGCAGCAGGGAAGTGAACTGTCTGTACTGTTGATAGGAATGGTACTGTCATCACTGGAGATGCCTCTTTCTTTACATCATTCTTTTTCTTTTCTTCTTTCCTTCTTCATTAAACAGCTATGAGCATCTATAGTATGCCAGACACTATCTTAAGCACTGGGACAGGTAAGTAGGCACGGCCCTAGTTTTCTTGCAAATTACACTCTGACTTATTCTGATGAGAAAAGTAATCATTAATCAAATAGTCACGAATCATCAGTGCTTCTCACACCTTTCCAATTACATTTCCCTTAAAAATAGGAGAGAGGGAGGAAATGTCTTTGGTTATCTGAAGAACTACACTTGGGAATTCTTTTGATGTTTTATTTTTAAATTCATACAAACTAAATGCACTATATATTTAAGTAGACCAGATTCATTTCTATCAACCTTTCTAATGGTTTGAATACTAGACGACATTTAGTTTTGAAATGTTGATACAGATAAAATCCCAAGCTGGTAGGTATTCTATTAGTATGCATAATGGTTAAAAGCTCAGGCTTTAAAGAAATAATAGAGAAGTCAGGATCAAGTACAAGCTTTTTTCTTACCAGTGGGATGGCCTTGGGCAGCTTTATTAAACTTTCTGTGACCTGGTATAGCCTTACCATCATTACCTAACTCACAGAGCCACTGTTAGAATTTAATCGGAGAGTGTAGCATTTGGCTCGGTTATAGCACAGTTAACACCCTCTACATGAAATTGACCAGCATTATTATAATGATAGTGTTTTTAATTATGACTGTATTAACCATTGTTGCTATGATTTTTATTGTTATAGTTAATTTGAGCTATAGCCAGGCAAGAGAGCATCCACTTACAGATATTGAAGTCTGAACAAGAGCATGCTAGCAGGTCAATAAGGGAATGAGGTCAACTCTCCTAGAGTTCCTGTTCTTACACAAGTAGGTACCCTAACATTGCTTCCAACTGGTATCTAATGGTCCTGGACCCACATTGCCTTAGGGTCCAACAGAGCTGAAACCCAATGAAGCTGATGCTGAGCAGATAGCGGGATGGATGGCCTCTGGCACAGTAGGCACTAATAGAGAGCGCTGGTAGGTGGAGAGAAGGAGAAGCAGGGGGAGGATGTATTAATGACGAACCTCCCTGCCAGAAGGGGAGAGATCAGCCAGAGTGCTGATGGTGCCAAGGGAGACCAGCTGTGAGAGGTTAATGGAACATTAGGAGAGAGGAGAAATCCAAAGACAGCCGGCTGCTACCTGGGATGATGGCTTTGAGTCATCAGATTCTGAACCACCACACACCAGACAGTCACAGCTGGAGGTGGAGTTATGACCTCAGCCCTGCAGGGTTTGCTGAGAGGGCAGTGTACGCAGGCATATGAGGATGAAGCTCCAAGAGACAGTGTGCTAATTCATCAGGTCTGGTGAGGCTTTGCCTTTTTCCCTTTCCTGAGTGACAGGAATCCCACAGGATAGAAGAGGGTCCAGAGGACTTACCATTGAAGAAGAAGGGTTTTCGGTAGTTCTGCTCAATCAAGTCACATCCTCCATGCCAAGACCAAAAGTCTTCTGTGTTTTTCCTTTATTTTTCAATTTATTTTTAATTAGAGGATAATTGTTTTACAACATTGTGTTAGTTTCTGCTGTACAACAATGTGAATTTGCCATAAGTATGCATATATCCCCTGCCTCTTGAGGCTGCCCCACTCCCCATTCCACCCCTCCAGGTCATCACAGAGCACCCAGCGAGCTCTCTGTGCTATACCGCAGCTTCCCACCAGCTGTCTGTTATATGCAAGGCAGTGTATATACGTCAATGCCACTCTCCCAATTAGCCCCACACTCTCCTTCCCCCACTGTGTCTACAAGTCCATTATCCGTGTCTGTGTCTCTACTCCTGTCCTGCAAATAGGTTCATCAGTATCATTTTTCCAGATTCCATATGGGTGTGTTAATAATGATCTCTCTGTTTCTCTTTCTGGCTTACTTCACTCCGTGTAACAGGCTCTAGGTTTATCCTCATTTCATTTAGCCTCATCTCATTTAACCTCATTTCAACTGACTCAGACTCATCCCTTTTTTGTAGCTGAGTAATATTCTGTTGTATATATGTACCACAACTTCTTTATCCATTCATCTATTTATGGACGTTAGCTTGCTTCCATGTAGTGGCTATCGTAAACAGTGCTGTTATGAACGTTGGAGTACACGTGTCTTTTTGAATTGTGGTTTCTTCAAGGTGGATGCCCAGTAAAGTCCTCAATGTTGATCCAGAAGGAAAATGAAGAAGATTCTTTTGTTCCTGAAATTGACTTATCATTGGCATTTCAATAATTTAAAGAAGTGATTATGAAACTTCTGCTTGCCGCTTTGGGACTGACTTGTCAGATGCCTCTATTGTAGGCATAACAGTCTTCATCAGACAGAGTGAGTGGACTTTTGCTGCTTATTGGTTGCCAGCATCCATTTATTCCCCCCATGAGACCATAGTCACCTTTTGAATAAATATCTAGTTCCTACTGGACCCAATTCATGAAGACCATATCTAGTTAGCTGGCTGTCAGCTGAGTAAAAAACAGTATATGATAAATGTAGGCTATTGCAGATTATGACTCTCTAGAAATTAAAGCTGAAGTAGAGAGGCAAAAATACTCAAAATGCTTGAGATTTCATTATGTCCTAGTGGAGGCCACACTATATCCACTAATAGATCACTGTTAGGTTTTTTTGCTTCATATTCTTTTCATCTACCTCTGTTCCTACAGGTTTTAAAGTCTGATTCTCTCATCTCTCAAGAAATTGCGAGCTGTCAATATTCTTTCAAGAATATGTTGGCCTTCCATCAAGAAACCCAAGGATAATGAATACTTCTCAAGATACAAGATTCAACTCCACATTCCTATCTCACTTCTGAAAAAGTATTTCTAAATTCGAGTGATTGAGAAACAATTCTGGGAAAACATTGAATACATTATTGCTCATTTTTTTAAAAATAAGACTTTTCTAATCTTCCTTACTTGATTATCAGGATAAATATAGATTTTCAAAAAAAAAAAAAGAAAAAACAGCAACTCACAATTCATTATAATAAATCTGTGTTAGAGTGTTTTCAGAAATAGCTTCAATAATTCTTCCCATCCTTGAATGCCTGGGCTTCCCTGGTGGCTCAGACAGTAAAGAATCCACCTGCAATGCGGGAAACCTGGGTTTGATCCCTGGGTTGGGAAGATCCTCTGGAGGAAGGCATGGCAACCCATTGCATTATTCTTGCCTGAAAAACCCCCTTGAACAGAGGAGCCCAAGAGGCTACAGTCCATGGGGTCACAAAGAGTCAGGCGTGACTGAGTGACTAGGCACACACTGACATTGCATACATGAACCTTTTCCATGTGGCTTTGGCATGCTCCCTATCAAGAGAAGAAATGTATGTCATCAACTTTTGGATCTGTGCTTTGAATTTTGCCAAGAGCAGCAAATGCTACACACGCAGAGGTGTCTGCACACTGGGCCTTAGCCTCTTTTATTGGTAGTGGGAACACTATGACCAAGATGGCAATGATCCTGGCTTAGACACTTGGAAATGAAGAGAACAGAGATGCTGTAGCTGACACTTGGCAAAGCCCAGGCACATGCCTGTGGCCATTGTAGAGGATGCGGTCACAACTGAGGCAGTTTCTAAGTGCACGATTATAAAGTACCCTGGTGAAACTAGCAATTAAAAAAAAAAAAAAAAAAGCATCTCGCTGAACACAACCCAAATCGCTAACTCAGAATCATAAGCAAATACAAATTATTGACAGTAGTTTTACATTTTGCTTCTGGGGTGGTTTTTCATGTAGCAGTAAGTAATTGATATAGAAATTAGTAGCGTAACTTGTATGGTAGGTTACAAAACTGGGAAATATGTTTCATTGGTTTTGGAACGGGTTGGCAAGAAGAGGCTGGTGAAGAACTGTTAGCAAAGGCTGGAAATACTTCAATCTGCTATGGAAGGCTATAAAACTGGTGATCTATGTTTTGTACCTGTTAACCAGTTGATAAAACTGCTGCCTAGGGTCAACTTGGATCTGACTTGAGTTGATTATTTGTAAGATGGCCTCCATCCATTTCACTCATCTCTTATACTAATGGTCCATTTTACATTAAAAACTGAAGCCAAATTCCCTTCAGCTTGAAATGTTTAGCTCTGTATGTCAAGCTCAAGAAGAGAGAAAGAAGATAAAGAAAATATTGTTTCATTTCCAAGTAGAATTTGGAGAAAATGTGAAGAGCCAGGACTTAAGTTGGAAACTTATACTGTTCACAAATTCATTCTCCCCAACTAGAAGAAAGCTTCCAAGAGTAAGATCTTATCTGAAGATGAAACACTAAATCAGTGCTGCAGCTGTGAAATTTTTTGGTGATAAACACGCTTGATTCAGATAAGTATTATCATTCCTAATTTAGAGATGATTAAACTCAAGTTCTGAAAGACAAAATCAGTGGTTTCCCACCTTTGTGTCCAGGGAACTTTGTGTTTGTGAATGCAGGGGGACACAGGGTGGTGAGTTAGGCACTATAGAGGGAAAACCAAATGGATTGGCGTGTAGGTCTTTCATCCTGCCCCCAAGAGGAAAGTTCAAACTTGATCTATTATCTGTATCTACTTTCCATGTTAAATTCTGACTGAACAGTGCTTTCTGAAGGAAAAAGAAATCATGGAATGAATATCCTGGTGGTCCAGTGTCTAAGACTCCATGTTTCCAATGCAGGGGGCCTAGTTTCGATCCCTGTTCAGGGAACTGGATCCCACATGTTGCAGCTGAAGATCCCACAGCCTGCAACTAAGACCAAAAGCAATCAAATAAAAATTTTTTTTAAACTCTTGAAAACTCTTTGGAAAACCTCTAGTAAAAAAAAAAAAGAATAAGGATTTGGACACAAGACCTTTAGACTCCAGAAGTATACTCTGTATTTTGTGTCATGTTGATTAATAAACTAGGGCTGAGCAGAGGGTCTTGAAGTTTCACAGTTTTCTGCCCCAGTTGTATAAAGTTCATCCAATGCACTGATATTGCTCAAGCCAGAAATTTAGACACCTTTGCTGGCATTTGCCATAATGGTATGTAAAATGTTCAAAATTTGGACTGTTCTAGAAGATTTTAGTTATTCAGTAGTTGTCGTATCTGATCCTTAGGAAATACCAACGAAGGATCATATGATATGAGTGGGACTGTTCAGAAAAGATTTCTGAACTTTTTGAAAGGATCAATTAATTGACTGTTTTGTTAAAATTAAGGACCTGTGCTAATAACTAGAGAAAGAGACTGAAATAGACAATCAAACCTGGTTTTTGGCTTCCAGGAGCTCACAGTGTAGAGGGGAGATGGGGCAAGTTCATTCTCCTGCAAAATGATGTCTAAAAGGAAAAGGTTTGTATAGAACACTTAGTCTTCTAAAAGGCAGAGCCCATGCTTCTTTGAACCAAGGTATCTCTCCACTAACTGGGATTCCTAATTGCTGGGACTATAAGATAAATGATGCTGTAAAAATTCCATTTTTTAATATCATGAAAAAGAGATGTCTCTTTCTTAGCTCCAGAGGAAGAAAAGAAAATGACCTTTATTTGGGCCTTGTTGTTGCTGTTCTGTGACTAAGTCATGTCCAACTCTGTGAACCCATGGACTGCAGCACACCAGGCTTCCCTCTCCTCCACTATCTCCCTGAGTTTGTTCAAGTTCATGTCCATTAAGTTAGTGATGCTGTAACAATCTCATCCTGTGCCACCCTCTTCTCCTTTTGCCTTTAATCTTTCCCAGCATCAGGGTCTTTTCCAATGAATCAGCTCTTTGCCTCAGGTAGCCAAAGTATTGGAACTTCAGCTTTAGCATCAGTCCTTCCAATGCATATTTGGGGTTGATTTTCTTTAGGATTGACTGGTTTGATCTCCTTGCAGTCCGAGGGACTGTCAAGAGTCTTCTCCTTACCACAATTCAAAAGTATCAATTCTTTGGTGCTCAGCTTTCTTTGTGGTCCAACTCTCACATCTGTACATGACTATTGGAAAAACCTTAGCTTTGACTATACAGAGCTTTATGGTCCTTTGGGATTCCAAATGATATTTATGGGTATTACAGTTCTAACTGTGAGAGAGATGATGGACATTTCTCCTGCCCCAGGTATCTTGACTTATAACTCAGTCATTGTTTTAACTTGGTAAAGTTTCTAAAAGTTAAACTAATTTAAAGGTGCTAAAACCGTGTCCTATGAGGCTGAATATACGAAGAAACAGATATCTCAGAACAGAGACGTTCAAAGTACACCTTGGCTTCCCTTTCTTTTGTCCTTCCAGCCTTCAGGGCAAAGAGAATGGAAGCTCTATTAGCAAACATTTAGATATTAAATATCTGTGCTTACTACAATATCAGATAGGATACCAAATACCAGTTTGGTAAGTTGTTAGAGGTTGAAGCATGAACCGTGTGTCAAATAATATATTTTTTTTTTCCTTTATTATCTTTTCTTCACTCTGGGGGAAATCCTCTCCTCAGAGCTAAGAATTCTTTGATCCCCATGCAGCCTGAGTTTCCCCAGCCCCCATGTCAGCTGGCTTTGGCTAACGGGAATCACTGGCTGGAGATGGGTGGTGGGAAGAGAGAATAAGGTTGGGTGTTTCTTCCCCTTTGTTTCTGACTGGGTGGCACTTCCAGAAGCAGCTGCATCTCCCTGGTGGTTCAACCCTTCATGGCTCCAACATCCAACAACAGACATAAGCCCCTAGGCTCTCTTTCTGAACCTCCTCCTTTGTCTCTCTATTAGAGGGTGGTAGACTTTTGCGGTTGTTGTCATATTCTGGGTGACCTCATTGTTCCTCCTTTGGCTTTTCAGCTCCTCTTCACCTCGGTAAAAAACAAACACACAAACTCCCTGCATTAAAATCCTCTTGTTTAAAAAAATGTAAGGGCAAATATGGAGTTTTGGAAAATGAGTGCCTTCATTGTTAGTATAGTTTGGTAGCTTTTCAGAAAGATGTTTGCAAGAGGCCACTCTGTCTTCTGCTGTGTTGTGAATACATTCAGGGCATGTGCGTTTGACGGAGGAAGTAGGCTTGACTTTAAGATCAAGAGTATGGAGCACCAGACAAGTTCATGGAATGTTATCCACAAAAGTGCTCAACCACATTCATAATTGTAAGGGTGGGCACCATTTTCCCAAAAGGGGGCAGCTGGTGAATTTCATCATTCATGAAATAATGTGGCCCTCATGACCATGGTGTAGATTCTCTAGAGTGTGGAATGGAAGGGTTATCTTTCCAAGGGGTATCTTCCAACTTTACGGGAATCTATGTCTTTGTAGAAAAGTTGATGATAAATATGTACTCGCTCTCCGTTTTGTTCCTTAGAACTGGTTTCTTCTTAGTCAAGTTCAGGAAATTAATTGTACTTATGAGGTACATCATAGGAAACAATTTAATAGGACCTGTTCCATCAGATATCAATCACTGATAATGACACTAGATGGGCAAACACTGAGGGGTAGTTATATGCAATCTCTGTTCTACAAACTTTGTATATACTCATTTAAATGTTTCAAACATTCTACAAACTAGGACTGCTATGATCCCCATTTCATGATTGGAAAACCAAATTTTAGAAAGATTAAATAATTTGATGAAGATCACACATTGAGAAAGGATTTTAAACCAGTCTGCCTGGCAATATTGTTGATTGATGTGGTCTTTGTGCATGTCATCTTAATTTTGTTTTTACCATCCTCAAAGGAAAACAAAGCAAATATTCTTTATTATTCTGTCTCAGTTACATTGATAATATCTCTGGCAAAACTCCCATTTACCTGAAAGTTTTATTTCAAAAAGAGGAAGCACTTTTAGTATATGACTTTATATTATGGCTTAGGAAACTCACGTAAAAGAAAGCACAAAAGGTGAATTTGTGCTACAATCTGCTCATCTGTTAAATAAATATATAAAATGGGGCTTAAAATATGAGGCTAAAGTCAAATACCTTATGTTGCAAACAAACTTGTCACATCAGTGAAAACACCCAGCTGTTCTCCCTTTTTCATTCCTGACGCCCAGCGTCTGTTTTCAATACCCTGGTATCATTCATCTTGCTGTCTTAGGGAGTGTTTCTTCGAGACCTGTAGTATTAAGAAACCAAAATATGGCCAATGATTGAAGAAAGAGCTCTTTTGACCTTTAGAAAATCTTTTTTATGCTTTTTGCTCTTCATTCTCTTACCCTTCACTTTCTAGGCCTCACTCAATATTCAGCTATTTCCTTTTACCCCAATACATTTACTATAAAATTGCACTATATTTAGAGTTAACTCCTGGGTTAAGCACTTTCTATGTAGAAACTAATGTAATTCACACAAATAGGAAGTGCACAACAATATTATCATGATCCTTTTTATAGATGATAAAACTGACAAAATAAAAATAAGTTGAATTTATAGGAATGAGAAGATGACAAACAGGGATTTGAAGGCAGGTAATCAGACTCCAGTTTCCAAATTCTAACCCTCACTGTTCAATAATAGAGCTTCAAGAACCAGCAAATCTCTAAGTGGGAAAAACTGCCTATGGAGTCAAATTTAAAGACTGTAAAAGATGAGCATTGTTCTAATCATATAGAAATGATATCAGGGCCATGGATTCTCAAGCATTTTGTTTGCATACAGAAAAAGTGGTTTGGAAAGATATCTTGTGTTTCTTTTGGGTGCCAAGGAAAGAGTTTTATTTGAATCTAAATTTTATTGTGCCCATAACATTTCCTCCCTTGTGTAAGGCAATTCCCAATGACTGGTTCTGATGAGTTAGTTACCAAAGAAAGAAAAAAGAAAGAAAGTCGCTCAGTCGTGTCCGACTCTTTGCAACCCCATGGACAGTAGCCTACCAGGCTCTTCTGTCCATGGGATTTTCTAGGCAAGAATACTGGAGTGGGTTGCCAATTCCTTCTCCAAGAGACCTTTCTGACCCAGGGATTGAACCCAGGTCTCCCACATTGTAGGCAGATGCTTTAACCTCCGAGCCACCAGAGTTAGTTAGCAGCCCTCTGCTAAATACTGTGCCTGTAGTGTTCCCATTCATCTGCAGATCTTGACTTCAAATATTCTAATACACCAAAGGGGCGTTTATGCAGGTAGGACCAGTGTTTCATACATACAGCAGGTTCACAACATACATGCTTCCCATATTTTTGATACTTTATTACAGTTGTCTTCCATTTTTCTTTTAGAAGTAGAAATCATTAACTTACATGGGTGATATCTATTTTCATTTGTAATAAATTACTTTATTCCAGGCAACATTTAGAATTGTGGTTACCACATCAATAGGAAATATACTCCACTCAGTTAGCCTTGGGCCTTAAGACTATGTCACATTCTGGAGTCGTGTTAAATTCTCAGCAATATTTGTTCATTAATTGACTAATTATGTTATGATGAAATATCTGATTGTGCAAAATAGTAAATTTACGTCCATTGCCTACCTCATAAAATGTAAAACAAAACATATGTCTGCCTTATCACTCAGTAATAGTACCTGAGAGTGTTCAGGAACACTGATTATACACATGGCAGTAATTATTACATGGGCTCTGATTATAAAGGTAACAGGAGGCACTGGATTCATGGGAGTTACTGAGTTTGCATCTCCATCAAAGCCCAGGTGCCTGGGGACAATGAAACAGAAAAGCCAGAAATGAAGAACATAAATGAGAAAATAGAAACATTTAAGAAAACTTATTATCCACCTTCTCCCCCTGCCTATGGAAACTTTGTTTCTGTGTGTTCTCTTTTCCTCTCTTCCTTCTTTATTTCTGTTTTGGAAAACTGAAAACAAAGCAAAATCGGGAGAAAGAATAACTTCAAAAGTTCTTTTTTCGCTTTTTAAAATTTTCAGCTATTTTCACTTGGTTTGTTTCATTTCATTGGGCTCATTATTCTAGGACTGTTCTTGTTGTCACTTCTTATAAAGTGATTATATTGTATATAAATAAGGGTCAGAAATATACCCCTTTTCATGACCAGGAATTAATGTATCAGTTTAGCTTTCCTGTTTCTTTGTAAATAGAGGATAGGGGTTTAATAAGATGGATAAAAGAGCAGGCTAATTTAGAATGGAGGTGGGGAAAATAAAGATTATATTTGAAGCATAAAAGAAAGATGAGGAATAGCTCAGTCTCATTCTCCCCAGAATGACACTTGGCTATTTCTAAATATGAAAAAAATAAATATGTCATATATTACCTTTAAAATAATTATTAAAAGTAATTACTCAGAATTTAAAAATTAAAAAACAACTTGGAAGTTATTGTGTGTTTTAGACACAGTTTTGTGTTTACTCTTTGATTCAGATACAATAATTTCATTCAGATACAAGCGAAATAAATTTGCTTCTAAATAGCTTCAGTGGACATGAACGTGGGCAAACTTCAGGAGATGGTGAGGGGCAGGAAGGCCTGGCATGCTGCAGTCCATGGGGTCACAAAGAGTAGGACACAAACTGACGACTGAGCAACATCAAGCTTAATGCTGTTTGGTTCCTAGTTGTTTTTCTCTTTTCTGTCCTAGACTTTTTGTATTCAGGTGTTTGGACAGTTTCAGTGAATATTAAAATAGAAGAGAACTTCCCTAAAGCTACAACAAATATTCAAAATCGATTTTATAATTTTCCTATTTATTCATTAGGTCTACTCATAAACCAGATTGTCGATACTGTCTGCATGCTACCTATAACTTTTGATAGGGTTTATTTAATTTTTTTTGCAAAAAGAATTTGGGAGGCACAGTCTCCTGATTTGGCATAGCTAAACTATAATGTATAGCGTGGGTTTGTTACTATTGCAAAAGGCACATGGGAAAATTGAGGAGGTAGCAATTACATTTTGCTGTGTCCTGCAGTCAATAGGAGACTGACTCCAGGAGACAGACTGTCTGAGTTCCCATCCAGGCTATAATATTTACTAGTAAAAAAAACATGAGCAAGTTGCATTCATTCTCTGTGCATGCCTTGTCTCACCTCTAAAATGAGGTTTATGATAACAATAAACCTATCCCATCAAACTATGTTGGGAAGTTTAAATTAGTTAATATGTATAAATTGCTAACAATAATCTCTGGCACAAGAAAACACTCAAGAAAAGTTAACTGTCATTATTATTTTGCATCTGGGTTATAATTAATAGTGATTAGAATTTTTAAACATTGTTGTGAATTATGGCAAAGACCAGAAGTGACTCAATCAGTAGCCTATTTAGATAACAATTTGGTCTTTTGGAATAATGAAGCCACAATTATTGTTCTAAAATAGCAGTGAATTGTTCAATAGCAGTGAATGAAGTGAAAATTTTACAAGGTGACAACAGGCAGCAACAGGAATTTGCACCTCAGTGGAACCTGGTGATTATTTTATTGTCCAAATGAGGAAATTAACATATTTAGCATTAGTAGCAACTTCTCTGAAACCGGTATCTTCTGATTCTTTTTCACATTGTTTTGCATTAATTAAGGGAGCCCTATGCCTCTTTGCGGAGAAGTCAATGGCACCCCACTCCAATACTCTTGCCTGGAAAATCCCATGGACGGAGGAGCCTGGTAGGCTGCAGTCCATGGGGTCTCTAAGAGTCAGACACGACTGAGCGACTTCCCTTTCACTTTTCACTTTCATGCATTGGAGAAGGAAATGGCCACCCACTCCAGTGTTCTTGCCCGGAGAATCCCAGGGACGGGGGAGCCTGGTGGGCTGCCATCTATGGGGTCGCACAGAGTCGGAGACGACTGAAGCGACTTAGCAGCAGCAGCATGCCTCTTTGAGGGCTTCCCTGGTAGCCCAGTGGTAAAGAATCTGCCTGCAATGCAGGAGACTTAAGAGATGTGAGTTTTATCTCTGATCAGGAAGATCCCCTGAAGGAGAGAATGGCAACCCACTCTAGCATTCTTGCCTGGAGAATCCCATGGACAGAGGGTCATGGTGGGCTACAGTCCATGGGGTTGCAAAGAGTCGGGACATGACTGAGAGACTAACTTTTCCTGCCTCTTTTAATACTGAGAATTTTCCTAGCTCAGGGGGGAAAAAAAGTTCAGCTGAATAAGCAAGATCAAGGTGATCAGGAATAGATTAGAAAGCAGTATTTTCTAATTAAACAAAGAGAAGGGCTTCATACTATTTTGAAGCGTATTTTCATACTGTTAGGTCTAGCCACTCCACCTTCTGATCAGTGCACTCTTCATCTTTAAAAGGAATTGCTTTCACTAGCATTTCTCTGAAGAAGGAAATGGCATCCCACCCATTCCAGTATTCTTGCATGGAGAATCCCGTGGAGGGGGGAGCCTTGTAGGCTACAGTCCACGGGGTCGCAAAGAGTCAGACACGACTGAGCGACTTCACTTTCACTTTTCACTTTCCACTTTCATGCGTTGGAGAAGGAAATGGCAACCCACTCCAGCGTTCTTGCCTGGAGAATCCCAAGGACGGGGGAGCCTGGTAGGCTGCCATCTATGGGGTCGCACAGAGTCGGACACGACTGAAGCCACTTAGCAACAGCAGCAGCAGCAACATTTTCCTATTGAATTAATAGCTTCTTTTTGCTATGGTGAACAGTGGAGGGCCCCAAGGACCTTAAGCATTGCACAGCTAAACTATGGAGTTACCCATTCAATAATTCTCATGGCATTCAGTAAGCATGTATCTATCAATAATTCTCCTATCAAATTTTATATATAAATTTATAGATGGAGAAATTTATGCATTGTAACTTAGCCAAGACTAAGCAGCTAATATAAAATAGATGGTGCTCAGACGTTTAGATTCAGTCTCTTTCATTGGCCAAAACTGGATCCTTCATCCGTTCCTGAACCAATCACTGTAGCTGGAGGGGATGGAACATTAGCTTAGACCAATCATTAGCCAGACCAATCAGGCTCCACCTCTGAAACTAGGAATGGGGTCATGAGCGCTCAGTTGCTCAGTCGTGTGGTGCCAGGGTCCAGCCCCGGTGGATCCAGGGTAATTCAAAGGGGAGACAGAATCGGCGTCCTAGGAAAAAACTTATTTAATTACAGATATAAAGAGAGATTAGAAAAGAATAGTGTAGTAGGAAAATTAGTGGAGAAAAAGAAGCTGAATAACTTGGCAGCCAGAAGGGGAAAGAAAGAACGACACGGGGGAATCAGTCTTTCCAGAAACTGATCCGTTTTCTTTATTTTTCAGGTTTGCTTATATACTTTTTGTTACACATAGGATGAATACAGAGTCACGTGGGGTCAGCAGATCTGACCCTTGTCACAATCAGGTGCTTCATATAAAATTATACAAAGGTCTTAGGGGTTTTACATCATCTTCTGGCCATGAGGCCTGCTGACATTTTATGGCCCTTTCTGATAACTGTCAGTCAACCAGAAAACTTATTTTTTCCAGGGGTGATTTTTTCTTAAACCAGGCACTACCCTCCAAATAAAGTTGCATTCTTTTGGGTGAGGGTGTAGTGGGTTACAATCAAGAAAGGAATTTACTTAGCCTAAGGTTTAACATGATTAATCTTAAAGGTTAATACTTATTTCTCCTATATGCTAGTTATATTCATTATAAGGGCAGGGAATATGGAGATTTAGCAGCAAATATTGGCTCAACAAATGAAAACCCTTCACCAATATAATTTCTAATCAATCTACTATACTAATAATTTTATAACTTCTCAAAAGAGTCTGAAAATTTAAAGCATCTCGTGCCTCTCATGGTTGGGAGGCTGTAAACAATCACATGTGGCCGGACGAACCTGTTCAGGTAGGCTAGAGAAACTTCAGAGGAGTTTGTAAGTTGAAACACTCTTGTCATGCCCAGGAATGTTTATTAACTGGAGCTGCAAGTTAACTTCTTCTCCGAGAGAGGTGATGGGGGGTCAGCCCCCCGTAAAGTCAGAGGTATAGGTGAGAGTATAAAACAGTAAAGTAGGCACTCTGGTTTTGGGGGCAGATGCTCGGGAACAGGAGGTCTCTTGAGGCTCGATCTCGCCTTTGCGTAATACTGAGCCTCCTTCCTCATGACCTTTGCCAAGGACAGAGTTCCTCACGCTGGCTCCCAGCAGTGTGGGACTCTGCGATCCCATGGACTGTAGCCTGCCAGGCTCCTCTGTCCATAGTATTCCCAGGCAAGAATACTGGAGCAGTTTGCCATTTCCTACTCCAGGGAATCTTCCGGACCCAGGGATTGAACCCGTCTTCTGAGTCCCCTGCATTGGCAGGCAGATTCTTTACCGCTAGCGCCACTTGGGAAGCCCAGGAATTGGGGGTCAGTCTCTACCAAAAGTAAGGCTGTAGCGCAATGGTAGAGAAGTAATTTACCAAAAAGACATTCAACTCTTGCTGGCAGAAAAAAAGGAAGCTGAGGAGGCAGCCAGTGAGTGCCTACTACTGAAGCAATCCCATCTCTCCTGAATGAAGCTGTAGTGTTTACCCAGAAATGAAACATAGAGAGCATGGCTGTGGAGTAACTACCCTGAAAACCTTGAAAGGGTAGACTCTGGGCACCAGAATATCAAATAATTCAAGATCCAGATCAAAGGAGGAGAAAGAGTGTTGATGTTTTCTGTCCAATAGAACACTTAGCACTATCAAAGGCTTTGAAGATGGGAACTACCATATTATTAGTATTTTTATCATGGACCCATTTTGTATTTCTGTTTTTCTGGAAAAGGTTCTTTTGAGTGGGGAGGGAGGAAGTCATCAGTGAAACTCTGATTATTTCACTTTGCCATCTCCTGACGCCCCGTCCCCCCTTGTTGATGTTCCTCAGAGCCTGAGATTTCCAGGGAAACCAAGGCAATGAAAGTGTCTTCTGCAGGTTACTCTAAATATGAAACAAGCCTAGGTTCTTAGTACAGTGATTATGCAGGAGCAAAATGAACATCAGAACCAATATTAAGACACTGGCATAGTGTTGTGTCATAGACCCAGGCTTTGAGGTTAGATTTTAATTCTAATGTTAGTTTCACATATAATTAAAGCATAGCATTCATCACACTCAATCTTTATCTAAATGAGAATCATATGGATTGTAGAGGTAGAGGATTAAATGTGATATACATAAATGAATAGGTATTGATACTTATATATACACATATATACATACATAGGAGCAATAACCACTATCCAAGAAATGAGCAGGATTCATTTCTTAATCTTTCTTTTTTCTCTAGTTTTTAGAAAATGTTTTGAAATCATCCTTGTGTGCCACCTCTGACTTAACTACTAACAATAAAAATAATATATAATATATATTAAACACAGGCATTACAGTAGTTAAGAAAATAAACTATGAAGTCCAATGCCTGAGTTTCAAAGCAAACTTCTTCCATTGAGTTGCTGTGACATTGAGCAAATCACTTCACTTCTCTATGCCTCAGTTTTCTCATCTATAAAATGGTGACAGAAAAATCTGACATTTCTAGAAATGCCAGGCATTCTTCTAAACCTTGTTATGTGTGAACTCATTATGTTCACAATAAGCCTACATGTTCGTACAATTACTACCAGTATTTTACAGATGAGGAAAGAGAAGCACAGAAAGATTTGAAAACTTACCCAAGTGATGGAACTGAAATAAAAACCCAGACAAACGAGTCTCTGAAATCACTTTGTTAATCACTACCTATATTATTATATATTTTGACCTCAAAATGTTTGTCATGTATTATTTCATTTAATTAACTCAAAATTGGGACATCCTAAGACATTGCTTCTGTAGTGCTGCTAATTTTTAGAGAAAGACTGAGGAACAATGAGCTGAAAAAAACAGCTCGAGTTCACAAAGCTGGTATGTTACTGCCTAGTTTTAAAATCTATATTCTTAAAATCGAAATCATATAGCCTCCATTGTAATGATAAACCAGAGACAGAATTTTGCACAGACAGCTGCTCTGATCTAATTGAAGCATTTGGAGTTCAGCAGGATTCTCTTCTCTCCCAAAGAATTACCGTAACATGCCTTGTTACCTAATACACATTTTATTTTATTTTTACTTTTAAACTTTTCATTTGGTATCGGGATATAGCTGATTAGCAATGTTGTGATAGTTTCAGGTGAATAATAAAAGTACTCAACCATTCATATACATGCATCCATTCTCCCCCAAGCTCTCCTCACATCCAGACTGTCATATGACATTGAGCAGGGTTCCATGTGCTAGACAGTAGGTCGTTGTTGGTTATCAGTTAGAAGTATAGCAGTGTGTATGTGTCTGTCCCAAACTCCCTAACTATCCCCTCCCCCTCTCCTTCCCCCCCTGCAACTAAAAGTCTGTTCTCTGAGTCTATATATTTGAGGCTTTTTTCAGTGGATTCTCCCATCTCCACTGTCATGGACCTGTGGGGTCAGAAGGCCTATTTGTGCAGCACGATTGGAGTGATGGGCACAGGGTGGGTCATCAAGGGTAACTCGCAAAGTTTTTCTATGCTAAGTCTTGCCTGGCAGCAAGAAGCTTTAAGTATTGCAAGTGCATATATATATATATATATATATATATATACACACACACACATATGAAAGTAAAAGTGTTGGTCACTCAGGGTGTCTGACTCTTTGCAACCCCATGGACTGTAGCCTGCCAGGCTCCTCTGTCCATGGAATTCTTCAGGCAAGAATACTGGAGTGGGTTGCCATTTCCTTCTCCAGAGGATCTTCCCAACCGAGGGATTGAACCTGGCTCTACTGCACTGCAGACAGATTCTTTACCATCTGAGCCTCCAGGGAAGCCATATATATAAAGAGGCTGGACAAAGTATAACTTATATATCTATATCTCTCTCTATATATGCAGATATATCTATAATATATATCCATATATACATATCTATCTATATATATATATATACATGTATATCTATAATATATATACCTATATAGAGAGGGAGAAGCTGGACAAACTGTAATACTGAATGTTAGCCACAGCTATCTTTAGGTAATAAGATCCATAAATATTGTTTAATATCTTCCATGTAATTTTCCCTATATTCCCATCTTCCATGATGTATATGTATTAATTTTAAAGACACTCAAAAAAATGTTATAAAAATGTGAGTGGGTGAATGCAAAAGTTGCAGTTCCTGGATAAGATAAAAAGAAAATTTTTGTAATGTGTATAAGAGAGGTGGTTTTAAATTTTTGTCTCTTATTTAGTCAATTCTCCCAATAATTGTTATTAAAAAACACTTTCTTTCCCCATAGGAAAGTGCCAAGTTTACTTTCACTAAGGTTTTATAAACGATATTTATTCTTTCTTTCAACAGCCTGTTTGTTCTTGAGAAAATGTCACAAATTTAAATTATTGTAGGATATACATACATAGTTATTGAATAGAAATAGTTCTAAATAGTTTATTTAGTTAATCTATTTCTTCACATTAGTCTTTTTGCAAAAATATTCTAGTAATTATCACGCTTTCTTCTTGTATATGATGTTTAAAACAACTTTGTTAAATATTTTTAAAATTATGTGGAATTTTTACTTTAATTGAAATCATTCCATCCACTCCTTAACAGGTAAATTGAGCATTTATAAACTCATTAAGAGACAATTGACATATTGAGGCTCCTATACAGAAAGTCATTAAGTTTTTCCCCTCATTTATTTAAATTGAAAGTTATATCCTTCAATAAAATGTGTTTTAATAATATGTATACTGCTCAATGGCACCCCACTCCAGTACTCTTGCCTGGAAAATCCCATGGATGGAGGAGGCTGGTAGGCTGCAGTCCATGGGGTCACGAAAGTTGGACATGACTGAGGGACTTCACTTTCACTTTTCACTTTCACACATTGGAAAAGGAAATGGCAACCCACTCCAGTGTTCTTGCCTGGAGAATCCCAGGGATGGGGGAGCCTGGTGGGCTGCCATCTATGGGGTCACACAGAGTCGGACACGACTGAAGTCACTTAGCAGCAGCAGCATACTGCTCACTGTTGATTGTCTTATGGTGGGAATCTTTGTCTAATTCCTGAGTTTAAGGGAACAACACATGTGTTCTCTTTAACATTATTGGCCCTCGAGTAATAATGTCTTTCTCACTCTTTCTACTATAATTTTAATTTATAAACAATAGCTACTTAATTATGAAAAGGAATTTTATTTGTGGAAATATATTTATTTTAATTTTAATATATTTATAGTGAATGTAAACTTTTAATATTAATTTCTGTGTTTCTTGTACTATAGATCACTTACACTTATTGAGATTTTTGATTGTTGGTTTTATGATAAATTGTCCATACCCAATAAGAGTAGTAATGATCATAATAATTAAAGTATTTTGCAATTCTTCTATATATTAAGCAGTGTACCAAACATCTTTTTTCTATGTCACATTGCTAATGTCACAATAATCCAGAAAGCTGTTTGTTTTTCTTTTCTGCATTGTACCCATGAGGCCACTGAGTCTTCTGTAGACAGACTAACCCAAAGAAGTTGCTTCTCTTCAGTGGTTCAGTAGTAAAGAATCTGCTTGCAATGTAGGAGACACAGGAGATGCTAATTTGATCCCTGAGTCGGGAAGATCCTCTGGAGGAGGAAATGGCAACCCAGTCCAGTATTCTTACCTGGAAAATCCCGCAGACCCAGGAGTCTGGTGAGCTACAGTCCATAGAGTTGTAAAGAGTCGGACACAACTTATCACACATGCATGTTGCAAGCTGTGAAAATGTTAGTTGCTAAGTCGTCTCTGACTCTGCACCCACATGGACTGCAGCCTGCCAGGCTCCTCTGTCCATGAGCTCCTCCAGGCAAGAATACTGGAGTGGGTAGCCATTCCTTTCTCCAGGGGTTCTTCTCAACCCAGGGACCAAACCCAGATCTCCTGTATTGCACGCAGATTATTTACTGTCTGAGCCACCAGGGAAGCTTGCAAGCTGAGAAGTGGGATTTAAACGTATTTTTGTTTACTTACAAAGTCCAAATCTCTTAGCTAATATATTAATGATTCAAGCTCTATGTCATTTTAACAATGTTTCATGATCTGGTAGAGGTTTCCCAGGATCTTACAATAATTTACGCTAGGTGTACCTCTTTTTTCTTTATTTGTGTTGATACTGTATTACTAGACAATGTGATTTGTGACTTTACATCCCAATTTATTTCCACACAATGGTCTTATTTCTTTCTAACATTTAAATTAGATATTAATATTGCTTCTATTATATCTATTTGCTTTTCTTGTAAATATTTGTCCAAAGTTTTAGTTGTCAAATTTGACACTGTCTCGTTTGTTTTAGCAGAGAAGGCAATGGCAGCCCACTCCAGTACTCTTGCCTGGAAAATTCCAGGGATCGGGGAGCCTGGTGGGCTGCCATCTATGGGGTCGCACAGAGTCGGACACAACTGTAGTGACTTAGCAGTAGCAGCAGCATTTGTTTCAGAGCTTACAAATTGCATTTGCATAAATTATGTTTTATTGACTGAAAAAGAGTAGCTGTGTTTAAAAATATTTTAATACATCTATGATTCTGTTATGGGCTTCCCAGGTGGCTCAGTGGTAAAGAATTTGCCTGCCAATTCAGGAGCCACAGGAGACAGGGATTCAATCCTTGGGTCAGAAAGATCCCCTGGGGGAGGAAATGGCAACTATGACGGAGCATAAGCACAAACAAGCATGATTCCATTGTAGCTGGTTAAGTTACAAACATATTTAACATTTATATGAATTGTTTCTTTTATTTTCTGAGTTTGATTTCATGAGTTGAGTATTTTCCTCTCTTATAGTTTCATGTCCTGCTTGATATTTTTGCTAGTAATTATATTTATACTTAAAAATCATGCTTTAAAAATATCCTGTATTTTTAGGTTAGGAGCAATACAATAATTATGGTACTCCCTTATTCACTGAAGATTTTATACGCTATTATCACTTTTTTGTACCATGTCCTAAAGTCTGCTCATACATCTTCGAATGAAAGCCTCAGATGAAGTTTTGTTTTCCTTCAGCATGCATTCTTGTTGAAGATTTTTGGGTTTTGTATGTGTCTGAAATGTATATATTTATTTGACATAGCAGTCTTCAATTTCCCCAGGGCCTCACCACCCAACTCACAAATTCTTGTTTCATTGTCTCTGATTATCTCAATTAGCTCTTTGAATCTACGTTTACAGAAGGGCATATGAGCAGTAAGTTTCCCGGCTGTCATAGAGCTGAGAATGCCTTTATAAATGAACTTCCGCCCCGTGCAGAATCTGTTTTAAACTCTGTGTCTCTTGAAACCATGTGCTTTCCATTCCCTCTGTGTACTGGCACTTCTTCTTATGTTTGAGAGAAATATGTGACCAGCTTGGTTTTTTTCTTTCCTTAATAAAAGTGTCTCTCTTCTTTAATACTGGGAGAATGTTTTATTCAGCTGCAGGTCTGGGTTATTGACTCTCTGACAGGAGACTAGTCACTGGGTAGGCTAATCCAATATACTAAAGTGAGTGTAGATGCTTCTGACAGAACTCATTAATTTCATATCACTTACTTATGAAATTTTACTGAATCTTACCATAAAGCAAATTGTAAAGAAGCCTGTTAGAAAAAACAAATGTCAGGGCCAGAAAGCAAAGGAAAGTAATAAAACTAAGGCACTTACTTCCAGCAAACAGCCCTAGATAAAATCAGATAAAATCAGCCCTAGATAAAACAGCCCTAGATAAAATAAAGATAAAATCAGATGAAATTTAATAAGCAGGTTTAACTCTTCAGAAGTCAAGTGGGTGAACTTTCTGAAAGTACAAAGTAATAGAAGAAATCAGAATATTAGAGGCATTTTGCCACAACTTCCCAAAAACGATGGCTCAAAAGCAAATGCTGCTCAGTGTCTGGAACATTCAAGGGTTGAAGAGTGATAGTGTCTGAGACGCATAAGCAGAGACATCGATGCTCATGCCTTTATAAATGAACTTCCGCCCCATGCAGAATCTGTTTTAAACTCTGTGTCTCTTGAAACCATGTGCACTCCATTCCCTCTGTGTTCTGGTGCTTCCTCTTCTGTTCAGGAGAAATATGTGACCAGCTTGGTTCCAAAGAACCGAGAGCACCTTGGGAATTCCCTAGGAAACATTACCTGAGTGTGTGTTTTAGTCACTCAGTCGTGCCTGACTCTGTGACCTCATGGACTGTAGCTCACCAGACTCCTTTGTCTATGGAATTCTCCAGGCAAGAATACTGAAGTAGGTTGTCATCCTCTTCTCTAGGAGATCTTCCTGGCCCAGGGATTGAACCCTGGTCTCCTGCATTATGGGCAGTTTCTTTACCATCTGACCCATCAGGGAAGCCCAGGAAACATTACTTAAGCTTTAGCAATTACAGCAAGAGGCAAACACTGCTGTTACAGGTATGAAACATCCATTCACTAAAGAATCTGCAGGTGGTTTTACCATTTCACCATGAAGGTGCCAGAGATATGGGAACAAAGAAAACATGAAAACCAAGAGATTTTTAATACTCTGGGTGAAATTAAATGACAGCTCAATAAGTGGCTGCCCCTTTGGAAATTTTTAAAGATTAATAAGATACAATTATGTTGAAGGTCTCTCTGCTTAAAGAGATACTTTACATGACCATATCCCCCCACCCCTGACAAATGGTAAAGTAAATGGAAATAATCTAATGATGGAAGATGTCTCCCAACTAATAATAAATTCAGAGTTGGTGTTTTCCAGGGAGACCCAAGTTGATTGGCATTTGAGCCTGGTGGGCTGCAGTCCATAGCGTTGCACTAAGTCGGACAGGACTGAGGAGATTTAGCACACACGTACCCTGGCAAAGCTAATACAATGAAGGATTTCTCTTCTTGACACCTCTCAGGCATCACTGAGTTACTGCAATAGATTTCAGCAGCATCAAAGGCTTAATTTCAGAAATACAGGTTCCTGGATAAGCTACTGTAGGTGATGAGAATTGACTTTCTTTCTTTTTTAATTTTCTGGTAGCTGGAATGGTGCTTTAATAATTTGTTTATCCTAGAGTCCCTTTGGACCCTTGAGAGAACTGACATAGAATTAATTATACCTCTGAGATCCTGAAGGATTGCATTGTTAGGGGCTAAATTGTGTTCCCTCAAAATTGACATGTTGAAGTACCAACTTCCAGTACCTCCGAGCCTATGCATTTGAAGATAAAGTCTTAAAGAAGTGATTCACTTCAAGGGAAGTCATGAAGGCAGGCGTAATCCAATATGACTGGTGTCCCTATAAGAGGAGGACATTTGGACACATACATGCACACATACATACACAAAGAGAAATACCCAGCACCCTCATGAACAAAGGAACAATGATGTGAGGACACAGTGGGAAGGAAAACGGCCTCAGAAGAAACCAAACCTACCAACACCCTGATCTTGAACTTAGAGCCTCCAGGTTGGTGAGAAGATGCATTTCTATTGTTTATATCAGAGGTCCCCAAACTCCAGGATCTAATGCCTGTTGACCTGAGATGGAGCTGATGTAATAATAATATAAATAAGGTGTATGAGAAATACAACGTGCTTGAATCATCCTGAAATCATTCCGTCAACCGTGGTCTATGGAAAAATCATCTTATGTGAAATTGGTCCCTGGTGCCAATAAGGTTGGGGACCACTGGGGAACACTCCAGTGTGTGGTATTTTGTTATGACAGCCCTAGAAAATTAACATGTATGTCTATTCCAGTGAAAGACACTGAAAAGAGCAAGGATAACAAAACTTCAGCTCCTCCCAGGCATGAAGAAACCATGGAGCTAAGAGGAAATCAGCGGGGGAAAAGGCAAAGATTTTTAATTTCTTTAAAACAAGTTAAGAATGTTGACTTATTTTTGTGCTTTAACACATAAGAACAAGCTCATTTCCTTTGGACTTGAATTTACAACAGCAAAGGGATTTAATCTTGAATTTATTTATTTGCAGTAATTTGATTTGAAGAAGGGATTTAATTTCTACTTTAGGGCATCTCTATGTTATAGGCATTTTATAATGAGTATCTTCTTTTATCAATTAATCTTGTAGAACTTCTGAAGCCCTTTAAGAGGAATGTGGCTAGATTTAATTTGAAATAGGAATTAAATAAGGTATAAATTTTTAGTTTTGAGTTTAGAGTGGAATTGTGGGTGATTTAATTAATATGGATGGAATGTTCCATTCCATAGCTTTCTGGAGGCAAAATGTTCTCTGAGTACCAGAGAGATACACAAAGGGACAGTGATCAAATATACACACATACACAGGAGCACACACACATACACGTAAATACTGGAAATATAGCAAGATGGACCTCTCAAACGTTTGGAAGTACTACTTTGGTAAGTTACGTTTTCAAGGGAAGTGTTGATAACACCCTGAGTTGTATACTGAGAATAAACACGGGTACATTTTCTTCTGAGAAGATACAACTAACTATAGAGTTTTTTATTAGATGGTGAGTTTTCAACTTTGAAACTGAGCTGAATTTCTCATTGTAATGAAAGAGACCCTTAAAGTTGTAAATACTGGTTCTCTTTTGCTACCCTCTGCCTTTACTCCATGTAGCATTTATCCTTCCCTCTAGATAAGCATTAAAATATTAATGGAACAGAAATTTAAAGAGATATCACACTACTAGACTGCTTGGGGTATCTGTATGGCCTGGGCCTTCCCTGACTCTGAGACTGCTTCAGGAGAAAGCGCTTTGGTTGGGGGTCATTAGAGACGAAATGTGGAGCCCTATACCAAGGTCACAGGTGCAGAAACCCATCCTAAGTTTATCTCTGGAACTGATTGAGCCCCATAGCCACCATTGCCATAAGCCCCCTGATCTAAATCAGCCGGCTCCCTGACTTCATATTAGGTAAAAATACCCACCCTCTAGCACCCTAACCAATCACCTAATACTACCCTTCCAGCAGGCGTTTTGTTTGTTTTGAGGCTACAAAAATTGGCTACTAGCCCACGAAAGGCATTGGTTCTCCCTTGAGCCAGCCCGCTGTACTAACAGCGTCTCTTGCTCTGACAAACCCTATTCCCATATTCTGCCTCATATCTGCAACACCCCTCTTTACCTCTGCTCTTTATTCTTAATAAACACACTTCCTTCTGCAATACACTGTGTCTGAAAGTTCTTTCCCAGCCCACACACAGACCAGGACACTAAAATATTTTTCTTTAAACACATCCTGTCATGAAGCATAAACACAACTCAGCCTATATAATTTGACAAAGTCCAAGATGGGGTAGGTAGCTATTATTTATTGGATTTGAAACCTGAGTGTAAGAAGGCTACTTTTTAAATTAATTTCCAGGCAGGGAATCCAGTGTAACACAGTGTATGCTTTGAGAGGAGATATACGGAGATGGGAAACTGGGGTAGGTAGCTTAGAGTCAAGAAACCCAAACCTTCTCTGACAGAGCAGAAAAGTCAAGATGCCTCATGTTTGTTTGATGACTTCCGATCTTATCAAAGAGCTGAGCCCTGGGCTTCATGGAAGCAGACTGGCTAGCAGAAATCCCCATCTTGCCCTCTTGGAATTTATGATGTGCGGCTCCCGTTAAGTCATATCTGAAGATCTCCATTCAACATTATTTTAGCAAATTAAAATCTCCATAGTGAGTCAGGCTGCACTAGACACCCAGGTCAGGGTTTAAATAACTGGTCTGAGGAGACCCTGGTTTGTTAGTCTTCATAACAACACTGTGAGATGAATTAATTTAATGCATCATATTGTAGATGAGAAACTTGTGTCTCAGGAAGTTAATAACATATCTAAATTCATACAATTAATAAGGAACATAGCTTGCAATTGAAACCTGTCTCATCTTAAAGTATGTCACTTACCAAACACTACTGAATCTTCTAGTAACAGAATTTAGATGAAGTATGTTTGCATTGAGGAGTAGCTGACCTGAGAGGCTAATCTCAGAAATGTTAAAAACAAAATTAAAATAATGAATCAGAAATGTAATATTCTTTTAAAAAAGAAAACTCAGAGAGATAAATGAAATATCTATAAAATTCAAGTATGAATATAGTCTTATACTACACTTGGGAAAGAACTGCATTGATTCACAATTTATCTTGCAGAAGTCTTATTCAGTTAAAGTTGGAGGGCACAACCTCAAGTTGCTGTCTCCAGGAGTGTATTTATTTAGCATATCCATTGAGTTTCTTTCAAACCTTTCCTGTAAAAACCTCAAGATATAGTTCAAAGATCCTTTCTCTTTTTCTTAAATTAAAAAAAAAATGCCTCAAACATTATAATGAGGAGGAAATACCAGGAGAATAGCAAACTAAAGAATATAGGAAACTGGTCAAAGGGGGTTGGAAGAAGTCATTTAAGTAGACGGATATATTCCGGTGAGATGATAGATAATGTAATTTATCTCTTTTACATATAGTCTGACATCATGGCCACATATAAATTGGCAGTTTCCGTTTCAATTCAAATAGTGTCCCTATGCTATCTTTAACTATCTTTTTCATTTCTTTTTCTTTTTTCTGTTTCCTTCTTTCTCTTCTTTAATTCTTCCTCCTCAGGGCCAAACAACTGTTACCTGTTTTAGGGGTATGAGATTGCCTTCATGATATACTTGATTTTTATAGCTCCAAGGTAACCATTTTAACTTGGTGCTTGGACCTGACTAAAGGATATCTCTTTAAAGTCTATAATGTCTTTCCTAGGGCTTCCCAGGTGGTGCAATGGTAAAGAACCTGCCAGCAATGAAGGAGGCACAAGAGATGTGGGTCTGATCCCTGGCTTGGGAAGATCCCCTGGAGTAGGAAATGGCAACTTGCTCCAGGATTCTTGCCTGGAAAACTCCGTGGGCAGAGCAGCACAATGGGCTACAGTCCACGGGGCTGCAAAGAGTCAGACCCGACTGAGCACACAATCTCTTTTCTAGCATTTTAAATGTTCTTTAGTTAATACAGTGTGAATGAATCTCAGATCTTTCTGTAAGAGCAAGGTTTAGCAGAGAAAGACCTGCTGTACTCCAGCATCATCTCAAATTCTTGAACTGCTATTCACTTTGAGGTAAAAGCAGCCAAATATGAATAGGAATGTTGGTCATTCTCCAAATCAGGACGCACTTCTTTGCTTGAAAGACTGACTTTGACATGTGTGCGTGTGCGTGTGCGTGTGTGTGTGTGTGTGTCTGTGCGTGTGTGTGTCTGTGTGTCTGTGTGTGTTCATGTGCTCAGTCATATCTGACTCTTTGCAATCCATGAACTGTATAGCCCACCGGGCTCCTCTGTCCATGGAATTTTCCAGGAAAAAATACTGGAGTGGGTTGCCATTTCCTACTCCAGGGGATCTTCCTGATCCAGGGATCAAACCAGCATCTCTTGAGTCTCCTGCATTGGCAGGCAGATTCTTTGCCACTGTGCCACCTAGGAAACTATGACAAGTCTGGGATGGACTAATTCATCGTGGCATTCCTGGGGAGTTTGCTGCTAAAAGTTGATTAAAAATAATTGTATTGTAAATTCAATTTAAAATGTAAATTGTAAACAAAAGACAATTGTATTTTACAAACATGCAAAACTCAGTTTTTTCATAGAGTACAGCAAGGCATGAGAGCTAAAATTCCCCTCCTATGAGAGAGAATAAAAGGAGAGCAAGAGATAAAGGAAAGATGAATGCAGGAAAGGAAGAAAAACAGAGAGAGCGAGAGAGGGCCATGCTAGAGACATAGAGACAGCGGAGGCAGAACTGGGAGGTGGGGTGGGGCGCAGGCAGGGGCACAGCTGGTTTGGGGGGGTGGTGGTGGGGTGAGTTATCAGAGCAGTGAGTGGATGAAGCACAGGATCTGGTTTTCTTGTTTCCAATAGCTGTGAATTCATGTCCTAAAACTTATATTCCCTACTTTATAAAAATATTCTGAAGCACTCCTGCTGCTTCTCTATCATTAGTAACACTGAATGATCATACAAGCTGATCTAAGTTGCATAATATTCCTTTGAAAGTTCTTTTATGCTTTGTTTCTTTTCTGCTTTTCTTATTTGAATGAAGAATGCAAAAAAAAAATCTGGAATCATTTTCCCCTACTTTTCTCTTTCCTGTTTAATAAGGCAAGTTACATTATTGACACAACCATAGGTTGCAAGCTATTAAGGTTTGAAAACTGTCAAAATGTATCCTTAAGTAATAGCCATAATGGCAGGAAATGTCTTTCTGTAACATTGCTACTACCCCAGATAATGCAAGCTGGGATAATTTGCATTTAGATATTTTGTTTTTTCTGGCCCCATTTGTACTAGTTCTGCTCAAGTATCAACCAAGAAATTATTTCTAGAACAAGGGGCAAGATATCATAGAAAGGGAGAAGAGAGGTATAAGGCAAGAGAGAGAGAGACAGATGAGGAAGAGAGGAAAAGAGAGAGATGATGGAAAAGCAAGAAAAGCAAAAACTCAATTATTATTGTTATTGGTCTAACCTGTTCTGAAACAAGCACATCTGTTTTTTGCTAAGACTAAAGTCCATAAATAATTTCCCTGCGTCTCAATTGTCTCATTTGAAAAATTACGGGTCAAAATAGATGATATCAAAGCCCTGAAATCTCATTCAAATAAGTTTTATGTCTGGCTGCAAGTTTCTGCCATACTAGATTTTGTGTATCAACTATCGTTACAGAGAAACAATTCTTAGCACATCCAATGACATGGTTGTACTTGACCACCAGATAAATTAGGCTTCTGGTTTAATTTTCCTTTGGCCCTTTGGGTGTTGTTGATGTGTGCTAAGATGTTCTTAAAGACTCTAATGAGCCCAGTTTAAATAAGTAAGTTGCTGCTGCTGCTACTGCTAAGTCACTTCAGTCGTGTCCGACTCTGTGTGACCCCATAGATGGCAGCCCACCAGGCTCCCCAATCCCTGGGATTCTCTAGGCAAGAACACTGGAGTGGGTGGCCATTTCCTTCTCCAATGCATGAAAGTGAAAAGTGAAAGGGAAGTTGCCCAGTCGTGTCTGACTCTTAGAGACCCCATGGACTGCAGCCTACCAGACTCCTCCGTCCATGGGATTTTCCAGGCAAGAGTGCTGGAGAGGGGTGCCAGTGCCTTCTCCAGAGTAAGTTGCTATCGAAGTGTTAATAGGCAAAATGGTGTAGAGTTATTATTTGTTCATCATATAGATTGAACCATGTCATTTCTATACAAACTGTATTTCAGAAAAATAAGTGCACCACATTTCCTTATTCTTCTGTCAATATCAGATCTCTACACGTAACAATCAGTAAATACCCCAGGAAAGTGAAAGTGTGAGTCATTCAATCGTGTCTGACCAGACTCCTCTGTCCATGGAATTCTGCAGGCAAGAATACTGGAGTGAGTAGCCATTTCCTTCTCCAGGGGATCTTCCTGACCCAGGGATTGAACCTGGGGACTCCTGCATTGCAGGCAGATTTTTTTTTTTTACCATCTGAGCCACCAGGGAAGCCCCAAATATCCCAGGACATTATCCCAAAGCCATGAAGTGTCACTGATGCCCTTGTCATGTACTAGTCATCTTGGAGGTGTTCAGATGGCTTCAGTCTTAATAATAGCTTGGAACTGTATGCCATTCCCCTCTTAAGAAATGTGAATCTCACAGGAAATAGTTCCCATAATTCAGAAAGACATCAACATGAATTTTGCTACAATTCTCTGTGGCCCATGTAGAAATAATGATGATGGAGCCTAGCAAGCTGCCTGATACCTAACAGACACTTTATTGCCAGGCACATTCATGACACTTACTGCAAATAGTCACAAATAGTTGTTGACAAGCAAATGAATAACTTTTTCATATCCTCCCTGAATTGTCTTGGAACGGCAACCCACTCCAGTACTCTTGCCTGGAAAATCCCATGGGCGGAGGAGCCTGGTAGGCTGCAGTCCATGGGGTCTCTAAGAGTCGAACACGACTGAGCGACTTCACTTTCACTTTTCACTTTCATGCATTGGAGAAGGAAATGGCAACCCACTCCAGTGTTCCTGCCTAGAGAATCCCTGGGATGGGGGAGCCTGGTGAGCTGCCGTCTATGGGGTCGCACAGAGTCGGACACGACTGACGTGACTTAGCAGCAGCAGCAGCAGTACATCTTGACATGTACAGACACTTCAAAAAATAGCAATTCTTATGTGAACTCTATTCTAAAGGCTACAAATTTCAATCAGAGTTTAACTCAGGTCAATTCAATCAGGAATTGGCCTTGGGTTTTATTTTATATTATGTTGCCCCATCTGAAAGTTACTGCTGAAGGAAACAGATGTCTGTTTCCTTTACCATTTGATACAATTTCACTTTTTTGGAAGAAACTGCAGACTCATGAGAAAAGTTGAACACTTTTGTGGGGTTTGCTCCAGTGATACTATCCATCACTGAGGCTGGAATGGGACGGCTTTGTCAGAGAACATTATTAGCAGCCTCATCCAGCCCTCCGTATCTTGCTCCTCCACAGTGTTCAGCTGTTGCTCCCACCTGGCATCAGAAATGCAGCTCAAGGAAAGAAAAAGCAGAAGGGAAATAAAAACAAGAACAAGAAGCTGGGATTGAAGCCAGATGAGGTGAAATGAACATAGGGTCTGGGAGAAATAGAATCTCTGTTTGAATTTACCCATTGCCTCAACCTGTCTCTGAAAGTATCGGCCTCATCTGTCTTATCTCTCTTCTGCCTCTTGAAAGATTTCTAGGATGGAGGAAAACAGAGAAAAGAGAGATGATGTGATTGTTAAAGAAATATCAGGTAGGCCAACTGTTGAGGACAGAGAAACCCAATGAGCATCAGGAAGAGGTTTTGAAGAGGTGAAAATGCATCCTTCCCTGGAATAGACCTTGACAGCAATCCTGTAAATTTCCCCTTTGCTGAAAGAAGGGACCTTTGAGATAGAATTTCAGAATTTAAAGGGATGAAGAAATTCAAGAGCTCTCGGATCTCAAGCCTCATTATTTCAAAGCTTTAGGTGTCCAACATCCTCTAAGGTTTTTGTGACTCCAAAACTTCTATATTCACTTATTTATAATCAGATGGATTCTCATCGGAAAAAACCCTGATGATGGGAAAGTTTGAAGGCAGGAGGAGAAGGGGATGGCAGAGGATGAGATGGTTGGATGGCACCAACGACTTGATGGACATGAGTTTGAGCAAGTTTGGGGAGTTGGTGCTGGACAGGGAAGCCTGGAGTGCTGCATTCTATGGGGTCACAAAGAGTCGGACATGACTGAGCAACTGAACTGACTTCAAGTTTGCTGATTCCTGGGCTATAAAAAGGACAAAGAAGAAGTTAATTGCCTCATTTAATTATCACAGTTCTTAACACCTAGGGAAAATAAAGCACGCCATCAGTTAAGGAAATGCAATTACTTGAAATTGGTTAAGTATAGTTTCAGGCTGGGTGGTGTGTGGTGAACAATAGGAGTTGAGGTGATGTAGGGTGGCACAATTTACTGCCTCAAATTACATCTCTTTTGCATGACTATTTATTTAGGCTGATTATTTTTAAAGCCCCAAAGACACAGGACAAGCCTTAGAACTTTCCCTCCAACTACCTAAAAGAATGTAGGTGTGGAACCTGCCCCAGGAAAGAGCTATGACTGTATGTAGAGAGCTATAGTATGAACAAAGTGTGTAGACAGGGAAAGTGAAAGTGAAAGTTGTTTAGTTGTGTCCAGCTCTTTGCGACACCATGGACTACATAGTCCATGAAATTCTCCAGGCCAGAATACTGGAGTGGGTAGCCTTTCTGTTCTCTGGGGGATCTTCCCATCCCAGGGACTGAATCCAGGTCTCTCGCATTATGGGTGGATTCTTTACCAGCTGAGCCACAAGGGAAGCCCAAGAATACTGGAGGGGGTAGCCTATCCCTTCTCCAGAAGATCTTCCTGACCTAGGAATCAAACCAGGGTCTCCTGCATTGCAGGTGGATTCTTTACCAGCTGAGCTATCAGCGAGGAAGAGAGGGAGGAACCTAGCAAAGCCTGTTTGCTAAAATTCATACCTATGTCTCACTGTCTCAGCCTGGCCCAACAAACTTTTGTTTTTCCATCTCCATGTGTATTGCCTTACAGCCCTTTGAAGTCCCAACCCACTACTCTGCCAATGTTTTCTTTTGTCTTTCATTGAACATGGGTTTTAAGGTGAAGGTTTTGGCCATTTGGGGGCTTTCCTGGAGGCTCAAGCAACAAAGAAACTACTGCAATGCAAGAGACCTGGGTTCAGTCCCTGGGGTGGAAAGATCCCCTGGAGAAGGGAATGGCTACTCAGGTATTCTTGCCTGGAGAGTTCTGTGGACAGAGGGGCTTGGCAAGCTACAGTCCATGTAGTTGCAAAGAGTGATACACAACTGAGTGACTAACACTTTCACTTTCTTTTGGCCAATTTGGAAAATAAATAAAACATACACACACACACAGAAACTTAGTTTGGTGACTTATGTAGTTTTCCTGGGTCTCTCCCATGTATACACATTGCTAAACTTTTGTTTACTTTTCTCCTATTAATCTGACTTAGGCCAATTTAATTCTTAAACCAGACAGAAGAAGCCAGAAGGGTAAAGGATAATTTCCTCCTCCTCCTCCATAGCAAGAAATGCAAATTACAGTTATTTTTGAACTATTTTATTTTAAAGCACTTAAACATAATGGCAAGAAAAGTGAGAGATTAGCTGGATAAAACTGAGTATAAATTTCCAAAAATTTATTGTAGCTACCTGCTTTGATTTGATCAAGTTGCTTCGATTTGTTGGATCATAGAGAAAGCAAGGGAATTCCAGAAAAACATGCTTCATTGACTATGCTAAAGCCTTTGACTGTGTGGATCACAACAATCTGTGGAAAGTTCTTAAAGTAATGAGGATACCAGACCACCTTACCTGTCCCCTGAGAAACCTGTATTTAAATCAAGAAGCAACAGTTAGTACCTTATATGGAACAATGGAGTGGTTCAAAATTGGGAAAGGATTACATCAAGGCTGTATATTGTCATCCCACTTATTTAACTTACATGCAGTGCACATCATGCAAAATGCCGGGCTGGATGAATCACAGGCTGGAATCAGGATTGCAAGGAGAAATATCAACAAACTCAGATATGCAGATGATACCACTCTCATGGAAGAAAGTGAAAAGGAACTAAAGAACATCTTGAGGAAGGTGAAAGGGGAGAGTGGAAAAGCTTGCTTAAAACTCAGCATACAAAAAACTAAGATCATGGCATCTGGTCTCATCACTTCATGGTAAATAAGGAACAAAGGGGACCCAGTGACAGGTTTTATTTTTTGGAGTTCCAAACTCACCACTGACAGTGACTGCAGCTGTGAAACTAAGACCCTTACTCCTTAGAAGGAAAGCCATGACAAACTTAGGCAGTGTATTAAAAAGCAAAGATATCAGTTTGCAGACAAAGGTCCATATAATCAAAGCTATGGGTTTTCCAGTAGTCATGTACAGATATGAGAGTTGGACCATAAAGAAGGCTAAGAACAGAAGAATTGATGCTTTTGAATTGTGATGCTGGAGAAGACTCTTGAGAGTCACTTGCATAGCAAGGAGATCAAACTAGTCAGTTCTAAAGGAAATCAACCCTGAATATTCATGGGAAGGAATGATGCTAAAACTAAAAAGCTCCAATACTTTGGCCACCTGATGCAAAGAGCTGACTCATTGGAAAAGACCCTGATGTGGGGAAAGATTGAAAGCAAAATGAGAAGAGGGCAGCAGAGGATGAGATAGCATCACCAACTCAATGAACATGAATTTGAGCAAACTCCAGGAGATAGTGAAGGACGGGGAAGCCTGGTGTTCTCCAGTCCATGGAGTTGCAAAAAGTCAGACACAACTTAGCAACTGAACAACAACAAAACCTGCTTTGATAGGAAAAACAGATCCTTATCTGCTACTTATTTCTCATCATAGATTAGTTGCTGTTTGTGTATCACACCTATACCATGCTTAGTTCATATGTATCAGTCATTCCTAATGATTTTGCTACAAAGACATTCTCATCTTTTCCAATGCTTTCCTCAACACCAGTTACTTACTTCCTACCCATCTTCAGGACTTCTCTTTGTGGATTTTTTTCCCCACTCTTTTGCATCTTGTCTAAGATTCTTAATTTTCAAACAGCTACATTCTATACAAACTCTGACTCTCTGATCGGTCTTGCCAATTTTTTTTTTTTTTTCCTGAGCTTGTGAGTCAACATTTAAAATAGCTCATGAGTTGGACTGTAACAATAGAGTATTTCACTCTCGAGAGAGGGTTGCTGTTTCCTAAAGTAGAAGATATACCTAACTCATAAACATCTGCTGCTGCTGCTGCTAAGTTGCTTCAGTTGTGTTCAACTCTGTGCGACCCCATAGACGGCAGCCCACCAGGCTCCCCTGTCCCTGGGATTCTCCAGGCAAGAACACTGGAGTGGGTTGCCATTTCCTTCTCCAATGCATGAAAGTGAAAAGTGAAAGGGAAGTCACTCAGTCGTGTCCGACTCTTAGTGACCCCATGGACTGCAGCCTACCAGGCTCCTCCGTTCATGGGATTTTCTAGGCAAGAATACTAGAGTGGGGTGCCATTGCCTTCTCCATAATAAACATCATTCAGCTCTAATTTACCAAAGCAAATCAGTTTACATTGAGGTTTATTTTCAAGAAGATTGTAATGAGCCTACCCTAAGGAACTTCCAGAACACAATGTTTAGCATAACTGTTGAATTTTCATGAGTGAAATGAAATCAGTATTTGAAATATATGGATTATGTAGATTTACAGGAAGGAAAAAACAAGATGCTTTGATCTGATTAGAAAAGGCTTCTCAAATGAGACAAGTTAGCATATCAACTGGAACTGTAAAACTGCATTATAATCAAGTATAACTGTAAGTATGACAATATAAGAATAGATAACCTCCCAGGACAAATAAAAAATGATGGGCACTATAGTTTATCAGAATAATTTAACTGATATTTAGTTCTTTCATTCCATTCATTCATTATTTTATTCATCCAACTTCCATTCTGCAATAAATTGAAGTGGTGTGTAAATCAACAGGGATTTTAGAGGAAAAGAATTTTTGGAGTTCAAAGCCCACTATTGTCGGGGTCCAGTGGGGTCCAGCCCCAGTGGATCCAGGGAATTTGAAGCAGGGATGGAGTCAGCATCCTAGGAATTAATTGCTTAATTAAAGATATGGAGGGAGATTAGAGAGAAATAGTGTAGTAGGAAAAAAAAGTGGAGAAAAAGATGCTGAATAACTTGGTTTACATGGAAAACCAATAAAAGTCCAAGACAAGGAATTTGCACCATCTACATAGGCCAGCGGCACCCACTTGAATAGCGGAGGGTGCCCTGCCTTGGGCTCCCTCTCGCGTGGGTCTTAGAAGCCAGGGCAAGTAAGTAGACATGGTGAGCCTCCACGCTCCAGATGGGAATTCAGCCAGAAAAGAAGAGAACAAGAAAAGACCACACGGGGAAACCAGTCTTCCCAGTGACTGGTCCAATTTCTTTATTTTCAGGTTTGCTTATATACCTTTTGTTACACATAGAGACAAATGGAAATTTTAAAGTCACGCTGGGGTCAGCAGTCCTGACGTTTATCAAAATCAGGTGCTTCATATAAATGTATACAAAAAGGTCATAGGGGTTTACATCATCTTCTGGCCAGGGGGCCTGCTAACATTTTATGATCCTTTCTTTCTGATAACAGTCAGTCAACCAGAAAACTTATTTTCCAGGGGTGATTTTTTCTTAAACCAGGTGCCACCCTCCAAAGGTACCAGATAAAGTTGCATTCCAATAGGGTGAGGGTGTAGTGGGTAATAATTAAGAAAGGAATTTACTTAGCCTAAGGTTTAACATGGTTAATCTTAAAGGTTAATACTTATTTCTCCTATATGCTATTTATATATTCATTAACATGTATAAGGGCAGGGGATTTAGCAGCAAACATTAGCCCAATAAATGAAAAACCCTTTATCAACATGATTTTTATCTTTAGAAAAACCCAATGCTAACTAAGACTTTCAAAATACTCCAAACTCTCTGTGCTGTTTATGGTTGAGAGGTTGTAAACAATCATGTACGTAGTAGCAAGAGTGTGAATAATCCTGTCACACAAGCTAGTCTGCAAGCAGAGAGGTTTGACCTGAGACACCCTTGTCACACCCAGGAATTTTTATTAACTGGAGTTGCAAGTTAACTCCTTCTCTGAGAGAAGTGGTGGGGGACAGCCCCCCATAAAGTCAGAGGTGTAGGTGAAAGCATGAAGCAGTAAAGTAGGCAGACTCTGGTTTTGGGGGTAGATGCTCGGGAACAGGGGGTTTCCTGAGGCTTGATCCTGCCTTTGCGTATGCCAAAGCCTCTTCCTCATGACCTTTGCCACAGGCAGAGTTCCTCATGCTGGCTCCCGGCACACTATGGCCAACCATTTATATTTTTGTCTGTCTCTAGAACAAGCTATATGTTTTCTTCCCCCGTGTCAACTTGCCTCCCTGGGAGATGTGCAAATTGTAACAGCAGAATCATATTCAAGGAAGTGAGTTAGCCTAGGGGAAGAAATGACCAGCAATAGGCATGATAAGATCCAGTGGTTTTTAGGAACATACTTAGTATGGTCCTTCAAAAGCTCAGAGTTTGGTTGGTGAGAAAAACACCATGGGCGTGAATCAAAGAATGAGCCTTTCTTTCTTTATTGAATATTTTGTAGCGGACATCTAGAATGAAGAACTCTTCAAGAAAATGCTCATTCTGCTGGTGTTTAATCCCTGTTCTCTTTCCTGTTTTAGCCATCTAATACCAAGCCTTACCAGGAAGGTCTATGGCCCAGTTTCCTTATATCTTAGATCAGGGTTCATATGGAATAACTAAATTTGCCTATATTAAATTGAAAGTGCTCAGGGTGACTTACATTTGAATCTTTGCCAATATGAATTCCAGGCAAGCGCTAGGATTTCCTCTTGTTCTCTTCAAGGAGTTCTGCCACACAAGTAGCAAAAGGCTGCTGAGAATAAGTTTAGAATCAAAATGAATCCAAATTAGGGATTTAGGTGTACGCTGGCATTTTTCTTTGTGAATTGAAGAGCTGACAAATGAAATATACTGTATATTGCAGTGAAAGTTTTTAATATTAGTTTTATTCTTGAAGACTATGACATGTTCTATTTTTTGAGAGTCCCCACAATAGTCTTTCCAGAGAAGGCAATGGCAACCCACTTCAATATTCCTGCCTGGAAAATCCCATGGGCAGAGTAGCCTGGTAGGCCACAGTCCATGGGGTTGCTAAGAGTTGGACATGACTGAGCAACTTCACTTTCACTTTTCACTTTCACGCATTGGAGAAGGAAATGGCAACCCACTCCAGTGTTCTTGCCTGAGAATCCCAGGGACGGCGGAGCCTGGTGGGCTGCCGTCTATGGGGTTGCAGAGTCGGACACAACTGATGTGGCTTAGCAGCAGCAGCAGCACAATAGTTTTTCAGAGCCAATGCATCTCAAAGTTTAACAGTTTAACATGCATACAAATCACCTGGGAATCTTGAAAAATATTGATTCAGATTCAGTAGGCCTGGAGTGGTCTGAATTTCTAACCAGTGCTTAGATAATTTCATGTTACTTATTAGTCACTGCTGTTCAGTCACTAAGTCATGTCTGACTCTTTGCAACCCCATGAGTTGCAGCACACCCTGTCCTTTACTGTCTTATGGAGGTTGCCTAAACTCATGTCCATTGCATTGGTGATGCTATCTAACCATCTACATTCTCTACTTCCCCATTCTCCTCCTGCCTTCAATCTTTCCCAGCATTAGGGGCTTTTCTAATGAGTCAGCTCTTTGCATCAGATGGCCAAAGTATCGGAGCTTCACCAATAGCATTAGTCCTTCCAATGAATATTCAGGACTGATTTCCTTAAATATGGACTGGTTTGATCTCCTTGCTGTCCAAGGGACTCTCAAGAGTCTTCTCCAATATTACAATTTAAAAGCATCAATTCTTCAGTGTTCAGCTTTCTTTATGGTCCAACTCTCATATCCATATATGACTACTGGTAAAAGCACAACTTTGGATGATTGGTAGAGTTCATTTAACCAGCAACAGATGAGAATTTGGAATGATGAATGTAAATCAGACATTATTTTCCAGCCATCTCACTTCCTTTTTGTCTTGGGATATTTATCAGAGTTTTCCAAATAATCAAATTAATAATATTTACTGTTAATAATATATCAGTATAAATAGCAGAATTATCATATATAATTAATATACCATATATGTTTATATATACACACATAGAGAAACTGATTATGATCAATTGGCTTATGTGAGCTGACAAGTGTCAGAATCTACTTGAGAAACAGGTGTCAACTTAAAAAAAATACACAACATGAGGGTTGAAAATTAAGTTTTCTTTGGGGCAAAATGAGGAATGCAGCCCAGGAGACAGCACTTCAGATAGCGCAGAGAAACTTCTCTAAAGAGGTGGGGGAAAAGTCAATATACATGTGAAAGGAAGAAAGAAAGAAAAAAAAATAATAAATTTAAAATGTAAGTATTTGAAAACTTTTAGAATGATGTAAAATGATGCAAATGATGTAAAATTTCTGTTACATTCATATAAAAAGTCCGAATTTTGAGACTTCCTTGATGGTACAGTGGCTAAGGCTCCATGCTCCCAATGCAGGGGCCCTGGGTTCAATCCCTGGTCAGCGAACTATATCCAAGCTGCAACTAAGATTTCACATGCTGCAACTAAGTATTCCACACACCAAGATGAAGACCTGGTGTAGCCAAATAAATAAATATTTCTAAAAAAGTGTTCCTAGTGTTCTCTCTCAATTTTTATACTTATAACCTTACCCAATACACAGACCCCACTTGAGCATCACGGCTCTAGTGATGAATGGTTCAATAGGATCACAAATAAATGCATTCACCACCAGATTATATATGATCGGCCACAAAGCTCTGCACATCATAAACACTCACTAACAGCCTGTTAACTGCTCACCGAAGTTTCTGGGTCTTTTTCATATGAGTCACAGTGAAACGTTATTTTTCATATAGTATAGTTTTTCTTGTGTAGATTCCTCCAGTTTTTATCCTCTGGCCTTCTGCTTAAAAAAAAATAAATAAATAAGTATCTAAATAGCCTCACTGTTACAGAATTAGGAAAGAAATGTGTGGTGAGGTCTGCCTGAGGTGGCTTCAGCAAAAATGGACCATACTTTTAATAGGATTTGACAGCTTCAGAGAAGGGTTGTTTTTGTGTGTGTGTGTTTCTCTCCTTATTTTAAATTGGCTTCCCTAGTGGCTCAGATGGTCAAGAATCCACCTGCAATGCGGGAGACCTGAGTTCAATTCCTGGGCTGGGAAGATCCCCTGGAGGAGGGTATGGCAACCCACTCCAGTGTTCTTGCCTGGAGAATCCACCTGGACAGAGGGGCCTGGCGGGCTACAGTCCCTTGCGTCCCAAAGAGTCCGATGTAACTGAGCGACTGAGTACAGCACACAGCACATGCTTAAGTGACATGGGAGCAGGAATGTAGTTCCTTTCAATGCCTCTGTGAGATGACTGAAATATTGAATATTGTTAAAATAATGAGTCACAAGAGAACCTGTGCCCTGCTTTCCAATATTGCAGGCCTGAAAGACAAAAGCATACAGCTAGTGCAATTTGAGTGAAAGATGAGAGCACATTTTAATGTAGACTGGACACGAGAAACGAAAATGCCATTGTTGAGGGTATTTAACCATTGTTTAAGGGACGTGTAAAAATCAGATGTGTCTCCTAGCACCACACAGATATTGTATTCAAACTCATATCAAAATCAGAAGGAGGTAGTGAATAGGAGCATTAGTCCGAAGACAGTTCATGAGAGGTCACCTTTAGAAAATGTGTTCCATGGAAAATGTGTAACATACCTGCTAGTTTGTACATTTGCCTTCAAAGAGCCCCACCTACTCTATGTGCCAGCATGTCGGATTTTCTTATTGCAGGCGAAGTCTCCTGAGAAGAAATAAAGTCTGAAATATTTGGCTTCTTAAAAATGTTAATTATTGTGCAATTGGTTCTTTTTAACCAACCCATCTGAAGTGGGAATAAAGAAATTGTTCTTCACTTTCTGCAGAGCTTTTGTCCAAAGGGGTAATTGGAACTTAGAGATTGCTGTTTTTCACAATACTCTGTTTCATTTTATCTTAAAATTTGAGAAAAGTGGAGGTATCAAAATTGAGACAGTCGAATAACACATTATGAAATTATAACCCTGTGAGTGGTAATGCTAAGAGGATTCCTCAGTGACTTGAAGCCCTAAGCCCTAAGCCCTAAGAGGGGGCATTCCTGGTGTCTCAGAGGGTAAAGAAGCAAAGTGAAAGTCGCTCAGTTGTGTTTGATTCTTTGCGACCCCATGGACATAGTCCATGGAATTCTCTAGGCCAGAATACTGGAGTGGGTAGCTGTTTCCTTCTCCAGGGGATCTTCCCAACCCAGGAATTGAACTGGAGTCTCCTGCATTGCAGGCAAATTCTTTACCAATTGAGCTACCAGGGAAGTACCAGAAAGTACAGAATCTGCCTGCAATGCAGAATACCTGGGTTCAACCCCTGGGTCGGGAAGATCTCCTGGAGAAGGAAATGGCTCCCACTTCGGTATTCTTGCCTGGAGAATTCCATGGACAGAGAAGACCTACAGACTGTCCATGGGATTACAAAGAGTCAAATATGACTGAGTGACTAATACTGAAGCCCTAAGAAGTCATCAACACATGTGGACTAGCTTTGGATATTCTGATTTTATTTTAAAATAAGATCTTTTTATTCAGATTTCTTGGTCTTTGAAGAATCTTACATTAGTGTCTACAAGTGTTTCTTTTCAAACAACTAGAAGTAAATAACTTTGTTCTTGTTAAGATGTTAAATATTATCTATTTACTGTAGTTATATCACTAAACAAAATTTAGTTAGGCAACGCATAAGACTTTCCATTTCCCTCCAGCATTCATTTCTGTGGCCAGGTAAGGGGTGCCTGAGCACCAAGACATGGACTGCAAAGTTGGAAGTATCTGTTTTCTCCAATATTTTTCAGAATACTGGAGTGGGTAGCCATTCCTTTCTGCAGGGGATCTTTCTGACTCAGGGATTGAACCTGGGTCTCCTGCAATGCAGGTGACTCCTTTACCATCTGAGTCACAGGGACATCTCTAATAATTTTTCTTTATAATACCTATTTGGGGTTCACAAGCTCTGCTAATTTAAGAGGTGAAAATTTGACAACGAAATGCACTTTTTGGAATGACCTGTGCATGATCTATGTGTAGAAAACAATATACGTATTTCCCTTGTCTTGAGTAAAGGTCAAGGTTAAAAGTACTGGAGTCAGTCAAGATCCTGCTTCATTGTCCACCAGTCATGAGACCTTAGAAATGTTGTGTAACATCTCTGAGCTTTAGTTTTCTCACCTTTATAGTGGTTATAATGAGTGAACTGACCTCACAGAGTTCTCCTGAGCATCAAATGTGATAGCGCTTGTTAGATCCTTAGCATGAATTTAGGAATATAATGAAGATTATGAATGAACAGTCAGACGAGGCAATCCATAGGGCAAGGTACAGAAGGGTCCTGAGAACAAGTGTTTCTGCCCCTGCAGAGTTGGGGCATGTCATTCTCTCAGCATGTAGATATGTTCCCTGACTCAGAAGCTTTGCTTGGATTCATGAGACCTAGAAATCAGAATTAAATGAGAGTCCATAGAGAACTGGAGAGTGAGGATTGGCTGTCTTTTCAGTCATCTCCTAAGACTAGGTTGTTGGCAGCAACTAGAAATAATTGTACAGAAGCTGAAAGTCCGAACAGGACAGCATGGCTAAAGCTTAAAAGTCCAGGGAAGCTTTGCCTCTGGAAATTAAAGTTAAAACAAAGCCCAGAGGTGGTATGGTTTTTCAAAACCAGAAACTTAATCTGAGTGGAAATCTGTTTATTCAGTCAGGACCAGAACAAGGCAGTCTAAGTAGCTCAAGACCAGAGGAATGGAATACCTAAATTGCCTACTTAACTTCCTTCTAGATCAGGTTTTGTTTGGCAACTCCTTACCTTTTTATGATTCCTCTCGGGTCTAGACAGCGGTGGGTTGGCTCTTGAAGGTATAAATCACATCCTTTTGTTGCTGTCAATCCAGATTAATATAAAGTTTTATACATGGTAGCCTTAGGAGTGCAGATCTGTGATTATATACTGTTATTTAACAAACTGAGGGAGGTGAGGACCTAATTATCTTTCTCCATGTCCATCTCAAACCCAACTCCCCAAGGAGACATGGATTGTTTTTTTATAAAGTCAGAGGTCTCCATTGCCCTTCTTCATAGCAAATTATGTATACCTTTTCTCAAGCCTCTCTGAATGATGCCAATTTTTGATACCTATAGGAAGTCAACATTGTTCCAAGCAGGAATTCTAAGAAATTCAATGTACAGGCTCTAGTCCACATTTCATGAGTTCAGTCCAGGCTCCACAGCCTATTAAGTCTGATCCTGAGCATGACTGTGTTAATCTTCATGCATTTAAACCAGGAATTGTAAGGCTACCTGCTTCAGATGACTGTTACGAGAAGATGAAATGAGGTAAGCACATGGAGTGTTCCAAGTATTGATTGCCATCATTAGTATTATGGGAGAGACACAAAGTATTCAAAACAAATGAAGGCATCAGGAGTGGGCATGGAAGTTAGAAACTAGATAGTCTTCTGAAAATTACATGTGAAAGTGTAGAATTTTCTGATATGAGAATATAAGGCGATCACACGTGAAATCGATGAAAGGTACCATGGTTCCCTTTTCAAAATACATTTATCCTGAGAAAGACACTAAGTTGTTAAAACACACACACACACAAGCGATCATTCATTGTATTTGTCCAAAGTGATAAATTGGCCAGATCCTGAAGGAAGGAATCTTGAGGAAGAGAGCTAATGGCTTTGCCTGGCAATAAGCAAAGAGCCAGTTTGAAACTTTTGTTAAAACACTCTAATGAAACTACCTATTTGTCTCTAAATAATCATTTTTTGAGTCATCCTTGGAAATTAAATTCTTTGCAGTTTAATAACAACATTTTATTGAAAGTAAGTTTTATAACTTTAATAAAACTATATATAGTCTTTGCAAAGAATGTCCAAAAGCTATCTCCAATGAACTTTATTTAGGACATCTAATCTACAGAAATAACACTGGTACACCAGGATTTATGTATCAAGAAATGTATTTTTTATGACAGCAAAATAACTTAAGAATAAGGAAATAAATATCCACTGTTCCACAGGAAACAGTAAATTATGTATAATGATTGATTATATAAAAGGTATGCAGCTCTTGAAAGCAATCAGTTCAGTTCAGTTCAGTCGCTCAGTTGTGCCCGACTCTTTGCGACCCCATGAATCGCAGCACGCCAGGCCTCTCTGTCCCTCACCAACTCCTGGAGTTAGATCAATAAACATTGATAAGGGAAGGAATCTGGGACAGAAGAAAGAGAGAGGAGGAAATGGTAGCCCTGGATTTCTAAATTTGATGAATCAGGAATCCCTTTTCAACAAACTGGGACAACCATGAAAATTTTCTGCAGCTTTTATGAAAAAATCCTTGGTCATTTGTCTTTTAGAACTCATAACATGGTTTAAATCTGCAGCCCATACTAGACTCCCTACCATTTTATACTGAGTGGTTACTGAATGAGAAGAAGCACTTTGACACCGGTGTCTGTGAAATGTCTCACTTCTTCTGTAGCAGCCCAACATCTTTCTCAGTTTATGCATCATTTCATCTCTGGACCTGCAGTCATTAAAGTTTTGAAGTGTGAAGACATCATTTGAGAATGTGATGAGAACAGAAAATATGATGCAAAGAACATGGCTCATATGCACAAATGTAGCACAGAGTCGTCCAGAGCTTGAGGTCAGTGGAATGAGCCCCAACAATACTGTTGTATAGGCCTGAGATGAAAGTCAGCTCAGGCCCCAGATGTTCAGATACATAAGCTGGTCTATTTTGAGTGAGTTTGAGTTGGTTTTCTGAGACTTCAGATAGATATCATCAGTATTTCACAGAGGATGAAGAAAATGTAGGTGAAGATACGGTCGCATGCATGCACGCTAATTCATTTCAATTGTGTCTGACGCTTTGTGACCCTGTAGTCTATAGACCAGCAGACTCCTCTGTCCATGGGATTCTCCAGGCAAGAATACTGGATTGGGTTGCCGTGCCCTTCTCTAGGGGATCTTCCTGACCAGGGATCATACCTGCATCTCCTGTGACTTCCTGCATTGCAGGTGAATTCTTTACCACTGAGCCACTGGGGAAATTGTTGGATATAGCTTATTAAAGGCAACAGAAAGATAAAATGGTACAATCTTGTGACATTAATCTTCTCCACCTTTAGAAGGTTATTTCTAAAAGAAGAGGAATATGGGTTTGGAGGTACCAGACATGTATGGAAGATTTGAAAGGAGAGTGAGAGTCAATTAAACTGTATACAGAAACAGTGTAATTTCTGGCTCAATCAATTCCTCAATATCAAACAGTACATGTTTTTATTTAAAATTAACACCTAAGAACAATTTAAAACATGAAACTTTGAAATATCAAAAATCCTACAACCTTACGACAACTCTCTTTGGGAATGTTGTGTTTCAATCTCTTCCCACATGAAAAATTATTGTGTGTTGCTGACACTGTGTTGTTTTGTGATCATCTTTTATTTCACTTAACTAGAACCTATTATAATCCCTATAGTTAGAAAAATTTAAAAAATAAAATAACATGTGATTCCTTTATTTTCATTAGTACAAAAAGAATAATATTTTCTTGGGCTTCTTATTATAATTTTTTAAACATTTTTTTTTAGTAGGTAATGCAACAATGTACATTTTCATATATAATGATAAACAAAGAAGTAATTTCAGGGACTTCACTGCTGGCCCAGTGGTTAAGAATCTGCTTCCCAATGCAGGGACATGAGTTCCATGTCTGGTCAGGAAACTAAGATCCCACATGCCTTAGGGCAGCTACTGAGCCCATGTGCTCTGCAGCCTGTATGCCTTTACTGGAGAGAAATCCACACACCACAAGAGTCCATATGCTGCAAGGAAAGTTCTCGTGTCCCTTCACTAAGACCTGATTGAGCCAAAAATAAACATAAATAGATAAAATACATTTTATAAGTAATTTCAGCTGTTTTCCTAAGTTCTTAATTACTCCAAAAATATTTTCTATATATTTAGACAGTTTTTTCCTAGACCAGTTCTTCAAAAGATGCCACCAACAACTTGGATTCTATTTCCTGGGTATGTGAGTCACTGTTATTTTTTGTCATCACATTGTGATGATGAAAAGATATTTGACAAGGAAGAAACCAAATACATTTTTAACCAGGTTTTCAGAACTTTACTTATGAAACTATAGTTATCTTAAAATATATATAATATTTTTATAGTTTTCCTAGATTCTTATTTTAAAATACTTAAAAAATGTTTATTAGTAACAAATACAACACAATTGGGGAAGTAATTCTGTCTTACACTTAGGCCTACTTAAAAACTTTGTTGCAAATATTGCTATATGCTGAGAGATTTTATCCGTAATCACTACATATGGTTGGTTAATTGGTCTCTACTTTTATGGGAAAAATTATGAAAAGCATAGAAAGTCATTTGTATAGTCCAGGTTGCTCAGACAGTAAAGAATACTCCTGCAATACTGGAGACCTAGGTTCCATCCCTAGGTTGGGAAGATACCCTGGAGCAGTACATGGCAACCCACTCCAGTATTCTTGTCTGGAGAATCCCCATGGACAGAGGAGCCTGGTGGTCTGCAGTCCACGGGATCGCAAAAAGTCAGACAGGACTGAGGGACTAAGCACATACTTTAAACCTCCATTTTCTGTATTTTTCCCTGCAACCAAATTGGGAAACAGATATGATTATTAACCCACCTCTTCAGATGTGAAAACTGAGGCTTAAAGAATTTAGTTAATCTCACCAAGTTCACACAGTTAGGAAGTGGCTGACTCCCAACCCTGTTCTTTCTATTATACTATATTATTGAGAGTTAATGAGATAGATAATTCATATTTTTGTTCCAATGCTTATTAGCTGTGACTCTGAACAAATTAGCATCTTTTATGCTGCTGTCTGAAATTTTAGATAACATTATCTACCCTGCAAGGTTGTAGGATTTTATATCATCACCCCACCTAAGTTTTTCCATGTAAAGTCAGTCACCGTGGTTGTAAGGATTTTATATCATCACCCTACCTAAATCTTTTCATGTAAAGTCAGTCACCATGTTATTGGCGATTTATAGGATGCTTTTCAAACTTTCTGCTATGTTTATTTTTTCCTTCAACTTCTTTCTGAATAGTTCTTTTCGTTTGACTTTTGTGATGCCATATTCTTAAAATCATCTTGCCTGGATTTTCTTAAAAATTGATATTTCCTTCAAGTCTCCATTCTTTACTCTCTCCTGAATAATCTATAGTCACTCCCTATATAACCTCAACCCTTGCTGGCCCTGTTATCTATATGATGATATTCCACTATAGTTGGTTGAATTGTATCCCCCTAAAAGATATATCCAAGTCCTAGACCTGAATACCTGTGAATGTGAAACAGGTCTTTGTAGATGTAATTAAGGGCTTCCCAGGTTGTGCTAGTGGTAAGGAACCCACCTGCCAATGCAGGAAATGTAAGAGACACCAGTTTAATCCCTGGGTTGGAAAGATCACCTGGAGGAGGGCATCCCATGATGGAGGAGAGGAGCCTGGGGGACTGAAATCCATAGTGTTGCAAAGAGTCAAACACAACTGAGTGACTGAGCATGCACACGGAGGAACTGAGCTATGGATCTAGAGATGAGATTCCCCTAAATTTAGGGTGAAAGTGAAAGGCGCTCAGTCATGTCTGACTCTTTGCAACCCCATGGACTGTATAGTCCATGGAATTCTCCAGGCCAGAATGCTGGAGTGGGTAGCCTTTCCCTTCTCCAGGGGATCTTCCCAACCCAGGGATTGAACCCAGGTCTCCAGCATGGCAGGCAGGTTCTTTACCAGCTGAGTCACAAGGGTAGGCGCTAAATATAAAGACTTGTGTCCTTGAAACAGTAGGAGAGAACGCAGAAACACAGAGAAGGCAACGTAAAGGTAGATGTAGGGAGTGAAGGGATGTGTCTCTAAACCAAGGAACAGCAGGAATGCTAGGAATCACCTATCATTGGAAAGCAAGGAAAGAAATATGTCACATATTACCCCTCGGGATTTCCAAATGGAGTCTGCATTGCTGAAAATCTGACGTCAGAATACTGGCTTCCGAAACTGTAAGAGAGTAAATGTCTGCTGTTTTAAGCCACCTCATCTGTGCTGAGTTGGTATAACATTCTCAAGAAATAAATACATTCCCAAACCCACCTTTCCAGCCCCTCTTATTGTCTATATTAACTTGGGTCTTCCCAGATATCTAAGTCTGTTTGTCCAAGCTAAGTCTTTCAAGTGACATGCTCCACTCGGCTCCATATGTCAGAAAATAGCAAGACCGTCTACAGCCAGAGTAATATTCTTTATTTAAGTAACAAATTCTCTTTTTAATGCTTCAACTACCAGAGTACCTGCAAATAACTTCCAAGCATGTGCATACAATAATGATCAATGTTCTTAATTCTAAACCCATAAGCCCCTACTCAACACATCTACCTGGTTTATGAAAGACAACTTACATTCTCAGCATCAAAAAAGAAATGATGAGTACTTCCTTGACCCTAATCTTGGTCTTCTTATAATGTTATCTATGTTAACCTTTTCAGAGAATATTTCTGACTGGTATGAATCTGACAAGCCAAAAACCTAGGAGTCATTCTTGACACTAAACTCTCCCTAAACCGTTCCTAAAGTACAGCCAATACATCACCAGTCCCACTTATATCAATAATTCTGGAACGTTTTCTCTTCTCTCCATCACTTTCAACAACTCTTTAGGACAAATTTCTATCATGTCTTCCTTGGATGTTTGCAATATCCTCTGCATTCTGTGTTTGCAATATCCAGAAAAAGTGAAAAAATTAGAGGTAGGTGGAGAGCTAGTGAGGAAGAAAGGGGGAGGGAGAAAGAAAGGGAGAAAGAGTGAGAGGGAGAGAGAGGGGAAGAAAAGAAAGAAAAGGACACTTACTATAAGATATTGGCAGAAAGAAAGAAAAAGACACTTACTATAAGATATTGGCTCACATAATTCTTGAGACTAAGAGGTCCTCAATTTGGTGATGACAACTGAGATCCAGGAAAACCAGGGGTGTATTTTAAAGGCCTGAGAGTCAGATAGCCGATGCGGTAGATTCTGGTCCAGGTCTGAAGGCCTGTGAACCAAGAGCTCCAAGGGCAGGAGAAGATCGATGTCTTAGCTCAGGCGGTCAGACAGAAAGAATCCACCATCCTCTATTGTTTTGATCTATTTAGGCCTTCAACAGACTGGAGACGCCCACTCACATTGCAGAGGGCCATCTGGTTCACTTAATCCACCAGTTCAAAGCTAATCTGTTCTAGAAACACCCTCACAGATACAACCAGAAATAATGTTTCACCAGCTCCCTGGGTATCCTGTGGCTCACTGTAGTTGAGACATAAAATTAAACATCACAGCGTCTTGCTTGGTGAACCACAGTTCTTTTTCTTCCAAATCCAAACTAGATTGGTCCCTTCGATCACAATGGTGATTACATTGCATCCACACACATTTACCTCTATGACTTAAAATATCTGAATGGGTTCCTATGACTCTCAGCCCCTAAACAGTGCTGAGTCTGGCCCTTTGCTCCGTCTTCAGCCCCGTATCCCACTCCTGTTCTCAGCCCACAGTGAACCACTGCCAGCTGCAAAAACGCATCCTGCTCACTTCTGAATCACATCTCTCTGCAGTCCTCTTTCCCCCTCTTCACTGGATCATGTCTACATCTTTTACATCTTAGCCTAAAAGTTATTTTCTTGGGAGAGACTTTCATATCCCACTTCCCAGGCTAAGTTAGGCTCACCTTTTGTACCTTCTGTTCACATTGTTTATCTTTATATTGTGTCATAAATCTTACAGAGAATCTGCCTGCAGTGCAGGAGATCTGGGTTCGATCCCTGGGTCAGGAAGATCCCCTGGAAAAGGGAATAGCTACCCCCTCCAGATAGTCAGTATATCTTCTAGGACTCTACTTGTATTTATGTGAATATTGGATCAATATAAATCTAATTCTCTAGAATACAGGACTGTGCCTGTCTCTGTGGGCAGCACCAAGCCTGGAAAAAGAAGCTAAATGATTGTTCAATAAATGCTGCTAGTGAACATGTCAAATCTTCTGTTTGGTGTGTATATATAACCATGAGTATATCAATCACCATCTCGGCAACCATGGAGTTTTGGTCTATAGGGATTCTCGAGAACACCAACTTCTTTATTTCACAGCTAGAAAATGGGGAATTGGCTTAAACAAAAAAGCTTGGTACAGAGAAACAGAATAAGGCAAACAACCAGAGCTCCAGTTAATGTCTGTTTTTCAGCCCCAATCTGCTTCATTGCAATGGCAGGTGCTAGGAAACTGAGTCTTTTCATGACAATACTACTGATTATGGAAATGTTCAAGACCTGGGACTACTTGTGTATTTCTACCAGGTAGATACTTATTACTGTCTGTGCAAGAAAATAAGGAAATGCATTAAAAACAATTATTCAAAAATCACTTCCCCTGGCAAGTTCTATGTTATATGCTGTCATGGATATTTGCAGGTTTGTTTTAAGATTTATTTATTTTTTTTTAATATGGACTACTTTTAAAAGTCTTTATTGAATTTGTTACAATATTACTTCAGTTTTATATTTCAGTTTTGTAGTGGCGAGGCATGTGGGATTTTAGCTCCCCGACCAGGGATTGAACCCATACTCCCTGCTTTGGAAGGCTAAGTCTTAACCACTGGACCACCAGGAATGTCCCTGATATTTGTTTTAAATAGGAGACTATTTATTCTTAGGGCATGGCAACTCACTCCAGTATTCTTGCCTGGAGAATCCCAGGGATGGAGCAGCCTGGCAGGCTAGAGTCTGTAGTGTTGCACAGAGTCAGAAATGACTGAAGCTTCTTAGCATGATACTATTTGCTCTTAGCACCTTATGCTGTTGCTTCATGATTTCAAACCTGAGAAAAGTCATGGTTGCCTGGCTATATTGATGTAGAGGTCTGATACAGCTTATTAAGAGCTTTTATTTCCAGTGTGTTAGAGTGTCACCTATTTATGAAGCTTCCATTGATGTTACATTCTCTTTTGGAAGAAAAGGGCCCCTTTAATTTTGAGCAAAAGATAAAGTTAATCATCTCGTTAAAATAGGACATAGAAAGTACCTTTCTAGAAAAGGGATTTTCTGAATAAATCAGTCTGAGAATGAGTGAGCTTAATTCTTCATCAGGTTTTGTTGGATTATCATTATAAACAGAAGTCAAATCCTGACCCTAAGTTGGACCTCTGACGCTTTTTAGTTGTCAGGTCTTGGCTACTATAACTTTTCTGGGCCTTTTTTACTCTTAGGTGTTTCACTTGGTAGTAATCCCAGTTCTCTCAAAGGGGTTAGGATATCTAACTTGACAGTAAGTTTGTAAATACGGTATAAATTATATAAAACAGCATACACATTAGTGTGTGCTTAGTCAAGTCCAACTCTTTGGGACTCTTTGGACTGTAGCCCACCAGGCTCCTCTGTCCATGGGACTCTCCAGGCAAGAAGACTGCAGTGGGTCACCATTTCCTTCTCCAGGGGATCTTTCCAATCAAGGGATCAAATCCGAGTCTTCTGCGTCTCCTGCATCGTAGGCGGATTCTTCACTACTGAGCCATCGGGGAAGTTCACATACATGTCGGTAGTTAGGTCTTATTACTGTTAAGAAATCTAGGTAAAATTCAGCCTTGTATCTGGCTAATTTCTATGCCTAAAAACTGTATCCCTTAAATATTACTTTTTCTTAGAAATTTTCCTTGATTTCCTTGATTTTTCCTCTGATCCATCTTTAACCACACCACGATGTCCTATTCTTCTGATGTAGAATCACAGGGCTCATGGTAATTGCTCATTTAGCTTCTAGTCTTCTCATTAGACAGGAAACACCTTAAATACAAGGATTTTGCCTGTCTTACCACACTACCGTCAATGAGTAGCAGAATATCCAGTATATATCAGGCACTCTGTACACATTTTCGGATGGATGCACAAATAGGTAGAACAATAGTGTGTCTGTAATAGACGCTGTCTAAATGGAGTAACATGAAATAGTATGGGGAGTTGTTTTATTTTTCAGGCTCAATGTTTGAAACAGAAAGGGTTTTCAACTTTCAAAGCATTGGCACAGATTCATGAGTCTCACCCTTATGTACCTACAATTATAGACCTATTTACTTGTTAATATCAAATCAATCCTCTTTACTTATTTATATGAACTCATCTGCTATTTCTTCAAATATAATCATTTTCAGCAAGGAATTCAAGGAGTGTCAGCACTGTTTGCCTGTGACAGGGTTCATTTGTACTCGTGTTGAGCACAGTCTTGGGGAGCACTCTCTGTGAGCCCGAGATCCTGCTCCATCTGCCTCTGTATCCTTGTCGGTGGATATGTTGATACTGCTTCCTCCCTTAAGCTGCACCTTGCTAAACCTGAATAAGCGTGTTTTTCCCACAGTGCCTTTCTATGGAGTTATTAGTTGGTTTGCCGAGTGCCTGCAAGGTGATAAGTACGTGACGTACTCAGAAACGTTAAGTGCCATTACCTGTGAAGCATGGCTGTGGGTTACTCTGGGATGGAGGCTGCTTGAGAAATATAAAACGGTGCAGAGTGGAAGGGAGCAGCAGTTCTCCCCAGAATGCAGCAGTTTACTCCAGGGAGACAAAGCTTTATAAAAATAGTCCAGGATAACTTTCTTTGAAGCAGGCAGAACTTTGAGAGTGGCCGTGGCTAAATAAAAGGTTCAGTGTCACTCTGAGTTGGGAACACAATTTCCTTCTACCCCGTTGCCCTAGGGAATTAGGGGAATATAAACATAGCCACTATGGAGCTCTGGACTTCTTAAGCCCAAGGGGGTTTCATTTCCCCCTTTCTATGAAGGCTTGCCTCATTGCCTGATAGGAGAGCTCCCTGCCTTGACCTCATCCATCCTCGCTTGGTATAACTGGGATATGTATTCCTGGAGCTCCGTACACGACAGAGCAGGCATGAGTGCCTAATTGCAACCTTTCCTCCTTCCTTCCTGATTTTCTGTATTCTCTCTTCCTTCCAAAAACACCACTGAGTTCATTCTGCTTGTCAGGCATTGTCCTAGGGAGAAACTTGACAGGTAATGAGAGAGAAAGGAGCTCTTTTCTGCTTGGTTATCTATGCACGCATCTCAGCCAGTTCTCTTCTAAGTGTATGCACTCTTCTTTAGGCTGATCATGGATACACGAAGGCGTGGAGTACTGAGACCTAGAATAGACTTTGGAGAGCCTCACTTAAAGTAAGGAAGCAAGTATATACATGGAGATATTATTACCAGTATGAAAACTGTTACTATCATCAATATTGATTGATAATGATGATATCAAACTCTTCTTACTCCTGGGCCTAGATTTGGGACCAGCATTCTTTTTACCTAGTTTTATAGTAAGAAACTGTTTTTTCCTTCTTCTTGGGGGCGAATACAGATCTTCTGAAGCACATACCATCAGATTACAACCTATGTATGGTTATGTCCTGTTATATGAAGTCATCTGTAGACCTCTCGAACATTCTTTAATCACTGAAAGTTTCAGCACCTTGTGACTCTCATTGTTGATGCCTGCACATTTCTAGAGGTGATCCATCCAGCCACTTAGTGTCTCAGTGTTTGAGTGTCTCACTTCAAGCTCTGTTTTCCTCTCTGTCACCTTGGCAACTTTTTTCAATAAATGTAGACTAAGTCTTATTATTATCTGTAGCTGTACAGCTTCTAGAATCTTGCTTTCAAAAGTTAAAATCTATGATAACACTTCCAACTAATTTATTCTGGAAAGGCAATTATTCCAGTAATTATTCAACCCCATCTTTTCTGTAATTCCCTGACCTTACTACTTATTTTACTTACCATGAACTCTGTCAGGTCTTCAACTCTCTCCTTCCACAGTTTACATTCAATAATCTTTCATGAATGTCATTCCCTTATGCACACACGGCGGCTCCCTATGTCTCATCCCTTCCTTTGCTACATTTTACTCATCTGGCAAAACATAACCTTCCACCTATTCTTTTCCTCTTCTGAAACATAATTAGAGGAACACGTAACTGATTCTGGAACACATAACTAATCCTTTGGAAACTACTACTGTGTCTACATTACCTAAAAATATACTCCTCCTAGTAATTTTCCATTGTCTCATGAGGCTGCATTTTATTCATAGCTTTTATTAGAACCCATCATTAAATTATGAACGTCTTTGTTATCAACAGCTGCTTCACAGAAGAAGGAACCTTCTTTCATGATGAAGGCACCTTCTTTAAAATTTTGTGTTCATTTATATAACCACCTAGAAAAATACATGAAATGTAGTGTGTTCTCAACTTATTCCTAAATCTTAACATTTAATCTATCTGTTACATCAATCTGAGAATAACTTCTATGGATATGCACAGATCAAACTGAATTATCAGACTATGCACCCTTCTTGGTCCTTTCAATTTCTTAAATTTTTTAAAGCAGTTTTTCCAGTATCTTAAGTTTTTAAACTGTAGGTTACCACCCATCTAGAGGATCATAAAATTGATTTGGTGACTGTAACCAATATTTTTGAAAAAATGAAATAGAAAAGCAAATACTGAGACATCGTTCATAGTGATGTTTGATGAAATATTTCATTGTTTCATAAAATGTTTGTTTCAGCTATATCCATGTATCTGTGTATACTAAATAATGATGTAAAACTATTTTTATTGGGGTTACAGTCAAAAACCTGAGAGTCACTCTAATGAAATTCCATTGTAGCAGGAAATACAGTTGTTTTTCCAAGATTACAGTAAACAGAGACAGCAGGGAGACTCAGACTTGATGAATGTAATGTGGTGCTTAGTACAGAGATTCTGAAGTTAAAATTTTTCAAATTTTTTTTCTGTTCAAAGACAGACTTCAAATTCCCACTGAACTTGTGCTAACATTCCTGCATGTCCCCTTGGTACCTTCCCCATGTGCAGTCGCTTCAGTCTCATCTGACTCTTTGCAACCCTGTATACCATAGCCAGCCAGGCTCCTCTGTCCATGGGATTCTCCAAGCAAGAATACTGGAGTGGGTTGCCGTGCCCTCCTCCAGATCTTCCTGACCCAGGGATTGAAACTTGGTCTCCTGCATTGCAGGCAGATTCTTTACTGCTGACCCACTGGGGAAGCCCCACACAATTGTCTTTTAAATGCATCCTTTACTCAGAAGGAAATGAAAAATTTTCAATCATATTTCTTATCCTTCTGCCTGTGTTTTGGAAAAATGGGTAGCTATAATCTGCCCTTGTCCATTTGCATCTTTCTGATAAGTGTCCACAAAAGAGGCGCATAAAAAAGACCTCCAAAAAGAGGTCTCATAAAAGAGACACAACCACCACAGCTCCCATGTTGCAGTTCTTCATTAGAAAACAAAGTTGCTCTACCTCCCCCAAATTCACTTTTTTTCTGGTGCTTTGTGTTTGTTTCTGGGAATTTGCAGAAACTGACTCCCTTTCCACATTTCTCAATCTCAACTCTCTCAAGAGTGTTTTCTGGTATCAGCTTCAAACTGAAAGAACAAGAAAGGAAGGTAACAGAGCACATTGAAGTGGTTTCTATTCCCAAAACTCCAGGGGAATCTCTCTAAGATAAATGACAATGTTTCCAACAATGCCACAAAATTTTACTATCGCCTAAGAAGAAAGGAACACTAACATTTGTTAAACAATCATTTTGCGCTACAAATTCCATGCAGACCATGGAAATTAACTCTTTTATTTTACCTGCAGAATTATATCTGCAATGTTTTAAATAAATTTGATTTAGTTGCCAAGATTTGAAAATCAGAAGATTTTGCATATATTCCAAATTTCTGACTTCTTGGAAACAGTCTGAAGATGTAGAACATACAATATTCTTGTATTAGTTCACTGGACCTGCCATAACAAGATACCACTACTGGATATCTTCTTAAAAAATAGAAATTTATTTTCTCACAGTCTGGAGACCAGAAGTCCAAGTTCAAGGAGTGGGCAGGTCCGGCTTCCTCTGAGGCCTCTCTTCTTGGCTTACAGGTCGTCTCCTCCTCACTGTGTCCTCGCAAGGTCGTCTCTGTGTAATCTGATCTCTCGTCACCTAAGAACACCAGGTGTATTGGATTAGGCTTATCCTGTGAAATCCAACCTATTCCAGTATCCTTGGGAGAAGGCAACGGCACCCCACTCCAGTACTGTCACCTGGAAAATCCCATGGACGGAGGAGCCTGGGAGGCTGCAGTCCATGGGGTCGCAAAGGTCGGACACTACTGAGCGATTTCCCTTTCACTTTTCACTTTCATGCATTGGGGAAGGAAATGGCAACCCACTCCAGTGTTCTTGCCTGGAGAATCCCAGGGATGGGAGAGCCTGGTGGGCTGCTGTCTATGGGGTCGCACAGAGTCAGACACGACTGAAGCGACTTAGCAGCAGTAGCAGCAGCCAGTATCCTTGCCTGGAAGATTCTATGGAGAGAGGAGCTTGGCAGGCTACAGGCCCATGAGGTTGCAAAGAGTTGGACACAAACTGAGCATGACATCATTTAATCTTAACACATCTTTAAAGATTCTGTCTCCAAATAAAGTTACATTCTGAGGTACTGGGGGTTTGAACTTCAGCATATAAAGGGGACACAGTTCTATAACAGAAGTCTGAGCCAGAGATTTCCTCTAATGGTCACTAATCTCCACTGCTTCCTGTTGTCTTCCAGAAACTGGGACTGACTGTCAGTGGCCATTTATCATTCAAACGGCTTCTCTTAAGTATATTAAATGTATTTCCCTTAAAAGTGCTTGAATTTTCTAACCTAGATTTTTTTTTTCTTTTTATCTTTTGGCATGTCACTTGGCATATGCAATCTTAGTTCCTGTGTGGGATTTTAGTTTCCTGGCCAGGGATTGAACCTACACCTTCTGCACTTGAAGTGCAGATTCTTAACCACTGGACTGCCAGGGAAGTCCCTGAACCCAGTTTTAGAACCCCACTGGCAACCCTTTGAATTCCAGTTTCATCCTTTCTTAAGTAGCTTTGAGATGTTCCTTAACACATCTAAGCCTTAATTTGCATACCTCCAAAATATGACAAAAATATCTATTATTGTGAAAGTAAAGTGATTCAGAGCAAAATTTTTAGTACATAGTCTTCCTTCCTTTTCCTTGCTCATATTACTTTAATATGCTTATCAGAATAATTTAGAGGAATTTTCAGTGTGAGATCCCCCTGAGCAGCAACAGAGCATCACCTAGGAATTTTCTGGATCTGTATGTTCTGTGATTCCTTCAGAGACCTGCTGAATCAGAAACTGACATGGGGCCCAGGAATGTCCATTAATTTCTTAAGCCTTTTAGGTGTTTCTGAGGCATGCCAGGTGGAAGCTGTGACAGATTTTCTTGTCTTTGACTCCAAAATCACTGTTGACGGTGACTGCAGCCATGAAATTAAAAGACACTTGCTCCTTGGAAGGGAACCTATGACAAACCTAGATAGCATATGAAAAAGCGGAGACATCACTTTGCCAACAAAGGTCCATATAGTCAAAGCTATGTTTTTTCCAGTAGTCAAGAACGGATATGAGAGTTGGACCATAAAAAAGACTGAGCACCGAAGAACTGATGCTTTTGAACTGTGGGTGCTGGAAGAGACTCTTGAGAGTCTTGGACAGCAAGGAGATCCAACCAGTCAATCCTAAAGGAAATCAACCCTGAATGTTCATTGGGAGGACTGTTGCTGAAGCTGAAGCTCCAGTAATTTGGCCATCTGATGTTAATAGCTGACTCACTGGAAAAGCCCCTGATGCTGGGAAGGATTGAGGGCAGGAGGAGAAGGGGGCAGCAGAGGATGAGATGGTTGGATAGCATCACCAACTTAATGAACATGAATTTGAGCAAGCTCTGTGAGATAGTGAAGGTCAGGGGAGCCTGGCATGCTGCAGTCCATGACGTCGCAAAGAACTGGACAGGACTTAGCAACTGAACAGCAGCAACCACAGAACTATGCCAAATTCTGAGAACTACTGATTTAGAGTATGAATTCCTGTAGTGAAGTCCTTATGACTTCTCGCTAGTTTCCACACTTATTTTGTAATAAAAAAGTAATGGATGAAAACACCAGAAATTGTAGTTCAACATTTGCAAAATGGTTATCTTGTAAAACTGATATCATATTTTTTGAAATGTTAATCATGTTTATTTTGATGGTATTATTAAATATTATCTGAAATTAGTGATGAAAGGCAACATAAATGAACATTGCAATGAAAATAATTAAACAAATTTTAAGATGGGAAAGAAAAGAACATTTATTAACTCTACTTGGTTTTCCTTGTTAAATGATTCATCAAGTCTCCAAACAGCTGCCATACCTTGAGGAGAGGGAGGGAGATTTTACATATAAATGACTTATCAAAATTGACAGCAAGTGGCATTTTCATTTACATTTTAAAACACAACAATTCCAAAAGCAAATTTAATCCCTGTCCAATATTGGAGCAGAGGTGAGAAATTTTTTAACAAAGGATAATGAAATTCTCTTAGTGATTGGGAAATTTCGGTCGAGAGAGGCAAATCCTTATTCTGTAGTGTTCACACTAGTGCCAAGAGCAGGAAATGCTTGTCTGAGCCCACTTTCTGTTGGAAAAAAAAACAAAGGATGACTCTGACAGGAGAAAGGACGAGGGCCAGCATCCTGTCACTTTAGGCAGTTCCCAGCTATGCAGCCTTACTGGGCTGCTCAGGGCCAAGAACAAGGGCTTCAGGCAACTGCGACCCAACTCCATGCACCATCCAGTTCCATGGGGACTGGAAATCATTAAGTACCCTCTGGTTACCATTTCTGAGGATGTGTTCTGGAAGCTCTTTTCTGAGAAAGAAAAGAAAAAAAAATTAGAAGAAAAAGACAAAAAGAAGCACATGGATGACACAGAACTTGAAGGCAACTCAAATGTGGATTTACCTTAAAAAAGAATTATAATTCCTAAATTTTTGGATGTTTACCTCTAGAAAGGCTAAATTTTATAGATAGATAGGTAAACATATAGCTATATATAACTTTTGTGTATCACTTTTCATTCTTAAAAAAATATACTTTGATGTACTTTTAAAGATAAACTAAAATTGAGGAAGGTTATGTACAAGGTCACCCAACAAATATGTGATGGATTCAGAGTTCAGCCCGGGCTCTTCTGATGCCAAGTCAGGTTATATTTCTGAAACCATGCCCCATGGAGTTAATGAAACTGATAACTATTAGAAATTCTTGAACTTGTGTTACAGAACTGTTAAGGGAACACCTTGTTAAAAACGCTTTTGTTTGTATACTGCCTTCATTGATTTAACTTGGCTTTAGGTTGCAAGGGGAGGGAGGGTATTTCTTTTTCCTTCCCAGTTTCATGGAGCTCAGTAGTTTTCAGGAATTGAGCATCCAATCCTGCCCAATGCAAGCCTGTTGGGGGCTGGTTGGGACCACAGGCCGGTAAACTGCACCTGTGAAGGTATTTTTTGAGTGGCCCTTTAATGTCACAGGACAGGAAAACTCCACCCTCTTAACATGCTAAGTGCCGTCGTTTTGAATATGCAGATGCCTGTGGCCCAGATGTACTGCGCACTACACCCAGGACTTCACCAGTTTCCTCTAGTCACCTTTTACCAATGCCTAGAACCACCCTGTTCATCCAGAAATATTCCAACCTCTCGCTCTTGAGGAGAGGAACATGAGAATTATTCTCCCTTCTCCTCATTTGGCCTCATTTGTGAATAAACTCTCCATTGTGAATTTCAGCTTCTCAGCATTCGCATCCATGTGCATCAGGAGGCTGGATCTGGCTCGGTAACATTTCTGCCATATTTTCTCCTCTTCAAAGGCTCAGCGTTTCATAATCTATCAGGTAACTTCTCTATATTATGTCATCTAAGTTTGTAAGATATATATTTACCTATATAAGGTACAAATACATCTGTACCTATTTTCTAGGAGACACTGTTTATTTAGTAATATAGGCTATAGGTACGCACTGCCCCCTAATTGCAATACCTGGGCTTCCCTGGTGGCTCAGTGGTAGAGAATCCACCTGCCAACACAGGAGCCACGGGTTTGATCCCTGGGTCAGAAAGATCCCCTGAAGGAGGAAATGGCAACCCATTGTAATGTCCTTGCCTGGGGAATTCCCTGGACAGAGGAGCCTGGCAGGCTACAGTCCATGGGGTTGCAAAAGAGTAAGATTGACTTTCCGACTAAAGGAAAATAAGTCACATTATATATAGTCCGTTTACTAAAGGAACTCTGTCTTACAGTAGAAAGATATTGGGTTCGTCAAAAGTTTCTTTAGTTTTTTAAGTGAAAATAAAAGGCACATTTTTCATTTCACCAATCTTACTGTGTGATATATCAGGTAAGTTCTTACAGTGTCTGAGCCTTGGTTTCATCCTTATTCTAAAAGAGGTCATATGCAATTTAGTTATGACCAGATGAAATCATGGATGTCTAGTGTTCAAAGTGGTGAACATTATCACAAGATAGTGTTAAACACTATCTTGTTGTCCCAGTCAAAAGTATTATTATTCTGAAGATGATAATGATTTGATACTCTCTATTTTTAAGACATTTGCCTCCAAACTGAGCACAGTTTTGGCACTAGTTTCAACTGGAGCTTAGAAACCTTCGCCCAGTAACGATAAACTCTATGGGTCTTCACCTTAAAGGTACAAGTTAGTTTCTCTGAAATGAAGTCTGTTCAAAATATGAAGGTGATTTGTATGGAAACTCAGTGGGTTAATAGGCTCTTAATTGGGGCAAGAGCTGTAAAGACGTAGTGGGGACGGTGATCACCTGTGAATAGAGGCGTGGCTTACTGAATAGATTTCACCTGCTAATGGAACCGTGGCCTATTAGCTTAGTCAGAGGCTGACAGTTATACGGTTGTCAGATATCAGCCTTAAGAATATAAACATCATGAAACTACCTGACAGGGTATTTACAAGTTTTATATATGTCCACAGACTGATGATGCTTTTGCTATGGACCACATGGAAATTATAACCACTTGGAGAGATGAGACACAACTGGTTTTCAAGCGACCCAGGTTCAAGTTCTGATGCCTCTTAACTGTGCGCAAGTAAGTTCTTTTTACTGACTCATTTGGCTATTTATAATATTATGTTTAAAATAATAATAATTACTACTGCCACATATATAAGTGCTTAAAATCATGCAGACACTGTGCTGTTTTACATGTACTGTCTCTGACTTCTCGTGGCACCCTTAAACCAGATATTGGAGTGCTTATTTTATACAAGTGGAAACTAGACTTAGATCAGATGCTTTAGTCAGAGTCGCACAGATATCAAGGGAAAGTTAGGGGATTGAGCACATTATAATTAAATCCAAATCTGTCCTTTTAATGGTAGGACATACCGACAGCTTTGGTAAGAAACTGAATGAGATGCTCTAACAGGTCTTTGGAGTCAGATGTGTGTGAGTGCATGCTAAGTCACTTTAGTTCTGTTCGGTTTTTTTTGTGATCCCATGGACTATAGTCCGCCAGGCTCCTCTGTCCTTGGGATTCTCTAGGCAAGGGATACTGGAATGAGTTGCCATGCCCTTCTCTGGGTTAGTCAGATGACTCTTGGCTAAAATCCTTCCTCTGCTAGTTGTTTGTTAACCTGTCTGTTTCGGTGCCTTCAATTCTCAGCACAGTTCTGTGTTGCATAGATACTATTGCCTTTGCTCTTTTGTTGTTATTGAAGTTAATAAGTTTTCATCCAGCCTTCAAAACCTGTGATAAGAAGAAGAAAGGGAAGTTTACAGGAGCAACCCTGAAGAGTGTGCTTTTAATAATACCCTGTTAGAAATATCTAACAATATTTCGATCACAAAAGATAGAATTGAAAACAAAACTTGGTATTAGCTTGCTAGCTACAAAGACAAGAATTAAATTCAGGAAGCCAGGAACTTTGTCTTAACCATTTTTATAGCAACAGAATTGTCTAGAAATTCTCTTTTATAGTGGACACTTAAATTGAAATTGATGGTTCAGTTACAAAGAAATAACTGGGTTTTGCAGAAATTTTAAACACATTTTTGGTTTAAAAATGCAGCCACAAAATATAAGAGCAGTTGGCCTTAAAGAAACAAACAAATGCATTTAAACAAAAGAAATACTGAATCATCAGTATTGGTTTTTTGATTATTGTTTCTCTTTTCTAAAATACCATCTGTCTTCATTAATATTCAAATCTAGATAAATAGTATTTTCCATAAACTCCTTGTAATCTCAAGTATCAGTAATTATTCTGGCAAAGGGATCAAAAGCACATTCTCTGGTTTTAAAGTGTTGGTTTTTTAATGTTTCATGTAAATGTTTTCAGTAAATTCTATCTAGAAAGTGGTTTAAATAATACTAGGAGTCGATTTTTCAGTTGCTGCCAAATTTTGCTTCTCTTCAAATAACCATCCTGTTAGTACAGGAATCTCTCTTCAGTAGCTAAGCAATCTTCCGCAGTAATTACAAGAGTAGAAATGACAGATCAAATATGAGTCTACCCAGTCATTACTCAAACCTCAAAGCAAACCTGGATCTCTTAAGATGTCAAGAAAAGTTCAGAAACATTTCACAAGAAAAAGGAAATCACAACCTTAAGATTTGGATCTTTAAATGCCTTTCCTTATTTTAGATATCAAAATGCATTTCTTTTATTTTCTAACTAAAAGCATTTTATTTTATAATCACAAAGTTATGTATCTATTATAAAAATAGTGAAATCTACAAGGGCATAGTTTAAAAAGTAAAAGTTCCATCTAGTGTAAACCCATAGCATTTATACCCATAGATGCTACTAATGGTTCAGAACATAGTCCTAAAGATCTTGAACTGCCTGAGCATTTGTGCTTTTCTATTTATTAATGTTTACAGATATAGTTATTCTTTAGTTGTCTATATAAACATTTATACATATATAAAATATATAATTTTTAATATAGTCAGATGCTTCCATATTTAAGTAATTTATTTTTTTATTTCAAGATTGTTCTGCCCAGATGTGAAAAATATTCTCCCTTTTTTATTGTTTTCCTAAGATTTGATCAATTTAAATTATTTTATCCTAATTTTATTTGAATATGGTATCTATTTATGTTTTCCCTAATTGCTGCCCTTTCATAGTCCCATGAATTATTAAATGAATCTTTAAATGACTCTTTCAAAACTTGATTTGTGTCACATTTGCAGTTTATCAAAGATCATCTAATTCTGAACCCACAAAAAAGAAAAAAAAGTCAAGAATAATTTTTTCTAATGATACTTTTGGGAGGTAAATGTCAAAAATAGCACCTCTTAATAAGACAAAGTATTATTTCTATTAATAGCATATCAAATCATGTCCTGACTTTTTCCTTCAAACAACAGAGAAGCACATATTAATTGAACTAGAATTTAGGCAGTTTCATTGTAGTTAGTAAATACAAGCAAGTTTTCTAACACGTCTTGTACGACTTAGGGTGACAAATGATGAATACACCAACTCTATATGTCGTCTTCTCTGTATTAAGGTCATCACCACAAAGCATTCATTGATTTACAAAAGAAAAAAAGAGAGACATGAATGACTTTAAATAAGTGAGGAAATTTAGGTGATAAGACCAATACAACTTTTCAGTTGATGCAAAGAATGAAAAGTATAAAGACTGTAAAATATCTGAAACTGAAAAGTCATTTCAAAGCAGCAATTTAATTATCTTAAGTCAATTCTGAATCCCTTTTATCTGATGGACTTTGAAGCCTTGGAATTCTGGCAGTCTAGATTTTGTAACCTGATGCTGTCTGTACCTATTCATGGCTTTGGTGGTTTTAGAAGGATCTTTGTTCTCAGTCCGTATTTTCTGGCTTCCTTTGGTGCAAAGTGTTGAGCAAAAGGAGTGGTTACTCATTCCCTTTCCCTGTCACACTTGAGACTTGACACCAAGGAGCAGGTATGAACAGAGAGGCAGAGTCTGATTAGAAAGAAACCAAAAATGAAATTAATAAGCTTCCTCTATGAATAAACTTTCCCAAAGGAACAAGGTGATTACTTATTGGCTTACAAATGCTTTTACAAGTAATGATCCATTATGCCTGTGGTTGCCTAGTTTCTACCACATTGGTGACTTGAACTAAGCAAGAGACCCCAATATAACATTAATTCAGCTGAGGAATTGGACTCTTCCATTTCTTTGCCCATGTGTAAAGAGGTGACCATTCATTTAGAATTCTAGGCAGATAAAAATGCTTAAGAATAGGATTGAAAAAAAATTAAGTCCTTTTAAACTGATTTTTTTTAATGAGAAGGTCTCCAGTTTTATTGCAGTTTATCTTTTGAAAAAAATTCTCTATTGAGGTATGATTGACATGAAAACAGAAAGTTAGATTCTTAATGGATACAACTTGATAAGATAGGGGATAATACATCCATGAAACTACAGTCCATCTGGGATACTCAAAATTTATAGATGTGCAAACATTTTGAAACTTGTCTTTGCTCAATCTAAGCCCTGTGAAACAGTTTCCCTTTCTGCAGGTTTTTATTTTTTATCTTTCATATGTGAATCAGAACAGGAGTGTGTTCTTGTTTATTTTGAAATCTGTTCCTAATTCCTACTTAGCCAAGACTATAGAGATATTTTCAAACCGTGAGTCCCTTTGCATATGTTGTTTATAGATAAACAACAATGATCAAACCGGTTTATAGTAAATTAACATTGATTATAATAATCACAGATGTGCAATTAACAGTTACCTTTGCCCAAGAATGCAAGGAATTTGAAATCCCTAAGGAATTCACACTCTTTTGTGTGTTTATTTAATTGGGAGAGTGAGTTGCTGATATGAATTTGAAATCAAATTCTGATCTCTACATAAACATTCATGTTTTGATTTTATAATTATCACTTTTTAAAGCTATGGCTTATACATAATTTCATAATCTTACTACTTGGTGAGGGAATCTTGTGTCAAGAAATGCCAGGAGGTACTTGGGTCCTGTTGGAGAAGGCAATGGCACCCCACTCCAGTACTCTTGCCTGGAAAATCCCATGGACGGAGGAGCCTGGTAGGCTTCAGTCCATGGGGTCGCTAAGAGTCGGACACGACTGAGCAACTTCACTTTCACTTTTCACTTTCATGCATTGGAGAAGGAAATGGCAACCCAGTCCAGTGTTCTTGCCTGGAGAATCCAGGGACGGGGGGAGCCTGGTGAGCTGCCATCTCTGGGGTCGCACAGAGTCGGACATGACTGAAGCGACTTAGCAGCACTTGGGTCCTGTACTGATTTTTCTTCAAGGCCAATATGAGCCATAGAATGAGACCCTGTGGACAAGTTCTCATCGACATGGTTTCATTTATTTGTTTTAGCTGCTGTGGGACTGTGGTTCTTCTTGCATCTTCTGTCTGCCCTCTGATAGAGGAGGCTGAGAGGCTTATGTAAACTTCTGATGTGAGGGACTGGCAGTGGAAAAAATTGGGTCTTGCTGTGGTGGGTAGGGCCTTGCAGTTGCTCCCTACCTGGCAAGTTATTTGGCCTGAGGCGGCCCAGCCCTGGGGTATATGGGCTCTATGGTAGAGTTAATGGCAAACTCCAAGAGGTCTTATGCCAAGGTGGGGGAACTTCCCGGCCTGCTGCTGCCAGTGCCCCCGACCCTGCTGACCTGCGCCTCCATGGGACACCCTCCAGCACTAGCAGCTAGTCTTGGTTCAGTCTCTTGTGGGGTCACTGCTCCCTTTCCTTTGGGTCATGATGTGTGCAGGGTTTTGTTTGTGCCTTCCAAGGCTGGAGTCTGTTTGCCCCCATCCTGTGGAAGTCTTATAGTCAAATCCCGCTGTCCTTCAAGGCCAAATTTCCTGGGGATTCCCGGTCCCTTTGTTGGATCCGTAGGCTGGGAAGCCTGACATGGGGTTCAGAACCTTCACAACAGTGGGAGAATTTCTTTGGTGTTATTGTTTTGTTGTCCAGTTTGTGGGTCACCCACCTGGCAGGCGTGGGGTCTGACTTTATCGTGATCGTGCTCTCCCTGCTGTCTCGTGGTGGCTGCTTCTTTGTCTTTGGACGTGGGGTATCTGTTTTTGGTGGGCTCCAGTGTCCCGTCAACGGTCGTTCAGCAGCTAGTGGTGATTTTGGTGCTGTCATGGGAGACGATGAGTGCACAGCCTTCTACTGCAATATCTTGAACCGGAAGCTCCTTTCCTGTTTAGTTTTTTTTTTTTTTTTTAACAGTTCTGTGAGGTTTGTTACTTTAGTCCAAAATAAGGAAACGGGGATCCAGAAAGATTAAATAAGTTTTCTGAGGCTACTGCCAAATGGCTGTCAGAATTTGAACTTCAAAACTCAAAATTGTCTCATTGCATCTAGGGACCCTTTCCCACCTTCTGTAAAGAAATTGAGTTGACTGGGATTTGGGTCCTGGCTACCCCGAGTGGTGTCCTTCTGCCTAAATATCCCTCCGCTTACTGGGTAGGGTTCTGTCCCAAGTAGGGAGGGTTCAATTGAGGTAACAGGGCTTTCATTTTCCTGATGAAACCTCACTCTACAGGTCATTTTGTCTGTTCTCCACAAGGTACCAAATGTGAGTCAGAGCCTACCCCTCCTTTGTGAAAAAGCCCCTAATAGTTTTAAATATTAAACAACAAAACATCTTGGGACCTGAAAGTAAAGTATGTAGAGAGAGACACATCTACTTATCCAGCCTCTCTCCCTTCTCTACTTCCATCTTCGGTCTGCTCTCCCACTCCGCTCCTTTCTGTCTCACACCCTTGCCAGCATCATTCATACTTCCGAGCCTGGGCATGCACCATCCTCTCTACTTGGAACCCATCATTCCCCATATATATGCTGAGCTCCTTCCTTCTCATAAATGTTTTCAGCTTGTAAGTCACCACTTCGGAGACGCCTTCTCTGGCCACCTTAGCTAAAGTGAGCCTCGGCTGCCATATTCCAAACCATTGCCTGCCTTAATGCTTTTATTTCTCTCACCACTATCTAAGATTATTATTTCTATGTATATATTTATCATTGTTTTCTTCATATACTAGAATGTAGGCAGGGAAACTGTTCCGTTCATCACTTTAGTCCCAGTTCTTGAATAGTACCATGACCGTAGTAGGTGGTCAACAAATGTTTGTTAAATAAATTAAGCATGAATTAACAAATTAAGCACCTGACACATAGTAAGTGCTCAATAAACACTATTTCTGTTTCTTTAAAATCAGTATACTTCCTCTAGAAAACAGCTTGTTAGTTTCTTGTAAAACTAAACAGATCATTAGCAATCTGACTTAGCAGTTGCACTTTTGGGCATTGATCCCAGAAAAATTAAAATTTATGTTTATAAAAATCCTATACACAGATGTATGTAAGAGCTTCATATATAATAAACCAAACTGGAAACAATCCAGGTATCCTGCAATGGATTAATATTCAGTTGGCCAAAAAGTTCATTCATCTTATGGAAAAACTCCAAATGAATTTTTTGGCCAACCCAATACTTAAACAGACTGTAATGTATTCATATCATAGAATACTACTCAACAGCAAAAAGAAACTATTAATTATACTCATCTACTTGAATGAATCTACAGGAATTTTGGCTGAGCGAAAAAAAGACAGCCACAAAATTTACATGCTGAATAATTTTATTTACATAACATTCCTGAAAAGGAAAAATTGTAGAGATGGAAAACAGATCAGTGGTTGTAAGGTTAGTAATACAGGAGGGAAATAGGGAGGAGGGAGATTTGATTATCAAAGGACCAAAAGGTGGATCCTTGTGGTGGTGAAACTTCTGTTTCTTGACTGTGGAAGTAAAGACATTATTAACTTTACACTCAGTAAACTTATATAGAATGAAATACATACACACACGCATGCCCATGCAACAAATGAGTCCAAGTAAAACTACAGAAATCAGAATAAAATTGTTGAATTGTGTACATGGGAATATCCTGGTTATGATATTAAACTCTAATTTTACAAGATATTACCTTAAGAAGAAACTAGTAAAGGGGGCATAGGAGCTCTAATTTTTTATTAAAACTTAATGTGAAACTATCATTATTTCAAAATATAAAATTTAATATTATGAAAGAAATATATCCTTGAAACCTGAATAACTTGGTAAGAATATTTGCTGTTTTAAACATGGATAAACTGCTGCCCGCAGACAGTGCTGAGAAAGGTTGTGTTAAGTCATTCAATCTTATATTTATACTATAAATTATGATTCTATTGAAAGAATGACTATTTTTTTGCATCGTTCTCTCTAGACTAGCCTCATTTTGTTTGCCTTTTCTTTTCAAATTCAGAGCCAGGCCTTCTCAATCATTGGAATGTGTTTGTGCAGAGGCACCAGGAAAGGCTAACAGTATCTATTTCATGAATCATTGGACATGGCAAAACTAGGAAGTATAACCAAATTTCCAGAAATATACCATTAGAACCTGTAGTGAATACGCAATGCATGTCTCATTAGCTAATTAAATTCACAATCAAGCAAGTGCCATTGTGGTGGTCTTAGGTGATTGTGTGTCCTTATGACTTTAGCCTGGCTGGCTCACACCTAATCATGGATTATTCATTTGATAGCTGAGTTTTCTTGGGAGAAAGGATACAAGATGTTTTGATTCCAACATATTCCTTTGATCCAGGTCTGAAACTTCCACTTTGAGTCCATGAAATTCTTCAGATTTAATTACTATGCGGCATTTTACATTTTATAAAGGGTAAGATTTTTTTTTTTCTTTTGGAAAGAGCATGGGTTTGAAGTGAGAAAGAATTAGATTTGAAATTTAGTTTTGTCAACTATTAGCTCACTCTAAAACTGTAACTCTGGGCCTGTCTGACTTCTCTGGTGGCTCAGACGGTAAAGAATCCACCTGCAATGTGGGAGACCTGTGTTCGATCCCTGGGTTCAGAAGATCCCCTGGAGGAGGGCATAGCAACCCACTCCAGTATTCTTGCTGGAGAACCCCCATGAACAGAGGAGGCTGGGGGCTGCAGTCCATGGGGTTGCAAAGAGTCAGATAGGACTGAGCAACTAAGCAATCAAACACTGGGCCTGTCATGTCTTTGTAACTCACCCCACCAGTGAGTCTGTTCTCCTAAATCACTTCTGTGATCATAACCTAAAATTTGGTGTTATGTAGGCCTTTTGTAATCTTGGTTTTATGCATCCCCTCCTCTGACTATCTCTTCTCTCTCTCTTTTTTTTTTTTTTTTTTTGTCCTTTTTTGACACAGAGTCTCTATTTCAACTCTAGTAATCTCTGACCCCTTGAGAATGCTCCCTATTCCAAAGCTATGGAGATAGCCTTTTTTTTTTTTTCTGTAAATTTATGCTATTAAATTTCAGTAGAAACTGTTTTAGTCTTTCATTTCTAATTGTGCCTTATTTTGCATAGTTTCTATCGCTGTGTCTTCAAATTCATGTGTCTTTTTATTCTGCAATATCCAATCTCTATTAATATCCCTCAGTGTATTTTTTGTTTCAGATATTTTCCAATGTCATAAATTTTAAGTCCTGCTTTTGCATCTTCCATTCTCTTCTCATAGATTTAATAATTTATTATTCCTTCTTGAACATATATGCCATATTTATAAATGCTATCTTTCAGCATATTTGTCTAAAAATTCCACCATGGTTTTTTTGTTGTTGTTGTTCCACCATGTTTAACATTTCTTGTTCTGTTGCTATTGATTGACTTTTCTCATTGTTAATGCTTGAATCTTCCTGCTTATTTGGTCACTTTATCTTGGATTACAGACACTGTGAATGTATGCATGATATCGCCAATCCAACTGGAATTTTGTGTTTATTTGACTCGTTGTTGGAAGAGATTATTTTATTCCTTTTTTTTTTCCAGTGTGGATATCCAATTGTCACTGTATCATTTATTGAGATGACATTCATTTTCCCCATGGTTCTATAGCACTTTGTTGTAATTTAAATATCCATATATGTGTATTTTTTTTCTGATTTCTTCTTTCTATTCCATTAATTTGCTTTCCTTTTCTTTCCCCAATACCATGTGATTTTAATTACTTAACATGTAGCTTCACTTAAACTTTGCTGTTGCTTAAATTACTGTATAAGAATTTTTACACAGTGTTGTAATTCAGTTCAGTTCAGTTGCTCAGTTATGTCCGACTCTTTGCGACCCCATGGAGTGCAACAGGCCAGGCCTCCCTGTCTATCACCAACTCCCAAAGTTTACTCAAACTCCTGTCTATTGAGTTGGTGATGCCATCCAACCATTTCATCCTCTGTCATCCCCTTCTCCTCCTGCCTTCAATCTTTCCCAGCATCAAGGCCTTTTCAAATGAGTCATTTCTTTACAATATTGCAGCAGAATCTATATTTTATTAAAGAATGTAATATTCAAAAGTATACCTAATAATAATCTGAGATAGTACTTACTCTGGACCCAATTTTAGCATAGCCGAAGGCCAGTATGTGACTATAGTCAGATACAAATAAAATTGTATTTTCTGATGCCTAGGACTACTTTCACGATGTATCTTAAAATATTTGTAGCAGACAGTCATGTCCTTAAGGACCTTTCTTTTAGAGAGGCACAGAGTCATCACATAAGCATATTTTGCATCATTGTATAATACAAATATTCCTATCAGAGGACACTTAAATGTCATTTAATGCTTCACAGAATTGTATAAAAATTGTTTTAGAAATTTTGTGCTTTAATTTTCCATTTTAAAATGGGCTACTTTTAATAACATTAATTGCCAGCTACTTTTTGACTTCATCACTCAACCCTGACAGAACTTTGATTTGGTTTCAGGAATTGCATCCCTTAAAAAAAAATCAACTTAGAAATATAACAACACAAGTGTTACCTTTATTATCAATAGTCCTCGACTTACTAGTTCTCTAAAGTTGCAGAAGCCACTGTGCAACCTGAAGCCTCAAACCCTGTGCCATTAACTTTCTACCAAAGGGATTTCATTTCAAGCCTACAGCTGACTTCAGCAGCATCCTGGAGTACAATCTAAGAGAGGAAGTTTGCCATGTTGCCAGTGCGGGCAGGCAGTTTCACATCATTTCTGTAAACAGCTTGCCATAATTTAAGTAGGCAAAGAAAATTTCACCTGTGTCAATATGCATATGTTCCTTTTAACTTTGTAACTTCAGCAAAGTCTTGCACCAGGATTTGCATGTACTCTTCTGAGCTCCCTCTACAATGGAGACATTGTGCTTGGATATGGCCTCCTTGCACTTTGACAAAAAGTCAGCAGATCCCCTCATTGTAGGTGCAAGGTCAAGGTGGCAAGGAAGACCATGTTCTAATGAGGATATAACCCCATTCCCCCTTGCCAGGAAGCAGCAGTCTTTAGGACCTAAGAGTTCTTGACAGAAGTTGCAAAATGCATGAGATGGTACTATGGAATGTTACTAGCTCTTCCTCTTGGGGAATCCATCATTACTTTGGAGACAGAAAAGTGGAGGTTTAAATCAGACCTAGAAAAAGAAATCCTGAACTGCCCATAGCAACCTACCATTTCTGTCATAGGCCTAACAGAGTGGAATCTGTAATTCCATTGATCAGACTTTCCACATGAGCTCTAGGGACACAGGGAGACCAACCAACCTGCAGACCCTACCCTGGATTCAAGAAAAAAAAAAGTCTCATCCCCCTGTTAGATGTCACTAGTTACATTATTGTCAGTGATCTGATCTGTGCTAAAATTACTCCTTCTGCTCTTTTAAAATAATTTGAAATGCTAAAAGTAGGCTGCTGTTTCATGGTATATGGGACTTCTGGTATATGAATGTGATCTACCCTGCCAGGGTTATACCGGAGAACTGAAAAACTCTGAGGTCGCTCTTCTCGGTGCTGAACAATACTCCTTCCACCTCTCTGGATTCCCTGCCTTCTGCTGTGAGCCCACATCATTCTCTTTCTTCTGAGGCTCAGGGAAGCCAAGAGTTCTCATTTATACACCATTCTCATGTGCTTTTTCTCAAGGAGGTCAGCTTCCAGATTTTCACAGTAAAACTGCTCTTAGCAGCAGCGTTCTGCTCAAAACTTGTTTCAGCTTGTGATGCCCTGGGCAACTGTGCCATATTATCAGGACTGGTGTCAAATGGGTTGGGGCCCTAGACCTCTTCTTGAGCACTGAAAGACTGAATCTTCAATGCAGCAAAATTTCTCTGTTTGAAGTCTTACTCTCTGCATCATGGCCTGGAAGCTGCTTCCACACATCTAATTTATGAAAACATCACAGTCTTATTCTGCCTGTTGTCCAGTGTTTGAAGACCCTTGTTTCATCTATTTTGCCTGCTTTTCTCTTTATTTCTTTTTTAAAGAAGGAAAATAAATCTAGTCTGTCCATTCTAAGTCGCTTCAGCTGTGTCCAGTTCTTTGCAACCCTATGGACTGTAGCCCGCCAGGCTCCTCTGTCCATGGGATTCTCTAGGCAAGAATACTGGAGTGGGTTGCCATGCCTTCCTCCAGGGGATCTTCCTGACCAGGGAATGTACCTACATCTCTTACATTTCCTGCAATAGCAGGCAGATTCTTTACCACTAGCACTACCTGCAAAGCCCTTTGTTTTTCAGAGGAAACACTGATCCACTTGGAAGCTTTTGGTTACTTGACCAGTTTCTCTATTATTAATACGTCCACACTTTGTCACTATTTAGCAAAATCATATAAATTATACCTTGGAGGTTCTAAAAATTGTTTGACCTGGGTGATGGCATTTACGATAAAAAGAAGGAAAGGAGATACTCCAAAAACTTCAAGTGTTTCAGAATACCTACAATTAGGTAATGTAATGTCCAAGGTCAGCTTTGTAGTAGGAAGTGATAGACTTGAATATTTATGCTCAGATAATTTTGAAAGCTCCCTCCTTCACTCTCCATTCCTCCTGCCCACTTATAGCAGGTATTATTCTGCAGTCAGAAATCTCTATTAATATGAAAATTCATCTGGAAGAAACTTAATCAAACAGTCAGTCAATTTTTAAATTAAAAAATAATAAAATACCTCTAGCCTTAAAAATTATTGTCATTAATCAATACTAGGAACAGCAGCAAATAATAAGTGAACCCAGAATACCAGTTGCAAAAAAAAAGAAGTTTATGACCCTGTTCAGGAAGATTTGTCCTGAAAAGCCCTCAAATAACAGAGAGAGGAAAAATATACCATATGCCTCAGGACTTGAGAAAAAAAAAAAGTAGCAGCAGAGAGCATTAAGGGGAAAAATTACCATCTTAAATACATTCTTGCACATGTCAGAAATGAACTAACTTTCAAAAGCTATTACCTGTTAATTGGAAAATCACAGAGCAGATGGAACCAATTAATCTACAATTACAGAATCACTACAATCCAAACAAAAATAATTAACTCATTTGCAAAATATACTTTTTTTAAAGAAACTCTTCCTAATATTTCTAAAATTGGGCAAGAGACCCAACATTTTGTTGTCATAGGAGATTTTAAGCCATTCCCAGAGGCTAAATTTCCCTCAGAATAAAAGGGAAGTTGGTCTGATGAATTTACAGTCCAAACTTCCAAGAAAAGAATACAGATGTAAAGTGTGTTAAGACCATTCGTTTAAGAATGTTATTTATATCCACTACGCAGGAGAAACTGTTAGTTGCTAATTATAAGATAGTGACTGACAACAGATAAGGGTCCTAATGTCATGGAATTTAGAGTTTAGTGTGTGAAAGTGTTAGTCCCTCAGTCACGTCCAACTCTTCTCGACTCTATGGATGGTAGCCCTCTGGGATCCTCTGCCCATGGGATTTTCCAGGCACCAATACTGGAGTAGCCATTCCCTTCTTCGGCATTGCAGGCAGATTCTAACTGAGCCACCAGGAAGTGGGTAACAAGTGACAAATCAACCACCCAAACAGATGCCAGATTGCAGTTGTAACTCCTGCTGTGAACAAGGGCTACTTAGTATAGTTCGCACTATAGACTGAATGTTTGTGTCCCCCCCAACACCCCCCGCCCCCCCCACACACATCCATATGTTGAAACCTAGTCTTTTTCTTTTTCTTTTTGCTGCACCGGGTCTTTGTTGCTGCTTACAAGCTCTCTCTAGTTGTTGCGAGTGAGGGCTGCTCTCTGCTTGGGTTCCATGGACTTCTCAGAGCAATGGCTTCTCTTGTTGTAAAGCATGGGCCTTAGACATGCAGGCTTTGCTAGTTGTCGTATGTGGGCTCAGTAGTTGCAGCACACAGAATCAGTTGCCCCAAGGCATGTGGGATCATCCTGGACCAGGGATGGACCCCTTTTCTTCTGCACTGGTGGGTGGACTCCCAACCACTGGACCACCAGGTAACTCCAAAACCTAGTCTTAAGTGTGATGATATTTGAAGGTGAGGACTTTAAGAGATGCTTAGCTCATGAGGGTGGGACCCCCGTGAATGGGATTAGTATTCTTATAAAACAGGTCCAAGAGAGCTCCCTTACTCCTTTTCCATGTGAGAACACAGTGAGAGAAGGGACATCTAGTAACCAGAAACAGTGGGTTTCTGGGTGAAACCCAGACATTGACATCTCACCTTGATCTTGGACTTCCCAGCCTCCAGAAATGTGAGGAATAAGTTTATGTTGTTTATAAGCCACCAAGACCATGTACCTCTGTTATAGCAGCCTGATCAGACTAAGACACTCACACTTGTCCCAATTCACTATTGTACTGTATCCATAGAGTTTCCAGGTTGCATTGCAAGGACAGAAGTCCAGAAAGAAGCAGGTGAATTCCCTGAGTTGAGAAGAAGGAGTCATAGTTTAAGGAGACAAGAAGAGAGACATAATTCACTGGACATGGTCCCAAACAAGAGAGAACCCCACAAAGAGAGAATTCCAGATATCAGTTAGGTGATCCTCACACAGTCAGTAGAGTTCTGAATCACATATGCATTTGATGAACTAACCAAGAATGGAGAAAGATCTTCAAAGATAATCTGAGGCAATACTTACCAGAGCACAAAAAGTGCTGATGATATTACGTTCCCAATAGAAAGACAAAAACCTCATGGTTATTGGAGCATCAGGTAGAGTTCTAAGAAAGTTCTTATCTCATTGCTGCTGCTGCTGCTAAGTCACTTTAGTCGTGTCTGACTCTGTGTGACCCCATAGATGGCAGCCCACCAGGGTCTTCTGTCCCTGGTATTCTCCAGGCAAGAATACTGGAGTGGGTTGCCATTTCCTTCTCCGAAGCATGCATGCATGCTAAGTCGCTTCAGTCGTGTCCGACTCTGTGTGACCCTATGGACAGCAGCCCACCAGGCTCCTCTGTCCACGAGATTCTCTAGGCAAGAATACTGGAGTGGGTTGCCATTTCCTTCTCCATCTTATCTCATTAGTAGAGAATAATTGGCCCAAGACCAACACTGCTCATCCCACCTAACAAATCATTTTTAAATATTTTCTTGAAGTATAATTGATTTACAATGTTCTATTAATTTTTGCTGTACAGCAAAGTGATTCAGCTGTATCTGTACATATATATATGCATACATATATACTTTTTCATAGTCTTTTCCTTTATGCTTTATATAGATTATCGAGTATAGTTCCCTGTGCTATCCAATATGACCTTGTTGTTTATCCATCCTACATATATAATATTTTACATCTGCTAATGCTAAACTCCCAATCCTTCTTTGATTGTGATATATGAATATTAACAGAAAAATTATTTGGGATAATTCATAGTTCTTTCTTCAGAACGCTAGAGTCCAAACACATGATCATGGAAGCTACGGCACTGTCAATAATTTTTTCTTAAAAAAAAAAATTGTCTTTCTTATTCTTGTCCTACAAATGGACTTTAATTGAAGCTGGCAGATTTTGAATACTGACAAAACACTTGTCAGCATCTACCAGAAATATTATCCAAAAGTGTAGCAGAATTATTTCTGAAGGTTGATAAATCTAGTAAGGGGTTAAATCCCTATACTTTAAGGCTCTTGGGCTTCCCTGGTGGCTCAGACGGTAAAGCATCTGCCTGCAATGCGGGCAGACCTGGTTCCATCCCTGGGTCAGGAAGATCCCCTGCAGAAGGAAATGACAATCCACTCCACTATTCTTGCCTGGAAAATTCCATGGACGGAGGAGCCTGATAGGCTACAGTCCATGGAGCGGCAAAGAGTTGGACACGACTGAGCGACTTCACTTAAGGCTCTCACACATTTGAGATCTCCTGGTTGGTACATTATTTCCATTCCATTCTTATAAGCCAGATCCTCTCACTCATCAAAACCCTTTTATTCAAGAAGTAGGCCAAGAAGCACAGTCCTCACAAAATCTTGGTACTAAGACATTAGAATCTCTGGTCCACCCCTTGCCCCACCACCCATTTAGAAAATCAAACTGCTCGAAACATATATGTATAAATATTTTTTCTCTATTTCTACCATGGGTTATATTTCAATATCAGTTTGCGTATTTTGAAAAGAATCCTGGCCTCTTCCAACAATTTCTAATGAATACAACAAAATTCAGATTTGGAGGAAACACATTTCAAAAGGTTAAGTAATTTTTCTAATGAAACACAGTCAGTAGGTGACTAAATTTGGGTTAAAGCATTTACTTATTCAACAAAAATATATTGAATGCCTAATACATTCTAGTCATTGTTCTTGGTTTTACGAATGTGTTAATATATAAATGGGAAACACAAAAAATAAGTCCTGCCCTTTGGGGCTCAGATCTGTCTAATGGAGACCATGTGATTTTATTACTATATCTTGTGATCTCTGTATCAAAGAGCATTGAAACTTTCTCTTGTTAATTTCACATTAAATGTGACATCAAGAATGTATTTGAAACATTACTCAGACAAAAGTGTTTTAAATGAATGATAACAATATTTTCACAGCTCCTGGTCGTCAGTACAGTGACTCGTCATACCCAAAATCTGTCCTGGGCAACAGATGCCTGAAATTCCACCACAAGGCAAATTAAGTATTATTTTTTCTTCATTAATAACTTTTCAGTGATAATTCCTACATCTGTAATAAAATGTGAGAGTCCCTGAAGGAATGCATAGCTAAACTAAAATGAGAAAAAGGATCTCAGAAAAAGGATGTTTGGTTGTCCAGCAAAAATACTGAATATGTGTGTATGGTGAATCTTTTTTGAGTATAACTCATAGAAATCTAATGCAAACTTCCTCAGAAACAAAAAGAAATCCACTTCAGGAAGACTGATTTAAGGTACTCTTACAATGTCGATTATATCTTGTTCACCATGTCCTGAACGAGCCTTTTTTTCTCTCTGTCTTTACTCTATATAAGGCTTTCTCCATTTGATGAGGAATATGGTTTAGTTGCTAAGTCCTAGTCAGCTCTTTTGTGACCTCATGGACTGTAGCATGCCAGGCTCCTCTGTCCATGGAATCCTCCAGGCAAGAATACTCGAGTGGATAGCCATTTCCTTTTGAAGGGAATCTTCCCGACCCAGTGATTGAACCCGGGTCTACCTGCATTGAAGACAAATTCTTTACTAACTGATCCACCAGGGAAGCCTGATGAGGAATGTACCCCACTTTTAAATCTAGGATTATGTAGTATTATAGAGGGAGCTCCCTCTCAGAGGGAACACATGCTAAAATGTAAATTTTATAAAGGAGAACTTAAACTAAGATCATGGCATCTGGTCCCATCACTTCATGGGAAATAGATGGGAAAACAGTGGAAACAGTGTCAGACTTTATTTTTGGGGGCTCCCAAATCACTGCAGATGGTGACTGCAGCCATGAAATTAAAAGACGCTTACTCCTTGGAAGAAAAGTTATGACCAACCTAGATAGCATATTCAAAAGCAGTGACATTACTTTGCCAACTAAAGTCTGTCTAGTCAAGGCTATGGTTTTTCCAGTAGTCATGTATGGATGTGAGAGTTGGACTGTGAAGAAAGCTGAGCGCCGAAGAATTGATGCTTTTGAACTGTGGTGTTGGAGAAGACTCTTGAGGGTCCCTTGGACTGCAAGGAGATCCAACCAGTCCATTCTGAAGGAGATCAGCCCTGGGATTTCCTTGGAAGGAATGATGCTAAAGCTGAAGCTCCAGTACTTTGGCCACCTCATGCGAATAGTTGGCTCATTGGAAAAGACTCTGATGCTGGGAGGGATTGGGGGCAGGAGGAGAAAGGGGCGACTGTGGATGAGATGGCTGGATGGCATCATGGACTCGATGGATGTGAGTCTGAGTGAACTCTGGGAGATGGTGATGGACAGGGAGGCCTGGCGTGCTGCGATTCATGGGGTCGCAAAGAGTCGGACACGACTGAGCGACTGAACTGAACTGAAACTAAGTATGATTATGTAATATGATATTAACATTAATATTTGAGCCTAAAATCTTATACATTTTATAAAATAAAATATTTCTCCAAGAGACTTTCTTTCTCTTATTTTCACTGATTTGATTGCTTTGTCTATTTATCGGTTTATTTACTCACTTAGTACTCAGGGATTGGAGGCAGTAATGCCTGTTGGTTTTTCCTGCATGTAAGGAATTAAGATCAGCATTTACCTTCATTAATCACATTGCATTGTCACAGTAGCCCTGTAAGAAAAGTCCTATTATTACAGCCATTTAAAATTCAACAAAATTCAGTCTTAAAAGACTGTGCAAGTATATGCATCTAATAAACAGCTAAGTCAAGATGTGAGCTCAGAAACTGAGCTTCTCATTGGCACTGCCTTTTTGACAGTACAGTAGGGAAAACTTAAACAACATTTTAATGCTTCCTGAAAATTAAATCCTTAAATCTTTATTCTTACTAAGGACTGTATTTTTAAAAAATGACATGGGATAATAAGAGATATCAAACCCTAGTAGTAACATATGAATTCAAATCCCAGTTCCACTATTGAATAGCTGTGAACATTTAGGCCCTCAGCTCAAATTTTATATATAAGAATTTCTTAAAATATAAAGATAGAATAGTAGCTATATCAGTATATTTTGTAAAGATTAAGTGAAATAGACTCTTGCTTGTATAGTAAGCAGACTGTACTATAGCCAATAATAACATGAGAGTCAGGTAAGATATAGAAAATGTTACTTAAAGATGTTAGAGGGTAAGGATGCTTATATTCTACAGGATTGTAAAAAGCATGACCAGTTTGAAAAACTCATTGGTGATTTCCTAAAAACACAAATATATACCTATCACAAACCAGAGATTCTACTTCTAAGCATTTATTTTAAAAATGAGCATACATTCACACAGAGTTGTACAAGAATATGTATAGAAACTCATCCAGGATATATCCAAGTTGGAAACAACCCAGAATTCCTATTAACAAGTGAATGGATTTTGCACAATTGTAGGAATTCCATACAGTGGACTAATGTACATTGATCTAAAGAAACTGCCTGCTGAAACACACAGTATGGCTGAATCTCAGAATAATTACTCTGAGTGAAACAATCTGGGCACAAAGCCATATGTACTGGATGATTCCATGTACTTTATTTTTTAATGCGATTCTTTTATTTTTAATGATCAGTGTTTATTTGACCGTGTTTGGCCTCAGTTGAGGCGTGTGAGATCTTCGTAGTGTCAGACAGGTCTATAATTGCGGTGTGCGGCATGCAGGCTTAGTTGCCCCAGGGCATGTGGAATCTTTGTTCCCCAACCAGGGATAGAACCCACGTCCCCTGCATTGCAAGGCAGATTTTTAACCACTGGGCCACCAGAGAAGTCCCCCATTGATTTTAAGTTGTGGTAAATTCCCAGTAATTTCCAGAGACAAGTAATCTATCAGCTGTTACCTGCGGAAGGAAGTAGAGGGAGGAACAGATTGCAAAGGAATGTGAGGATCTTTAGAGGAAGATAGAGATTTTACATTTTGATTGTCGTGGTGGCTTCATGGGGATATACATACATCTGTTACATTTAGCAAGTTGTACATTTTAAATGGATGCAGTTTATGTGAGTTATACCACAGTAAAATTAACTTTTGAAATGGAAAGATATTTCATATACATGGATTAAAAGACTCCATTTTAAAGGTATAACTTCTTCTCAAATTGATCCATAGATTAAATGCATTTTAAATAAAATTACCTGCAGGGTTGTGTGTGTGCATGCCTGTCCATGCATGTGTAAGCATGCATGTGTGAAGATTAAGAAACTGGCTCTAAAATTTACAGAGAAATGCAAAGGACACACAGAAACTAATGCAGGCTTGGAAAATAATAAGCAAGCTAGATTAATATTACATTGAGAACTGTTACACAAAATGCCATAGTAAATAAGACAAGGTGGAATCAAGGTAAGGATAGATAAATTGACCACTGGAACTACAGAGAATATCCAGAAACAGACTTACTTACACATCTATGGGTACCTCATTTTTACAAAGGAAAGACTACACTTCAGTGAGAGAAAAGTGAGAGAATATTTATAAAAAAATTTTATTTTTGATTAATAGTATGAGATTGACTGAGTATTCATATAAAAAAATGATGAATCTTATCCTGTTCCTTAAACTATGTATGAAAATCAATTTTAGATCTAAATATGTAAGAAAAAAGTGAAAGTTTTAGAAAAAATATTAGAATCAAGCTTCCTGACTTCAGGGTATACTACAAAGCTACAGTCATCAAGACAGTATGGTACTGGCATAAATACAGATATATAGACCAATGGAACAAGATAGAAAGCCCAGAAATAAACCTATGCCCCTATGGGTACATTATTTTTGACAAAGGAGGCAAGAATATACAATGGGGAAAAGACAGCCTCTTTAATAAATGGTGCTGGGAAAACTGGACAGCCGTATGTAAAAGAATGAAACTAGAACATTTCCTAACACCATACACAAAGATAAACTCAAAATGAATTAAAGACCTAAATGTAAGACCAGAAGCTATAAAACTCTTAGAGGAAAACATAGGCAGACACTTGATGACATAAATCAAAGCAAGATCCTCTGTGACCCGCCTCCTAGAGTAATGGGAATAAAAACAAAAGTAAACAAGTGGGATCTGATTAAACTTAAAAGCTTTGCACAGCAAAGGAAATGATAAGCAAGGTGATAAGACAACCCTCGGAATGGGAGAAAATAATAGCAAATGAAACAACTGACAAAGGATTAATTTCCAAATATACAAACAGCTCATACAACTCAATACCAGAAAAACAAACAACCCAATCAAAAAGTGGGAAAAAGACCTAAACAGACATTTCTCCAAAGAAGATATACAGATGGCTAAGAAACACATGGAAAGATGCTCAACATCGCTCATTATTAGAGAAATGCAAATCAAAACTACAATGAGGTATCACCTCACACTGGTCATAATGGCCCTCATCAAAAAGTCTACAAACAATAAATGCTGGAAAGGGTGTGGAGAAAAGGGAACACTCTTGCACTGTTGGTGGGAATGTAAATTGAAATAGCCTCTATGGATGGCATGGAGATTCCTTAAAAAACTAAGAATAAAACCATCCTGTGACCTAGCAATCTCACTCCTAGGTATATACCCTGAAGAAATCAAAATTGAAAGAGACACAGGTATCCCATTGTTCATTGCAGCACTATTTACAGTAGCTAAAACATGGAAGCAACCTAGATGCCCATCAACAGATGAATGGATAAAGAAGTTGGGGTACATATACACAATGGAATATTACTCAGCCATAAAAAAGGAACACATTTGAGTCAATTCTAATGAGGTGGATGAACCTAGAACCTATTATACAGAGTGAAGTGAGTCAGAAAGATAAAGATAAATACCGTATTCTAACACATATATATGGAATCTAGAAAAATGGTACTGAAGAATTTATTTACAGGGCAGCAATGAAGAAACAGACATAGAAAATAGACTTATGGACACGGGGAGAGGGGAGGAGAGGGTGAGATGTACGGAAAGAGTAACATGGAAACTTACATTACCATATGTAAAATAGATAGCCAATGGGAATTTGCTGTATGGCTCAGGAAACTCAAACAGGAGCTCTGTATCAACCTAGAGGGGTGGGATGGGGAGGGAGAAGGGAGGGAGTTTCAGAAGGGAGGGTACATATATAGGTATATATGTATACCTATAGCTGATTCAGGGATTCCCTGGTGGCGCAGAGGTTAAAGCATCTGCCTGCAATGCGGGAGACCTGGGTTCAATCCCTGGGTCGGGAAGATCCCCTGGAGAAGGAAATGGCAACCCACTCCAGTGTTCTTGCCTGGAGAATCCCAGAGATAGAGGAGCCTGGTGGGCTGCCATCTGTGGGGTCGCAGAGTTGGACATCACTGAAATGACTTAGCAGCAGCAGCTGATTCATGTTGAGGTTTGACAGAAAACAGTAAAATTCTGTAAAGCAATTATCCTTCAGGAAAAAATAATTTTAAAAAATACCTTAAGGTAGACCAAGATTTCTTAAGAACAGAAATTATTCATAATAAGATAAAGCTTTACAAGTAGGTTACATTAAAATTAAGTCAAAGCCATAATTGAAAATGTGAAAAGTGAGTTCAAATGAGAGAAAATATTTCATGCATATACCTGTCAAAATAATACCTAGAATATATAAAGAACTTTCTAAATAAATACAAAATAGTAAATCAATAGAAAAAAATGAACATTCTTGAACAGATTTTGTTTTTTAATTTAATTTTATTGTGGTAAGAACATTTAACATGAAATATAACCCTTTTAAGGGCTTTCTTGGTGACTCAGTGGTAAAGAATTTGCCTGCAATGCAGGAGACTTGGGTTCCATCCCTGAGTTGGGAAGATGCCCTGGAGGAGGGCATGGCAACCTACTCCAGTACTCTTGCCTAGAGAATCTTATAGACAAAGGAGCCTGGCAGTCTGCAGTCCATAGGATTACACAGACTCGGACATGACTAAAGCAACTAAGCAAGAGCATACCCTCTTAAAATTTTAAGTATACAATACAGTATTGTAGATTATAGGTACAGTGATTTATAGCAGCTATCTAGAACTTCCCTTGCTTAACTGAAACTATGCCCATTGATCAACAACCTCCCACTTACTCTTCCTCCTTGCTCCTGGAAACCACCTATCTACTCTTTGAGTCTGTAAATTTGACTAATTTTGATTTCTCATAGAAATAAAATCATGCCATATTTTGTCCTTCTGTGACTGCCTTATTTCACTTAGCATCACTTCCTCCAGGTTGTCACATATTGGAGAATTACATTTTTTTCCAAGGTTGGACACTGTACCGCTGTATCTGTGGATAGACATTAAAGCTGTTTCTACATCTTGGCCATTGTGAATAGTACTAAAACGGAGATGAGACTCCTAATACCTGATTTTGATTGTTTCGGGTAAACATCCAGTTGTGGGATTGCTGGCTCATGTGGTAGTTGTGTTTTTAATTTTCTGAGAAACCTTCATATTGTTTCCATAGCAGCTGCACTATTTTGCATTTTCACCAAAAGCACAGAAAGATTTGAACAGACATTTCATTTAAAAATATCCAAATGGCCAATAAACTTAGGAAAATGTGCTAAACTTTATATGTCATCATGGAAATACAAATTGAAACCACCAGAATGACTAAAATGAGAAAAATAGTTTGACAGTTCCAAATGTTAAGTAATGATGTGAAGCAAATGGAATCTTCGTCTTTTTCTTGTGAGAATATAAATTGAGATAGCCACTTTAGAAAATGCTTTGTCAGGATACACTAAACCTGAACTAGCTCATAACTTAGGACTCAGCAATTCCATTCCCTAGAGTGTATCTGACAGAACTGCATAGTTATGTTCATCAAAAGTATTCTTCAAGTATGTTTATAGCAGCATTATTTGTGATAGATTGATAATGAAAACAACCATCAATAATAGAAAGGATAAATCTGGTGAGATATTATACAGTAATAAGAGTAAATGAACTGCAGCTACATGCAGTAAGATAGATGAATCTCATAAACAACATATGGAGGAAAGAATCCAGGCACAAAAGTAGTGCATATATTTGATTCCATTCACATACAATTAACATAGAGGGAACATTGCTTATTCCTCCTTGAAGTCAAGATAGCAGTTACTCTTGTGTGGTTAGTAACAGATGGGGTGTGAGGGCATACCAGCTAAATCCGACTTTGAATCTGAGTCAGCCTTTCAACTGTCTTTGACCAAGAAAATGTAGCAGAAATGATGTCTGGAGCCTTAAGGAGTTTAGCAGGTTCCTTAATTTTTATGACCTTCAAAGTGTTAAGGAGTACTGGTCAGGCATTTTTTAGACTATATCTCTATGGGATTCGTCTTACGTCTTTTTCATGATTATGTTGGGGTCATGTGTCCTTAGGAGGAAGACCACAGAACTAAAGTGCCATTTTCATCACATCATATCAAACGTATACATTAGCAACATGGCCCGATGGTTGAACCTTGTATTTTAAGGTATATACACTTTTTACATTTTAAGGTATATTTGGAATTACTGTTTCATGAAAATAAAAAAATAAAAATAAAAAAAACAGGCAGAGTTCATCTCAGTAGATGCTGAAATATCTTATTCATTTAAGTTTGTCTAAGAACCTTAAATTTGGTAGGTACATAGGTCTGTTTGGGAAATGGATTATGAATGAAGCATCCCCTAATTATACTATAGAGAGTACCACATCTAAGAATATATTATGTAAATGACTAAGGTTCATTAATATTACATCCAGTTAAAATATTCAAAAGGTGAAAATTTTCTATGACCTTTCTATCCATGAGTTGATCTTAGTGTTATGATAATTATTTTCCTTTCTTTTTTTGGCAGTTGAGGAATAAAGAAGGAATAGTTAGCCCAGAACATTGACTGGCTTATTTTCCATATCATATCTAGTAATCAACACTTACAAAATCAATTTACAGAGACTAGAAAAACTTCTAGTCTTTCCTTGATCCTTTTTGTCCTCTAAATTTCTGCTTGTGTCATCATTAAACATGCTGTGTCCACTTTTGAGCTAGGAATGGTTAAGAAAACAAGCTCAAAATAATTAAAAGAACATTTGTTCAAACTCTACTATGTGATTGGCATAATGGTGGGTTCTCAGATAAAACATAAGAAAGAATAAATAGTAAAATTTACAGACTAGGAAAGAAGAGCAAGATGTATGTCAGGAAAAATAAGTAGTCTTATGTGATTAAAATACAGTGTACAGAGAGAGAGCAGTAAAGGAGAAAACTGTAAACCTAGTATCTGGTGGATCATAAAAGTCCTGTGTTGTCTCATAAATGCCACGAACTTCATTTTAAGTACCAGTGTGCTAAGATTGAATCTCAGCTTTTTGAAGTCTTCCCTGGTGGCTATATATGGAAGAAAGAAATTAAAATTCAATGGCCTTCCTTAGGATAGATGAAAATATACTTGAAAAGGCAAGACTTCTGAACATGAGGTAAGGAATAATTCAAACTGGAGTGTGGTCAAGTAGAAAATACTGGTCTAGGAACTATATTATCCATAATATCTGGTTCTTTAATCCATTTTTCTCATTCCACTCGGAATTACCTTGTTAGAGTAAAAATACAATCAGGTCAACCTCTGCGTTGTGGCCCCTGAGCTCCTCTACCAATTTTCTAGTGCTTATAGAGAAACAAAATTAAATGTCTTTAACAGGTCTTAAAAATCTCTATCTCATGTTTATAACTGAGTTTCTACTGGATTTCTGCATTTCAACCACACTGGCTCTTATAGGCTTACACAGCAATAATTACTTTCACTACAAGGCTACTTGATGCTTTTGAAAGCTGAGCGCCAAAGAATTGATGCTTTTGAACTGTGGTGTTGGAGAAGACTCTTGAGAGTCCTTTGACCGCAAGGAGATCAAACCAGTCCATCCTAAAGGAGATCAGTCCTGGGTGTTCATTGGAAGGACTGATGCTAAAGCTAAAACTCCAATACTTTGACCACCTGATGTGAAGAGCTGACTCATTGGAAAAGACCCTGATCCTGGGAAAGATTGAAGGAGGGAGAAGAAGGGGACAAGGATGAGATGGTTGGATGGCATCACTGACTCAATGGACGTGAGTTTGAACAAGCTTCAGGAGTTGGTGATGGACAGGGAAGCCTGGTGTGCTATAGTCCATGGAGTCGCAAAGAGTTGGAACCCACTGAGTGACTAAACTGAACTGACAGGCTACACAGGCTGCTCTCTGTATGTGGAATGCCCTGGCCATCTTTCCCTCTAATTCCAAGCATTTCCTCTACAGATGTATCCTCTGGAAAGCTTTCACTGGCCTCTCTTTTGTAAATTGCCATTATTCAGTTTCATACTGTATTAGGGTTCTCAGAGAAACAGAGCTAGTAGGAGGTGATAGATAGATAGACTGACAGACAGACAGGTAGATAGATAGAGATTTAGAAAGAGACTTATGAGGGATTGGCTCACATGATTATGGAGAGTAAATCCTATGATCTGCTGTCTGCAAGTTTGACACCAAGGAAAGCCAATTGTTCAGTTCAGTTCAGTTGCTCAGTCGTGTCCGACTCATTGCAAACCCATGGACTGCAGCACACTAGGCTTCCCTATACATCACCAACTCCTGGAGCTTACTCAAACTCATGTCCATTGAGTCGGTGATGCCATCCAAGCATCCTCTGCCCTCCCCTTCTCCTCCCACCTTCAATCATTCCCAGCATCAGGGTGTTTTCAAATGAGTCAATTCTTTGCATCAGCTGGCTAAAGTATTGGAGTTTCAGCTTCAGCATCAGTCCTTCCAATGAATATTCAGGACTAATTTCTTTTAGGATGGACTAGTTTGATCTCCTTGCTGTCAAGGGACTCTCAAGAGCCTCTCCAACACCACAGTTCAAAAACATCAATTCTTTTGTGCTCAGCTTTCTTTATAGTTCAACTCTCACATCCATACATGACCACTGGAAAAACCATAGCCTTGACTAGATGGATCTTTGTTGGCAAAGTAACGTCTCTACTTTTTAATATGCTGTCTAGGTTGGTCATAACATTTCTTCCAAGGAGCAAGTGTCTTTTAATTTCATGGCTGTAGTCACCATCTGCAGTGACTTTGGAGCCCCCCAAAATAAAGTCTGTCACTGTTTCCACTTCTTCCCCATCTATTTGCCATGAAGTGATGGGACCAGATGCCATGATCTTCGTTTTTGGAATGTTGAGTTTTAAGGCAACTTTTTCACTCTCCTCTTTCACTTTCATCAAGAGGCTCTTAAGTTCTTCTTTGCTTTCTGCCATAATGGTGGTGTCATCTGAATATCTGAGTTTATTGATATTTCTCCCAGCAGTCTTGATTCCAGCTTGTGCTTCATCCAGTCCAGCATTTCTCATGATGTACTCTGCATATAAGTTAAACAAGCAGGGTGACAATATACAACTGTGACCTACTCCTTTCCTGTTTTGGAACCAGTCTGTTGTTCCATCATACTGTTGCTTTTTGACCTGCATACTGACTTCTCAGAAGGCAGGTCAGGTGATCTGGTGTTCCCATCTCTTTAAGAATTTTCCACAGTTTGTTGTGATCCACACAGTTAAAGACTTGGACATAGTCAATAAAGAAAAATGTAGATGTATTTCTGGAACTCTCTTGCTTTTTTGATGATCCAACAGATGTTAGCAATTTGATCTCTTGTTCCTCTACTTTTTCTAAATCCAGCTTGAATATCAGGAAGTTCATACTTCACATACTGTTGAAGCCTGGCTTGGAGAATTTTGAGCATTACTTTGCTAGTGTGTGAGATGAGGAAAGGCAGTGGTATAATTGAATTCCAAATCACAAGGCCTAAGAACATGAACCACTTATGTATGAAGGCAGCAGAAGATCCAAGTTTGTCCTTCCTCAGCTTTTGTTCTATTTAGGCCCTCAATGGATTGGATAATGGCCACAGTGTTAGTGAAAGTAATCTTTTCTCAGTCTCCTGATTCAAATTTTAATCACTTCTGGAAACATGCTCATAAAAACCTCCAGAAGTAATGCTTTAACAGCTATTTGGATAGCCCTTTTTCTGGTCAAATAGAACATAAAATTAGCCATCACAGTAGAGTTCACTTAATTTGTCTCCCATCTCTCAAAGATTAATATCCTTTTGCTATTCACTCTTCCTTCTCCTGGACCACCAGTTCTTCTCTTTATAATTTTCAAGTGTACATGAATACGTGTATTTCTCAATTAAAAAACAAAGAAATCTTTCTTGACCTTATGCTGCTGCTAAGCCTCTTCAGTCATGTCCGACTCTGTGCGACCCCATAGACGGCAGCCCACCAGGCTCCTCTGTCCCTGGGACTCTCCAGGCAAGGATACTGGAGTGGGTTTCCATTTCCTTCTCCACTCTTGACCTTACAGTATCTTTCAAATACATGTCCGTTTTTCTCTTTAGAAGAGTCTTCTACGAATTGTCACAAATTTCTCCCTTCTCATTCTTCACTGACTTCAGTTCAGCCAGGTTGTAGTTCTGAACTCTCTTCCACAATGAGTCTCATTAAGGCGATGCCTGGCAGATGTATTGGTAAGGACACGTGGACAAAGCTCAGTCTTTCTCCATATGTCATGCGTCACCAGCAGTCAGATCATAGGGCCATTCTGCCCTCCGTGGCTCGGTTCCCTCACTTGAGTTTCAGGGCCCTACAGTTGGGCGGTTTCTTTCGCCTTGTTGAGAGCAGTCTTCTCATCTTGTTAGCTGGCTCCTCTTCCTCGCTCTGTTTTCACGAGGGTGTACCTGAGGAGTCAGTCTTTTTTTTTCTCCACATTGTTGTTTTTGTTCAGTCGCTCAGTCGTGTATTTAGGCTGCTCTGGGTCTTCATTGCTGCCCGTGGGCTTTCTCTCGTTGCAGGCACCGGCTTCTCACTGTGGGGGCTTCTCTTGCTGTGGAAGAGAACGTATCTCCCGTGGGCTTCAGGAGTGGTGGCATGTGGGCTCAGCAGTTGCAGTGCGTGGGCTGATTTGCCTCGCAGCCAGCGGGATCTTCCTGGCCCAGGGATCAAACCCACATCCCCTGCATGGACAGGAGGGTTATTCACTAGACCACCAGGGAAGTCAAGAATCCATCTTTACATCTCTCTTTGATTCTATCCACACCCTCTCACATAGTGATTTTATCTAATACCACTTGTATGCTTATCAGTCTGAGTTTTATAGGGTAAGCCCAGAACTGACCTCTGGACTTTGGAGTAAAATATCTAATAATTCAATATGTTTGCTTGTATTACTAAGAGAAACCTTAAACTTAAAAATTAGTTTCTGGGAATTCCCTGGCAGATCAGTGGTTAAGACTCCATGTTTTCACTGCTGAGGGTATGGCTTCAATCCCTGGTTAGGGAACCAAGATCCTATAAGCCTTGACATACAGTGTGGCCAAAATGAAAAGAAACAATAAAAAGCTTTTCTATTCTAGGAAGTTTCCCCTCAAGCCATCTGGGTTAAGTGGGAGCTATCAAAATTTGCCTCATATAGATGGACCTAGAGATTGTCATGCTGATAAAGTAGGTTAGACAGAGAAAGATAAATATCATGTAATATTGTTTGTATGTGAAATCTAAAAACGTGATACAAATGAAGCTATTTACAAAGCAGAAGTTGAGTCACAGATGCAGAAAACAAGCTTAAGGTTACTAAGGAGGAATAGGGGAGGGATAAATTAGGAGATTAGGATTGACATATAACATTACTATATATAAAATAGATAGCTAATAAGAACCTCCTGTATAGCACAGGGAACTCTATTCAATATTCTGTAATGACCTAATAGGAAAAGAATCTAAAAAAGAGCGCATGTATGTATAACTGATTCACCTTGCTGTGTAGCAGAAATGAATACAATATTGTAAATCCTTTATATTCCAATCAAAAAAAAGAAAAAATAAAACTGGGGGTATTTTTATTTTAAAAATTTAGCTTCTGACCTCTCAATTCAGAGCCTGTTCCTCTGTCAGTCTTCCCTGTTTCAGTTAGAGTCCTCATTTTATTTACATGATTCTCAAACTCTAGGGTCAAATTTACTTCCTGTCTCTTATATTCTTACCCCACCTCTTCCAGCAGTTAGCAAAGTCTGTTGACTCAACCTTAAAAACCTATCAAGAACCTGGCCAATTCATAGGGGACATAGAAGAAACCTGCTATTATTACCATCTCTTGTATGAATTACCGTAATTGCCCTCTAACCAGTCTCTATATTTCTATTTGTTGCCCTATTTAATCTTCTAAACAGGCAGCTGAAATGATCTTATTAAAAAAGTAAGATGAATTTACCTTTATAGGGAAACTTCTTCAGTGGTATTAAGACTTGCTCTCAGAGCGAAGACAAAGTTCTTAAACCTGTGAGGCTCTACACCATCTGGTCCTCTGCTGACTCTCTGATCTAATTTCTTGATTCTCCTTTTCTTTGATTCTACTTCAGTCTCAGCGGTCATCTTGCTGTGACTTTTTTTTTCTTTTTTAAACTAAGAAATTTCTCAGTGTGGGAGTTTTTGGCACCAACAAAATAAGCTTTCAGGACCCAGTTAATTAACTAAAAGAAGGGCTTCTATTCTGGTTGGTATCTAAATTTCTTAGGGTCTAGGAAGGTGCCTGTATGTCTGTGCTTTGTTGCGTAAAGTAGACCAATTCAAAAGAAGGCTGGTTAATGAGCACACAGATTCCCATGATCCCTCCCACTTCCTTGCTACTGTTATCTTCAGAAATAGGGCAAGATCCTTTTAAGTTGGCAGATCAGAAATTGATGATTTACTGATAGCTTGCTTATGACTGATTCAGGAATAGGGAAGTGCTAAGTTGGTAGGTAGAAGTTATTATTAACGTGTTTTGGAAAATACTGATTCTCTACCTTGGCTCAAGCTTACTGAATAAGAATGTTAATATGCTATAACTAGTGAATCAATATTTTAAAGAAGTTGTTATATAATTTTTATGCTTATCAAGGTGTAAACTTAACTGCAAAATATTCCCTAGTGATCTTTTTAAAAATGCTAATAATTGGGTTTAACCTTGGAACTCTGATTTAATAAGCAGCAGGATTGAGAGTTCATGGTCAAACAGAGCTAGAGATCAATATTTGTTGAATGAATAAAGTGAGTGACCACTGATTAAAATGTGAATTATTATACACTTACATTCCTTGACAATTCAGTTATGTTCTTTCTCCCTTGGATTGTCTTTAGTTCCTCAATGTGAAGGGAAGACTAAATATTAAATTCCCTTCTTCATATTATGGTTGAGAAAGTCCTCATTAGCTCATGTCTGAAATGGCTCTTGTTTTGCTGTTTTCTCTTTACTGAAGCCAGAGCTGTATTTCTAGAAATCAACCAATCTTATTATGTGCATATTTTAAAACTTGTGTTTCTCTTTATTAATCTGGAACCTTCTGGTTGTGACAGAAACTCAACTCAAACCAACTTGAAGGAAAAAAAAATTTTTTTTGAATTGGCTAACATAACAGAACTAAGTTAAATCTAGGATTCCAGTTTTACCCTAAGTTCTCCCTTTTGCTTAATTCTTTTTTGTCATTTCAGTTTGCTTTCTAGTGCTTTAGCATTCCTGGTAACCCAAGAAAAATTTCAAGATTAACTCAGATATTCAGCTCGGATCAGGGGTTTGTCTCTTAGCCGCCCTGGAGCCAGAAGTACGGAAATGGTCTAAGTGGTCCAACACGTGCCTCTTATGAGTGTACGTTTTTCTGTTTCTGAGAGTGTTTATATAGATTTGCACCACCCAATACATATACACTGAGATTGGTCCGAAGGGAAAAAGAGGGGAGTCTTACCAGGAGAAGGAAGGAAAAATCCAGAGCAGACAAAATGACACAATAGGGTATATTCAGGATAATTTAATTGAAGTGTTATGCCAGTCCCCAAAGCACTGCTATGTGCATGCTAAGTTGCTTCAATTGTGTCTGACTCTTTGCAACGCCAAGGACTGTAGCCTACCAGGCTCCTATGTACATGGAATTCTCCAGGCAAGAATACTAGGGTGGGTTACCATTGCCTTCTCCAGGGGATCTTCCTGACCCAGGGATCGAACCAGCGTCTCTTACATTTCCTGCATTGTCAGGAGGTTCTTTACCACTAGCACCACCAAACCACTACTAATTGCACCCTATTTACCTCTATAGGCCTGAAGATCATGACTTCTCCTCCTGTACCCAGCATTTCAGTCACACTGAGCGACTTGTTTCTGGAACATGCCATGATCATTTATATTCTTGCCTCTGCTCAGGGTGTTTCTTATATCAGGAATACCTGCCAAATGTCTATTCATTTTTCAAGACATATCTTTTAATTATCTATTGCTGTAGAACAAATCACTTTGAAATTTAATTATTTATAAAAGCCATTTTATTATTTACTCATGAGGCTACAGTTTGGGCAGCACTCAGCAGAACAGCCCATCTCTGTTTAAGTAGTCATCCTGAACATCTCAGAGGGCTGGGGCCTCACCTCTCAGGAAGAGGTGGAGTGGGCTCAAGTATCTGAGACCTCACTTCTCACTGTCAGCTCAGTCACTGTTCACCTAAAGCCACTCACAGGGGCATCTTAATTCCCCTCCATGTGGCCTGGGCTTCTCCTATGTTAGCCTGACAGTTCAGCTAAAAGAGAGAGGAGTGAAAGCTGCTTAACTCCTAATGGCTCCAGACATCACTTCTGCTATATTCTCTTGGTCAAAGACAGCTGAAAGGCTGACTCAGATTCAAAGGAAGGGGGAGTAAGCTTAGTGGCATACTCATTTTAAGTGGTGGCAGTGGGTGGGTGGGTTGTATGACTCTTCTTCCAAAGCCACCTGCAGTATAAGTTCAACCTTATTTCCGTTTTCCAACAGACTGACTCAACTTCTGAATGACACCAATTAAAGTTAATAATGTTGTGTGTCTATTATTTGAAAAGAGTGCTTCTCATAGTATGCTCAACAGAATTTTTTGGAAAGCCAATATATCTACTATAGAAGGAAAAAAAAAAGATTTTAGTCAACTAAATTGTAAAGGGTTTCCCTATTACAGGAAGGCTTAGCTTTTTAAATATGCTAATGTGCATTTTAAACCCAGTGAGTAAGGAGGAGTAAGGAGGCTGCTTAGAGAATGAGAAAAGTTGCACAGTAGAGCATTTGACTTTGAACTCTTTATATAGAGCAATTTCTGGGAAAGTATTCCATAATCCATGCTTTGGAAAATCTTGCCTAAACATTTTTTTACAAACTTGTAATAGTCCCCTTGTCATATAATATTATAATTATTTGTATATAGTACTGTGAGTCCTCCAATCATGAAATTTTTTTCATTTGTTTTATGTCCAACTATCCCAGAGCCTACCACATAGTAGTCTTTTTGTAAACATTTCAGGAAGAAGGGATAAAGAAAAAGAGTGAAGAGGGTAGGGAGGAAACTGAGTTTTAACCCATCTCATAAGCCCAGCCTCCATGTATGCAAACTGACCACTTATGCAGTCCCCAATTTGTTTTTTAGAATCCTGTCTTCCTGTGCAGATTCTACAGGGGGGCTTATCATTATTTTAGGTCAGATAAAACCATGTTTCTCCTGGATATTTCCACTGTAATAGAAATAATAGTAGCCCCTGAATGATGTCCACATCCTAATCTCTAGAACCAGTAATAGGTTACCCAGCAAGTGGAATTAACGTTGCATGTGAAGTTAAAGTTGCTAATCAACTGAACTTAAAATAGATTATTTTGGATTGTCTGAATGAACCCAATATAATCACCATCTGAACCACCACAGAAGCCCCAATATAATCACAAGAATTCTTAAAAGTGGAAGGGGGGAACAGAAAAGAAAAACAGAGCAGTGAAGTGTGAGAACTCAGCCAGATGTTGGTGTTTTTATAATAGAGAAAGGAGACAATGGACTAAGGAATGACCTCTAATGGTGACCTCTAGAAGCTGGAAAAAGCAAAGTTATGGACTCTTCTCTAGAGCCTCTAGAAGGAAAACAGCTCTGCTGATACGTAAGCCCTGAGACCCATCTTGGATTTCTGACTACAAGAACTATAAGATAATAAATTTGCATTGCTGTAAGCTATTAAGTTTCTGATAATTTGTTACAGCACCCATAGAAAACTAATACAGCCATGGTTGATTGCCATATTTTCTGGTTGACTAGTGATTTAAAAGAAATTAAAAGCAAGGATGGTACAGCCCTGGCTGCACTTAATTTATTTTAATAGATTCAGTTTTAATTACCTTCATGTGACTCTGTAGAATGTTAGCAAATACACAGTAGCCCATTTGTAAAACTGACTAATCTATATTAATAGATGCTCTCAGTATGGTATTTGGTTCTGGGCTAGTTCTGCTATAGGAAAGCATGCATGAATATTTGTGGAATATAGAATTGGTAATTCTTTAGGTTATATAACTCTGAGAAACATTGTGCTTTGAGGATGATTTGCAGCTTACAGAAGTAGAACAGTTTTAGAAGAAAAGAAGCATTTCAAAATATGAGAATTTTAATAAAATATAAATAATTCATCCAAAGTATGTTTAGTTATTTAAGTTTTCTTTCCTCAAGTAACCAATAAGCATCTCTCCTGTGTTTTTCATGGTCTCAGGTCGGGGGGATATACTAGTGAGGTGAAAGCGAAAGTCACTCCGTCCTGTCTGACTCTCTGCAACCCCATCGACTACACAGTCCATGGAATTCTCCAGATCAGGATACTGGAATAGGTAGCTGGTCCTTTCTCCAGGGGATCTTCCCAACCCAGGGATCGAATCCAAGTCTCCCACATTGCAGGCAGATTCTTTACCAGCTGAGCCACCAGGGAAGTCCGGCATGATCAATTAAGGTCCATGTCTTTTACTGGAAGCAACTGACAAAAATTTTATATTGAATCAATGTGAATAATGCTCTAATAATATTTACAGAGTATTATAGATTAGATGAGAGTTTAACTATCCAACTTTTAAGAAATAAACGTTATGATGCCATTAATATTGCACTGTACCTTTAAAATATTCAGATGAACAACTATAAAAATAGGTTCCAGGAAGAGGAAAAGGTAAAAGCATTTCTATCTCAAAAAAAATACACGTGGTTGAGAGATGGAGAGTGATTTTTGGCCCTGGGTAGAAACTGTGCATGAAAGATGAAGCATGGTAGAAGGGGAGGAAGATATTGAAAATTTTCCTGGGGAAACCATGCAATAACTATGAATATGAGGGTCTTTGTAAACATACCAACAACATTGGATTTCACTGTGAAGGATGTGGGGAACAAAGAGCTTTTAAGCAAACCCATAAGAGTAAATTTTCTTCAGAGAAATTAAAGATATGTGGATGATGAATTAGAGAGATTTTATTAAAATGATTCAGAACAACATGATGAAAAGCTAAACTAGAAAGGTGTTATTGGTTGAGATTGTCTGGAGATTAGAAAATTGGATGACCCAATGAGCAGATTCTATAGATTTGGTGATTGGAGAAAAGTAGAATTTTAAAAAACCAACGCTAATGGTAGTAGTTCAGGCAACTGGTGAAACTGCCTTTCCTTATTCAGATATAATAAGGAAAACAGGTATATCACTTACCATGATTGTGTTTCTTTCTGATGACAATAATAAAAAATACAACTCAAACTTGTGCTACAAAATAAGAAAACACAAAGTCTTGTATATCTTAAATTATAATAAAACTTTGAAGAGGCTTGATGTGGTGAGTCAAATAATATAATCCAAACCAGTTTATATCTCCTTTCAACTCTACTTACATTGTCTTTTTACTTATATTGATTCATAGCACTGTCTTCAACAAATATTTCTACACAATGGTACTTGTTAAAAATGTGTCTCGATTGTTTTGAATATTTTACCAGATTTAGGTATGAAAATTACAGGTCTTCTAAATTCCACTCCTTTGCAGAGTAAAAAATAAATGATTAAAATTAAAAGTAAGATCTCCATGTATATATGCTTTCCATAGTTGAAATATTGTAAAACTCAACTATAGAACTGTAAGGTTAAAACCTGTATTCTAAATATTTGAACTCTCACAATTAATTAGCTCAAATCCACTGTTACTTTTGTAGGAATAAATTTCAAGATTCCATCTTTGCAAGCTTTATGTTTTAGTAATTAAAATTTAGTAATTTATCTTTAGTAAATCTTAAGGAGCTGAACATTTCTGTTCTTTCACTTCTTAAATAAATTGATGAAAGATTTTTGATTGATTATGAATGGAATGCAACCCAAATTAAAGGTTTTGGTCATAAATCAAGTTCAGTACCATTGTAGAGCACTTAAACTGATACCCAAGTAATTGTTAAAATGTTTAAATATTTCTAAAATCCAGTTGATGATGGCAGAAAAGGCACAAGTAAATTCATGTTGAAATGTGTTTTAATGCAACAGCAACCATATATACACAAAATTATAATTTTTCTATTTCTAAACATATGTATTTATGAATTTTGACTGTAGCTTATTTCAAAGCAATTACTAATTTATGTTACACAAGAAATTCTAAGTGTATTTCTTGATTAACAGCTTGTTTTACTCAAATCTTGACATAAATGGCTGGCATTCCAAGTGTTTTGCAGGGACAGCTGAGTCTAAACGTTCTATGCTAGACCTGAAAATATAACTTTTCCCTAAGTGTCCTATTATAAGTATTTTATAGACAATATTCTCATTCTGCCTTCAGAAGGGAGACTTTACATCTGGAAAAGAAGAGTGAAAAAAAGACTGGTCCTCTTCCAGATAGCCACGTGTTAAAGTTAGAACACTGATCATTACACATGAATTTTGCCCATTATTATACAAGATCATAGCAGGAGCTGAAAGTAAAATTTTAATGCAACTACTATAAATAATGCATTACTAAAAATGAAAAACCTAGGATAAATGTTGAACTGAACAGGACTTGAGACAATAGGCATATATTCAGGCAAACTTGGATATATCTTCACCTATATATTAAGACGTTGTGATTATGAATTCAGACTATGTATGGCAAACACATCATAAAGGTTAAACAATAAGAAAAAAACACTAAACCTTACATTTATGTCAAAAATGCCTACGTCTGCTATTTCCATGGTGCTCATATGGTTCAGGTTCCAGACTTCTTGATCAGTTGACACAGTGCGCTAGCAAGAATGTATTAAGGGAGTCTTACGGAATGGAATAAAAATCTGACTCTGCCGACTCCTAGCTCTGTGACCATTAATATACAAGCTACTTTTCTGAAATTCAGCAGATTACCTTTTAATATGGGGATGATGCTATTTCCATTAAAGTGTTCTGATAAGGATAAAGTGAGTTCACACCAGCAAAGTGCTAATATTATTGTAGTAGCTCAATAATTTAATATCCTTCTGTTTGCCCCTTTCCCTTCATTTCACTTTTATGTCAAGAGTGAGATACTTCCCACCCATACATCCACATTAAAAAGACTAAATCAAGTGTAGGGACTGTCTCTAAAAAGTCTTCCTTCTCCAAGTTTTACTGGGATGAGGACACATTTGGGTGCTGGCAAAAGGATTTGTAGTCAGTTAGCACTGAACACTGGGCTTCCTTGGTAGCACAGTTGGTAAAGAATCTGCCTGCAATGCGGGAGACCTGGGTTCAGTCCCTGGGTTGGGAAGATCCCCTGGAGGAGGCCCTGGCAACCCACTCTGGCATTCTTGCCTGGGGAATCCCCAAGGAGGGAGGAGCCTAGCAGGCTGCAGTCCATGGAATAGCAGAGCTGGACATGACTGAGCGACTAAGCACAGCACCGCACAGCACTGAACATAACTGTCGGTGGATTCGAGGAAGAAATGAAACTGTTGAAAGGTCTAATGGTACATTTTAGATTCTAGGACTTCCAATATGAGTTTCGATGATGTCAGGGAGGCACCCCCCCCACCTCCCACCCAACCACCTTTTGTGGGCATGGGGAGTTAGGAGATCTGTTGAAAGAAAGAAAATATCATGTGTTCAAATATCATAAAGTGATCCTTTGAATAAACTAGCAATCAATAAAGAGGAAAGTAACAGTTCCTGTATGTCTCCCCAAAGATGACTTTGTTGAATCAAAATGACCTTGAATATACATAGTGAATAAATTGCCATATATGTAAAAATATAAATCACTCATAAAAATCATTAAATAAAATAACAAATTAAAAAACCAGGGGTCATGAGCAAGTCATTATAGAAGAGGTGCCCTGAAATGTCATTAAACGTGAAACAATTTTCAGCTACACTGATCTAAGAATTGCAGACATGAGACAAAAATGAAATATACAAATATGACACACCATTTTACATCCATCAGATTAGCAAAAATTAAGTTTAACAGTAGCAATTGTTAGCAAAGATGTGAGAAAATGGAATCACAAAATCATGTTAATGTGTTGGAGAGCAGAGTTACAATACTACTTAATAAAACTGTCAGTGTGCAACCCTATGACTAACAATTGTACTGCTGGGATTATTTTCTACACGTGTTCTCTAAAATGTGTAATAGGAGACTTGTGAAAGAATATTTATGACACCATTATTAATAAAAACAAAATTCTACAAATGATCAAGAGCTAATGCTGAAAAAATGGAAAATTTAGTATGATATATTTTTACACTTCAATGCTTGACACCAATTAAAAGGAAAGAAGTATACTCCTTTATACCACAGGTCATCTCAAAAACTATGTTTTGACAGAAATAGGTTATTTGAAGAATGATATATATATATAATAAAAACATATGCAAATCTCAAGCCATAGATAATGCTACATATAAGTTGAGTTCAGTCACTCAGTTGTGTCCAGCTCTTTGTGACCCCATAGACTGCAGTATGCCAGGCTTCTCTGTCCATCACCAACTCCTGGAGTTAACTCAAACTCATGTTCATTGAGTCAATGATCCCATTCAACCATCTCATCCTCTGTCATCCCCTTCTCCTCCAGCCTTTAATCATTCCAGCATCAGGGTCTTTTCAAATAAGCCTGTTCTTCGCATCAGGTGGCCAAGGATTTAGAGTTTCAGCTTCAGCATCAGTCCTTCCAATGAATTTTCAGGACTGATATCCTTTAGGTTGGACTGGTTGGATCTCCTTACAGTCCAAGAAACTCTCAAGAGTCTTCTTCAACATCACAGTTCAAAAGCATCAATTGTTCGGCACTCATCTTTCTTTATAGTTCAACTCTCACATCCATACATGACTCCTGGAAAAACCAAAGCTTTGATCAGATGAACCTTTGTTGGCAAAGTAATGTCTCTGCTTTTTAATAGTCTGTCTAGGTTGGCTATAACTTTTCTTTCAAGGAGCACACATCTTTTAATTTCATGGCTGCAGTCACCATCTGCAGTGATTTTTGGAGCCCCCAAAATAAAGTCTGTCACTGTTTCCATTGTTTCCCCATCTATTTGCCATGAAGTCATGGGACCAGATGCCATGATCTTCGTTTTCTGAATATTGAGTTTTAAGCCAACTTTTTCACTCTCCTCTTTCACTTTCATCAAGAGGCTCTTTAGTTCTTCTTTGCTTTCTGCTATAACTGTGGTGTCATCTGCATATCTGGGGTTATTGATATTTCTCCTGGCAATCTTGATTCCAGCTTGTGCTTCATCCAGTCCAGCATTTCTCATGATGTACTCTGCACAAGGTAAATAAGCAGGGTGACAATATACAGCCTTGACGTACTCCTTTTCCAGTCTGTACTTTTAACCAGTCTGTTGTTCCATGTCCAGGTCTAACCATTGCTTCGTGACCTGCATACAGATTTCTCAGGAGGCAGGTCAGGTGGTCTGGTATTCCCATCTCCTAAAGCAATAGAGGAAAACAATAGAATGGAAAAGGCTAGAGATCTTGTCAGAGAAGGCAATGGCAACCCACTCTAGTATTCTTGCCTGGAAAATCCCGTGGGCTGAGGAGCCTGGAAGGCTGCAGTCCATGGGGTTACGAAGAGTCAGACATGACTTCACTTTCACTTTCACTTTTCACTTTCACGCATTGGAGAAGGAAATGGCAACCCACCCCAGTGTTCTTGCCTGGAGATTCCCAGGGACGGGGGAGCCTGGTGGGCTACCATCAGTGGGGTCGCACAGGGTCGGACACGACTGAAGCGACTTAGCAGCAGCAGAAGCAGCAGAAATCTTGTCAAGAAAATTAGAGATACCAAGGAAATATTTCATACAAAGATGGGCTCGATAAAGGATAGAAAAGGTATGAACCTAACAAAACCAGAAAAGATTAAGAAGAGGTGGCAAGAATACACAGAAGAACTGTACAAAACAGATCTTCAGGACCCAGATAATCACAGTGGTGTGATCACTCACCTAGAGCCAGACATCGTGAAATGTGAAGTCAAGTGGGCCTGAGGAACCATCACTACGAACAAAGCTAGTGGAGGTGATGGAATTCCAGTGGAGCTATTTCAAATCCTGAGAGATGATGCTGTGAAAGTGCTGCACTCAAAATGCCCGCAAATTTGGAAAACTCAGCAGTGGTCCCAGGACTGGAAAAGGTCAGTTTTCATTCCAATCCCAAAGAAACGCAATGCCAAAGAATGCTCAAACTACCGCACAATTGCACTCATCTCACACGCTAGTAAAGTAATGCTCAAAATTCTCCAAGCCATGCTTCAGCAATACGTGAACCGTGAGCTTCCAGATGTTCAACCTGGATTTAGAAACGGCAGCCGAACCAGAGATCAAATTGCCAATATCCATTGGATCATTGAAAAATACTACACATGGATATATATATATATATATATATATATGTATATATATATATATATATATAAATGTGTTGTCTGTACCCATCCATGTCTATCAGAAGTTGTTATCCATTCATGAATTTACCCATGTTTCTACAATCCATTAATATATTCATTTATGTTTTAAAATGTACTAGAATAATAGGAATAAAATTAATAAGCATGATTGCCTGGGAATGAGAAGGCAGTTGCTGAAATGAAACTAGATAAAAACAAAGAACACTGTAACTTCATTTATAATTTGTTATCTTTTTATAATTTAAGAAAATAAAGGAAGCAAATTTTAGAAAATGTAATAATTGTCTATTTTTTGGTGGTATGCACAACTATAGGTTATGCCATTCTAACTTTTCATTTTAATCTTTCTTCTTTGTCCAGAAATAAGATTTCTAAATGAAAGAATTAAATATATGTAATACTGGGTTTTTAGCCCTTGAAATCTGAATATGTTTTTATTGAGTAGAAAAGGCAAATACAGTCCTTTGTGGCATTTGTAATGGGCTATGAAACAATTCATAAAGAAGTGGAATTTGGCATCTTTCTAGAGGATCCAAATCTCCAAACCCTTGCCCTGGTAATTATGTCTGCCAGTGAGAGAAGCGGCTCTGAGAAATGAAGTAATTATGGAAGCTTAGAGGTAGAAGAGAACTCAAGAAACCACCCAGGAAGATCCTGTCTGAGTGATAAAGAAACTGGCATCTATGTAGTTGCAGCAACTTGGCAAAAATTATGTATTCTCATTATTGGCAGTCAGTTCTCTGGACTTCTCATTGAACACACCACACAGAGTCACATGTGCTCCTTCTGGGAACCCAAATTACTTTTTCCTGTCCTAGCGACTTTTGCTTCTGGGCAAAAGCAGTGAAGTCAGAAGCAATGCCAATTAGCCATTCTTGTGTTCTTCCCTGAGCCAGATAGCAGGGGTGGGGGATCTACCTCAAGGTCTGGGCTTTCATCCATCAGCTGTCAGATCCATTCAAGGGACACACCCAGCTCCTGCTTGTCCCTGTATCATCACCCAGGTTGTGCTTCACTCTCGTTGATTTCAGGAAAATCCGGAGGGCAGAGTTCCTTCTTGGGAGATGCAATTTTTCAGGGCCTTGAAGGCTTGTAAGGGGCTTATTAATAAAGGTTGGAATTAATTACAAGAGAAGGCCAGTGGAGCTTAACCACCTATTGCTCTGGAAGGACAACAGGCACCAAAAGAGTGACTGTTATTGATTAAGCATTTTGATTGCCTGCTTGGACAGTCAATCAATACTAAAAAGTCAAATTCGTCAAAATATTAAACAAAGTTAAGACAAGGATTTGAGCTTGGAGCCTGAATTCCTGATGTTTTGCCAAAAGTTAGGTGGAAACCTGTTTGCATTCACGTGAATTTCAGGAAAATAAGTGAAGGCAGAGTGATGGATTATTGAGCTGCTTGAAAAGCAATAGCTGCTGCCTGGAGCTCTTGTAATTTACTCTGGAAACATGTGTCCTGAGGCTTGTGGTAAGAGTAGATCAGATATAATGGGTATTTTTTTTTCAGCATTGGAATGTAAGGGATATTTTTCTTTCAATTAAGGACTGAACAGCAGCTCCTTATTGGAGAATCCATTTCAAGTGTTAAAGGAATGTAGGTGATTGTTCTCATTTTATAATTGAAAATAGTCAAACCGTTCTAAAAAACAGTGCTTCCAAGATCTAAAAGAGAAGTCAAGGCAGAATGGAAGGTTCATGCCATTTCTACCTCAAAGGCAACAGCTAACATGTACCTGGTGCTTAGTAGTAGATGGAGGGCTGCCCTGGTGGCTCAGACGGTAAAGGATCTACCTGTAATGCTGGAGACCCAAGTTCGATCCCTGAGTCAGGAAGATCCCCTGGAGAAAGGAATGGCAACCCACTCCAGTAATCTTGCTCGGAGAATTCCATGGACAGAGGAGCCTGGCAGGCTACAGTCCATGCGGTCACAAAGAATTGGATTCACCTGAGCGACCGCCACTTCACTTCACTTAATGAGAGATCAGGCAAAAAAAAAAAAAAAAAAGAAATTGATTCATTTAATTCTCATAATAAACCTCTGAGGCAGGTATTAATATTATCTTTAACTTGTAGCAGGAAAGGGGTCCCTCCCAGGGTCTGAAAATGGGCTCTTGTCTAACACTCAGAAATGTCCAAGGGGACACACATGTTGACTAAGCAAGAGACTTTATTGGGAAGGGACCCCTGGATGGAGAGCAGCCGGGTAAGGGAATTCAGGAGAACTGCTCTGCAACATGACTCACAGTCTAGGGTTTTATGGCAATTGTGTTAGTTTTGGGTTGTCTTTGACTAATCATTCTGATTCAGGGTCCTTCCTGGTGACATACACATCACATCGCTCAGCCAAAATAGATACCAGCGAGAAGGATTCTGGGAGGTTAGTAGGATGTGTAGACTGGAGTCTCCCCTCCCCTTTTGTCCTTTCCTGAACTCTTTCAGTTGGTGGTAGCTTGTTAGTTCTGCATTCCTTACCAGGACCTCATGCGGTAAGATAACTCATGTAAGTGGTTACTATGGTGCCCAACCAAGGTGGGTGATTTCAGCCACTTTTATGGATAAGGAAACCATCATAGAGAAATAATTCTTCCCAGTGTTCACTCAACTGTTAGTAGCAGAGCTATGATCTGAATTGAGAAAGTTTGTATCCCTACCACTAGACTAGTAGCTTTCCAGTTTAACACAAACCAGAATCACTTGGAAGGCTTCTTAAGCCACAGGAGGCTGGACTCTGTCCCCAGAGTTTCTGATTTAGCAGGTCTGGGGTGTGACCAAAGAATCTGAATTTCTAACGAGATCCAAATTAATGCTGTCCTGGTCTAGGATTCAGGCTTTGAGAACTACTGTCCTAGGCTATAGGACTTGACATATCCCTGCTTCCCTAACTAAAATTCTATAACATTCACACTGCAAGTGGCTCATACTTCCCTAATTAAGATTCTATAATATTCACACTGCAAGTGGCTCATAGATGTGATTCTTAGACTGTCCTTTCCTTTCATGTGGGGGGGGGGGGTCACAGCTAATCACCCAAGCATAACACCATGGATAATGAAAACTTTTTAATTATAGCACTTATGTTTGCCTTTTTATTAAAGTTTATATAAAATTATTCACAATCTATGCTTCCTCCCACCTCCCACCTCTAGCTATGACTAACCGTTGGCTATATCTACAAACGTTCTTTTTCTTCGTTAGATTTCACATGGAATAGAGATCATACAGTACTGTCTTTCTCTCTCTGACTTACTTCACTTAGCATAATGCCCTCAGTATCTATTCGTGGTGTCACAGATGGCATGATTTTGTTCTTTTTATGGCTAATATTCCATTCTATGTCTACTGTACCCTGGAGAGGAAATGGCAACCCACTCCAGTATTCTTGCCTGGAAAATTCCATGGACAGAGGAGCCCAGTGGGCTGCCGTCTATGGGGTCACAAGGAGTCGGACACGCCTGAGTGACTGAATACACAGGCCCGTATATATACTGTGGAGGCAGAAAAAGATTTCTCCTGTCTTTGGCTCGTCTAATAATTAAATTAACACAAATCAGATTAACAAGAGAGAAATTAATTTTGTATGCACAGAAGACCCAAAGATATGGGACTCAAGGGCAAATTGGGCAGTTGAGGTTTATATGCCATCCTGAATTAAGAAATGAGATAGGAGTTTGGGGTTTCAAAGGGAAGGAGAGTGCCTCATTGAATGATAAGAAGAGCAGATGTTGGGCAATTAGAAGATCTTTCAGATTAAAAAAAAGCTCTGGTAACAGCTCTTTTTCTGGTGCAGGCCCTCTGAATTCTTTTAGGTAGGTAAGGGAGACTGAGCTACTGAACTGAACTGAACTGAGAGAGGTAAACGGTTTTCTGGAGCCTGCTGCATCTTGATTGCCTTCAGTTCAAAATGACCCATATGCCAAAATGTCATATTTTGGGGTGGAATATTCTGTTTCCTTTCAATACATCACAGTTTCTTTGTCTGTTCATCTGTTGACACACCCCGAGGTTGTTTCCATGTCTTATGTATTGTAATGCTGTAGTGAACATGGAAATGCACATATTTTTTTGAGTTAGTATTTTCATATTCTTCAGATATGTACCCAGAATTTCTGAATCATCAGGTTGTTCTCTTGAATTTTTTGAGGAACCTCCATACTGTTTTCCGTAGTGGTTGTACCAGTTTACGTTCCCGCCAGCAGTTGACAAGGGTTCCACTTTCTGTATCTCAGGTTGGCTGTTTAGTCTTCCAGTTCCCAGTTTCAGATTTTCAAGTCTTTAATCCATTTGGAGTTGATTTTTAGGTATGATGTAAGATAGTGGTTGAGTGGACACAAAAACTTTTGATGAGTAAGTAAAAAGAGATGCAAAAGGACCGATCAAAGGCTATGTGCATCATTTTTTAGGGCGAGATGTGATGTATCTTATTACTCAAGCGTATTGTCTGTGAATTGAGTTATGACCATAATTGTGTCACTTCCCCTCACGCAGTGGCTGTTGCTCTATATCCAGGTTTTTATTGATGCGTCACAGTGTGTATTTTCATACCCCTAAGTTGTTTGCTTTGACTGAATCCTCCCTCAACTCTTAGGATGATAAACAGATGTCTGGTAAACAGACATCCTATTCATCCTTCAAGGCCTCTGTCAGCGCCATTGTAAAGTGTGACATTCCCCATGGTTGAAGGGGACCTGAACTGATAAGATAACCATTCTCTAGACTCCTTTGTGGTAAAGACAAGTAGTATTACATGTCTCCAGCTTGAGCTCCTCAGAACACAAGCTTTGTTCATTCCTCTTGGCTCCCGCATCAAGATGTTCTTGACTGTATCCTTAATTTTTTTTTCTTGTATTTACTCACTTCTTTCTGGCCTTATGCATTGAGTGCCTCAAGTTCAGATTCTAGATGAATGCAAAGAATGCATGACTAATATCTTGACTTTAATTTTGTCCCTTGTGGTAGGGAGGTTCCAAGAAACAAGTTACATAAGTTCATCAAACAACTCTGAATTCCCAGGAACTTCTCCAAAAAGTTCAACTAGTAAAAAGAGGTCTCAATTACCTTTGAAGTTCAAAAACCTTCAAATCTCTAGCAAAATCAAAGCTATGGAAATGCATAGAAACCCCTAATAAAGCTTGCTTTATCCTTGAATCCTCCATTTGGAGAGTCTTTCAGAAACATCATCTAACTTTGGAAGTTGATATCAAATTAAGATGAACACCACTCCTGAATCTTATACAAAAAGAATGAAAGTTGGCAATACTGTGGCTTGGCTCTGATTCAGATGAGAGCAGGAAGGTGTGAATATCTCAATATCTACACCCTCCTTGTCTCTAATGTGCTTATGCTGCTTTGGAGTTGATGGAACTTAGGGTCAAAATCAGAAAGAAAGAGCCACCTCCATATCCTCTGGATGGAAGCCAGGCTTTGTTGTGTTCTGCAGGTAATCAAGGAACTCATAGTAGACTTCCCTGGAATGGAGAGGACAGGAGGTCCCAGAGAGGGAAGAACTGTCATAATAAGCATCAATGATGCCAAACCACAAATGTAGTCTTTACAGATAAGAAAATTGAAGCTTCAAGCAGCTGAGAAGGCAGGGAAGTGGCAGGCTAGGTTTCCAAGTTAGGAACCTTAGATCTCAGATTGTATTCCTGCAGTCTCCATTTGAAAACAAACCAACAAACATACAGAGCCTCAGTTCAAGGTGGTTCTTGTACTTAGATAACTTTATGGAAGAATTGTGTAATCTCCAGGGACTTCTTTCTCAGACACTTACCAATTCACTTAAGAAATTAATTTGAGTTCTTTCAGAACCCTCCTACCCAGTGTTTGTGAAAGTGTAAATTGATGCATCCACAATGGAAAATAGCATGGAAGTTTCCTAAAAACTAAATATAGAGTTACTCTATGATCTAGCAATCCCATTCCTGGGCATATATCTGAAAATGTGAAAGGTCTAATTTAAAAAGATGCACATGCTCCAATGTTCATTGCAGCAGTATTCATAATAGCAAAGACAGGGAAGCAACCTACATGTCTATCACCCAAAGAATAGATAAAGAAGATATAGTATATACAACGGAATATTACTCAGCCATAAAAGGAAGGGAACATGCCATTTGCAGCAACATGGATGGACCTGGAGATTATCACACTAAGTGAAGTCATTCAGACAGAAAGACAAACGTCACACGATATCACTCCTATGTGGAAGCTAAAACATTTGTATAAATCAACTTGTTTACAAAACAGAAACAGACTCATAGACATAGGAAACAAACTTATGGTTACAAAAGGAGAGGGAGGAGGAGGGATAAATTAGGACTATAGGATTAACAGATGCACACTGCCAAGTATAAAATAGATTAAACAAAAAGGATTTACTATATAGCATAGGCACATGTATTTGATATCTTGTAACAAACTACAAAGGAAAAGAATAAAAAAAGAACATAGATAGATCAGTTCAGTTCAGTCGTTCAGTTGTGTCCGACTCTTTGCGACCCCATGAATCACAGAATGCCAGGTCTCCCTGTCCATCACCAACTCCCGGAGTTCACTCAAACTCACGTCCATCGAGTCAGTGATGCCATCCAGCCATCTCATCCTCTGTCTTCCCCTCTTCCTCCTGCCCCCAATCCCTCCCAGCATCAGAGTCTTTTCCAATGAGTCAACTCTTCACATGAGGTGGCCAAAGTACTGGAGTTTCAGCTTCAGCATCATTCCTTCCAAAGAAAACCCAGGGATGATCTCTTTTAGAATGGACTGGTTGGATTTCCTTGCAGTCCAAGGGACTCTCAGGAGTCTTCTCCAACACCACAGTTCAAAAGCATCAATTCTTCAGCACTCAGTTTTCTTCACAGTCCAACTCTCATATCCATACATGACCAAGGGAAAAACCACAGCCTTGACTAGACAGACCTTGGTTGACAAAGTAACGTCTCTGCTTTTGAATATGCTATCTAGGTTGGTCTTAACTTTTCTTCCAAGGAGTAAGCGTCTTTTAATTTCATGGCTGCAGTCACCATTTGTAGTGATTTTGGAGCCCCCCAAAATAAAGTCTGACACTGTTTCCACGGTTTCCCCATCTATTTCCCATGAAGTGAGGGGATCAGATGCCATGATCTTCGTTTTCTGAATGTTGAGCTTTAAGACAACTTTTTCACTCTCCTCTTTCACTTTCATCAAGAGGCTTTTTAGTTCCTCTTCACTTTCTGCCATGAGGGTGGTGTCATCTGCATATCTGAGGTGATTGATATTTCTCCTGGCAATCTTGATTCCAGCTTGTGCTTCTTCCAGCCCAGCGTTTCTCATGATGTACTCTGCATAGAAGTTAAATAAGCAGGGTGACAATATACAGCCTTGACATACTCCTTTTCCTATTTGGAACCAGTCTGTTGTCCCATGTCCAGTTCTAACTGTTGCTTCCTGACCTGCATACAGATTTCTCAAGAGGCAGGTCAGGTGGTCTGGTATTCCCATCTCTTTCAGAATTTTCCACAGTTTCTTGTGATCCACACAGTCAAAGGCTTTGGCATAGTCAATAAAGCAGAAATAGATGTGTTTCTGGAACTCTCTTGCTTTTTCCATGATCCAGCAGATGTTGGCAATTTGATCTCTGGTTCCTCTGCCTTTTGTAAAACCAGCTTGAACATCTGGAAGTTTACGGTTCATGAAGCCTGTCTTGGAGAATTTTGAGCATTACTTTACTAGCATGTGAGATGAGTGCAATTGTGTGGTAGTTTGAGCATTCTTTGGCATTGCCTTTTTTTGGGATTGGAATGAAAACTGACCTTTTCCAGTCCTGTGGCCACTGCTGAGTTTTCCAAATTTGCTGGCATATTGAGTGCCACACTTTCACAGCATCATCTCTCAGGATCTGAAATAGCTCAACTGGAATTCCATCACCTCCACTAGCTTTGTTCGTAGTGATGCTTTCTAAGGCCCATTGACTTCACATTCCAGGATGTCTGGCTCTAGGTGAGTGATCATACCATCGTGATTATCTTGGTCATGAAGAGCTCTTTTGTACAGTTCTTCTGTGTATTCTTGCCACCTCTTCTTAATATCTGCTTCTGTTAGGTCCATAACATTTCTGTCCTTTATCAAGCCCATCTTTGCATGAAATGTTCCCTTGGTATCTCTAATTTTCTTGAAGAGATCTCTAGTCTTTCCCATTCTGTTGTTTTCCTCTATTTCTTTGCATTGATCGCTGAGGAAGGCTTTCTTATCTCTTCTTGCTGTTCTTTGGAACTCTGCATTCAGATACTTATATCTTTCCTTTTCTCTTTTGCTTTTCACCTCTCTTCTTTTCACAGCTATTTGTAAGGCCTCCCCAGACAGCCATTTTGCTTTTTTACATTTCTTTTCCATGGGGATGATCTTGATCCCTATCTCCTGTACAATGTCACGGACCTCCATCCATAGTTCATCAGGCACTCTATCTATCAGATCTAGGCCCTTAAATCTATTTCTCACTTCCACTGTATAATCATAAGGGATTTGATTTAGGTCATACCTGAATGGTCTAGCAGTTTTCCCTACTTTCTTCAATTTAAGTCTGAATTTAGTAATAAGGAGTTCATGATCTGAGCCACAGTCAGCTCCTGGTCTTGTTTTGCTGACTTCATAGAGCTTCTCCATCTTTGGCTGCAAAGAATATAATCAATCTGCTTTTGGTGTTGACCATCTGGTGATGTCCATGTGTAGAGTCTTTCTTATGTTGTTGGAAGAGGGTGTTTGCTATGACCAGTGCATTCTCTTGGCAAAACTCTATTAGCCCTTGCCCTGCTTCATTCTGTATCCAAGGCCAAATTTGCCTGTTATTCCAGGTGTTTCTTGACTTCCTACTTTTGCATTCCAGTCCCCTATAATGAAAAGGACATTATTTTGGGGTGTTAGTTCTAAAAGATCTTGTAGGTCTTCATAGAACCATTCAACTTCAGCTTCTTCAGCATTACTGGTTGGGGCATAGACTTGGATTACTGTGATACTGAACGGTTTGCCTTGGAAACAAACATTCTGTCATTTTTAAGATTACATCCAAGTATTGCATTTCAGACTCTTTTGTTGACCATGATGGCTACTCCATTTCTTCTAAGGGATTCCTGCCCGCAGTAGTAGATATAATGGTCATCTGAGTTAAATTCACCCATTCCAGTCCATTTTAGTTTGCTGATTCCTAGAATGTCAATGTTCACGCTTGCCATCTCCAGTTTGACCACTTCCAATTTGCCTTGATTCATGGACCTGATATTCCAGGTTCCTGTGCAATATTGCTGTTTACAACATCGGACCTTGCTTCTATCACCAGTCACATCCACAGCTGGGTATTGTTTTTGCTTTGGCTCCATCCATTCATTCTTTCTGGAGTTATTTCTCCACTGATCTCCAGTAGCATATTGTGCACCTACTGACTGTGGAGTTCCTCTTTCAGTATCCTATCATTTTGCCTTTCATACCGTTCATGGTGTTCTCAAGGCAAGAATACTGAAGTGGTTTGCCGTTCCCTTCTCCAATGGACCATATTCTGTCAGAGCTCTCCGCCATGACCCACCTGTCTTGGGTGGTCCCACAGGGCATGTATTAGTTTCATTGAGTTAGACAAGGCTGTGGTCCTAGTGTGATTAGATTGACTAGTTTTCTGTGACTATGGTTTCAGTGTGTCTGCCCTCTGACGCCCTCTCGCAACACCTATCTTCTTACTTGGGTTTCTCTTACCTTGGACATGGGGTGTCTCTTCACTGCTGCTCCAGCAAAGCGCAACCACTGCTCCTTACCTTGGACGAGGGGTATCTCCTCACTGCCGCCCCTCCTGACCTTGAACGTGGAGTAGCTCCTCTAGGCCCTCCTTTGCCTGGGCAGCCGCTGCTCCTCGGACCTGGGGTAGCTCCTCCTGGCCACCACCCCTGGCCTCCAGCGTGGGATAGCTCCTCTCGGCTGTTCCTGCGCTGTCGCAGCCTGGCACTCTGGGCCACTGCCCCTGACCTTGGACGTGGGGTAACTCCTCTTGGCAGCGCTTGTGCGCCTGACCCTATAAGCATTTATTGTGTGACTTCCATATGTACTGGGTTTAGAAAGAAGTATGGTCTTCCCTGGTGGCTCAGCTGATAAAATCTGCCTGCAGAGTGGGAGACCTGGATTCATTTCCTGGGTTGGGAAAATCCCCTGGGGAAGAGAATGGCAACCCACTCTAGTTTTCTTGCCTGGAGAATCCCATGGGCAGAGGAGCCTGGTAGACTATAGTGCAAGGGTTGCACAGAGTCGGAATGACTGAAGCAACTTAACACTCACACACGCACGCAACGGGGCTACACAGTCCAATAACTCATCCACTCCTTTGAGTAGCCTTTTCAAAGATACTTCTCTCTGACCATTAGTTTCCTCCCTGAGTATTGTGAGGTTGAAATTAGATAATGTGTATGAAACTGTTTCACAAATTCCTTCAAAAAAATACTTTTAAAAGCAAACCTGTAGATTTCCATTTATAGAGGTAACTGCTATCATTATCCTTAATAAAAAGAGAGAAACCGCTTTTGCATAAGCATTTTGTTTGAGAATGTAAACAGAGTATTAAGAGAGGAGGAAATGAATCACTTCTGCAGGCCAGCTCCCTAGAGGCAGCAATTACCAAGAACAATTAAGCAGAGCTTTTACCCCAATGGCCAGAGAGCTCTGACTCACAGCTGCTTAGTATCTGACAAGGATTCGGCTGACAGGCTTTGGCGAGAGGAGAATTACCTGGCAGTCTCCACCGGGGACTGGGATATCAGAAGCTGCAGCTTTTGCCATAGTGCTATTAAAACCTTGAGCCTCAGTTCTCTCTGGCTTGTGCAGAGCTCAGGCAGTTGGCTGTGTTTGCTTCTCATGAATCATTAGACTGCGTAGTCTGAGTCTCATCAGCATCCTTAATGAACTTAGATACTTTTAACACCCCAGTTATGGGGTAGACAGCCAGGGTAGCCCAGTTCCTAAATACAGCTCCCAGGAATGCTTACCTTCTATGTGCCGGGAATGATACACCACACTTGATCTCTGGAATTTTCTATCCTCTGAAGGTTAAGGTGCAAAAATGACTTATTTGGAACATAGCCTGCTACTACAGAGATAATGAAGCTCAAATACTCCTTTCCCACATCCTTTATAGATACTGTGCCGGAGAAGGCGATGGCACCCCACTCCAGTACTCTTGCCTGGAAAATCCCATGGACAGAAGAGCCTCGTAGGCTGCAGTCCATGGGGTCGCTAAGAGTTGGACACGACTGAGTGACTTCACTTTCACTTTTCACTTTCATGCATTGGAGAAGGAAACAGCAACTCGGTCCAGTGTTCTTGCCTGGAGAATCCCAGGGACGGGGGAGCCTGGTGGGCTGCTGTCTATGGGGTCGCACAGAGTCGGACACGACTGACGCGACTCAGCAGCAGCAGCAGCAGCAGCATAGATACCGTGCAGGCACATGAGCTGAGCTTGGTCAATTGTGATTTCTCCCTGTCACTTTGAAGTGGAGCCAATACAACAATGAAATATACTCAGTGCTAGACGGCAAAGATGATCCAGCGTCCATGTCCGTGTGACATCTGGGCTGGTGGCAGCTCCCAGTATTAACCCCACTGGCCCCATGCTAGTGTGACTATACCTGTAGTACTAATCCCTTTAGCTTCCTCAGCATTCTGTCCATTCTTGACTTTCTGACAACTGGGGAGCTTTCCTTCCTTCCTGACAATTCTTCATTTTATGAACTACCCTTTATACTGTCAATAAATTACCTTTCTGCTACATGAAGTAGACTTGTTCTCTGTCACTTGCAACCAAGATGGATGCAAACATGGAAATATTGGTGCTAGGAATCCCAATTTACAAAGACAGAATTAAAAAAAAAATAATGTGAAGGAAATTAAGAAATATTCCTATGTATATTAGCCTGACAAATCAAATATACAGGGGCTTTCTCTTATTGCCCCTGTTAAATTTTATATTTTCAACAACAACAAAAAATATCTCACAGGTTTACAGAATTTATAAAGGAGAAGGGACCTTAAGGGCCACCTTGCCCGAACAGCCCATTTTTAAAGGAAGTATGTTTTACCCTAGACAGGGTGACAATAGCAGGTCTATAGGTCTAGCAGAATTCAATCCGGGGCCAGAGACGAGGCTTGATCACTCAGAGCTTTTGTGTAATAGAGTTTTATTAAAGTATAAAGGAGATAGAGAAAGCTTCTGACATTGACATCAGAAGGGGGCAGAAAGAGTACTCCCTTGCTCCTGTTAGTTATATACCTTTTAATTAGTTATTGCAATGTATCAAAAGAATGTCTCACGTTTGTGAAAATTTTACCAGACCCACTCCCCCAATTTATATTTTAAGATAACAGGATTGGCCAAAAGGTTTTCAGGAAGGAGAAACTGTCCTCAAGCAGGATACATTGTTGTTGTATAATCCTTAGCACAGAGTTTAAACGGAGTTGTGTAATTGACTAAGGCTAAGGAATGTAGAGAAATAAAAACGTTTGTCCTTTTCTCCTCCTTGAGAATTCCAGACCCCTATCTCCACTTCAAGAGCCCCAGACCCCTTCCTCCTCCTTGGGGACCCTGGACTTCTTATCAATCTGCCTAGGAATTGACTGTCTCAGAATGGTACACCCCTCTGTATAAAACTGGGGCCTGCTTCAAGAGTAATGGGAGATGAGCCCTGAGGTTATAGGTAGGGACAATCTGGAGAGTCTGGGGTCGGAGGGACTCACGAAGAAGCAGAATGCTCTCTTAATTCTGTTGTTCTTCATGTCTTCAGGCTACCTGGAAGCTTACTAATAATGGTACTAGGAGGAACAAGTGATCATTCTGCTTTAACCACTTCCATTTCCCTTCTCTGAATTTCCAGTTCTGGCTGGAGGGCCTCTCTTCTATTCCACCTCCCTGCCAAACACTTCAGAGATCCTATTACAATGCATCATGTTCTTCCAGTTACTTCTCAGCCTGGCAGGGTCAGCTGTGAGCTCCTAGAATATCTCCCTCCCCAGCTCTGCTTCCTTTGTTCAAGACCCTGAGGACATCTCCAAACTAGGATGTTACAGCCGTATCATCGGCACGTGTTAAGTGTTTGTTAAATGTTGAGACTGAAGGAACACGCAGCAAGTATATTTTCCCCCAGCATAAATTAGATGTGCGAAAAAAGTAAAATACCTTCTGTTCTCTTGCTGGTTTCTTCTACCTCGTCTTATAATGTCACCAAGTTAAAATTGTCAATTTAAGGATAAGTTCATATCCTCCGGTTTTAAATGAGAGATTCTCTGTTCAGGCATTTCAGTTTTTCTTTCCCTCTTCCTTCATTTCTTTTTCCCTCTGAGTGACAATCCAATTAGGTAAAAAAAAAGCAGGGACTCTTAATTGGCCACCTTCACCTTTCATGTCTCTTGAGGCATCTTCCATGGAATCACGGAAAGGATTCTGAGAGAAGATTGTCCAGAGAAGCAGCCTCCCAACAAGCTTCCAGTTTCTTCTGACAGTAGTCCCCATCTCTTTACGGAGGCACATGTTGTGAAGGTTACAATTCAGAGCCAATGCTGTAGGCTGTCTTGACATCTGGTAAACCAGAGCCTCACCTTGGATGGCCTCACCGCAAGTTTTCTTCCCTTCTCTGCTCTCGCAAATAAGGTGTCCTAACCAAACAACCGTCATTAGGAGAAGCAGGCACAGTTTCCACTTATTTCTGGGTAATTTGCTTCAGGTTGCAGAGCTATTTAAACAAGCCAGTCACTCTCTCCATCTGGGCCCAGGTATCACCCTTTTGGTATTACAATGCCTGCCTTTCACAGCCCTCGAATTTTCACTCTGTTCCCAAGTGCGTTCCCCAGGGGGCAGTGTATGGCAAACGATGTCCTTTTCCCTAGGGCTGTGAATATATGTGGCTAATAACTTCTACTCACCTCATGTGTTTAGTGTTGAATATTTTGTGTTCAGCCATCTCCAATAATCCTAAAATGGGAATCTAGGGTGGGAATGGGATGAATTGAAGGCAATTTAAACATAATGACAGATAACCCAATTTTGTTCCTTATAATGGCTGAGTGATATTCCACTGTATATATGCACCACAACTTCATCCATTCATCTGTTGAAGAACATTGAGGTTGCTTGCATGTCCCGGCTATTGTACATAGCGCTGCAGTGGATATTGGGGTGCCTGTATGTTTTAGAATTATGGTTTTCAGGGGTGTATGCCCAGGAGTGGGATTGCTGGGTCATGTTCTAGTTCTATTTTTAGTTTGTTAAGGAGCGTTTATGCTGTCCTCTGTAGTGACTGTATCAATTTACATTCCCCCCAGCAGGGCAAGAGGGCTCTCTCTCTCTTTTCTCGACAGCTTCTCCAGCATTTGTTGTTTCTAAATTCCTGGATGATGGCCATTCTTTCTGGTATGATATACACATGGCTGATTCACTTCTCTGTACTATAAAAACTAGCACAATGATGTGAAGAAACTATATACCCCAATAAATTAAACAAAACAAAGCCAAACAAAACCAGAATGGCAGTCACACTGCAGAACATCCATATTAGATGTAGGATGTGATTCATTGCTGTGGTCCTTGCTAGAAAATATGATACCCTCTGCATCTCATCTTACCCCCTTCCTCAATAAAATAAAGGAGCGCTCAAATATGCCCCTAAATGGACTGAAACTAAACTGAACTGAAATGGGCGAATTTAACTCAGTTCAGTTCAGTTACTCAGTCATGTCCAACTCTTTGCGAACCCATGAACTGTAGCACGCCAGGCCTCCCTGTCCATCACCAACTCCCGGAGTCAACCCAAAACCATGTCCATCGAGTCAGTGATGCCATCCAACCATCTCATCCTCTGTCGTTCTTTTCTCCTCCTGCCCTCAATCTTTCCCAGTGTCTTTACCAATGAGTCATCTCTTCGCATCAGGTAGCCAAAGTATTGGAGTTTCAGCTTCAACATCAGTCCTTCCAATGAACACACAGGATTGATCTCCTTTAGGATTGATTGATTGGATCTCCTTTCAGGCCAAGGGACTCTCAAGAGTCTTCTCCAACAACACAGTTCAAAAGCATCCATTCTTCCACGCTCACCTTTCTTTATAGTCCAACTCTTACATCCATACATGACCACTGGAAAAACCATAGCCTTGACTAGACGGACCTTTGTTGGCAAAGTAATGTCTCTGCTTTTTAATATGCTGTCTAGTTTGGTCCTAACTTTCTTTCCAAGGAGTAAGCTTCTTTTATTCTCGTGGCTGCAATCACCATCTACAGTGATTTTGGAGCCCAGAAAAATAAAGTCAGCCACTGTGTCCACTGTATCCCATCTATCTGCTATGAAGTGATGGGACCGTATGCCATGATCTTCGTTTTCTCAATGTTGAGCTTTAAGCCAACATTTTCACTCTCCTCTTTCACTTTCATCAAGGGGCTCTTTAGTTCCTCTTCACTTTCTGCCATGAGGGTGGTGTCATCTGCATATCTGAGGTGATTGATATTTCTCCTGGCAATCTTGATTCCAGCTTGTACTTCCTCCAGCCCAGCATTTCTCATGATGTACTCTGCATATAAGTTAAATAAGCAGGGTGACAATATACAGCCTTGATGTACTCCTTTTCTTATTTGGAACCAGTCTGTTGTTCCATGTCCAGTTCTAGCTGTTGCTTTCTGACCTGCATATGGGTTTCTCAAGAGGCAGGTCAGGTGGTCTCTTTCAGAATTTTCCACAGTTTCTTGTAATCCACACAGTCAAAGGCTTTGGCATAGTCAATAAAGCAGAAATAGAGGTTTTTCTGAAACTCTCTTGCTGTTTTGATGGCCATTGTATCTACTACTGTGGGCAAGAATCCCTTCAGAAGAAAGGGAGTAGGCATCATAGCCAGCAAGACAGTCCAAATTGCAGTTCTTGGGTGCATCTCAAAAATGACAGAATGATCTTTGTTTGTTTCCAAGGCAACCATTCAATATCACAGTAACCCAAGTTTATGTCCTAACCAGTAATGCTGAAGAAGCTGAAGTTGAACAGTTCTATGAAGACCTACAAGACCTTCAGAACTAACACCCAAAAAAGATGTCCTTTTCATGATGGGGGAGTGGAATGCAAAAGTAGGAAGTCAAGAGATACCTGGAATAACAGGTGAATTTGGCCATGGAGTAAAAAAATGAAGCAGGGCAAAGACTAACAAAATTTTGCCAAGAGAACACATTAATCATAGCAAACACCCTCTTCCAACAATACAAGAGAAGACTTTACTCATGGACATCACCAGATGGTCAATAGCAAAATCAGATTGATTATATTCTTTGCAGCCAAAAAGGGAGAAGCTCTATACAGTCAGCAAAAGCAAGACTGGGAGCTGACTGTGGCTCAGATCATGAGCTCCTTATTGAAAAATTCAGACTTAAATTGAAGAAAGTAGGGCAAATCACTAGGCCATTCAGGTATGACCTAAATCAAATCCCTTACAATTATACAGTGGAAGTTACACATATATTCAAGGGATTAGATCTGATAGATAGAGTGCCTGAAGAACTATGAATGGAGGTTTGCTACATTGCATGGGAGGCAGTGATCAAGACCATCCCCAAAGAAAAGTAATACAAAAGAGCAAAATGCTGGTGACGGAATGAAACACCAACACTGCAGAGTGGTTTGAATCTTTATATTTTAACACTTGCTTCTTACAGCTGCTTAATTTTTATATCTTTTGCACAACCCCCTACAGGGCAAGCTGCCAAGCACTATGATTCAGAGACTATACAGTGCGCAGGCGCAGGGCGAGATAACCTTTACCTTGGCTTATTTACTGCAGCTAAGACTTTGTTTTGGGGAACTTCCTTATCAACTTAGAATCCGTTTTGTCCCTGGGTCTGTTCCTTTTGAGGAATCAGAGAAACATCCTTGTGTGCAAGAAATGTTCTTTTCCCACGGGAACAAACAGGATTCTTAGCTGAACATCTCGTTTGCAAGAATGTTCAGCCCTGGTTGAGAGTCTCGTTTGCAAACACTTCTCAACCTTCTTTATACCTTGTTCCCTACAGCAAAATGGTTGTCTGAGGAGGCCTTATAAATAGCTGTGAAAAGAAGAGAAGTGGAAGGCAAAAGAGAAAAGGAAAGATATTCCCATTTGAATGCAGATTTCCAAAGAATAGCAAGGAGAGATAAGAAAGCCTTCCTCAGTGATCAGTGCAAAGAAATAGAGGACAACAATAGAATGAGAAAGACTAGAGATCTCTTCAAGAAAATTAGAGACACCAAGGGAACATTTCATGCAAAGGTGGGCTTGATAAAGGACAGAAATGGTATGGACCTAAGAGAAGCAGAAGATATTAAGAGGTGGCAAGAATACACCAAAGAGCTAAATAACAAAGATCTTAATGACCAAGATAACCACGTTGGTGTGATCACTTACCTAGAGCTAGACATCCTGGAATGCGGTCAAGTGGGCCTTAGGAAGCATCACTATGAACAAAGTTAGTGAAGGTGATGGAATTCCAGTGGAGTTATTTCAAATCCTGAAGGATGATGCTGTGAAAGTGCTGCACTCAAAATGTCAGCAAATTTGGAAGTCAGCAGTGGCCACAGGACTGGAAATGGTCAGTTTTCATTCCAATCTCAAAGAAAGGCAATGCCAAAGAATGCTCAAACTACCACTCAATTGCACTCATCTCACATGCTAGTAAAGTAATGCTAAAATTCTCCAAGTGAGGCTTCAATAGTACGTGAACTATGAACTTCCAGATGTTCAAGCTGAATTTAGAAAAGGCAGAGGAACCAGAGATCAAATTGCCAACATCTGCTGGATCATTGAAAAAGCAAGAGAGTTCCAGAAAAACATCCTACTTCTGCTTTATTGGCTACACCAAAGCCTTTGACTGTGTGGATCACAACAGCTGTGGAAAATTCTTCAAGAGATGGGAATACCAGAGCACCTGACCTGTATCCTGAGAAATCTGTATGCATTCAGGAAGCAACATTTAGAACTGGACATGGAACAACATACTTCTAAATTTGGGAAGGAGTATGTCAAGTCTTTATATTGTCACCCTGCTTAATTAACTTATATGCAGCGTACATCATGTGAAATGCTGGGTGGATGAATCATAAGCTCTAATCAATATTTCCAGGAGAAATGTAAATAACCTCGGATATGCCAATGATACCACCCTTATGACAGAAAGAGATGAAGAATTAAAGAGCCTCTTGATGAACTTGAAAGAGGAGAGTAAAAAAGTTGGCTTAAAACTCCACATTCAGAAAACTAAGGTCATTGCATCTGGTCCCATCACTTCATGGCAAATAGATGGAGAAACAATGGAAACATTGGCAGACTTTATTTTCTTGGGCTCTAAAATCACTGCAGATGGTGACTGTAACCATGAAATTAAAAGATGTTTTCTCCTTGGAAGAAAAGCTATGACCAACCTAGACAGCATGTTAAAAAGCAGAGTCTTTGCCAACAAAGGTCTGTCTAGTAAAAGCTATGGATTTTCCAGTAGTCATGTATGGATTTGAGAATTGGACCATAAAGAAAGCTGAGCACTGAAGAATTGATGCTTTTGAACTGTGGTATTGGAGAAGACACTTGAGAATCCCTTGGACTGCAAGGAGATCCAATGAGTCCATCCTAAAGGAAACCAGTCCTGAATATTCATTGGAAGGACTGATGCTGAAGCTGAAACTCCAATATCTTGGCCAGCTAATGCAAAGAACTGGCTCATTTGAAAAGACCCTAATGCTAGAAAAATTGAAGGCAGGAGGAGAAGGGGACCACAGAAGATAAGATGGTTGGATGGCTTTACTGACTCGATGGACAGGAGTTTGAGCAAGCTCTGGGAGTTGGTGAAGGACAAGGAAGACTGATGTGCTGCAGTCTATGGGGTCACAAAGAGTCCGACATGATTGGGTGGCTGAACTGACTTAACAAGTATGCCCCAGTAAATTTAGAAGTCATGGGGGAAATTTTGTGATTGCAGATTAATTCTTACCACCGTCTTTATCACTAACCTCAGTTTGAAATGGATAATCTTTATCCAGAAGCACCTTTTTGATGCTTTGGAACCTATTTTGAAAGATGCTGAGGCATGTGGGAGATTTAATTTTTTTTAGTCTAGACGTGCTACTCTGGTCATGAGGCATTCTGAAATGAGTAGAGCCGGAAAGTACACCCAGATAATTCAGAGGGCAATATATTACAGGTGCTATCCCTGTATAAATCAAAGTTGGTTCCTAGTGGTAAGTTTTGAGCTAGGCCCATTCTGTTTAATTTATAGATTTTGGAGTCTTTTCTCCTGAAGCATCTTACTGCTTCAGATGTGTTTGGAGTGTTAATAAGTGTTTTGAGCTAGCAAAAGGCAGGATGTTTCTATGGATCCGTTTGGAAGGAAATCCTCGAAGACTTAGGACACACATGGGTATCATTTCTGCTGAAAAAGCCGTGGCTATCTTTCAGACAGCTGTAGAAAGAAGACACTGGCATCTGAAGAACGAACATGGCAACATGTGTCCATTCAAATTATAGCCACTGAATTTGGCAAGATTCTCGAGAGAAACAGGACCAACAGGAGATGGTATATAGGATCATGCAATTATGGAGACTGAAAAGTCTCATGATCTACCATCTGCAAACTGGAGACCAAAACACCCAGGGCTGTGATTTTGGCTGAGTCCTAAAGCCTGAGAACCAGGAACACCGATTGTGGGAAAAGATGGATGTCTCAGCTCAAGTAATCAAGCAGGATGGAGCAAGTTCCTCCGTGGTCCACCTTGGTTCTATTCAGGCCCTCAGTGGATTGAGTGATGCCCATCCACACTGGGGAAGGCACCAATTTAAGTGCAGATTTCATCCAGAAACACCCTCACAGACATATTTAGAAATAATGTTTCATCTGCATACCCCCTGGTCAGGGAAGTGAAGTGAAGTGAAGTCGCTCAGTCGTGTCCGACTCTTTGCGACCCCATGGACTGTAGCCTACCAGGCTCCTCAGTCCATGGGATTTTCCAGGCAAGAGTACTGGAGTGGGGTGCCATTTCCTTCTCCAGGGGATCTTCCCAACTCAGGTATCGAACCTGGGTCTCCCACATTGGAGGCAGACGCTTTACCGTCTGAGCTATCTGATGTATAAAATTAACTGGCATAGCTACTGATCCTCAAACATGCAACTTTCTGATCATGGTGATGACATCTGGCTGTCTCTCCATCCTGACCACTTCCCTTTTATGTGGTCGTCTCCAGTCTCCAGGTCCAGCCTTGCTGTGTTAGGCATCCACAACCATGCCTCTTCATACCCCATTCTTCTGCCCCTTCCCAGGCTGGCTGATCCTCATTTAGTTTCCCTTGGACATAATTCTCTATTTTCTTTTCAATTTATTTCTAATGTGTCCACTCTAAATCGTGCTTCCTGTAGGAATTTCCTTTTTATTTTTCAGTAGACTTTTCTCAGAAACACTTGCTTCATGCAAATCAAATACTTTGACTTTCAAAGCTATTGTTTCTTATAGAACTTTTGAGAGCTTATATTAGAAATAAAAAACTGAATATATTTCTCTTTGAATTACTGACATAGTAATATAATTCTCCATGGATTTGTCACAGTGTCTAGTACCTAAATAAATATTCAGCAGGTGTCAGCTATTATAAACTACTACTACTGTTATTCTTACTAGTATTGCTACTGCTGATGAAAAAAACCTGACAATTATTTAAGAACAGAGCTAGGGCATCAACTCAGATATATGGATTCTAAGTCTAGCAATCTTTAAAACAAAAAAAAAAAACTCTTGTTTTAAAAGAGTGAATTCCTCACATGTTTGCTACCTGGATTAGAGCAGTGGTTCCCAACTTTTTTGGCACCAAGGATTGATTTTGTGGAAGCTGATTTTTCCATGAACCAGGGGTGGGGGTGAGAGTTTCAGGTTGATTCAAGCACGTTACATTTACTGTGAACTTTATTCCTATTATTATTACATCAACTCCACATCAGATCATCAGGCAGTAGATCTTGGAGGTTGGAGACCCCTGGATTAGAGAAAATAGAGAATGGAGAAATCATTTTCATAATGTTCTCAGACTTATAAGAGAGATTCAGCAGAGGTGGAATGAATAAATGAACTTGTTTTAATGGAAGAAGAATATTGAAATTAATGTCCAGTGCAGTGAGTCAATGCAGAAATGTGATTAGTCTCAATAATTGAAACTACTGTGAGAGAAAAAAACATCTACAATTTACAGTCTTCAGTTTTAGATGATCACAAATGTACACACTGACCCATTCTTACACATAAACATGGGAAAAAAGGCTTTATTACAGGCACATCAGCTCTTACTCTCATAAATGTAAATTTAAGACAAAGGAAAAAAAGAGAGGAAAAAGATGAGAAGGAGGCAAAAAGGAGAGAAAAGTAAAAATAGACAGTAACGAGATCAAGTGATTACTTAGAAAGCTCTCACAAAAAAAAAATCTCAGTTCTGAATATTAGAAATTTCTAAATTATATTTATTATCTATTTTTTTGAGTGTCTCCTCTTGTCTGCTAGATAACAAGCTCCTTAAAAGCAGTCACTTTAAGTTGATCCTGAATAGACTATGCACTTAATAAGTTGAATGAGAGAATGGATACAAGAATAAAGGAATAATTGAATAATAAATGAAGGCATGAAAAGAAGCAACTAATCAGAAAATATAAAGACTCTGTTCTCCAAAAGGAAACGGTTAGCAAGGAGGGCTAGCTGCAGGAGTCGGGCCAGAAGCCTTTTGGGTGTGATCTGGCTGCCTTCTGACAAGTTCCCTGGCTCAAAAAATAACTACTCTACTGCCTATCAAAAGGCCTGAAGTTTTCTATTAGAATTCATTGCTTTGGCCTCAAGGGCTTTTCTGCCTTTAAGAGTTGTCTGTTAAATTATAGGTATCTCTGGGATATATAAAATCTGAAGCTATTATCAGCTCGAACCTCAGTGGGGATTAGTTGATGGCTGGTAGTTGGGAAAGTGGATGCCTACAAAGAAACAAGAGACAGTAGAGGAAGGAATCTAGATTGATTGAAAGTTTAATATGTCCAATGTTTTACATATATCATCTCCTTTAATCCTAAAATCAAAACTAAACCAAAATCAAAATACTGCTTAGTAGCTATTATTATACGCATTTTTGCAGAGAGGGATCAAACTTTTAGAGGCTACATCACCACCTGAAATAATTGCCTATAAGAAGCAGAGTTGAAAAGTGAATGGAGAATTGTCAGGCTCCTTCCTCGCACAGGGGAGAACCCACTGCCAAAGTACAGGAGGAAACCCCAGGTTCTGACAAGCAGTAATTTTGGTGCAGTGCTGGATACTGTAACGGCTCCTAGTTTCCTTTTCTGAAAGGCCACTAACCATTTGTATTAGCTTCTCAGGGCTGCTGTGTAACAAAATATCCCGAACTAGAAATCTCAAAACAAATTTACTGGTATGATTCTGGCAGCCATTAAGTCCACAATCAAGGTGTTGGCAAGGCCATGCTCCCTCTAGGGCTTCTAGGAAGGATCCTTCCTTGCATCTCCTAACTTTTATCAGCCCTATGGGCTCCAGCTTCAAACCCATCTACACGTGGCTGTTATCTTTGTTTTTATTTGTCTTTACATGATGTCCTCTTTTTGTGTCTCTGTCCTCTCTTCTAACAAAGAAACTAGTCATATTAGATTGAAATTTCCCCTATCAAATATGACCTAATTTTAACCACATTATATCTGCAAAGAGCCTATTTCCAAATAAGATCACATTCACAGGTGTGGAGTTTAGAATTTTAACACATCTTTTGGGGGTACACAATTCAACCCACAATCATTTATTTTACTTCATTTATTCTGAGATATGTATACATCTGTATCTATATCTGTATCTATATTTATATCCATATAGATGTATATGTATACACACACACACACACACACAAATCTATATATAGATGGCTTACCAAGTGAGTCTCTTACAATGGAGGGCAGAGAAAGGGAAAAAAAGGAAAGAAGGAAGAGCTAGGGTTCATTTCTTTAAAGAAGGTGATTTTATTGTCATGCTGGAGGCCAGGGTCTCCTGCATTTGCATTCACACTAGGCAAAGAGCTCCAGAGGGATTAGTGCCTTAGAGAAGCTTGGCTGTGTTTACTGTAGGAATAAAATGTTGAGCAAAGCCTTTCTTAGCATATTTCTAAGCAAAGCAACTCAATATATTGCAATTTGGAGATGAGAATGCTTCAAATGAGATTACCTCTGGGTTGTGATCGGAGATGATTTATCCTTTCAAATGACCAACTTATTTGCAAAACTCTCCAGAGTGACTGACTCTCTATTGCACATTTTGCTGTTTTCCCATTTATGGTAGGCAAAGACTAATGATCAGAACTGGAGCAAAAGTACTTTCAGCTCTGCATTCAAAGGATAGTCTTAAGGAGTTCTAAGAATCCTTGAATTTTTTTGTTTATTTTTGCATTTGCGGTGCAGAGATTTCAGAGGCTCTGACTATCAATCCTGGCTTTCTTATTTCAGGAGAAAATTATCTACACTCAGTATCTTTGAGATGGAAGCTTGAGGGCACAGGTAGCATAGGAGTTGTTTGCTAAGTAAGTGGTCCTTTAGATAGAGCATTAGTCACAGCACAGCATGAATCAGAGACTCAGAGACCATCCTGGGGGCTCAGTGCACACCTCTGCCCTGTCTCACCTTTCCCTGTGCAGGCTGGATTCCAAGACTGACATTTGAAAAGATGGTAGAGAGTCTGTATATCTATCAAAATATGCTCTTGGTATTTCCATCCAGACTTCCCTGCTTTACCTCCTTTTTCTGACAGAGCCTTTCTGTGAAAAAATGGCATCTATTTCCAGAGAAATGTCAGCAGAATAGGCAATTAATATGAGTTGTCAGCATATCTTGGGGTCAGAAGATGAGAGTAGTTCCTCAAGCATTATTAGAATTCCATCTCTAACTCTGTGCATGATAGAGGGCAAAGGAGCTCCTTAGAAGGAATAGGACTGATTTAGAAACAATCCTTGCATCAAAGCATACACACATGCACACAATTATCATTGCCTGGTATTTATACTGATTCAATGCATACATTATAATTACCTGTTAATTACAGTCCCCCACATGAGAGGTATGAGTATTGGCAAGGCAAATGTCAGGTCCTCACAAAACTCACAATGTATACATTGAATGTGACTGACACATATAGGGCTCTGAAAAAGACAGAGCTCTCACCTGACCAAGATGCCCTTAATGTTTTTGTCAACTTATCTAAACTTGAGATAAGTTCTTCTTGACTCTAGGTCCCTGACTTTCCCTTTACCTGGGCCCTTAGAGAATTCAGATGTCTCTCTCCTCTCTTCTCTTGGAGCATGTACTTTAGAAAACTCAAATTCTTTTTCTATCCTTTAGTGATATGAAACTTTATAAATGTCTCTGGCCAGAAAGTCTCTGCTTTGATGTAAGACGGACACGGAAATTTTGAGTCATAGTCAAAATATAGACTTTATATATATGTGAGTGTGTGTGTGTGTTCACGTGCATGCACGTGTCCATACATGTGTGTGCTCCGTTGCTAAGTCATCCCACTATTTACAACCCCACAGACTGTAGGCTCCTCCGTCCATGGGATTCTCCAGCAGGTATATGGAGTGGGTTGACATTTCCTTCTCCAGGGGATCTTCCCAATCCAGGGACTGAACCCATATCTCCTGCACTGGCAAGTGGGTTCTTTACCACTGAGCCACCAGGGAAGCCAAATATATATGTGTGTTTGTGTGTTTATATACACACACATATGTTTATGCTAATATATATAATGGAAGTATATAATCTGTAATATATATAAAAACACTGCTGCATACCAAAAAAGAAAGGCCAGAGCTTGGGGGCAACAGATCAGTGTCCCTCTGATCAGTGGGAGAGGGGGACTCATGCCATGGGTGGGATGAGGCCAGCCTCCATTCCCCCCACCCTCCCCGGCTGTGCTACCTTGGATTTGAGTGGGGCCACAGCAGACTCTGGGTGGTGCAATGCTGGCGTTGGACCCGTGCAGGCTGTGAGTCATAAGGGGCAGCAGTGAACGCATGCAAGTGAGAAATGGTGAGGCTGCACTTCCCTGTCTGGAGGAGCAGAGAATCAACTCAAATTCCTCAGCCGAGGCCAGAGCCAAGCTCTCTACCCTTGGGCTGTTGGAGGTGGTGGTGGTAGGGGCCCTTCTCAGCAAATGACCCTTCCTTCTCTCCTCCCATTAAAAAAATAAGAGAGGACTGTTTCAAAGGTGTCCATAGAGAAACCACAAGAAAATAGTCTTTGGGAAGTCAGTATCTTTGGTGAGTTTGGCACATTGTCACTGACAAATTGATATTTTTGGCAAATGGAACAGGCTTTCAGTCTATTGATTTCTTTTTCTTTTTTTTTTTTTCAAGTTAGGTTGCTTCCAAGCAAAGTTGTATACCTGGAGAAGTTTGGGGAACTGTAAGTTTGTTGACTTGTTATAAAGAGAGATGGGGGCCTGTGTCAACCAACAGGCTACCAACTTCTAATCCATGAATAACCTCTCCATTTTGTCACAGCTGATTCCCAACAGAGAAGTTCACCCAAGTCTCTGTGTTTAGAGTTTTTATTGGGGCTTAATCACAAGAACATTCTTGGTTGCACAAATGACACATATTACTGACCTTAGCCTCCAGTCCTTCGAAATGTTGAGCTGATAAGCGTGGTCCAAGTCTCTCCTCTCACCTGCCACCATAAATCACATTGTTCAAATAGACTGTCTGGTGTGGCCCAATGCCGAAGAAAACAAAGAGCCTCCAATCAGGCAGGGCATACAGGACTTAGATGTTCCCTCTGAGGAGCCAGGACAAAGTGTTAGAATTTCTCAGGGAAAAGTTAACTCATTAATGCACAGAGGACCTTGAATGTAATGATTATGACTGAGAACCTTGAATTCAGTAGCATCTCTCTGTATTTACTGGGGGAGGTAGTGAGGGAGCCATAGAATAAAGCTTTTTCCCTCAGTGCCAATATTAATATGAAAAGAAAATAATGCATTTAACCTGCTATGTTTTCCTCTATTATTTGCGTTTCCCTTCTTCTTTATTCCTGTATTAGTTGCCCTTTCTTTTGTCAATACTGCATCCCATTAGTAACCTTGAACTCTTTGTGGTGACCCAGTAATTTATGCAGAACAGAGACTAAGCTTCGTTTTTTTTTTCTAGCAGAATCTTAGAAAATGCTTTTATCTTGTGCTTTTGGCCAATATTATAAGGAGACAGAAGACAGCCTTTCAAATGCAGCTCAAAAACATAATTTTTCCCATTTATATTAGTCAATTCCTTCTCTGATAACAGCGATTTCTCTCCCATAAAGATTCATGATATAGGAAGAGATGGACAAATCCTTCTCTCCATTTCCATAATATTTCATCACCCAATGATTATATGAAGATTTGATATAAAAGTCAGTCAACATAAGATTATCTTTTAATCAGAGTTTGTTTGGTTTCTAGACTCCAGGTATTTTCCTTTAAGTCTCAGTTATCTCTCCACTCAAAATTTCAGAGGCTATAGTGAAGATCATTTAGGAGTCGCATGTTCTATATTGCACATAAAGGGAAGTAAAGACAATCAACTGTATCTCTTACCCATGGAGTCTATAGGATATTCTAAAATAAAAGGTAATATAGAGTATCATTGGGAATGTTAGATGATGAAAAAAGTAAATAAGCAAAAACAAAAGGGTCTAGAATAATAGGAGCTCTACCATAAGGCAGACTAAGATAAACTCTACCCTGCTAAGCCCTATTCCATCGAAGAATCCTGTTTTGACATCTTCTCACCTCTTTATGCGTCCTTCCTTATGAAGCTCATGAAATTGAGGTTATCGATGCTACTTATTAACCATTTCTCCCTTGACACTTTACTACCACTGGGTTGGATTATATTTCTTGAACACCCTTGTTTGGGTGGGGCAAGTGACAGTCCTAGCCAACAAGTAATAAGGAAAAGTAATATGCATCACTTCCAGTAGGAGAATTTAATTACTTGTGTAAAGACCCTCCAAAGCTTTCCCTTTGGTTCTAGAGCTGCTTTTGCTTTTCTGACAGTGCTTCCTTCATCAGTGTGGAATGCATTGATAGTCAGTAGAGTGAGTGCTCCGCCCATCAGAGGCTGACAGATACTACACAGGGGGTGTATACCGTCGTTTTAAGTCAATGATATTTGGTGTTCTCACAGCAGCGTTAACCTACGTAGCCTATCCTCACTGATACATGCAGCTCTAAGAACTAATAAGCTCAGTGAATCTAGAACTCATTACAGAGAAAATTCACTCTTTTTCCTAAGCCCAAGAATAGCAATACGAAGCTTGACCCTGTCTTCATTACAGATTTAGACCTCTGGAAATGTTTATTCAAATTGTGTTGATTGTAGTGCAAAAAGAAGAAATATGAATCACACTTCATTCAGGTGGACCCCCAAAGTTATCATGACTCTAGAATGACCTCATTCTGTACGTTGCTAAGGGGCTATTGAAAAGTATGGGGATACGATCAGTATACCTTTGTGAAGCATTTCAAGCATCCAGGAGAGAAGGTTACTGGTTACTGAGGTTGAATGAAGGCTATTTTGGATGTTTGTTTACTTCATAATGAATACGAACTGGTTCCTAGCATTGCCCATCTTCCATCAGGACTGCTTCTAAATGCCAGCTTGCAAACTTACTTTACATTTATTGTTTTCACAAATTTCCCTGAAGTATCACCTTTCAATATGTCCTAAACTAGCCTGATATGTAACTTGTTTTTACCTTTAACTTGTTACAAGTATTGAGTTAAAGTGGTAGAAAATCAACTTGGTTAGAAGGCATTATTTTACTTATTCAGTGGTTGGTCTTGGATGGGAGAATCATTCTCTAGAGAGAGTTTTGAAAGTCAAGATGTAAAACTGGTGAGGTGGACGAAGAGGAGGGTGGCAGAATGAACAGTCATGGTGCACGTCTCTTACTTCCAGAGATGTTAAGAGGACCACCACAGCTTTGTGCAGGAGGGAGTATGTATACACAAGGAAGATGTGGATAGATCAAATGGCCTTTAATATGAATTGATCAACAAAACAGAATTTATGAATCACCTGTGCTGTTTGACCTCAAATAATGGGAGTTCCCTTTTAATCTCTGCAGCTACCTAATAAAATATTTAAATAGCTATATATGTTTCACTGTCATATTTAGAAGGCATCTGTTAGCACAGTTATTCTGTTTGTGCATGCCAAGGGGAAAATCTGCATATGCATTATTGCTGAACCAGGTCTCTTTTAAGGCTCCCAGGGTTTCAATATTATGATCCAAGTCAGGCAAATAAATGAGTAATAATGACAAACTGTAGATATAGCAGGTGAGCTTTGAAACCTGCTCTCTGATTAATGACAGGATTCCTGGGATTGGTGGGAAATGTCATCATTAAGGGACTGCCAAATGGTCCAGAGATTAGACCATACGTGTGTCATCATGTCTTTATAACACCACCTAGAAACCTATCTTGCAGAGTTGAAGCAATTGTTAGACACAAATGAGCAACAAAACCATAGACTAATTACTATAGTGACTTTTCCCAACAGTCAGGAATCCCAGTCTCAGCGCTGTCATTTTTTACTAAGGAAGGAAGCCGGTTCATTCATATAACAAATATTTATTAAGTACCTTCTGTATATCAGACTTCGTTTTTTTTTTTTTAGGCATGAAGTATTTTGTAGAACCCAGCAGACAAGTAAGCAAAAGGCATAGTCCCTGCCCTCAGTAAAGTTTGCAGACTAATATACAGGAGATATGAATTTTAAAAAAATCAACAACTAAATGGACAGTCTCAACTGCAAAAAGCAGTCTCAAGTGTAATAATTCCTCTAAAAAAAGACATTAATTTCCCTTTTTTCCATGCTTATTGCTGGATTCTAAAGTATTGTGAACAATTCTTATTAGAAAGAAAATACTAATGATCATACTGGATTGACATAGCACACTCCTACTGGAAACAGTCTTGATAGTTGCAGCTTCCCTCTCATTCTCTCCCCACAAGTGTATTTTTTTAGGAGATTCCCATTTGGCAAACTCATTCTCCCATGCTCTCATACAGCAGAATACAGATCTTGCCTGAAAACATATGTAAGAAAAAAGAAACTTTCAGTGAAATTTGTCACCACTACATTTTTCAAATACAGTATTCAAGATGATTCAGAAACTTTATAGTCAATCTTGTATAGAAAGAGGGATATTGCAACTGTGTGGAAAATATAAGAATGAGATTATGGAAAAAAAAAACCTGAAATTCAGTAGTAGAAACAAAATTCTCAATTAGGCTGGCTCTAGTCCTCTCTGAGGTGAATGGATAATGAAACACAGGCAAATGAAGAAGCTTAATAGCTCACTTTTTAAGAATAATCCATAGATGTTTTGGTGGAAGGCTACCAAAATTTAAAAACTTGCCGTTTTGCAGAGGTCTTCTTTACACTTTTAATTTTGAAATAGGGTGGGACACATATCATATTGGTCTACAGATACGGAAAAGCAGCTGAGGTGCTGGTGAGCAGAGACAGTGTTTGGGAAGATGATGCAATTGCCTGCATTTGGTCTGCATTGAAAGCGAAAAGTCAAAATGAAGTCTCTCAGTTGTGTCCGACTCTGTCCAACTCTTTGCGACCCCAGGGACTGTAACACACCAGGGTTCCACATCCATGGGATTTTCCAGGCAAGAGAACTGGAGTGGATTGCCATTTCCTTCCCTATGGGATCTTCCTGACCCAGGGATCCAACCCAGGTCTCCCGCATTGTAGGCAGACGCTTTACCCTCTGAGCCACCAGGGTTAACTGAGGATTAAATCATGCTCTTTGTTACCAGCCCTTATGTTTAGGAATTGTGCTGTGCTTTACAGTTCAGGTTTCCAACGAAGGCACATCATGTGAGGGAGCGTGCATTTAGAAGATAGTTGGCTGGGGAGGAGAAGGCAACACTGACTTTCTACACAGTCCTGTTTCTTACAGGTAATTAAGATAAAGGAATTAACCTGCAACCTAACATATATGTGTGTGTGTGTATAGTGATTGTTATTGTTAATATTGTTTATATATATATATATATATATTTTGTTATTGTTGTTTAGTCACTTAGTCATGTCCGACTCTTTTGCGACCACATGGACTGTATCCTGCCAGGCTCCTCTACCCAAGGGATTTTCCAGGCAAGAATACTAGAGTGGGATGTCGTTTCCTTCTCCAAGGGAACTTCCTGATCCAGAGATTGAAACTGGATCTCCTGCATTGGCAGGTGGGTTCTTTATAGATAGGTAGCATGTATGTAAGAACTGAACCTGCAATCAAGACCTCATGCATATCCATATCTTGCTCAGCCTAACTGAACTAAGCAGATTCTAAAGCCTGAGGCCTAAGGGAAAATAGTTTAAACTTCTGATCAAGAGAAACACTTGGGAAATAAGTAAGCCTTAAGGGGATGTCTCTGCTTCTGCAAGCGGGGGGAACACAGTAACTAACCCAAAAGAGCTGGAGATGAAGATTTTCCCTTTCTATTGCAGTGGTCCCCATGAGCGGAATGCCTTAGGGAAAGGATGAGAGACATAAAGCAAGAGAGAAAGAGACTCTTGACTGTGTGGTTTAGAATACCTAGGCCCCTAAGGGAATCCAAGTGTTGGCATATAGGAAAAACTTAGAGAGAAAGCAGTGTGTGAAGTTTAAATTCCACTTGCTCCCTCCTACTTATTACTGTCTGTCCTTCAAAGTAGGAATGGATTTTTCTAGGATGAGAGGAAATGAGAGTTAGGGAAAAAATGAGACAGAATTGAGGGTAAATCCTGGTGTAAGGGGCCCTGTGTCTATTCTCTGGGACAAATTCTAAAAAGTGATGAACCATCAAATATGTTCATAGGTTTTGAAAACAGAGGGGCTTGTGCCCTTCCATGTGGTAACAAAAGTAACTGAGGGAAGAGGGAGGCCAAGTCTGTCCTGGCCACAGGCAGTAAAAAGCTGCATTGATGGTAAGGATTCAACAATAGCAATAAAACCAACTTGGAATCTACTTTTTAAAAAAAAATGTTTATTTAGTTCTTGTCTGTGTGGGGTCTTCATTGCCCCACGTGGGCTCTTCACTGTGGCCCCATTTCAAACCCTTGATGTGGAGCAAGGGCTCCAGTTAAAAGCTTGTGTGCGAGCTCAGTTGTGTCTGACTCTTTGCGACCCCATGGACTGTAGCCCACCAGGCTCCTCTGTTCTTGGAATTATCCAGGCAAGAACACTGGAGTGGGTTGCCATTTTCTACTCCAGAGGATCTTCCCAACCTGGGGATCGAACCTGTGTCTCCTGCATCTCCTGCCTTGGCAGGTGGATTCTTTACCACTGTGCCACTGAGGAAGCCCGTGCCGTCTGCTTTTTACCATCACCATGAGCGGGTTATTCCAAACAATGTCAGTATTCAAATTTGGGATCTCCGAAAAAAGATCTCAAACTTACAATTTATTCATACTTGTAAAAAAGTTTTCCTTTAATAATAGAAGTTATTGAGAGAACGCCTCCTAAGTTGGCCTCTGCAGTGGCTTATTGGTGCCACACCACCAAGGTTAGGTGCATATTATAATTCCCAGAACCTGTGATAGTTTTGCAAAACGGTATCTGCAGATATAATTGAGGATCTTGTGATGAGACCATTTTGGATTATTGAGGAAAGGGGACCCTAGATCCAATGATAAGTACATTTATAGGAGACACATAGGAAATTGATGCACAGAGAAGGGTACATATGGAATTGCAGCCACATCCAGGAGTAATGACAGTTCCAGAAACTGGGAGATGCAGGGGTCTTCCCTGGGGTCTGTGGAGGGAGTGTGTCCCTGCCAACACCTTGGTTTTTGATATCTGAACTATAAGAATGAATTTCAATGATGTCAACCCACCAAGTATTAATAATTTCACATGCAGGCTTAGGAACCTAATAGAATCCCCTTCATCCACCTGCTCAGCTGTACGCAAATTATTCCTAGAGTAAACTTGTGATGGTTTAGATTCCTTATAGTTCCCTTCTGTGGCATTTGGCTCCATTTACTGTGCTTAAACAGAGCATTGGAAATAAATAGTGATAGTATGTTTGTTACAAAGACAAGAAACAGAACTTTAATTCTTTCACTTATGCCATAATGTGTGACTTAATGAAAATTTTGCTTGTACTTAGAATTTTAAAGAGTTCAATAGAGCATGAACTGCGAGGTATGATATTGTTGTTGGTTAAATGTACAGTTTATGCATAAAATATTTTACTGAATTTAAATACCTTTAACCTAGAGATTTTTCATCTCTTTATTGTAGTTATTATTAAATTATGACAGTGTTATCATAGCAGAAGAGCACTATTTATTTTTAATTTTCTCCACAGAAACATTAGGGCAATTAGAAAGCACACATTTATTACCTTTTTTCCCCTTTGTATTGTTATTATTTATTTCTCCTGGTATGATCATATATAGAAATTTCAGTAAAAGATAATTTCATTAAATGTATTTTTTCTGACCATTATTATTGTTCATGTTATTTCATTATTACTTGACAATAATTTTGATGTATAAAGGATGAGTTTTCAAAACTAGCTCTCTGGGAAACAAATATTCTAGGCATGCCTGCTGCTGGCTTATTGTCTAGTTGGAGCCCAGTGGTAAGGCAAGACCCTATCAGACAGATGGCAAGTACTCTACTGAGTAGATGAGGTTGTAGTGTCATACGGTTGCCAAACCACAGGATCTAACACCCTATGATCTGAGGTGGAGCTGATGTATTAATAAAAATAAAGTGCACAATAAATGTGGTAGGCTTGGATCATCCCAAAACCATCCTCCGCCACTCCCCTTCCCTGTTCCGTGGAAAAGTTGTCTTCCACGAAACCAGTCCCTGGTGCCAAAAACTTTGGGTGCTGCCATATAGAGGATCTCTTTTCTCAGCATGTTTTGGAATCAGGAGGATTTCCATGTATCTCATAGTGATAAAAATATAGTTAAGAAAGTCACTGAACCTTTACATGGCTCTATGGTGACTTTCATGAACTAAAGCTTAAACACAACCCAAGAGGATGCTGGCCTCAGTGGATTCTGGTCCAGACAAATATTTAGAATCATTCCTCTTTACTGTTCACCGTTAATACTTTTGCAAGCCTTTTCACATTCCAAATGAAGGAAGGAGCATAAGGCATCCATTGACTGAGATAGATTTCTACCTCCTTTTGCAGAATGAAGGCTTATAGAAATTTAGCTAAGTTAAAATAAATTGCTCTTCTTGCTCACCTTCATAATGGACTGGAATTCATCCGTATAAAATACATTTCCCAGAAGAGTAAACTGAGATTTAGATGGTGTGGCATGTCTAAGGTCTCAGAAGGGATTAAAGGGATATCTATGGTTCTGACACAGGTCCATCCTGTTCCAAGATCTCCATCTTTTCTATCCTGTTAGGCTATTACTCCAAGAACTACTGAGACTTCAGAAGCATGGACAAAGAATAAACTGAAACTATCCCAGGGGTGGGAAAAAGTTTTGCTCCCTAAGTTTTAGAATTGTTGTTTAGTCACTAAGTCATGTCTGACTCTTTTGAGATCCCATGGACTATAGACCACTAGGTTCCTCTGTCCATGGGATTCCTCAGGCAAGAATGTTGGAATGGGTTGCCTTTTCTTTCTCCAGGGAATCTTGCAGAATAGGGATCAAACTCATGTCTCCTGCATGGCAGGTAGATTTTTTACCACTGAGCCAGAAGGGAAGCCAAGCTTTAGAATTATTTCCTCCAAAGTTGTGGTTATTTTCATCCTTGGTTTACCTTGGAAGAACAGGATAACTTTATGTCAAGCTGGATTCAAACACAGAGGGTTATAAATCAATGTTACCTCTCATCAGCTGTGTGACCTTGGAAACAATCTCTGCCTCTCAATATCTTATATTCTCATATCTAATATGAGGAGAGAAATAACTCAGAGAAATGCAGAGATTCAGTTCAGTCTCTCAGTCATGTCCGACTCTTTGTGACCCCATGGACTGCAGCACACCAGGCTTCCCTGTCCATCAGCAACTCCCAGAGTATACCCAAACTCATGTCCATTGAGTCAGTGATGCCATCCAATCATTTCATCCTCTGTCATCCCTTTCTCCTCCCACTCTCAATCTTTCCCAGAATCAGGGTCTTTTCCAATGAGTCAGTTCTTTTGCATCAGGTGGCCAAAGTATTGGAGCTTCAGCTTCAGCATCAGTCCTTCCAATGAAAGCCCTGATTTCCTTTAGGATTGATTGGTTTGATTTCCTTGCTGACCAAGAGATTCTCAAGAGTCTTCTCCAATACCACAGTTCAAAAGCATCAATTATTTGGTGCTCAGCTTTCTTTATGGTTCAACTATCCCATCCATACCTGACTACTGGAAAAACCAGTATGTAATGCAGAGATTGCATTCCAAAAACCAGTACTGCAGAGATTAGAAATTGCAAATATAAAGCATCTGGAACCTGGTAGGTCATTACCAATTGCAGCTATTTTATATTATCTTTATGAAGATGTAACATTCCAGATAGTTGCAAATGTTTCTGTCATTCTATACACAGCCTCTGATAATTAGTATTTGAAAAGGTATCATAATTGAAGATCACTGTTTTATTTATCCATTGACATATTGCTTATTTTGCTGACAGTGTTGAGTATCTAGGCCTGCCTGGTGGATACAGAGAAAGGTTAAAACCAGATAGTGTATTAATTCCCTTAAAATTATCTTTCTGTTATGAGTTGCTGATCCTCTCAGCATGAAATTGATTAAGAAATTCACATTACTTAATTGTTTTCATAATCACCTGGTGCGAAACTAGCAAGGAAGAAAATTTTTTTTCCCAGTGGGTAACGAGCCAGGTGAGGCATGTAGAAGGGGAAGGTGGATAGAGTTGGCTACTCAGGTCCAAGTTTCCTGTCATTTATGAAACATCCCAGATAAGTGGTTCAGTTCAGTTCAGTTCAGTTCAGTTGCTCAGTCGTGTCCGACTCTTTGCGACCCCATGAATCGCAGCACACCAGGCCTCCCTGTCCATCACCAACTCCTGCAGTTCACTCGGACTCACGTCCATCGAGTCGGTGATGCCATCCAGCCATCTCATCCTCAGTCGTCCCTTTCTCCTCCTGCCCCCAATCCCTCCCAGCATCAGAGTCTTTTCCAATGAGTCAACTCTTCGCATGAGGTGGCCAAAGTACTGGAGTTTCAGCTTCAGCATCATTCCTTCCAAAGAAATCCCAGGGCTGATCTCCTTTAGAATGGACTGGTTGGATCTCCTTGCAGTCCAAGGGACTCTCAAGAGTCTTCTCCAACACCACAGTTCAAAAGCATCAATTCTTCAGTGCTCAGCCTTCTTCACAGTCCAACTCTCACATCCATACATGACCACAGGAACAACCATAGCCTTGACTAGATGGAATACTAACCTTCACAAATCAGATCAGAATTCAGGAAGGCTAGTGTGTTGGTAGAGACGGAAAGTAAAAGGGATAAGAGGTGAGAACAGGGAGCACTGGTTGTGGAAAATGGAGAAATTAACAAACCTAAAGTAAGTAATCCTGGTAGGTTCTGAAATGAAGCAGGGAAAAGGGGATAACGAGTGCATATGAGATAAAGAAATGTCCTTTCACATATTTCTGCTAGAAAAGAAAGGAGAAAGGAAGATAGAAACTTCATAATTCTAAAGAGCATTTCCAAGAAGAAGGAAAAGATGTGGGGTTTTGGAGATGGACAGACCTGGGAACTGATCTCTTCTAGATTATTAGTGTGACACGTGGGTAGTTACCGAACTTCTCTGAATCATTGTCTCCTCATCTATGGCATTGCTCCTCTTATTAATGATTTAGTGGTTAACTTCCCTGCCCTCGCTATTTTATGCCTTTGATCTTTGTATTAAATTTGTTTGGAACTTCATGTCCCTTTGTCTATCCATTCTGATTGATTGAACTCATTGAGGGCCGTGGTGACATCTTAGATCTCTGTTCAGTCAATATCATTACCGCTCCATTTTTACTAGAGGTTGAAGTTATGAGCGCTGAAGAATTGATGCTTTTGAACTGTGGTGTTGGAGAAGACTCTTGAGAGTCCCTTGGACTGCACGGAGATCCAACCAGTCCATCCTGAAGGAGATCAGTCCTGGGTGTTCGTTAGAAGGACTAATGTTGAAGCTGAAACTCCAATACTTTGGCCACCTGATGCGAAGAGTTGACTCATTGGAAAAGACCCTGATGCTGGGAAAGATTGAGGGCAGGAGGAGAAGGGAACAACAGAGGATGAGATAATTGGAATGGTATCACCAACTCAATGGACATGGTTTTGAGTGAACTCTGGAAGTTGGTGATGGACAGGGAGGCCTGGCGTGCTGTGGTTCATGGGGTCGCAATGAGTTGGAAACAACTGAGCAACTGAACTGAACTGAAGTTAGTTACATGACTTTCAAGGTGGCAAACTAGCGGATTTTTTTGATTGATTGCTTAGAGTTTGTGTGTGTAGGAGAGAGAATACTTAAACTTGGACAAGAGGGAAACAAGTCTCCCATCCTGCTCTTTAAAGGGTCTTCTCTGACTCTCCTCTGGTTATACCTTTCCTCATTAAGCAATAATTTCCTGGGGCCCCAAAGTATATATCATACCCTTTTCTATATCACACAGTGGATATCAGAGCACAAGAATTCCCTGCCTTCCTTAAACCTGGCAGAGCTCCCAAGGCTGAATGCATCCTCAGAGGTGGAATTTGCAAGCGATACCCTGACCTCTAGGTCTCAAAGAAGGTTCTTTGGGAAGGGGCAGAGCACTAAGGATGGGAGGCTGAGGCACTACGCCAGTTGCAGATGGGGCCACCAAATGGCATGGAGCAAGGTATGAAAAAAGAAGTTTTCTGAGTGCAGACCAGCGCTCCCAATGCAGCCTGGTTTTAGCACAAAACTCTGAGGAATCTGTGAATTCTAAATTTAAACTTGACTTTCCAGGTCATGATAAAGTTCAGAGATAGAAAGTTGTTTTTAGCAGTGAGCTTGATTTACATCCTTAAATGTTTAGACATATGGCAAACAACTCTCTGTACCCTTGCCAACATGGGGTGTACATGGAGAATCCACCCTGGTATCCTCCTTTTAGTAGCAAAAGTAGGAAGCTCCATTATACGATATGAATGTTAATCTCCAAATCACTCTGATACCCCTTTTTGAGGACATCATCTCACTCCAAGGAAGTTCTCATGTGTTTGGATACCGTGTATTAACTTTGAAGCTTTTCTCTTTAGATTGGCTTTTATGTTTTCCCAGAAACACTTGGCAACGATTTGAAAGTCAGTGAAACACCAGGGTCTCTTCTTGTCAAAATTTTGTAACCAGCAGGGTGACACTGAAATAAGGAAGTGTCAAAAAGTGGAAGAAACCATGTTAAATCCATAGATCTCCATATCTCTACACAATCCTTCTATGAATGCTCAAGAGGAAGAGGTATTAAGATTTGGGATTCTGAGGACCCTAATTAAAGTCCACACATTAGAGAAACAATTAGCCCAGAGAAAAGAAGCACTCATTAAGGAGGCTGAAACCTTGGATGAAGAATCCTGTTGATGTAGTTTGAGAGGCTGATGTTAAGGTGAAGGACTTGAGTAGAGGAAGATAATTTGTGTTCATGTCCTTTAAATTATGCATTATGTGGCACATTAGGAAGAAAGAAAATACTCCTCTGAAAATTCAGGCTTGTGCCAGGTCAAGGTCCAATACCAAAGACTTGCATTGGGAATGGAATTTAAACCTTGTTTAATGAAGCATTCTTTCCTTGGAAGACTAGGAGAATGAGAAAATGTGCATTCTATGTTTTAAGCCTTTCAGATGCCCTTGTATTTAGGATCAGGGGACCTATGGACTCAATGACATGGGGAAATCTTTGTGCCTCTCATAGCCTTATGTTTTCTACCTTGCAGAGTTTCTGTGAGAGCTGCTCTCAGATGGTGCATGGAAATGGCTTTTGTGACCTGAACAAGTTTATTAATCAGTGGCCATGTGAACAACACAATGAGTTATTAGTTAAAAGTGAGTTACTATTTAGAATGGTCAGTTTAAGAGTCTTAGCCACAAGATTGGTGGTTGTCTATGCACTAGGGAGCATTACTCTAGAGTTTACACACTCATAGGTTTGTTGTTAATGCTTTTCTTATCAAATTCATACTAAGAAAATTCTGTATCCTTGATGTTTTTCAATAAAATATATTTCCTAAGCCTATACTTGGGTTTCTAAAACATTTTAAAACAAATCTAAAGAAACTGAGAATAATCATTGCATATCTTAACTTCTCCCATATTATTTAGGTCTCACACACTTCTGCAGAGAAGGCAATGGCACCCCCCTCCAGTACTCTCGCCTGGAAAATCCCATGGACAGAGGAGCCTGGTGGGCTGCAGTCCATGGGGTGGCGAAGAGTCGGACGTGACTGAGCGACTTCACTTTCACTTTTCTCTTTCATGCATTGGAGAAGGAAATGGCAACCCACTCCAGTGTTCTTGCCTGGAGGATCCCAGGGATGGTGGAGCCTGGTGGGTTGCTATCTATGGGGTCGCACAGAGTCAGACACGACTGAAATGACTTAGCAGCAGCAGCAGCAGCACACACTTCTGACTGAGCACATGGGTACAGACCCACATATACTTCTGGGGTGAGGGGAAAAAAAAAAAAAGCTGTTATTTTTGCTGACTCAACATAAAAGCAGGTCATGGTTAACTGCTGAGGCAGGTGCTGTGCTATAGCATAAAAAGGGCCTTGATTCCCATGGCAGGAGGTCAGTAATTCAATCACCTTTCTGACATTTGGTAATTGTGAGTGTCCTGAGAAAGTGCTAACATTTTTGACCATGCATTCTTTTTTTTTTTTTTTTTTTTCACTGTAAAATCAGGGATAGTAATTCTACCATATTAATCTACCAGGTAACTTTGAGAAGTATATAAAATGACTATCTTGTGCTCTTAAATCAGGCTAAAAGGAGAACTGAATTTAATCAAAGGAAAAGAGAGTAGCCTAGTTGTAAACATTGGTTCAGATCAGTTCAGTTGCTCAGTCATGTCCGACTCTTTGGAACCCCATGGACTGCAGCATGCCAGGCCTCCCTGTCCATCACCAACTCCCAGAGTTTACTCAAACTCATTTCCATTTAGTCGGTGATGCCATCCAACCATCTCATCCTCTGTTGTCCCCTTCTCCTCCTGCCTTCAGTCCTTCGCAACACCAGGGTCTTTTCCAATAAGTTAGTTCTTCACATCAGGTGGCCAAAATATGGGCATTTCAGCTTCAGCATCAGTCCTTCCAGTGAATATCCAGGACTGATTTCCTTTAGGATAAACTGGTTGGATCTCCTTGCAGTCCAAGGGACTCTCAAGAGTTTTCTCCAACACCACAGTTCAAAAGCATCAATTCTTTGGTGCTCAGCCTTCTTTATGGTCCAACTGTCACATCTATACATAACCACTGGAAAAACCATAGCTTTGACTAGAAGGACCTTTGTTGGCAAAGTAATGTCTCTGCTTTTTAATATGCTGTCTAGGTTGGTCATAACTTTTCTTCCAAGGAGCAAGCGTCTTTTAATTTCGTGGCTGCAGTCACCATGTGCATTGATTTTGGAGCGCCCCCCCCCCCAAATAAAATCTGTCACTGTCTCCACTGTTTTCCCATTTATTTGCCATGAAGTGATGGGACCAGATGCCATGATCTTAGTTTTCTGAATGTTGACTTTTAAGCCAACTTTTTCACTCTCCTCTGGTGTAAACATAATACTTGATAAATGTTGTTTTGCTTAAAGTGCTATAAATGCAGGAATTTCTGTGGAATATAACCCATGGAGTAGGATGTTTCCATAGTTACATATGGAATTGGCAGAGATTAGAGAATATGAGAGAATAAAAATCGATTCTTCTGAATTAAGTGCCTCTTTCCCATAGTACACAATGCTACCAGAATCATTTTCCATAACACGAAGGTGATCAATAGTTTTGCATGGTAATCTAGTAAATCAAGATCTAAGGTCCTTCACAGAATAGATTAAATTCCCTTTTCTGGCTTGGTGAGAATAAAGAATAACTGGCAATGAATTGAGACTTTCTTTTCCAAATGATGAAATATTCAAAACTGATTGTAATGATGGTTGACCCACACTGTAAATATGGTTTTAAAAACTGTACATTTTAGATGAGTTAATTTTATGATGCCAAATTATATGCATGATACCAAATTATATCTCAGTACATTGATATTTTTTTTTAAATCTCCCTTTTCAGATTTTTTTTTCTTAGAATTTATTTATGTCCCAGTCCTCACCCCAGCATTGGAACTCTACTACGAGCACAGAGAAATAATTCTTCCCTGAAGGTCCACTTCCTCATGCCCTTATGTGTGGTGTTCACTCTCTTTCAATTGTGCCACCTCTGTTCTTGAATAGCTGTACGTCTCTCAAGGCCAGCATTAAATACTGCCTTCTCTAAAGCACCTCCTTTACCCCCACTTAACATAAATTTGACATCTTCTTCCTCCAGGTATTCATAATACATTTTATCCCAAACTTATTTGAAAACAAAATTAAGTGATTTCAGTTTTTGTTTTACTTTAAAATAAAAGTGGAGTTAACCTTAGGAGAATTTTTCAGTGTGTGTCTGTGGTCTATTAATAACTCCCTTGATCTTATGAGATCAAGAAGGCATGGTATTTTATTTGCTGTTTCCCCCAATATCCATCTAGACTTCTGCTTTTCATGTAACATTCATACAATGAGCATTTATTACATTCAATTGAATTGTTGTAATACAGAGAAGTTATCTAAGGAAAAATGGTGCTGGTCTATTACACTGGTCTAGAAATCATAAGTCAGATGTTAAACATGTTGAAGACTCTTCTCATAAAGCTTCATTTACAGTCTTTAATGCCAAAGGATGACAATCATACTGAATGCCAAAGAATGGATTTTTAAAAAGCGTATGCTAACATTTGGATTCATCAGACCTTACTGTTAAATCCCACATTCCTAGTTCTCTCCTGGTGTCTCTAATTAGAGCATTTCTGTTATCCTGTAGGATTTTTGACACATTATCTGGGGCAGATTTTGAATACCATTCTATACTCATTTAACAGTAAACCTACTCTAGAAAGAGAAATAAATTTAGGGCACATTTTATACTTATCCTTTTAGTAAGCTTATTATTCTAAATCATTTAAATAAATGGGCTTCAAGATATTATTCATTTCGTATCATATTGAAATTCCAAAAATGGAAAATTATTACTTTTCAATTTTCCATTTTATCACCTTATTTAAAATTATTACATTCTCACAAATTAAAAGTCCATTACATTTTGTATTTCTATGCAATGCTCTCTTCCTATATTGACAGATTGCTCTCAATGCAAAGATGAAATTCCCAACATTGTGGCTGTTGCCATACTTTGCAGAATTCTTCTTGGGTTTCAGGGATTGGCTGGCAACAAAATGTCAGAAAAGAGCAGAAAAGGGATGTCGATTTTCTCTAAGAAATGTGTATTGTGACAATACTCTGTTACTCATATTTATGTGTGTATAAATTGAATAGTCACAATATTCACATTTCACATAAATATTATAAATTTAAATAAAATAAAATAGGTTTATAGAAGTGAGATAACTTCCTTAGAGTAACACAGCTAGCGAGTGACAGACTGGAGTTAAAAGCCCCAAATATACTCTGTTTCCAAAACTTACGCCTTCCTAACTTGAGCAGACCTCATTTCTCTGCTTATTTACCTTTCTCGATCTCCACATCTAAGTTAGATCACACTCTTTCCAGGTATTCATCACTTACACCTCTACAAGCAAATCTAGATTCTTCTTTTCAGATAGCTGTTATACACATACTACATTTTGATAGTTGCCACAGGGTCATTTTGTCAACTTTCTACTCGAGTTAATGAACATAAACTTTGTACATAAAATTTGAATGTGAGTTAATGTGAATGCTCAAGAAAGTTAATGAAAACCAAAAGATTCATTTGTGATAATTAAGAGTATATTGACTTATTTATATGCAGTACTATAAACAAATGTGGTGTTGGCTGAAATGAAGTCATATTTCTGGGAGATTACTTCATAGAAAATAACTACATACTTTATATATAGTATCAGTTATAGTACTGCCAAATGTTAAGAGTATAGAGATACTTTTAAACAAAACAAATAAATGTAGATTTTTAAATATGGTCACAAATTCTGCCATATGAATATCAGTTAATTGATATTTCTTACATACGTAAAAGACATGGAAAATATATGCAGTGAATAAATGATGAGGAGAAGGGGACAACAGAGGATGAGATGGTTGGATGGCATCACCAAATATATGGACATGGGCTTGGGTGGACTCTGGGAGTTGGTGATGGACAGGGAGGCCTGGCATGCTGCAGTTCATGGGGTCTCAAAGAGTTGGACACGACTAAGCGGCTGAACTGAACTGAATATTTATTCATTTATTTTGTAAGTACATCCTGTCCAGACGTGTTCTTCTATGCCATGTTAAGAATTACAGATGAACTGAAGGTCCAGTTACTGTAGCATCCTCATAATTCATCTCTGACTCCAAACATCAACTTTATTAACTCATTCTCCACATGATTTCCAATGAGTTTTGAAATTTCAAGTCTGATAATGTTTCTTCCATATTAAAAACTTTGATTGACTTCCTGCTGCTGCTGCTGCTGCTGCTGCTGCTGCTGCTGCTGCTGCTGCTGCTAGGTCGTTTCAGTCGTATCCGACGCTGTGCGACCCCATAGATGGCAGCCCACCAGGCTCCCCCATCCCTGGGATTCTCCAGGCAAGAACACTGGAGTGGGTTGCCATTCCCTTCTCCAATGCATGAAAGTGAAAAGTGAAAGTGAAGTTGCTCAGTCGTGTCTGACTCTTCGTGACCCCATGGGTTGCAGCCTACCAGGCTCCTCCATCCATGGGATTTTCCAGGCAAGAGTACTGGAGTGGGGTGCCATACTAATGTATAATAAAGACCCTCTAATTTGGTTCATTTTGATTTTTATAATCTAACTCCTGTCTCTTCAGTTTTGTGTCATTGCCCTTCTCATCGTGTTCTGTCCTCCACTTTATTTGATAAACTTGCAACTTATAGTCTACAGGGTCTCTCTTGCTTTTGGGGTATTTTCCCTTAGTCTGGATGTAAGAGAGTGATATTTTTCCAACAGTATCTATTCTATTCCCCTGATTGGACATATGGCTGCCAAGCTAGAGGTATGTCCTTCTATCTTTGCTATTAGGGAAAGTCACATGGCCTAATGTTTGCCAACAAAAAGTAAGAAGTGCTGTATGTTGCTCCTAGGACTCAGTCTGAATATATCAGGTATGCCCTTTCACATTCTTTTCACAATGTGACCAGCTTTGACAATGATATCAGACAATAAATTATGCCCTCTAAAGTTGAGACGGAAAGACTCGAAAAGAACTCAGGTCCTGTAAGTGAAAATGTGAGAAAGATCTGTATTGCTGACTCAGGCATTCCCATTTGGGCTATCTACAAGAGAGAAATTTCTTTGTGTTTTAAGTTATTGGGCCTTTTTGTTACAGCATCTCAGTCTTTGCTTAAGAAAAATCTTCCTTTTCCTTGCTCTTTGCTTCACTTAAGCTATCCTTACCTATTTCTCATATTTAAGTTTAGATATCTTACTTGACTGACATCCCACTAAGTCCAGGGACCTTATCTGTGCTCTTTCAGTGGTATTTGGTTTTTTAAAATATCACCTAATATTTCTTGATCATGTATGGTATGTCAGGCATAACTTAAGCAAATATGTTTCATCCTGTTTAATATAATGATGTTCTTAGGTATTAATTCCATCTTCATTTTATAGATGAAGGAAACAGATTTGCAGAGAGGATAAGCATGGCTATATTTTCCTAAAGCTAGCTGCTTTTGTTTCTTATATGTTCTCTTATAATAACTCTAACACTGCTCCCCTTGAAAGATGAAGTCTATGTTTCCTATATCTGATTCTGGGTGGCTTGTGACTACAGAAGCAGAGATACTCTCTGACTTCTAAAGCTAGAGAGGGAGCTGTGACAATGACTCTCAAATGATTCTTTTGGGATGCTCACTTTTGAACCTCTCAGGAGCCAGATAAAAGATCTGTGGCTGTCATGCTGTGAGAAAGCTTAGGTAAAAAGGACTGGCCACAGCATCTGTTGCTAGACATGGGAATGAACACACCCACCTCCTGTTGATTCCATCCCTGAGTCATCCTCATCTTGAGTGTCCAAGATTTATTAGGTGAAGTTCCAAGCTCATTATACTCTTTCTGAATCCATGACCACAGAATTAGTGAGTGTAATAAAATGATTGTTTTAAACTGTTAGGTTTTGGTGTAACCAGAACATTTCCCAAAGTAAAAAATCTAGGAAGTAGAAAATCTAAAATTTCAAACCTAAACAGTCTGATTACAGACTAATTAAACACTATATCCCCCATGCTTAGTTTCTTATATAGAAACTTCTTGTTTATTTGTTTATATCCCCAGTCAGTTTAAAAACTACATCACAGCAGGGAATTTTTTTTCTCATTTATCCAAGACAGCAGATATTTTTACCTGTTTTGTTCATTTCTGTATCCCATAGTCCAGCACAGTGGCTGATATTCAGTTCAGTTCAGTTCAGTCACTCAGTTCTGTCTGACTCTTTGTGACCCCATGCACTGCTGCACACCAGGCTTCCCTGTCCATCACCAACTTCCAGAGCTTGCTCAAACTCATGTCCATTGAGTCGGTGATACCATCCAACCGTCTCATCCTCTGTTGTCCCCTTCTCCTTCTTTCTTGCCATCAATCTTTCCCAGCATCAGAGTGTTTTCTAATGTGTCAGTTTTTTGCATCTAGTGGCCACAGTATTGGAGCTTCAGCATTAGTCCTTCCAGTGAATATTCAAGACTAATTTTCTTTAGGATCAGCTGGTTTGATCTCCTTGCAGTCCAAGGAACTCTTAGGAGTCTTCTTCAACACCAGTTCAGAAGCATCAATTTTTTGGCACTCAGCTTTCTTTATGGTCCAACTCTCAATACATGACTACTGGAAAAACCATAGCCTTGGCTATACGGACCTTTGTTGGCAAAGTAATACTCAGTAGACACTCAATAAAATTTTTTTGATGAATGAATATCTCATAGAGTTTATGACTGGACATACTGAAACCTGTGACTTCATCTTGTAGAATTCCACATCTACCAGACCTGATACTATTATAAAGGCTATAAAAGTGTTCTTACTTAATCATTACATCCTCATAATGAAGATGTTATTAAGACATTCATTTTACAAATGAAGAGCTGAAGACTTTGAATTAATAAACAAATTACTCAAGGCACCATAGTTATCAAAGAGTTTGGATCTGAATTTTGTTTGACCCTAAACTATTCATATTGCCTTTTCCTTTTCTCTGCTCTTCTCCATTCTGCACTCTAAACTAGGAGGCTTTACTTTTTGGATTCCATTGATTAGGTTCTTTTTCCATCTGGCTTTTAATTGGATTTAGCCAATAGAAGGTAGTCCCAGGAGATGAGAGAGCAGAAGAGAGAAGTTTGTGATATTCATGGCCTATCCCTCTCCGCCAGGCTGTGGGCTGTCAGTGACCGCATTTCCTGTAGCAAAAGCTCAAACATCTGGGGAATGTCTTCTGAACTGATTTCTCTCTAGGTTCCTTAAATAAACCTTCACCCTTGCCTTCATGCTTACGAATGGTAGTAGATTCCTGCTACTGCTGGCAACTGATTTCCCTTTATCCTTTTAACATCTTTGTAAATATTCCTTCATTAAACTCTCTTTACTCAGCTCTTTCGTGTATGCCATCTGCAGATCCCTGAAAACATCCCTGAATACATCCCCAAATACATCCCTGAATACAGGGGGTAAGGTAGGGGAACCCTGAGGCATATACACCATATGCTGAAATATTTAGGAAACTTAAATCATTTTATCAAACTGTTTATGGAATGTTCTATTCTCTGAACTTGAACAAATGTAACATTACAAATGACTTGGGTAACCAGGTTTGGATATAGAATTGTTGGGCCCCATAATTTCCAACTTGGAATGTGGAGATACCTTGGCTTGCCTCTCTCTCTTCTCCTTTATATAAATACCATCTAGCACCTTGAGAGGCCTCATACATGTATGTGTAGACACTCCAGCTTATATGTTCAGGTTGCAGGCAGACGCACAGCCATCTCTTGGATACTCTTTGAGCTTATGGGTTTGCATACTGGTTGTGTATTTTGCCTTAGGCAAGTTGAATCTTTTGAGGGGCTCTCACAGATGTTCCAAGTGGATACAGATTATTTGGGCAGGAAATGGTCTAGAAAACTAGCTATGACTCCTGGAGGACACAACTCTTTGGGCCATAGTTGGTTTTTTTTTTTTTTTTTTTTCCTCCCTATGGATAAGGATGAGGCTGGAAGAGGACGAAAATGCTAAAACATGGGGTTTTTCTTTGATAGCCTCTGGTAGAATAGGTCAGCTCTTGCAGGATCCTGGCTGATGTATCATATTTCACCCAGTAGGTTTCATTACTCAAGAAGGCAATGAATATTATTGATGTTAAAAGTTAATATAGTATCCAAATCTTCTGGGCAGAGCTCTTAGTTTACTTCAAGATTTAAAAATTGAGGTAGACACAGAAATGTTCCTTTTGTCTTCTTTGAGCTTGAAATTTTAGCTAATAGTTATCAGCATAAATATCTTGGAGAATGTACCACTTGTTGCCAAGATAATTTTGTGCCAGACAGATATTTCTAATTTATTTTCAAATGAGTGGGCTTCCTTGAGATAGAAAATTTCTGTCAGAAACTCTACCAGGAACTCCAAGTGACAAAGAAAGAAACAACTACTTAACTGGCTGATTTTCTCTGGTTTCAAAGAAATGCTGACTAAAGCAAAACAAGGTTTAGAAAATCCTTGTATGGCTATTCCTCAGACATACAGTCCTAATATTTTAAATACTGTGTTTTATTAGTAATTTGGAGTATTGCCTGAGAAAGGCTCCCCTGTCAAAAACCTCTTGTTAATGTATCTATCTGTATTTCCATCTCTTACCAGCAGAACGGAGACTATCAGCAGTTACTCTGAGGTTATTAGTCAGTACCTTTGACAAACGGAGACATGTCATCTATCGCCACCAGTTTGAGATGGAGAGTACCCATCTGCCTTAGCACTGTAACTCATGGTAGCTGGTCAGATACATAGTGACAAGCTAAGTTATTCAAAGTGGTGGACAGCTACTCTGAAATTCCTTCATGGGTGGGGTGCTCCCCTCGTTAAGAAAGCCGTGATAAGAGTGGGAAGGGGAAGAACAGCCAGTAGTTACCTCTGGTTGAATGCAGCCCAGTATTCAGATTACAGTGTTCTGGGGCAGGGGAAGAAATTAAATGGCAAAGCTCTATTTCATGTGTTCTTCTTAAAAATTTATTAACAAGTCTCTTGTCCTGCAGAGATCAGTTTAGTTCCAATCTCAGGTTGATAGAACCCCTAAGCTAGGGGAGTGGTAGACATCCGTGTTACTCTAAGGACCGGCACTAGTCAGCAAATTGTAGGCCACTGACCCATGAGGACATAATGCCTATTTTCTATTTTACAAAAGATCAATAAAAATCAATTTGTCTTTCACCATAGGGAATTTGAGAGCTGCTCTGATTACACTGACCTGACTTATTTAATCATTTGTTCTTCTAAAAAAAAAATTCTGCCTGAAAACCTCATTTTCTAGAGGTTCACTAGACTGGCACTGAACTCTGCTCAAATGCTACATGACTGAAAAATCTTCCCTATCCTTACTATGTAAAACAATTTTCTCCCTCCTTTATCAGATTCTATCCCATTACCCTCCTCATTTCTTTAGCACTTATTACCTCCTAACAGTGTAATATAAATGTATTTGTATTGTTTCTCTCCCTCACTAGAGTGCCAGCTTTACCAAGAGAAGTGTTTGCTCAAGCAGTATTTCCAGAGCCTGAATAATGGCTGGTCCTTAGGAAGCTGGAATTGAACAGTTAATGAATGAATGAAAAATGTGAAAGATCCAGATGTTTCCTCAGCCCGATAGATGAGTTTGTATTCAGAGGAATAGTGTCTTGTTACTATTACTTTGCCATATTTGCTCTCCAGTCTGATGTGGCTTAGGGAAATTTGTACAAGGTTTGTAAAGACAGTGGTAACTAGGGAAGAGAATAATAACCAAAAAGTCAGCAGCATTCTACCCATGGTTTTTCCTTGGTTCTGACCCCTGCACTATGGTTGCGCAAAGTGCCATCATTAAGAGAATCTACTTGAGGGAATATATGAAAACTCCAGGAACAATTCTGTACTTTTTCTGTAAATCTAAAATTGGTTCCAAAAAAAGTTTTAAAATGTTCACAGTGGGTATTTCTAGGTACAAGATCTCATAGGGTTTTATTTATCTATATTTATTTACCTCTCCATATTTTCCAAATTTTCTTCAATGACAATTTAATTCCTTTGAAATCAGAAAAAGCTGTAAGTTTCAATAAAAAATAAATGCCATCCACACATATGCACTTCTAGACTCAATCTTCGAAATAATAGAATGGTAAAAGATTAATCAAGTTTCATTTGAGGCTTATGCAGCAGGAAATACAGACTTAAAATCTTGATCAAATTTAAAGTGTGATAATTTTTTTAACAAATTAGCATGATATTCCTTGAATGATAATTAAGTGAATGGAATGATGAAATAAGATATTTTTATAGAATGCATGCATTGTTATAAACTAAAACTCAGATATCAAAATAGACCATAAACAGAATAACTTATGGATATAGAGAAGTCAAAATAGTTTAACAATTACAATGGTACAAAAGCAAAATGCTTAATGGATGCTGAAATTTAGAAACAGGCATCTGGAAAACAGTAACTCTGAAGAGAAAATAATGCAAAATGCCGGGCTGGATGAATTTCAAGCAAGAATCAAGATTGCCAGGAGAAATATCAACAACCTCAGGTATGCACTTGATACCACTCTAATGGCAGAAAGTGAAGAGGAACTAAAGAGCCTCTTGATGAAGGGGAAAGAAGAGAGTGAAAAAGCTGGCTTAAAATTCAGCATTCAGAAAATGAAGATCACAACATTCAGGACCATCTCTTCATGCACATCGATGAGGAAAAAGTGGATATAATGACAGATTTTATTTTCTTGGGCTCCAAAATCACTGCTGATAGTGACTGCAGCCTTGAAATTAAAAGACACTTGCTCCTTGGAAGAAACACTATGACAAACCTAGAAACATATTAGAAAGCAGAGATATCACTTTGCCAACAAGGTTCATCTAGTCAAAGCTATGGTTTTCCCAGTGGTCATGTATGGATGTGAGAGTTGGACTATAATGAAAGCTGAGTGCTGAAGAATTGATGCTTTTGAATGTGGTATTGGAGAAGACTCTTGAGAGTCCCTTGGACAGCAAGCAGATCAAACCAGCCAATCTTAAAGGAAATCAGTTCAGTTCAGTTCAGTTCATTTCAGTCACTCAGTCGTGTCCGACTCTTTGTGGCCCCGTGAATTGCAGCACGCCAGGCCTGCCTGTCCATCACCATCTCCCGGAGTTCATTCAGACTCATGTCCATCGAGTCCGTGATGCCATCCAGCCATCCCATCCTCGGTCGTCCCCTTCTCCTCCTGCCCCCAATCCCTCCCAGCATCAGAGTCTTTTCCAATGAGTCAACTCTTCGTGTGAGGTGGCCAAAGTACTGGAGTTTCAGCTTTAGCATCATTCCCTCCAAAGAAATCCCAGGGTGGATCTCCTTCAGAATGGACTGGTTGGATTTCCTTGCAGTCCAAGGGACTCTCAAGAGTCTTCTCCAACACCACAGTTCAAAAGCATCAATTTTTCGGGGCTCAGCCTTCTTCAGAGTCCAACTCTCACATCCATACATGACCACTGGAAAAACCATAGCCTTGACTAAATGGACCTTAGTCGGCAAAGTAATGTCCCTGCTTTTGAATATGCTATCTAGGTTGGTCATAACTTTTCTTCCAAGGAGTAAGCGTCTCTTAATTTCATGGCTGCAGTCACCATCTGCAGTGATTTTGGAGCCCCAAAAAATAAAGTCTGACACTGTTTCCACTGTTTCCCCATCTATTTCCCATGAAGTGATGGGACCAGATGCCATGATCTTCGTTTTCTGAATGTTGAGTTTTAAGCCAACTTTTTCACTCTCCTCTTTTACTTTCATCAAGAGGCTTTTTAGCTCCTCTTCACTTTCTGCCATAAGGGTGGTGTCATTTGCATATCTGAGGTTATTGATATTTCTCCCAGCAATCTTGATTCCACCTTGTGTTTCTTCCAGTCCAGCGTTTCTCATGATGTACTCTGCATATAAGTTAAATAAGCAGGGTGACAATATACACCCTTGACGTACACCTTTTCCTATTTGGAACCAGTCTGTTGTTCCATGTCCAGTTCTAACTGTTGCTTCCTGACCTGCATACAGATTTCTCAAGAGGCAGGTCAGGTGGTCTGGTATTCCCATCTCTTTCAGAATTTTCCACAGTCAAAGGCTTTGGCATAGTCAATAAAGCAGAAATGGATGTTTTTCTGGAACTCTCTTGCTTTTTCCATGATCCAGCAGATGTTGGCAATTTGATCTCTGGTTCCTCTGCCGTTTCTAAAACCAGCTTGAACATCTGGAAGTTCACAGTTCACATATTGCTGAAGCCTGGCTTGGAGAATTTTGAGCATTACTTTACTAGCATGTGAGATGAGTGCAATTGTGCAGTAGTTTGAGCATTCTTTGCCGTTGCCTTCCTTTGGGATTGGAATGAAAACTGACCTGTTCCAGTCCTGTGGCCACTGCTGAGTTTTCCAAATTTGTTGGCATATTGAGTGCAGCCCTTTCACAGCATCAGCTTTCAGGATTTGAAAGAGCTCAACTGGAATTCCATCACTCCACTAGCTTTGTTCGTAGTGATGCTTTCTAAGGCTCACTTGACTTCACATTCCAGGATGTCTAGCTCTATATGAGTGATCACATCATCATGATTATCTGGATCGTGAAGATCTTTTTTGTACAGTTCTTCCATGTATTCTTGCCACCTCTTCTTAATATCTTCTGCTTCTGTTAGGTCCATACCATTTCTGTCCTTTATCAAGCCCATCTTTGCATGAAATGTTCCCTTGGTATCTCTAATTTTCTTGAAGATGTCTCTAGTCCTTCCCATTCTGTTGTTTTCCTTGATTTCTTTGCATTGATTGCTGAAGAAGGCTTTCTTATCTCTTCTTGCTATTCTTTGGAACTCTGCATTCAGATGCTTATATCTTTCCTTTTCTGCTTTGCTTTTTGCCTCTCTCCTTTTCACAGCTATTTGTAAGGCCTCTCCAGACAGCCATTTTGCTTTTCTACATTTCTTTTCCATGGGGATGGTCTTGATCCCTGTCTCCTGTACAATGTCACGAACGTCATTCTATAGTTCATCAGGCACTCTATCTATCAGATCTAGGCCCTTAAATCAGTCCTGAATGTTTATTCGAAGGACTGATGCTGAAGCTGAAGCTCAAATACTTTGACCACCTGATGTCATGAGCCAACTCATTGGAAAAGACTCTGATGCTGGGAAATATTGAAGGCAGGAGGAAAAGGAGGGCGACAGGGGATGAGATGGTTGGGGCATCACCGATTCGAAGGACATGAACTTGAGCAAACTCTGGGAGACAGTGAAGGACAGGGAAGCCTGGGATGCTGCAGTCCCTGGGGTTGCCAAGAGCTGAACACAACTTAGTGACTGAACAGTAACAACAACAAAGCTCTGAAGTAGCACAGTTCGGGACATCAGTGGAGTACCACTTACTATTGTGGAAACTGTGTTTTGAAAGGAAGTAGTTGAAATTCAACTGGGAATTTTACCAAAAATGAGGTGAATATGGGATTCTGATTCAATATGACTTAGAATCTTTCCAGAATGTGCTAATTATGTGCCATGGGAAACCTAGAGGAAACATAAGGCAAAATCTCTGACTTACAGGAATTTAACAGATGTGCTAATAAGGCAATATGCACAGGAGCCCAGCAGAGACCCTCTGATGAAGAGATAAATATGTTAACACATTCTGTATAATTAACACCATGGGCTGTCAACAAAGTGAGCAGTGTTGAATAGAGTTACCAGGAATGGTTTTGTAAAGAAAGTGAAAGTGAAGTCACTCAGTTGTGTCTGACTCTTTGGGACCCCATGGACTGTAGCCTACCAGCCTCCTCTGTCCATGGGATTTTCCAGGCAATAGTACTGGACTGGATTGCCATTTCCTTCTCCAGGGGATCTTCCTGACCCAGGGATCAAACCCGGGTCTCCCACATTGTAGACAGATGCTTTACCATCTGAGCCACCAGGGAAGTCCCTTTATAAAGAAGTAGACACCAAATCATCCACACAAATGTCCATTCATTTTAGCTGAAAAAAAAAAAAGGAAGCAGAAGAGGGATTCCCAAAAGAAGATTTTAGACGCTTGCTCTGTACCTTTCAGATCAAAATGATATATGGGAAGCTTGAATATTATGCTAGAAATATGTGTTCAGTAGCTAGGTCATATTTGACTCTTTGCAACCCTATGAACTACAGCTCACCAGGCTCCTCTGTCTGTGGAATTCTCCAGGCAAGAATACTGAAGTGGGTTACCATTTCCTTCTCAAGGGGATCTTCCCAATCCAGGGCTAGAACCCACATCTCCGGCATCATCCTGCTTTGCAGAGGGATTCTTTTACTACTGAGCCACCAGGGAAGCCCAAGTTAAAAATATTCTGCCCCAAATATCAGAGCACTAGAGTCTCTGTAATTATGTACATTTAAGATTTTTATTAATACTAATTATAACAATAATAATAATAGAAATAATTATCATTATAGAGTGTTATTTTATAGTAAATAATATGCAAATAATGTCATGCACATTTTCTCTATCCTGACAATAACCATTAAATTTATCCAGTTTCAAAGAAATTAGATAACTTGCTCAGTTCAATTAATTAGTAAGTGGTTGGAGTCCCATTTTTGTCTGTTACTAACATTTGAAGTGATCTCAAATATGCTTTATTGCCTTTCTACTCTTTTGGGACTGTCATAAGTATGGAGGCATAAATCCAGTTCTGTATTAGATCAAGTAGAAATTAGATGGAGAGTCACGTGATACAGGTATCTTGCTTCTTCCTACACTGAACCTAACCTAACCTTTCAGTCAGTCTGGCTTAATCTCAGACAAGCTTACTTCTAAGGATCAGATTTCCTGTGGTTAGATACTGTTTGAGGTTATAACTTAAGATCACTGTCTTACTGTCTCCACATCTTTGTGTCCCTAAGAGGTAGTACTTATATAAGCTAAGACCCTTGAGAGTCCCTGGACTGCAAGGAGATCCAACCAGTCCATTCTGAAGGAGATCAACCCTGGGATTTCTTTGGAGGGAACGATGCTGAAGCTGAAACTCCAGTACTTTGGCCACCTCATGCGAAGAGTTGACTCATTGGGAAAGACTCTGATGCTGGGAGGGATTGGGGGCAGTAGGAGAAAGGAACAACTGAGGATGAGATGGCTGGATGGCATCATGGACTCGATGGACATGAGTCTGAGTGAACTCCGGGAGATGGTGATGAACAGGGAGGCCTGGTGTGCTGCGATTCATGGGGTCGCAAAGAGTCGGACACGACTGAGCGACTGAACTATGAACTGTGGTATAGAGAATTTGTCTTTATCATATAGGTTTTATTTTGGCTTGTCATAAATGACTGGCTTCTGAAATTCTGTCTAGGAGAAACTGAGTGATACCATTCAGGCCAGTGGGTGTGTTGGAGGGGTCAGCGATCTGGGGCCATATCTTGAACCCACACTGGCATGCATGTATACCATTTCAGAAGGGCTTCCCAGGTGGCTCAGTGGCAAAGAATCTACCTGCTAATGCATGAGATGAGGAGACACAGGTTTGATGCCTGGATTGGGAAGATCCCTTGGAGAAAGGAAATGGCAATCCACTCCAGTATTCATGCTGGAAAATTCCATGAAGAGGGGAGTGTGGTGGGCTACAGTCCATGGTTCACAAAGAGTTGGACATGACTAAGAGACCGAGCCTGCACACAAGCACACCATTCAGAACTAAACCAGTCTTAGACGTTTAAAATACATATTTGCATATGATTTCCATAAATATTCATTGCCCACAACAAAGGTGATTATAATTATCCTTCTACATTGGGTCACAACGAAGAAGGCTGGTAAATTTATAATTAAATATTTTCCCTGACTCTGATTTCATCTTCTGACTCCCAGTATCCCCTTTTCCACAGATGGCTATCCATATCCTGCCTCAGAGTTTAACATTATCCTGGGCCAGGTCTCTTAGCAACAATAAGACATTCTATTAACCAACATAAAGTACTTTATGCCTCACCAACTGAAAAAGGAGGCACTTGTGCACAGTTACACAAAATTAAAACTAGTTAGGGAAAGTTATTAATAAGTTATTAATAAATTCATGATTTCTATATATCTATTTAAATATCTATATTTTAGAACATAATCTGTTAACAGTATTTTATTTAGTCTATAATAAAAAAAAATTTGCGAACCAGGACCCTTGGTATGGAAAGTAAAATCTGTAGAGAAGCAAATACACTTTCATTTACTGATGGACTTTTTGTGATACATGTGCCAACAGTACCAATCCCCAGGCTTATTGTATGCTCAGCAGTGGATAGAATATCTTCTTTGACCACATTAAAGCTATGTTGCATAACTATTTTTTCATTTTATTAATTAAATGTCAAAACTGCTTTGAAATTATGTAAAGTATGTATTAGTAACATAGACTTTATATTTTATATAAAGATGTGAATGGACATGTTTACGCTTCATCAATATGTTTGTCTTCATATTAAGGACAGGATAAAGTAAATGGGTAAATGGATGGATGGAAGATACAAGAAGAAAGCAATGGTACACAGATGATGAGAACAGTAGTAGCGTTAGTCACCTAGTCATGTCCGACTCTTTGTGACCCCGTGGACTGTAGCCCACCAGGCTCCTTTGTCCATGGGATTCTCCAGGCAACAGTACTGGCGCGGGTTGCCATTGCCTTCTCCAGGGGATCTTCCTGACCCAGGAATTGAACCTGGGTCCTGCATTACAGGCAGATTCTTTACCATCTGAGGTATAGGAAAGCCCCAGATGATGAGAGATGATAGACAAATATACTTAAGATTAAAAATAACTTTTCTGTATTCTTTTACATCTGATGTTTGCGAGAAACCTCTAAAAATTGCAATTTTCTATTTCAAAAGTAAGAAAACTGTAGTTGAAAGAAATCACCCAATTCACAGAACTAGTACCATCAGAAATCAAACCCATGTCTGTTCTCATACTGGTGGCCTCTCTAGCCCATCTTAACATCAGATTTTGTGTCAGAATAAGAGACAAACTTGATAGTGTGACAAGTGAGAGAGTTGAGGCACAGGGTTCCATAAGAAAAGGTGCAGGATAAGGGCCAGGTTTCACAGCCCTGACAGGGGGCATTTGGGAAAGGAAGGGGTACTTAAGGGAAAAGTAACCCATGGAGCTAAGCCATATCAAAATTGTCTAGGATGAGTGCTTACCTGTAATATAACCAAAAAAGATGAAATGCGTGCTATGTGACATTAAAAGACAGTGTAGCCCAGTTCATGATATTATATTACATTGCGCATTGTATCATGGTCTAGGTTTGCAGATCCATTGCTTATGAAATGTTTGCTACTTCCTCCCACCTTTCACTCCACCCCTACCCCTAAAACTGCCTCTGCCAAGAATCAGTCTCCCTTTAGTGAGGATTTATGATCATAGCTCTAAAGTGCTCCATAGGGGAGCGCCAGAAGCTCATTTTCCCCGACACATCAAATATGTACACGCCACAAAATCAGCTACCTAGTGAGTTAAAACCCCGTAATTGCCATAGTGATGGGAAAATTCCTCAAGCAGATTTGGTTAGCCATAGTAACAAGACTTATAACCTTTATGAAGGCCTTTGGGCCCTAATTATTCAGCAGCTGCTGCCAGGGCTAAAACTAACCCATGTCTACAATAGTTAATTTGCATTCCCCTTCCCCTGAAGCAGGCTATCTTACTTATTGTTGTACCTGACCTATTTCTGAAGCCCTCAGCCCCTATCAGTAACAAAACTCCCTCTCTTGTCTTCCAACTTGAAGAAGAAAAATTGTGATTAATAATATCTAATAAATGTAAAGACCTTTAAAAACATAAGATTAAAAAACCATATAGAAGGATAAACTCTGGCTACTATCTAGCTGAGTAACATTGATACATGATGTCATCAAGCAATTCCTTAATGTCAAATTTTTAGGCGACTCTCAAGAAGTCACCCCATGAGAGGAGTTGCTTTGATAAAAGATCCACAAAGATGATTACCCAGACATTTCAGTTTGTTTAGAATCATCACCATCTATTAGTTACTTTTTGTGGGAATGTCAGATCTGAGAGTAGTTCCCTGATATTTGTTGTCACATTGATTCGGCGTCAAAGAAAGAAGTTTTGTGTGTGTGTTTTTTTTTTTTTTTAGTTTTTTATTTTTTAAATTTTAAAATCTTTAATTCTTACATGCGTTCCCAAACATGAACCCCCCTCCCACCTCCCTCCCCATAACATCTCTCTGGGTCATCCCCATGCACCAGCTCCAAGCATGCTGCATCCTGCGTCAGACATAGACTGGCGATTCGATTCTTACATGATTTGAACTGAGCACTTCTGTAACCATTTCTTTTGACTTTTTTCTTGTGGTGGGGATGTAGTTTGTAGGCTAGATCATTACTCAAAACATTGCACAGATGTTTTCTTGAATAATATAATCTCCAGCCCAAGGTTTAAGATGTTGTTAACTCCCATTGTTGCTAAAACAACGATCAGTATATTTTGGACCATGGAATAGTATCTGTAGTCAGGAGACAATTAGAGTACAAGTATAGCGCATCTCTTCTTTCTCAGATGTCGCCTCAAAAAACAGATGCTCTGTTTCCATTCAATATCACTTTCTTTCTTTTTTTTTTTTTAAATTGACCAGGGGAAAGAAGGGGAAAATGAGAGCTTGTTTTTGTTTCCTTTGAGGGAAATGCAGGAATGAGTATGAGTGAGGATGAATTCACTGACATATATCTGAGTGTACACGTGTGCTTGCGTACATATGTGGGTATGTGTATACTATATATATATATATATATATATATAATTCTATTATATCTATTTGCTTTTAAACTGTGGTGTTGGAGAAGACTCTTGAGAGTTCCTTGGACTGCAAGGAGATCCAACCAGTCCATTCTAAAGGAGATCAGTCCTGGGTGTTCATTGGAAGGACTGATGCTGAAGCTGAAACTCCAGTACTTTGGCCACCTCATGCGAAGAGCTGACTCATTGGAAAAGACTCTGATGCTGGGAGGGATTGAGGGCAGGAGAAGGGGACGACCGAGGATGAGATGGCTGAATGGCATCACGGACTCGATGGACGTGAGTTTGGGTGAACTCCGGGAGTTGGTGATGGACACAGAGGCCTGGCGTGCTGTGATTCATGGGGTCGCAAAGTGTTGGACATGGTTGAGCGATTGAACTGAACTGAACTGATTATATGTATTGGCAGGACTAGGTACATAATTTATAAGGCCCAGTACAAAATTAAAACGTGGAGCCCATTGTTAAAAATATTAAGAATTTTTAAAAATTAATTTTATTGGAGTTTAGTTGCTTTACAATGTTGTGTTCATTTCTACCATACAGCCAAATTAATCAGCCATATACATATTAATATATATAGTGTATTATTAGTCACTCAGTCATGTCCAAGTCTTTTCAGCTCCGTGGAACTCTAGATTTGCCAGACTCCTCTGTCTGTGGGATTGTCCAGGCAAGAATACTGGAGTGGGTTGCCATTTACTACTCCAGGGGATCTTCCTGACCCAGTAATCAAACCTGGATCTCCTGCATTGCTGGAGAATTATTATTATTATTTTGCAGAAGAATTCTTTATCGTCTGTGCAACCAGGGAATCCCTGTTAATACATATGCTGCTAAGTTGTTTCAGTCGTGTCCGACTCTCTGCAACCCCATAGACAGCAGCCCACCAGGCTCCCCCGTCCCTGGGATTCTCCAGGCAAGAACACTGGAGTGGGTTACCATTTCCTTCTCCAATGCACGAAAGTGAAAAGTGAAAGTGAAGTCGCTCAGTCGTGTCCGACTCCTAGCGACCCCATGGACTGCAGCCTACCAGGCTCCTCTGTCCATTGGATTTTCCAGGCAAGAGTACTGGAGTGGGGTGCCATTGCCTATAACCCCTCCCTAATGAGAACATTAGGGAGCACAGGAAACTGTACTTGATACTCTGTGTAAACTGAATGGGAAGGAAGTCCAGAAGGGACGGGAAGAGTATTAAGAATTTAAGAGGGGTGACCACAGAGCAGTAAACTAAGCCCTGGACCCCTTTGACGGTACTGGACACATATCCATAGAGCTTTTCCTGTCTTTTGACTTCTCAGTAGATAACTAGCCGGAGACTGGATCTCCCTTCTTTAGCTTGCTGAGATAAATGGCTCAAGTGAGATCTGTTAGAATTCGGCTAATTTCTAATGTTAAACCAGGGTGTTTGGAGATGGGGTGGGGGGAAAATAAGAAAGGCCCCTGGCTAATATGCAGTGAGAACCTTTTGTTGGATGATGGTAAGCTGAATGCAAGAGGGAAAATAAGGCTGGTGCCGCCTTGTCAGTGATTTAATTATTTTCCCATCTACACTTGTTTTTGAAGCTTATCAGAGCAAAGTACTGTGGGCAGCCCAGCTGTCACTGTTATCATTGTGGCTCGGAGTGTTGTAGTCCTGATTCCCATTGTAATGCAATTAATCTTTTGCTTTTCGCTAATGGATGAACAAGCATATTTACTGCAGCATAAAATCCTAATTATTTTTTGAATAGATGCATAAAGGGAATGTAAATTAATGGCAAGTGACAATTGTGATAAATGCGCACTATCTCTTTAAATGTCAGAGTTCCTGTGCTGTAGAGTGAGCCAATGCTTGGATGTAAAAGCTGCCCCACTCTCATCTACCTGTGAGAGGAGGTACAGTCATGCTCAGAATCTATTTTGAGGGAATGACTTGGGCTTTTAGACTACAGTGTCTTTCCAGGTGGCGCTAGAGGTAAAGAACCCACCTGCCAATGCCAAAGACTTAGGAGATGTGGGTTTGATTCCCCGGGTCGGGAAGATCCCCTTTAGAAGGAAAAGGCAATCCACTCCAGTATTCTTGCCTGGAGAATTCTTGGACAGAGGAACCTGGTGGGCTAACATCCATAGGGTCGCCAAGAGTTGGATATGACTGAAGCCAGCTAAGCACACTTGAGCTAGTGCCACCACTACTGTTTCTAAAATTTTTCTTTTATTCATTACATGTTGTAACCTAGTTCCTATAACAATAGCAAGAACTTATTAGTTGAGCTTTTTTTCTATATTCATTACTGATGTATTTTCACAAAAATTCTCTTATTACAAACTTTTAAAAATTGCAACGGTATAGAGAAACTTGACAACATAATTTGAGCAAAAGAGGCCCAATAAAAATAGCAGGGTTGCATGATTCTGTTAGGGGAAGCACACTGATTGAAACCGCCCGCCCTGGCCAGGCACCATAGTAACCATTTGCATGAGTCGTTTTATGACAGGAGATCCTGATAAGGAATACGGAACTAATAAGCCACCACCGACCAGAAGAGTTCGGGAAAGGTCAAAAGGAGGCACCGCGTGTCCGTCCACTTCCCAGAATCCCTCTTGCTAGCATCCATCTTGGCTGAGCGATGCGTGCGCCACCAGGAAAGACTCTGAATTAGAAGGATTGGCCAAAGACCACCCGGAAACTAATCCCATCACCATAAAACCCGAGACTGCGAGCCACATGGCAGAACAGTTCTCCTGGGTTCCCTTACCCTCCTGCTCTCCGCCCGGGCACCCTTTCCAAATAAAATCTCTTGCTTTGTCAGCACATGTGTCTCCTCGAACAGTTCATTTCTGAGTGTTAGACAAGAGCCCAGTTTCGGGCCCTGGAAGGGGTCCCCCTTCCTGCAACAATTCCATTTACATAAACTTCAGTGACACTAAGAAGTAGTTTCTTCTGTGAGAGGTTAGTAAAATTGGAAGTGGTGCTTCTGAGGTCTGTTTCTCAGTCTGAGCACTGGTGTCACAGATGTTTTTATTGAATTATAAAATTGAGTATATATACTTTTCTTCATGAATATTACACTTCAATAACAATTTTAAATAAAAGCTCTTCATATTTTATCAATGATATTGATTTTAAAACTGAGATGCAGAGTGGTTAAACCACAGACCGAGGTGGAGAAGATAAAGGGCAGAAAAATTGTTTGAATCCATGTGTCCTTGAGTTTCAAGGAGTAGCTTCTTCCTACATCATAAGGTTGATGTCTCAGCTTTCCTGTCTCTCCACATACAGTGAGCATTAGCACTGAAAGAGTTTTAACACAGCTCGGGGTATTTCGCCATGGAAGAAAGTGCTGGTACAGGTAGGGTGAGTTGAATCTCCAACTCCCCCCACCTCCACCACCACATTAAATTCTATTTACAATACTATTTTCAACACACACAAAAAAAACAAATAGATTTGTGAGAGGGAAAACCGCTACTGTTGGCAAGATCGCTTTGCTGGTTCATCATTACTGGGGTGAAATGCTTTCCATCCATTATTGCTCTGTCTTCCAGAGATGGTACTTTGTGTGCTAAATAGTCGTGATGCTACTACTTTTGTGATGCGCCAGTAGAGCTGTAAAAGATTTTGTTGGGAACAACCCCATTAAATTGTTATTCCCTTATGTGCATTTTTAGTACATCAAATTTCTATAACATGCCTCAAATTCTGTTTCATACTGTTGTGCTCAGATTTCTGCCACGTTTAGGCAACTCATCTTTTTCTTGTTTCTTTGTCCTTCTAAATGCCTCCATGCCCTTTTGATGACCTTTTCAATCTAGGTTTAGTACAGGGGTCCTGATAGGAATAACCCATGGATTGTTTGAGGTCTGTTCTTGTTAACCCCTTTCCTAGCTCCCATGTTTCATGCCAAAGCCCTGAGGAACTGTGAACAAACCTGCCTTAACTTACTGTAAGATTCTAGAAATTCTGCCTGACTTACCTTCCTTCTATTTACCTACATTCTCCTGTATTTTCTACCCTCAGTCTTTGGTACGTTGGTATCCTGTTTTCCCTTCTTGCTCTTTGGTTTCATTTGAATTCAGTCATTCAGATTTCACATTGTCACCTTCATATAAACATTGCTGCTTGTATACCATGCATGCATGCTCAGTTGCTCAATCATGTGAGACCCCATGGACTGCAGCCTGCCAGGCTCCTCTGTCCGTGGAATTTTTCAGGCACGAATACTGGTGGGTCGCATTTTCCTCCTCCCAGGAATCTTCCCCATGCAGGGATCAAACCCATGTCTATTGCATCTCCTGAATTGGCAATGAAAGCATCTAGAATCAAAAGGAGGGCTTCCCTGCTGGTTTAGCAGTAAAGAAACTGCCTGTAATGCAGCAGACCCAGGTTCAGTCCCTGGGTTGGGACAGTCCCCTGGGGGATGGCTTGGCCACCCACTCCAGTATTCTTGCCTGAAGAATCCCATGAACAGAGGAGCCTAGGGGCCTACAGTCCATAGGGTTGCAAAGAGTTGGACATGACTGAAGTGACTGAGCACAGAATGACAAAGAGGACAGTATCTCAGTCAGTTTTCCTTCATTTTTGATGATCTCCTTCAATTTCAGAAAATCCTATCATTGCAATTTTGGAGTATTAGGCTGTGTCCATGAAAACTCACAGAAATCCAAGCAAAGCTGGATCCTATTTATACCTCAGTAGTAAGTAGAAATTACAGGAAAAGGACTTCTTCTGTTTGGATTGGCTGTTCTATTCAGAGAAATGAGCCAGGCAGAGTCAAGTGGTTGCACAAGTGTCTCATAATGCCCTAATAAAAAGTGCAAAATAAAGTACTACACTGGAATGGAAATCATTTCACAAATAAAATGGCTCTATTACTTTTCATGGAGTTCTTGACTTTTCAGCCTTTCTACTGAGAACTCATCAGAGTGAAAATAAATTCTTTCATCTCCTACTTTTTAACATTTCAAATTAATTTAGGAGTGCTGAGGAAAAATGAATAATCCTCTTAGCTGGAAAAATCCTGAATTGCAACTCTTTTTATCTTTGCTCTATCATATAAAAAAAAACCTAATATATATATGCCATATATTTTATATTCTTTGATATATTTGTATGTTGATAGTGTGATTTAAAATATAACACTGATGGTTTAGCTAACATTGTAATTTATATGTGTGTTCAATCACTCAGTCGTGTCAGACTGCAAACCCATGGACTTTAGCTTGCCAAACTCCCCTGTCCATGGACTTTTCTAGGCAAGAATACTGGAATGGGTGGCCATTTCCTACTTCAGGAGATCTTTCACATCTCCTGCGTTGGCAGATGGATTCTTTACCACTGAGTCACCTGGGAAGTCCAGATAATTCATATACAACAGTATTATTCAAAACATTAGAATACTAATGTAGTTATAAATTTAAACAAAGGTAATTAAATGCTATTTGTAGAGTTTTTAATAACAAGAAATGTGCTGAATATGATGATAAATGGAAAAACACAAGATAAAATGTTGTATATACAATTTGAGCATATCTGTACTTTCTAAACTTCTACAATAAGCATATATTTCACTGATAATAGGGGCGTTCCCCAGTGGCTTAGTGGGGTAAAGAATCCTCCAGCAATGCAGGAGCAGCAGGAGAAGTGGGTTTGATCTTTGGGTCAGGAAGATCCCCTGGGGGAGGAAATGGCACCCCACTCCATTTTTCTTGCCTGAAAAATCCCATGAATGGAGGAGCCTGGTGGGCTACAGTCCAAAGGGTCACAAAGAGTTTGACGGGACTGACTGAGCATGCATAGCAAGAAGATGCACATTGATGATACACAGGAAAAAAATAACAAGCAAAAATCATTGCTTTTAATGTTTAGAAATAAAAAATAGTTATTGCCAATTCTTAATGAGTTGTCACTAAAACAGAAAAGATCAGCCTGTGCTTTGATACTGAATCAGGCCAAGTATTTTAGTTTTTGCAAATAATTTATCGGTAAACAGGTCAGAGCTAATCCCCCTAATTTGCATTTTCATTGTCCTCTTTAAAGACAGGAGTCAAAGAAATTAACTCTTCACCAGCCACACCTCGAAGACTCATTCCTCAGTTAGGCAACCAGAACTCAGTGGAGAATACAGAGATGCTCTCATGTAAAATTACATAAACAGTATATATATTTTAGAAACATAAGTCATTATTCTTACAAATTAAATGTTTATCAGACACATTTAGTTGGAATCTAAATTGGACCCAAGTTGTGAGAAAAGGAGCTGAGGAATGAATGTCACAATTCTGGACAGTAATCTCAGTTGAAATTTCTATATGTCTTAAGAACGCATGCAAAATAAGTGGTTATATTTGATGGAGAGTTGGTGCTTGCACTTTGAAGAAGTCTTCCGAGAGCATCCCCTGAAGGAACCCTGTGGTGCTCTAGTTAGGCCCTCCCTGAAACAGATGCCTTACATAAAGTAGACATAAGTGGGACTTTTGAGGGTGGCATTATGTTCTGCATTTGAGTGCTGAACCACTTGCCCCTCCATACGCTAGTCTTCCACCAGTGGTTAAAATTGGAGAGTCAAAATGAACTGGCCTTTCTATGTGAAGGGGAGGCTTATTTTCTTTTTATTGCTGTCTGATTGGAATGCTCAGTGTCTGAAATAAGAGGATGAATCGAGAAAGTTTAGTGAGATAGAATCTCATTGAACAGACATTCTTAGATCACTTTATTCCCAGTTTTCTTTTGCAGAATGGAATTCTTTGCTATGGTTAGAATTGATTATTAAATGGATTTTCATGTCCATGGCTCATAGACTGTGTTATTGCCAGGCTTAGTTGGAGGTCTCAAGTGCTTTCTTTTTGGCTGTGTCTTTTTCAATAAAGGGGTCCTCCTGGTGGCTTCAATGCAGGAGACCCGGCTTTGATCCCTGGGTCAGGAAGATACCCTGGAGAAGGGAATGGCTACCCACTCCAGGATTCTTGTCTAAAAAATTCCATGAACAGAGGAGCCTGGCAGGCTGCAGTCCCAGGGGTTCGCAGAGTAGGACACAACTGAGCGACTAACATTTTCACTTTTTTACTCCATAAAATTTCAAGATCAATTGCTAAAATAGTGACTGGGAAGATATAGTGTGAATGGTTCCCTTTCTACAACATTTCTTTGCAGGTCTAGTTATGGCAGAATGATTTGACTGCATAAATTTTCTGCATTAGAGACTATGTGCTTAGCCATGATAGTCTAATCATTTAGGAATTAGAAGGAAGCTAACCAAGAAATTATGGCCCTTGGGTGGTTTTAAAAAAATAGAAAATAAAAGCTTCTTTTATAATCTGAAGAAATTTATGATTTAGTAGAGAAGTGAATAGTAAGTAGGAAAAAAGTACTTTCAGTATGCTTCATGACTAAGAAGGAACTCCTAAGATTTTTTTTTTTTTTTTTAGTTAATACCGATACTTTACTAGAATTTGCTTGGCATGCTGGCTAGATAGAGCAGAGGCTAAATGGATCAACTGTGCAGTGGTTACTCATTTATACATACAGGCTGAGTGATAGATTTTCAAATGCACAAATATCTAGTTTTCAAAGTCTCGGATACAATCCTCAAAGTACAGCAGGATAATAGATTTGTTGAACACAGTGATGAATTATTAAGCAAGGCAGAGAATATTCTTCAGAAATGTGGAATAGGAAGTAGAAATAGGTATTCTCTATGAGCTAAGTAAAAAGATATTTTGTTGTATCAAACATATTTCCTTAATTTTGCAGATGACCTCTTGGGCTCATGCTAGATTCAGAGAGCTGCATATGACAATTCAGTTCAACCAAACAGATCACTTTCTTTGAGCATCAAGTTTTTGCCTGCTTCTAAGTTAGATGCCAGGGATTCCATTACTGAAAAAAATCAGGGACCTTATCTCCAGGAGCTTATAGACTAGGGTAGTGACAGAATCTTTAGGAGAGTGTGTACCTGATTATTTTTGAATAGATCAAAGCTACATTCTCAAAATGGTAAATTCAAAACGAATATATTTTAAGCCTCTTGCGAGTATTCAGTATACATTTTTGCAGAAAAATACAACTGTCTTCAGGTGGGCAGCTCTTTCATGGCTACAGTCACCATCCGCAGTGATTTTCAAGCCCCCCAAAATAAAGTCTGTCACTGTTTCCATTGTTTCCCCATCTATTTCCCATGAAATGTTGGAACTGGATGCCATGATGTTAGTTTTTTGAATGTTAAGTTTTAAGCCAGCTTTTTCACTCTCCTCTTTCACTTTCATCAAGGGGTTCTTTGCTTTCTGTCATTAGGATGGTGTCATCTGCATATCTGAGGTTATTAATATTTCTCCCTGCAATCTTGATTCCAGCTTGTGCTTCATCCAGCCTGGCATTTCACATGATGTACTCTGCATAGAAGTTAAACAAGCAGGGTGACAGTATACAGCCTTGACGTACTCCTTTCCCAATTTTGAACCAGTCAGCTGTTCCATGTAAGGTTCGAACTGTTACTTCTCAACCTGCATACAGGTTTCTCAGGAGACAGGTAAGGTGGTCAGGTATACCCATCTCTTTAAGAATTTCCCACAGTTTGTTGTGATCCACACAGTCAAAGGCTTTCAAGGAGTCAATGAAGCAGAAGTAGATGTTTTTCTGGAATTTTGTTGTTTTCTCTGCGATCCAATGGATGTCGACAATTTGATCTCTTGTTCCTCTGCCTTTTCTAAGTTCAGCTTGTACATCTGGAAGTTCTCAGTGCATGCACTGTTGAAATCTAGCTTGAAGAATTTGAATATAAACCTATTAACATCCAAAAAGAGTGTAATTTTCCAGTACTTTGAACATTCTTTGGCACTGCCCCCTCTTTGGGCCTGGAATAAAAAACTGATATCTTCCAGTCCTGTGGCCACTGCTGAGTTTTTCAAATTCGCTGGCATATTTAGTGCAGCACTTTAATAGCATCATCTTTTGGGATTTGAAATAGCTCAGCTGGAATTCCCTCACTTCCACTAGCTTTGTCCATAGTAATGCTTCCTAAAGCCCACTGACTTCATACTCTAGAATATCTGTCTCTAGGTGAGTGACCACACCATTGTGGTTATCTGGGTCATTAAGACCTTTTTTTTTTTTAAATATAGTTTTTCTGTGTATTCTTGCCATCTCTTCTTAATCTCTTTTTCTTTAAGCTCCTTACAACTCTGTCCTTCATCATGCCTGTCTTTGCAGGAAATGTTCCCTTGATCTTTCCAATTTTCTTGAAGAGTTCTCTAGTCTTTCCCATTCTCTTGTTTTCCTCTACTTCTTTGCTTTGTTAATTTAAGAAGGGCTTCCATGATGGCTCACTGGGTAAAGAATCTGCCGGCAATACAGGAGACACAGAAGACATTAGTTTGATCCCTGAGTGAGGAAGATCCCCTGGAGGAGGAAACTTGCAACACACACCAGTATCCTCTCCTGGGAGATCCCATGGACTAAGGAGCCTGGAGGGCTACTGTCCAAAAGGTCACAAAGAGTCAGACATGACTAAGATATAGTCATGACCCACTTAAAAAAAAAGATATGCAAAAAATTTTTGCCTGAGAATAGTTTACTATTTGATTTCGTTTTCTGATTACATAATATAAGCTATGCCCACAATTTCTGTTCTTCATTAATTCTTTTACAAATCAGTCCTCATAAAAAGCAAATTTCAAACGAATTCTTTTTTCTTTCTCTTTTCCCTACAACTTTTGAAACAGTATAAAGCCTTACATCTGTTTAATTAGTCTTTGGGGGAGTGTCATCTTTATTTTATCACATATGATTCATATGTTCAAAGTTCATGGAACCCCTCAGGAAATCTGCTTTATAAGAACTGTGGCAGTATCAAAACATCTATCTTTCAGCCATCCTATGAGTTTAAGATTGTACTTCTAAAATACAACCTCCAGAGCAGATGTCAAACACCAAGGCCTAACCTCAATATCATATAATGGAATGCCTGTCAATGGATTATGTTAGGGGATCAGAATTTGTCTCTATTTTCGTGACACTGTGATTTTAGAGGAATCTTTTTCCTCTCTTCTGTAACATTTTGCCATTCAGTGTCTTTCCCTGGAGCTGTGTGTAAAGAAGCACTCTTGCCTTACAGCTCTTTTTTTTTTGCCTCACTCTCAGCAACGCTTAACCAACTGGCATGCGAATAGGAGGGTAAATGGTTTAACTGTGTAAGATGAGTGTTCACATGGGAATCTTACAACACTTAAAATAACTCTTCTAGAAGATTTTTTACTGATGTGGACTTTGGAGCTATAGATATGAATTTGAGACATGGAAAGAAAATATTGAGAAACCATTTATGAAGTGTTTTTGAGTTACAAAGGGCATAGCAATAGGTTCGGCCATTTATGAGACTAGCAAGAAAGCCATATTCCAGACTGGCCTCCAAAAGAGCCCTCTAGGTATAGTCTACTACTAATGCTTGCCACATGAAAGAGCTGTCTCCCTTTTACATTCTTGCTGTCTCATAAACTATGACAAATGCACACTAAAATTCTTTAAGGAATTTGAGGGAAAATATGTAAATACTTCACAAACAAGTTCCTCGTTCAGTCTTTGAAATGATTCAGGAGAAAAAAAGTTTATATAGCAAAAGTTATTTTTATATAATTAGAAAAATGTGTAATTCATAAATGTTGAGATCCACAGAGACAAATTTGACATTTCTGGGAAGGCAAATTGGATAGATTTTTCATGTAACAGATGCAACAGATACATGGAGTCATTCATAATCTATTGAGTTCCTATTATCTTTACATTCATTTTTAAATTTTGTTCATTTGTTTAACAAGCACTATGTACTTGAGAATTGTGCTCAGTTCTGGAATACCTGTGAGCCATGAGCCAATACCAACACGGTGCCTGGCTTCATATATCTTATAATTATGTCCAAACATCACCAAAACTCAAGGGAGAAAGTCACATATATGGTTCTTGCTGTGTGGCAGAGGAAATGAATACAATAAGGATGATGTGCTGTGATGTTAGAGGGACATAAGCGATAACATGATAATTTTGTAGAGAAATTGCTCAGTTTGAAGGTTCCACAGATGGCACTCTGGAAGAGGTGGTCTGTATCATAAAAATATCTTGAGAGACCATACCGTATGCTCAGTCCTTTATTCATTTAGTAAACGCTGGCTGCCACATTTGAACTAGGGGGCTAGTCACAGGACAACCTAGGGAGGAATAAGACAAATACATGCACTCTGAGGAATTTCATAGTCTAATACACCTAGTTTATGGATACAGCCATGAAAGGAAAACAAATTACAATGAAAGTTCTCTGGGAACGTACAGAGAAAGGAATATCACCATCAGAGAAAATGGAGTGATTGGGAAGAGTTACAAGGAAAGGGTCCTTATATCCAAGTCTTAAAAAAAAAAAAGAGAGAGAGACTTAATTCTTAAAAGATGGAGAGATAGAGTTGATGTCTTTTTCCATCTTTATCCCACTGCTGCTGCAAAGTCGCTTCGGTCGTGTCCAACTCTGTGCGACCCCATAGACGGCACCCCCGTCCCTGGGATTCTCCAGGCAAGAACACTGGAGTGGGTTGCCATTTCCTTCTCCACTTTATTTCACTACATTCTACTAAAAACTCTGGCCATTATATAAAAAAGGAACATAATAATAGACTGAAAGGTGAAGAGAAGAAGACAGATGGGTTACAGACCACAGGCTCCAAGACATGACATGGTGGTAAAATCACTGAGTTTTCTTTCTTCCTATGTATCCCAGACTTAGAGATGAAGAAGCTAGAAATACAGCCAGTGGGTAACTACAAATTTAAAAAAAAAAAGAAAAGCCCAACAAATCATGCCAGTAAGACCAAAATGTTTTAGACAAGTGCTCTGTTCTAGCCAAATAGTACAGAGAAAACTGTAACTTTTCCTCTTGCCTCTACTGACAACAGCAAAATCTGAGAGGAAAGTCAGGAGTTCCACCTTCACCAGGTTATAACAATGTATGCCAACCACCCCACCACCATCACCACCAAGGAGTTGTCAGGGAAGGCTGAATACAGAGCCAAGACATTGACCCTATCCTCCCAGCTGGATAGTGTCAAAAGAGGGCTGGTGTGGCTTTAGGGCTTTTACCATTGTCCAGCAGTGAAAAGGCCACCTCCTTGGTGACCTCCAAGGTCACCTCAGTGATGGCTACAAGGGCAGCAGCAGTGAGGCCCACAGGTGCCTCTCAAAGTCTCTCCTAAACAGAGCTCTGCTGGGGAGCCGGAATTCTGAATTCCACCAAGCAAGAAGGAGGCTCTACCCTTCAAGTATCAACAAAGGGTTAGTGGAGACCTTAGATTCTATTTCTACTTGACTATAACTCTTTCTTCTTCTGCCAGAATACTGTTCAAAGAAGACAGTGATACAGTTCCATGGAATATGCAATGCAGGAAGGCTTTAAGTGGCTAAAAACTGGCTTATTGGGCCTATATTTTAAACAATGATGAATATGTAAAATTTAAGTCTTATGCTGGTGGGCTTCTAAGGGAACGCATGTAAGAATTAAAGATATTAAAATTTAAAAAATAAAGAACTAAAAAAAAAAAAAACCTGAAGAAGTAAGAACATAGGGCTGAGTTTCAGGGGTTATTTTTAAGCCATTTATATAATAAAATGCATCAGTGAGCCATAGCAAATATGCTTGAAGCAAAAGAACAACTTGAAAGTATCAGCAGAGAAATAGAAAATATAAAGAATGCATAGAAAATTTAGAACTGAGAAATAATCAATAACCACAATTATAACTCTGTGGATGGAAATGAGATCATCCAGAAAAAAAAAATCAGTGAATTTTAAGAGAAAACTATAAATCAACCACTTGAAAAATCAGACAGAAAATAAATAGAAAAAAAAAGAAAAAACCCTCAGGGACCTACCTGACAACTATAACGGAAATCTAACAGATACATCATTGGAATTCTGGAAGGAAATGAGAAAGAAGATGGACTGGAAAAAGAACTTGAAGAAATAATGGATAGAAAAATCCTCAAATTAGGCCAAAGTTATAAACCTAGAGTCAAGAAGCTAAGCATACATATTCCAAAGAGGGGAAATTAAAAAAAGAAAAAAAAATACTAAGACACGACATAAACTTCTGACCACTAAAACAAAGAGAAGTCTTGAGAACAATTAAGAGAGAAATGACATCTTACTTACAGGGGAAAAACAATTTGAATCACAGAAAACTTGTAAAACATGGAGCCAAAAGAAAGCAGCATAATATTTTTCAAGTGCTTACTGAAAAGAACTACCAGTCAGAAAGTATATATCTAGCCAAATACCCATTGGGAATGCAGAGGAAACTAGACATTTTAAGATAAAGAAAAACTAAGAATTTGTCACCATCAGGCCTACGTTAAAAAATGACTGAAGAACGTTTTCCAAACAGAAATAAGATAAATGATGGATGAAGGAAGCATGGAACATCCAAAAGGGAGAAAAAGCAACTGAAAGAGTAAAAGAATGAGTAAGTGCATACATGCTCCTTCTCCTTTTGTGTTTCCCAAATTATGTTTGTTCCATGGAACTAAAATTATAACACATTTTTGCTTTTCTCCATGTATGTAAAGGAAATATTTATGAAAATTATATTACAAATGGGAGAGGCAAGGTTCACTTCACTTGAATGGTAAAATATTGACACCAGAAGACTGTGTTAAAATGTCATACTTATGATTGAATTCTGAAGACAATAACTAAAAATATTCTTTATCTACCCACCTATTGACTGATCTAATATATATATATAAATATACACAAAAACTCGATAGAAAATCAATATGGAGTCTAAAAAATGTTCCTTTAATTCACAGCAGAATAAGAGACAAAATTTAAAACAGGGAGTAAAAACAGGAAAGAATATCAAATAATAGACAAGCCCTAATATATCAATAATTGTATTAAATGTTGATGGTAAATTTAAGTTAAATTTAAATTCAGTAATTGAGGAACAGATGTGGAAGGGTGGGTTAAAAAGCTTAACCCAACCATGTGATTCCCACAAAAACTTCATCTCAAACAGAACAATATGGATAAATTGAGAGAAAAAGTGAAAAAAATTTATATCATGCAAACATGAATTAAAAGAAAAAGAGTGTCTATATTGATATCAGATAAAGTAGATGTTAGAGTAAAGAAAATTACCAGAGTCAGATAAGAACACCACACAATAACAAAGGGACAGTCCCCCATAAAAGACGTGTGTGTACCAAACAACAGAACTTCGAAATACGTGATGTAAAAATTGTATAACTAAAAGGAAAAATAGACAAAAATTAATCTTACTCTCTCAGCAATTGAAAGAAAATTAGGTGGAAAATCAATAAGTTGTGTCTGACTCTTTGCGACTCCGTGGACTGTAGCCCACCAGGCTCCTCTGTCCATGGGAATTTCCCAGGCAAGAAAACTGGAGTGGTTAGCCTTTTCCTTCTCCAGGGGTTCTTCCCAACCCAGGAACTGAACCTGGATCTCTTGCATTGAAGGCAGATTCTTTACCGTGTGAGCCACCAGGGAAGCTTTGGGGAATCCTTAAGTTGATAGAAATATTTTATGTCTTGCCTGCATCAATGTCAATATCCTAGTTATGACATCATGTTAGTTTTGTATGATGTTATCATTGGGAGAGACTGATAAAGGATATATAGGCTCTCTCTGTATTATCTTATAAAATCACATGAATCTACAATTATGTCCAATTAAAAAGGTTAGTTCTAAAAAGTACAAAATGATAGGAAAAACATGTCTAGCAAAGAAGGACATTACATCTCGCGGTAGAACAGAAATCAATAACATTTTAGGGAGAATTTGAAAGGTGTGGAATAGTAGTGAGACGATTGCTTATCAAATGATATAGGAAAGTGATTCCAGACTTAAATTGGGAGAATGTGTCATGGTCTCTACTTAGAAATAGTACACTGTTTAGCAGGGGACATAGAGTAGCAGAATTAGAAGAAATAACCTTGAAAGCTAAGTTAGTTTTATTTAGAAAATAAAATCTGGAAATTAGAGTTAAACTAGAATATCCTGGCATTATCTTGATATCCTTCAAATTGATTAATTTAGAATGATTGAATATTAGCAAAACTTGCTGTGCTAAAATCAATGCTTAGTCCCCTTTGTTTATTATATAAAGCCATACAAAGTATGTAACACTTTAATATTATTTTTTATCTTTCTGAACCATGAGATAGAGTATGTACCAATTATCTAATCTTCTTATAGTGTTAGCATTTAAATTAATGGTGCATAAAAAGAATGTAGTAATTTATTTACACTAAATTGTGAGAAACAAAAGTTGTGACTGATGACTGCTTAAAATGCGCTTTAAGTGCATTTTCTGGCTTTAAGACGTCCAAATAAAAACGACGACACTGGCTCCGTCTACATCAAAGTGAATACATCAATCCACGCTTAATGGGCTGAGTTTGCGATCCCAAAATTAGTCTTCCTAAACTACATGGCTCCCTCCTCCACAGTGAAGCTGGCCAACAAGGTACCTTTGGTCAAGTTACAGAGTTTCACTCGTCAGAACTGTGCTGACAATTCTAATGCAGAATGGAATTCGGTGTAACCAGCCCATTGCTCTCTAGAATTTGCAGTGTTAGCAGGAGCCCAGTGTATTTTGTAGGTAAAGCCAGCAATTGTAGCACGAAATGCACTTTGGAAGAAATGGAAGCGTGGCGCTTTTGAGACCATAACTGCTGATATAACTTTCTGCTCTCGAAGCATAGGTCAAACCTGAGAATCAAAACCAGAGGGAAACGTTAGGAGAAGCCTCCATGAATTCCATGCTTACTTGACTATGACCCTTAAGTTAAATTTTATCTTCCCTTTGAAAGAGGAATCTACATGTCATTGTGTGTGTGTAAATAAAATTATATATAGCATATACAATCTATAAGTATATATATAAAACGTGTGTGCGTGTGCTCAGTCCCTTTAGCCGTGTCTGACCCTGCGACCCCTAAGACTATAGCCTGCCAGGCTCCTCTGTCCATGGGATTTTCCCTTGCATCTCCTGCGTTGCAGGCAATTTCTTTGCCAGTGAGCCACAAAAGAAGCAAAAAAGCTATACATACACACACAAACAGACACACAAACAATATAAGCTTTTAGTAGGTAAGGGGCATAAACCTCTCATACTTTCATGCCCAGTTATACTAATAATAAATATAACGTGCATGCGTGTATGCTAAGTTGCTTCAGTCGTGTCCGACTCTCTGCGACCCCATGGACTGTAGCCTGCCAGGCTCCTCTGTCCTTGGGATTCTCCAGGCAAGAACACTGGAGTGGGTTGCTGTGCCCAACTCCAGGGGATCTTCCTGACCCAGGGATCGAACCTGCATCTCTTGTGTCTCCTGCATTGGAAGGTGGGTTCTTTACCACTAGTGGCCCCTGGGAAGCCCACATATAAAGCAGGGTTTAAGAAAGTAATACAGTAGTAGAAAATTATTATTTTAATGAAAACTTGTGGTATTTAAAACTGAGTGAACTGAATGGTGATTTGCTGTGGGGAACATATAGTGTATATTATCAGAATAGTAGATATTATTAGAACATATAGTATATATTATCAGAATACCTAGGAGTGATTTGTGGATCCTCTTCTTAGTATATATTACATCCCAACTGAGGTCCGTGTCCCAGCAGCCTCAGTGTATTTGAGGGTGTGTTAGAAAGGCGTATTCGCAAACCCAACCTCAGACCCCGTGAATCAGAATCTGAATAATAACAAGATCTCCAGGTGGCTTTGTTTCTGCATTCCCTTTAGAAGCACGGCTCTGAGTTGTGTATTCTCAATCCTTGTCCTGGGGTTAATATCTTTAGTGCAGGAAGTCTATGAGTGACAATATAGTGAAATGTGTGAAAGTGCCCTTTTAAGGAGAGAAGCAGCTTGGATTGAACTAGAAACAGAAAGCACAGTGAAGGGCGACTGGGTTCGCCTCTGAGTAGGCATCAGGTTGAGCCCGTTACTGAACCGTCTGTTTCAGCTCCAGTTCTCTGTGACTTTGGGGCTCCTCCTTTGCCGGCTGCCTTACGTTCCTGCCAATAGGGAGCAGCTGTCGGAAATTGGAAATCAGGAGGAGGGCAGAAAGGACTAGTTCTTTCCTTCAATTTTGTTCCTGTCCGCCTAATCTCAGCATCGCGGAAACATCCTTCACCTCAGTAGCAGCTGCTGTTTCCAGCCTCTAGCTTCCTTTATTTTTTAAAAGTCTGCCCCAAGTTTTTGTAACTCCAAGTGCTGCCCCTTATTCCCCCAGCCTTAAGAATGGCAGCTACTTCCTTCTATTATCATCTCTTTTTCATTTAGTGCTTTTTTTTTTTTTAACTTTTCAGCCCTTGGATACATGTGTAAGAAATTGCCTATATTAAATTATATCTATTGAAATGCACGATCTGGCTTTGGTGTTCTTAAACAGATCTTAACTGATATGAAGGCCAAAAAGCTAGAATAGCTAATTATAATACCTGGTGTTTAAATGTATTTTTTTTCACAATGCCTTAAAATGTATCATGATTCTGTACTTATGTACAGAATCATGTACATAATCTGTACATAATCATGTACATAATTCATGTACATAAATTTTTTTAGGATTTTTAGGATTGTAAAATTTCTCCACTGTATCACATAATATTTTATAACATCATGATATCCCTTAACAAATTTGCTATATACTCACTAACACAGTAATGATAATGCCAAGAATAAAAAGAATAGTGACTGACATTTATCAAGCACCTTATTCCAGGCACTTTAAATGGATTTCACATTTAATCCTTACCTAGAGTTTTTATTATAATCCTAATTTGACAGATGAGGACCCTGAGGCTCCAACAGATTAAGTAACTTGTCTAAAATCACACATCCAGAAAGTTGTGAAATTGATTTTCAGTCCATTTGTCTGACTGCAAAGCCCTAAGACCCTATAGCCATCTTTTCTAACCTTGTCTTCTTGTTTTCTGGTACTCTCGTCCATTCATTCCTCAACTAACCATTCAACCAATATTAAAGCAATGCCTATTATGTTTCAGGCATTGGACATGCAGGGATAAATTAATCATGGTTCCTGCCCTTAAGAATTTACTGCTTATTTGGATGATTTTAGTAAAGAGAGAAGTGTAAAATAACAGCAGAATTGCATATATACATTTCCGCTGGGTGTCCAGTGGGGACAGACAGGGTTATGCGAACCATGCTTTTGAGAAGATCAAACTATCTGGCACAGGGATGGGTTTTCATGAGGTTATAAAGGCAGTGCAGAAACATTCTTCAGAATTTCCAGGGGGTAGAGTCTGTCTGTCCCTCTAGATAAGGATATGGTCCTTCTAACATGATATTAGTGGTTTACAAACCAGGAGAGTCTACTGTTAGTAAATCTTTCCTTAGATGAAAAGCTGTACATTTATGGTATAAGTATTAATATATATACCATATTAGTGCCATTGCCTTCTCCATAATAATATATAATAGTTATTAAATCCTAAGCATTATTATATTTATGTATGTTCATTTATACTTTAAAGTTGTTATTAGACAAAAAATGATGTTTTCCTTATTCTGTGGTTGAAGAAACTGAGGCACATACAGGTTGAGAAACTCAGACAGAGTCACGTAGCTGCTAAGGGCCAGCAGAGGGTCTGCTGTTATCACTATTAGTCTCCAGAGCAGTGGTATCATCCTCAGGTATAAAAAAACGTCAGGGCCTCGCTAAACATCAAATAATCCAGGAGTGGAAAGATCCCACATTTCCTGAAAATGGCAGGTGCTTGTTTCCTTTTGAAACTTTGGGGAACAAGGGAAGACTTATCTGCTTCTGTCCTGCCTCTGTAATCTCTGCTTCTAACAGTTTGTATGCTTGGCTAATTAAATTTAGAACTAAATCAGACCTTAAGGGCTGCTTGTGTGTGTGTTCCAGTGTAAACCCATACCTACCAGTGATATTGCATTCCTAGTCAGTGCTCAAGCTGAGTTGCATGTTTGAGTCTTCCTCTCTTAGCCTTGTAGAGCACTATTCTCCTCCTCCACAAGTTGTCTTTCTCCCTTACAAAAACACAGCCATCTGTTTTAGCCCTCTTATAAAAAGGAGGCTAACTGGATAGAGTCAGTTCAGATCTTGGTAAAATGGAAAAGTCACTATAAATCAAGCTGCTTCCCCCATCTTTGCCTCGCTTCTGTTCTCTGGAGCCACCGCTGTGTCCTCTCATTTTCATTTGGAACATTCTTGGCTTATGTGCTGAACTAGCTCTCAGAGGAAGCCAGAGAGATATCCAGATCTCATATGTATCATCCCAGCTTGGCAGACCTTTGGTGGGCAGGCCACTTCCTGGGTCCTAAATGCCTCCTGATGAGTCTTTGGAGCAGGGATTCATTACTCATTGATTCGGTATCTCTGCAAGCTCTGGGTAGCCTCCGAGAGCCCCATGAGTGATGCAGCAACCAGTTTCCTAACGTTATTTAAGGAGGTTACTCCAGGAACTATGGCAAATTCAGAAGAACCCTAACTTAAAATTAATCTTTACTTCCCAGCTTCTGATACTGGCCATAACTTGTCACTTAATTCTTAACACTGTAGGCTCTAGTATCCAACCAGCTCTAGTAAGCATCTTCCTATGAAGGTAAACACCATGATTGTTACAAGTATTGCAATCTGGACTGTCCTTCCCACATATGGAAATCTCATCTTTTCCTTATGGCTCCACTAAAATGTCACTCCTATGAAAATGCTGGATGAAAAAGGCAGTGTGTAATTTTTCTGTCCTACAGAAGAGGCCAGTACAAATGAGAGGGAGCGTGGTTTGTGTTCTCGAAGTCGTGTGGCAGGAACCAGGGCAGCTTAGGTACTCAAAAAGTCTTTGTTTATTGAAAATATGAGTGTTATTCCTTGATTTGGTTTAGTTAATTCATCTGAATATGTTTTGTTTTGTTAGGAATGAGCATTGTCTCATCTTGACTTCTATAACATTATGACTCTACCTTTGGTATTCATCTTATTTAAATGTTAAAACAAAAGGAAACTAACATTTTTGGGAGTTTTGTCCTAGTGAATGCATGTTGACCTTTAATGATCATTTCTCTGTTTTCCAATTGGGTGAAAACTATGGAATTAATAATTCATCCAGAAGTTTTCAGGGACCAAGATCAGACCCTCATTTATGGCTGGGGTATCCGGCTGTTTTTCCCATCAGAGAGCACTGTAAGCAATAACACGCGTAATGCATGCTGGGGTAAAGAGAAGAGTCTGGCAGTAACAGCCCCAGGGGATGAGGCAGACCGTACATCAGTGCACTCATCACCCACCACAGCAGCAAGCTAGGCATCCAGTTGGGGGGATTTGATTATGCTCTTGCTGTGGACTGCAGCACGCCGGGCTCCTCTGTCCTTCACTATCTCCTAGAGTTTGTTCAAGTTTATGTCCATTGAGTCAGTGATGCCATCTAACCATCTCATTCTCTGCTGCCCCCTTCTCCTTTTGCTTTCAATCTTTCCCAGAATCAGGGTTTTTTCCACTGAGTCTGTTTGTCCTGCTGCCTTCTGCCATTTCCCAGGCAACTTCATAATTCCATCTTCCCAAGGCCTTTTGTCTTTTTGAGCAAATAGCTGTTCCAGGTGCCTTTTTTTTTTTTTTCAGTCTTCCAGGGAGTTGGAAATTTTTCCATTAAGAGAATTTTTTAAAGACAGAAATAAATTGAAATACAGAGGTGCAATGTCTGGTGAATATAGTGGATGAATCAGAACTTCCCAGCTAAGCTCTAACAGGTTTTTCTTGGTCATCAAAGAAACATAGGGTTTTCTAGTATTCTAATGGAAGAGCATGCGTTTTCTGTCGACTAATTCCAGATTATTCTCATTAAGTACTTTCATTTGGTCTAATTGGGAGCGTACTTGTTGGAATCAATCATTTTGTTTTCTGGAAGGAGCTCATGATAGAGGATTTCCTTCTAATTTCACCGTATACACAGCATCACCTTCTTTGGATGAAGACTGGTCTTTGGTGTGCTTGGTGGTGCTTCATTTTGCTTGCCCCACGATTCTTCCACTCCGCATTATTGCGCAGTATCCACTTTTCATCTCCTGTCACAATTTGTTTTTAAAATGGAGCATTTTCATTATGTTTAAGTAGAGAAACACAGTGGAATATGATCAAGAAGGTTTTCTTGCTTAATTTATGTGGAACCCAAACATCAAAGTGATTAATGTAACCAAGCTGGTGCAAATGATTTCCAACGCTTGGTGTGGATGTTTTGAGTATGTTGGCTCTTCCCCACATGGTATGACGCTGACTGTTCTCAATTAGTGTCTTGATTTGATAGCTATCAGCTTCAACTGGTCTACCTGACCGTGGAAAATCATCCAACAAGAAATCTCCAGCACGAAATTCCAAAAACTGCTTTCAATACATCAATCAGTCACAGCACCTTCTCCATACACTGTGCAGATCTTTTTATGTTTTTGCTTTTCAGTTGCATTTTTACCATTCTTGAAATAATAAGGCATACTATCCTAAAAATGTACTTTTTTCTTCCATCTTCAGTATTAAAGTGGCTACATGAAAATTCACCAGTTTTGATTTTTTTTTTTTTAATGCAGGCTGATATGACAGCTGTCACAATGCAGTCTAGGAAAAATGCTTCAAATGAAGTTAGACAACAAAGTACTACTAAAGCCATCTTATGGGTAAAAAATATAAACGAACTGTTTGGCCAACCCAATATGTAGCTACCCTTAAATTATATGAAGTCACAAAATTCAGACACATCTTTTCCTATATATACTGAGTGAGTTTGGAGAAACTAAGAGAAGCAGAGGAGCTAGAATACTAGAGGAAGATGTGTTTCCGAATGGTCTGCAGTTCTGGATAAGTCTTTACAGATAATAATGCTCAATAAATATTAGCTGACTTGCAGTACACCCTCTGCTCTAGTGCTCTCCTGCCTCTCCTTTCCCCCTCCCTTTTTGTATGGATGCACAGAGTTGAAAATTCATCATCCTGGTTGTGGCGCACTGTAGCTGCTTTCCTGTGTGAACCACCCATCTATTGTTGTAGAGTGCTCTACCCTTATCACTTATCCCTGCCACTTTCACGTTGTTTATCAGAGGTACAGCCTCACTTGTTTCTGCGCACAGCTTCTTTTCTAAAGACGCATGGCAGGTAACTCTATTTTATGTCCCCCCAAAATCTGCCTTCTGTCTTCTTCCTTAGAGCAGTAACCTGATGTTTTTAGAGGTGCTCTAGGTTATTACTCTAGAGATAGACACTTAGCCATTCTAACCAATGAGACATGACAGCTGTCTAATGAAGGTGTCCCTTATGAAAGGCATTTGTTCAAAGGGTGAGAAGTGAATGACTGTCTCTATATTTTGAAGCAAGCTTGCTTCCTGTCTTTGGATACAGTATGAGGATGAAACAGATATATTTCACATATATATATATATATATACACACACTCTTTTGATAAGGATAAACTCTTCTATGCTTTCTAAGTCTTAGCAATTTTATGTATTTGTCCCATAATATTTCACAAGTATTGTTTTTTTACATCTATCCTTTTAAATCAACATAGGGAAGTTTAAGAACATAATTTTATTTCTAACCTTCTTTCTCAGGTTTTTACATGAGTGCTTTTTTCATAATTTTTATTCTTTTGCAAACCTATTTCCCTTTATACCTGGTAAGAAGCGAGGCTAGACGTTGCCATTTCTATGCTGGAGAATGACCAGAAATGGTTTGCAATGACATTTGATTCCACTTGTCTCTGATAATAAAATGAAAAATAAGTTGTTCTTGCCAGAAGATGATTGTACCTGACAAGCAAAGCTTGTGGTTTATCAATAATTAAAAATATTTCTGTGTTCTGCTACCAATGGAATAGGTAATCAGTTGTTCAGTCAATACCAGTGTACCATTTATTATTCATTAAAGTAAATGTAGTATAATGGCCTTCAATTGCAGTGTGTTACAATGAGATTACAAAGGGCATAAAAAGTTGACTCATTATTTAGGAATTGATTAAACTTCTCTACTGATCTCAGTGACTAGGATGACCCACTAGGCCACCACAGTGGCCAATGTTTTAATTAAAAAGGATATTTAACAAGGTGGGGGGAGGCTAGTTTTAACAAGTATTTAAACTAAAGGTATGATGCTCAAGACAATGATGAAAGTGAAGGCTCTGCTTCAAGGGTTAATTAGAGTTTTTTTAGAGGAGATATCAGAGAAGGCAATGGCACCCCACTCCAGCATTCTTTCCTGGAAAATCCCATGAATGGAGGAGCCTGGTGGGCTGCAGTCCATGGGATCACTAAGAGTCGGACAGGACTGAGCAACGTCACTTTCACTTTTCATTTTCATGCATTGGAGAAGGAAATGGCAACCCACTCCAGTGTTCTTGCCTGGAGAATCCCAGGGACTGGGGAGCCTGGTGGGCTGCAGTCTATGGGGTCGCACAGAGTCGGACACGACTGAAGCGACTTAGCAGCAGCAGAGGAGACATGACATCCAGGAATGATGCTGCCTACGTTTCTAGTGTGACACTATTTTAGGCTCTTATTTTTAGCATATGTAGTGCTGGGTCATTACAGCTCAGCCAAGTTTCATTCAAGTGCTTTATGTTCAACAGCATCCTCCCCTCCCCCCGTAGAGTTGGTTGAGTTTTTGAAGGGCCTTATGAATGATTCATTCCCCTTTTTCTCTGATTCTTCTGACTCTTTATACTTGGATTTGAGCAAATATGAGAAAAAAGTGGAATTTTCTTCCATTTTTGTTCTAAGTTTTTTCTTGCCCTCAGTGCTACCAGAGTGAAAACTCTCAGCTGAGAAATCACCTCTGCCCTCTTTTGGGGACTTAAACAGTCTTTTCATTACAGATTGTGCTACCTGCATACTTTAATGGCCTTTTATCTCTTTTTATCTCTTTCTATTCAAGTAATAGCAGAAAATGTAGAAAGAGAGGGGAAGGAAAATTGTCTGTTTTGAGAAAGGACAGGCTCCAGGATTTCTCCAATGGATTCATGTCCTGTATATGGCTCATCTAAGAAGAATGGGCTTTGATTTAGGTCAGGTTGCTATTGTCTTTGAGAACAGATGGACTTGAGCCTCAGTATGTAATAAACGGGACTTCTCATTATCTCAGGGCATTTAAATTTCATAGTAACAGCTGCAATCAAGAAGCTTATGTTCTGGTGCATAAATAGTCATATGCTTGTTCCTTGCTATAGGGAATCATTTTTGTTGCTTCAGAAAGGAGTTCAAGTAGTATCCTGCTACCTAGAGATGATATTATGGGAATAAATTAGCATCCCAATCCCCAAAATGTCGCTTGGTAGCAATGATGCATTAAATCCAGGGCTAAGTAAGGAATTCCTGACTTTAGACATATTTATTGAGTGGTAACCGTGTACCAGACACAGTAGGAGATGACATCAATTATGCGATCAAAATAATATAAGTAACACATAAATTATTTTTGTACACTTTCAGAACTATCTGTCCTAAATGAACATTTTTAAATAAATATATAGAAAGTTGAAAAAGATAATATGATGTGATGGAAATGAGAATGTAAGGGAAATGAAAGAATAATCTCACCGAAAATGGGACAGACTTTCCTCTGACATTCCTCTGGTGTTAGAATATAAACCATTTTAACATGAGACAATATTTAAAGATTTTTATATTTGCTGATTTTTATTTTGTTAGATGTAGGAAGTTGTAGGTAAGCTGTGCTATGTCTCATTCTGTACTACTTTAGCCTTGGATAAAGCATGACCCTGCAGCAGGTTTGGGGGAAAGTTTCCTTATGCCATTCTGAGTTAAAACTAATTATCCTTATTTTTCTGAAACTTCATTTCTCAAAGCCATAACAAGCATGTGCTTAGCTCTAATCAGAATGAGAGAGAAAAGCATTTTTGCAACATACTAAGTTCTTATGGTGATTTCCTGAAAATGATCAAACTGATTGTTTCACAAAAATTTATCTAATACTCCCGGGTATGACTCGGGTTGTGTGATCAAGGCAACCTGAGTCAATGATCATTTCATACATGATTATTTTAAGCTGCTTCTCCTGCCTCCTGAATTCATGTTTTCACCCCAGTTCAAAACACAGTTGGTTAGCCTTCTCTTGTGAAAATTACAAGTTAGATAATGTGATTGGTGACTCAGATTCCTAAAGCCATTGTTAAACTTGGTGTGTCATTTAGGGTTTCAGATGTTCTCTGGGCATTTTGGGGGACTTGGTGTAGGTCTAGCTGTACCCATCTCAGAGACAGTGGATCTGCTTTGCAAAGATAAACTTCTTTTTCTATTGATTTTATGTTCTTGATGATGATCCCACAATTTCTATTGAAGTAGCATTTCAAATCACAGTTCTTCTCCATTGTTTGGATTTATGCTTATTTGTTAAACATAATGTACAGTGTTCCTCTTGGGCTTCCAGGTGGCTCAGTGGTAGAGAATTCACCTGCCATTGCAGGCAGGATTTTCCCTGGGTTGAGAAGATCCCCTGGAGAAGGAAATGTTAACCCACTCAGTATTCTTGCCTGGGAAATGCCATGGGGAGGGGAGCCTGGCTGGCTACAGTCCATGGGGTCACAAGGAGTAGTACAAGACTCAGCGACTAAACAACAGCAATGGCGTTCCTCTCAGGTGCCAGATATCATTCCATGTGCAGGGCAGCTTCAGTAAGCACGGAGGAAAAGGGCTCCACTCTCACAGAGCTTACGACGTACTGGGAGTTGAATAGAAGCAGTGGGGAAAGAGAAATAACAAAGCAGTTAAACACAGCAATTAGGATTTTTCATAGCGTTATACATGGTATGAACATAATTAAAATGGAATATGCAGTACGGAGGAGTATGAGTTGTTTAGACTTAGTGGTCAGAGAAGCTTTCTGAGATGGAGACAATTGAGCTGAAGGCTGAATGACATGAAATAACCATTCAAACAAAGATCTGGAGGAAGAAGAAACAGCAAGGGCAAATACCCTAGGATAAGAGCAAGATTAAACGTTCCCATTTCAGACAGGGTGGTGGTGGCTAGAAAATCATGAGTGAGATGGACTGCCTCAGTTTTGTTTGTTTGTTTGTTTTAATTCCAAATATCAGGCTCTGAGCCAAAACACACTTGTACACACCTATTAGAAAGGGAAAGCCCAAGGAGCAGAAGTAAGACTCAAGGGGAATGGAACAGAGTAGGCAGGTGGGCCAATCTCAGGATGTGGAATCGAGCTGACTGCTAAGAGTGCCTGCGTGCTTGACCTTAAAGAGCCATCCTCTACAAATCATGGGAAAACTGGAACTCAAGGAGAAAAATGATCCATCAACCACCCTTGTCAATTGATCAAAGGAGTCTGCGCCATGAAGTATTAATCCCAGAACTTCTGGGAGGTACATGCTTTAGACCAAGGGGAAGTCTTGTGTTTTCATATTTCAACGTCAGTGCAGATGCCCTGGGGCAGGAGATGTGAGATACACTGTAGAGCATGAAGGAAACTGTTGTCAAGTTGCACCTGTGTGAATTCAGTCAGGGCCCAGCAAGAGCTGATGTCTGTGATGCTGAGAACAGAGACCCCAAGGCTCAGAAATGTCTAAGACATTTACTGTACAGTGACACTCACAATGACTAAGGAACGGTAGTCAAGGACCAGAAACACAGAGGTCATTGAATAAAGTCTCAGAGGTCTAAGATGTCGTGGTACAGAGCGTACATTTTATCCTAAGTATGTTGGAAACATACTGGATGTTACTCATCAGGATAGTGACATGATCTGTTTCATATCTGAAATAGATTATGTTGGCTTTCATGTGGAGAGTTCCTTGTCGAAGGCTAAGAATGAAAAAGTTCCACCAGAGGAGCAGTTAGCCAAGTATGACCCATAGGTCAAATCCTGCTTCTCTCTTGTTTTTGAAAATAAAATATTATAATAACACAGCCACACTTATTCATATGCATGTTGTCTGTGACTCTTGCCATGGAACTGTAGCAGAGGTCAGTAACTGTAACACATACCAGTGTCCTATAGATTTGCTATTTGAACATTCACAGCAAAATTTTGCTGAACACCTCATGAGAGCAATCTTCCTTCAATAGAGTTGATGATGGTGCTTTCCTGACAGTATGCTTCAGTGGTTAGCTCCTCTTTGGGGATTGTTTTATTACAATGACATTGGATATTATATAATAAAACTTTATTTGGAAAGCAAACCTACTTTTCAAAATACATGTTGTATGCCATGTTGCCTATTTTATCCAAAGCCAAACAATATGCTAGGCAGTATAACTGGTGCTTTATATTCATTAAGTGTATTAGTCAGCTGCATTGCAGTTAAAGACACATGTCAGTTGCTTTTAAGGTCAAACATGTCTGTTTCCTCATGTTGCTTGTCAGCAGTTGCACGTGAGATGCTGAAACTCTGCCCCAAGCATTTTCACGTCTGGGGATCCAAGCTGAAAAGTGGATGTATCATCTTTACGGCAGCAGAGAAGAATCAAGAGTTGTGGAAACTTACAAGGTTCCTAAAGCTTTCACTCTGATGATGCATATATTACATCTGCTTGTGTTCCATTGGCCAACACACATCATATAACCAGACTCAGCATCAGTGGTGTGAGATGTATGCTATGCAGTGGTGAGGAGAACCTACAAATCACACTGTAACTCTCACAGATGTTCTACCCCCTTAACAGAAACTTAGAAGGAAATTATCAAAATGCCTATTACCAATGTATTGACTCATTCCAACCTGCATTTTATGGACTTACTTTGTGTTACTGGAGCTGAACCCTGTAACATCTGTTAGTCCAGTGGGCTTCTCAGCTGGCACTAGTGGTAAAGAATCTTCCTGCCAGTGCAGGAGACATTAAGAGATGGGGGTTCGATCCCTGGACCCGGAACATCCCTTGGAGAAGGAAATGGCAACCTACTCCAGTATTCTTGCCCAGAAAGTCCCATGAACCGAGGAGCCTGGCAGGTGACAGTCTATGGGGTCACAAAGAGGAGTCCATGGGGTCAGTCCATGGGGTCACACACTCCATTGGATCACACAACTGAGCACAGCACACACACAGCGGGCTCAGTGTTAAACTTTGTCAATAGAGGACGCTGGAGAGATACTGCAAAGACACAGTCGGGCAAAAGGTTTTTCTTCTGGCCAGAAGGTGGCCAGATTGAGCAAACAAAAATTAAGGATTCTCAGCAAATCTGAATTTCAGATAAGTAATGAATGGTTTGCTTTGTCTTATAAGCATATATCATGAGAAATGCTGGGCAGGAGGAAGCACAAACTAGAATCAAGATTGCCAGGAGAAATATCAATAACTTCAGATATGCAGATGACACCACCCTTCTGACAGAAAGTGAAGAAGAACTAAAGGGTCTCTTGATGAAGGTGAAAGAGGAGAGTGAAAAAGTTGGCTTAAAGCTCAACATTGAGAAAACGAAGATCATGGCATCCAGTCCCATCACTTCATGGCAAATAGATGGAGAAATTGTGGAAACAGTGGCAGACTTCATTTTGGGGGGGCTCCAAAATCACTGTTGACGGTGACTGCAGCCATGAAATTAAAAGATGCTTACTCCTTGGAAGGAAAGTTATGACCAACCTAGATAGCATATTAAAAAGCAGAGACATTACTTTGTCAACAAAGGTCCATCTAGACAAGGCTATGGTCTTTCCAGTGGTCATGTATGGATGTGAGAGTTGGACAATAAAGAAGGCTGAGCACCAAAGAATGGATGCTTTTGAACTGTGGTGTTGGATAAGACTCTTGAGAGTCCCTTGCCTTGCAAGGAGATCCAACCAGTCCATCCTAAAGGAGATCAGTCCTGGGTGTTCATTGGAAGGACTGATGTTGAAGCTGAAACTCCAACACTTTGGCCACCTGATGTGAAGAGATGACTCACTGGAAAAGACCCTGATGCTGGGAAAGGTTGAGGGCAGGAGGAGAAGGGGACGACAGATGGCTGGATGGCATCAACGACTCAATGGACATGAGTTTGGGTGGACTCCGGGAGCTGGTGATGGTCAGGGAGGCCTGGAGTGCTGCGGTTCATGGGGTCACAAAGAGTCGGACACGACTGAGCAACTGAACTGAACTGAACTGATAAGCATATAGCAGATATTGCAAGGGATATAGTTATTCACAATTTATCTGAATTTTAAATGATCCTGAATGTCCTATATTTTCTCTAGCAAACCCATCCAGGTTCCCCTGAGCTGTTTGGGGTTGGTTTGTTTGTTTTTTCTTGTAACAGACATGGGGTTGGTGTGTGACAGTCATAGCAGAGGCCCATAGGTCAGCTTCAGCCTTCACCTTCTAGCACATCACTTCTCACACAGCTCCTGATCAGATCCTGGCCGGCTCCTTCACCACCAGCAAGATCCTGTTCCTGTGGTCTGGTCAGGCAGTCACACCCTCTCCAAGGCATTAGAGTTTCAGCCTGGAGGGGAAGGATTCTTCTACATAGTTTGTCCCTTTCCTGCTCATTCTCCCTCTACTTTAAAGGTAGTAAATGTCTCCTGTACTTGGTTCTTGCGTGCCCCTTAGAGTCTTTTTTTCTTTCTTAAATATTTTTGTTAGCTAACCACCTTTTCCTAATTTACAGTTGTTTATATTACAAACTCCCTGTTCAAATTACTGGTGCGGTTTCTTTGTCCTGGCAAGACCCTGACTCCTATGACTAGGGACAGTCTCCAGGCTACCACATGAGATGATTTAATGGTCAATTATCTCATGAGAAAATGTTTTACCCCATTTCACAAGAATCTGAGCCTTAAGAAGTTTCAGTAATGAGTGAAAAGTCATAGACCTAGTGAGTCATAGAGGCTTGATGTTTATACATCCATACATTTATTTTTCCCTATCTTTCTAGCCATTAAACAGAAAGATATTTCAACATTTACTCCAGATTATATACATCTTTGAAATTATCAGCTAGTGGAGTGATACCTCTTCTTCTATCCATGGTTGCTACATGTCATGGTTTCAATGGTATAATTAATCCATTTTAAGGTGGAAGATTGAAGGCAGGAGAAGGGGGTGGCAGAGGATGAGATGGTTAGGTAGCATCACCAGCTTATCATGAATTTGAGCAAGCTCTGGGAGGAGTGGAGGACAGGGAAGCCTGGCATGCTGCAGTCCATGGGATAACAAAAACAACAAAGATGAAAGATTAGAACAGGAAGAAGAAATGAAAAACACTGTAACATGTTGAATTGTGTCCACCCCAAATATTAAAGTCCTAACCAACACCCCCCGCCCCAACCCCACCACCAATATTGTAAAATGTAGCCTTGTTTGGCGACAGGGCCTTTACAGAGGTAATCAAATTAAGGTGAGGTGATTAGAATGGGCCCTAATCCAATACTACCAATGTCCTTAATAAAAGGAGAAATTTGATATATTGATGGATAGATATACAAAGATGGGAGACAGCAGTGTGAAGAGACACAAAAAGAAGACAGCCAGCCATAAGCCCTGGAGAGAGGCCTGAAAAATTCTCCCCTCATAACTCACAGAAGGAATCAAGCCTGGCAACACCTCAGTTTTGGATTTCCAGCCTCTAGAACTATCAAATAATAAATTTCCAGTGTTCAAGCATCCCATCTATGATATTTTGTTATGGAAACCTTACCAAACTAATGTAATTACTATTGTGTTGTCCTTTTTATAGGAATATACTTTTGGATTTGCTGATGTTTTTCTAATGGGGAAAGACATCAAAGTTGTTTCATTTTTATGTGCTTTTTATGAAAATGGCAGAGATTATAGTTCATCTGGCTGGAAATACGTATGCAACAAGAGGTTATAACCCCACAGGAAACTCAAGAGTCTGATTTAAGGATTGATGTTGTATCAGTTTGAGTCACATTCCTCTTCTCCACACCTTTGCTATGGTAAACGTGTTCCATAAACCAGGGGTGTCAGCATCACCTGGGAGTTAGTGGAAAAGACAGAATCTCAGGCCTCACTCTAGATTTTCTGAATCAGAATCTCTATTAACGAAATGCTTAGGTGATTAATACGTGGCTCAGATGGTGAATAATCTGCCTGCAGTGCGGGAGACCAGGTTTGATCCCTGGGTTGGGAAGATTCCCTGGAGAAGGGAATGGCTACCCACTCCATTATTTTTGCCTGGAGAATCCCATGGACAGAGAATCCTGGTGGGCTCCGACCGATGGGGTCACAAAGAGGCAGACATGACAGAGTGACTAACTCTCGCACTTTAACATTTAGAATTCTGAACACCAGGTAACATCATTGTCTACAAGACAAAAAAGCAAAAACAAACAAGCAAAAACAATTCTGAGAACTTACCTTTCCTTTTATTTTTGGAAACTCCTAAAGCAATGTCTTGTATTGCTGGAGTTAGCTTGTTGGAAGCACTAGAAAGCACTAGAAATGTTTAGCTGGTCACAAGTACATCAGTTTGATTCACAGCTGGTTTGAAGTCAATTACCTAAAGCTGAAATGCCTCTCAAAACTCAATAATGTGGTAATTGCTCTTAATTGTTTGCCTGTAACTTTTTTCTGCCTACTGTTCCTTGGATGTTAATAAATGGGCTCTCAAAACCAGGAAGAGCCTTTTGTTTTACCATCGCCAGATGCGGGAAGACATGTGTGACATAAATTCAGCTTATTGCTGTGATATATGGATGTTTGAACTTAAAAATAAGTAAATGAAATCAATTAAAATGATACCAAAAAGCCCTAAAGACCTCTGGCTAATTTGTTGTCCTACTTTGGATCCACCTTCAATACAAGTTGGTCATCTGTATTTTCACTAAGTGAAAAACATTTTTTTTTTCCTGGAAGTGGAATTTTGAATCCATTTTGCTGGTGCTTTTCTGTCAGATTTTTTTTCCTAATATAAGAGTATGCTTGCTTTTCTTGTCATTGAAGTTGTATGTTTTTATTTTTACTGGGAAGTGAGTTGTCTTTTATCTTCTGGTTGAGAAACATATTCAGAAAAAGAATGAAAATTTCACCATTTTTACCTGTTGGATTTGGACAAAGTCACAAAGTGTTGAAAACAAGATTCTCTCACTACGAGTTGGAGTGTAAATTTTAAAAAAAAGAACAAAGGGGGAAAATGCAGTCAGTCTTGCTGTATTTACTAAATTTATAATTGTACATATCTTGAGACTACAATTAGACTTCCGTTTATAATTAAATCTTTGACATAATTATAGATGTGTGTGCAGTTAAAGGAAATAATACAGAGAGATTCCTTGCATCCTTTCTCCCATTTTCTTTCCCCTCGTGGTTAACATCTTGCAGTATTATAACCAGGATTGATACTGACACAGTCAAGATGCAGAACGTTCCTATTACCACAAGGATTCCTTATATTGCTCTTTTATAGTCACAAACACTTCTTTCCACCCCTACCACCTTTAACCCTTGGCAACTATGAATTTTTCTCCATTTCTTTAATTATAACTTTTCTAGAATGCTATATAAATAAAATTATACAGTGTTTTGGGATTAGCTCTTTTTTTTTTTTTCATTCAGAATGACTCAAGATTTATCCAGATTTTCACATGTAACCATAATTTGTTGCTTTGTATAGCTGAGTAGTATTCAATGTAGCATAGTTTAACAATTTATCCGCTGAAAGGCATTTGGGTTGTTTTCTAGTTTGGGACCCTTCTGCATAAAACTACCTTAACATACACGCATGTAAACACACAAAACTGCCTTACCCGGTTTTGTACAGTGTTTGGTGAACATAAGTCTTCATTTCTTTGCCACACATGCAATAAATGTCATAATAGATCCTAATTGATGGGTATTATGGTAGTTCCGTGTTTCAAGGAACTGAAAAACAGTTTTCCAGATTGTCTTTAGCATTTTACCTTCTTACCAACATTGTATGAGTGACCCCTTTTCTCCACACCGTCACCAACATACGGTGTTGCCACTGTTTTTTACTTTTTAGTTATTTTGATAGTGATATCCTTTTGTGGTTTTCAATTGTACTTCTCTAGTTGCTAATGATGTTGAACATCTTTTCACGTGCTTATTTGTTATTGGTATATCCCCTTTGGTGAAAAATCTGGACATGTCTTCGCCTATTTTCCAAACAGTTACCCTCCATGAATTTATCCTAGAAACGTTGTGTACAGGTTCGAAATTACAGGTGAACAAAGTTATTCTGTGACATTCTTAAAGATGTAAATTAGAAATATCGTAAATGATCATAAAGAACTAGTCACCTAAGTTGTAGTACACTCAAATAATGTAATGCTACACAGCTATATAAAATGATGAAGTTCATTATGTACAGACACTGCCTATATGTATTTTCTGAGTGAAAAATAAAAGTTTCATGAAATGTACTTTGTATGCTACTATTTTATGAAAATAGGAAAAAGATACTACTCATATATGCATAAATCACGTCTAGAAGAATATGTGAGAGACAAAAGCATTGGAAAAGGATATGGAAGGGGATGAGAATCTTTGCCTTGTATTCAATAAAAAGAATGTGAACGACTGTGTACTACAGTCATAGCAACAAAGTCAACTTTAATATTCTATGATATTGGATCAGTATGGGGAGGAGCACATTGATGATCTGGTTGATAGTATATATTCTGCTAAAGTCAATGCCAAAATTCCTCTAGCTTTAGGCTGAAAGTTGAAACTAACCCAGGTATTTGTTTTAATCTTGTGCATGGAGTAGGTACACATTGCAAAATATTCTAAGATTATTTTACACTTGTCCTGAATTGTAATGAACATAGCTGTCTTTATATATTGTACTTGTTTGTTTCGTCCACTGTTCAATGTTTGTGTTACCAAGCTGTGCTGGGCAAATTCTGGTGAAATAAACTGCTTCAGTGATGAGAGATCCCCACTGTTCCAAAGAATCCAAACATGATTCTGTGTATTTTATGCTTCAGGGCCTCTTGGCCACTCCCTACCCTCCAGTAATTAACTTCCCAACATGGTTCCTTTTCAGTATGGCAAGCTGCAGGTGTTAGGTACCCAGTATATTAGCCATCATTAGTTTCCTGTAAGAATATTCTCTATAAATAATGTAGGTTATTAATCCAGACAGAAATACTAAATTGCCACTGGGGGGAAAAATGCTTTCCAGTTATTTCTCAGTATTTGGAGAGGCAAATCTAAACACAAGGCAGAGATAATACAATAAATAGGCTTTTGTGAATGTGCTATAGACTGTCTTGGATTCCTTTACTTATCGAACTATGTAAATTCCTCTCCTCTCCCCTCATAGTTAGCAAAACATAAGATCAGACAGGCCAACTGTTTCTCCTCATTCTGAGGTACCATGCTGTTTTAAGCTTCTAAGCCTTTGAGCATTTTGTTTCCTCCAACAGAAAAGCCTTTCTTCGCCACCCCCACCCCCATCTGCCTTCTGAACTTCTCCTTCTCCTTCACAATTGATAGATTGTGGGATTGGTTCCTCTTGTCTCCCGTAGAATTAATTCATCCTTCATCTGTGCTGCTGCTATTTAAATATACCACTGTTCCTGCAATGATAGCACAGTGTTGACATTATTTGTTCATACACCCAAAGAAAACTATTCCTTAACTGTTCTAAGAGTTCAGTTCAGTTGCTCAGTCATGTCTGATGGAGAAGTTCTATACAGTCAGCAAAGACAAGACTGGGAGCTAACTGTGGCTCAGATCATGAACTCCTTATTGCAAAATTCAGACTTAAATTGAAGAAAGTAGGGAAAACTGCTAGACCATTCAGGTATGACCTGAATCAAATCCCTTATGATTATGTTCTAACAAGAGGCATGTAATTTTCAAGACCTGCACATTTGATTATTTGAAAAAAGTAGAGGCTATAAATATGAAATCACATTATTACACATCACACCCTCCCTGGTGGCTCAGATGGTAAAGCGTCTGCCTACAATGCGGTATACCTGGGTTCGATCCCTGGGTCGGGAAGATCCCCTGAGAAGGAAATGGCAACCCACTCCAGTACTGTTGCCTGGAGAATGCCATGGACGGAGGAGCCTGGTAGGCTAAGGTCCATGGGGTCGCAAAGAGTCAACACGACTTCACTTTCACATCTCATGATTCATTATTATTAAAAAGTTTCATTATATGATATGGAGATTGTCCCATAAAATGTATCTTCTTGGAACTTAAGAGACTCTAAGAAGTGGTGTTCATATATAAGAAACGGCATGTTTTCAAGACCTCCTGTATATGCTCCCATCTTCACTTCTCTCCAGGTGAAGGAAACTGTTTTAATTGGGGAGACTTCAGAACCTTGATTGGACTGTGTTTATGAAAGGGAGGAGTCAGTGGGCTACAAAGGATCAGCATATAGTGGTGGGTTTCCATTCTGCCCGTTTCTCTGTTGGAGTTGGCATGTGGTATGCCTAGATTCTAACTTGGATTTATCTCCTAGGATCATTTGTTTAGTCTAGTCTGGCTCACCACAAATTTTCACTGATTTATGGGGCTCAAAATCAACTTGGGAGTTGATATTTTGTTGTCGTTTAGTTGCTAGGTCATGACCTCAGGGACTGTAGCCCTGCAGGCCCCACTGTCCATGCAAGAATACTGGAGTGGGTTGCCATTTCCTTCTGCAGGGGGTCTTCTCAACCCAGGGATCAAAATTGGTTCTCTGGCATTGCAAAGTCTTTACTGCTGAGCCACCAGAGAAGCCGTGGGATGTTGACATTAATTTATTCTAATTTCTTGTGTTTTATATTTATTGAGAATTTTGCCAGACTGTAGAACACAAATGAGGCCAGAATCGGAAACTTCTGGCCTCCTTCCCACAATATCCTCCAATAGTATCCCTATCTTAACCTTCCTTCTGAAATATTTGATCCTTTAGTGCCTTAAACTAGTCTTACAAAAGAGTCTTGTTATATTTGTCAATTCTCTAAAATATTTTCATTACATCTCCTTGGATATATCTTTGGGAACCTCTGAAAAGTTTGAGTTTAAAATGGGCACTTTCAGGCTAACAATTGTTCATGGAGCTTAGCACTGGTTTGGTCTATGAGTAGAAATCCCAGGATTTCCAAGTACCTGAATTAGAGTGTTGATGTGGTCAGCATGTTAATTTCTGTAATAGGAGTTAGAAAGGGTAGATTTGGTGACTTGTGAGAGATACAGTATTTATGAATGAAGTTCTCATAGTCTTACTCAAGGATTCAAGGCTTGAGAATTGGAAACACGAATAATATCTTAGATTCTGGCACAAACCTGAGCACAGAGTAGTAATTCAACAGAAACCTTATTTGGTGAAGGGTTGCAGAGTTGAATTCTTTGTCTTTTTAATACTTGGCACAAGTATAAGAGGGTACCCTAATTTGTAAAGTTTGAAGAATTGTTTTCTTCAAAGAATTTAGAGCAAAGTACGTTTCCAAGGAACCTACAGGCTTTTATTCCAAGACCTTGGAGACAAGTTATACCACCATAATTCAGGCCTATTAGTCTTCAAAGGGGCTTCCTTGGTGGTTCAGCAGGAAAGAATCTACCTGCCAATGCAGGAGACATGAGTTCAATTCCTGGGTCAAGAAGATCCCCTGGAGAAGGAAATGGCAACCCACTCCAGCACTCTTGCCTGGAGAATCCCATGGACAGTGGTGCCTAGAAAGCTACATACAGTCTGTGGGGTTGCAAAGAGTCTGACATAGCGACTAAACAACAACAATAAATCTTCAAAGAAAAATATGTATATTATCAGTGAGACCCTGAATAGAATTTGGAACTTGGTAGGATGTGAAAGGAAGACTGGTTTAGACTTTGGTCTTTTATTCAGTCCTGAAGGCTTTGACAATAGCCTCATTTTATCAACCAAATATATAAAGTATAAAATGACCCTCAAAATGACTTTAATGAAACCCAGTATTATCAATGTAACTCATTTTAATATCAAGCCACAGATGTAAAAGAAAATTCTTAAGGAAACATCTAACAACAAGACACAGTTATGAACAAATTGACCTGCAAGATCGGATAATAAAAATATTCCTTCAGCAAGAAACGACCTTCTTATGCAAAACTCAGAAATTATACACTTGCCGCTGCTTTCCTTAAAGGCAAGGACGTCATTGTCTCCTTGACATGCATGTGCCTGGATTTATAGTTGAGAATTGTGCTGTTTTTCCAGAAACATGTCTCTGTGTGCATTCACCTATAAATGTGTATGCAGAAATTTGAAATTGAATTTATCCCACCTTATTTTTGCTTGATCTGTGCAGGATTAATCTGCTCAATGAGTATTAAAATAGGAAGTGTTTCTAATCAGTTCCCAATATTTTAGAATTGAAAATTATCATATTTTTATAAAGAGATAGCATTTCTGGATACCTATCAAAACAATATCGAAAGGATGTGGTCCCCCAGGACTTCCATTCCTTTAGGATAATAATCAAGAGTAGCTTTGTTGTGCCCGTCTCTCTTAGGATGGGCCCAGACTTCCCCACTTTGTCCTTACCTTTATTCCCCATTGACTCCATGCCACTGACACTTAAGATCAGTTGCCATTTTTTTCCATGGAACTAGGATACCACTTTTCTTAAAATTTCAACTAAAAAAAATTAAATCCATTCTTGAACTCATACTTTGATAAGAAATGAAAACAAAACCAAACTGGAGATGGTAATGGATTTTTCATACAAAGCTGACTTTCCTGGCCCCTCCAAACAAATGTATTTGCAGACTCCTGGTACAGACACTCCCCAGGGGGCTTCCCTGGTGGTCTAGTAGTTAAGATTCTGCCCTTTCAATGCTGGGGTTGTAGATTGTGATAGGACAAGTAAGACCTAACGTGTTGTGTGGTTTAAAAAAAAAAAGGAACAAGCCAATATCATCATCATAAATATTTAAAAAGAACCCTCCCCAAAATGTGTTGGTTATCAAGAAAAACAACCAAAATATTTCCTACATTTCCTTAGCTATTGCCATGAATGCAGTTTTTAAAATCCGGTGATACTGGGAGAAGGCCATGCTGCACTGGAGTCAGTACTATTCTGAAAGAAGAAAAAACTAACCAAGGACCAAAAATCTGTTGATTGTTTCTGTTGGTCGAGAATAAGCTAAAAGCTAATTTCAGCATGGCTGATTGGGCCTTTGTTTCTTTGAGGAATCAGATAAATATCCTCTTCCCCTGAAGGAGTTAAATGGATGGTGATGCTGGCAGGTCATGCTGATCAGTGGACTCCTGCCATGGGTTCTCTTTGGCTCTCTCCCTTATCCATCGCAGTCTGAGCTATGAATATCTCGACACTTCATGCCTATGACCTTCCTAACCCTTTCACTCTGTCCTTTGGTTGCATAGTCGGTTGAATAGTGGCCTCCTAAAGATATATCCAAATACTAACTCTTGGTACCTGTAAATGTGACCTTTTAATGGAAACATTTATTTTGAGATAATTGTAGATGGGTATATCTGTGCAGAAGTAATTAAGTTAAGGGTCTCTAGATGAGATCATCCTGTGCTTAGGGTGAGCTCTAAATCCAACAAGGAGTGTCTTTATAAGAGGCAGGAAAGGAGAAGACACACAGAGACATGGAGGGGAAGGCCAGGTGATGACAGAGAAAAGAGACTGAAGTGATTGTCAACAAACCACAACATCCAAGGATTGCCAGCTACCACCAGACAGAAAATAAGCACAGAACGGATTCTCCTTTAGAGGCTCCAGGAGGAACCCTACTGACACCTTGCGTCTGGACTTTCAGCCTCTGGAAGTATGGCAGAAAAATTTCTGTTGCTTTAATCTACCCAGTTTGTGGTGTTTTGTTACGGCAGCCCCAGGAAACTGACACAGAAATTTTAGGGATTTTATTATGATTGATGCATTTTAAATGAAAGTAGTTTCATTTTATAGAAGCGCGTAATCATATCATTCATTGATAAACAAATTGACTTTGCGTTTTTAAGGCTACCTGCAAATTTGGAGTAATGTTCACACCACTGTCTTTAGGGAAGCATTACCAGCAATCAGCATTGAACCTGATTCCTTTAATCTTGGGTGGCAAGTACTGCTCATTGTATATCCAATAACCATGCTTCATCACTTTGCTCAAGAAACCTCACATGTTCACCATACAACAAAATTTTCATTAATGAAATGCAGCCATTGGTCTAGACTTCTCAGAAATCTTAAAAGGCAGGGCATGCTTGACTGTCACACCCTTTTGATTTTTTCCCCTTCTTTTCTTCCTGTCTGGAATCTGAACTTGATGGGTGGAATCCTGGCAGCCACCTTGTGACCATAAGCTGACAAGCAGAGTCTTAAAGAGGTATAGCAGGATCCTAAGTTGCATTACTTTATATCAGCTGTAAACTGCCTATCTCTGGTCCCCTCTTTATATGAGAGGGGGAAAAAAAAGCACATCTCTCTGATGCCACATTTATTATAAGCATCTGTTTCTAGCCACTAAACTCAAACTTTGATTGATAATCTCATCTAACCTCACTTTTATAGTCTTTAAGGAGTTGTGTTAACACTCTTACCTTCTTATCACATGTCACAAAATTGGGTTATGTTTCACATTTAATCTTCACCTAAAAGTTGGACTATTATTATAACCAATTCACAGGCAGGGAAACTGAGGTTTTAAAAATGTAATGACTGGTTATAGAAAGGATCTCAGGGAAACTATTTTATCTCTTCATGATTCAGTTTCCTTTTCTTTGAAAGAAAGAGAAGCAATATCAAGCTACTCTAGGATTGCAGTGATTATTAAATGGGCTTATATATCTATAGTGCTTAGAACACTGTGATTTAATGAGGGCTATATAAGTGTTATACATAAAGTGTTCAAATATGTCTAACTAGGAAACTTTCTAAACACCATCCTATACACTCTGTTATCTTTTAAGAAGATAAGCTTGATTCATGATCTGTCTTTGCCCTCATTTTCTAAGGGAATTATTTGAAAACTACCATTGCAATGGACTAGATACAGCATTAAGTCCTTTTATATCTTTTGTCTCACTATGCTTCTCAGAACAACAAAGTAGGCATTACAATCTCCATTTGATATAAAACAAGGCCTGTATACTTAACTGATTTTTCTAAGTGCTAATTACAAGGGGTAAAACTGGTTCTCAAGCCAAGGTCTGCTAATTTTGGGTTCAGTGATCTTTCCCAGTGTACCAGAGCTGCCTCAGCCTCTATGCATTAAATTGATGTCCATGAATGTGAATATAAGTAGACATACAAGAACTCACACTACAGACTGATTAAAAAATATCATATTTCAGAAGTAAGTATTGTATCTAAATTACAATCAAGTCAAAACTACATCAAAATCAAAATTACCTCAGTCAAAACTTCTGCAACCATAAAATTGTTTCAGGTTTTGAATTCACATTGGTAATGTCCTCATGACTCTTTATGGTCTTAATACCAAATTCTTTTATGATGCTCAATGTCTTGTATCACCGTACATTTTAAATTTCTGTTCATCTTATTTTACATTTACTATGTATGTAAGAAATCGCTCATTTTACCTACTGAACAGATGCACACACGTTTTCTTCTACATTTATTTTATAGCCAAGCTGTATAGCTTGTATGAGAAATACAGATTTTTAGTTCTAAAAACCAGGCTGTTATAATTTACCAAGAATGAACCCAGGGATTGGCTGTTGTCTGGTCAACATGTATTGGTGCTGATGTCACAGATGAGAAACCCTGCAGAGAATACCTGCTCATAACCTCTGCTTTCCCCAGAGGACCAGCTGGGTTTTTCTTCTATGGGGAGGCCAACTGCCAACCTAAATCTCAGGGTCAGCATAACCTTGCGAGTCCTCCGAAATTCCACCGGCAACTAGATTCCCATTTGTAACTGGAGTGAGATCTAGCTGTCGTTGTTCTACAGGCAGGATCCATGGAGACTTGCTGTTCACATTGGAAAAAAGTTTCCTCTCATTAAAAGAAAAGCCAAGTGGAAATAGCACGGCTGTTAGAAGCAACCCCACGGCATTGGCTCTGCTGTCCCAAGGGCTCTTCTCCCATTCCAAGAGGGGCAGGGCAGGGGATGGAGCAGGAAGAACTTTCTCTTTCCTTTGGGTATTAATATCGACCTCATGTGCTGTGCTTAGTCACTCAGTTGTGTCTGACTCTTTGTGACCCCATGGACTGTAGCCCACCAGGCTCCTCTGTTCATGGGGATTCTCTAGGCAAGAACACTAGAGTTGGTTGCCATGGCCTCCTCCAGGGGATCTTCCCAACCCAGAAATCAACCCGGGGTCTCCTGCATTGCACGTGTAGTCTTTATTGTCTGAGCCGCCAGGGAAGCCCATCCAACATACAGAGGGCCCTAAAGATGCTGTGCTAAAACCAGAAGGCTTTTGATGACAAGAAAATACCATCACACACACACACACACACACACACACACACACACAATATTTAAATTAGATGGCATGGGAAATAAACCAGTAGTTGCGTTTCCTTCAAAACCCTTCAGTCTCTACATTTTCCTATTTGAATATTATCATCCTGATTCATATGCACAACTATGGATTGAAAACCTTTCACGTTCTTATTACTTTATATGCATTACTAAATTTTTTAAATTTATTTTTAAATGGAAGATAATTGCTTTACAATGTTTTGTTGGTTTCTGCCGTATAGCAACATGAATCTACCACGTGTGTTAGTTGCTCAGTTGTGTCGAACTCTTCGTGACCCCATGCACTGTAGCCCACCAGGCTCTTCTGTCCGTGGAATTCTTCAGACAAGAATACTAGAATGGGTGGCCATTCCCTCTTCCAGGGGATCTTCTCAACCCAGGAATCAAACCCATGTCTCCCACATTGCAGGCACATTCTTTACCATCTGAGCCACCAGGGAAGCCCAAACCAGCCATAAGTTTACATATATCCCCTCCCTCTGAAAGGTGTCTCCTACCCCAGCCCCCATCCCACCCCTCTAGGTTATCTCACAGCACTGGGCTGAGCATCCTGTGCTAACAGAAGCTTCCTACAGCTGTCCATCTGCACATGGTAGTATATCTAATGCTGCTCTCTCCATGTGCCCCACCCTCTCCTTCCCCCACTGTGTCCACAAGTCTACATCTGTATCTCCATTCCTGTCCTGCAAATACGTTTATCAGTACCATTTTTCTGGATTCCATATATATGTGTTAATACAGTAGGTGATGAATATGCTAAAATATTTAAGATCCTTGGCTTTAGAAACAAACTTCTGAGGCCTGAATACCTGGGAGATCTTGGTGACTACTTACTATCCACAGTGATCTTCATTTTCCTCCTGAGCAAAGCTGGCGTATGGGTCCAGTGGTCGAGAATCTGACAGCAGTGCAGGAGACTCATGAGGCAGGGTTTGATCCCTGGGTTGGGAAGATCCCCTAGGGGAGGAAATGGCAGTATTTTTCCCTGGAAAATCCTATAGACAGAGGCACCTGGTGGCTACAGTGCACAGAGTTGCAAAGAGTCAGGTATGACTGAGCACATACTCATTATTGTAAAGCTAGCATAATGATGGTAGTGTTATCTTACAAGGTTGTGGTGAGTTTTAAATGAAATAATCCATGTAAAATATATGGAATAATGCCTGGAATAGATTAATCATTTATTATGAAGATTAATTTATTATGAAGATAATACTTGTTTGTCATTTATTATGATAACTTTATTACATATTTATCATTTATTATAATAAATAGATTAATTATTTACTATATTACGAGGATAATATAATCATTATCTTCATTTAAATAGATGAAATTTTACAGATGACTCTCAGAGAAGCTCAACACTTTCCCAAGATTATACATCAATTTGTACTAGATGGCGGTTGAAACACAGTCAATCTTACTCAGCTATTTTAAGTTCTATTTTAAAATTTCATAGGATTGTTGTCAGATTTAAGAGATGCAGTGTGTGCTCTAAGTGCTCCATCGAGTGTAATTTCATTATTTGCCTAGATGAATCCAGACAGACTCTCTCCTCTAGCATTAAATAATTTTTCATTTCAAAACTTAACTTATTTTCACATTTGTCTTCATTGCATTGGCAGTAGCATGGTAAATATAATTTTTCCTGTGGTTTTAGCAGGTATACCGAAGATCAATAAAATAAAAGTACCAAGTTTTCCTGCATAGCAGAGGATTGTGCTAGAACTTCTATTAAGAACTTGCATAGATGAGCCAAGACTAGATCTACCAGCATTAGGAACTTGTATATTTCTGATGTGTATGCCAAAGTTAAAGAACAATTTATTCATTAGCTTGCTACCAAAAGGATTTTGCATTCCAGTTCCCTATAATGCAAAGGACATCTTTTTTGGGTGTTAGTTCTAAAAGGTCTTGTAGGTCTTCATAGAACTGTTCAACTTCAGCTTCTTCAGCATTACTGGTCAGGGTATAGACTTGGATTACTGTTATATTGAATGGTTTGCCTTGGAAACGAACAGAGATCATTCTGTCGCTTTTGAGATTGCATCCAAGTACTGCATTTTGGACTCTTTTGTTGACTATGAGGGCTACTCCATTTCTTCTAAGGGATTCCTGCCCGCAGTAGTAGATATAATGGTCATCTGAGGTAAATTCACCTATTCCAGTCCATTTTAGTTCGCTGATTCCTAGAATGTTGATGTTCACTCTTGCCATCTCCTGTTTGACCACTTCCAACTTGCCTTGATTCATGGACCTGACATTCCAGGTTCCTATGCAATATTGCTCTTTACAGCATCAAACCCTGCTTCCATCACTAGCCCCATTCACAACTGGGTGTTTTTTTGCTTTGGCTCCATCCCTTCATTCTTTCTGGAGTTATTTCTCCACTGATCTCCAGTAGCATATTGGGCACCTACTGACCTGGGGAATTCCCCTTTCAGTTTCCTGTCTTTTTGCCTTTTCATGCTGTTCATGGGGTTCTCAAGGCAAGAATACTGAAGTGGTTTGCCATTCCCTCCTCCAGTGGACCACATTCTGTCAGACCTCTCCACCATGACCCGCCCATCTTGGATTGCCCCACATGGCATGACTTAGTGTCATTGAGTTAGACAAGGCTGGGGTCCATGTGATCAGATTGGCTAATTATCTGTGATTGTAGTTTCAGTCTGTCTGCCCTCTGATCTCCTCTCTCAGTGCCTGCCATCTTATCTGGGTTTCTCTTACCTTGGACCTGGGGTCTCTTCACAGCTGCTCCAGCAAAGCGCAGCCACTGCTCCACCTCGGATGCAGGGTAGCTCCTCTTGGGTGATGCCCCTGCCCTCTATATAGTCAGCAACAAAAAGGCTAGGAGCTGACTGTGGCTCAGATCGGGAACTCCTTATTACAAATACAGACTGAAATTGAAGAAAGTGGACAAAACCACTAGACCATTCAGGTATGACCTAAATCAAATCCCTTATTACTATACAGTGAAAGTGAGAAATAGATTTAAGGGACTAGATCTGATAGACAGAGTGCCTGATGAACTATGGACGGAGGTTCGTAACGTTGTACAGGAGACAGGAATCAAGACCATCCCCAAGAAAAAGAAATGCAAAAAACCAAAATGGCTGTCTGAGGAGGCCTTACAAAAAGCTGTGAAAAGAAGGGAAGTGAAAAGCAAAGGAGAAAAGGAAAAATATACCCGTTTGGATGCAGAGTTCCAAAGAATAGCAAGAAGACATAAGAAAGCCTTCTTCAGCAATCAATGCAAAGAAATAGAGGGAAACAACAGAATGGGAAAGATTAGAGATCTCTTCAAGAAAATTAGAGATACCAAGGAAACATTTCATGCAAAGATGGGCTCCATAAGGGACAGAAATGGTATGGACCTAACAGAAGCAGAAGGTATTAAGAAGAGGTGGCAAAAATACACAGAAGACTGTACAAATTAGATCTTCATGACCCAGATAATCACGATGGTGTGATCACTCACCTAGAGCCAGACATCCTGGAATGTGAAGACAAGTGGGTCTTAGGAGCATCACTATGAACAGAGCTAGTGGAGGTGATGGAATTCCAGGTGAGCTATTTCAAATCCTGAAAGATGACACTGTGAAAGTGCTGCACTCAATATGCCAGCAAATTTGGAAAACTCAGCAGTGGCCACAGGACTAGAAAAGGTCAGTTTTCATTCCAATCCCAAAGAAAGGCAATGACAAAGAATGCTCAAACTAACGCACAATGGCACTCATCTCACTCGCTAGTAAGTTAATGCTTAAAATTCTCCAAGTCAGGTTTCATCAATACGTGAATTGTGAACTTCCAAATGTTCAAGCTGGTTTTAGAAAAGGCAGAGGAAAAAAAGAAAAAGAAAAAGAAAAGGCAGAGGAACCAGAGATCAAATTGCCAATATCCACTAGATCATCGAAAAAGCAAGAGAGTTCCAAAAAAACATCTATTTCTGCTTTATTGACTATGCCAAAGCCTTTGACTGTGTGGATCACACTCAACTGTGGAAAATTCTGAGAGAGATGGGAATACCAGACCACCTGACCTGCCTCTTGAGAAACCTGTATTCAGGTCAGGAAGCAAGAGTTAGAACTGGACATGGAACAACAGACTGGCTCCAAGTAGGAAAAGGAGTACGTCAAGGCTGTATATTGTCACCCTGCTTATTTAAGTTCTATGCAGAGTACATCATGAGAAACTCTGGGCTGGAAGAAACACAAGCTGGAATCAAGATTGCCAGGAGAAATATCAATAACCTCAGATATGCAGATGACACCACCCTTAGGACAGAAAGTGAAGAACTAAAGAGCCTCTTGATGAAAGTGAAAGAGGAGAGTGAAAAATTTGGCTTAAAACTCAGCATTTAGAAAATGAAGATCATGACATCCGGTCCCATCGCTTCATGGCAAATTAATGGGGAAAGAGTGGAAACAATGGCTGACTTTATTTTTCTGGGCTCCCAAATCACTGCAGATGGTGATTGCAACCATGAAATTAAAAGAAGCTTACTCCTTGGAAGGAAAGTTATGAACAACCCAGACAGCATATTGAAAAGCAGAGATATTACTTTGCCAACAAAGGTCCATCTAGACAAGGCCATGGTTTTTCCTGTGGTCATGTATGGATGTGAGAATTGGACTGGAAAGAAAGCTGAGTGCAGAAGAATTGATGCTTTTGAACTGTGGTGTTGGAGAAGACTCTTGAGAGTCCCTTGGACTGCAAGGAGATCCAACCGGTCCATCTTAAAGGATGGACTGGGTGTTTAGTCCTGGTATTCATTTGTAGGACTGATGTTGAAGCTGAAACTCCAGTATTTTGGCCACCTGATGTGAAGAGCTTAGTCATTTGAAAAGACCCTGATGCCAGGAAAGGTTGAGGGCAGGAGGAGAAGGGGACAACAGAGGATTAGATGGTTGGATGGCATCACTGACTCGATGGACATGGGTTTAGGTGGACTCTGGGAGTTGGTGATGGACAGGGAGGTGTGGCGTGCTGCAGTTAATGTGGTCGGAAAGAGTCGGACATGACTGAGTGACTGAACTGAACTGAACTGAACTGTAAAGTATTTTGGGACCACAGAAATATTTCATCCACTAGAATAATAGTAATTAGTCCACAGAATGAATTTGTAGGGACAATGAGAGAGAATGAAGCTGTTTTCTATCAAAATTCTTCTGAGGTCAGCTTATATGAAAAATCAGTAATTCAACTTATAGTTTGATTTTTATTCATTGTCTGCACTAAAATATAAGCTTTCTGAGGGCAAAAACATGCTATCTTTTCTTACTGTTCCTCAGAGTTCATACTAGAGTTTGTACTTAATCATCATTGTTAACAAGCTATAGAGATGTAATGAATTATTCAGAGCTGTCTAGATAATAATGAGTTCATTAAATTAGACTATTTTGGTCATGACTGGAAAAAAGTAAGACTTTGGTATAGGTTATAAACTGCCATGTACATATCATGATTTCTGCTTCAGCAACTCTTTGGACGAACATTCATAAGCAGCTCCCACCAACAATGCAAATGTGTGCACAAAACTGGTTGTGGACAGTCTTGCCTTCAATATCATCGATCCAATATTATGTATTCCATGCATTTCATCCTCAGATATTCACGCTACCTCTTAATTCATAAGCCTGGAAAAAAATCTAGTTGATGGTTACTTAATTATACCATAGTTGCCTTTCAAATGGGTGGAAATGAAATGGCATTGGTAACTCATATCACATAATGGGTCAAACTGTGAACTCTCACAAAAGCACATCCATAGCAGCATGTGATTCAACAATAGTGCAGTGTATATGGTGAGGAAATTAATATAATAGTTGTGCATTAAAATTAGTGTTTATAAAAGTGAAACATATTACATAAAAATTGAGAAATTCAGCTTCTGTGGAAACATGGTTAGATATGGAAGTACTGGACCAGCATCTTCCATAGACACCATTTTCTTTAGCCCGGGAACTGCTGAGTCGTTTAGCCTGGGGCAGTTTGCTGCACTCACGATTCTTCATATAATTTTTGCATAAGCACTTACGCATAGCTGGTTTCACCCATGCCCATTTCCTGGCCACCAACTTTGAATCCTTCAGCCTATAGCATTGATCTTGAGGACAGGAGCTGATATGTGGAAACATATCATTTGTTTCTTCTGATCTCACAGAGTGTAAATGAGAGTAGAATGGAGCTGAAACATTAAATATACTTCTCATAAATATGTTCACTACAACCTTGCTAATACCTTATGGAAGTTATTCTTGGTGGGTGCAAGTATGTTTTCAAAATCCTTCTTAATCTTAGTAATCCAGGAAGTTTAACTAAAATGCTCAGAGTTGGGATATGCAACGTGTGAGTTGTCTATTAATACCACAAGCTTTGTGACTTAAGAAACATATATTAATTACTTCACAGTTTTCTGTAAGTCCAAAGCCTGAGTACAATTTAGCTGGATCTTCTGCTTTAGGATCTCATAAAGCTTCGATCAAGATGTTGGCTGGGCATGAGTTATCATCAGAGGCTTGAAGGAAGAATAAGGATTTGTTTCCATGCTCAAGTGGTTATTGGCAGCAGTCCATTCCTTCTGGATTTTTGAACTGAGGTCCTCAATTTCTTGCTAACATTTTTTTTTTCCTAAGGCTGCTATCAGTTCTTTGCCATATGGACATTACCAACATAGTAGCTTATTTCCTTAAAGTCAGCAAGAGGAAGGGACTTTCCTTACAACATAAGTGTTACAATCTTATGTAATGTAATCATCTATACATAATCATATATATTCTGTCACTTTTGCTATAGTCTGTTGGTTGGAGGCAAATCACAGGGTCTACCATGCTTAAAGGGAATAAATGAATACCAGAAAACAGGGATCATAGAAATCACCTTAGAATCTGTCCATCGCATGAATTGAAACTACTTACCAGCCCTAAGATTCATTAGTGATAGTTGTAAAGAGACAGCTTTTTGACTTGGGATAAAGCAAACATTGTTATCAATTAAAGCCACATTTGAACTAAACATGAACACAGGCACAACTCAAATAGAAGCTTGAAACAAGGAGATACAAGCATTTAATGGCATATAGTTACGCTGAGATATTGGCAAATTGGAGTTCTCTTCATGTCTAAAATTCTTGTGCTAATTATGAGCATTATAAAAGTCAGACACACTGTGTTTAGCATGGGCCAAGAAGAGAACGCTTCATAGGCATTTGATGTCCTAGCTTGAATTTCATTCTTTCATGATGTTGACTATGACCATTAACTAAATATATGAATTTGATGAAATATCCATAATTACAAGATTCTAAAAATTGTCAAATGGAAAATAGTACTAAGTATTTAGTACTATTTAGTAATAGTATCCAAAAAGTGTTTCTTGGATATCTACTGTATGGTTGAGGCAGGTCTTATAGTGAGAAATGGTGGGATAGCGAAAGAAGCATTTTTTTGCCTTCATAGAATTTACTATCATAGCTAGAGAAACAGGGCTCACAAATAGCATTAAAATAGAGTGACATATAAGAGAAAATTCAATAAAATGTCACATTGCAGTATATTTACGCTGGCCTGTCCCAGTTTTTCCTTTCTGACTGGAAAAATCAAAGAATATAAATCGATGAATATTTTCCACTACTGCTAACACCTAAAGTAGGGAGTCACTAAACTAGCTGGAAGAGATGCCTTTAAAGTTGAGCTGCAGGAAGGGAGCATTCCGTCAAGGCTTAGTTGGAGATACCAGGAAGACAAACACTTTAGTCAGTTTATCTTGGTTATAACACATACAACTGTTGAAATTCTAAAGTTTAAAAAAATATGAAAGAAAATATAGAAGAAAGAAGAAAAGAAAGGTATTAGACTTTTCCAACACAAAACATTTTCATCCTTACACATTTTGATTCCAGTTAAAAATTCAGGCTTCCCCAATTGTTCAGTGGATAAAGAATCCACGTGCATTGCAGGAGACATAGAAGACGCAGGTTCAATTCCTGGGTCAGGAAGATCCCATGGAGAAGAAAATGGCAATCCACTCCAGTATTCCTGCTGGGATAATCCCATGGACATAGGAGCCTGGTAGGCTACAGTCCATGGGGTTGCAAAGAGTCAGACACAACTGAGCAACTAACACTCACTCACTCAAAAATTTAGGGACTTCCCCGGTGGTCCAGTGGTTAAGACTTTGCCTTCCAATGCAGGGGGTGTGAGTTCAATCCCCAGTCAGGGAGCTAAGATTCTATGCCTCTGGGCCAAAAACAAAAACCAGAACATAAAACAGAAGCACTATTGTAACAAATTCTGTAATGACTTTTGAAAATAATCCACATCAAGAAAAAAAATCTTAAAAAATTCAACTACCCATAACTAGATTTGGCATCCAAAATTAACAGCAGAAATAGATATATAAAATAATAGTCAGTGAAGATGTGAGTAGAATGTAAGCATCAGGACAGCAGGGGACTTTAGCTGCTTTTTGTTTTCTTGATGTATCTCAAGAAACTCTGAGTGGGGCCTGGCACATAGTTACTGCTCACTAAATATGTGTTGATTCAAGAAAAAGCTGGTATTCTCTGACTTTATCAGCTGTAGGCACACTAAAACCTATACAGGGAAGAAAATTTAGTGAAATGGAGAATCTAGGGTCATTTTGCTGTAAAAGGACTAACTTAACTGATTTAGAAGACTATGGTTTTTCCAGTGGTCATGTATGGATGTGACAGTTGGACTCTGAAGAAAGGTGAGTGCTGAAGAATTGATGCTTTTGAGCTGTGGTGTTGGAGAAGATTCTTGAGAGTCCCTTGGACTGCAAGGAGATCCAACCAGTCCATTCTGAAGCAGATCAGCCCTGGGATTTCTTTGGAGGGAATGATGCTGAAGCTGAAACTCCAATACTTTGGCCACCTCATGCAAAGAGTTGACTCACTGGAAAAGACTCTACTCACTGGAAAAGACTCTGTGCTGGGAGGGATTGGGGGCAGGAAGAGAAGGGGACGACAGAGGATGAGATGGCTGGATGGCATCAGTGACTCGATGGATGTGAGTCTGAGTGAACTCCAGGAGTTGGTGACTGAGAGGGAGGCCTGACATGCTGCGATTCATGGGGTTGCAAAGAGTCGGACACGACTGAGCGACTGAACTGAACTGAACTGAACTGATTTAGAATCTGTATTTGTAATGAAAGGTGTAGGAAATGTGGGGTGCTCCATCACAGAATGTTCTGGAACCTTTGTTTCTGAGCCTATAATTAAATGCTCCACTTATCTTAATGGGCACATGCCACTCTTCTTTCTGCACTGAGTCACTTAAGGACTGAAATAGCCCCGCAATTGCAAAGAGCACTCTGCAGAATCCCATCGCATCTCTGGATGCAATTAATTTCTCTGACAATTAGTTTCTCTGACAATGTAGAGTTTTCTTTTAAGTGTGTGTTTATCTTTCTGATGCAGAGAGTGGGTGGCAGGTGGCTCCATTTCACACACACACATACACACACACACAGACACACACACACCACACACACACACAAAGGATTTCAATCCAGGATGTCACTTGGAGAGGTCACGCTGCAGGAAGCTAAAGAAGACCAGGTTAATTTTAGGTATTCCCCTGGACTTCTCTTCAGAACAGCCCCCAACCTAAGAACTACCTTTTTCCAGAATTCACTTAAGGCCTATTAGAGGATAAATTGTGTTCCTTCCAAAATACACTCAACTCCAAACTCTTCATATCTGTGAATGTGATCTTAATTGGAAATAGGGTCTTTGCAGGTATAATCAAGTTAAAATGAGGTCATGCAAAATTGTGTGGGCCCTAAATCCAATGGCTGATGTCCTTGTAAGGACAGAGATATCTGAAGACACAGAGGGAAGTAGACTGTTTTGAATGAGGCAGAAACCAGAATGATGTAGCTACAGGAAGACTACCAAGGGTTGCTGACCAGCATCAGATGCCAGGAAGAGGCGAGGAGGAGTCTCCCCTAGGGTCTTCAGAGGCAGCATGGTCCTGCCAGCACCTTGATTTTGGAGTGATGTCCTCCAGACCTGTGAGACAATACATGGTGCTTGTTTTTAGCCACCTAGCTGATGGTAATTTTTTGTAACCCTGAAAGACAGATACAGTGCCTCAGTGGGACAGTGAGCTGTATACTCACGGGCTCTTTCTCTCCTAATGTATCTCCTCTCAATGATCCAAGTCCACTTTCTCTTAGTGAAACTAGACTCTGACTTTGGGGTAGGGTATTCTAGGCCTGCTGCAGGGCCAGTAGTTTTCTTCCACTTTAAACTAATTTAGGACAAAATGACTCCATCTTGAGACACAGTGTTCTGTGATGAATGTCAGCCAGACCTGAGTACATGGTATAAAGCTGGGAAGAGAATTCATTGGAGCAACTTTCTTTTTTTTTTTTTTTTTTTTGAGTACATACAACATAGTATCATGTGCTAATATTCTTAAGTGTTTAAAATTCTTTCAATTTTTAGGAAATATCACTAAAGAAATTATCAACAATGAACACAAAACTTAGCTAACACATTTGCTTGGCACCGCATTGTGTGTAATAGGAACAAGAAAAGTGTAAATGGTTGAAATGCCTAGGAAAGTCAGATCATTAAAATAAATGCTGGCTTTCACCTACAATAGGTTAGCAGACAGCTATTCAAAAATGAGGCTGTCCAATAACCATTTTTAAACTGTGCTTTGAGGAGGATGCAAGCACCTGGGGAAAAATCCCTGGTGCTGGAAAAGTTCCTGATGCTGGGAAAGACTGAGAGCAGGAGCAGAGGGCATCACAGGATGAGATGCCTGGATGGCTTCACTGATGCGATGGACATGAACTTGGGCAAACTTTGAGAGATGGTGAGGGACAGGGAGGCCTGTCATGCTGCATTCCATGGGGTCGCAAATGGTTGGGCATGACTGGGTGACTGAGCAATGAACAAATGCCTGGGGTGTTTCAGTGGCTGTTTGCACAGGTAAGGTAGATTCAGGGTCAGCTATGCTTTGCCCCCACCCTCACCTGACCAGATCTGCTCAATTTTACCTGTTTTATAGGTTGAGTTTCTGAATCAGACGCCTTTGGAAAAAAAAAAATCACTATGACAATACCTATTGCCTTCAGGGTCATAGCTACCAAAAGAGAGTCCTGGTATAAATTAAAAAAATATATATATCTCGGTCAATAGACTCTTCTTCATCCTGAAATTTTCAAATATTTTTTTAAATCTACAAATCCATGATGTTTACAGGTATTAGATGACAGAGATGGGTTGTTTTATTAAACTTTTAGTCAGCCTTCTTCATCATGTTTTAGTGTAACTCAAAGCATGGGTTTATTCTTCTGTATGTAGGTTTTAATTCATTCCAGAGTATTTTAAATGGATTTAGTAGGACAAAACTGTAGTGTAAGTCACCTGAGACTTACCCTAGGTAGTAAATAGTCACACTTACTATTCTTCTAAGACGGCAAATTATCAAAGTATATTATTTAAAATTTTCATACAAAATCTTGCTAATACTACAGATTCCCAGTTCAACAAACATCAGGCTCTCGAATTTGAGCAAGACTTGAAAACACATGTTTTGAAGCTACCAAGTGACTCTGTGTAGGTGATCCTATGCTTTGTAATTCAGGCCTGGAAGGGAAGTGCTTTAGACTTAATGTGTAAATCTAATGAAGCAGACATCATTTTTCTCTCTCACACCTTCACACTGCACTGCCACATAATTCACTACCCAAATATTTTACGAAGATTGTATATCTTCTCTGCCCCGTTGGGATCTTTCTGTTAATTTTCTTGTTTTTAACTTGCTTCTGCCCTTCCTTTCAAGTTTCTTAAGCTCATGCAGCTACTGGAATACACGGGGTGATTGAAAAGCTCTCCTTTATGTCTGTATTAGTCTCTTGGGCTGCTGTAACAAAATATCATAGACTGCGGCTAAACCAACATTTCTCGCCATTCTGGAGGCTGTAAGTCCTAGCTCAAGTCCCAGGGAGGGCCAACTTCTGGTACAGGCTCTCTTCTTGACTTGTAGGTGGTGACTGCCTTCCTGGTCTATCCTCATGCAGTCCTTTCTTATTATGTGTGAGTGGAGAGAGCAAGCTCCTGGTTTCTCTAATTATATGACACAAATCCTATCTGGTCTGGGCCCCACCTTTATGACCTCATTTAGCCTTAACTACCCCCATTGAGACTCTGCCTCCAGATACAGCCACATAGAAGGTTAAAGTTTCGACACCTACATTTTAGGGGTTCATGAGCATGCAGTCCATAACCATGCTGTTCTTCATTTCGTCTCTTATATCCTAGCAGAGTTCTCTTTGCATTCATGGAATCCACGGTAAAGACAGGAAGCAAGCATGTCATATGCCAAACAGCCTCTCAGCACTTGCCTATAGAAACAGGGATCCCCAACCTCCGGAATCTAATGCCTGATGATCTGAGGTGGAGCTGATGTAATAATAATAGCAATTAAGTGCATAATAAATGTAATGAGCTTGAATCATCCCAATAACATTCCCCCACCTTTTGGTCCATGAAAAAATTGTCTTCCATAAAACTGGTCACGAGTGCCAAAAACATTGGAGACCACTGTGCAAGAACATATCTTCCTGGCCTTGCAACCGTTTCAGACATTCAATGGATATTCGTAATGCATGGATCCTCTCAAAAATTTTTCACATCTTCCACTGTCCTAACAATTACTTTGATTCCTTCAGGATACTTTAAAACTATTTTAATTTGGAGAAACATATTGACCTCTAATATTTCTATCACTTTTTAGTGGTCTTCAGACCCTTGGCAGATCCCCAGGAACTATATGTTTTCCACCAGGTGTGAATTCTAATAAGAGAGTTTATAATTAACTAAATATTAAATTGGCTAAATATATACCTCAGCTGCTTTACTGAATGTGATATTCATTTGCATCTAAGTATATGTGTTAGTCGCTCAGTTGTGTCCAACTCTTTGCAACCCCATGGAGTGTAGTCCACCAGGCTTCTCTGTCCATGCGATTCTCCAGGCAAGAATACTGGAATGGGTTGCCATGCCCTTCTCCCACATATATATATGGATATTTATAAACACCAGTATTTATTTCATTTTTCACAAGTGTTGTCATGCCAATCCCCCAAAAAGTACATGCCAACATAATTAATGTCACACAAAGGTGATGTAGTTATTCCCATCTACCTATAAGAGATAGGCTACATACAAAGAGATAGATAGATGATAGGCAAGAAAGTCATATTTTAGCTGTTTGTATATAAGAATAGGAGTGAGTTTCCTGGCGGTCCAGTGATTAAGACTTAGTGCTCTCACTACTGTGGGCGTGGGTTCAGTCTCGGGTCAGGAGTAGATAAGATCCCACAAGGTATGCAGTATGTCAAAAAATAGGAGAGCATTAAGGGTCTAGTAAAATTATTTTCAAAAACTTTTCTGATGCCAAAAAGATTCCAGAGATGTAGTTACTTTCCTTTCTCTTGGTTGCCTGCCTTATACCATAAGGGAAGTAAAGAGAGAAAATTAACCTTTCCAGAAATGTTCATGCACAATAGAAAGAATATACGTAACCTGCTAGAATAACTTGAAGCTGTATTTTGGGGGGAGATGAGATATAATATGTTTTCTACTTGGAAAGAAGATACTGTTTCAAAGGGGCACTTCATAAATGGGATAAAACTGGGATTTTATTGCTGTGAGTCATCTGAACAGGCTTTTCTGACCCACAGTCCCAGTGGTAGGCATGCATTGCATGGTAGAGGGAACTCTAATCTGAGGAGTATAGTAGCAGAAACTGGAGAGGCTAAGACACTGTTAAGAACATATCTGTGGCTCCAGATGGAGCCTTTGAGTCTGTCTGGTCATTACACAATATGGTGGTGACTTTGCTAGGTAAAGGGGAACTTTATTTCTTGTTTCTATTTTCTAATGAAGTATCAGTAAAATTTGTTCCTGTGAAGTGGTGAAAATTGGCCAGGTGCTTGCATTGCATCATTTTAGGAGTGTTACCAAAAGAACTGCTATTGAAATTACTTTTAATGGGCCAAGTTTAGGCTTTGATTATTCTTGCCTTGAAAATTTACAACTTTTCAAACGGGTGTGACTTGTGACTCTGGTCTCTACTCTGACAGGTGTAGCTTTCTGAAGCAAGGTTGTGATCAGTTTAAAGACTGCAGAGAAATCTCATTGTCTATTTGAGAAAGCAGGAAATCCAAACTGGCCAAACATTTTTGATGCTTATTTTGTACATGCTTTGGGTTAACCTATTTGTGAAACTATTAATTGCTCTGATATATTCGGCCTGGGCCTAACCCAAGCTGCTAGCTATAGCAAAACAGTGAGTGTATTCACTGTAATTTATATTTTGCAGTTTTTCTACCTTCCCTAACATTTCCCCTTTCTGAAATTTTTTAAACAATTCTATTATCTTCTCAATACCAGCTTCATACCTTTTTATTTGCAAACCTTAATATAAGTGCAGCCTATGTGTATTTTAATCAATATCTTTGGTTCACCCAGGAATAAATAAATCAGACCTTCTGATTAATTTTATTTTTAAATTATAAGTTAGTAACATTTTTTTTGGCAACAAAAGGAGAGGTACCCGGTGAAAGAAAAATAGAACATCCTCCATTAATCTTCCCACAGTATTTGTATTGTTTTTTGTTTATGGATAGCATACATACAGTAAAGACATAAATCATCAGTCTAAATTCAATGAATTTTCACAAAATGAACACCCAGGAATCAGATCCCAGATCAAGAAATGGTGTATTAGCAGTAAACGGATAGCTCCTTATTTCTACTAAGGTCACTTCTCCCCAAGAGTAATCACTGCCCTGATTTCTATGATCTTAGACTACTTTGTCCTCTTCTGAGCTTTTTGGAATCATTAATTGTCTTAAGTATGGCTTGACTTTTTTCAGCATTATGCTTATGAGATTCATCAGTGATCTTGCATATGCAGGCATATACATTGCTTTGGAATCTAAACCAAGAAATAGAAATGCTCAATACACAAATGGTACATTTTAGTAGATACTGCCACTCAATAGTGGTATAAGTGGAATAACTTATATTCACAACATGAGTTTTTAGTATCCTGTTGCTGAAGACTAGTTATATGTATTCTTCATCCTAATTGGATCAGTGGGCCACCTAGGACATTTTATCCTTATGGCAATGGAAGAAATGGAAGAGAAATAGGTGGAAACATATATCCTTCTTCCACCCTTGGTTGAAAACTAGCATAATGTCACTTCTGTCCATATTTTATTGGTGAAATCAAGTCATACAGCCAAGCCCAATATCAATATGTGCCCCATCTTTACTGGAATATGCTGCAAAAATCACTTAAATGTCTGGATGCAGGGAATAGTGAAACATTGGGAATGACAATGCAGTCTTTCACAGTTTGCTTTCTTAATGCCATTTATTTATATCCCTCTAATACACAAAATTTATCTAACACACAGAATTTCCCAAGACACTCCCAAAGTCTTATCTGATCGTGGTAGGAGGCTCAGAGACCAGTTTTATGCTTTACGTCAGGTCAGTATTTTCCTCCTCCTGTTTGCAGTCTTTTAGAGGGGGAAAAAAAAGACAAGTCAATCCTACATGCCTAACTCAGGGACTGAATAAATTAATAAACACTCATTTAGAAAAGCGATGAATACAGAGCATATAGCAATCACTGTTCTTTGGAAATTCTGAAATCTCAATGGACAGATTTTGCTTCATTTGGCTTTTCTTGGGACCTGGAATCTTCCTTAACTGAGATCTTGATCTGTTCCATTGGCATGGTCCCAAGTCCATAGGACTCCATGACTCTCGGATACATTTTTTTCTTCCAGTTTCTTTTTTTTTGTTGTTGGTGGTGATTTTTAAGGAAACAGTATATGTTGCTGTTCAGTTGACCAGTTGTGTCCAACTCTTCGCGACCCCATGGACTGTAGCACGCCAGGCCTCCCTGTCCCGCACCATCTCCCAGAGTTTGCCCAAGTTCATGTTTATTGCATCAGCGATGCTGTCCAGCCATCTCTTCCTCTGATTCCCTCTTGTAATTCTACCCTTAGTCTTTCCCAGCATCAGGGACTTTTTCAATGAGTCGTCTGTTCACCAGATGACCAAAATACTGGAGCTTCAGCTTCAGCATCAGTCCTTCCAGTGAATATCCAGGGGTGATCTCCCTTAAGATTAACTGGTTTGATCTTCTTGCTGTCCAAAGGACTTTCAGGAGTCTTCTCCAGAACTATGGTCTAAGGCATCAATTCTTTGGCATTCTGCCTTCTTTACAGTCCAGCTCTCACAACTGTAGGTGACCAGTAGGAAGACCATAGCCTTGACTATACTATATATTGGCAGAGTAATATCTCTGCTTTTCAACACACTATCTAGCTTTGTCATCACTTTCCTGCCAAGAAGTAGTTGTTTTCTGATTTCATGGCTGCAGTCACCATCCACAGTAATTTTGTGTCTATGGAGCAGGCTTTGCACCTATGGGGTTGCAAAGAGCCAGATAAGACTGAAGCGATTTAGCATGCATGCAGAAACCTTAATATATGTTCTTGGGCTTCCCTAGTGGCTTAGGCAGTAAAGAGACATTATAGAATAATTATAATTCTTAAGAGATTAAGATGATTTCTTAGGCTGTTTCCTAGCTATAAAAATTTTTAGTCCAGAGGTATTATTTGAATTTGGATGTTTTTAATCTTTTTGACCCAAACTAGAGGGGCTTTTTCCAAAACTTTTTAAATCTTTGTGGGTTTTACAATTAAGTCAACTCCGTACGAAAAAAACTACGTATACAAATCTTAACAAAATATGCCTCTCTTTAAAAATTCATGTATTGTGTGTTTCTTCTCATTTTTGCAGGGCCTCTGTCATCTCTCTTGAGAAATTAACTGTCAGTCTTATTCTTGTTCCTTTGATGGCAATTTTTTTTGAAGCTTTGAAGATTTATTCTTAAATTTTTAGCAGACCTGTTATGATAAACCTATGGTTTACTTTTTGTTTTAATTTGGGGTTTTGTTTGTTATTTTTGTATTCACTTATTCTGGGGTTTTCCAAGCTTCATGAATTTATACATTGATGTATATAATAATTTTTGAAAAATTATTGGCCATTATCTCTACAGACACTATTTCTGACCTATTCTTTTCTGTCCTCCAAGGACTCCAATTACATGTATATTATGATGTATTCTCTAGATTCCGTGGGTCTCTAATTTTTTTTTTTGTTTTCATTTTATATCCTGTTTGGATTATATAATCTAAACCTGTCTTTCAAGTCAATTATTCTGGGACTAATTAATCACATTTCATATTAAAATATCTAATGAATTCAAAATTTTCTATAGTATGCATCACTGCTAGATTTTCTATTTGATTCTTAAGAATGACATCTCTCTGGTGGAATTCATCATTTCCTCTATTTGCTGTCTTTCCCTCAATTTCTTAAACATGATTTTAAAGTCCTTGTCAATTAACTTCAATTACTTAGTCACTTATGGGTCTACATTTGTAGCTTTTTGTTTTCCGCTGTGGCTTCAATTCTGAATTTCTCTCTGTTTGTGGGCCCAGTGATTTTTTTTTTTTTAAGTTGAATGCCAGACAGTAGTTTAAAAACTGCCCATGGTTGCAGATTATCTTCCCTCTCTCAGGAGTGAGTTCACCCATTCCCACACTGGGCATATACGGTGGTGATTGCTTATGTCAATCAAATCTTGAGTGGGGCTGAGTCAAGGCTAGGTTGAAGTCCTCTTAAGACTGAGTCAACTTTGGCTTTGCCCCTGTCTTTCTAGGATTTTTGCCTAACTTGATTTTGCTAAGAACCTTTTTCTGCTACATTTTTCTGCTTAGGTTATATGGCCTTCCTCCATAACAAAACTAGAACTTAGCAATATACTTAGAGGATGATTGTCCATGTGCTTCCAGTTACTTCACCGTCAGCCAGAACTCTATTGTTTCTCTCTGTCACTCAGCAAAGGTGTTCTGCGTTCTGACTTCTAGATTCTCGGTCTCCTGCTAATAGCCAGAACCATTAAATTCCCCAAGATAACAATACTTGCAGAAGGCCAGTTTATGTGTCTGAAGTTCTTCCTCTACTGAATCTAGGTCCATCTTTTTTTTCTGTTGCTGCCTCTCCATCACATCCAAACAGATGATCTCTGTATTTTGTTCAACTTTCCTTTGGTCTGTAGGGGTGTGCACTTGTCTGATACCAATTACCATACACAAGTAGAAGTCTTTCCTTCTGTGAAGTGAAGTGAAGTGGAGTGAAGATTGCTCAGTCGTGTCCGACTCTTTGCGACCCCCATGGACTGTAGCCTACCAGGCTCCTCTGTCCGTGGGATTTTCTAGGCAATAGTACTGGAGTGGATTGCCATTTCCTTCTGTAGCATTTATCAAAAAGGATATTTGATCATATTGTCTGGCAGTCTATCTATATTTCCTTGAAGAAAATAGGACTGGTGGGCTATAGTCCCTGGGGTCACATGGAGTCAGAGATGTCTAATCAACTAACACGTTCACTTTTCACTATTTTAAATTAAATACAAATGACTAGTAACACTGTGGTGCTAGAGAAGACTCTTGAGAGTCCCTTGGAAAGCAAGGAGATCAAATCAGTCAATCTTAAAGAAAATCAACCCTGAATACTCTTTGGAAGAACTGATCCTGAAGCTGAAGCTCTAATACTTTGGCCACCTGATGCAAACAGCTAATTCATTGGAAAAGACCCTGATGCTGGAAAAGATTGAAGGCAGAAAGAGAAGAGGGCAATAGAGGATGAAATGGTTGGATGGCACCACTGATTCATAGACATGAACTTGGGCAAACTCCGGGGGATGGTGAGGGGCAGAGAAGTCCACTGTGCTATAGTCCATGGGGTTGCGAAGAGTTAGACACGATTTGGTGACTAAACAACAACGAGTAACGTAATGAGCATTTGTGGGTTTTGGTTGCCCGATATTCAGTTTTCCACGCTGAAGTCATCTAACCATGTTTACTTACTTTATGGTCATCTAACCATGCTTGTTTACTTTATAGCAAACCAAGTTGTCCCATGCTATTATGACAAAAGTCAACGGCTATCCTGGAAGTCCCGTCTATTATATCAGTTCTTTCTCCAATCAGCACTTTGAAAAGATTGGACCTTAACCTCAGTTTCATCAACTGGATGCTGTCTTCCAGGACTCTGATGACTGACCTCAACAAGGCAAAAATAGAGTTAATGGTCGGAGTTTATTCATTCTGGTATTGCTGAGATAGAGGGATAGAATTGTTCCTGTTACTAAAACTGTCTAGAGTTTTCCACTGGAATTTGTTTCATGGTTTCTCACCTATAATGGAAAGTCCTTGTATCTTTTCAACGGATTCTCTTTGTTTCTGGTGAATTAAAGAGCCAACCAACATGCTTGGATACACACAAGAACACATTATCAGTCATTAAGCTTCGTCTAACCATAATCAGGATTCCTTACGATCTATTTCATTTCCAGAGCAAGCAGAAAGAATCAAGTAACACATGTAATGTGTGTGTGTGTGTGCTCAGTCATGTCCAACTCTACAACCCCACAGACCATAGCCTGCCGGGCTCCTGTGTCCATGAAATTGTCCATGCAAGAAAACTGGAGTGGGTTGCCTTTTCCTACTGCAGGGGAAGTTGCTAACCCAGGGATCGAACCCAAGTCTCTTGGATCTTCTGCACTGGCGGGCAGGTTCTTTACTACTGCACCACCTGGGAAGTCCCAACAAGGGTAATAGGACAGGAACTATCTGGAAGAGGGAAATAAACAGTGAGAAGAGGATAGTCACACAGTGTACCACATGGGGGCAGCAGATATTACTACAAACTGAATAGATTACCACATTCTGTAAACATGGTCTCCCCCCATAGAGTTAATTCCCAGGCTGACAGCTTCAGTAGCATCATTTAAATCATATCTATCTTTATCATCTCCATCCTTTTTATCTGAATTGGCATAATTATTTTAAACAGTTTATTGTACCATGGGGCTTCCCTGGTGAGTCAGTTGGTAAAGAATCTGCCTGCTATGTGGGAGGCCTGGGCTTGATCCCTGGCTTGGGAAGATCCCCTGGAGGAGGGCATGGCAACCCACACCAGTATTCTTGCCTGGAGAGTCCCATGGACAGAGGAGCCTGGCGGGCTACAGTCCATGGGGTTGCAAAGAGTCGGACACGACTGAGTGACTAAGCACAGCACAGTACATTGCACACTAAGCATTTTGTTTCTAGCGTGTGAGGATAGAAATCAGCATTTATAATACAGTGATATTAAGACAAGATCCAGCAGTTGTGTAAAGATCAATAGTCCCTGAGACCTTGAGCTTTCTTTCTTTCCAAGCTTTAGACTTTTTGCTTTTGAAAAGAGAATACCCACATAGCAGAATTATGAATAACTAAATGAGATGTTATACATGACATGCTTGTCATCGAGCCCATTTGGTGAAAATGAAAGTGTTAGTCGCTCAGTCGTGTCTGACTCTTCGTGACCCCACGGACTGTAGCCCACCAGGCTCCTCTGTCCATGGGATTCTCCAGGCAAGAATACTGGAATGGGTTGCCATGCCCTCCTCCAGAGACTCTTCCCAAACCAGGGATCAAACCCAGGTCTACTGCACTGTCAAACTATGTGATAAGAACTCAAATATGCTTGGCACTATTATTTTTTCATCCTCTGCATTTGGAAGTTAAATAAACCAAGTCTTTCAGATTCTCACATGAGGTATGTAAAAGAGTAAGGCTATTTCTTTTGATTCTGAGTTCAGAATTCCACCACTTTTCTCCTCTAATGTGCATCTCAATTAATCGTCTTTTTTTAGTGCTTGAGGAGAAGCAGAAAAATTGTATTAAAAGATGGAATATTTTCTTGTGAGACTGATATTATTATTCCCATGTGGAAAATAATCTCAGAGAAATGAATCTTTATGAGAGACGCTGGTCTTTACATCTTTACTCCAAATATTCTCTAAGGCAAAGACATTATTGAGTTTTCCTGAATAGATCTGGAAATCCCTACGAATTAAATCAAAGCCTTCTAGAATAACTGTATATTTTTGGAAACATAAGACAAGCCAGAACAGTCCCAGTTTGAATGGATGATTTTTGAAAATGCTTGAGAGACCGCAGAACATAAAAGGATTTCTAAGTATAAGGAAGGAAATGTTTCTAGTGCATAAAAACCATACATTCAATTTACTAGAGAGAAGAACATTTTCAAGACGCTAACCTTGTGATTTGAATTGACTTTATTTATTCATTTCAAAGAAGCTATTCAAAAAGTAATAGGCCCTTGTAATGAAAATAGAAAAGCAGCAGGAATAGGTGAGTTGGAGACTGTGGGTGAGAAAAAAAGGGAAAGGATTGGCTCTGAGTTTGTGTTAAACAAATTATATTTTCATAAAATTTTAGATGTAGAATTTTAGAGATATCAGTCCATTGTTTTCCTTTAAGAGGTGAGGACATAGATAATCAGAGAAGTTCAAGATGTTTTCAAGTCTGTACAACCAGTGAGGGACAAAACCAAGTCCAGACCGTCTTATTTCTGTACAATTGTTTTCCATTTTTCAACAGCACTTTCTCTTTCCAACTGCTTATCTGTTAACTTTGAATACCAGCTATAAAAATCCAATTGCTTTTTAATAGCTTCTTTATGGATTTTTAAAAGCTTAATGAGTATTTGTTCAGATCTGGTCTCAAATGTGATAGGACATGCATCATCTGACCAGATGTTGGATGTTTTCATCAAATGAAAATAGTTGTAATAGGAGATTCTAGCCTATTTGAAAATGCACACAGTATGTAGATTATGGGTGTGGTCTAGTAAAGTATAAAACACATTTTCTTGGAGAATATTTAAAGATATAAAAGACCAATGTTTCTTATAAAGATTCATTTTTCTCACATTATTTCCCATGTGGAAATAGTAGCATCATTCTCATGAGAAAATATTTCATCATTTAACATAATTTTGTTGCTTCTCCTCCATATACTAAAGAGAGCTGATTAATTGGTTTGCATGTCATTGCATCCTTTGATTAACACCTGTCCAGATTTTCCTGTTTATTCATGTCACAGCTCAAATGTCTCTTCCACCACCTGTAACCCTCACCACCTACACCAGACATTCTCTATCCCATAACCTATTTTCTATATCACTTACTACTCTCTGAGATTATCTTATGTACTTCCAAATTACATGTATTTTACCTTCCCCCTTCAAGGAAGCAAAGTGCTTCATGAAGGAAGAAGATGTTTATGATTTTTTCATTGCTGTATTTCAAAGACATATTTTCAATATGTCTTTTTGCATAATACGAGGCTAAACAATACTCCTTGCAAGAACAAATTAATCAAAATATGTTCAAGGTTCCTGCAACTGTTTCATCCTTCCAGTTTCTTCTTGAGATATTTAATCGATAATTCTTTGCCTTTTTAGAACATTGACTGATTTACTTAAAGAATCTGGAAGAGTTTGATTAACAATTGTGTAAGGAGAGTTTACTCCCCACAGACTATATATTTCGAGAGGAAATTGAGAAAGCAATGTGGTTTAACTGTCCCCTGTAATCTCCCTGATTACATAATTACCGACTCTGGGTTTTTCATTTTGTTAAATGTATTCCCTTTGTAACATCTCTGGTGAATGAACTAAAGGAGATTTTTTTTTCCCTCTTCCTTTTTTATTTTTTAAATTATGCAAGTACCGTAACACAGTTACAGGAGACTTGGAAAATACAGAACAAAGTTACATATGAAGTAAAAGTGAAGTTGCTCAGTCGTGTCTGACTTTGTGACCCTATGGACTGTAGCCCACCAGGCTCCTCCGTCCATGGTATTTCCTAGGCAAGACTATTGGAGTGGGTTGCCATTTTCTTCTCCAGGGGATATTCCCAACCTAGGGATCAAACTCAGGTCTCCCACATTGCAGGCAGACTCTTTACCCTCTGAGCTACCACGGAATCCCAACATATATTACAATTATTTTTAAGTAGATAAATTGAGATTTTTAGATGGAATTTCAGTATCAAATTCTCAAAATTAATAGAATGAATATACAGAAAGGTATAAGGATAGAGCATACCTAAAAATACCATGAGCCAATTCAACATAATTCAGATTTATACAATTTTCACACAAATGATATAAATTCTATTCAAAGTTCCCATAGACTATAAACTAGAAGACACTCAAACATATCCAGGGACATAAAAAAAGTTTCAAAAATTTCATGGTTTAAAGGTATTGAAGCCCTACTGAATCTGTTCTCTTATCCCTATGGAATTATGTTAGAAATCAATATCAAAAGATATTTGAAATAAGCCACATATTTTCAAGTGCAATGTGACATTTACCAAGGAGGTCTTTGACTTATTTTTGACTTATTTTTTGACTTATTTTTCTTCATTGAAAAATCTCAATAAAGTTAGAAGACTGAAAAAAACACAGCAGGTGATTGCAGAGAAGAAAGCATTAAAATGAGAAATTAATATCAAAATAAGAAATTAATATAAAAATACTTTAAAATTTTCATGTATTTGGAAACTAAATGTAAAGGACACTTTTAATTAAGAAAGTATTATGGGGAAATACATAATAGTACATAACAGGCAGATCTGGCCTTAGGGTACAAAATGAAGCAGGGTAAAGGTGAAAAGAGTTTTGCCAAGAGAATGCACTGGTCATAGCAAACATCCTCTTCTGACAACACAAGAGAAGACTCTACACATGGACAGCACCAGATGGTCAATACTGAAATCAGATTGATTACATTCTTTGCAGCCAATGATGGAGAAGCTCTATACAGTCAGCAAAAACAAGACCAGGAGCTGACTGTGGCTCAGATCATGAATTCCTCGTTGCCAAATTCAGACTTAAATAGAAGAAAGTAAGGAAAACCATTAGGTCATCCAGTATGACCTAAATCAAATCCCTTACCGTTATACAGTGGAAGTGACAAATAGATCCAAGGGATTAGATCTGGTAGACAAAGTGCCTGAAGCACTGTGAACAGAGGTAGCCCTGTTCAAGAGGAGGTAACCAAAACCATCCCAAAGGAAAAAAATGCAAGAAGGCCAAATGGTTGTCTGAGGAGGCCTTACAAATAGCTGAGAAAAGAAAAAAAGCGAAAGGCAAAGGAGAAAGGGAAAGATATACCCAACTGAATACAGAGTTTCATAGAACAGCAAGGAGAGATAAGAAAGCCTTCTTAAGTGAATGATGCTGGCATAGAGGAAAACAATAGAATGGGAAAAACTAGAGACCTCTTGAAGAAAATTGGAGATACCAAGGGGAACCTTTCACGCAAAGATGGGTAGAATAAAGGACAGAAATAGCAAGGACCTAACAGAAGCAGAAGGGAAGGTTAGTAGCCCCTCAGACTCTTGATTCTGCCCACATAACTGCTACTCCTTCAGTTTCCCCATCTCAGTAATGGAGGGTCCTTTGTTTTTGTTGCCTAAATAATTTTTTTTCTTACTTGCTCCTCTCTTCCTCTCATGTCATGCAAACAGTTTGCCCACAAATTCTTACTCTTTTGAAAAATTTTCTTTCTTTCTTTATTTTTGGCCCTACTGGGCCTTTTGCCTGTGTGGGCTTTTCTGTAGTTGTGACAAGTAGGGGCTGCTCTCTCATTGTGGCAGCCCCTCTTGTCTCGGAGGACAGGCTCTGGGACACGCAGGCTTCAGTAGTTGCACAGGCTCAATAGTCGTGGTACAAGAGGCTTAGTTGCTTTGCAGCAGGTGAGATCTTCCCAAACCAGGAATCAAACCCACATCTCCTGCATTGGCAGGTAGATTCTTTACCACCAAGCTATCAAGGAAGCCCGGATTCTTAGACTCTCATCTTTAAAAACATCCTGGTTTTAAGCACTTCACATCAACCAGCTTCTCTACCTCTGGAACATTCTACCACAATCTCTTAACCTAGATTATTTCAGATATCTCCTAACTGGTGTTTCTGCTTCCACCTTTACCCCACACCCTCAATGATAGTTTATTTTCTATACAGTAGGGGTAAACTTAGGTCATATCATGCAACTTTTCTATTCAAAACCAGTAGCCTCCCACTGTACTGAAAGTAATTTCCAACTCAGGGCTTATAAGGCCCTACTTTATTTGACCTCAAATATCAATTTATCCTAAATTTTATTGCTTCTCCCTCTCTCACTGTGCTCCAGGTTCAATAGCCACTTTGTGCTTCCTATGAAAGAGCTAGCTCAAACATATGAAATACATACATTCTTGGAGTCTTTGCTTCTTGTGGCTAAAATGCTCTTATCATGCTCAAATTAGTGTGGCTCACATATACTTCTAGAAATGCATCCTTCCACTCTGCGCTCAGCACCGTGCTATCAGGGACTTTCCACGACGACCTCTTTGAAAACAGGATGTCTCATTTCTGTCTACTAAATTATGCTTTATTTTTCTTCATGGCAGTTATCACCACCAGATATACCAATTTTGTTTGTTTTCCTTCCTCTCCATGAGTCTAAGGACTATGTCTGTTTTGTGTTCTGTTTGATCCCTAGTTCATAGAACAGTACTGGAGCTTATTAGGTTTACAATCACTTTTGCCCAATGAATGAATAAAATATAATAAGCCTTTATGAAAGCCATTGCTTGAGGTTGAAGGGAGGCAGAAAGAGAGCAAGCTAGAGGGTCAGGAGAACTTGAACTTGAGTCTGAATCCTTCTGTGGTTCTGCCCACCTTACCTTAGGCAACTTTTTAATCTTTTATGGCATGTTAAGTCACTTCATTTGTATCTGAATGTTTGTGACCCTACAGACTGTAGCCCACCAGGCTCCTCTGTCCATGGGATTCTCTAGACAAGAATACTGCAGTGGGTTGCCATGTCCTCCTCCAGGGGATCTTCCCAACCCTGGGATCGAACCCGTGTCTCTTAATTCTCCTGCGTTGACAGGCAGGTTCTTTACCACTAATACCACCTAGGAAGCCCCAAACTTTTATGAGTCTTATTTATTTCAATGGAAAACTGATACACACACACACACACACACACACACACACACACACGTACAGACAAAATTTCACTGAGGCTTGTGGGTTGAGTTCCTCAGGGTGTGGTGTTCACTCATAATTTTCATCAAGAATCTTCACTGTAAATTTACTTATTGGATTTCTTTGAAGTAGTGGGGAAATTATAATGCTTTATACAAAAATAATCTCTTGCCTTGATAATTGAATATATCTGGGGAAATTATATATATCAATATGTGCATATGTATGCAGTATATATGCATTTTGAACACATATACAAACACACACAGACATATGACAGAGAAGGAGAAAGAGTTAAAAATAATAACATCTGTAAACTGCTCGACAGTGCATAGTCGCTGACACTCAGTACCGCTAACTTCCAGGTCTGCTCTTTCTGGCCCTTCTCTCTGCATCCCACTCACCTTGCCTAGGTGATCTCTTGCAGAAGAACATTCTTGTTATTTGAAAGAGCCCAGTTGAGACCCATGAGGCTCCCACCACCAAGGTAACTTAGATGTCTGTGCCTGAGCTTGTTTGTAAGCTTGGCTTGCTACAATCTGTTTTTCAGCAGATGTTTGACATCATTTGTCTCCCAGCACAGACGGTATCCACCTTGATTTGTGGTGAGATGTGGATTTGGGCTGGGGACTGCCATCCAAATTGGTGCTGCAGGAGGCAGTTTACCCTCAGCCTCACGCTGCTGCTCCTGAAAGATGACTCAAATCCTTGCGCTGTGCGTGGGTGGGAACATGACAATTTAATTTAAATACCTCTGCTGATGTGCTCGGTTCTGAAAGACATGTTCTCTGCTCTGCGCTCATGTTCCCATGCTGTCACTCTGCCTGGGAGTCTCAGCTGCAGCCTGACAGAGAGGGAAGAGCTGGCCTGTGTTCTAAAATCAACATGCCGTGTCACCAGACAGAGGTTACCAATTTGGCTCTGGAAGCAGTCAGTCTGAGCCTGAACGCTGACTCCACCGTGTTTCTGCCACATGGCCATGGACAGCTGACCTAACCTCTGAGAACCTCAGTTTCCTCATCTGGAAAATTGGGATAACCCCGAATATTCTCCACCTGCTTGAGTCATTGTGAGAATTAAATGCTCTCTTTCAATTAAAACACTTAAAACCCTTCTTAGAATATAGTCAGTTTTGTGTGTGTGTGTGTGTGTGTGTGTGTATGAGTATTTTTAATTGGAGGATAATTGCTTGATATTGTTGAGTGGGTTTCTTCCCTGCAACAATGTGAGTCAGCCGTGGCTTCCCAGGTGGTGGGAGTGATGAAGAACCCACCTGCCAATACAGGAGATGGAAGAGACTCAGCTTGGATCCCTGTGTTGGGAAGATCCCCTGGAAGGAGGCATGCAGTCCACTCCAGTATTCTTGTCTGGAGAACCCTGTGGACAGAGGAGCCTGGTGGGCTACAGTCCATGGGGTCGCAAAGAGTGGGATGTGACTGACGCGACTTAGCTGTTAGCACACACACAGAGTCAGTTTTAATAATAATTGTCATCAGAATTAGATTTAAGAGGAACGGTAGTTCAGAGAGCCATCACAAAAGACCATTTCAGGAAGCTGGGATGCCCTACTGAAAACCAATGAGATAACTCTAATGCAGGGCAATATGGAATCAGACACCAAAGGTACATAAGCAAGCAGCAGCATCTGCAGAGGAAGAAATGATTCACTGGAAGTTGAGGATGGAAGTGAGGAATATTTCATAGAAGAGGAGCTGAATCATATTTAATAGGAGGGAGCAACAGTTGACATTCTATGCAAAGATGGACGCACTGTTAAAACTCCTTTTCTTATATGGGAAACCCTGAGTTTAGAGTTCCTTTTCTTACTCAAAGGGGCTTTGGGCCTTACAATTGAGTAAACTGTAGTCACATACAGTCACAGTCATGATGAGCAAAGGGCAGAGAATGAAACTAAAGTTTGTTGAGCATGTATGCACATGGAATACTTGGCCAAGCAATTTGTTTTTCAGCCTATCAGAAGTTTCCAGAAAGGGTGGCTACTGTCTCCACTTCACAGACAAGAAACTGACTTAGGAGGGTTAAATAAAGCAAACTTCCCATAGCTGGTAGACAATCTGGATGTCAACCTAACTTCACTTGTTAGAGATTTTTTCTTCTTTCCACTTGGTCATATCACCCCTTATTATATGCTGAGATTCATCCTTTATGAATAGAAGTATATTCCAGATTCCCTCTTACTAATTATCTCTACATGTCACATCTTGTTTCATCTCATGGGCCTCCCCCCAAATAAGGGTGCTTTTTGTCAGGCACGCTGAGAAAACCAGATGAGGCTGCCCCTGGCTCCCTTCAGCTCTGCCTGGGCTGAGGAAATGCGTATCTATGAACACCTCGGACCTTGGTACACTGGTGACAGTTCTGAAATAAAGACATTAAATCAAAGCCTTTCACTGCTTCTGGTCCTGTCACTTCCTTTGGGCTTCACTCCACCACAGGAGAACTGAGGACACAAGATCAATGGCACAAACAGACCCACCAGGAGTCCTGCTTAGGAAAGCGGCCTGGAATTCTCCTTTGCCACATGAGTGACAGCTCTCTGCAGAGTGCGTTTCAGAAAACGAGCATTCTCTGCAACATCCTTTCGCATTTTGACTGTGCCATGAAACACCATATGTATTTATATCACACCAGTGGTAATGTTTAAAAGAAAAATCTTTTAAGTCAGTTTTCACATTATTCCAAATGATAGAAAAAGATCATTTTGTTTCTCTCCTAGGGCTAGGAAGGCAGGCTTGTTATTCCTCACCAGTCATCAAAAGGATGTGGTGTTTCTACACTTGTGACAAGTATCCTTTTGGAGGCGCGAAAGTGTCTGGGACACATCTGGTTAGATCAGGAAGCCTTGTGTAACTGGACTCAGCCTGGGGTGCCTTTCTCCTTCTTGGCTCAACAAGCTTAGCATCCCTCCCACGTTTACTTTGAGTATATTTATAATCCCATGTGTGCTTCCCAGCATTGTTTCTTGGTTTGCTCCCTGAATCTGTTTATTTCATCAGATCTATTTTGTAGAGCCAGCCCTTTCCTCTGAATCCAATTATTAGTCTTTGATACTTATCTGTATTTCAACTAAACCTTGTATTCTGGGCCTTCTTTCATCCCGAACTTGGAATCTTGTTCTGATCCATGACCTTCAGACATTCACAGATACTTACCAACTTACACATGTCCATGCCTAGCAAGGCACCTTGAAATCCAGCCTGGACAAAGCTCCTGGTCCCCTGCTTACCTGGGTGAGCGGCATGCAAATAACATGCATGGTTAACTCTCTCTGTGCCTCCCTTCCTCTCTCTCTCTCACACACACACAACACACACACATTGTGTTTATACCAATCAGTTTTACTGTTGAGAAAAATGAGCCTTAGAGAAATTAGCAAACTTGCCAAAGGTAAGCACAGAAAGGACAAGAAGCGTTTTAGTATTGGCAGCTGGGTAGAAATTGTGGGAGGTTAAGTGGGCTGCCTCTCTATATATTACAGCTTCTGACTCAAAAAGAAAAGATGATTTAACTTTTATACAACATGTTAAAATTTGTACAGTACTTCTTACATCCCACTACCTCTCTCCTTTTGAACCCAAAGAAGTGGGTTTCACATTCACATCTTGGGAACTCAAGACACACACTTTCTCCACTGTCCTAATTCTCTGAATTGGAAGTACCCACCACTGGCTACTGTCTTTTAAGAGGCCAAAATTCTAGAAGCACTTTGTACTGCCTCATGTATTAACATAGGCTTCCAGGAAGGGCGGGGTAGGGTGGTTATTGTCTAAGAGAATTCAGACAATTATTGAGGTTGTTGTATGGCAAAATCAAGTTACAGAAGTTTAGAGAATATTCTAGTGATAGTCAAGGGATGAAAAGGGACTGAATGTCCACAGAGATTATGAAAAAGGGTGAAAGAGCTGCAGCTGGACACAAATGGAGAAAGTAGAGGCAATCCTTCGGTGTTCTTGTGAAGAAAATTGACAGTGGGTTAAATGTAATATATGTATTAATATTAATAAGGGTCAGATAAGGGATCACATGTCTGTGATTAAAGTCTCCAATATATTAAAGTGTGGAATTAAAAATATTATTTTGATATTTAGCATGGGGTAATGATTCGGTAAATGACAGATTCTCGCACAGAGGAAATGAGCAGTGAACATGCTTGAAGGCCATTTTCTCACACCCTTTCTGAGTGAGAGGAAGAATAAAAAGTGGCTTACAGGAAGATAAGCCATTGCTTTCTGTATTCCGTGCATCCTGGGAGGCTCTGTGGAGTATCAGAGGCAGGTGTAGGGGTAGGAGGAAGATTCATCATTATCAGCTATTTGGGACTAGAAGGCTAAAAAACTGTTAGCTTTTAGTCTTGTTGGGAGAAAGTCTCTCCTTTCACACAATTTCTCATTACCTGGGAAATACAGTAATAGTCTTTAGAGAACATATTCTCTGGTTTTCCATTCTCAGTGAATGCACACACAAATGAAACACACACACAACACACACACACACACACACACACCCTTTCCTTGCTCACAGAGATATCTGTGGATTCCCTCCTATTTTCAGAGGGAGAATTTCCAGTCCTTAGACCTCCCCCCACCGCCACCCTCTCAGTAATCTGGATTGTAGGTTGGGGGTGTGGGCAGTAGGGAGAAAAACTTGCATACTCCCCAAACCTTAGGTTTATTAGAACTGTGAACAGTGCCTAAAAAGGTTCTCTATGGAATTATGACCTTAACCCATTTAAGCATTACCAATATATCATCCCCTCTACACCAGTTTACATATCAGGAGGAAAGAGGAATTCTGGGCTCTCAGAATAACTAGAAAGAAGTCCCAGTCTTTCTTTGTCTCTCGTATTTTAAATCTTCATGAACTTTGCACATTCTCCATTACTTGATGACTTCCAATTTCCCAAACCTTTCCAACGTGCCTTCTTGAATTCATAGTCTGTCATCGGCAGGATTCCTTGTGTCCTCAGATTGTTCTGTGGATGTTCCTGTATCTTCTTGCTCCGAAGGAAACCTGGACGCACTCTGAGAACATTCATCCCCTAACACCCACTAAAATGTGGCCATCTTCTCTCCTGTCACTCTCAAACCACTAGTCAGGATGCTGGGGCATTTATCTTCCTGCCCCACTTAGGTTTCCAGATCTTTCCCTAAAAGCCGCAGACTGATATCTCATGTCATCATGTTATATCATCTACTCACTATCCCTCACCAGTGTCCCTACTAACCAATCTTTCAGCTACTTCTCTTGATAAGGAAATGATTTTAGATCCCGTTTGAATGTTGCTTTTTCAACATGTTGCTGCTGCTAAGTCACTTCAGTCGTGTCCGACTCTGTGAGACCCCATAGATGGCAGCCCACCAGGCTCCCCCATCCCTGGGATTCTCCAGGCAAGAACACTGGAGTGGGTTGCCATTTCCTTCTCCAATGCATGAAACTGAAAAGTGGAAGTGAAGTCGCTCAGTCGTGTCCGACTCTTAGTGACCTCATGGACTGCAGCCCACCAGGCTCCTCCGTCCATGGGATTTTCCAGGCAAGAGTACTGAAGTGGGGTGCCATTGCCTTCTTCATTTTCAACATAATTCATCTTAATTCTTAGAGCTTTACATTGATATAAATAGTGCTTAGTCGTTCCTCAGTTGTGTCGGACTCTTTGCAACCCCATGGGACTGTAGCCTGCTAGGCTCCTCTGTCCATGGGGATTCTCCAGGCAAGAATACTGGGATGGGTTGCCATTTCCTTCTCCGGGGGATCTTCTCAACCCGGGAATTGAACCCAGGTCTCCCACATTGCAGGCGAATTCTTTCTCATCGGAGCCACCAGGGTATATCACCTTAGCCTTAAGTAACACTTGCCCACAGCCATCACTCCCTACTTTTGGACACATTCTCACTATTTAGCTTTTAGGACACTGTTTCCTTCACTTTTATCTTCTCTCTTTCAACAGTCCTTCTCTGCCTTCTCTGGTTGATCTTTCGTCTTTTTGTGGACCTCTTACAGCTGTCCTTGGTCCTATTGTTTTCTCCATCTATACTCACCCTCTTGATGGTCTGCTCTCCCTGCTTGTACCACCATCTATCAGATTTACACGTCAAGACCAGACCAAAATCCTGAACTCCAGGCTGATTGGTACAAGTGCTTATGCAATACCGCCAATTGGATGTACAACATACCTCTTAATGTGTTCAGAACTGAACTTCTAAGCCAAATTCTTTTTTTTTTTTTTTACTTTGCATTGGGGTATAGCTGAATAACAGGCTTCCACAGAGCCTCAGCAGTAAAGAATCTGCCTGTAGTGTCTGAGACACAGCAGACTCAGGTTTACTGTCAGAGTCAAGAAGATCCCCTGGAGGAGGGCATGGGAACCTATACGGCAACCTCCAGTATTCTTGCCTGGAGAATCACACGGACAGAGGAGCCTCGTGGGCTACAGTCCATAGAGTCACAAAGAAGCAACTGAGCACGCATAGCAAATTAACAATGTTGTGTTAGTTTTAGTTGGACAGCAAAGGGACTCAACCGTACAAAAACATGTATCCATTCTCCCTCAAACTCCCCTATACCCTTTGAGCCATGAGGGAATCCTCTTCCATCTGCAAGCTTTATCAATGTGTTATGAAAGTTCTAGCCTTCAATCTTTTGAGACCACAAATCTTGGACGATCCTGGGTTTCACTCTCACACATCAGATCTCAGCGAAAACCCTTCACTATACCCAGCCTTTTACCACTTGTCACCCTGGATGAGCATTCTCACACATCTCTCTATGTTCATTTCGCTCCCAATATATTCAGTTCTCAATGTAGCAGCCAGAGTGATTCTTTTTCAAAGTTAGATAAAGTCTTTTTGTAGCCCCAGACTTTTCAATAGCTCCCATCTTATGCGTAGTGAAAGCCCAGCGCCTTCTGTTAGCCTATGTTACTTCTCCAAGCTCAGCTCTGTCTGTTCACCCGGCTGCCCATTCTCCTCCAGACCTACCTGCTCCAAACATACAAGCCACCCTCCTGCCTCATTGTCTTCGCATGAGTGGCCCCCCTTCTTCCAAGCACTCTTCCTCCGATTTCTACCTGTTGAACTCCCTTGTCTCCTTCCAACATGTGTTTAAATGTTACCTTTACAGTTTGGCACAACCTGATCACTCAGTTTGAAACTGTGTCCAGCTTCCACCCACTACATATACCCCTCCTGTTTCCTCTGCTCCTTTCAACCCTGATAGCCTGTATCACTTTCTAATAGGCTATATATTTTATTTTCGAAGTTACATGGATGTGGATTATTCACTCTTTATCTTCCTCTCTATAAAGTAGGCACCATAAGAGCAGACTTTTTTTGTCAGTGTTATATCCCAATTCCTAGAGTAATGTTTGGCAAATATTAAGTATTCAATAAATATCCATAAAGTAAATGCATGATTAAATTAAATGGTTGATGAGCAGGCAATTTGTACCTTTATTGTAAGCCATCTGATATGTAGAGAGAGTATATAGCCTTTGCCAGCTAAAAGGACTAAATTTGAACCCTCTAAGAATACAGGAGTGGATTGCCATTTCCCTCTCCAGGGGATCTTCCCCACCCAGGGATTGAACCCAAGTCTCCCACATTGCAGGCAGACACTTTAACCTCTGCACCACTAGGAAAGCCCCCTTTTACTTTCACTGCTACTTTTAACAGTATGAGCTTGGATCAGTTATTTCACTTTATCAAAAACACTAGCCTCACAGTGTATAATTCTTAGGCTTGTTCTAGGAGGAAAAAAGAAATAAAGCAAACACCTATCACAATACCTGGTACATAATAAGTGTTCCGTAAGTTTCAGCTATTACTGCATGCTTTGTGAACAGTAGTTGCTTTGTTTCCTTCATCTCTCTCTTGCTTCAGAGAGAAATAGATAGGAAGTGTGTTCCTGTATAACATAAGCCAGCATTTCTGAGGCATCTTGGGCTAAGAATGGTTTCTGATCAGATTGTGTTGAGAGTGTGACTGAATTTAATGAGTGAGTATATTATTTGTGCAGGAAAAAAAAAAGCCATTGTCTCTACGTGAAATTTGTGTCTGATTAGCAACAACAATTGTTTCTCCATTTTCAAGCTCTGCTTCACATCAGAGTAATGTTCCTACAGCGTGTATTGAGTGAAAATGAGATTAGGTTTCCTTTCTCTGACAGGCTGAGTAGAAGCCTTTTAAAGCCGAGAGCAAAATACTCCTACACAGGACATGAGTTCTCTTAAGTAGATAGTCACAATACAAAGAACATAAAGCAGCTCCTGTAAATAGAAAGTATTTGTCTTTTGAGGTGGGATGGGATGGACAGAAGTATTAATAAATGCTCCAGATTGATGGGGCAACATTTTTGAAATGGAAGATGAGCCAAATGGAGGGACCCCTGGTGGGATTTCAAACACAGAAATAGCATTGATTCTCAGGGCTCTCTCTCTCTCTCTCTCTCTCTCTCTCTCTTTTAATAATTTAAAAATCTTTAATTCTTACATGCATTCCCAAACATGAACCCCCCTCCCACCTCCCTCCCCATAACATCTCTCTGGGTCATCCCCATGCACCAGCCCCAAGCATGCTGTATCTTGCGTCAGACATAGACTGGTGATTCAATTCTTACATGATAGTATCATGTTAGAATGCCATTCTCCCAAATCATCCCACCCTCTCCCTCTCCCTCTGAGTCCAAAAGTCTGTTATACACAGCTGTGTCTTTTTTCCTGTCTTGCATACAGGGTCGTCATTGCCATCTTTCTAAATTCCATATATATGTGTTAGTATACTGTATTGGTGTTTTTCTTTCTGGCTTACTTCACTCTGTATAATCGGCTCCAGTTTCATCCATCTCATCAGAACTGATTCAAATGAATTCTTTTTAACGGCTGAGTAATACTCCATTGTGTATATGTACCACAGCTTTCTTATCCATTCATCTGCTGATGGACATCTAGGTTGTTTCCATGTCCTGGCTATTATAAACAGTGCTGCGATGAACATTGGGGTACATGTGTCTCTTTCAATTCTGGTTTCCTCGGTGTGTATGCCCAGCAGTGGGATTGCTGGGTCATAAGGGAGTTCTATTTGCAGTTTTTTAAGGAATCTGCACACTGTTCTCCATAGTGGCTGTACTAGTTTGCATTCCCACCAACAGTGTAGGAGGGTTCCCTTTTCTCCACACCCTCTCCAGCATTTATTGCTTGCAGATTTTTGGATCGCAGCCATTCTGACTGGTGTGAAGTGGTACCTCATTGTGGTTTTGATTTGCATTTCTCTAATAATGAGTGATGTTGAGCATCTTTTCATGTGTTTGTTAGCCATCCGTATGTCTTCTTTGGAGACATGTCTATTTAGTTCTTTGGCCCATTTTTTGATTGGGTCATTTATTTTTCTGGAATTGAGCTGCATAAGAAAGGCAAAACACTCTCAGACATAAATCACAGCAGGATCCTCTATGATCCACCTCCCAGAATTCTGGAAATAAAAGCAAAAATAAACAAATGGGATCTAATTAAAATTAAAAGCTTCTGCACAACAAAGGAAAATATAAGCAAGGTGAAAAGACAGCCTTCTGAATGGGAGAAAATAATAGCAAATGAAGCAACTGACAAACAACTAATCTCAAAAATATACAAGCAACTTATGCAGCTCAGGGCTCTCTTTTAAAAAATAAAAAAAATCTAATTCAGAGATCAGTTGAAAAATACATAACATTGATGGTAAGAATTTTTTCAGAAAATTGTATGAATAAAAAATGTCAAGTCCTATATTTTGTTTATACCCATGTGTGAACACAAATTGCAAATGAAATGAGAACTTGATAGAGATTTATATATGTTTACTTCTCTGAGTCTGACAAAGACATTTTGGTGAAAAATGATTGTCTACATAGAACAAAATTAATTAAGAAGTGTGTCCCTAGAACAAAAATGTAGAAAAATTTGTTAAAAAAAAAGGAATTAAAAAAGGAAGAAATATGTTCTTTCATAGAAACGTAATATATGAGAATGGGGTCTTATTTTTTACTCACCATTGTTAGGTGAGGAAATTGAATATCAGCAGTTTTAACTATCTTGCCCAATGGCACACTGAGAGACAGGGTTGGCGCCAGCCTCCCTGGACATCTAGTCCAGCGTGCTGTGTTTCAGTCATGCTTTCTTTCCTGGTGCATCGTAAAAGAGGTGGGGATGCAAACACTAACTTCTGAAACAGGAAAAAAAGAAAAAAAAAGACTAAAAAGGTAATGTGCTCTTAAGTTTGGATGAACTCCTTAAGTATTGGTTAGGAAACATCCATGTTAAGGGTTACAAGGAGAAGGAAATTATTCTCATGAGGACATGGGGTACAGCTAGACTAGAACCCAGGTCTTTAGAAATGTTAGTATACATGTCAGTCCCATACTCCCTAACTACCCCTTCCCTGATCCTTTTCCCCTGGTAGTCCCAGGTTCACCCTGTTGTATTTAAAATGGATAATCAACAAGGACCTCCTGTATTGCTCAATGTTATATGGCAGCCTGGATGGGAGGGGAGTTCAAGGAAGATACAATGTGCCTAGGTGTTTGGGTATATTAAGAATTTGTTCTGTTTTATCGCTGAATAGTATTCCATGGTATGGATATACCAGTGTTTGTTTAACCACCTGCTAAAGGGCATCTCTTTCTAGTTTTTGACACTTATGGATAAACTGCTGCAAACACACATATATAAGTTTTTGTGTGAATATAATTTATGGTGTGTCTGGGATAATTCAGAAATATGATTGCTTGATCATAAGGTAATTACATGTTTAGTTTTAAAACTGTAAAGCTGTTTTCCAAAGTGGCTGCACCATGTCTCATTCCCATCAACAATATACAATGTTTATTTTTAGCCTCAGGGCTTCCCTGGTGGCTCAGACAGTAAAGAATCCATTTACAACGCAGGAGATCCAGGTTCGATCCTTGTGTTGGGAAGATCCCTTGGAGAAGGGCCTGGCTACCCAGGAGAATTCCATGAACAGAGGAGCCTGGCAGGCTACAGTCCATGGACTCGTTAGAGTCTGACATGACGGAGCAACTAACACTTTCACTTCCTTTTCACCCATAGCTTTGCCAACATTTTGTGTTGTCACTGCTTTTAAAAAATACTAGCCGTTCTTATAGGGGTGCATCAATATCTCACTGTGATTTTAACATGCATTCCTCTAATGGCTAATGATGTTGAAATCATTTCGTGTGCTTATTTGACATCTTCCTTTTCAAGCACAGTCTCTTTGCATACATTTTCCTATTTTGTAATTAGACTATTTTTTAAAAGTGGTATCTGCATATATTTGCACATCAAATCCCCTAGTAATCTGAAGTTATTTGATTTCATAGACAGCAACCCAAAATGTGAGATTGCCTACCTGGGAGTACTCATTTTACTCTTACTTGCTAGAATACTTGACTTGGCATTTTGAAGAGTTAAAACATGAATCAAGCTCTATTTAGTGCCAAGGGAGTCCTAGGATATCTTGCAGAAAAGGAGGTGTTCCCAGAAATGAAGCACCTGGGAAATTATAACTCCTGTTTAATTTAGTACTTCAGTGAGAGTCTTACACATGGAATATGAATTTCAAAATGTCCCTACTGAAAAAAAAGAATGTTCCTTGCTATTGTTTAAGTCTGTTTTGAATGTTGCTTACTCTTTCTTGATTGAGAAAGATGGAAAGAACCTACTGAATCTTTCAAATATTCAATTTTGATTCAAATTTGATTAAAATTTAAAAAAATATATATTTTATCTTGCATTAAGGAAAGACATGAAGTAAAACATCCAGTAAAACATGTGTTTAATCATGTCATGCCATTGACTCGTGCCTGTGATTCTTTAGGAAAGGAGCCATTTGAATGCTTAATTATATGAAAGCTTGTGTTTGGAGGCGACACAGAGAAGGTAGGGCATTTAAAAAGAGGTCATGGGCACTTCCCTGGTGGTCCAGTGGATATGAATCAGCCTGCCATGGGTTCGATCCCTGCTCTGGGAAGATACTGCATGCTCTGAGGCAGCTAAGTCCATGAGCCACAAGAGCAGAAACCTGTGTGCTCTGGAGCCTGGGCTCTGCAACAAGAGCAGCCATAGAAATGAGAGGCCCGCACACCACTCATAGAGAGTAGCCTCCACTGGTCACAACTAGAGAAAGCCCACAAGCAGCAATAAAGACCCAGCACAGCCAAACATAAAGAAATACATACTTTTTTGAAAAAGAGGTCATGGTTCATATATATACAGATCACACCAAGAAGAAGTTAGGGTGATTTCTCTTCCCTTACAGTAAGGAAAACTAAAAAAAGAGATCTTGTGACTTACCTGTCCAACCCATCCTTAAGCAGGTGATTCAGTTATTCTAAATTGTAAAAATAAGGAAAAAAATGAGGACATTTCCCCACTCAAAGACTTCAGTGATTATAAGTTTCCCACAGGGTGAAATAATGTTCCCTATTAGGTAGGGCGTTCAAAGACTCCAGTTTGAGCCCATGTGCTTCTTCGTGTCTGTTCGAACCGCATCTGTGCTGCTGCTGTCTGAGCCCTCTTACAACTTCTCATCTACGCCTCTGCGCTTTTGGTCTCTGCCTCCTGGATACGCAGTAGCGTCCACAAGGACTCAGAGTTCCATGGCCACAAGGACAGATCCTGCAAGTTTAAAAAAATGTTTAAATTCTATTTTTAAGATGCATTTTGAATGCAAATTATCTTGTATCTCTAGCCATACCTTGCAAATGCCTAAATTTTAAATGAAGGAGAATTAGAATCCAGGCAAGAAGGTAACTACAAAGGTTGCCTTTTTATTTTTCACTAAAATTCTGCTGGTGTGAAGAATCAAGGAGAATATTCCTTCTACCTAGGGATCTTTATTCAAAGGAAAGTTGGCTGAGATTGTAAAGTGAGAATCTAAAATATTTTTCCTTCTTTGTCAGCTAATTCTCTCCTTGAAAAAGTTGCTACATCTGAATTCTTCTCTTGAGTTCTTATCTAGCGATAAACACTGTAATGGAAAGACAGACGAAGAAATCTGGCAGGAATGCTTTGTGACTGAGGCTGATTTATAGGCAAAGTCCGTTTCCTCCTAATAAGCTGTATTTTGAATTTTGTTAAAAAATGTAATGTGTTATAGCATGTTGTGCTGTAATTAAAGACATGTTAAAAATCTTGCATATTCATATGAAAACTTGATATATATTTATGTATATATATATTTAAATAAGATATACTCAGGTGGGAAATTTGTCTGTAGAATAAATTCCTGTGTCACTAGCTTGAGGCTTTAGCATGGAAGAATAAGAAGATGATCAGCTTTTGGGTAAGATGAATTCAAGTTCAAATTCCTTCTTATCTAGAGAAAGTATTTTAATCATCTTCCTCTATTCTTGTAAATGATAGATTCTGTGCTTGGAATGCTAGCTTTGAGGGAAGTCAGACTCTCTTTAAAGTAACTGGTTTCTCCTAGACTGCCAGGTTGTAAGGAAACTCAAGCTAGTCATAGTCAGAAGCCAGGTGGAGAGAGATGTTTGACCATAATCCAACAGTTCTTGCCATTCAGTCCAGGTGCCAGATGTGAATGAAGAGGCCCTCAGATAATCGCATCAGTTGTCACCAACTGCAGCTACACTAAAAACCTCAAACAAAGCTACCAGCTGAGCTCAGCCACCTCCTGAACTGGGAAAAATAATATTTTTTACAAAATTGTTTTAAAGGACTAAGGAGATCAGTCCTGGGTGTTCGTTGGAAGGAATGATGCTAAAGCTGAAACTCCAGTACTTTGGCCACCTCATGCGAAGAGTTGACTCATTGGAAAAGACTCTGGTGCTGGGAGGGATTGAGGGCAGGAGGAGAAGGGGACGACAGAGGATGAGATGGCTGGATGGCATCACTGACTCAATGGAGTGAGTTTGAGTGAACTCCGGGAGTTGGTGACGGACAGGGAGGCTTGGCGTGCTGTGATTCATGGGGTCGCAAAGAGTCGGACACAACTGAACAACTGAACTGAACTAAACTGAAAGATAAGGATATAAGAAATCTGGAATATAATAGCTCAATAATTGGCAACTGCTCAAATGCACAAAATAAACATAAAATGCAAAATCCCCTTTGGCTGATACATAAGCTAAGCAACAATGTAGAAAGAGAATAAAAATCTTTTCTAAACAATTCTCTAATATTAGATCTTAGGAAAGTGATAAAATCTTTTTTTCAATCCCAGACTCAGTTCTTGGATTCATAATCACAGGTTAACTACTCTGCGGTTTTATTTTATTTATTTATTTATTTATTTTTTGTTTTTCCATTCTTAAGTTGGAGGCAAAAATAGTACTTACCTCAAAGAATTATGTGAATATGTGAATATTAAATATGTTATTGTAGAAAATGTGGTAAGTATATAGAGTAAATGCTACATAAGTATTTCATATTAGTATTAGTACTACTGAGAATCTCTTTAGGCAATTCACAGTCATTTACCAGGCCAGACACTTCAGCTAAACAACACTGTTTTAGTTTAAGAATCCAAAATGTTGCATGGAATTTACCTGTCTGAAATTTAAATTTAACTGGGAGTTCTGTATTGGTACTTGATAATTCTGGAAATCCTAGATTTAACCAGACTCAGCTTCCTCATCTGTAAATCGGGAAAACACACTGACTTCACGGGGTTGTTTGTATAAAGAAAACCGTGTGTGCATGCTAAGCAGCTTCAGTCCTGTCTGACTCTGTGCGACCCTGTGGACTATAGCCCGCCAGGCTCCTCTGTCCATGGGATTCTGCAGGCAAGAATACGGGAGTGGGTTGCCATGCCCTCTCCTCTAGGGGATCTTCCTGACCCAGGGAACCACCCCATATCACTTATGTTTCCTGCATTGGTAGGTGGGTCTTTGCCACTAGCACCACCTGGGAAGCCCAAAGAGAACAGTACAAAATAGCTATTCACCCTTAGGTCTTTGCTTTAGATGTTATCTTTTTCTTGAGGTTGCCCTTGGCTAACTTTCTAAAATTTTAGCTGTCCTCTGATGACTGTATATCTTCCTTTTCTACTTTGTCGTTTCTCATTAGTCCTTTCACACGTTATATATTTTACATCTTTATCTGTATATTATCTGTCTACTCCACTAGCACATAGCTCCATGAGTGGTAACTCTGTGTCTGCTTTTTCCACTGTTGCATCCTCAGTGCCCAGAAAGTGCCTAGCATATAGTGAGCATTCAGTAAATAATCGTTGCTTAAATGAACAAATGAAGCAGGCAGTGAATCAATGTTCACTTTGTGGCTATAACCTTTCTATACCACACAGCAGAGAACATAAGTATTTGCTTATTGAATGTATCATTTCTGTGGGCCTCTGAAGGTCTCAATAGATCTCTAGATTGTTTTGATAGCCCAGGCACAGTAGCTTCCTACACGTATAATGTAGGAAACAGAGAACTGAAATGACCACGGGAAAAGCTAGCTACAATTTTAGACATTTGTTGTTCAGTCGCTCAGTCGTGTCCAACTCTTTGTGACCCCATGGACTGCAGCATGCCAGCCTTCCCTGTCCTTCACTATCTCCCAGAGTTTGTTCAGACTGATATCCATTGAGTCAGTGATGCCATCCAGCCATCCCAATCCTCTGTGGCTCCCTTCTCCCCTGCCCTCAATCTTCCCCAGCATCAAGGTCTTTCCCAGTGACTCGGTCCCTCAATTATATGACTTCCCAGGTAGCACTAGTGGTAAAGAACCTACCTGCCAATTCAGGAGACATAAAGAGATGCAGGGTTGATCCCTGAGTCCAGAAGATCCCCTGGAGGAGGGCATGGCAACCCACTCCAGTATTCTCGCCTGGAGAATCCCCATGGACTGAGGAGCCTGGCGGGCTACAGTCCCTGGGGTAGCAAAGAGTCAGACACGACTGAAGCGACTTACCATTCACACATGCAGTCTTTTCTCCATAGTGAAGTGCTCTCTAAAGGCATAACTAAAATATTAAATCCAATTTTAAGTTAAAAACTGAGGATATTAAGGCTGAAGTAAGATATTTGACCAAGTCCAGAACCTAAATGGGCTCCAAATCCACCCTACTTTCTACTACAGCTCCGCTGCTTAAGCCTCACAAGGAGAACCAAAACAAATTTTCCCCTAGCCTTGGGCAGACTCACAAGCCTACATTTTATAGAGTCCTTATCCATAAAATGGGATAATGCCAAAATCTGCCTCCTAGGGGCTATTAGAGAGATTTATCGGTCAAGTTTGCTAAGCAGGGTGCTGCTTCGTGCCACGCCATAATTTTGCATAGCCTAACACCTGAAATTCTCAGGTTCCGCTCATTTATTTTATGCTCGTTTGACCAATGAGCAGTGAGCTCCATCCTTGCTCCGTGTCTCCTGGCAAAAGCACGTCTGAGAAACTCAGAATTATTTATGCCTGAAACTTTGCTTTTCTGTGTCCCTCAGTGCCATGAATCATTATTGTGTATATGTGATTATATATATTTATATATCCAATATACAGTAATTTTGTTGGGCTCTCAATCTGATTTATAATCTGCAGACAGTTTTATAAATGTCTTTGTCACTTTTCTGGGATAGATAGCCTCCTTGGGACCTTTCCTTGTCGCCGAGATTTCCCACTGACTCAGGCCTCCCTTGTTTGTACATAGGCCCAACCATCTTAATGTCCAATATTTAATCAGAAAAGCATTCCTTTTATATGTAGGGCTACTTGGAAATGTGCTCTTCATAATTGAATGAAGAGGCGGAAAGAGAACAGGGGCCAGGCAATGGAAAACAAGGCCGCATCTTTGTCCTTATGAATAGTATTGTTAAATAAGACAGAATTTTCATTTCAGGTCCATTTGCCAGGATTATTTTCCCTTTTTCTTTTTTTTCTTTTAATTTTTTTCTTTTTTCCAATACACTGAAATTCAGCCTCCTCTTTGGAGTGGGAAAAAAATGTTCTGTCTGCCTCTCAGTATGGGTACTCTTATTCAGAGGAAATAAATGTCAGGGAACTTAACCCTTTACGCATCCTAATCTGCTGAGTAAATCCACTGCTAAGGAGTTGTACATACACTGTATTGTAAGGAATGGAATGCATTTACCATGAATGGATTTTATGGGCATCAGATGAGCAAGCCTGGTAGACATAACATTAGTATGTCTGGCATTTATGCAGTATCAGGCTTCCTTGTTGGCTCAGTGTTAGAGAACCCGCCTTCCAATGCAGGAAGCACGGGTTCAGTCCCTGGGCTGGGAAAATACCCTGGAGAAGGAAATGGCAATCCACTCCAATATTCTTGCCCAGAAAATCCCATGGACGGAGGAGTGTGGTGGGCTACAGTCCACGAGGTCTCAGAAGAGTTAGATGCAACTTAGCGACAAAACAACAACAACATATAATGCCACACACACACAACTATATATCAGAGAATGTTTAAGTACTTTCATTCAGTAAATCACTTAATCCTCTGGACAACCCTATTAGGTGGAGACTTATCATTATTTCTGATTTACAGATGAAAGAAACAGGGGTACCAAGTAGTGAAGAAACTTGTCCAAGGGTATGCATCTAGTAAGAGACAGAGCTGGGATTTGAACTCAGGCGATCTGTCTCCCAATCACTGGGCTGTACTACTTATGACACACGAAGATACTGGCTGATAAACTCCTACCTGCTGTCTCAAAGGTCAGCCCAGTAGATACCAGGATACGTTTAAGGAGACCTTAGGCCCCAGGGGTTTTCACTAGGTAAAGCCTGGAGTGTCGGGCAGCAACCCATTGGCATAAGGTTTCTCAGGGAAATGAACTACTAATGAAATTTAAGTCAGTCTACTCAGATATGCAGATGACACCACCCTTATGGCAGAAAGTGAAGAGGAACTAAAAAGCCTCTTGATGAAAGTGAAAAGTGGAGAGTGAAAAAGTTGGCTTAAAGCTCAACATTCAGAAAATGAAGATCATGGCATCCGGTCCCATCACTTCATGGGAAATAGATGGGGAAACAGTGGAAACAGTGTCAGACTTTATTTTGGGGGGGCTCCAAAATCACTGCAGATGGTGACTGCAGCCATGAAATTAAAAGACGCTTACTCCTTGGAAGAAAAGTTATGACCAACCTAGATAGCATATTCAAAAGCAGTGGCTTTACTTTGCCAACAAAAGTCCGTCTTGTCAAGGCTATGGTTTTTCCAGTGGTCATGTATGGATGTGAGCATTGGACTGTGAAGAAGGCTGAGCGCCGAAGAATTGATGCTTTTGAACTGTGGTGTTGGAGAAGACTCTTGAGAGTCCCTTGGACTGCAAGGAGATCCAACCAGTCCATTCTGAAGGAGATCAGCCCTGGGATTTCTTTGGAAGGAATGAGGCTAAAGTTGAACTCTAGTACTTTGGCCACCTCATGCGAAGAGTTGACTTACTGGAAAAGACTCTGATGCTGGGAGGGATTGGGGGCAGGAGGAGAAGGGGACGACCGAGGATGAGATGGCTGGATGGCATCACTGACTCGATGGAGGTGAGTTTGAGTGAACTCCGGGAGTTGGTGATGAACGGTTGGTGTGCTGCAATTCATGGAGTTGCAAAGAGTCAGACATGACTGAGCGACTGAACTGAACTGAATACCATAAGAGCACAACAAATATTTTTCTTCTTTCAGTATTCCTTTTCATAACTGCCTCAGCTTTAAGGCAATGGGCTTCCCTGGTGGCTCAGACAGTAAAGAGTCTGCCTGGAGTGCTGGGAGACCCAGGTTCAATCCCTGGTTTGGGAAGATCGCCTGGAGAAGGAAATGGCAACCCACTCCAGTGTTCTTACCTGGAAAATCCCACAGATGGAGGAACATGGTAGGCTACAGTTCATGGGGTTGCAAAGAGTCAAACATGACTGAGTGACTTCACTTTCAGCTTTAAGACTACAGGGCAGTTGCACCATGAAGGGCGGCCATTGTGTGTGCCTTCTTGTCGCATGTATTCCATATACAAAAATATTTATGCGTTCTGATTAATTAGGACTTCTGCATTCCTGTGGCTTATATTCCCAGAAACCTGACAGTAATGAGGAAGTGAGCTATCCTGTGACTATTGCTGGGTTATATTATGTCATGAATCCCGTTTATGCTGTGATTACTTTCAAAGAGAATGAAATGGAGAGTCACAAAATATAACAACTCCAATATCCCTGCTGGGGCAGTCTCTTATCTGTCCAGATGGGAGCATCTCTCAGGACGGACATGTACACACTGCTATATTTAACATGGATAACCAACGAGGTCCTATTGAATAGCCCAGGGAACTCTGCTCACTGTTACGTGTAGCCTGGATGGAAGGGGAGTTTGAGGGAGATTGGATACATATGTATGTATGGTTGAGTCCCTTTACTGTTCACCTGAAACTCACCATACTGTTAATTGATATACTCTAATATAAAATTTAAAATATATGAAAATCACATTAGTGGATTTTACATTTTCTCTGTTAAGTTTTCTTAAATTCATGACTTCTCAACCATGAAAATTAATGATTGGTATATGTCTGCTCGAAGTTACCTCGTGTTTATTGGTTTGCATTTTTATCTAGCACCTCCTTTTAAAATGGTTGCAGCACTTTTTTACTAAATACTTAAAAGAACAGCACATAAGAATATTTTCATGCATTATATAGTGATTTTTCCATCTCCTGAGGGTATCTTTCTTTAAGTATCCATGCTGTTTTTGTGTTTTGTTTTTTTTTCACTCCATCTGGCATATAATATGTGGCAGGATTAGGCTAGAGATCTTTGGGCTCAGCATCTTCAGAAACTTCATTATTATTAGTCCAGTTTTCTCAGAAAAAAATTATATTTTAAATTTATTTTCTCAGAAAAAAAATTATATAATATACTAAAAGGACAATGGATTTTCACAAATGCACTTTGCTATGTCAAAGGAAAGCGTGTTTGAAAATGAAATCCTGAAAGCCAGTATTGATATCTGAGACTTCAGAGACTTCTTAAACATGCCTAAAATAGTAATGGCAACATTTTTATCTCGTGTGCCTCCTTCGATCTATCGATAATAGCCTATTGAAACACAATATTGAGAGTAATTCTATGGTCATGTTTGGGCTCAGTGGATGTTCGAAGGTCAGTTAGTGAAGTCTGTCATGATGAGGGAACTGGGAGACAGTGGCAGCTAGGCCAGCTAGTTACCCGGTTCAGGCCTACAGCTTTCTACATAGTGACTTTCTGTCAATGTGTTCCTAAGGATGACCTGGATAATCTTATACTGTTATAACCTTTACCCATGTTCAACAGGAGCTTTATTATTTGAGAGTTCTTACTAATGCTCAACCTGCATAGAGTTGGTATAATTTCAAGCTATTTCCTCTTGTTCAGCCCTCTTCAGAAGTAGATTTGCCATATAATAACTCTTCCTATAAGTGAAGGTGGTTATTCAAGAATGGCCCTGGGAATTGTCCAGAGAAGGATGGAAGCTGCAAATTGGGACGACCACAATTGGGATGTGCATTGTGTCTGTCTCTAGGCTGAGAAGCCGGGCTGTTTTCAGGGAAAACAGACATTCCTGTTTCATCACAGCAGGAATGAGAGGAGCTTTCTGAACAGAATAGAGAAGTACAATAGCGCCGACTTGCACAATGCAGACTCATAATGGAAAACAAATCTGACCCATTTTACAACAAAGAACCACTCCCCTCAGAGCCTCTGTGGTCCCATTAGCTGGCTTTGGGCTCACAGATATTAACTGCACCATACTGCCTGATTATTCCTAACCATCTTTTTCAGCAAGGCCTGTTTAGAGAGGTGAGAGTTGACACAAAGCTGATCATCACTTGGGCCCAGAGTATGTAGATGAATAGAGAGATATGAGAAAGAACATTCAAGGATTTTGCCAGAAGATAATTGATATGTTATTTTAGCCCAATGAAGTAAAATATAATAGAAGGAGTGGAGAAGAGCTTGAATTTTATCCAGTTGACTAGTCTTTAAATCATATGCAAGCTAAGGGGTGGGGTGTCTGGGGAAAAATGGCCTTTGAATCTGTATGATAGATGTTTTAGCTTCAAAGCGAAGAAAATAGATTTATTAACTGCTTGTCTCATGCTAGGCACTATTGCATATTTTCTCTACATTCTAACTGGGGCTAAGGAAACCTGATACACTATACCCACTCTTTTCACTTACGTTCAGAAGCAGTTGAGAGGCAAACAAAGGGTATTGGCAGATGGAGGTGAAAATATCAGCTTTATGACTTTTGAAGCTGTTGGATAATGTGATTCAGATGCAACCACGTATACCTGCAAATATACCACAACTTATTCCAAACTGCCGGCCCTTCCAAGGAGGAATGGAATAGGACTGTGAATATTCAGAAGAGAGAGAGAGGAAAGACTCTTCAAGCACAGCTGAATCTTCTATCAGAAGAACGATTCTCAGGTGGGGAAAATAAGAAAAAAATCAGTGGGAGAAGAATCAGTGGTGATGCCCTATTGGAAGGCCTTCCCCATGGAAACGTGAAGTGAGGAAAAATCATTCCCTGCTAAGATTTTCCTCTATTTCACTGTTTACAATCATTGTGAAATGTCTGTTGAAGGCGAAAATGTATATTTTCCAAGATCTACATTTCCACACATGGAAGAGATTTTTCTACCCCATGCTCTGGGAGAGAAAATTATTAGAATATTTATGGCTTTTCTTACTCCCTCCAGCTCCCCAGTTCTTCCCCAAAGGAAGACAGGTGACCTATCTAATTGGCATATTTAAGAGCGCCAATGGAACAAGCTTGGTTTAACCTCCTCTAGCTTTTTCATGTGGATCTGCGGGCCTTCGGAGGTGTTCCTCTTGAAAACAAACTTGAGTAGGCCTGAGGCTTCCTTCTCTGCTCAGAACTTGGTAGGTTGGACTCAACAATCCAGGGGTGAACTTTCAAAAGCCTCTTGTGACCACGGAGCTAAGCGCATCTCCATTCAGCTTTGTCCAGAATTAAGCTAGCAGCGTTAGCATTTTTGTATCACTCTAACTGGAGTGCTTAGCTCTCAGTTGATTCTAACCCAGGAGGAGAAAAAGAGAGCGCTGTTTCTTGGTTCCCTGAACCTACCAAAATCTTGGACTTTAGCCTGCAGTTTTGAAACGCTGGCATTTTTGGAGCAAGTTTAAGGCTGCTGATATAACTGAAAATGGCGACCTCAGACTTGGCATTTAGGCATGAAGACCCACGACCACCCACTTTGACAGGTAAGAGCTGCTCCTTGTGTCTAATTTTTCAGATGCAGAGAGAATATTTAATAGGAAACCAGGCTTCTTGGGCCTTCCTTGGGCGTTGGAGGCTCAGCTGTTGCAGGTAATGCTGGTTGACTTGAGCAGAAACACATTTTACCTGAGCAAAGGAAACTCGATGTTGGGATGAAGAGCAAGGCTCTTATTACTAGTCAAAAGTTATTTCAAACTAGTAGAACTTTAGTACCTAGCCTCCTGGGTTGGAGTCTTGCTATGGGAATCTCAAACAGTATTTGACTGTTTTTATTTGGTGATTCAGCTGTGTCTGCAATGTGGGACGTGACACTCCAAAGACAGCTGGCTTCCACAAAACCGAGTGCGTGGTGCCTGCCAAGCCTAGTAGACAAAACTAGACCCAACGTCCAAGTTCTGTTCCTTTCTGTGTTATTTTGAGCAGCGTTTAGAGCCAACAGGAAGAACTAGACTGGGGCAAGACTCTTTGCCTCATGGGCTTTGTCACGGCTAAAGGTTTAAATCCTTACCAAATGGTCCAAGTTGGCTCCAGATAGTTTAATTACATAGTCTTTGAATACTATTGAAAATATTGAAGTTCATGACTGTGCTTTTATTTACTGGAAGGGGAAAAATTTTATGAAAAGGAATGAGTGCCCTTATTATACACAGGCTATAGATTTTTTTTTTAATAACCTAGAAAAGCAACTTCCTATATTTTTATTTCAACCCCAATGGTTAATAAGTCAATAAAGAAGGTCAGAAAAGCCTGTAGTTGGAACACTCTCTCAAAGAGCCAGTTTTGCTCAGAAGGAACTGTATTACTTATAAAAAAATTTTTTTTTTTACTCTAAGTACAAGAATCAGAGCAATGAGGTAATAAAAGAAAAATAAAGACACATGGCATGATTAAGCTGAAAGAGAGAAATTTCATTGAGAAAGATTGACAAGTAGATTAGATATATACAGGAAATTAGATACTGGAAGTCAGGCTAGATACATTCAAAAGGGAAAAGAGTTGTACCCAGGTTGAACTGCTTTTAACAGAGGGACTTGGAAAAGGGCAGACATTTTAATTGTTATTGGGGGGGAAGGATATCTAGGATTTAAATTAGTCTAGCACAAAAAAAGATTATCTCAATGAGAGACGGAAATGTCATCCCCCCAAGAGTCCTAGAGAAACCATTCAGAGGTCCCTCTTCAAGTTGTAGATAGAGGCGAAAAAGCAGCTAGAAACATTCCTTGTGGATGATTTTAAGCTCTGGGAGATGACCACCACATTGACATAGCTACCGAAGAAAAAGATAAAGATGCTCTCTGTGCCCTGAGGGAATAAGTTAAAGTAATTTATGGAGTTAGGACTCCATGGAAAGGAAGAAGAGTAAAATATAGTCCTCTGAGATGACCTAAATGTGAAAGAAATCCCAAAAGGAGAGCATAGATGTGTATACATACAGCTGGTCCACTTTGCTATGCAGCTGAAACTAACACATTGTAAAGCAGCTATATTCCAATAAAAATTAACTTCAAAAATAAAACATACGTCAGGGGAGCCAGGCCAGACAAGAATAAAGCAAGCTGAGGTTTGGGTTCTTCAACAGGGCAAAGTAAGTTCCTGTCTGAGTTTCTCCACCACAGAAAGGTGAGTGTGGATGATATTTGCTTAAACATGAATCCTTTTAGAAGACCCCAGATGATCGTTATCCCATCTCTTCAAAAGAGAGGATGAAACAGTACAAAATATAGTGAAATAAGCTCCCCAAAATAAAAATAACTTTAAAACAGGGGCCAGAAGGCAATATAAAACTCGGAGAGAACGGAAGTCCTCGTATCCAGCAATTTCTCCAGCTCCAACCAAGAAAGAAGGAAAGGGACAGGATAACATGTGAGAATCTCAACAGAAGTTTCCCCAAAGTGACAGAGGAGTGACAGAAAAGCACATTAAAAATGTATCTATATTCTACTACCATGAACGGAATTGTCGAAAATATTTTAGCAGCCATTGAAGTAACATAAGTTATTCAAGTCTGTAAATTTTAGAAGTCAGGGAAGGGTGAGGTGTCAATAAAGAAACCATGGCAAAGATATTGATTCTGGTGATGCCACTATGAGTTTAATATCAGAAGCATTAACAGAATCTGTTGAGGGTGATCCTTTGGCAAAATCTAAATTAAGAATGAAGTAGAAGCCTTTCCTGTGATGGAGATTTTATAATCTCAGGTGATGCTGTGACAGGAAATAGCTGCAGTAGTTACTTTAGCATCAGACTAAAGTCACCTGCTTAAAAATGATAAGCTGTGATCCTCCTATTCATGTATCAGAAACTTAAGGCTAGCAGGTGAAAGGGATATTTAAGGGTTTTGAGTGTCCTAGATATAAAAGACTGGAGAAGGCAATGGCACCCCACTCTAGTACTCTTGCCTGGAAAATTCCATGGATGGAGGAGCCTGGAAGGCTGCAGTCCATGGGATTGCAAAGAGTCAAACACGACTGAGCGACTTCCCTTTCACTTTTCAGTTTCATGCATTGGAGAAGGAAATGGCAACCCACTTCAGTGTTCTTGCCTGGAGAATCCCAGGGACGGGGGAGCCTGGTGGGCTGCCATCTATGGGGTCGCACAGAGTTGGACACTACTGAAGCGACTTAGCAGCAGCAGCAGCGGATGAAAAAGACAGGCAATTCTAAGAAGATCAAGTTGTGAATGCCACCATTATAAGTCTTTAAAATGTGTAAGGAGACAATGGACCAAGGATAAAAGTAGAATGCAGTTTTGTGTGTGGTTTTTCCCTTACAGCCAACAAGTGTTATTGCTGTTATTCAGTCACCCAGGCGTGTTCAACTCTTTGAGACCCCATAGACTGCAGCACACCAGGCCTCTCTGTCCCTCATCATCTCCCAAAGTTTGCCAAGTTCATATCCATTGCATTTGGTGATGCCATCTAGCTATCTTATCCTCTGATACCCTCTTCTCCTTATGTCCTCAGTCTTTCCCAATATCAGAAACTTTTCCAAAGAGTCAGCTGTTTGCATCAGATGACCAAAATACTGGAGTTTCAGCTTCAGCATCAGTCCTTGAACGAGTGTTCAGGGTTAGCTTCCCTTAAGATTGACTGTTTTTATCTCCTTGCTGTACAAGGGACTCTCAGGAGTCTTCTCCAGCACCACAGTTCAAAAGTGATCAATTCTTTAGCATTCTGCCTTCTGTACAGTCCAGCTCTCTCAACCATATGTGAAGCTGGAAAGACCATCATCTTGACTATGACCTAGACCTTGACTTGACCTAGACCACATGTAGAACCACCATGGATCTCTTGAATAAAAGTCTCTGCAAATCAAGTTTAAACTCACAAACTGGGGATGGATGACATAGCTTGATTATCATCCTAGAGAGAAATCAAAGTTTACTTCATCTGCCCAACTTGCCTCAGATTGAAAGGAATCTTTGCTTAGTCTCGAGCAAAAGATGGGTCTGAATTATACAAATAATATATCATTTTGTTTGAAGAGCTGTACCAGGGGACAGGTACCAGGTTATGTTTTAAAATATGATAAGGATAGACTGTGCTGTGATAAACGAGTGTTTGCTTTTATCATTTTGTACTTCTAAGTGAGGCACCCTGATATGAGGCACCTAGACACATATGACCTCGCTTTTGCAGGATTTCTGCCAAAAATGTATAATCTAAATCTAATCATGGGGAAATGTCAGACAAACTCAAATTGAGGGAGAGTCTGCAAAATCACTGGCTTGTAATCGTCAAAACTACCAAGGTTATGAAAGACAAGAAAAAAACGTCGAAAGAAAAAAAAAAACATTAAAGTCAAAACAACATGAAGGACAAAGAGAAACTCTATTAGGCTGAAGGAGACGAAAGACACAGGACAGGGAAAGCAAGTGCCTGATGCTGGATGCCATCCGGGAAAAAGGATATTTAACTGGTGAAGTCTGAATAAGGTCCCAGATTAGATAACACTTTGAATCACCATAAATATCCTGATTGGAAAAATTATACCATGGTTATGTAAGAGGATATTCTATTTATACAAGTATAGAGACATCATATTATATTTTCAACTTTTTTTTTCCCTTGAGAAAGAGGGAATCAGAAAAGAAGTGTGATAAAATGTTAACATTTGGAGAATCTGAGTGAAGGGTATACAGGTAACATTGCCAGATTTTGCAAACAGAACACCTGGTTAGATTTGAATTTCAGATAACTAAGGGATATTTTTGTTAGAGATTTATCCAACTAGCGCATGGGACAGATTTATATTTAAAATTGCTGTCCTTAAAATTCTAACATATCTGAATATCTTTTATTGTCAATATTTGGGACATATTTATATTAAAATAATTATTTGCATGAAATTCAAATTTAATTGGACGGCCAGTGTGTTTTCTGACAACCTTACTACAGCATTTCTTTGTGCCGTTTTTACAGCCTTCTTGTAAATCCACAATTCTTTCAAAAGAAAAAGTTTTTAAAAAGTAAGGCAATGATAACCCTGTATGTGAGACAGCAAAAGAGACACAGATGTATAGAACAGACTTTTGGACTCTTTGGGTGAGGGAGAGGGTGGGATGATTTGGAAGAATGGCATTGAAACATGCACACGATCATGTAAGAAAAAAATCGCCAGTCTAGGTTTGATACAGGATGCTTGGGGCTGGTGCACTGGGATGACCCAGAGAGATGATATGGGGAGGGTTGTGGGAGGGGGGTTCAGGATTGGGAACTCATGTACACCTGTGGTGGATTCATGTCAATGTATGGCAAAACCAATGCAGTATTGTAAAGTAAAAAAAAAAAAAAAAAATTAATAAAATTTAGAAAGTAAGGTACACAAAAGGAATCAAAATTTGACAGTTTTAAAGGACTTGCGTCTATCACAATTTAAAAAAAAAGTGGAGGACATCCTTCTATCTAGAAATTTGAGTCAGCATCCTATCTGACTGAGCAAAATGGAAATTGGGAAGGACAGAGGAGCCTGGCAGTTTACAGTCCATGGGGTTGCAAGAGTCATACACAACTTAGCAACTAACCCACCACCATAAAACCCACCCACGTGAGATTTAATTTATTTGGATCTTACCATATACTTGTGATTTTGTGTTGTTTTGTTTTAATCTCCACTAGAAATATGATAGGGTTTCCCTGGTGGTTCAGACGGTAAAGAATCCGCCTGAATTGTGGGAGACCGGGGTTTAATCCCTGGGTTGGGAAGATTCTCTGGAGAAGGGAATGGCAAGCCACTCCAGTATTCTTGCCTGGAGAATTCCCATGGACAGAGGAGCCTGGTGGGCTACAGTACATGGGGTCGCAAAGAGTCGAACCCGACTGAACGACTTAGCACAGAAAGCTGATAAGGGAGGGAGGTTATGTTAAATTGGGGAAATTTTTGTTTTGCAGGCATTGTGTTACTGGAGTTTATACTGTCACTTAAAATCATATCTAACATCTGGCACAATATATTAGATAGCTTACCTGTGCATATTCTGAAATGAGAAGTGGAATCTCAAGTATTAATTTTCAGCCTAGTCTACAGCAGTACCTTGGAGATAATGTGCTGTTCTGAAACATTTCTGAGCTTTTCATTGGCAAGCAGGGACAAACCGTGGCCCACTGGTGATATCAGGAAGACTCACTAGAGGTACAGTAGTTTTTATTAGGAGAAATTTAAAATGGTTTGACATCACAAGGAGGTAAGTCTGTCTCATTGGAGGTGAACGGGAGAATTATTGCTTCTTATTAAAGTGACATCCTCCACTCAGCTTGATCAGTATTAAAGCAACATTTTTGTCTTCACCTTCAAAATTTTATATTCTTTCATTTCTTAAAACAGGTTTATTAGAGTATAATGTATATGCAAAAGACTACATATGTTAAATATGTACAATGTGATGAGTTTGGACATATGCCCGTGATACTTCTCAGTATAGTCAGGCTAATAAATATACCCATTACCTCTAAAGTTTTCATGTGCTCCCTCCTTTTATTTTTTTTCGCTGTGTTAACTACACTTAACATAAGATCTATCCTTCTAGCAAAATTCTAAGTGTGCATACTATGTTGTTGACTACAATGTTGTACCGTGGAGCTCTAGAACTTACTTATCTTGCATAACTGAAACTTTATATTCACTGAGAATCATCTCCCTATATCCCCATATAGGTCCTTGACATCCACCATTCTAGTCTTGACTTCTATGAGACTGAACCTTTTAGATGCCTCCTATATGCAATCCCCTGGAGAAGGGAAAGGATACCACTCAAGTATTCTGGCCTAGAGAATTCCATGGGCTACAGTCTATGGGGTCACAAAGAGTCAGACACAACTGAGTGACTTTCATAAGTACAATCATACAGTATTTATCTTTTTGAGGCTGGCTAGTTTTACTTAGCATTATGTTCTCCAAATATAGTCAATCTTTTAATCTAAATTGTGGATGAGGAAGAAAAGACTATTATTTCTTTTCCTTCCCTCACGCAAATTCTTAACCAGTCCCTGTAGATGAGAGTAAGAGTCAGCATAGTTAAGCATCTTTCTCCAGGTTACATTTAAAGAAAGTGTCCAACCAGATTTAAATTGTGGTTTACTTTTTACTCCAGTGTTCAGTTTTGTTTTTTCATCTTGATGACCACCATTAAGAATGTAATGATGTTATCTAATATTTATATAATAATCACAACACTCACATCCAGCATAAATAACCATTCTCTAAACTATATGGCCTCTAGTCAGCATGCATTGATCTAAATATGTGAATAATATTTAGTGGAAAATCAGTAATTGAATGAGACACTAAATGCTTAATATTTCGTAGACTGCTGCCGTCTTATTCTCTTGGTACAGTAGCAGCTACTAATCATTTTAAATAATAATAATTTATCTTAACTCTACAAATGAACAACATAAAAAAACCCTCAGTTTACTTATTCAGTTCCTGATTGATTTACTTCTTCTTTGTCAAGTTATTCTAAGGTGTTTTCCCTCAAGTTTCGTACCAGAGAGCAGGCTTTCTTTTACTTACCAAACGACTGTACTATCTGCAGTAGATAATAGAGTATCATTCAGCACAAACTCACCTGCAGCCTGAAGCAAAGGCATCTCAAGCAATGAGGCAATGCACAGTCTTTCTGAGGGAGAGAATTAAGTGCTCGTCGTGAGCCACTCAGGTTTTATGGTGATTTGTTATGCAGCGTTATTGCGTGGCTGACTCTTAGAAATTACTCCCAATCTAGTTTGAGAAGCCACTAGGGAAAATACCTTCTGCAGGGAGCCTGCATCAATCCCTTCTCTCTGTTGCTGTTTCCAACTGCCTTGTGTTGCAAAAAGAGTGAGTGAGCCATGGTCTGTTACGTGGTGGAGCAAGGAGGTGGTTACACGCTCGGCACTTCCCAGCTGTCTTCTATGAGAAATGCATGATGGATGGTGTTTATAGGAATGTCGCATTTCCCTGAGGGTCTCTGGGAATGCTTGACAAGCTGGCTGTAACTCTCCCAGTCCTTTTTTTTTTCTAATTCAAGACAGCATCTTGTCATAGAGGTAAAAGTGAGAGTGATGTTTTTTACAGAGATACTATTGAATCTGCCTTAAGATGCATCCAAAATAATTGTTCTGAACATCAACATTTCAATATTCATTTGCCTAACAGCTAATATGACAGAACTATATGTCAAGGGGCGTCCCAGGTGGCACCAGGCGTAGAGGGCACCCTTGCCGATGCAGGAGACACAAGGGATGTGGGTTCAATCCCTGGATCTGGAAGATTCCCTGGAAGAGGGCATGGCGACCCACTCTAGTATTCTTACCTGGAGAATCCCCCTGGACAGAGGAGCCTTGTGGGCTGGGCCACAGTCCATAGGGTCGGATAGAGTCAGACCAACTGAATCGACTTGAGCACACACACATGTGCCAATATAGCAGAGAACTATCCTAAAGGAATAAGCAGAAACATTGTCCCTCTCTCATTTTATGCAAACCTATTATTTCTACCTCAAGAGTTGAAACCGTGTATTATATCTCAACTGTACCGAGCATATATAGTATACACTCAGTAATTCCAATCACTTTTTTTTAGCGGTCTTCTAAAGACAGAAGCATTATAACTTCTGTCTTTCTGCATTTTAGTGAAAAGCACTGATTTTTGACCCCTGAAACTATCTTTTGTATGCTCTCATAACTGGTTGGATTTTTGTAAAGGAACACATGTGAGACTCCCACCAACTGCGCTCAGATCCCCTTTCCTGCTGGACAGTGAACTTCTTGTAACATCTCATACCAATATTACAATGTTGCAAACACTTCCAGATAGTAAAACAGACTCATTTCAACTATCACAACTGACAGTCTGGTCCATTTAAAACTTTTCTCTTCATATGTTACTAAAGCTCCCATCTTCCTCCAGGTGTAGATTAGATTGATGGTTCTTGTCCAGGACTTGGTGGGGAATGGCTATATACATCCCATTTGTTCTTTCTGCCATCCATGGGCTCACCTTCATTACTCCGTTTACTTCTCTGACATCAAAATAAAGAAGAGGCAGAGGAAAAGACGGCCTTACGTTGTGGCAGGTTAGCTGTCTCCTTTCTCAGTTGTAATTGCGAATCACCTCTGTGCCTGTTTGCTCTTTGAAGTCTGTTGCAAATGGCTACCTTACTTTGCTTTTGTGCAAAATAAGGCTCAACTTCTGGTTCCTTCTTGGATACATATTTGTTGATTCTTTCGAATAGTTCTTGTGGTCCCCTCCTACTGAGTCTCTTGGCATGAAATACGTGACTGGGACTCAGCTTCTTCATCGCTAATTCTCAGCCTTGATTCCAGTTTGTATTTCCTCAACTGTTTTATTGTTATAGCTTTCTGGTCCAGAAGATGCCCCCGAGTGTGGGCAGTGCAGGGCAAGTCCTAACTAGCTGCAGTTAGTGGTTACTTGTCCCCCTAATGGTGGAAATGCAGGTTGCTTCTAAAGCAGTCTTTTTGACTTTGTCATGTCCCATCCGTGCGTTTCTGTCTGCTCCAGTTGTATGTGGAAGGTCCACAATGGTTTGATGGGCATTGTGTCAGTGAATGAAATCCCAGGTTTTCCTTCCTTTAAGGTGCCCCATGCTTAACTCATCTGTCTCTTAATATCCTCCTGTCCTCAACTTCAGAGAGGGGAAACAAGCTGTATGTCTTAGGATTATGCTTTCCTTCATGAGTCAATTTTCTTGACTCCTGATAGCACATTTTAACTGTCCTTAGAACATACAGACAAATGAAGGGACCTAAAGATTGTCGTACCGAGTGAAGTCAGTCAGACAGAATGACAGATATCATATGATATCACTTATAGATAGAATCTATAAAGAATGGTACACATGAACCTATATACAAAACAGAAAAAGGGCCACGCACGTAGAAAACAAATTTAGGGGGAGGGCTAAGTTTGGAGATTGGGGTTGGCATATGAACACTAATATACAAAGTAGATAGCCAATAAGAACCTACTGTATAGCACGAGGGAGTCTCCTTAATACCCTATAATGCCTTGTACGGGAAGGGAATCTAAAAAAGCGTGGCTATATGTACAGCTGACTCATTTTGCTGTGCATTGGGAACAACACAACCTTGTAAATAAGCTGTGTGTGTGTTCAGTCACTCAGTTGTTGCCAACTCTTTGTGACCCTGTGGACTGTCAGCCCACCAGGCTCGTCTGTCCATGGAATTCTCCAGGCATGTTTACTGGAGTGGGTAGCCATTTCCTTCTCCAGTGGATCTTCCTGACCCAGGAATGAAACCTTCATCTCCTGCATTGGCTTCTTTACCACTGGCACCACTGTGGATGCCTAAGACTATGCAGACAAAGCTATTTGTTGTCTTTGCAGCGGAGGCAAACAATACTGCTTGAATTAGGTGCTCAAGAAAGCACCATCTCAACCATGGGACATGACATGATTGTTTAGCAAATACTCTTCCTTCCCATCTCCATGGAAGGTGCTTTCTCATCCTCACCACACCAGCCTGAAGCTTGGTCATGTCATTTTTTTTGTGTGTGCCAATAGGATGTGAATAGAGGTGGCTGAGCAGAGGCTTTGATGCACTTCTGTGGCTGACCTGTACTCTTGCCAGCAACTATGCCCCAGGTAGCTGCTGCTGTTTCAGGCTTGGTTTCAGAACAAAAGACACAGACAGCAGATGTGAACCCAAGCTCAGGACACCTTTGTGGACTCATTGACTGGGGAGTGAGGAATGACTATTGTTTTAAGGGCATTGAGATTTGAGGGTTGTTTGCTGGTCCTGCGCAATCTGATTAATACGTCAAGTCAGATCTCTGTACTCTTACAGCCTCTGGCAGTGCCCCACACTAAATTGCCCTGCATTCAGGGCCAACTTTTTGAATGTGTGATCTATGCAGTCAAAAATGGCTTCCTGGTTTAATATTCTAAAACCACCAGTTTGAAATTATTAATAAAATTTGGACAGCCAGCTCCATATTTTCCTTTTTCACTGGATCCCATCAGATTGTACAGTTGGTCCAGGATCTGATTTAAGTATTTTAATGGGAAGTTGGCAGAGGGCAAGCAGCAGGCTTATCTAGAAGCATGATAACTCTGGCTTCTGCTTTATCATATGATACTCCAGGCATTATCTTCATTTCCTCCACCATAGTTTGGCCTCAGGTCAAATAACAGGGAAGGAAACCCACCCCCCCCAATCAACAGAAATTGAATTAAAGATTTACTGAGCATGGAAAGATAAGAAATCCTTCCTCAGTGATCAGTGCAAAGAAATAGAGGAAAACAATAAAAATGGAAAGATTATAGATCTCTTCAAGAAAATTAGAGATACCAAGGGAACATTTCAGGCAAAGATGGGCACAATAAAGGACAGGAATAGTATGGACCTAACAGAAGCAGAAGATATAAAGAAGAGGTGGCAAGAATACACAGAAGAACTATATGAAAAAGATCTTCATGACCCAGATAATCAGGATGGTGTGATCACTCACCTAGAGTCAGGCATCCTGAAATGTGAAGTCAAGTGGGCCTTAGGAAGCATCGCTAAGAGCAAAGTTAGTGGAGGTGATGGAATTCCAGTTGAGCTATTGCAAATCCTGAAAGACGATGCTCTGAAAGTGCTGCACTCAATATGCCAGCAAATTTGGAAGATTCAGCAATGGCCACAGGACTGGAAAAGGTCAGTTTTCATTCCAATCCCAAAGAAAGGCAATGCCAAAGAATGTTCAAACTACTGCACAAGTGTACTCATCTCACATGCTAATAAAGTAATGCTCAAAATTCTCCAAGCCAGGCTTCAGTGGTATGTGAACCATGAACTTTCAGGTGTTCAAGCTGAATTTAGAAAAGGCAGAGGAACCAGGGATCAAATTGCCAACATCCAAGGGATCATAGAAAAAGCAAGAGAGTTCCAGAAAAAAACATTTACTTTTGCTTTATTGCCTTTGACTGTGGGGATCACAACAAACTGGAGAATTCTTCAAGAGATGGGAGTACCAGAACACCTGACCTGCTGCCCGAGGAATCTGTGTGCAGGTCAGGAAGCAACAGTTAGAACTGGACATGGAACAACAGACTGGTTCGAAATCTGAAAAGGAGTACCTCAAGGCTGTATATTGTCACCCTGCTTATTTAACTTATATGCAAAGTACATCATGAGAAATGCTGGGCTGGAGGAAGCACAAGCAGGAATCGAGATTGCCTGGAGAAATATCAATAACCTCAGATATTCAGATGATACCACCCTTATGGCAGAAAGTGAAGAGGAACTCAAAAGCCTCTTGATGAAAGTGAAAGAGGAGAGTGAAAAGTTTGGCTTAAAGCTCAACATTGAGAAAACTAAGATCATGGCATCTGGTCCCATCCCTTCATGGCAGATAGATGGGGAAACAGTGACAGACTTTATTTGGGGGGCTCCAAAATCACTGCAGGTGGTGATTGCAGTCATGAAATTAAAAGACACTTGCTCCTTGGAAGAAAAGTTATGAGCAACATAGACAGCATATTAAAAAGCAGAGACATTATTTTGCCAACAAAGGTCTATCTAGTCAAAGCCATCTTTTTTTCCAGTGGTCATGTATGGATATGAGAGTTGGACTATAAAGAAAGCTGAGCACTGAAGAATTGATGCTTTTGAATTGTGGTGTTGGAGAAGACTCTCGAGAGTCCCTTGGACAACAAGGAGATCCAACCAGTCCATCCTAAAGGAGATCAGTCCTGAATATTCATTGGAAGGACTGATGCTGAAGCTGAATCTCCAGTACTTTGGCCACCTGATGTGAAGAACTGACTCACTTGAAAAGACCCTGATGCTGGGAAAGATTGAAGGCAGCAGGAGAAGAGGACGACAGAGGGTGAGATGCTTGGATGATATCATAGACTCAATGGACATGACTTTGAGTAAACTCTGGGAGTTGGTGATGAACAGGCAGGCCTGGCGTGCTGTGGTTCATGGGGTCAGAAATAGTCGGACACGACTGAGCTGCTGAACTGAACTCACAGGCAGATTTACAGACACACGTACATATACAGCATTGGCTCTCCTGACATAATGATTCTCAACTAAGCTGTAGAATCTTTAAAAAGTTGCTTAAGTGCTGCTTAAGTATATTTGTTTGCAAAATGGCATGGATAGCAATACCTATCATAATGGGGTCTTCAGTGGCAACCCACTGCTATATTCTTGCCTGGAGAATCCCAGGGACAGAGGAGCCTGGTGGGCTGCCGTCTATGGGGTCGCACAGAGTCAGACACGACTGACGTGACTTAGCAGCAGCAGCAAGTGCAACAAAACTCTTAAAGATCACTGGCAGATGAACAAGTCTTTCTCTGTCAATTTCTCTGACCACTATGACCAAACAGACCAAGTTTTTATAAAGAGGATAAGTCAAAGCCGTGATATTTAACTTTTGCATTTTCTCACTATTGCATCACGGTCAGCAAAATGGACTAAAATACTTAATCAGTTTTCAAAATAAATATTCCCACAGTAGTAATGATTCCTGCAATAATGATTTACATGATAATCGGTATAAGAGCATAGGATGGAAAGTCACCTTGATTTGATTCTTTGTTTAAAGAGCATGTTTATTTCAATTTTTTTTTTACAACCAATAAAATCAGGCTGGAATCTCCAAATGTAACCAGTATTTGGGAGAAGTGTGTCCACATAAATGCCTTTGCTTGTCTCAATATTCAGTTGAGACATTTAGTTTGTTTTTAGAGCTGCTTGGACAATTGTGAATAAGAAAGCCATTTCATGTCATTTCTATTGCAACCATTAAAAATTGCTGGGAAGTTGCAGACTTGCGAAAAACTTTCGAGCTCCATCCATCTTACAATTGCTGCCTCCACGATATGTGTACCTTTTGGGGAAAGTAACTGGAGTACAAGCCTAAAGGAGTGAACACTGGGCTGAGAAACCAAGAAAGGTCGATGGAGACAGAGTTCAACTACATATACCACATTTAGAGGAATTTTGATTCTACCTTGTGGGTTCATTCAATCTACAGACATTTTCTTAATGGCAGGCACTGTGCTGAGCACTACGGCTATTCAGAGAGCAACACAGTCCCTGTTTTTTGTTTTATTTTCTTAAAAAAAATTTTTTTTTAATATGGACCATTTTTTTTTAAGTTTTTATTGAAGTTGTTACAATGTTCATGGACAATCTTAGCTCCCTGACCAGAGATCGAACCCACATCCCCTGCATTGGAAGGCAAAGTCTTGACCACTCAACCACTAGGGAAGTCTCAAGGATTCTTGTTTTTCAAACCTTAATTGAGTAGTTAATTTAGAAGGAAAAAGGAGGACAGTGCTCAGCTTGGAATGTAAGAAGCACACATCTTTATCAGCTCTCAGCTAATGACAAAACACTCCTGAACTCCTACAATAGTGATAAACTGTTCATGACATTATAGGTTATGTTTTATGTTTATTCATTTATGTCTGATCTTGGTATTCTGTGAACCTCACTCAAGCACCCTGAGAGATGAGAAAATTGAGGTGATGTATGCAATAAATAAAGAGAAGAATCCACCTACAATGCAGGAGACCCCAGTTCGATTCCTGGGTCAGGAAGATCCACTGGAAAAGGGATAGGCTACCCATCCCAGTATTCTTGGGCTTCCCTTGTGGCACAGCTGATAAAGAATCTGCCTGCAATGTGGGAGACCTGGGTTTGATTCCTGGGTTGGGAAGATCCCCTGGAGAAGGGAAAGGCTACCCATTTTAGTATTCTGGCCTTGAGAATTCTGTGAACTATATAGTCCATGGGGTTGCAAAGAGTCAGACATGACTGAGCGACTTTCATATAGGATTGACTGGTTTGATCTCTTTGTTGTCCAAGAGACTCTCAAGAGTCTTCTTCAGCACCACATTTGGAAAGCATCAAATCTTTGGCACTCGGCCTTCTTTATGAACCAACTCTCACATCCACATATGACTACTGGATAAAACATGGCTTTGATTATATGGACCTAACACATATGGGAAATCTAAAAAAAAAAAAATTCTATAGACTACATTACAAAGCAGAAATAGAGGCACAGATGTAGAGAACAAATGTTTAGATACCAAAGGGGAAAGGGAGGCAGTGAGATGAATTGGGAAATTAGGATTGATATATATGCAGGTCAGGAAGCAACAGTTAGAACTGGACATAGGAAAAGGAGTACATCAAGGCTGTATATTGTTACCCTGCTTATTTAAGTTATATGCAAAGTACATCATGAGAAATGCTGGGCTGGAAGAAGCACAAGCTGGAATCAAGATTGCTGGGAAAAATATCAATAACATCAGATATACAGATGACACCACCCTTATGGCAGAAAGTGAAGAGGAACTAAAGAGCCTCTTGATGAAAGTGAAAGAGGAGAGTGAAAAAGCTGGCTTAAAGCTCAACATTCAGAAAACTAAGATCATAGCATCTGGTCCCATCACTTCATACAAAATAGATGGGCAAACAGTGGAAACAGTGTCAAACTTTATTTTAGGGAGGGCTCCAAAATCACTGCAGATGGTGATTGCAGCCATGAAATTAAAAGACTCTTACTCCTTGGAAGGAAAGTTATGACCAACCCAGACAGCATAGTGAAAAGCAGAGATATTACTTTGCCAACAAAGGTCCATCTAGTCAAGGCCATGGTTTTTCCAGTGGTCCTGTATGGATGTGAGAGTTGGACTATAAAGAAAGCTGAGTGCAGTAGAATTGATGCTTTTGAACTGTGGTGTTGGAGAAGACTCTTGAGAGTCCCTTGAACTGCAAGGAAATCCAACCAGTCCATCTTAAAGGAGATCAGTCCTGGGTGTTCATTGGAAGGACTGATGCTGTGGCTGAAAGTCCAATACTTTGGCCATCTCCTGTGAAGAGTTGACTCATTGGAAAAAGACCCCTGATGCTGGGAGGGACTGGGGATAGGAGGAGAAGGAGACAACAGAGGATGAGATGGCTGGATGGGATCACCAACTCGATGGACATGAGTTTGGGTGAACTCCAGGAGTTGGTGATGGACAGGGAGGCCTGGCGTGCTGCGATTCATGGGGTCCCAAAGAGTTGGAAACAACTGAGTGACTGAACTGAACTGATGTATACTATTGCTTCTATGTATAAAATATCTAGAGCTTCCCAAATGACACAATGTTACAGAATCAGTCTGCCAAACAGGAGAGCTGGGTTTGATCCCTGGGTCAGGAAGTGCTGCTGGAGGAGGAAACTGAACCCCACTCCAATATTCTTGCCTGGAAAATCCCATGGACAAAGAAGCCTGGCAGGTTACAGTCCATGGGGTTGCAAAGAGTCTGACGTGACTTAGCAACTAAACAACAATAAATAGGTAACTAATGAGGACTTTCAAAAACTCTCTAGTCAGTGCTCTGTGGTGACCTAAATGGGAAGGAAATCCAAAACAGAGGGATTATGTGTGTTCAGTTCAGTCGCTCAGTTGTTTCAACTCTTTGTGACCCCATGGACTTCAGCATGCCAGGCCTCCCTGAACATCAACAATTCCCAGAGTTTACTCAAACTCATGTCCATTGAGTCTATGATGTCATCCAAGCATCTCACCCTCTGTCGTCCCCTCCTCCTACTGCCTTCAATCTTTCCCAGCATCAGGGTCTTTTCCAATGAGTCAGTTCTTCACATCAGGTGGTCAAAGTACTGGCGTTTCAGCCTCAGCATCAGTCCTTCCAATGAACATTCAGGACCGATTTCCTTTAGGATGGACTGGTTGGATCTCCTTGCAGTCCAAGGGACTTTCAGGAGTCTTCTCCAACACCATAGTTTAAAAGCATCACTTCTTCATTGCTCAGTTTTCTTTATAGTCCAATTCTCACATCCACCCATGACTATTGGCAAAACCATAGCTTTGACTAGACATAACTATGTTGGCAAAGTAATATCTCTGTTTTTTAATATGCTGTCTGGGTTGGTCATAACTTCTTCCAAGGAGCAAGTGTCTTTTAATTTCATTGCTGCAATCACCATCTGTAGTGATTTTAGAGCCCCCTAAAATAAAGTCTGCCACTGTTTCCCCATCTATTTGCCATGAAGGGATGGGACCAGATGCCATGATCTTAGTTTTCTGAATGTTGAGTTTTAAGCCAACTTTTTCACTTTCATCAAGAGGCTCTTTAGTTCTTCTTCACTTTCTGCCACAAGGCTGGTGTCATCTGCACATCTGAGCTTATTGATATTTCTCCCAGCAATCTTGATTCCAGCTTGTGCTGCATCCAGCCCAGCATTTCTCATGACATACTTTGCATAGAAGTTAAATAAGCAGGGTGACAATATACAGCCTTGACGTACTCCTTTCCTGACTTGGAACCAGTCTGTTGTCCCATGTCCAGTTCTAACTGTTGCTTCTTGACCTGCATACAGATTTTTCAGGAGATAGGTCAGGTGGTCTGGTATTCCCATCTCTTTAAGAATTTTCCAGAGTTTGATGTAGTACATGCAGTCAAAGGCTTTGTACACCCATGGTGGATTCATGTCAATGTATGGCAAAACCAATAATTAAATAAGTTAGAAAAAAAAATAAAGCTATAGATTTTCCTCTAAAAAAAAAAAAACACAAAGGCTTTGGCATAGTCAATAAAGCAGAAGTAGATATTTTTCTGGAACTCTCTTGCTGTTTCGATAATTCAAGGGATGTTGCCAATTTGATCTCTGGTTCCTTGGCCTTTTTAAAACCAGCTTGAACATCTGGAAGTTCATGGTTCACATGATGTTGAAGCCTGGCTTGGAGAATTTTGAGCATGACTTTACTAGCGTGTGAGATGAGTGCAATTGTATGGTAGTTTGAGCATTCTTTGGCATTGCCTTTCTTTGGGATTGGAATGAAAACTGACCTTTTCTAGTCCTGTGGCCACTGCTGAGTTTTCCAAATTTGCTGGCATACTGAGTGCAGCACTTTCACAGCATCATCATTAAGGATTTGCAATAGCTCAACTGGAATTCCATCACCTCCACTAGCTTTGTTCATAGTGATGCTTCCTAAGGCCCACTTGACTTTATATTCCCGGATGTCTGGATCTAGGGGAGTGATCACACCATCATGGTTATCTGGTTCATGAAGATCTTTTTTGTATAGTTCTGTGTATTCTTGCCACCTCTTCTTAATATCTTCTGCTTCTGTTAGATCCATACCATTTTTCTCCTTTATTTGTGCCCATCTTTGCCTGAAATGTTCCCTTGGTATCTCTAATTTTCCTGAAGAAATCTCTTGTCTTTCCCATTCTGTTGTTTTCCTCTATTTCTTTGCATTGATTGCTGAGGAAGGCTTACGTTTAGCTAATTCACTTTGCTATACAGTAGAAAATAGGACAACATTGTAAAGCACTAAATTACTGTAAATGTTTTTTAAAAGCAATGCCTGGCCCCACCTGTACCACATGATGTACAGTCTGCAGCAGTGGTGCCTGGGCCTCTGTATTTTCATCAAATATGGAGGCCTTCCCCATGTGGACCAAAGTTGGGGACAAATTTACTCCTCCAGGTGTTTTTTCACCTGTGATTAAGCAGTGGATTTCTAATGTTTTAAACTTTTTTTCTTTTTGTAGTAAGAATACCTAACCTGAGGTTCTACCCTCTTCACTAAGGTTTAAGTCTATAATAGAGGACTGTTAACCATAGACACGGTGTTGTTCTGCAGATCTCCTGAATTAATTCTTTGACTGACAAACATGATAAGAAGTTAAGATCCTTTTGTAAGTAAATAATAATAGAATAGGCATTTGCCATGAAACTGCTTGTCTTTACTACATATGATGAAAGCTAATCTTTTCTGTTTGCATTTTGTAAATGCAAATTGTGTCTCAATAAATTAATGTCACTCACCAGTAATGGACCATGACTCACATTTTGAAAGAGACACCTTTAGAGGTACGGCCCGGAGAAAGCAATGGCACCCCACTCCTGTACTCTTGCCTGGAAAATCCCATGGGCAGAGGAGCCTGGAAGGCTGCAGTCCATGGGATCACTGAGGGTCGGACACGACTGAGCGACTTCACTTTCACTTTTCACTTTCATGCGTTAGTAAAGGAAATGGCAACCCCCTCCAGTGTTCTTGCCTGGAGAATCCCAGGGACAGGGGAGCCTGGTGGGCTGCTGTCTATGGGGTCACACAGTCGGACACGACTGAAGCGACTTAGCAACAGCAGCAGAGATACGGCCTCAGGGCTTGTAGGTGGTCTTCCACAGATCCCCATTTAAACCAGAGCAGCTTGCTAAGTAGCTCTCCTTCTGCCTCTCTCTCTCTGTGGATTTTTAAAAAATATTTTATTCTGTTCTACATACGATTTTATATAAAGTGTTCCTTAGATTTAAAACACGAAAATAAATAAATAAATAACTCCTTTAGCCATTACAAGCTTCCCTATAGATTTGGTTTCAAAGGAGATAAGGATGATGAGTAACACACTATCTCTGCCCTCAAGTTGCTTTTCATATAATTGATGAGCCATGACTAATCCATGCGAAGAAAATAGTAGATAATTAAGTGCTAGGGTAATAGGGTAGAATACCAAAAATATATCAGGCTTGGGAGTTAAGGCATTTGATTAAAGAGGGTTATTGAACTTTTACCGGGTCCCAGGCTTTGTTTTAGGCCTTGGGAATATCATGATGAATGAGACACAGTGTCCACCTTCAAGGAGCTGAAAATTGAGAGGGAAAAAGAATCAAAGAGGCTTTTGCATCCAGTTGTGATTATTATTATGAAAGAAATACATGGGAGCACGAAGGAAGAACCTGTCTAATCCTGGGTGAGAAAGAAGGGACTTATGACCTTGCAGATGAAGACTTGGGCTTAATGGGGAGGAGGTACCCAGGCAGATGGAGAAAAGTCCCAGGCGAAGGGGCTCCGGAGCATGTGGTCTGACCCCGGGGGAACCACAGGTAGTTTAGAAAACCCAGAGGGTGAGAGGAAAGGGAGAGTGCTGGTGAGGATACGTAGTTACGTAGCAGCTATGTAATGCCCATATGTAAAGTTAGTAGATATGTAAAGTTAGCAGGTATGTAATGCACAAGGCCTTGAAAGTCATGTGAAATGATTCCGATTATATACTGAGTGCTTTGGGGTGGTCACTCTGCCACCAGCCAAAGTCAAGGTTAGATGTGTACTTAAGGCAGTGTTTATGGACTCTTGGGCAGAACCTGGAGAAAGGGTTCAATGGCTTGCCAGAAGTTAAGATATGACTGGGCTGCAAGCTTTGAAAGTGAAGTCGCTCAGTCGTGTCCGACTGTTTGTGACCCCATGGACTGTAGCCTATCAGGCTCCTCCGTCTATGGGATTTTCCAGGCAAGAGAGCTGGAGTGGATTGCCATTTCCTTCTCCAGGGGATCTTCCTGACCCAGGAATTGAACCTGGGTCTCCTGCATTGCAGGCAGACACTTTACCATCTGAGCCATCAGGAAAGCTGCAAGATTTAGGAAAGAGGAAATAAGAGAAAAACTGGGCCATGGGCCGTGTGAACAGAGCAGAAGAGTGAAAAAATGGAACTAGAATTACTGTGGGATCCAATGCCTGTTGTAATTTCAAATTCTGATTTGGCTGGTTACTAAAAGTAGTGTTTTGTGGAAGTTGTTTAACTTCAGGTTTTCCCATGTTCAAAATGAGAATATTAGAAGCTATGTTCTCTGTATTATTTCTCAGCTTCAACTTTCTAAGGTTGTAAGATTTTCTAAAACATATTTTACGCCGGTTATGGGGAAAGTGGGTAATAATGACCTAGATGAGGATGGTCGATTGTTTGGTCCTGAGAAATGTTGGCTGATATTTTAGATTTTTATTAAGTGGGTATGAGACCTGAGAAAATATCAGACTTAAAATATGTTACACTTATCAAATAAATGTTATCACTTTACATACAATTACAGGTAGGAAGGGGCTTCTCAGTGGTGCTAGTGGTAAAGAACCCACCTGCCAGTGCAGGGGACTTAAGAGACGTGGATTTGATCCCTGGGTCAGGAAGATCCCCTGGAGAAGGGCTTGGCTTCCCACTCCAGCATTCTTGCTGATTAATCCCATGAACAGAGGAGCCTGGCAGGCTACAGTCCATGAGCTCTCACAGAGTCGAACACAACTGAAGTAAGTGACCTTAGCATGCACACACAGGTGGGAAGAACACATGTCTCCCCATTTACAGCTCCTTTCCCAGAGCGAAGTTCATTCTTTTCCTGATTTCCTCCCTGGAAGCTGATTGCATCGTGAGCCTTGTACTACTAAAGTCTGATTTTCTGTACTCTGATATTTTCCTCTAAAAACATGTGTTGTGGTTGTTGGATAATTTGTAGCTCGTTGTAGATATTAACATTGCTTGTGTCTGGTAGCTGACTAATGTGCTTATTTTGGATAGCTCATTCCTTTGATGGTAAAGATTATGTACTGAGAGATATTGAGTGCCAATTTTGTGGAGAGATATTGCTTATGCTAATTCATATGCCTGGGCATTTAATTTGGTGCATTTACAGTTCAGCAAAATTACTTGGTTTTTCTATTGTGGTGCAAAGGGAAATAGATTTCCATAGAGTTTTGACTATTGTTAAGGTTTATAGGCGCGAATAAGAATAGTGGTAATGTCACTACCATTCATTAAGTGCTTACTGTGTGCCAGTAGTTATCCCCAGTTTTTTTTTTTTTATAATTGTATTGCATACATTTTCTCATGTAATTTTTTCAGCCAGTCTGAGAGGTAGATACATTCCAATCCCCATTTTAAAGAAGAGGAAAGTCAAACCCGTGAGCTCAGCTTCCAGTCTAGGTTGCTTTATTTCATGATGTCCGAGGACTGTTTCTGCTTTCTGCTTTCCTTCCTCCTCCGCCTCTTATTCCTGCTCCACTTTAACTCCCATTGCCTCATTCTCCCTCTCCTCTCCTCTCCTCTATTCAAAGAGTTTCTTCTTTCTCTCGTCCTCCTCAATTAAGATGAAGAGTAACAACATGCAATGGCATAGACTATTTATGGTGAAATAATTAAATGGAAAGTTATAGTGAAATATTTAAAAGGCACAGTTAACAACGAAAGAGAATCAATAGCCCACTTACGTGCCTTCGACTTTCACCATATAGAGGGCTTCCCTGGGGGCTTAAGGATAAAGAATCCACCTGCCAATGCAAGAGACGCAAAGATTTGGGTTTGATCCCTGAGTCAGAATGACCTCCTGGGGAAGGAAATGGCAACCCCACTCCAGTATTCTTGCCTGGAAAATTCCATGGACAGAGGAGCCTGGCAGGCTACAGTCCATGGGGTCATAAAGAGTTGGACACAACCGACCAACAGCAAAGTGCCGATGAACCCCCCAGGAGGGTTTTCGTTTGTTTAATCCCCTTTCTCTTCTCCTTTCTGTCTCTGATCCTCTCCCCTTCCCCTTCTGCCACTACTAATACTACTACTGCTTCTCCTTGGTCTTCTTTTCATTCTCTCTGTCCCATCCTCACCATTGCTGGTTTGACCTCTCGGAGTAACCACACTGCTTTATGGATCACTCAACAGGTCTTTCTAGAATGTTTATCACACAGAGCATTAGATAAAGTAACTATAATGCTGCAGTCTAAGGGGTATTGACTAAAGATGATTGGAGCTATTTTGGATACAGAACACAAATGCAGGGTCCAGTTTGGCAGAGTGTCATGAACAACCTTGACTTTTCCTTTTCAACCTGTGATATCCAGGTCAAATTTTATCTTCTCACAAGTAACTGATAGCAGATAGATGGTTTCTCACCTTTTGGTCCCAATCCTACATCCTCTAGCAAAGATTTTCTTCTCTGTTCTAGGACAGTGAAAATAAGGCTCTGATCTGAACATGTAGTTTCATCAGGACCAGACTTACAATGATCAGAAAGAGAAAAGCAAGCATCGTATATTAATGCATGTATGTGGAATCTAGAAAAATGGTACAGATGAACCTATTTGCAGAGCAGGAATGGACACAGGGCATGGGGGTATATGGAGAGATTGGGATTGACAAATACACACTCCCATGTGTAAAAGAGATAGCTAGTGGGAAGCTGCTGTATAGCACAGCTTGGTGATCTGTGATGACCTAGAGAGGTGAGAAGGGGAAGTGGGGAGGGAGGTCCAAGAGAGAGGGGATATATGTAAACATACGGCTGACTTGCTTCATTGTCCTGCAGAAACTAACACAACATTATAAGGCAACTATACCCTCCATTTTTAAAAAAGTAAAATCAACATTGATTAGAATATTGGCCCCCATGCCATCCCCAACTAAAATTCTACCATCAGATAAGTTTGCCCTTGGCTGTATAGAGATTGGTCTTTCATCAAATACAAATATACCAAAGATGAATGACATCAAAAACTGAGAATTAATACATCAAGCCCGGGCAAGTTGGCCCAGTGCTAACTGAGAGTCATTTCCAAGACAAAGAAGTAGGGGGAGAACAGGAGAATGGTGTGATGCTAGCTCCAGGGTGGTGACGCAGCATTACTGAGACGAAGATGAAGCTCTCCAGGGAGTCAGCAAATGTCCCATGTGATCACAAAAGACTCTGTGTCCAGGGTTACTTGAGCTGGATTTTTATTTGCTTTTTAACATTTTTCCCACCCAAAGAATCACATCAGACCTAGAAAAGAGGGAATTAATTCATTTGTAGGTCTAAGATTGAAGCCCTGAAAGTTCATTCAGTTCAGTTCAGTCGCTCAGTTGTGTCTGACTCTTTGCGACCCCGTGGACTGCACCACACCAGGCCTCCCTGTCCATCACCAACTAGCAGAGTTTACCCAAACTCGGGTCTATCGCATCAGTGATGCCATCCAACCATCTCATCCTCTTTTGTCCCCTTCTCTTCCTGCCTTCAATCTTTCCCAGCATCAGAGTCTTTTCCAGTGAGTCAGTTCTGCATATCAGGTGGCCAAAGTATTGAAGTTTCAGCTTCAACATCAGTCCTTCCAATGAATATTCAGGACTGATTTCCTTTAGGATGGACTGGTTGGATCTCCTTGTTGTCCAAGGGACTCTTAAGAGTCTTCTCCAACACCACAGTTCAAAAGCATCAATTCTTTGGCTCTCAGCTTTTTTTATAGTCCAACTGTCACATCCACCCATAACTACTGGAAAAACCATAGCTTCAACTAGACAGACCTGTGTTGGCAAAGTAATGTCTCTGCTTTTTAATATGCTGTCTAGGTTGGTCATAGCTTTTCTTCCAACGTGCAAGCATCTTTTAATTTCATGGCTGTAGTCACCATCTGCAGTGATTTGGGAACCCCCTAAAATAAAGTCTGTCACTGTTTCCACTGTTTCCCCATCTGTTTGCTATGAAGTGATGAGACCAGATGATCTTAGTTTTCTGAATGTTGAGTTTTAAGCCAACTTTTTCACTCTCCTCTTTCACTTTCATCAAGAGGCTCTTTAGTTCTTATTCACTTTCTGCCATAAGGGTGGTGTCATCTTCATATCTGAGATTATTGATATTTCTCCTGGAAATCTTGATTCCAGCTTGTGCCTCATCCAGCCCAGCAATTCTCATGATGTACTCTGCATAGAAGTTAAATAAGCAGGGTGACAATATACAGCCTTGACGTATTCCTTTCCCTATTTGGAACCAGTCTGTTGTTCCATGTCCAGTTTCTAACTGTTGCTTCTTGACCTACATACAGATTTCTCAGGAGGCAGGTCAGGTGGTCTGGTATTCCCATCTCTTTCAGAATTTTCCAGAGTTTGTTGTGGATCATTTTTCCTGGTAGTGCTGGGATGATCCTGTGGTCATCACTAGGTAGAAAGATGTCTTAGTCTGTTTGGGTTGTCATGACAAAATTCCACAGACTGCGTAGCTTAACAAAATCAGAAACATATTTCTGACAGTTCTGGAGCCTAGACATCTGAGATGAGGGTGCCGGCTTGGTTCAGTGAGAGCCTTCTCCCTGGTTCCAAGCCAGCACCTCCTCACATGGTAGAAGGGGCAAAGAAACACCCTCTCTTTTATAAGATCACTAATTGCGTTCGTGAGAGTTCTACTCTCAAAGACTAGTCACCACCAAAGACCCCACCTCCTGGTACCATGGTAAGGCGTTAGGATTTCAATACATTTTACAGCTACCTGACTGTGTGCCCATGACCTTAATCTCTCCAAGCCTCAGTTTCTGCATCTATAAAATGGAATCAATACCGGACTCTCAACCGTGTAGATTTGAGCAAATTACCAGTGTAAAGTAGCAGGTATAGTGACTGACTTATTTTTTATGTTGAATTCTTATTCTTTTCATTTAAACTAGGATGTTCAGAAGGAAAGAATTCAGGACATCTGGCTGAAGTGAAAATAAAACACAGCCACCCTCTTGTGTAAAGTGGCTTATTCTCACTAAGATGGGCCCTCTTCAAGCTGGTTACCCCAGAATGTCTTCACATTCTTTTGAATAGATTTTGGGATCTTTGTTTCAATGAACTTTTTAAATGCAAATGTAGTTCTACATACAGCATCTTCTGCCCTCTTCTGGCTTCTCCAAGAAATTCAAGTAACAGTATAAACGAGAGAATGCATTTTTAAATTTTATATTTAATGGACACACAGAGTTTACCCTTTCTCTCAGTTCTAGATGAGAAAGTCTGTAAAGTTTTACAAAACTGTAAAGTTTCGTAAAAAGATGGGAGTTATCAGAACCTTTGAGATTTTTTTTTCAACAGCTTGCTTTTGAGATGGAGATTTCCTTCTCTTATTTTATTCAATCCTATTCTTCTAGTGCCAGCTCTACATGTCACAACTACTAAATATATAATTAAATGGTGCCACAAATGATTGCTGAGACTAAAATCTGAGGTCATTATAATTCCTGAGATAATTAATCAGATGTTTAAAGTAGAACCCCCGGGAGGTGAGAACCTTTGATTATAGAAAAAGCCTGAGGCTAGAAGTCTCACTTCTATTAGAGACTGTGGGACTTGAACTCATTTTCCCCCATATTCAAAAAATAAATAAAAGCATAATTTTTAAAAGTAGGGAAATGCCATTTTGATTTTCAGACGTGGTGTGGGTTGAATACCAGTTTGCTGTGCGTTTGAAAGGCAGTGTTTGAAGTTCTCGGTACAGTCTTACACCCAGCCAGAAGTGTCATGACTTGGCAAAAGATTTCCTGTTAAAATGCAACATGAAAACAGAGGTTTTTGTTGGTCAATACAAGGCAGCCAGAGGACAGCTTGCTGTGATGGGGAGGGTCACAGTCAGCCGAGATCAACTGGCTGAAAGATCCAGTGCTGAGGGCAGTCTCATGCATCTCAGGGCTTCCTGCGGTTGGAAAAGATTAGCTAAACAGAATGAAAAGAACCTGGGAGGGGAAGCCCAGTCGGCATGAAGAGAAAAGAGGAACAAATAACTGAAGATGAGAGCAGCCAAGCATTTGCGATGTCAGCTGCAGTTCGTACATTTTCATCTTAGGTTGTATAATTCAGGGGTCCCCAGAGTTGAAGGCAATGGCACCTCACTCTGGTACTCTTGCCTGGAAAATCCCATGGACGGAGGAGCCTGGTGGGCTGCAGTCCATGGGGTCGCTAAGAGTCGGACACGACAGAGCAACTTCACTTTCACGTTTCACTTCATGCATTGGAGAAGGAAATGGCAACCCACTCCAGTGTTCTTGCCTGGAGAATCCCAGGGACTGGGGAGCCTGGTGGGCTGCCATCTATGGGGTTGCACAGAGTCAGACACGACTGAAGTGACTTAGCAGCAGTAGCAGCAGCAGATATTCCCAACCCAAAACAACTAAAAGATTTTACAGCAAGAAACATTACTTACTCAAAACACATTGCTTTTCATAAGAATATGCTCAGATGCTTAGTTGTGTGTGACTCTTTGAGACCCCATGGACTGTAGCCCACCAGGCTCCTCTGTCCATGGCATTTCCCAGGCAAGAATACTGGAATGGATTGCCATTTCCTTGTCCAGGGTAGGACACACTCCTCTGCGTGCAATAAAGCAAAAATATAAGGAAAAGATGATATACTAAAACCCAAGATGTTACCATTTTTAGCATATATTACCACCTTTATGCTTATTTCTTTTGTGTCCTGACTGGGACAAGAAAACTCCCCCACCTGACCTGGAGGAGGCACTGATGATGGAAGCTTGATATCTACTCAAGAAAGAAGAAGAAAGTGGGCTCCTCCTCCTCCCTACTTTTCCTTTGATTATAAAACTGTAGCTAACTAAGTTCTTCACCTGGCATCTTCTTGCCCACCCATGTGTAAGCCTCACAAGGGTCCTATTCTAATAAATCACTTCTTATCTATCACTTAGCCTCTGACTGAATTCTACCTGTGCTGAAACAGAAAGAACCGAATCTCCTCAGAGCTCTCAAGAGGGCTTTCTGCAATTTCGCTACCTTAGAGCCACCACCAGTGGCAGCTCCTGAAAGCACCATGCCTCTAGGTCAGACTATGCCAAGAAATGAATTCCCTGTGGAGTCTCTTTCTTTATGCCATCTTATTCTCAATGGAAGCCTGAAGCTGCAAAAGTGTTAGTCACTCAGTCATGTCTGTGACCCCATGGACTGTAGCCCGCCAGGCTCCTGTGTCCATGGAATTCTCCAGGCAAGAATACTGGAGTGGGTAGCCATGCCCTTCTCAGGGGATCTTCCTGACCCAGGAATCGAACCCTGGTCTCTCACATTGCAGGAAGATTCTTTACCATCTGAGAAGCCTGATGCTGTAGGTACGTGTTGTTGATGCATCCTGGAACACCTAAGACATGACCTAGGCTGGAAAATTGAGTTGACTTCTACCTTGGCTTGGAGTGGTAGGACGCGTGATGTGGGGATTGCCTCAACTATAGTTATGATGTTGAGAAGATGCTGGATGGCAGTAAATACGTTCCCAAGATGCTTACATTATAAATACACAATGTATGCAAAGCTTTATATGCACTATGAAATCCCTTTTTGCAAAGCAAATTATATATGCATGCAGAGAAATAAAGGCTAAAGAATAAAACTCGAGATAGTAATATTGGATGTGGGAGACACTGGCAAATAGAATTTGATGTGTTTTTTTTAATATACATATTATGTTCATATACCTGTGCTTTCTGAATTCTCCACAATACATATGTATAATTTATCCAAAAAAACCTAGAAGTTGATACCCACAAAATCATTCTATAGCCAGTGTAATTACAATGTCTGATTTAGAATTGAAAGGAATAGGAGAATGTTTAAAGTTCTTCTTTCTTCATATGAGAAAACTGAAGACAAGCGAGGGTGAAGAGGCTTAAACAAGGCCATATGCTTGGAAGAAAATGAAGCCAGTCCAGAAATCAGTATTTATGAGACTTTAAGATGAGGGGCTTTTCCCTTTCCACTTGAGTATTTGTATTTTATGTATGACAACTTGTTAAAATTATAAAGTGTGGTTGATTTTTACTTTATGGCTAGTTCAGTTCAGTCACTACATGGAAATTTCCAGTAATTTTGGACGTAGCATGAGAGTCCTTTTTAGGTCAAGAAGGGAATGCAGTCTCAGCTAACCCAGTCTCTTTGTCTTGTCAGTTAGGGCAACTTTTGAGTCCCACTTGGATTCAATTTTCCCAGTTGTGGGATGTAAACTCAAAACACTAATGCCCCTTTGAAAAGCATTTTGAAATAAGTTTATGAAAAGAACTATGAGCCTGGAATTGCTTCAAATCAGGATGGTTACTAGCTTGGAAAGATGAGTTTAATTTACTTTGTGAATTACAAAGAAAGAACATCTCTTTTGAGTTGCAAAATGTATCAGAATTACCATTTCTTGGAGAGAGAAATCTTTTTGTAAAGGGCTAAGTTTGGGGGAGTTAAGGGGAGAGGAACAAGAAGGTCATCCTCTTCTTTGTGTTAATTAGCCTCCCAATGGTTGGGGCCAGAGTAATTTTGTTCTTCACAGTACAAGGCCAACATTTAAACTGTAACTTAGAGCTCAGTGAAAGCTGACTCAGTGAAGGTGTAGACGTAGGTTATCATTTTTTTAATTTTTTAAAAATTATTTTCATTGTGATAAAAGTCGCATAATATAAACATTCTATTTGCAATGGCACCGCACTCCAGTACTCTTGCCTGAGAAATCCCATGGATGGAGGAGCCTGGTAGGCTGCAGTCCATGGGGTCGCTACGAGTCGGACACGACTGAGCGACTTCATTTTCACTTTTGTGCATTGGAGAAGGAAATGGCAACCCACTCCAGTGTTCTTGCCTGGAGAATCCCAGGGACTGGGGAGCCTGGTGGGCTGCCATCTATGGGGTCGCACAGAGTCGGACACGACTGAAGCAACTTAGCAATAGCAGTAGCAATGTATATTGGAATGCATTTTTAAGGTTAAGTCCTAAGGTACAGATTGTACCTTCCTTTTTTTCCCCCTGTGCTAGGCTATCTTTATATTTCATCTTCATAATTATTATAACCTCTGATCTAATGCTTGGTGTTTTCCTGGCTTTGCATGAGGTGTTTTACACACCTTATTTCTGTCTTGTATATCCTTTGGAGAAAAACTTAGAAATTGACTAGAAGCAATGATTCTGTCTGGAAAAGCCATCCCCAGCTGGATCTACAGTCTCCTCAGCAGTCACTTTATAAAACAGGAGCCCAGGAGCCTGTCTTCTGGTCACTGAAAATCGAGCCAGTGTGGACATCTTACTGAAATGGGAGCATTTTGATTTTTTCTTCCATGACTTTGTCAATGAAGTTAAGACTGTTAATAAGTCTCTGTTGGTAACTAGAAGAGTGACATGCCAACTCCAGAATTGTGAGTCTCTAGAAAAAGGGAAATGAATGTGAAGCAAGTTCAGAAAAAGGCAAACAGATCAAAAGTAAAACTTTGATGTTTATCCCCAGTATCTGTTTTTATTTAAAAACCAGTTTCAAACCCCTGAATTCTAAGGCTGTCCTCTTTGCTTAAGCTAACTAGAATTGCTTATTGGTTTTTGAAAGATAGAATTTAGGATCTTGGCTATTATATGGCATAAATACAGTTTGTACATGCATACCTACATACACAAGAACATGTTCTCTCTTATTTTCACAACGTATCCAAAAGCGGATATTATCATTCCCATCTTGAGCCCACAGCCCCAGAGAGGGGAAACAATTTTCCCAAAACAGTCTACTTAGATTAGTTAGAGCTGGTTATTTGATCTGAGGCTGGAATAGCTTAAAATCCTGTGATCTTCCTTGTCTCTGTATCATTCCACGTCTAGAGGTATTCATCCTTTAAACATGCATGTAAGGAGATCCTGTTAAGTCCCAGGCACTGTGTTTCTGCCGCTTCACCGTGGCTGCCAAATAGTTGTAGGTATTTACAAGGCACTGTATCCGTATGTGTCCATGTAGACTGCCAAAGGCAGGATGCTCAGTTCAAGATTAAGGAGTAATCTCTGAGATTCATTATTCATACATACTCTCAGTAAAGATAAAATTAAGGAGAGATCAGCATTCAAAAGACGTAGGAGGTGTTGGAGGCTTTTGGAATTACTAAAATCTTTCAATATTAAGCACTGACTGAGCTACTGTGTATGTTTCAACTGGATCAAATGCCACCTGGTGGGATTTTGTCCCTGGTCTGCAGTCGGAATATATCTGATATCGTCAGTGGACTGGTAATGTGCACCTGTTATTACAGTTTCTTTCTTTTTTTTTTCTAAATGGACTCCTGAAAGAGATTTGATGAGTTGATGATCCAATAAGGTCTCAAACTTCCTAATAAATCCAAAGAAAACACATAACTTTCTCAAGGTCACAGAGCCAGTTGGTTGCAGAGATGGGGCTTCCTAGCTAAGAGTGCACTGTCAACAGAAACCATTTAAAATAATTTGTATAATATTTCTTCTGATTCCTCCAAATAATAACACATCAATTAGATTCATGTCAGATCCATTATGTGTTCTACCCCCTCAATCTGTCATTCTCTGAATTAATGAAATGTAAAATGGGAAAATTACAGGTTTTTATAGTTAGAATCTATAATGCTTAGGGTACACTATAAAAGGCCCTATATTAATTATGTATGTTCTGGCTTATTATATAATTCTACCTTCCTGTATTAGGACTAAAAATTTCTCTAAATACTATGCATTTAAAAAAATAATATTCTCAAATGTAATTATATTCTTTAAAAAATCACAAGTCTATGTCAAAGCACCTCAGCTTTTTATAAAATGTATCCTTCTATCATTTGTAACAAATAAAATATAAAATATAAACATTATGGTTGAGAACTTCGGAAATGGAAATTATTCATTAATCCCAGGAAAGCATCTGTGCATTAACATCACAATGATTTTAAATAATAATAACAGCAGTAGTTAATACTTCAATTCAGTCAGTTCAGTTCAGTCACTCAGTTGTGTCTGACTCTGCGACCCCATGGACTGCAGCACACCAGTCTTCCCCAACTCCCAGAGCTTGCTCAGACTCAAATGCACTGAGTCAGTGATGCCATCCAGCCATCTCATCCTCTGTCGTCCCCTTCTCCTCCTGCCCTCAACCTTTCCCAGCATCAGGGTCTTTTCCAATGAGACAGTTCTTCGCATCAGGTGGCCAAAGTGTTGGAGTTTCAGCTTCAGCATCAGTCCTTCCAGTGAACATTCAGACTACTTATTGAGACTGGGTGGTGCTCTGAATGTTTTACACACATTAACTTAATCTTCACAACCACCTGTTCGCTTGTGTGTATGCTAAGTCATTTCAGTCATGTCTGATTCTTTGTGACCTTATGGACTGTAGCCTGCGAGGTTCCTCTGTCCATGGGATTTTCCAGGCAAGAACACTTGAATGGGTTGCTTTGCCCTCCTCCATGGGATCTGCTTGACTCAGGGATCAAACCCTCATCTCTTACGTCTCTTGCACTGGCAGGCAGGTTCTTTACCACTGGAACTACCTTCACTTGTGAGGTATTCCTATTAGGACCTCATTTAACAAATAAGGAAGATGAGGCATAGAGATTATTATGTGATTAGCTCTCCTATTTCTCAGTTACTGAATGCTTCCAAGGTAAGAAAGGAATTAGATGTGGCTGCAAATGGCAAAATTTTGTTCTTCAGTGGCTCTACATTGCATATACGGTAGAATCCCAACACCACTGATGTCTCAGAAGGTCCTCTGTAACTTGATCCCTGCCTGTATGTCTAGCCTTAATTTCTTCGCTCTCTCACTTGTATCTTATACTCCAGATACAGCAAATGCTTTAGTATTCCCTAGTCATGCAGTGGCTTTGCTTATCTAAGTGTCTTTGTATGTACCATCTTTTTGGAATTCAGTGAGGAGATCCAATAAATTACAATCTTCTTGCCTGCCAGAGTTCAGCTTCAACATAGGGATAAACACAAAGTAAGATAGGTAGGGAGCAAATCTCACCTTCACCCTGACGATGTTTATATATTAGAATATGCCGTATATTCTGTAAGGCAAGTGGGCCTCCTGAAACTCTCAAATAGACAGACTTATACAATCTTCCAATCAAAGACAGTTTGAGAAAACTGAAGCTTCATCACACATTCATCTTACTGTATGGCGCAGATAGAGAACACCCGCTCTCCTAGGGCAGGCTAATGCCCCAATGAGAAGAGAAAGGACAGAGGCCCATTCTTCCCCCGCAAACTGCAACAGGTTGAGGGGCTTTTGCTCTCCAATAGGGAAGTTAGTGACACAGCAGAGAGAGGCCAAGAGTGGCTTGCAAGTGGAGCTCCTCCAAACGGGGCATATTTTTAAGTGAATAATGAATATATGTCAACCGTGAGGTGAATTCCTCAGGAGTTTTTCAACTTTAAGTGGAAAGGAAAAAAGCACCTCCATAGAAATGGCAACCCACTCCAGTATTCTTGCCTGGAGAATCCCAGGGACAGGGGAGCCTGGTGGGCTGCCATCTATGGGGTCTCACAGAGCCGGACATGACTGAAGCGACTTAGCAGCAGCAGCAGCCACAGAATAGAACTGAGTAGCTCACACAAATGAAAAGCATGGATGGAATTTTCTTTGCATGCAGCTGAGTCCAGATACTTGGTGCCATAGCACTGGGTCTGTCTTTGTCTCTGCTTTCCTCTCTCTCAATTCCAGTCTCAGGCAGAATCTTTCCTTGTTTGTGGTCTGATATTAAGATGGCCATCAGCATCTCGTAACTATCTGACAAGCTCAGCTATCCTGATGAAAAGAGAGCTTCGCTTTCCCAACAATTCTAGTGAAAGGCTTGGGTTGAACGCACTGGATAATATAGACCAGGGAAGTAAAATAAATACGTACTTTTTTGTCTAGACATGATCAATCATGCACACCCTCCACCACTATCAGAACTGGGTCAAAGCCCCGGTTAAATGAAGGGCTAAGATGTGTGAAGGATGTTTCAGAAAGAACAGCATCTATACAGAGCAGACAGAACGTCTCCACACATGTATGGTTCCATAGGTGAGTGGAGAGATGAACCAAGGTAGACAGGTTGTTTAGCAGCAATGGTGATGCTGAGTCTTGGCAAAATAGTCTTTTCTCCATTATGCTTATTGTTAAATTAGACTGTTCCATGAGTCTATTACAACCAGCCACGTGACTATATTCATTTTTCGTTAGCCTAGAAATCAGACTTTCTTGAAATAGGTGAATTGGGAAATCTCTTTGCTATACAGAAAATATTGTTGCTGTGACAATCGATGCAATAGAGGTCTGTTGGAAATGAGTCAGGAAGTAAATGAAAGAAAGAGTCACCCCAGGCTCTGTTGTCATATGAGTGGAGTGTACACTCAGCTATGAATTTTTCTACTTTTTCTCCTGGAGTCAATCTTTCTCTCTCTCTTTCTCTCTCTCTCTCTCACACACACACACACATACACTCTCTCTCTCTTTTTCTCTTTTAAATATGCCAAACCATCATACAACTGATGAAACAAAAAATAAATATGCCAGCTTCCATCCAACAGAAATGAAAATACCTCCAAAATTTCCACTTAATGGAATGTGTCAGATTGTATTGACTCCCTTGTGAAAGAAAAATTGCCATATTACTCATTCTGATTTGAAATATCATATTTAGAGGTGTCCATGATACGTGATAATCAGCAAAAGCGGACCCTTTTTGCTCTGCTGCACACTGGCAGGAACGGCTGTTACAGCTTTGCCAAGGGCCCGCTTGTGTTCATGCCAATATGGCCTAATTTTATTTTCCTCACTGTCTCTGGCTCTCTCTCTCTTTTTAATGTTTGAAAAATACAATAGAATTGTCTTCTCAGCATGGGGATATCTGCATGTGTTAAAATTACATTTTCTATTTTAAACTCGCTCTTTTTAATTTAAAAAGACTTGATAGAACATGCAGTCTCTTTTCCCCCTTCCTACAGAACAGGGAATATACAGACCCGAGATCTTCAGAGGTAAAAGCCAACCTGTAGGGAAACAAACACATAATTAAGCAAACAAGCAAAAACAACAAAAAAATAAAACATGTAGAAGTCTGGCTCAATTTATTTGAGTTGAAATCTCTCAAGATTTCATATGAAGAGCTGTAACACAAAGGAATTAGGACAAAAAATAGAATATTCTTACCTGGAAATTATTAGGCAAAGCGTCAACTTCCCTTTACATCAGTTTCCTGGAAGATATTAAAATGGTTTCTCGGGACTTCCCTTGTGGTCCAGCGGTTAAGACTCTGCACTTCCCATGCAAGGGACACAGGTTTGATCCCTGGTTGGGGAACTAAGATCCCCGCATGCCATGTGGTATGACCGAATTTTAAAAAAAAGAAAAAAAAAACTGGTTTCTCAATTATTGATACTTACATGCAATATATACTGCATGAAAAATAATGACAGTAACATTTACTTTCATATGAGACAATATGCTTAGAATATGAATACAGACACATAGAACTCCCAGGCCAAACTCAAAGTGGATTTATTTAGTGGGTACTTGGCAACCCCCTCCAGTATTCTTGCCTGGAAAATCCCACAGACAGAGGTGCCTGGTGGGCTATATACAGTCCATGGAGTCGCAAAGAACTGGACATGACTGAGCAACTGAGCATGCATGCAATCCTCAAAAATCATAAACCACTCTACCTGCTGTGAGGTTCAGATGGGCTATTAGCTCCACTTTGCAGATGAGAAAACTGGCACGGCTTTACTTCACCGCGACAGATGCTGTGGCTGCACCACTGGGAGCCTCCTGAGTCCCCTCCCCCAAAGGAATCTTCCTTGCCACAGTTTACCCCACATTCCCACAGATCAGTCATCTTTCTCTGACTAGCTGTTGGGAGACTATAATGATCTGCTCCTCCCCCAGCGGATTTGGGGCATCACTGAAAGGCTGCCTTGGCTCCAAAATTCCCCAAGGGATTAGAAGGGCCTTTGTTGTAATCACTGTCCTGTTTAACTCCTCCCTTTGCCCAATCTTATTTCCATTCCCAGCATGGGTATTGATCAAGAGTACTCCTCAGTAAACATTCATACAAATCTGTGTCTCATAGTGTGCTTCTGGAGACCCTAGTCAAAGGCAGGCACCCAGAAGAGAGTGTCAGTTAAGTGACTGATATGACAGGTATTTACCAGAGACAACATGGATCATTCTGCAGCGTCAATTAAACAAAAGAAAGAAAGAAAAAAAAAAAGAAATGTTAAGGTGTTGCCTTCTTATGGGGATGCTTAACGCATTGCTGGGTATACATAGTTGCCTGTATGTCTTGCCTCATCAATTCATCTTTAGCGGTCTTATCCACGGTATATGATACATATGCATGTAGCAGAAAGCCAGCCCTGCCCCAAATGCTGTTGGTTCACTGTAAGTAGAGCCCATGATTTTATTGGTCTTTCCTTGTGTGTTATGCAGTGTATAATGAGGGACTGTGTGGTCGTCAGTGCCTGAATGCCACTTGCAGTAATAGAAATGCCTTCTGGGGAAATAAGATTGTTGCCAGGACTAGAATATGGAAGCAAACTTGAAATTATTTCACTGCTATTTCAGAATGGTTGGGAAAAAAAAAAAACAAACAGGAAAAGGCAGCAAGACTATTTTCAAGGACTGCCAACCACATTGAGGCATTTGAATGAAAATTCCTCTATAGCTTTCTATGACCTACTAAATAGAAATATGGAATTTTTAGGTTGGCATGTCAGCCTCTGGTCAATCTAGCACTGAATTACCTTTTACATTCTCACAGCAACCTTCGTGAACACATCATATTTTTGCCAATGTGGGTTTAGCTTTTCCCTAAGCAAAAATAAAAACAAATATGTGAAATAAATAAAAAAATCAGATGTCCTGATCCATATAGTGTAAACCCTCACCAGTGGTCTTTTCTTGCTGATTATAACCCCAATTCTGGACAAAACAAAGATAAAACTTAAAAAAAATGTGTATACTCTGAAAATTAAACAGAGGAAGGCAGATTGGGGAAGAAGGTCAAAAATTGAAGAAAACAGGTGAACTTCCTTCACCTGAAAACAGGTGAACTTCCTTCACGTTTTTTCCAATTTTTTTTTCTCAATTGGAGTTATGGTAGTAGTGATGAAAGCAGTAAAATTTTAGGAAAAAAAGTCTCCTTTTTTTTTGCCAGAGGCACAAGACAAGTTGTTCCTAAAACCTGAAGAATATGAGTGTTTATCAGTGAGAAGGAATATGGAAAATGATACCTCCTAATGTGTGTTTGAACCCATGCTAGTCCTGACCTCTGAATGCAAATTAGCAATGGTTCTTAGGTCACCAATATCATTGCCTATTAAAGAACAAAAGATAATGCAACTGTATTAAAATTAAAATGTATGCTCTGTGAATGAAGAGAGTGAAAAGCCAAGCTGTAGACCAGGAGAAAATGTTTTGAAATTGCATATCTGAAAAATAAAATTGTATCTAAAACATATACAGAATACTCAAAATCCAATAATAAGAAAACAACACAAGTTTACAAAATAGGCAGAGAAACTATTTGAGTACTTCACGAAAGAAGATATTTTTTGGTAAATAAGCAAGTTGAAAGATACTCAGCATCATTAGTAGATGGTTTCATTTCCTAGGGCTGCCAGAGTGAATTAACACAAATTCTGGGTGGCTTAAGAGTGCTTCCCAGGTCATTCAGTGGTAAAGAATCCACCTGCCAAGCATGACACATAAGATCCCTGGGTCAAGAAGCTCCTCTGGAGAAGGAAATGGCAACCCACGCCAGTATTCTTGCCTGGGAAATCCCATGGACAGAGGAGCCTGGCAGGCTACAGTCCATGGGTTTGCAAAGAGTCGGACATGATTTAACGACTAAACAGTAGCAGCAGAGTGGCTTAAAACAACAGAAATTTATTGTCCCAGTCCTGGAGGCTTTAAGTACAAAGTCCAAGTATCAGCAGAACCTTGCTCCCATTGAAGGTGCTAGGGAAGAGTCTTTCATTGACTCTCCTACCTTCTTATGATTGCTGGAAATCCTTAGCCGTGACATCATCATGGTCACCTTTTTAACACTGATAGTACCAAGTTTCTGTGAGGATACAGAAATACTCAGACTTCTGTACATTGGCTGGATTGATGATGATACAAATGATACAGCCATGTGGAAAGTAATCTGACAGCATTTCATATAGATGAACGTATATTTAGCTGTCTATCTCACTCCTACATATTTACCTAAGAAAAATGAAAATTTATGTTTATACAAAAGTCTCTACACAAATGAACATTATTTGCAAATGAACATTATTCATAACTGTCCCAAAGCAGAAACAACCCAACTGTGCTTCTAGTGACTGGTGGATGAGCAAACTATGTTGTATCTATACAGTGGACTATTCAGTTCAGTTCAGCCACTTAGTTGTGTGACTCTTTGCGACCCCATGAACCGCAGCACGCCAGGCCTCCCTGTCCATCACCAACTCCCAGGGTCCACCCAAACCCATGTTCATCGAGTCGGTGATGCCATCCAACCATCTCATCGTCTGTCGTCCCCTTCTCCTGCCTCAACCTTTACCAGCATCAGAGTCTTTTCCAATGAGTCAGCTCTTCACATCAGGTGGCCAAAGTACTGGAGTTTCAGCTTTAACATCAGTCCTACCAACGAACACCCAGGACTGATTACCTTTAGGATGGACTGGTTGGATCTCCTTGCAGTCCAAGGGACTCTCAAGAGTCTTCTCCAACCCCACAGTTCAAAAGCATCAATTCTTTGGTGCTCAGCCTTCTCCAACTCTCACATCCATTCATGACCACTGGAAAAATCATGGGCTTGACTAGATGGACCTTCGTTGGCAAAGTAATATCTCTGCTTTTCAATATGCTGTCTGGGTTGGTCATAACTTTCCTTCCAAGGAGTAAGCATCTTTTAATTTCATGGCTGCAATCACCATCTGCAGTGATTTTGGAGCCAAGAACTATGCAATGGACTATTATTCAGCAGTAAAAAGGAGTGAACTTTTGATATACACAGCAATGCCGATGAAACTCATATGCATTATGCTAAATGAAAGATACCAGATTCTAAAGATAGCATACTGTGTGACCCCATTACTATGACATTCTGGAGAGATGAAGTTTGAGAAATAACAGTAGAAATCAACTCAGGGTTTGTATGGGTTGTAGGTGGTGGGAAGGGTGGACCGCAGCGGGGCACAGGGTAATGCTGGTGTCATCGAGTGGGTGTATATCTTGACTGTGGCGGTGGTTACCCTGTGTCAAACTTTGGAGAACTGTACAGAAAAATACTGAAGCTGGCCATATGTAAATGAAGACGATTCAACAAATAAAATAGCAACCTGGTGCCTGTTATGCATGGTATGTGTTTGGGACATAATGTTAGTTCCTGTCTTCTTCTCTCATGCCTAAAGTGCTTGCACTTATTGTTGTTTTCATTTGTTTGCTAATTGAAAATATTTACAGTTTTTAAGTTGATATATAGCTGTTTTGCAGTATTAAGTTTCTGCTGTACAGCAGTGAATCAGCCACACGTATACATACATTCCCTCTTCCTTGGCTTTCCAACCTATTCAGGTCAGTTTTTCTTTCTCTAGAGTGCTTTATCCTCTCCCCTAGCTCCACTCCTGGAAACTTGGTAAACTGCTTTTATTAGGACATTCTTGCTGTTGCCTCAGTTTCATTCTGCTGTGCTGTTTCCTGCTGCTGTGTTGTAGGCCTAAATCAAGTCTTGTTTGGCCTTCCAGACTTGCTGTCACAATAACTGAACATCTCTTGTAACCTAGAAATCAACTGGTGACTTCTCTGTCCTTGAAATTGATTTAAGTTCTCCATCCTACTTTTAAGTCCCATGACAGTCCTAAACCTTGTCATTTTCCAGGACAAGGTTATATCCTTGTGTTCACCAAGCTCCTGCTATCACCAGCCTGAGATAAGAAGTTCTGTCCTGAGATATAAAGTTGAACCCCTCATCAGGTGACCTATTCTTTGTTTCTCAGTCATATGCACCCACATGAAACATCTCTAAGTGAAGTGGGAAGGAAGAAACACTGATATTGCAAATTGGATGTTATTCATCCACATCATTAGATGCTTCGATGGCCCGTATCAGAGGTGAACTACAGCCACCCACAAATCTCCTGGTTGCTATCTCTTCTGTACTCTCAAAGCCCATCCTCTTTTCTCTCTTCCCACACCTCTCTCAGGAATATAATCAGTTTCTTTCCTGATCTCATTAAAAAAAAAAAAAAGCGCCTTGTCCATTAATTTTGTTTTCTTGGTTCTTGCTATTACCCAAGTCCTCACCATCTTCCCTCTACTCTGGGCATCTTCTCAAGACAATTTCCTGAAGTCAGGCTCTCCTTCAGAGGGCATTGTTAGGATAGTAAAATGCACTCTTTGTTACAGTCTATTACAGTTCTTATCACTAAATTATAAATACTCACCTTCTTTCTGTCACTATCCCGTGAAATCATCAAGGGTAGATTTCATCCCCTCCCACCCCACTCCCCCAAAGCTTAGCAAAGTGGTATCTACATAGGAAATATTTAACAAGCAAATGAAAGTGTCTTATCCAATTGGACTGCTAATACCATAGACTGAGTGGCTTATTGTAAAATAATAGAAAAATATATATATTACATACATACATACATATATATATGTGTGTGTGTATGTATATATATATATATATATATATATACATATATATATATATAGTCTCTACTAGGCATTCCCAGCTTAGAGATCCTAAAACCCTTGTAATTTTCTTTTTATTGGAGTATAATTGCTTTACAACGTCCTGTTAGTTTCTGCTGAACAACAAAGTGAGTCAGCTGTTGTATATTCATATATTCCCTCCCTGTTGGACCTCCCACCCACCCACTCCCCGCAATGAGAATACCAGGAGCATCCATTACCCTAATATTTGACCTTTGACCCTGTTTCTATTCAGGGCTTCTGAATGCTTTGGGATTCCTGGGTAATGGAATGTCTTATTCTAATGAGGCAACTCTTAGTGGGCTGATCTCCAGAGAGCTGAGCCATGACTAGAAGCTTGGAACTTTCAGCCCCACCACCATTCTACAGAGAAGGGGGAGGGACCAGAAATAGAGTAATAGTCAGCGTGGTGAAGAAGTGAAGTGAAGGGACACCCCTGGTGGCTTAGACAGTAAAGCATCTGTCTACAATGCCAAAGGCCTGGGTTCGATCCCTGGGTCAGGAAGATCCTCTGGAGAAGGAAATGGCAACCCACTCCAGCACTATCGCCTGGGTGAAACCTCCTAAAAGCCCAATAGCCTGGGATTTGGACAGCTCCCAAGTTGGTGAACACGTGGAGGTGCTAGAAGAACGGCCATCCCCCGTGCAAAGCCCGGTGTCCCTTCCCACATACCTTGACCTGCATATCTTTTCCATCTTGCTGTTTCTGATTTACAACTTTTTATCATAAATTGATAATCTAGTGAGATGTTTTCCTGAGTTTTGTGAGCCACTCAAGCAGATCAATCAATTAAACTCAAGGAAGTCTTCCAATTCAAGTCCAGATAACAACCTGGACTTGGAATTGTTGCCTGAGGCATGTATATGTGTGTGTGTGAGGGTGGGAGGCAGTCTTGTAGAATGGAACCCTTAACTTGTGGAATCTGATGCTATCTTCAGCTTCATAGTGTAGAGCTGCATTTAACTGTAGGACATCCAGCTCTTGTTGTGGGATTGATGTATGGAAATCTCCTGTGTGGGTGACAGAGGAGTCAGAAGTGAAAAGTTCTGTGAAAGTAGTATAGGAGAAATACTCGAGTATTTCTCCCTTTATGCTTATAAACTAAAAATGTCTATTTGTCATAGTTCTTTAGGCTGGGAAGTCTAAGATCAAGGCCCTGGGAGATTCAGTGTCTGGTGAGAGCCCACTTCTTGGTTACTGGATGGCTATCTTCTGTGTCCTCACATAGAAGTGATCAGAGAGCTCTGAGGGGCATTTTCCATCAGAGAACTAACTCTACTCATGACAGCTTCACCGTCATGGTCTAATGACCTCCCAGAGGCCATACCTTCAAATACTATTAGATCAGGGGTGAGTATTTCAACATATGGATTTGGTGAGATGGAGGGAGGAGCCAGGTGCACGAACATTTGTGGAGATTCCACATGCTGCGGAGCAGCTAAGCCCATATGCCACAGCTGCTGAGCCTGCGTGTTGCAGCTACTGTTGCCTACAGTCTCCAGGGCCCACAACTGATGAGCTCCTGTGCTGCAACTACAGAAGCCCACTCACCCCAGCGCCTGCGCTCTGCAACAAGAGAAGCCTCTGCAATGAGAAGCCCATGCACCGCAACTAGGAATTAGCCCCCGCTGTCCACAACTAGAGAAAGCCCGTATGTGGCCACAGAAGACCCAGTGTAGCCAAAAGTAAATGGATAAGTAAATATAGCAGTGTGTAATGTCACAGCACATTTTAACAGTTTTAAGTGCAAAGGATGCCACTTTGAAATTTGATATTTGGAAAAGGGGAAATATCAAAAATTGTCAGAGTTGATAAAGGTGGGAATTTGGGTTACTGAGAAATGATACTTGACTTCCTATTTAAAGTGGCAATGGGAGATTTTAAAGGTAAACATAACAGGTAACATGATTGTAAACAATCTTAGTACTCTTAATTGAGACGTCTTGCTGCTGCTGCTGCTGCTGCTGCTGCTAAGTCGCTTCAGTTGTGTCTGACTCTGTGAGACCCCATAGACGGCAGCCCACCAGGGTCCCCCATCCCTGGGATTCTCTAGGCAAGAATACTGGAGTGGGTTGCCATTTCCTTCTCCAGTGCATGAAAGTGAAAAGTCAAAGTGAAGTTGCTCTAATTATCTTCAAAAATCAAGGGAATGATAGTCAACATAAAGCACAGGGACTTTTATTTATACAGAAAGTTTTGCCGCCAAGGCAGACTGCTCAGAAGGTAAAGGAGAACATTTTAGAACCTCTTAGAGAGGCAAAAACTCTAAGGAAATGTAAACAGAGACTTTTTAGAAAATCATATAAATAAATCTTAGCTAAACGCATATAAATCAATAAAAATAACATTTCCATTTCATGTACCTTCTACAACTTTCTATATCCATCCAGGTTTTTTCTTAAACATTCCTTCTTTTCATTCTGGAAGAATAAGTCTTTTAAGTTTAAGACTTTCCTTTCTTTTTCACTTTAACAAAGACACATATCTTACAGTACAGTTTCTCAAAATGGCAAAAATGAACATATTCATTAGCAAATGCAAACATATACAGCCTCTCTGTACCATATAAATACAGGAGACTAAATGTACATAAATGTAAATTTATGCTCTGTAACTAAAGTTACAGTGTTCTTTCTTATTTCAAAATTATCCACTTATCTAATGAATATCCATTAAGTAGCTCATTTTAGTAGCAGTCCGAGATTTTAAATTACTTAAAGATCTTGGAAATTATCTTCAAAATTACATACTACAAAATATAATTAGTGTTGAAATAAAGTTCACCAGAATAATGATTCAATTTGGTTAAGCCCAAATTTAAATTTTTGTAATCTTAAACAGTAAGTAGAAATAATGCTAACATTTTGATTAGTAAATCTTTGTTTAGAAAGAACATGCTCAAGTGGAATAAAAATGTGTACTTGCATTTTACTGATAACGCTATTAACTCAGATGAAACAATTTTTTGTATTAAACCAAAATCACTAAACTAGTTTTGTTTGACAAAGTAGGCAAGCATGGATTCTTAAAATGTTTCTAAATTAGTTCCTATAAGAATATCTCTTTTTCCACATTGAAACTGAGATTCAACTTCTTTAATTTCTGAAACATGGGGAATGATCAATTATATGAATATTTATCTCTAAGCCAATTATAATAGAGCTTCTTTAATATAAGGGATTTAAAATTTAATTGATCGGTATTATCCAGAGGTATGAAAATATCACATATTTACATAAATAGAGATAAAGGCTTTTCTGACTTATAGACATGTAAGCAAATAGACAAAAAGCTTATACTGTAGTTTTAATTATAAAATTCAGCCGTAAGTTAAGCATAAGCAAAGTCCACAGGTCCATTTAAAATACCTGATCTCCTCTCAGTGGGTATGCTTTCTCACTTTATTTGAGCTCAAGATACAGACACAGAAAAGAAAAATATACCAGATTCTCTGTCCTCTTTTACCCAACAGAGACAAGATGTCTATAAACCATCAATCCGTTTATAGTGATCAGTAGATGGGTCAGAACAAATAGAAAGAAAAATCATCCAGGAAATTTATGGGAATCATGAGGAAGAATAGTGTTGAGCCTTAGCTCACTCAGAATGTGGTTGGCAGCGTGGTCCTTTGAAATTAGCCATTGCCCCAGAAAATGAAAGAATGGGATGGGGGTGCAGGGGTTCTTAACAATCGCTGCTTTCCAGAAGGACAGGGCTCAGGTGAACGTCAACATTGCTACAGCTCTTTTAAGTAGATCCTATGGTAACTCCACATTCTAGACAAGGAAACTGAAGCACAGAGAGAGGCTAAGTAACTTGCCCAAATTTACACTGCTGCTGTGAGCTAGAAGTGAAGTCTTACCCTAGAGGTTATGATCCCAGATAGTAGCTGCTTCTACGTTATACTCTAAGAGTTGACCACAAGGTTGAAGGCCTTTCTGCTAGTCCATCACTGTTTCCCCACAGAAGAGTACAAGTTTGGTGGATGGATAAATGAGACAGGAGAGAGTAAATCATAAACAGCAAAAGAAAGAGTGAGGCAGACAAATGAATACATAAAAGTGAAGAAGAAAAAAGAAAGTAAATGTTTCCCTTTCTCTGTTCTTGGAGTTATCCATTGTTCCTGCCTTCCCTTAGACACAAAGGGAAAAAGTCCTGACAGTTTTTTTCCAGTTATCAAATCACCCCAAGAAAAAAATATTTTTTTTATCATTTTAGTTGTTGTTCTTCAGTTGCTAAGTCATGTCTGACTCTTTGCGACCCTATGGTCTGCATGCTAGGTTTCCCGGTCCTTCACCATCTCTCAGAGTTTTCTCAAACCCATGTCCAGTGAGTTCAGTGGATGCCATCCAACCATCTCTTCCTCTGTCGCTTCCTTCTCCTCCTGCCTTCTGTCTTTCCCAACATCAGGGTCTTTCCCAATGAGTTGGCTCTTCATATCGGGGGCCAAAAAGTATTGGAGCTTCAGCTCTAGCATCAGTCCTTCCAATGAATATTCAGTTTATTTCCTTTAGGATTGACTGGTTTGATCTCCGTGCTGTCCAAGGGACTCTCAAGAGTCTTCTCCAGCACCAAAGTTTGAAAGCATCAATGCTTCAGCACTCAGCCTTCTTTATGGTCCATCTCTCATATCCATACTGGTAAAACCATAGCTTTGACTAGACAGACCTTGGTTGGTAAAGTGATGTCTCTGCTTTTTAATACATTGTTTGGTTTGTCATAGCTTTTCTTCCAAGGAGCAAGTGTCTTTTCATTTCATGGCTGCAGTCACCATCCTCAGTGATTTTGGAGCCCAAGGAAATGAAGTCTGTTACTCTTCACATATTTTACCCATCTATTTGCAGTGAAGTGATGGGACTGGATGCCATGATCTAAGGTCTTTGAATGTTGAGTCTTTTTTTTAAAATTTTTAAAAATTTATTTATTTTAATTGGAGGCTAATTACTTTACAATTTTGTAGTGGGTGTTGCCATACACTGACATGAATCAGCCATGGGTGTACATGTGTCCCCCCATCCCAAAACCCCCTCCCACCTCCCTCCCCATCCCGTCCCTCTGGGTTGTCCCCATGCACTGGCTTTGAGTGCCCTGTTGCATGCATTGAACTTGGACTGATCATCTGTTTCACATGTGGTAATATCCATGTTTCAGTGCTATTCTCTCAAATCATCCCTCCCCTTTCACCCTCATCAAGAGACTCTTTGGTTCCTTTTCACTTTCTGCAATACCTGCATTTAATCACTCTTGAGGATGGAAAATGTAAACAATCTAGCGTCATCACTAATGAAAACCAGAAATCATTGACCAACTTGGAAGTTTAATCACCTGTCTTCCTGCCAATAATTATTTGGTGTAACTACTGTTTCCTCCTTGATTTGAATCCCATTAAATGCAGACATTCTATCATATTCTGCTTTGCATCTTCATCACTTTACATAATACCTGAGACATAGTAGATATCCAATTAAATGTTTAATTAAAAAGTTATACCGGGATATAATTGATTAACAATTATATTAGTTGTAGGTGTATAGCAAAGTGATCCAGTTATACATATACATGTGTCTGTTCCTCTTCAAATTCTTTTCCTGTTTAGATTATTACAGAATGTGGAGTAGAATTCCCTGTGCTGTATAACAGGTCCTTATTTTTAAATATAGCAGTGTGTACATGTCAATCCCAAACAGGAAAAATAAAACTTTGTGAGACTACCTCTCTTTTTGAAATAGAAAATAAGAGTTAATTTCAGTTGATGTGATCTAAATATGATTAAAATAGTCTGCTACTATATATATATATATATATATATATACACACACATACATTATAACCTACAATAAAGTTTGCGATGACTTGCAATATGGGATCAAGATTTATACTTTAAATGGTGTTATAGACCATATAAGACACAAAAACATACATAGAAATTAAACTGAACTATCGATCTCAGCTATTCCTATATAGACAGAATTTTGTACACTGAATCAGAATAGAATCCATAAAAAGGATTCAGCTAACTTAAATAATATAGAAATATTATAATATTGAGGGTTTTTTTTTAAATGTTTACCACATTAGTTGAAAAAATGTTCAACGAATTATTCAAATAGCCTTCTTGGTTTTCTCAATACAGTGGAGTGGCCCTGCTTATGTTTAACCCCGGTCCATACCCCAGCTATTCACTGTGGCGCACGCAAGCTCCATCTCTTCAGTCGCGGCTGCCTCCTTGCAGTGCATGGACTGTAGCCCACCAGGCTTCCATGTCCATGGGATTGTCCAGGCAAGGATACTGGAGTAGGTAGCCATTTTATCCTCCAGGGGATCTTCCCAACCTAGGGATCGAGCCTCTGTCTCCTGTGGCTACTGCATTGGCGGGGAGATTTTTTTAAATCACTGAGCCACCCAAGAAGCTCATACACTGTGGTATTTATTTCTTTCAGATTTCTGAATTGGACTTCCTTTAGCTTTATCTTTACAGCTTACTTCAATGTGAGAATGACCCAGTAAAATAATTTGTATTTCATTCTTTGATGTAATAGTAATATTTTTAATGGTATTTGGTAGTATCTATAATCGTAGTTACAAAACTTTTATATGCATCATCATATTTGATTCCTATCATAAGCCTGTGATGCAAAAAGTTCATGTGGCTCTTGATAAGAAAATGGGAGAGAGAGAAAGTGAGTCTAATGCCTCACTAGGATCGGAGGAACTCTAGGAGACTTGACTTCTAGTTCAATGATTATATCAATATAATGACCCAGATGGCTTCTACTTGTACTTTTAAAAAGCTATATAATTAACAAGTCAGTTGCAGATTGTTCTGGCATAAAAAATATACCGTAACTTAGATAAAGGATGTCATTCATAACAAACAGAGGCTTAGCTATCCATACCCGGTGAGAGTGGGGAGTGTGGTGAGTCTTCCCTCATATTTTCTAAAAATTAAAACCCAAACTGTGTGAAAATCTCATATTCTAGCCTGTGACACTCCTTCTTATTCCTCTTCAGTCTAAAATGTTCCCAGAAACGATAATGCCCTTAGAATTTTTTGGGACAATTCAAAATGCCTTATACTCTTAGTGGACAATATAGAATAAAATGCTGATGAGAAAAATCTACCCTCTGGCTCTTAAGAATAATAAAAAAGTGACAACCATAGCACCAAAGATAGATATTGGAAGAAAATATTTTGGCAATAATCAGCTTTAGCGGATTTAGTAGTTAGATGGATCTTTCAGAATAAGCTGAGGACAAACAGTTGCCTAGCTAATTATGTGGACAAAAGATAGGCAGGTAAAGGATGTTCCAAACTCTTCTCCACAGCCACACCACAGGATGCACAAGGACACCAAATACGGGAGGACTTTTGGTCCCATCACAACCAAAATGCATTTCTTTTGAGGTAACTGAGTATAGACTTTGAGCCATTCAAGCCACCAGTGTCTTTTTGCAAGCACTAGTTTTTAAGCTGTAAAGAATGGACAGAATAATATAATATACCTGTTCTTCTGGAAACTGCTTTTGAAGGAGGGTTAGTGAATAAAAATGACAAAAATGATGAAGATCCTGGGTGATCACCCAAAATGGGTGGTCACAGTTTTTCACAAGAGTCTATTTTTATATAGGTGAGTGCAAGAGTTTGTGTAAGTGTGTGCAGAGACATAATTCAGCCTTCTTACATTTGAGAAAAGTATGTCCTTCCTAAAGTTTATCCTAAGGTTAAGTATTAGCATTTGCATTTTTATCAGTCAGTAGGACCATGCTATTTAAATTATTAAGGAACGAGTCAGAAGCATATGTAAATTGTAAGATGTATTTTTCATGGAAACATACTGAAACGGTTAAAATATTATTAATAATATTAAAGACCAAAAATCTTGCCACTTACCTTGTTTGCTACAATACCAACCTATGCCGAGTCAGAAGTAAGTTTACGAGAATCTCCAAAAGCTTGGCTATGATTTTAAGCTTTTGATGCCAAACCTTGTGGGAAAACTCCTAAGGTTTGGTAAGTATGACTGGAAGGGTGAGACCATGGATTTTTGTTGCTGTTGTTCAGTCACTAAGTCATGTCCGGCTCTTTGTGATCCCCAAGACTGTAGCTTGCCAGGCTTCCCTAACCTTCATATCTCCCAGAGTTTGCTCAAATTCGTGTTCATTGAGTTAGTGATGCTGTCTAACGAGCTGCCATCCCCTTCTTTTCCTTCAATCTTTCCCAGCATCAGGGTCTTTTCCAATGAGTTAGCTCTTCACATCAGGTGGCCAAAGTACTGAATTCAGTTTCAGGATTAGTCCCTCCAATGAATATGCATCAGTCCCATTATCTACTGCCGTTCCTTTGGCCAAAGGCCTAAATTAAATAAAGTTAAATGGTTTACTTCCCCCCTTCTTTATAATGAGGAGAAGCTACAAAAAAAAAAAAAAAAAAGGAACCCTACATTAAAAAAAAAAGTCAAGAAAAAGCAAGCATTTATCCCTAAGGCCTGGAAACAGCTAACTTAAGACAATCAACTAAGGAGAAAGACACCCATCATCAAGTGAGAAATATACACCCATGGCTTATTCATGCCAATGTATGGCAAAAACCACTACAATATTGTAAAATAATTAGCCTACAATTAAAGTAAATAAATTAATTTTTAAAAATTCAAGTGAGAAATAAACTTGACTCCAAAAGAAAATCTAAAAAGGAAAAGGAATGTAAAGACCAGAAATTTTAAGAAGTTTTCTGTATTGTTTAAAAGCTCAATCCCTAGTTTCCTAGATTCAGGTACACATATATTTTTTTTCTTGAAAAATAAAAGCAAAGACACCCTGGACTCTACTAGTTAGAGGCATTATTATTATTATTATTTCATTTTTTTTTTCTACTTCAATACTTAATTATTCCATAGAGCCAGTGAGTCTCTTTGTTCTTAGGTGTGTATTCTCATCAAATAAATTTAATTTACAATCGAATCCTGAAAGTCTGTCTAGTCAAGGCTATGGTTTTTCCCGTAGTCATGTATGGATGTAAGAGTTGGACTATAAAGAAAGCTGAGCACCAAAGAATTGATGCTTTTGAACTGTGGTGTTGGAGAAGACTCTTGAGAGTCCCTTGAGAGTCCCTTGGACTGCAAGGAGATCCAATCAGTCCATCCTAAATGAAATCAGTCCTCGGTGTTCATTGGAAGGTCTGATGTTGAAGCTGAAACTCCAATACTTTGGCCACTTCATGCGAAGAGCTGACTCATTTGAAAAGACCCTGATGCTGGGAATGATTGAGGGCAGGAGGAGAAGGGGACGACAGAGGATGAGATGGTTTGATGGCATCACCAACTCAATGGACATGGGTTTGGGTGGACTCTGGGAGTTGGTGATGGAGAGGGAGGCTTGGCATGCTGCGATGCAAGGGATCGCAAAGAATTGGACATGACTGAGTGACTGAACTGAACTGAGAATCCTGAAATACTTTAATCTACTTTCTTACAACTGTTGCCTCCCAAAGAAACCTGGGTTTTTGTTTGTTTTATCTTAATCTTAGAATTTGAAAACAGCTTTTTAAAAGTAGAAATGTGTTCTCAAAGCATCTGGAACCCTTCTTAGAGTAAGCCATCACCTTTATACCCCCTTTCTTTCTTATAGGAAGAAAACTATTAAAACAGTTTAGCAATTAGAATTTGAAGGGAGTAGAGGAAATTCAGAGTATACATGAGTAAATGCTTAATACCTAGTCTTCTACTCGGTGAATGGTGGATTCAAGCTGAATCTGATAAAGCAAAGGCAAATTTCTAGTTTCAGTAGAAATATTATATACACATTCCTTTGTAGAAGGTGTGGTCATCATTAACAAAGTAGCCAAATGTTTCTGGTTTTCTGCTTTTTATGAACATTTAGGAGAGTGCTTTTCCATCTCTTTGCTTGAGAAGACAACCTAGCTTCCCTGGTGGCTCAGAGGTTAAAGCGTTGGCCTGGAATGTGGGAGACCCGGGTTTGATCCCTGGGATGGGGAGATCCCCTGGAGTGGGAACTGGCAACACATTCCAGTACTCTTGCCTGGAGAATCCCATGGAGGGAGGAGCCTGGTAGGCTACAGTCCATGGGGTCGTGAAGAGTTGGACACTACTGAGTGACTTCACTTCACTTTTCCAGCTCTTTAAACTTAGGTGAGGAAATGTACCTCGTTTTTGTTTTTGTTTTAGAAATAGAATATGCATTATGTATAGGCTCAAATAGTAAAGAACCTATCTGCAATGCAGGAGAACCAGGTTCAATCCCTGGATTGGGAAGATCCCCTGGAGAAGGGAATGGGTACCCACTCCAGTGTTCTTGGCTGGGAAATCCCATGGTCAGAGAAGCCTGGTGGGCTATAGACCACGGGGCCACAAAGAATCAGACGTGACTGAAGTGACTTAGCATGAGAAGTAATATGGGTCACTTCTTGGTGGAAGCTTTTGAAGACAGTGCATTACTTGTGATAATTTCTTGATCATTTGAAATCAAGGTAAAGTTTTTGGGAGCTGAGACCCTGATTATTACAGTGTTATGTCCTTTTGCCAACCTGCAAAAAATGTATGGGGGAAAATGATCCTTAGACTAAAGATTCTTCTGATTCTAAGAAAGCTTAAAAGCAAGGAACCAAAAAAGCTCAAACTTCTTCCAAATAGCTGTGTTCCAGAACAAATGTCAAGAATAGTTAAAAAAACACATCCAACAAGATAACAGCTAAAAATTCCTGACATACTATCAAAATTGCCATCACACAGAAGCAGTAATCTACCAGACAGCAAGAGGAAAAACAATCAATTAAGTCTAGAAATAATCAAGATGAAAGACATAGTAGACAGTATTAAAAAACATATTTTGTATTTTCAAGAAAGTTGATAAAAACATAAGCATGACAGTGGGTGCTAAGGGTGATAACAAAAAAAAGTAGGACTCAAAATGAACTTCTATGGGTGAAAATTATAGTATGTGAGATAAAAGAATACACTACATGGGATTTAATAGCACATGTGATGCTACAGAAGAAAATGTTAATGTAGTCATCCCTCAGTTCCTGCAGGGAACTGTTTCCAGGAGCCCCCACAGATACAAAATCTGCAGTGCTCAAGTCCCTTATTTGAAGTGAAATCTAGCTGTGAATACAGTTGGCCCTCTGTATTCAAGGGTTTCACATTCACAGATTCAACCAACCGTAGAAACCCTGGGTCAGCGCTTGGTTGCATCTGCAGTTGTGAAACTTGTGGATACTGAGGGCAGATGGTACTTGGAGACTTAGCAATAGAAATAATCTAAATGAAACAAAAAATCTGGAAAGACAAAAGGATATCAGTGATGCAAGACAACATTAAAGTGGCAAGATGTCTAGATCAGTTCAGTTCAGTTGCTCAGTCATGTCCAACTCTTTGCAACCCCAAGAAACGCAGCACACCAGGCCTCCCTGTCCATCCCCAACTCCCGGAGTTCACCCAAACCAATGCTCATCAAGTCGGGGATGCCATCCAACCATCTCATCCTCTGTCGTCCCCTTCTCCTCCTGTCCTTAACCTTTCCCAGCATCAGGGTCTTTTCAAATGAGTCAGCTTTTTGCATAAGGTGGCCAAAGTATTGGAGTTTCAGCTTCAAAATCAGTCCTTCCAATGAACACCCAGGACTGATCTCCTTTAGGATGGACTGGTTGGATCTCCTTGCAGTCCAAGGGACTCTCAAGAGTCTTCTCCAACACCGCAGCTCAAAAGCATCAGTTCTTCTGTGCTCATCTTTCACATCCATATATGACCACTGGAAAAACCATAGCCTTGACTAGACGGACCTTTGTTGGCAAAGTAATGTCTCTGCTTTTAAATATGCCGTCTAGGTAGGTCATAACTTTCCTTCCAAGGAGTAAGCATCTTTTAATTTCATTAGACAAGCTGCCTAATAATCATGTAAATTGAGGGTACCAAAATGCAGGGGTTGGGGACAAATAAAAGTGCAAAGAAATGTAAGAAATGATAAGTTTATTCCATGTTGATGAAAATAATAAATTTAAAATTCAATAAGTCTAGTGAAACCTAAGTCATAGAAATCTGAAAAATTAAAAAAAAAATCTTAATGTATCCAGAGTAAAAAGAACCATTATGTATAGAGGGATAACAATAGTTAATTTTTTTTTTTTAAACCATGAAGGCAAGATGACAGTGGACCAAATTCTTTATCAGACATACAAAAGATGAAAAACTTCATCCCCAGCAGCTCCCAAATATGTTAAAGGAAGTTCTTCCAGCAGGAGGAAAATAATACCAGATGGAAATCTGTAACTACACACATGAATGAAGAGCACTGGGAATGGTAATTGCATGTAGGCAAATATATTTTATTTGCCTACAAAATATCTCTTATTTTTAAGTTCTATTAAAAGATCATGTGACTCTTTTGAAATAATAATATCACTGTATTGTTGAGTTTATAGCAACATAAGAGCAAAAACTATGATGTAATACTATAAAGTCCAGGAGAGAGGAAGTTATATAAAATGTTAGAGATTTATGGTATATCTGAAGTGAGATGATATCACTTGATGGTAGGCTCTGATAATTAAAAGTATATACTATAAAACCTGGAGAAGGTGATGGCACCCCAATCCAGTACTCTTGCCTGGCAAATCTCATGCGTGGAGGAGCCTGGTGGGCTGCAGTCCATGGGGTCGCTAGGAGCAGGACACGACTGAGCAACTTCACTTTTCACTTTCATGAATTGGAGAAGGAAATGGCAGCCTACTCCAGTGTTCTTGCCTGGAGAATCCCAGGGACGGGGGAGCCTGGTGGGCTGCTGTTTATGGGTCGCACAGAGTCGGACACGACTGAAGTGACTTAGAAGCAGCTGCAGCACTATAATACCTAAAGCACTGTGCCACCCTCAAAAGAGAAAATAAAACAAAATATAGAAAGTTAACAAATGGTACAAAAATGAAATTGTTAAAAGTATTTAATCCAAAAGAAGTTTAAAAAAAAGAAGTAAATGGAAACAAAGAAAAGAAGAAACCTGAAAAGCAGAAGTGGCAAGCCATAGTTGATTTTAATAAGATTTTATTCATAGTCCCAATAAACTTTTAATAGTTCAATAATTCCTGATTAAAAGTCAGATATTGTAAGATTGGGTGAACAAAAGCAAGACTTAGCTATATCTTGCCTGTAAAAGAAAACTGCATTAAGTATAAAGACACAAATAGGTCAAATGTTCAGTTCAGTTCAGTTCAGTTCAGTCACTCAGTTGTGTCCCACTCTTTGCGGACTCATGAATCGCAGCACGCCAGGCCTCCTTGTCCATCACCATCTCCCAGAGTTCACTCAGACTCACATCCATTGGGTCGGTGATGCCATCCAGCCATCTCATCCTCTGTTGTCCCCTTCTCCTCCTGCCCCCAATGCCTCCCAGCATCAGTCTTTTCCAATGAGTCAACTCTTCGCAAGAGGTGGCCAAAGTACTAGAGTTTCAGCTTGAGCATCATACTTTCCAAAGAAATCCCAGGGCTGATCACCTTCAGAATGGACTGGTTGGATCTCCTTGCAGTCCAAGGGACCCTCAAGAGTCTTCTCCAACACCACAGTTCAAAAGCATCAATTCTTGGGCGCTCAGCTTTCTTCACAGTCCAACTCTCACATCCATACATAACCACTGGAAAAACAATAGCCTTGACTAGACAGATCTTTGTTGGGAAAGTAATGTCTCTGCTTTTGAATATGCTATCTAGGTCGGTCATAACTTTTCTTCCAAGGAGTAAGTGTCTTTTAATTTCATGGCTGTAGTCACCATCTGTAGTGATTTTGAAGCCTAGAAAAATAAAGTCTGACACTGTTTCCACTGTTTCCCCATCTATTTCCCAAGAAGTGATGGGACCAGATGCCATGACCTTAGTTTTCTGAATGTTGAGTTTTAAGCCAACTTTTTCACTCTCCTCTTTCACTTTCATCAAGAGGCTTTTTAGTTCCTCTTCACTTTCTGCCATAAGGGTGGTGTCATCTGCATATCTGAGGTTATTGATATTTCTCCTGGCAATCTTGATTCCAGCTTGTGTTTCTTCCAGTCCAGCGTTTCTCATGATGTACTCTGCATAGAAGTTAAATAAGCAGGGTGACAATATACAGCCTTGATGTACTCCTTTTCCTATTTGGAACCAGTCTGTTGTTCCATGTCCAGTTCTAACTGTTGCTTCCTGACCTGCATGTAGGTTTCTCAAGTGGCAGGTCAGGTGGTCTGGTATTCCCATCTTTTTCAGAATTTTCCACAGTTTATTGTGATCCACACAGTCAAAGGCTTTGGCATAGTCAATACAGCAGAAATATATGTTTTTCTGGAACTCTCTTGCTTTTTCCATGATCCAGCAGATGTTGGCAATTTGATCTTTGGTTCCTCTGCCTTTTCTAAAACCAGCTTGAACGTCAGGGAGTTCACGGTTCACATATTGCTGAAGCCTGGCTTGGAGAATTTTGAGCATTACTTCACTAGCATGTGAGATGAGTGCCATTGTGCAGTAGTTTGAGCATTCTTTGGCATTGTCTTTCTTTGGGGTTGGAATGAAAACTGACCTTTTCCAGTCCTGTGGCCACTGCTGAGTTTTCCAAATTTGCTGATATATTGAGTGCAGCACTTTCACAGCATCATCTTTCAGGATTTGAAATAGCACAACTGGAATTCCATCACTTCCATGAACTTTGTTCATAGTGATGCTTTCTAAGGCCCACTTGACCTCACATTCCAGAACATCTGACTCTAGGTGAGTGATCATATCATCATGATTATCTTGATCGTGAAGATCTTTTTTGTACAGTTCTTCGGTGTATTCTTGCCACATCTTCTTAATATCTTCTGCTTCTGTTAGGACCATACCATTTCTGTCCTTTATTGAGCCCATGTAAAGGAGGCAAAAAGAGATATGGTACTAACACTAACCCAAAGAAAGCTGTAGTGGATATCTTTGTGTCAGCTAAAGTAGATTCTATTTAAAAAAAAAAAAAAAGAGAGAGAGAGAGAGAGACTATTACCAGGAACAAAGGGATCATTTCATAAGTATAAAGAGTTAAAACATCAGAGGGCTTATTAAATCTTCAATATCTATGTACCTAGTAATGAAGTTTCAAAATACACAAAGTAAAAACAGATTCACTTGATAAATAAACCCATACTTAAAATGAAGAATTACAATAATGTAATGCTGCTGCTAAGTCACTTCAGTTGTGTCGGACTCTGTGCGACCCCATAGACGGCAGCCCACCAGGCTCCGCCATCCCTGGGATTCTCCAGGCAAGAACACTGGAGTGGGTTGCCATTTCCTTCTCCAGTGCATGAAAGTGAAAAGTGAAAGTGTAGTCACTTAGTCGTGTCCAGCTCTTCATGACTCCATGGATTGCAGCCCACCAGGCTTCTCCGTCCATGGGATTTTCCAGGCAAGAATACTGGAGTGGGGTGCCATTGCCTTCTCCAAAAATGATGTAATAAGTAGACACCTAATAAAATAAGTAGACAAAATGTGTATAAGTATAAGTAAACTGAACACCATCATCACACTAATTATTCATAATTCATTCAGCAACAATAGAACCTGCATTATTTTTAAAAGCACACAAAACATTTGCCAAATTAGGCCATAAAACAAGTTTACAAGTGTAACAGAATGCAAATTAAAGAATGTTTTCTGATCACAGTAGAGTTAATAATAGAAATTGACAACAGAAAGATATATGGAAATTCCTCAAATAATAGAAAACTAAATAGCACACAAATAAACTAACATTAAAGAAGAAACGAAAAGCAAAATTAAAAGCTATTTTTAACAGAATGAAAATGAAAACACACATTAGAATTTGTGAAATGCAGCCTAAGGTGATTTTAGAGGCCAATTTATTACAGTAAATGCTTGCAGTAGAAAAGAATGATATTAAATCCATGGCCTATGCTTGTATTTTAATAAAGTAGAAAGGAGCCAATGGAAACCAAAATACACACACACACACACACACACACACACACACACACACACATATAATAAAGAGCAGAAATCAGTAAAGTAAAAAATCAGTTGAACAAAAAGCTGGTTCTTTGAGAAGATCAATAAAATTGGTAGACCTTCAGCCAGACTGATAAAAAAAAAAGAGTGAATACACAAATTTTCAGTATCAGATATGTGTGAGACCCCATGGACTGTGACCTGCCAGGCTCCTCTGTCCATGGGATTCTCCAGTCAAGAATATGGGAGTGGGTTGCCAGTCCCCCCTCCAGGGGATCTTCCTGACCCAGGGGTAGAGGCTGGGTTTCCCACATTGCAGGCAAATTCTTTACCATGTTGAGCCACCAGGCAAGCGCTGAGAGCGGAGAGGATCACTAGAGCTCATACAGATATTAAAAAGGATAATAAGGAATTATTACAAAGTAATGAAGAACTAATAAGCAAAAATTTAATGGTACCACAAATAGCAAGTGATCTATACATAGGCTATCTTTAGTTTATTTAAGACTGAGGTTGAAAGGAAGAACAAGGATCAGTTTTATGTTAAGTTCCTGAATCGTTATGGCTACGTATTGCTACGTGTTGCTACGACAGCAAAATATTATCTAGTACCTGAAGTTCGGAGGGAGCTGTGTTAGGCTCTCTTTAGGGAACAAAATGACAAAAAAAGAATTCCTTTGAAGTTGTATACTATGTAAGTGAAATAGTAAAGTATTAAGTGTTAAGTGACATGGGTCAATTACCTATTTGCTGGATTGAGGAGACGGAGTAATTATAAACGTCCTGGCAAACCTCTGGGAGAATTTGATCCAAATAGCACAGCGTTTATGTTATGTTTCTATAAGCTTGCAATTTCTGGATATAAAAAAGAAGGTTAAATAGTTTGAGAAATAAAATTATGTCCAATTCTTTTGTGTATGTGCTAAGTTGCTTTGGTCATGTCCAACTCAGTAAATATGTCAAGAGATGAAATAATAGAATGTAATCAAATAATAGAACATAATGTATTAGGCACATAAGTTAATTCAGAACATCTGGATTGCAAGCAAGCCAATTTTACCAAGGAGGGAACACATCCTAAATTAAGTTCCTATTCTTATGCTTATGTGATGGCATATGATGTAGGGAGCAAACAAAACACAGTGACAGGCTGTAAGTAATCTGTGCTTAAAAGAAGCAGGAACAGTGATGTTTTCACATAGGAATTCTAAGAGGGATTTGCTCTCAGTAATGCTGGTGAGATCCTTTCATGCATGCATGCTCACGCTCAGTCACATCTGACTCTCTGCAACCCCATGGGTCCCAGTCCGCCAGGTTCCTCCATCCATCGGACTTCCCAGGCAAGAATCACTGGAATGGGTTGCCATTTCCTCCTCCAGGGGATCTTCTTGACCCAAGGATCAAATCCAAGTCTCCTGCTTCTCCTGCATTGGCAGGTGGATTCTTTACCACTGAGTCCCCTGGGACATCCCCAAGATCCTTTCATACTCAGCTCAGTTCAGTCACTCAGTTGTGTCCGACTCTGCGACTCCATGAATTGCAGCACCCCAGGCTTCCCTGTCCATCACCAACTCCCAGAGTTTACCCAAACTGATGTCCATTGAGTCGGTGATGCCATCCAGCCATCTCATCTTCTGTCATCCCCTTCTCCTCCTGCCCCCAATCCTTCCCAGTATCAGAGTCTTTTCCAATGAGTCAACTCTTTGCATGAGGTGGCTAAAGTATTGGAGTTTCAGCTTCAGCATCAGTCCTTCAAATGAACACCCAGGACTGATCTCCTTTACGATGGACTGGTTGGATCTCCTTGCAGTCCAAGGGACTCTCAAGAGTCTTCTCCAACACCACAGTTCAAAAGCATCAATTCTTCAGTGCTCAGCTTTCTTCACAGTCCAACTCTCACATCCATACATGACCACTGGAAAAACCATAGCCTTGACTAGACGGACCTTTGTTGGCAAAGTAATGTCTCTGTTTTTGAATATGCTGTCTAGGTTGGTCATAACTTTCCTTCCAAGGAGTAAGTGTCTTTTAATTTCATGGCTGCAATCACCATCTGCAGTGATTTTGGAGCCCCCCAAAATAAAGTCAGCCATTGTTTCCACTGTTTCCCCATCTATTTGCCATGAAGTGATGGGACCAGATGCCATGATCTTAGTTTTTTGAATGTTGAGCTTTAAGCCAACTTTTTCACTCTCCTCTTTCACTTTACTGACTCCTTAAAAAAATAAAATTTATGCATATTAAAGTCACACGTTTACTTACTGTACATGGTAGCTGTTGACTTACTATCCCAGATCAACTCTGACAATTTAGAATTTTCCCCTAAGGAAGATTTAGGTGCATTTCTTCCCCCTTAATCCAAACATCCTGTCCAGAAGTCCCAAATTACTGGGCACATTTTTAAAAAATGAGGTATTCTAGTGCTGTCGGCTACTACTAGAGAAGCCTTTTCTAGTCATGGGAAGGGAAGTGCTCACACATGCCCTGCTCTTCTGGAATTCATATATATTGATCCTAAGGGTCTGTTCTCTGTAAGACACCAGTTTTCAGGTTAGAACGAGGGACTATTACTGATACTCAGCTTTTCCTGCGTGAGGGAGCTGCTGCTGCTAAGTCGCTTCAGTTGTGTCTGCATGAGGGAGCAGACGTATTTAATTCTAAACCCAAATCGGAGTTCAAAGAAACTGTTTTGCAGCATTGTGCTCTGTTTAGTCTCTCAATCCTATCTGACTTTTTGCAACCCTGTGGACTGTAGCCACCAGGCTTCGCTGTCCGTGGGATTTCCCAGGCAAGAATACTTGAGTGGTTGCCATTTCCTTCTCCGGGGATGTTCTTGACCCAGGGATGGAACCCTCGTCTCCTGTATTGGAGGCTGATTCTTTACCATCTGAGCTATCAGGGAAACACTCTAAAAATATTATTCATCTTACTGTAGATTGTTAGGCTGCTGGAGGAAGTGTCATGGGCACTCTGGTGATCTGTTTATCTGTGTATCTCATTTTTATTTAACACGTTTCTTCAAGACACCCAGGGGGAATGGATATGTAACTGATTCCCTTTGATTGTCAGAGAAGATTATTGAAAGGTCGTGATAATCGGTTTACCTGGGAATTTGGAAGCCCCTCACCCTGGCTCCTGTCCTGGGACTGACTGTTCATTCCGAGCACTGTTACCATAGTCACAGTCAGTTTGAGGATGGAGCCTTGAGAGAGTAAGCTGTTGTTGAGAGAATCTGGACCAGATACGTGATTGAACCCAGTTATATAACGTCTTTATAAATTTTCAAGATTCTACCATCTCTGCGAAATTCTACTCTTGCAGCTGCCCTAGACAGACCTAAGTATGTAAGTTCTTGTACTTATTAAAGTCATCACCTACAAATGGGTGATGATTTGCCTTTCTTTTGACTTCCTCTTGCCTTCTATGTTGGGACCTGTTTCAGGTTACACCCAGGGAGCTCCTAAATTTTGAGCCAGTGGTAGTAACATTCTTGGTATTCTTTTTCCTTGGCAAAGTATTTATTGATAACATTATCATCATTTGTTGAAATTCAGGATCCAGACACCTATTTTAAAATGATAATCTGTAGTTGCAAAATTGTTGATTTAGGAACTATCCTCATTTCCTGGTGTCTCTTTTTGGGCAATGTTAGGTGTCTATATTTTAGTTCTAGGTGGTTCTGTTGGCTTCAAAGCAGGTCTTGATATGGAAGTAATAAACAGCCATCAGATATTCTTTCTACATATTCTGTTTGATTCAAAGTAATTGCAGACAATTAATCAAGTGATTTTTATGTTTAGTCAGTCTTGGACACATGGATGTATGTGTGTATAGTAAACGTTAAAAGTCATCCAATATTACTCAGGTCCAGGTTTTCAAAAGCAATATTGAGACAGCTATTTGTAAAATAAAATTTGAAAACAAATACATCAACATCAAAAGGATTGATTAAACGATTCCACCTGTTTTATTACCTTGTAGCCCAGAAAAACAGAACTAACATAGTGAGAAACAAACATATACTTTATTTATAAGACATATGTAATGCTTCAGTTCAGTTCAGTTCAGTCGCTCAGTTGTGTCTGACTCTTTGCGACCCCATGAATCGCAGCACGCCAGGCCTCCCTGTTCATCACCAATTCCCGGAGTTCACTCAGATTCACGTCCAAGTCCGTGATGCCATCCAGCCATCTCATCCTCTGTCGTCCCCTTCTCCTCCTGCCCCCAATCCCTCCCAGCATCACAGTCTTTTCCAATGAGTCAACTCTTCCCATGAGGTGGCCAAAGTACTGGAGCTTCAGCTTTAGCATCATTCCCTCCAAAGTAATCCCAGGGTTGATCTCCTTCAGAATGGACTGGTTGGATCCTTGTAGTCCAAGGGACTCTCAAGAGTCTTCTCCAACACCACAGTTCAAAAGCATCAGTTCTTCGGCGCTCAGCCTTCTTCACAGTCCAACGCTCACATCCATACATGACCACTGGAAAAACCATAGCCTTGACTAAACGGACCTTTGTTGGCAAAGTAATGTCTCTGCTTTTGAATATGCTATCTAGGTTGATCATAACTTTTCTTCCAAGGAGTAACCGTCTTTTAATTTCATGGCTGCAGTCACCATCTGCAGAGATTCTGGAGCCCCAAAAAATAAAGTCTGACACTATTTCTACTGTTTCCCCATCTATTTGCCATGAAGTGATGGGACCAGATGCCATGATCTTTGTTTTCTGAATGTTGAGCTTTAAGCCAACTTTTTCACTCTCCTCTTTCACTTTCATCAAGAGGCTCTTTAGTTCTTCTTCACTTTCTGCCATAAGGGTGGTGTCATCTGCATATCTGAGGTTAATGCTTATAGATCATTTATTAATGTGTCAGGAAATATGCAAAGCATGTAATAAATATTAGTTCATTCCAATTCTGCTGATTCTGGCGAGAAAGCAGTGGGCAATGGTGGGAAGTGAGATCTCAGTTCCCTCCCCAGAAATTGAACCTGGGTAGCCTGAGTGAGAACCAGGAATCCTGACACCAGACCAGCAAGTACTTAGGAGCTAAAAGTTATTTTTCCCTGGATCTTTGCCCCCAGTGAAAATGCATTTATCATAGAGGCAGAGACTATAAATGTAGGTACAAAGGCTTTCATTAGAGACAGCAAAACAACAAGTGGGAGAGCACGTAGATAAATGGTTTGTTTAGTTAAGACAGAAGCAAAGCAGAGAGGCACCCCTGGAGAAGAAGGGTGTGAATATCTCCCCTAGTAAGGAGGAGTGCTAAGTCATTTATGTAGGGCAGCTGTTCCAGGTCTTTGTGTTCCTTCAGGCCAGTTATCTGGTTTCTTTTTCCACACCTGACCTACCCTGGCACACTCCCCTGGGTGTGCATGCATCCCTCAGCCAAGATGGATCTCAAAGTGAAAGTCTGGGAAGAGCAAGACTCATTATGCCTGTCATTATCCCTTGACTTAAGACCCCCAAGGAGCCTTTCTGTGCCTGTGTAGTGTCTCCCTTGTCCCAAGAGAGAAGGAAGCAGAGATCCCTTAATCCTTTACTCGAACAGGATTTTGCCCCTCTTTATCCTTGCCATGACTCTTACTTTGACTATTGCCATGATTACAAGAGAAAAACACGCTATTTACCCTGGTTCTGTTGTTACTTCCGATTTGGAGGGCAAACAAGAGGCTGATTATAAATGCTTTACCTGGAGCTCACCTAACTCTTGACTCAAGAAATGCTAGAGGTTGTAAATATCTACCCTGAAGCCCATTTCTTTGTGCCCCATGAAATGCAAACAGGAAGCCAGTTGTAAATGTCTAACCTGGAGCCCCTCTGTTTCCTACATCACTCCCAATAACCCTGTTAGCTATGTATGACTGTCTTGATTGCAAGTGAAAGGAGAGAAAAAAAGGCTTACAGAGACTAAGTACCTGATATAAGGCAGAATTGATATCTGAACCCAGGTCTGTCTGGATTATAATGCTCACGTTTTTAAAACTGTTTCTTGCCTGGAGAATCCCCGGGACGGAGGAGCCTGGTGGGCTGCCGTCTATGGGGTTGTGCAGAGTTGGACACGGCTAAAGCGACTTAGCAGCAGCAGCAGCAGCAGCAGCAGCACTGGTATTTGGGACAATTAGAGCTGGGATTTGGTGGGTACTAATTAATTGCATTAGATAAGTTAAGGCCAAGATGATATGCTGGATTTTAAAAATCTTTCACATATTAACATAAGTGGAATTGAAGATCACTCAAATTTCTTTATATATTTTACCTATGTGAAACTATTTACTAATAATGTTCAACTCCCAAACATGAATAATTCCTTTAAACTTATCTTTATATATAATCAAGATGAAATGGAATTATTACTTTAAAATAGAAACTTTATATAAACATGTTTGAATTTTAGTCACCCAGTATACTTCCTCTCATTTATCTGTTTCGTGGTTTAATGTAGTAGTTGCTCTATTATAAGCTAGAAAATGTTAAATACTGTATTTTATAGAATAAAAAGTCATAAATCCTAGAAATAATCTTAAATGCAAATCTAATGTTAGTGGTGTTAGTATAGAGTTATGTAAACAAGTGATTTGAGAGGGACATTTGGCAAAGAATAAAAGGCAAGCTGTATTTCAATTTATTATTTGCACCTTTGCATTTTATAAAAATATCATACTTCAGATTAATGTTGCACATTTTATTACAATCTGTGTTTACTAAATTAAATGCTTGTAAATACTGGTAGAATTCTTTTACCTGCATCTGCTTTTGTGACATCTGCTGGTAACACCTGGTATTACAGTGCTCCATAATTCACACTTCCCTGCCTTCTCCAACTGTCCAAGGCTGACTTATTCAGATACTACCTTTAACTCACCTTAACGAACTCAGTGAGTATCCTTATCAAAAGAAGAGAGGTAATTTAATATGAGACTCAATCATAGAAGAGGAAAAGTTAACCTGTTGGAGGCTGAGGAATTATTCACTTAGCCTATTTGCATATATTTTCTTTCAGGGCTCAGTAATAAAAGAGATACAAGATTTTTCTTTCCCGGAAAATTCCAAACTCATTCCATGGAAGAGTGTTATGTATGATAATACTGTTGTCAATTGTCAAACAATCCCCATAGTGACATAATGCCACTCAGACATCCCCTACAATTTGATACTTAGGTGATAAAAGCTCTGTATTAGAGCAAGACCATGAAAGAAGAGAGTCCAAATCCATATTCAAAGTGAATGAACTGTACCTAGACCCCTGCATACAGTGGGTGCATGGGTAGGAAGCAGAATGCCTGAACAAACTTTTTTCTATTACCAGGAATCCATTTATCCTGGGTCCCATCAGTCAAATTCAGATACTTGTTGCCAGCTCCAAGATTTATAGGTTGGAGCTGGTTTTTGAAATTGCTTTGTATTTCCATTTAACAGCCAGGGCAGCAGCATGTTAAAATTTTGCCTTGGTCTCCTTGGAGCTTATTTATAAAGCTAATTTGTCTCCCGGACATTATTTTTGCTCTCTCTCATTGAAACGCTAGCTCTAGGCTTCCAAATTATGAACACCCCCTCCTTTTTTTTTTTTTTTTTTTAATTGCAAACAAAATACTGTCATAGACAATGCCATGGCCGGACAGTGATGATTCCGATGATATGGTCCTCCCAGGCTGGACACAAACCATCTCGTCTTCTGGCCGGAGATGGATTCCCGGCTCTCGCCGCAGACACGCAGGCACACACACAGAGCCCTGGGAAGTCTACACGCTGAACTGCACGCTGACTGCCTTGAAGAAACTGTAGCTAACCACCTTATTAGTATTCTCGCCTCCACTGTGCCTCACTTGCAGCAGCACGGGGCTGAGCAAAATGCAGTAAAGCGGGGACAGATACAGCTCTGGTAATCATCTCAATGCAGGCTGCCGAGTGTTGGGGGCGGGGGAGGTAGCGCATCAAGATGAATAACCTTGCCATAATCCGGGGCACCCTGCGAGCAGACACCCCTGCTGATTGACTCGCTCCCGGCTGGCCGAATCTGTCTGGGGGAGAGGGATCCGGGGTCGACCTGGTCCTGGCCGCCCCCCTCCGCTGCCCCTTGATTTTTGGATGCTCTTTTGATCCTCCACCGATCTGGGGAAGGTAACCGTGAGCCATACCATCTGCAGCACAGAGCAGCGATTGGAGGTTACTACTGACAGTTTCATCACACGGGGTTTGTGTGAGTGTGTGTGTGTTTAGGAGTGTGGGTGCCCGCTTCTGCGTGAAAGGAGAACGTGTGAGTGTCCGCGAGTGTGTGTGCGTGTGTGTGTAACAGCCAAAGAAGGTGTATCGTACTGTAGATTTCACCAGCGTGAATATATTCTCTGGGTAGGTGGGACCCAAGCCCTCCCCGCCCCGCAGCTTTCAGCGTCCCTCTCCTTCCCCACTCCCCTTCTTGTCGCCTTTGATGAGTTCGGGGCTTACTTTTTGGCGGAGTCTCTTGGACACATTTTTGGCTGGTGCTGGAAGATCTCATCAATGGAACCTTTGAAAACTGATTGTTTTTCTCCTGTGTGACTTGAAAAAGAAGAAGAAAAGGGAAGAGAGTAGTGCAAGATACACGAGAGGATTTTAAATTTTCATGGTGAACTTTGAGGATCTGTGAAGAAGGTAAGTCATGGGACTCCTTGGGTCCTGGTCCTTGATCTCTGCAATGTTTGCGCTTCCCTGTTTGTGGAAATCCAGAGGCAGTTTAGAAGTGCGTTTTTAAAGGTGGTGATGCCCAGAGAAGAACTCAGTGTGTGACATTTGGGAGCTGTTATGCCAAGGGGATTATTTCAGTTTGTATAACCGCCACCGCCCCACCCCCCATCCTTCTTCCCTTGTTTACACCTTTTATTCATCTAGTATTTTCAGTGAATTCTGCTTTTAGGAAATCTGGGAAAAAAATAATTCTAGGCTTCTCCCTCTTTGACATCCTCTTTAAATTTGAGGGGAAAAAATTTAGAAAAGCTACTGGCTACTGGCAGGGGCTCTGAGTTAAACGTGAAAGTGTGCCTGCTTAGAGGATGGGGGTTGGGGTACAATCTGGACTTTTAGGATAACTTAATAGTGGACTTTTTTCCCCATAGCATTTTTTTTCTTAAATAGTTAAATCTGCTCTAGGAGTAAGGAATGTGTGGACTAAAGAAAGCTGTTTCGAGAGCTCTAAATTGGAGCAAATGAGAACAAAGTGGAAATTGTTTAGTATGTTGAGCCTCTCTTTTTCGCACTCACTCTCTTGCTCTTGCATCTCATTAACCTTTCCGAATGCAGTGTCCCCTGTTTAAGACGAGTGTCTCTCGTTTTGGAACATTCCCTTACCTACGTGGTCCCCAGAAAAGGGAGTGTGGCTGCAAATTGCTCTTAATTGTCTACTCTTGGCTGTAAAAGCAAGCAGGCAGCATCAGGAATTCAGGTGACTTTAGTCAAACATCTTGCCAACTCAGGCCCTCTAGTCTTTCCCCATGGTTAGCATTTTTTCTTTTTCCTTTCCTTCAAAGTGAAACGTAGATAATATTTTACCTGTTTCCATTCTGAGGTTAGTTAATTAAAGCAAAACACCATTTCACTGTGATAGCCTCTGTGTTCCTGTATCTGTGAGTATTTTTATCTCTGCACTGGCATCACTTAGCTTTTCTCAAGAAGTGAGAATCTCTCATAAATATATTTCTAAATTGCTGAGGCTCGAAGTGAAAGCAATAGAGCTTTAGTCAAAGCCTATGGATGGTTCCTTCTAAAAGGAGTAGTAATATTTTATGGAATGTTAGCCAGCTTGAACTCTTACTGTGAGCTTATTTATGGAAGAGATGACAGGAATGTCAGCCAGGCAGGGTGGGCAGGCATAAGGGGTTCTTAGGATGTCTGTGGACAGAGATATGCTGCAAATTGTAACATAAGAATTTTTATTCAGAGACAACTGACCGAGATGATCAAAGATTTATGAGAGCCAAGTTGGGAGATATTCAAAACAATATTATTTCTTTTTCCTAAAAGAAGTTTTTTTGAAAATCCTGAAACTAAAAAATTTTAAAATTATACTTAAACAGATTAGACTCAGGTATTGCTATAGGCTGTCATCTATTTGATGTTTTTTTGCATAAAAATATTTGTGAAACAGTTAAAGAAGGGCAGCTGTTGAAAGATTCGTCCCCCTTTTCATCCTGTAACTGATACTTACTCCACACTGTACTCTGGGTTAAAAAAAAAAAAAAGCCTATGGGTAAAGTCTTGCAGGTTAGTTTATGATGCGTCTTCCTTGCCAACTATTTCTGCTCAGGGTATTTTCTTCTGTTACTCATAGACTCCAGTTACATTTTCCTTATCAAGAGATGGGGCTTTGTATCATTTTTAAATGACTTGGATATAGGACAAATCCTGAAGAAAATTTCATTTTCTTTGTGAAGAAAATAGCCTAGGAATAGCCCTGGACTCATGAAGCCCAAAGGAGAGTTTCATATATAAACAAGAAACACAAAGTTTACTATTCTAGGGAGAGAGCAAAGCCCTGATGCTGCAGGTGCCAGTGGGTTATGTCAGGGGGTTGGAGATTGTCCAGGTCAGCCTGGACCATCACCATTCTTCGTGTTGGTCAGCTCTCCGTTAGCCTGCAGCTCTTAACATGACCAGTGCCAGGTACGGAGGCCAGTGTTTGACGTCAGTCATCTATTTTGTGTCAGGGCAGTTCTGCATAAAGAGAAGCCCTCTGAAAATGCCATTCTGGAAGTTCGCAAATTTGTGCTTCTTTTTATTGAGGGTATTTCATTTTGACTGTTCCTCCTCCCATTCACATTCTCACCCAGTTTGGGTATATTTAGACTTGTGGTGTTGGTAAAAATTAATTGCATAGATTATTCTCAACACCATCTTTCCAAATAATAATAATAATAATAAGGATACCATCTTGGCTTTTGTGTATGTGAGATTTAATCATTGTAATGAGGGAAACTTTTAGACATAGCAACACTTTCATTATCACTGATTTTAGGCTAATAATTGAAGTGGGGTACATGCCAACTCAGGAGTTTCTGATCACAGCTTAAGCAGTGAGCAAAGCGGCTCCCTGGAACTTAAGCTTTCCTTATCCTACCTGGGCGACCATAACTCTGTGTCTTCATTATCAGCTCCAGTCCAAGCAACGGTGGTGGACAACTTGCATTCAGAACTGGCTCCTGATCCACTGGCTTTCTTGTGTCTTTTCCGGCTTTGTGTTGTGTTAGAGAGTGTTTCACAGCTTAACGGGGTGGGTTTTCTTGCTTAGTGAGTTCAGAAAAGAAAGGAAAAGCAAAGACGCTTTCCATCTCTGTCAAAGTAGCATGTCAGAGTTGCCAAAGAAAAGGATGAAGTCCCCTAAAGAAAATAGATGCAGGGTCCTATTTTGAAAAGAATGAATTGGGAAAGGGTTGCCTTGAGTTAATTCCAGTTCCTTTTCTATTTAGTTGCAGTCAGTTGGCCAGCCTTTCTGTGAGTCTTTGCTCAAGTGAACCAGCCAGGCCCAACATTCTCCAGAGTGCTTCTGTGTTTTTGAAACCCAGGGCACTTAACACATGAATGGCTCTTTCCTTCCACAACAAACAGAGCTGACAGCTGGAAAGTCAACTACTGAGAACCTTTAAAGGAAGCCAGAAAGATCACCCAGTAAGTTGAAGAACAGAAAGGAGCTCTTGGAGCTCTGGCCCTGGAGGTGGTTGAGGACCCAGCCTCCGAAACTTGAAGTTTTGATTGCTGAGTCATTACAACCGCCTGGAGCTGTGTGTTGGCTCCAAGAACTGATGCTGCTATGGGGCTAATGCTGAGAGGTGAGAGCATCAGCACAAGAAGAAGATGCTAACTCTTTGGGTGAAGGAGATGCACCCTCTGATGACAGACGTGTTTATCTGTTCTGCTGTTGTTTTCATACTTAAAAATAACTGTTGAGGGTCTGCTAGTAAGGTCCAAAAGAAGAAATGGATTCAGTGAAGTGTGAAAAGGACAGGGGCTTTGCAAATGTCCATGTCAATTCGCTCAGTTACCTGCATTGCCGTTTGGGATTCAGTAACCATGGCTAAGTTGAGGGCAGGAGTGGAAACTGGAGTTAGAATCAGGAGAAAGGAAACCCCAGACTGAGAAAACGAAGGTGTCACTAAAGCCTTGACAGTACTGCTTAATGGTACGTAGGTCACTCAAAGAACCCCAATTTCCTTCTATATAGTTAAGAAAAAAGCATTCTTAACTCGCTGTGGTGAAGAATATGATGAAATAGTTCAGAAGAAAATGACCTGTTATTATATACTGCTATAGAAAAATGTAAGGTACTATAGTAACAGTAAGTTCATGTATGGTTCAAAACTCTGCAAAACAGGGTGAACAGTATAATTTTAAGTTAAATTGATTAGCAGTGCTCATCTCTTTTTTCATGATGGTGACCAATATTTACCTTATTGTAATCTGGGTGTCTCTCACGTGTGTTGAATATACCTCTTCTCAGTAGTTTTTGTGGTATATTCTTAGCTTTTTGTGTATTTGTGTGTCCATGTGTGTGTGCATATGTGCGTGCATACATGTATAGGTAAATGACCAATTTATAGGAGATATAATTTTAAATTCATAAAAAAATTAGGAAATGTGTAATGACCTGAATCCATAGGCATTGGGTATCCAGAAAGGACAAGAAAAATCGCCTTTTCTGTGGAGATAGACAGGTCCTTATAAAGTTTGCAGGCTTCAGAAAACTCTTGTCCACAATGATGCTATTGACTAGAATTTGAGTTAAGCTGGAAAGTTGTATCAGTAGGGTCTTTATTTGTAGTAGCAGCATAGATCGTGATGACTGTCACACTGAGTTACATTTGGTGGGTAGATAGACCAGGACTAAAGGGTGGAGTTGAATCATGATGGCAGGAGAATGGGGCAGTGATGGGAACTGGCTTTTGACATGGAGAGATTTGGGGTCAGATACCTAATCTCCTTGGAGAAGGAAATGGCAGCCCACTCCAGTCGTCTTGCCTGGAGAATCCCATGGACTGAGGAGCCTGGTGGGCTACAGTCCATGGGGTTGCAAATAGTCAGAGATGACTGAGTGACTTCACTTTCGCTTTCTTTTCACCTAATCTCCTAGATATTCAGCCATCCAATCTACAAGACAGAAATGACCAGTCGTTCAGAGGGCATTTGTGATGAATGAATAAATGATTTTGTAAACTGTGTTTTTCTTTAGGCACTAAGTCATGTCCAGCTCTTTTGTGACCCCATGGACTGTAGTCCACCAGGCTCCTCTGTCCATACACAATTCTTGGTCAAACCCTTGACACAAAATTGGAATTCTACAGGTAGTTTGTATATAAAGTTTCTTTCCTCTTTGTCTGGCTTAAAAATTAGAAAGGCCTTCTTAATTCAGTGTATTTATCTAATTGACACAGAGGTAAAAGTCCCAAATATAATCTGAGATGTAAGCAAAACTGGAGAGAAAAAACTAGTTTTCTGTAAATTACCTAATTTCATATACCATGGCTTCATCAGATTCTTTCTCAGAGCAAGCAGAGTGCCCTTCCAGGTGTCACCTCACTTATGCTTACAACTTCTAAAATGATACTGCACATAAGTAGTGAGAAGCATGTACGCCTATCCATACGTGGTTGCAGAAACACAATTCAGTTGTCAGCAAGTGGTGTTAACATTGCCCTTTATCTAACATCTCATTTTGTTCACAGTCAGTGAAAGGCTGTGTATTTATTAAACACCTAACAGGTACAAGCACTGCAGTCTTTGCTGCGGGGGATGGAGAAGGACTCTCCTGCTCTGCCTCTTGGCTGCAATTCCTGCATTTGGACAGGGCATGCTGCAGTCTTCAAGGCTGCCTCCTCGAGTTTGGACTTGATGGTTAAACAGTATCAAGAGTACCCTGATGGAGTTGGACCTATGTGGGGCTGTGTCATTGTGTATGACCTTTATTTAGTTCAAGTACATATTGCAAAAGATGTAAAAATCCTTGTTCCTATTAATGTAGCTGAGCTGAGCTGTCAGTGATGAGTCCGATTCGGCTTTGCTAACTCTGCACGGCTGGTACCACTTGACCCAGGTATTTCTGTTCTGCAAAGTCAGCCTTTCCCTGTGCATGAAGGGAGCAAGGTTTTGTCCTTCAGATTGTGGGTCCTTTCTATCCTCATAATGAATGGATGAAGTCTATTTTATGGCTTGCTGAGAGGGAAGACACTGTCCAGGCTTCCTGTATTTTGAGGCCATGTTCCTTACAATCTAGATCCCATTAGAGTGAGAAGGAAAAGAGAGATGTCAGTTGGTCAAAATGACAAACACAGATTCACTGGCCTTTACCGGGGCCTCAAGCATCAGGATTCATGGTTAGAGTACTGCGAGGAAATAAGGAAATTTCTTGTGTGATATGTCACAGATTATATAGCCAGCACACATCTAGAAAATACACTAAATTATAGTCAGTTCTGTCATATAGTCAGTGAATATATTCTAGGTGTCAGGCAGTATGCTAAGTAGATTAGATTTTTGTTGATATTTCTCAAAAATCGATCAAATAGTATTCTTGTGCTTATATTACAGATGATGTGAAAAGTGACCCATTTTTTTGCTCCATATGCCAGTTCACTTCATAGCCCATGTGTTTTCTTCTCTCCCATGTTTTGTTGCTGTTTAAGTTGCAAACCCAGTGCTTCTTTACATAAATCCCTAGATACAGACAGTGTAGAGCAAGCTTTCTCCAAATACAAATCAAATAATCTTGTTTTCATAACAAAACTCACTCTTCCCATGGAAAGATGTGGTCTCAGTGTCTCCAAGGGACCTCTGAAGGGCCAATTTCCTGAACCAGTGGGTCCCTGATAAAGTATATTCAGTGCCACATTTTGGGGGCCCCCTGGAGGCATGCATAGCTTGAGGTAAATCTCCATTAAATTTTGACCATTGCCAAAGTCATATTGGAATATTTGATGGCATGGAGAGTAATGGCAGTGATGTTAAACTACTGAAGTTACAGGACAAGGAACAAGTGAAGAAATGAAAGGTCTCCCCTGCAGCATTAAATAGGAAGTAGCATTGGGCTGTATTTACAGAAGGTACTCTTTGAGAAGTATCTCTCAACATGTTTCTCCATTCATTAGTTATGTAGCTTTGTGCAGATTACCTTTATACCCATATTTTCTTGTCTCACCTTATAGGATTATTATAAAAAGAGTAAGGAAAAATAATATTTATAAAGGACCCAGAACAGATATTAAAATTTAGTTAGTGCTCAATAAAAGATATCTCATAATAACAATAGTTATATTCATCGACATAATAATAATAATTAGTAGTGCTAATAGTATTGCTTATGGTAGTAGTTTAGAACCTCAGTTTACACGTAAACGTTCCTCCACTCCACAGTACCAGAGGTTATACAAATCGCCACCTCACATCAATGAACAGAAAAGCAAATATGTATGTCTGTCTGGCCATAAAAATATGAAAGAGAGGAGGAAAATTATCTTTCAGCGGCGCTGATGTCAGTGGGGAACATATTGATGGAAAAAGAGTGATTTGTGGCAGAGACTAGAGAAACAAAGATGACCAAGTCAGAATTTCATGAGCTGAGGAATTCTTTCTTAAGTCAGATCCTAAAATGTTGTGAGCTTGGGGATACAGTTCAATGCTTGGCTATAAACAGGAGAAAGGGTCACATTTTGAAAGATTTTTTGACAAAAAGAAAACCATCTTCCTTTGACTTTATCCTGACAAAGAGAAAAGAAAATTTCAACTCTGCCTTTTATTTCATCCCTTTAAAATTTCTCTAGCTTTTATATTTAATGTAGATATTTCAGGGATTATTTTTTTCCAGTATATGGTTTTCTGGCTGTTCCTTTTGTTAATATATATGAGCAAAAATGTCTGCATTTTAAGTGTTTGACAGTGAACTATTCCAGTATGGGAGATTTAAATCCTTTATGTCGGTGCTTTAGACTTTTAGCACTATAATCATGTTGTAGGTAATAAGTCACAAAAGGAAGGACCAAGTAAATACACAATGATTCAGGGTGTACTTCTTTTGAAAAGTGATTTGAATGAAAATCTTTGTATATACCCGGAATCTTGCAGATACCTGATATGAAACAAGTGTTTCATTAGAGAAAAGTTTTCCTTACAGACTGAGACAAATGTTTGGATAGCAAAGCAAGAAATGTGTGAAGTGCAAGCATTTGGAACAATCATGTTAGTAAAGGCAAAGTCTTTCCTAAAAGCATGAAAGCAGGCAAATAATTAGTAACACAAAGAATGGTGGGTTTGCTATTTTTTTTTCCTGTTGGAGACATTCACTATGTATAGGGAAAATAAATATACTGAATATGAATACACACAAGGATAAAACTCTCCTTGCCCTTCTTCAGAAGGAAAGCCATGTTTAATATGTGACTTTTGCTCAAGATCTTTCATCTGCCAGGAAACCTGAACTATTAGTACACATTAAACATTTTACCAACCAACCTGTTCTGGTTCCAGTGCCCATCTGCATATGTGCATGCAGGTTGCATTTTTTTTTTTTTTTTGTATGTCTCTGGACTGCAGTCATTCTCATGACCTGGAGTCTCTCTAGAGCAAGTGGCTGAGTTCTTCCTGTGTTCATCAGATCGACTCTACGTCCTTTATCTCTTTTTGCTTCCTTGATCTGTCTGATTTTCAGTCTCAAGTCTGGTTTTCGTCTCATCTCTCCCATCACTATAGGCACTGGTGCACTTTTCCCAAGTTTAGACTAAATGGAATTCTGTTCTCCCTATCTGGTATATGTTTTTCTCCCAAGACTCATTTGACCGAGGGGAAAAATACACACACACATATGAACACGTGTACATAAATACCAGAAATCTATACACACACATACGTATCTATATATATGTATACACACACACACACATATATGAGTGTGTATGTGTAAATATTGTATATATGGGCTTTCCTAGTGGTTCAGTGGTAAAGAATCCACCTGCAAATACGGGAGATACAGGTTTGATCCCTGGGTAAGGAAGATCCTCTGGAGAAGGAAATGGCAACCCACTCTAGTATTCTTACTTGGGAAATCCCATAGACAGAGCCTGGTGCGCTGCAGTCTATGGGGTCACAAGAGTTGGACATGACTGAGTGACTAAATAGCGTGGCATCGAGTGTGTGTGTGTGTGTGTGTGTCTATGTGGATCTACTCCTGAATCGAAGAACTAAATCTTGGATCTGAGACAAGACCCCTTTTGCGTAAATAAATCAGAGTTCTCAGTGGATGCGTTTGTGGATTATGCATGCTTTGCTTCTGTGGTCATTTCAATTGCGCCGTTTGTTCAATGTGTTTACCGAACACCTAGTAAGTTTACTATTATATTGGTTACAATGTGGAAAACAAAGTTGTACACAATGGGATTTTTTTCCCCTTGAACTTGCAGCTGGTAAGAAAAAGTTATGGGATTAACCCCCTGAAAGGCCTTGAAAGGAAATCACAAAATTAGCACAAGAGCTATCGTGAACCGATCAGCATGCTGCCACAGAGGTCTGCTGGGAGCTCCACAGTTGTGACAAGGGAGTATCATCATTTCCAGGTTACAGAGGAGGAAACTGAGACTCAGAGGACTTTGATGTGCCCTAGGAAGTGAGTCATTACCTGCAGTACTTGACGCATGTCTAGGTGCTTCTGGCTCTGAGCCTGAGTGCCTGGATTCCTCCCATCCTGAACTTAATCCTGCCAAGCACTTAAAGCCGTATATAGTGCTTTCTGTTTTTCTCTATTTTAGAGGTGTCTGTGCTCTTATGGGTGAATATGGTTTTCTGTTTTGCTATAATATGTTGTACCTTCAGTTGTTTTCCTGGACTTCTTTCCTTTTCTGCCAGTGATCATTGTAAACAGGTCTTGGAAACAAAGGCACGAAGCCTCATCTCTCTAGTGTCCTCACTTTCTCATCCTTGTCAAGATCTGAATATGTCCCTTTTCTCTTTTCTGGAAGAGGAGCTAGTGCTTTCTACAGATGGGCTGTCGGGCAGACAGATGGTCCGAACCTCTCTAATGGTGTGTTCTAGAGAGAAGCATGTCTATCAGTTGCCAGCTCAGGATGGAATGGCACTTGGTGCAACCATCAAGAGTTGCTAGGAAGGCTGCTCTGTGACCTTCCCAGTTCTTTAATTTGGAGTTCTTGGAGATTTGAGGGGCACTTTTTCTGCTGTAAGTAGATGGTGGTTTCTCTTCCTTACAAGCCAGAGGGATGATAGTTCCACAACAATACATTTAGAAATTTGCCAGTTACTTTTATGGATCGTCATTTTTTCTTGACTTTCAAATTGGATCCAAGGTGAGAATCCAGGAGAAACAGAAGGGATACTCTCCGAAGATGCTGTTGTTGCTGTTTAGTCACTAAGTCATGCCCGACTCTTTGTAAACCCATGGATGGTAGCCCACCAGGCTCCTCTGTCCATGGGATTCTCCAGGTAAGAATACTGGAGAGGGTTGCCATTTCCTTCTCTGGGGATCTTCCTGACCAAGGGATTGAATCTGAGTCTCCTGCATTACAGATAGATTCTTCACCTCTGAGCCACTGGGGAACATACTCTTTGAAGATGGTCAGCTTTAATTCTGAGCATGTCATCTACTTGAAGAAGCCACAGAGGTTTCTGCTCATCAAGAGGGAGCCGTTCAATCAAATTGACTCTTTAGTAATTACTGTCCCTCTCTAGGGTGGGGGAGGAGATGTGCAAGTACAGAGTGGCCTGCCAGGTTGCTGTTTAAATCACACCTTTACTCTGTCTCCTGATGAGAACAGAGATGTGAGATTCAGAAACAGAAAAAAAAGGTATAATTTCCTCTTCTTGTTTGGGGCTGACTATGGTTCCAGAAAAACTTACATGTACCACTCCAGTATTCTTGCCTGGACAATCCTGTGGACAGAGGAGCCTGGCGCGCTACAGTTCTTGGGGTCACAAAAGAGTGAGAGAGTCAGACACAGCTGAGTTACTGAGCGCCCACATACACCACCTCTAGGAGTGGCTATTGATTTCAGGGTCCAGGATATAAGGAGATATTTCCCTGTTCCTGTCATCTTTTCCCTTTGCCCTTTTACCATCTGGAGGTCACAGAAGATGCAAAAAAGTCAGTGTTGGGCACCAGCTCCTGTCACTGAAATTTATTCAGACCACCATCTCATCAGCTAGCTTGCTAGAACTTGCCGATTGCCTGCTTCCCCACCTCTGGCTCTTTATACCCTTCATGTCATCCTCTACTCCAAGTTTTCTGATACCTGTCTTGGGTCTACCTTCTTCTTTGGTGACGTATCCGACCGCTTTCAAATCTGCACCTTTTGTTCCAGTCTCAGGTCCAGACACTCACATGAAGGACCTCATTGTCTCTGCTCTCTCCTGCCTTGCAGTGTGAAGCTGTAGTACTCAAGTCTCCTGCCTTCTTGCCAAGAGTGAGGAGTGGGAACTACCTTTCATAATAACTCCAAGTCTTTCCAACTTGGAACCCTAGTTATATATTTTACAACTATTTTATTTCTCTGTCATTTGATGTAAACATCTTTCAATAAGGATAATATTCCTGTCTGCAAAATTTGGATTGTGTTACAACTAACATTAGTTTAGCATTTGCTGTGTGTTTAGAACCTTATATTTATTATCAAAAATGTAATGATCTGAAAAAAAATTATACAAATGTTAAAGATAAAGACAACCTCAGAGAGGTTAAATAAATGGCCAGGATCACATAAAAGAGGCCTGGTTGAATCAGATACCTATGTTTTGACATATGGTATTTGCCTTCTAAGTTATTTAAAAAATTATGTAATAGTTTCCCTCACAGGAGAATACCTGGGATTTTGTTTGGATACGTAAGAAAAAGCTTTGTAAACTTTAAAGCTCTATGCAAATGTTAATTGTTGCTATGTTCTACCCTAAGATTATTTATGGATGACACTGCATATATTTATGTAGCTCAGTATAACAAATAGCTGATTAAGGGGCAATCATTTCTCAATTTTAAAGCAGAAATTTTGTGGATGCTTATGAAATAGCGCTCCAAAAGCAGATGTGTGTGGCAGCCTGGTTGGTATGTCTGGTGAAATACAGTAGAACCTGACTAAATTACACTAATGAGTTGGAGACCCATTACAAATTATCACATTTGCCCAATTAGTGAAGGAGCAATGTAGAGAAAAAAGACTACTAGGGAAACAGAACTGGTATGGCAAGAAGACAAAACTGCAAGTAAGCATAAAAGATGCTAATAACACACACCACACAGGCATGCTCATTTGTGTGCACAGGCACACACACACACACACAACCACACATCCCTCTGCAGTAGGTGAGGTTGTTAACATTAGCGTGAAATATACAAATATTTGTACAAAATGGATCTCTGCGTACAAAGAAATAGTTGTTTCTTTCTCTCTCTCAGGAAAAAGCAATCAATGGAAGTTCATTGTTTCACGGTTCCAAGAAAACTATTTTGTTTTAACTGAATCAGAATGTGGTTTACAATTGGAACATTGTTATGTGGTAAATTGTAGTGCTACATCTAGTTAAATTTCATTATACGCTTTGAGGTATACCCTACCATCCTGAGCACTTCAGTAGGTATTATTACCTTGGAATCTTGTCACTTAAAGTCCTTTCATCTACTAAGTTTTTCTTAGAAGTCATTGTTCATATATTCTCAGGCCCTTTGCTTCCCAAATTCTCTCAATAAACCTATTTGGGGGACAAAATAAAAAGCAAGTTACCCATCCAGCTTTTTGTGATTGAAAAATCTCATCTTTTGAGATCTCCGAGAACAATGCACAATTTAAATAATTAAGTATGTTTTCCTCAATGCTTTAACAGTTTCAGAATGGGCTTAGGAGAATTTGTAATTGGAAACCAGGCACTTGCTAGTTACATATCCCATTTGTTTTTATTGGTTACTGATAATTGATCCTATGTCAGCAATAGAGGTAAACTTAGATTTGTTCAATTCTCAGTATAAATATAAGCAAGTAATGTTACTGTTATGTTTAATTTGCAGATGAGGAAACTGAAGCTTAGAGAACTTAAGTGTCTTACAGATACTACTACGCTATTATCAGAGCTGGGAGCTGGGATTTGAAAAAACACAGATCCTGTTTCAAAGGAGATTATACTCCACCAAGGAGTCACATTCATAGCAAGTTAATGCTAAAATTATGGCTTCCAAGCCCAGATCAGCATAATTAACATGATGGCTTACTTTGATTGCCTGCTTTTTATGTTTTAAAATTTTTTCTGTAATACATCTAAACTCATTACTAGACTGTAATTGGATATTCAACAAGTGTTTTTGCTTGAGTTCTAAGTTTTGTAACTTCAGAATTCCTTTTTACTTTATTCTATACCTAATGACTTTGCTTGTTAAATTTAAAATAGATTTCATGCACATAGTCCAGCAAGAATGTACTTGTTGCCTTTTTGGTGGGTCGCAAAGGACCACGCTTATCATTGACACTCTCTAGTGAAAAGAAAATATGGCCACAAATTCCATATATCCTGCTATATCCATGCCAAATAACTCCCAGAAAAATGTGGAATCTGTCTTCTCACCCCTTGAATCAGATGTGAGAAAAATGATATTATATAACCTACAAGGATAGGCCTTAGGAAGCCTTATTTTCTCCTTTGGAGAGTTGTCCTGAGATCACCAAGAAAGACAGTGCATCTAGCCTCGTGGAGGCTGCAGAGAGGAAAGCCGGCCTGCACCCTTTCTCGTATCATGGATCTAAAGCCGGCTCCAGCTGCCGGGAATGTGAATAAGGCCACCTTGGTCTTTCCATCTCAGCCTCTTCTCAGCTAAGTGTAGCTGCATGAGTGAATTAAGGTGAACGGAGCAAAACCGCTGCCCATCCAATATGGGGAATAGTTAGACACAAGAAATCTTTATGTTTCTATGTCCTGGCATGGTTTTTTACACAGCTATAGTTAATTGGAACATGGACAAGCTTAACTATTCTTGCGACCTCAAGGGCTGTAGCCAGCCAGGCTCCTCTGTCCTTGGGATTCCCCAGGTAAGAGTACTGGAGTGGGTTGCCATTGTCTTCTCCAAGGGATCTTCCTGACCCAGGGATCGAACCCGGGTCTCCTGCATTGCAGGCAGATTCTTTACCATCTGAGCCACCAGAAAAGTCCCATAGCGTGTCCCATAGAATTAGGGCTTACAAACTTTTATCTATAAAATCTGCTTCTGCCCTGCTCATGACAGACTCCGCTCTGAGGTTTTCCTTAGCTCTCCTATGCTTTACTTCACATTTTAGTGACAAGTGCTTATAATATATACTCAAAGAACAAAGGAAAAAGTGATAAACAATACAGACTCATTCTGTTAAAGTTGTTTCTTTTCACTGATTGGTTTCTTCTAGGCTTTTGTTAATTGATTTTCAGATCGGTTATCCAAATGAGGGTTGAAACTGTGAGGATTGCTTAGCACCATTGTTGAAGCAAAAAAGTAATATGTTGAACTAAAAAGCGTCCTTGACTTGAAATAAAAATGGAAGTTCTTCCGTTTTATAGCTCTACAACTTAGGGCGTGTCATTTGCCCTTTCTGAAATCAGCTTCATTCCTTCATTGAATAGGGATCATACCTGCTTCAAAAGCATTTTCTTCAACGTAAAAAATTCTGCATCATATAATTGTTAGGTAGCATTTTGAAGATAGATTGACTCTTACAGATTATACAGTATAGAAATCTCATGGCTTATTTCATATATGGAAGAGGCAGCAAAAAGAGAGAAAAACGCCCAAGAATGTTATGAATTAAAATAATCACTTTAAAAAATTCTTATTTTTATGAAATTAGCGAAGCAGTATACATTTCTATAACACTTTTAGAAAACAGTTTAACTTTATGTATTGTAGGTCATAGAATGGGAGCAGGAATTGGCAACCCACTCTAGTATGTCTTGCCTGGAGAATCCCATGGACAAAGGAGTCTGGTGGGCTGCAGTCCATGGGGTCGCACAGAGTTGGACATGATTGAAGTGACTTAGCATAGCAAAGCACAGGTCATAGAATTGTTCCTTTATTTTGATTCCTTTCTGGAACTCTATCCTAAGGAAATATGGAAAATGTGATATGCACAAATATGCTCATAAATTGTTCATTGCATAAAAAATATAATAGAGCCACATGCCATACAAAAAGATATGGGTAAAAATAATTATACATGGATATAAGGCAGCTATTAAAATTTATAACCTGGAAGACTTTGTATAATAGCAACTATATAAAGAAAGTAGGCATGCATATGTAAGTTTAAAAGACTGAATAGCAGTATACTGACATACTAATAGGGGTTGTATTGTGTTTCTGTTTTTCTTCACTTTCCTCAGTGGTTTTATTTCTGAAAGCAGAAGATGTTTGGACCTGCTAATATAACCCTTGGCAGCAAATAACAGTAATCTGATTCTAGAAGCCTAAATTAATTGTAATTTAAATTTGCCACTTAATGGGAAGTCCAGCAATTCTAGGCCTTGGTTCCATGACTTAATATCATCAGGGCCAGGGATTCTGTCGGCATTTATCATTTGTTTGCTGGATGATCAATGAAGTTCTTATCCTCTAGTCTACGTTCAAAGCAGAAAAAATGAAGAGAGAGAAGATACAGGTCAGCTACATCGATCTCTTTTTTAGCTCAAGATAAGGAAAACCCCTAGTTTAAGTCTCTGATTGAGGATACAGTGCAGATGGTCATCCCTACCTGGAGGCTGGGAAAGAGTGGTCCCAGTATGAAGACTTCCGTAGGCCTCATCTCTAGAGGAAGTCCCAGTTCTCTGTGTGTCTCTGTCTCAGCCAGCTTGCCTTCTACAGAACACTACTGTTTGTTTTTCTGCCCTACCTCTACCTTCCTCCTCAGTCTGTAAGACTAACACAAAGAAAATGGAAGAGCTGGAAAAGGAAAGGAGTTTGCGCCTCCATCCTTGATCCAAAATACTTGTTGTTTGATCACCAAGTCCTGTCTGACTCCTTGTGACCCCTGCCCTGCAACATGCCAGGCTTCCCTGTCCTTCATTGTCTCCTGGAGTTTGCTCAGATTCATGTCCATTGAGTCGGTGATGCCATCCAAACATCTCATCCTCTGCTGCCATCTTCTCCTTTGCCTTCGATCTTTCCCAGCATTAGGGTCTTTTCCAATGAGTCATTTCTTCACATCAGGTGGCCAAAGTATTGGAGTTTGAGTTTCAGCTTCAACATCAGGCCTCCCAGTGAATATTCAGGGTTGATTTCCTTTATGATTGACTGGTTTGATCTCCTTGATGTCTAAGGGACTCTCAAGAGTCTTCTCCAGCATACTTGACTCTGCTTAAGACACACAGATTCCCTGAGAATGTTTTAGCAGTGAATACATCTGATGTGTGTCTCAATCCCCATACAGCTCCTATGTTGAGTTTCTCTAGTCACGCATATCAAGTAGTCTTGAAATCTTTACCCCAGAGAAAACTGGATGTTTATGACTCATTTAGTATCTGAGCATTACCGTCACAAAGAGTTAACTAGCACCACCCCCACTATAATTAGATAACATCTTTGGTTTAGGGATAAAGTCTTTTAAGTCTGCATATTTTTTATGTGTAGGGTGTTGCTTTCCAGTAGCTGTCATTTGATTTCTGATGGCAGTTTTACATAGTTCTTTTGATGATGAAAAAGGAAAAATGAAAATGGGAAGGAAACCATAATTTAGACCTCTAAAATATATCTGAAATCGGTTACTTTCTTATTCATCACTGGCCCCAGATTGGCTTACATCATTGTTGGCTTACACCGTGTCAATAATATTTCTTCTCCCTTTCACTCCTGTTTCCTTTAATCAATCCTCTATAGATTAAACAGAAATATATATATATATTCAAAAATGTCAATCACTTGCTTCAACAGACCAAAATTAATAATGCCAATTAATTTAAAGCACCTCTTAGCATTTATAATGAAAATGGGGCCCTTACCCATGATACTCAAGTGTTTATTCAGCCTGGACTTGGTCATCCCTCACTGTCCTTGGGGGATTGTCTCTAGAACACCCTCCTCTGCACCAAATCCCTGGATGCTTGAGTCCTTAATATAAAATAGCATGGTGGGGTTTTGTGCCTGCTTGCTTGTGTCTGACTCTTTGTGATCCCATGGATTGTGGCCTACCTGGCTGCTCTCTCATTCGGAAATCAATGGGATTTTTTTCCGGCAAGAATATTGGAGTGGGGTGCCATTTACTCTTCCAGGGGATCTTCCCAATCCAGGGATCAAACCCACGTCTCCTGCATTGCAGGCAGATTCTTTGCCACTGAGCCACCTGGGAGCCCCATAAAATAGCACCATATTTGCCTAACCTAAGCAACATCCTCCCATATACTTTAAGTCATTGCTAGATAATCTGTAACATAATGCAAATGCTATATTTCTGTTCAATTCAGTTGCTCAGCTGTGTCCAATTCTTTCTGACCCCAGGAACAGCAGCACACCAGGCTTCCCTGTCCATCACCAACTTCTGGAGCTTGCCCAAACTCATGTCCATCGAGTCAGTGATGCCATCCAACCATCTCATCCTCTGTAATCCCCTTCTCCTCCTACCTTCAGTATTTCCCAGGATCAGGGTCTTTTTTAATGAGTCAGTTCTTCACATCAGGTGACCAAAGTATTTCACTCAAGTGTTTCAGAGTCCTTCCAATGACAATTCAGGACTGATTTCCTTTAGGATTGACTGTTTCGATTTCCTTGAAGTCCAATGGATTCTCAAGAGTCTTCTCCAACATCATAGTTCAAAAGCATCAGTTCTTTGGCACTCAGCTTTCTCTGTGGTCCATATCTCACATCCATACATCAGTTCAGTTCAGTCTCTCAGTCATGTCTGACTCTTTGTGACCCCATGGACTGCAGCACACCAGACTTCCCTGCCCGTCACCAACTCCTGGAGCTTGCCCAAACTCATGTGCATCGAGTCAGTGATGCCATCCAACCATCTCATCCTTTGTCGTCCCCCTCTCCTCCCACCTTCAGTCTTTTCCAATGAGTCAGTTCTTCACATCAGGTGGGCAAAGTATTGGAGTTTCAGCTTCAGCAACAGTCCTTCTGATAAATATTCAGGACTGATTTCCGTTAGGATGGACTGGTTGGATCTCCTTGCAGGCCAAAGAACTCTCAAGAGTCTTCTCCAACACCACAGTTCACCACTTTGGCCTCAGCTTTCTTTATGGTCCAACTTTCATATCCATCCATGACTACTGGAAAACCATAGCTTTGACGAGATGGACTTTTGTTGGCAAAGTAATATCTCTGCTTTCAATATGCTATCTAGGTTGGTCATAACTTTTCTTCCAAGGTGCAAACATCTTTTAATTTCATGGCTAGAGTCACCATCTACAGTGATTTTGGAGCCCCCAAAAATAAAGTCTCACTGTTTCCATTGATTCCTCATGTATTTACTATGAAGTAATGGGACCGATGCCAGGTTCCTAGTTTTTTCAATGTTGAGTTTTAAACCAACTTCTTCACTCTCCTCTTTCATCAAGAGGCTCTTTAGTTTCTCTTTGCTTTCTGCCAAAAGAGTGGTGTTATCTGCATATGTGAGGTTATTGATATTTCTCCCGGCAATCTTGATTCCAGCTTGTGCTTCATCCAGCCTAGAATTTCACATAATCTACTCTGAATATAAGTTAAATAAGCAGGGTGACAATATAGCTTTGACATACTCCTTTCCCAATTTGTAAATACTATATCAAGGCTATGAAAATACTTGCTGAAAGTGAAAGTGAAGTCACTCAGTTGTGTCCAACTCTTTGCGACCCCATGGACTGTAGCCTACCAGGCTCCTCCGTCCATGGGATTTTCCAGGCAAGAGAACTGGAGTTGGGTGCCATTTCCTTCGACCCAGGGATCGAATCCGGATCTCCTGCTTTGTAGGCAGACACTTTTACTGTCTGAGCCACCAGGGAAGTCATGTACATTTGAATTTGTAAAAAGTATTATTGTTCCATGGTAGGATGAATTTACAGATGTGGAATCCCTGGATAGGGAGACTGATGGTATACAGTTGACTCTCGAACTACATGGTGGTTAGAGGCACCAACCCTTGCAGAGTTGAGAAGCCATGTATAATTTTATAGTTGGCCCTCTGTATCCACTGTTTCAACCAACTATGGATTGTGTCACTGTGTAGTACATAGTGAAAAAATTCTCCTATAAAGTGATCTACCCAGTTCAAACCCTGTAGTTCAAATGTCAAGCGTATATCAAATTAAGGAATGATTAGATAATGGGTAAAAGTAGTTCTGGTGGCTAGGAAGAATCTATAAAAGGTTAGGGCTAAGGCTGGAAAAATTGAGTCTGGAGGAGGGCATGGCAGTCCATTCCAATATTCTTGCCTGGAGAACCCCCATGGACAGAGGAGCCTGGCAGGCTCTAGTTCATAGAGTCATGGAGACCTGAACATGACTGAAGCAACTTGCACATACACAGAAGGCTGGAAAATAAGTCAGAGCCAGAAATTCAAAGGCCTTGAGTGGTATGTTAATTGACTTGAAATCTACTTGTTTTTCTCCACTTCATCTCTTGCCATTCTTTCTTTCCTCACAGAGCTCTAGCCTTGTTAGTATTCTGAGAGCCCCTATAGGCATTTACCTTGGTTTGTTTCCTTGTCGGTGTTAGATCTCAATTTAGCACCTTCTGGGAGAAGCTTTCCCCATCTAGTTAATTAAGCTAGGACTCCCCATACAGCGTTCTGTATGATCTTCCATCTCAGCTTTTTGTTATTTTTGAGAATTTGTATTATTCTCTGTATCCCTCAATTGTCCTATGTTTGCTCTGTCAATACCATTAAGATGTAAGATCTGTGAGATCAGGAACCTTCTTCACTATGTGTCTTGTCAGGTTGAAATACAATATATTTACTATAAATATCCATTTAATCATTTAAATGAATTATGGTGGTCTAGACACCAAATAATAAAATGAATCTAAGCGGCAGGTACAGTGCCTGCTAATGTTATTTGCTTGAAAATTGTTGCTCTCTTTCTCTTTTTATATAGTTCCCCTACTTTGTTTCATAAGGCTGTGAACTCCTCTAAGGCAGGTATCATATTATGCTGATCTTTCATCCCCACATCTTCTATATTCTCTGGCACAAAGAAGTCAGGGGATTTTGTTTAAAAAAAGGAAGAAGACTAAATGATGGAATGAATGGAGAGACTCTGATAAACAAATAAATAGACATTTGACAAGGGCAAAAGACATTCTACAGGAATAAAGTTTAGAATTGTCAACAAAGTTCTAGAGATGAGTTCACAAAAGGCTTGCAGGACCTATGAGGATATGAATTGTAACCACCTTTTCTCCCCTTGGGTGCTTCCCTAGTGGCTCAGATGGTAAAGCGTCTGTCTGCAATGCAGGAGACCCCAGTTCAATCCCTGGGGTGGGAAGATCCCCTGGAGAAGGAAATGGCAGCTCACTCTAGTATTCTTGCCTGGAAAATCCCATGGACCACGGAGCCTGGTAGGCTACCGACCATGGGGTCGCAAACAGTCGGACACGACTGAGCGACTTCACTTTTCACTGTTCTCCCCTTGAATTCCTATTGAATCCCTGGTACAAAGGGCAGTTCCTGGAACATGTGTGTGTATATGAGAGAGAGAGAGACAAACATGGAAAGAAGCTGAGTGTGTGGTTGGAAAGTAAGACAATGAAAGTTTGGGGATTATATGGAAAAGGTAAATGATCGTTCAAAGGGCCTAGGCTGAACAACTAATTAGTTTGAGACTTATCTTGTCAGCAGTGGGTGGCCTTTGAACATTTTTATTATACTGGCAGAGATCAGTTAACTCAGGATGCTGCAGTAGTGTTGGGGGCAAAAATTTGTGTCAGGTCTCATAAGATCCAATCTCTAATAATGTCCATTTCTGGAAGCTCAGCTAGTGCTTACAGCTTGTCCTCTTATGTTGCATTTTGGAATAGTATCTTTTCTGTTAAAAATTGGAAAGAATTGAGTATCTTAGGTCAGTATAGAGAGGCTAACTTTAAATAATTACATATGGCATGGTGCCTTTCATTTAGTCATGCATCAGATTTTCAGATTTATTGGATTATAAAACTAAAACCTGTTATAGAACAATTGGCCATGTTTCTTCTCCCTTCTTAAATGCCAGATATTGAAACTTCAATTTGAAGGTTAAAAGTAGTTTTAGGGACTCCTGAAAGATGAGTAGCTGTCCATTCAGCTCATGGGAAACACTGGCATAGGTCATTTGGAAATGGTCTATGGTCTGCAAGGAGAGATGGCTTGGAGAAGTGGAATTTAGAACCTGAACATGGTTAGCTTTGCTTTTACAAGTAGGGGTTAGGGTTGTACAATATATTCTCTATGGTGATTATGATCACTTAGAAGATTTCTGTACAACATCAGGCAATGGGCTCATTTCTGTAAGAGATTCTCTGCTTTTTCTGGTCAAGTTCATAGAAATTACAACCACTTTGGGACTCGGACAAACAAGGATTTGTTGCTTCAAGCAGTTTCTCCAGGGGTGGGTCTACCTCTCTATAAATGAGACTGACCATACGGTATTGGAATTGGTTGTATAAGAAATAAAAAATTAGTGAGAATATGTGTATTCTTAGTCTGGAGTGTGAGTGACTGCTTAAAAAATGGGTAATGTAACTTTCTTCTGTGTTACAGCCTTACCTTCAGGGGCAAATACCAGGGTGTCTTAGAGAAGCAGGGATTTCCAAGGATATTTTTGGACTTCTGCCTCTTAAGCATTAACTTTCTTCACTGATTGTCCTTCATCTTGCTGGAAATCCCAGTTTTGTCCTAAATGCCTATGAAAATAACAGGAAAACCAAAGAGAATAAATTAATTCGGACAAATATTGGGATAAATAACATAGTCCTGCTGCTTTGGGATTCTTTTAGCGTGGACATGTCCACTTTACAGCTTCCCAGGTGGCACAGTGGTAAAGAATCTGCCTGCCAAAGCAGGTGATGTAGGAGACTGTGAGTTGGATCCCTGGATTGGGTAGATCCCCCGGAGGAGGGCAAGGTAACCGACTCCAGGATTCTAGCCTAGAAAATTCCATGGACCAAGAAGCTTGAGGGTTACAATTCATGGGGTCACAAAGAGTTAGCCATGACTGAGCATGCACACACACATGTACATGACCACTTTATAAAGTTGCCATTTTCAAAAAGCAAGATATTACTGTATGTTTAGAGAAAGACGTGTTCCTAGGTCTTCTATCGTTGGGAAACACTTCAAGCTATTTTTCTTTTACAAAGGTATATGAAATTAATATATGAAGAAGTTAAAAAGGATTGTATTAAACAACCATGTTTAATTTTATTTAATTCATTGTTTTTAAAATCTATTTGACTATAGAACACTATTTTTATGAAACATCTGTTAACATTTAGCAAATTGTTAGTGCTCTACGAAACCCATTTGGGAAATGATGGCCTACATAATAATTGTCTTATGAATGGAAATGTATTTATTGGCAAATACTCATGTGACTCTCAGGTGAACATGTGAAGATAAAACATCTAATAGCATAAATTTCTGAGGAGCATTAAGGTATAGATACCTAGTCATTTAATTTATTTTTTTACTTTTTATTTTATATTGGAGTATAGTTGATTGATGATATTGTGATAGTTTAAGGTATACAGCAAAGTGATTCAGTTATACAAGCATCTATTCTTTTTCAAATTAGCTTCCTATTTATGTTGTTACCTAATATTGAGCAGAGTTCCCTGTTTCATACATTAGATCCTGTTGGTTGGTTATCTGTCTTAAATATAGCAGTATATACACGTCAACCCCACATTCCCCAAATATCCCTTCCCTGCACCCTTCCCCCTTGATAGTCATCAGTTTGTTCTCTAAGTCTGTTAAGTCTGTTTCTGTTTTATAAATAAGCTCATTTGTATCATTTATTTTAAAATTGTGTCTATAATTAGTATCTTATGATATTTTTCTTTCTCTGTGTGACCTATGATCATCTCTAGGTCCATCCTTGTTGCTGAAAATGGCATTGCTTCATTCTTTTCAATTGCTGAGTAATATCCCATTGTATATGTGTACCATATCTTCTTTACCCATTCCTCTGTTGATGGACGTTTAGGTTCCTTCCATGTCTTGGCTGTTATAATACCGGTTATTTAAAATAATACATGTAGAGCAACTGGTTGAAGCTTGATTCTTAGTAGTACTTAGTAAACGTTAATCACTAGTAAATCAGAAAATTCATACTGAGAAATGGATATCTAATTATATCTAATTATCTAGTATAGATGAACCAGTTCTCTTTTGCAGTGAAATATAAAGTCTGCTAGAGTGTAATAATTAGTGTCAAAGTCTGAGAGGGCAGTGATCCTGAATCTGTGTTTATCAATTCTCTTTAATATATACTAAACTTATCCATAGAAATAGTAGTATCTCTGTAAAATATTACTGGAATCACTTTCTAATATTCTAATACATTCTAATATTAATGTTTCTTGCATATACCACATACTGTATGCAATAATAGCCACTTAGAATTATAGCATTATCTTTAGTCCTTCAAAATAGGTAATGCTTTTGGTGATTTTGAATGCAATAATGGGCACGACCATTATCCTATCTAAGTGGCAATCCAGTAGCAGAGACCTTGTGTGCTCTTTATTTCCACCCAGTCTCTTGGAGGTTGGCTGCCTCCCTAGAAGGGGTCAGCTCTCTGTGGCAGAAGACCAAGAGGATCCACTGGCATCTTAGATGCAGGATAACTGGGAACTGCATCCAGATACTGTTTCTTTCCCCAACACCTCAGCCTGAAAACAAAACAAAACAAAAAGCAGGCAAGAATAGAAAGTGTATTCTTAGCCAAGCCAGCATGCTATGAATGTGGTATTACCAGCTGCTCACGGAGCCGCAGCTGAGCGGATCTGCAGCCTTCAAGCTGCCCCACATTCTCCTCTTAATACTGATGGGAGAAAACCCCCGCATCCTTTCCAAGCAGGAAGTCTGACTTCCCCAAGCTGTAGCTAAGACGAGGATGCTCTCCTTTCTAATCTCCAAGTGGAAGCTCCTAGGACACAGCTGGTAGGAGTATCCTTAGGCATATCGGAATAATAATGTATTCTTCTGTTTGCAGCGACCACTTCCCTGTGCATTGTATCATCTGGGGCTGAGACTACCCGATGAAGATGATTTTGCAGATAACGAAAGTCAGGCTCAGGGAAACCAAGTGACTTGACCAAAGTGTTGACCGTGCATCGTCAAAGTCTCAGATAAACAAATGAAAGGCAATGAAAGTCTTTCAAACTATATCCTTTACAAAACATTTGGGCAATCTATTCAACAGATTTCTAGGCCTATATTCCCTCACTCCCAGCCCTACTAAAAATGGAGATCCTGCAGTTTTGGGCATAGGGTGTTATCAAATTATGTGGAAGGTTATAAAGTATCTTTTGTCAATGCTTTTTAAATTTTAATATGTTTACAAACACCTGAGGAATCTGGAGAGGGTCATTTTGGTTCAGTTGCTCAACTGTGTCCGACTCTTTGTGACCCCATGGACTGTAGCATGCCAGACTGCCCTGTCCTTCACTGTCTCCCGGAGCTTGCTCAAATTTATGTTCATTGAGTTGGTGATGCCATCCAACCATCCCATCCTCTGTTGTCCCCTTGTCCTCCTGCCTTCAATTTTTCCCAACATCAGGGTCTTTTAAAGTGAGTCAATTCTTCGCATCAGGTGGCCAAAATATTGGAGCTTCAGCATCAGTCCTTCCAATGAATATTCAGGGCTGATTTCCATTAGGATTGGCCTGAGAGTGTGCATATCTAGGAAGCTCCCAGGAGATGGTGGCCAATCCTGCAGAACTATGAACTATGATTCCAGTAACTTGGCACCAGCTCTTTCTGGTGGGAATGGACCTGGATCCACACGTGCAGAAAAATTATGTCAAGGATTTCTCTACCTCCCAATTATTTAGTAAGTTCAGTCATTGAACCAACACTTGGATCTGGCATGCTTTTTAGGCCAGGAAGGATATTAGAAATGTAGAATTATCAGTAATTAGAGGCAACATTCAGAAAAGAAAATAACAGCTACTTAGAAGGAAGCCTGATTTAGAACATACATTAGTTTTCTTCTCTCAGGATCACTGGGTTTAATTTAAATTATCATAAAGATTACATAGAAATCATGAGTGGCAGGCATGACTAGAATTATTGAGGGAAAGAGAAATGAAATGTTAGATGCGGTGGAACTGATGTGGTTGTTTCTTTTAAAACAAAAAAAAAATGCATACTGTGGATGAGCAGGAAAAATAAGGCTATAGGTTTCACAATAAGAATTTCATAAACTTTCAAGTTCTAGTGTTTTCTGGAAGTTTACATTATTTTCCCCTTCTGAGATGTTGGGCTGTCAGCTGGGGACATAGGAATGTTTTATGGGGGCATTGAGAGGACATCATGTGATGTCCTGTGAAATCCCTCTTCATCCTTATACACTGCCCATCCTCTCTATGCATCTCTTAGAGTAGCTGAAGTATATACATGTTATTCCACTGTTGTTACTGATTTGCAATCTCAAGGAGTTTCAGGTAGAGGTGGACAATTTTCTATGGGTTAGAACATAGTTTGGGTAATGCTTATAAAGATAGTCTGACTTGATCATAATGCTTCCCTCTCTTTTGCTATTGACATAAAATAACGCCAGGCTTGATTTTTATGTCATTACAGTGGGTTTAATGTAGTGATGAAGTGAAAGGGTTGAATTTTAGAACTCATCCAGAGAGCATGGATCATGAGGATGGTACTGTAGGGAAGCTTCATGTGTGTGCGTGAGCATGTTAAATTGTTTTTAATTCATTTTCACCCTACTGCTTTACTTAATTTTTATTTTCTTTTCCTCTACTTCTCCCACTTTTAAAATTATAAAATAAACTCTAAATCACTTGGTTTTCTAAAAGGCTGATACCTACAACATTCTTTCAGTTATTAAAATCAGGTCATTTCTGGTGTAATTGTAGTCTGATGACAGCAGTGTCCCTATGCCTTCAGGAAAACATTAGTTTAATTCTTCTCTCTTATTAGACTTGCCAACTTCTATTCTTGCTCATTCCTAGACTTTGACCAACTGATTCACACTAAAGTGTAAATGACTGATAGGGACCATTATATCTCCTTACTCAGGGAAACTTGGATTTTGATATAGAAATAAAACCTTATAATCATGTTTTCACTGCCTAATAAGGCATTTCTGATGTGATAAAATTGGCGAAGTAGGTGGTCCCTTTTTGAATAAAGCAGGAATCCTGAAATCTTACTGTAGATTGTGATTTAGTTAATTCACTTTGGTTTTTGTTTTGATTTTGGAATTATTATTTACTATCTACTTTATTTTCATTTTGAAAATTTCCAGACCCCAAATATAGCAAGTTATACACTTTTATGCATAATGTACCAGCTTAGCCTAACTTTTCCCACTGGTTACCACCCTTTCTGGCATAGAATCAATGACCCCTTTGGGGAAAAGAGTCCATTTTTGCATTTTTCTTCCAGGTTTCATACTCCTGGATCCAACCACTAGATGTCTCTGTAATTACAGGCTGGACCAAATCAGAGAGCGTGGCCTACCACAGAAGCAAATGTGGGCCTTAGACAGACTTATCCCCAAATTCTAAATACCTGTTTCCACTAAAGTAAAATGGTCTTAAATACACATAAGGTGGCACCTCTAAAGAATGAGTTACTTGGTTACCTTTTTCGTGACTTAATAGGAACAGAACTAGGTCCATCAATTCTCAAGAGAAACCAATAGGTAAGTAGTAAAGCCCTGTGATTCAGGTAGGGGTGTGCGTGTGTTTGAGTGTGTGTGTGTGTGTGTGTGTGTGTGAGAGTATGTGTGTGAGTATTCTTGTGCCCCTTCATACATGCACTCTCAGGAACCATGCTTTTTGCAGGTTGGTGGAGAGACAAACAATTTTAGAGTCTTACAGCCATATGTTTGTATAAGAAGATTCGGATTACCAGTCTAACTTTCAAAATGAAGCGGGTGGTGACAACAAGTGGAATTGTCCTGAGATCTCTAATAAAGCTGCTCATCAAATTACACATTTGTTGAGGACTGGTTAGGCTCAAAAAGAAATCCCTTCCTTCCTTCCTCCCTCCCTCATTCTCCCCCTCCCTCCTTTCCTCCCTTTGTATTCCTGCTTTTCTTTCTTCCTTCCCTCCATCTGTCCTTCCTTCCTTCTCTGTGCTTTTCTTTCAAACTTAAGTTTATCTTAGGAAGTATCCAAGTTTGTGTGCATATTGAGACTTTTCCCGTCATACATTTTGTTGGAAGTTGTAAGGAATGTGAGAGTGTATCCTGGTCATTTTTTAAAATCCTAATGCTTAAATAGTACCTCACATGGTAAGTAGATCCCCAGTAAATGTTGCTGAATGGTGAATGGATGATAAAGGTCATCTATTTAGGTGGTAGAAATGAGCAAATTCAGGTTAGCTATATAAATGAGATGAATAAGTAATTAAATAGACAACAGTGTGTAAGTATATATAAATAAATATTTTTAATCTTTGAAAATAGGAAGGAAAGTATTTTGTTTTTAAGATTTTGATTGGGTTTCCCTGGCGGTCTAGTGGGTAAGACTCCATGCTTCCAATGCAGGGGCACAGTCTCAGTCCCTGTCTTGGTAACTAGTATCTTGCACACCTCATAGCATGGCCAAAAAGTAAACAAACAAAATAAAACAACACCAAAACAAAGTTTACAAATTCATTTAAACTTGTCTGATAATATATGCTTCTATCCATGGAAAGATGGGCCACAAAAATTTAGTGAAGTTGAAAAAATGTTGTATATGAATCTACCTGATAGAGTGTGTTCCTCATGTGAATTCTGTGTATCATTTCTGTAGTGTGGGGGAAAAAAAAGTAAGGTGGGAATAAGTAGAACGTAAATGTCCTTAATAACCTTCTCTCAAGAGTAAATTTATGTACAAATGTAGGGGCACTCAAAAGTATTTGAAAACAATATCTTTTTGTATTGGGATAACACATCTCCATTATATAATAATCATATGCTTTCTTATTATTTATGAGCAAGTTCTTTTATCTAAAAGAACATAAAAAAGTTGTCTGGCGTAAATGATTACAGATTCCACATGAAGAGAAGGGGATCAAACATCTGTTTGCATGCAGAGCCTTTTATATTGATGATTCCCCGTGTATTTGGTCAGTAGCTCATATGTCACCATGATCTCCTTTGAATCTCTGAAAGATAGCCATTTCCTGAAGGCAAGTACAATAGTCATCTAGGACCTGGCACACAGCAGTCTGAGTTCATTCTTTAGCTATCTGAAAGTGACCAAAATTTGTTAAAAACTCCATGACTTACTTCCTTTCCTAGTTTAAAGGAAGAAACAAAGGAGTGTGGTATTTTTACTTCCGGAGGGTATAACAATGACTGTGAGAGCTAACAATTACCAGTCATTTACTATGAGTTGTAAATCACACAGTAATACATTTTTTGAAAAATAGCATTTGTTGAGTGCCTTTTATGTACCAGCTGTTGCTGGTCTTTGAGGTTTGCAATCATTATGTCATTCATCTTCAAAACCAACCCCACTCCTGCTATTGGACTCTGAGGCACATAAAGGTGAAGGGACTTGTTAGTAAGTGTCGAAATTGGACTTCCATTCAGACAGTTTAATTCTGCAGGCTGGATGGTGTGCCCCATGCAACAATTGCTTCCTTATGTCCAGTCTAACTGTTGTAACCATTTTAACAGGTAGGATTGATCCTCTCCAACTGCCTATTATACACATCACTGTCTGCCCAGCTTAGCCAGAATGCGGTTGCCTTGCTTTGAGGGCATTCCTCTTTTCCCTTCTCACCTCACCAGGGCCTTATTCACTTTAAAGATCAGTTGGATCGCAAATACTGGGCGGATGTGGAATAATAGTCTTCTCCATACACCACTGTGTTCTTTGCCCTTCTGCACAGGGTATCTTTCATCAGTTCAGCTCAGTCGCTCAGTTGTGTCCGACTCTTTGCGACCCCATAAATTGCAGCATGCCAGGCCTCCCTTTCCATCACCAGCTCCCGGAATTTACTCAAACTTAGGTCCATTAAGTCAGTGATGCCATAAGCAGAATCGTTCTGGCCATATTCATGCTATTTCCCTGGGGACCAAAAGTGATGCCCCAAGCTTGGGCACCGAGGTAACAGATCACATAGCATTCATTTAACCGTTGATCCCATAAAGTAAGAGCAGGTCATCGGGGTTTCTAGATGCAACCACAAGTTGTGGTGATACCAGTTTTCTTCACCAAACTTACTGTATTCCCAACTTCTTATTCTGTGATGGCACGGGTCTCTCTGACACATTTCTTCTCTTGCTTCTGAAATTTGGTCACAACTAGGCAATCCTATCAAGTGTTAGTGATTTAACCTGACCTACCACAGGATATGTCAGACTTCAGTCCCAGTCATCGAAGGGGATTCCTTATACTCTTTTTACAGATGGTTCACCTTCTCTCTAGATGCTTTTATATTAATACCAAGGATAGAAGTGGCCTTTCGCTAAGTAATGTGCATCTTGACTTTGAAGCCTTTGGGGGGCTATTTAATTATCTCTGCCTCCTCAGCTAGACTAAAAGCTACTATACTCAGTGGCCATCATTATCTGATATAAAATAGTTAACTGAATATTTGTGGAAGGAGAGAAGAAAAGAGATGAAGGGAAAGGAAAAGAACTCACACTTACAGTGCTCCTGAAAGTGAAAGTGTGAGTCACTCAGTCATGTCCGACTCTTTGTGACCTTACGGACTGTAGCCCTCCAGGCTTCTCTGTCCACGGAATTCTCCAGGCGAGAATACTAGAGCAGGTTGCCATTCCCTTCTCCAGGGGATCTTCCCAACCCAGGGATCAGACCTGGGTCTCCTGCGTTTGGAGGCAGGTTCTTAACTGTCTGAGTCACCTGGAAAGCCCTGCATTGCTCCTAAATAAGCTCTATTAAGAAAAACTGGGGCTTCAACAGGTGGCTCAGTGGTAAAGAATCTGCCTTCCAATGCAAGAGACACAGGGAAAATGAGTTTGATCCTGCGGTCAGGAAGATCCCCAAGAGGAGAAAATGGCAATCCACTCCAGTATTCTTGCCTGGGAAATCCCATGGACAGAGGAGCCTGGCGGAGTGTAGTCCATGGGGTCGCAAAGAGCTGGACACAACCGAGCAACTAAGCACACATATGTAGGGAGCATGTTACAGTCTTTTCCAGGCGAGAATGTAATTAGCAAGGGTGACAACTCCCTCGAGTACCTCTAATCCTTGAGTACCTCTCCTAACCCTCTTACAGTGCTGACGATGAGAAGGCACTTCTAAGGAAGGGTAATCCAAAGTGACTCTTGTTCTAATAATAATAATGTTAATAACAACAACTTCACCAGGCATTTATTTCTTTATTTTTAGGCAGAACTCAAATGCAGCAAATGGTACCAACATCTACTCAGTTGTTCAATTGAGAGTATGAGAATGAACCTTAATCTCTCTCTTCCTTACCTCCCCCAGTCCAAACTAATAGCTAGTTCTCAGAGCAGAAACACAAAGTAGAAACATGCTTAAATGCTTTTCTGATGGCTTCTGCCAGACTTGCAGTTTAAACCGAACTCCTGACGACTGCCGAGAAAGCCCTCAGGAGTCAGTTTCGTGGCCACCCTTCTGTTCTCCTTTTTCACTGCGTTCTTCCCTTTTTACTTGCTCCTACCTCACTGGGCTTCCTGCTGTTCCGCAATCATGTCTGCGAGGTCATTGCCCTGGGTCTTTGTCCTTCCTGTCACTCAGCTCTCAGCCTAAAAGTCTCCCCTTCAGGGAACCCTGATTCAGCTTTCTAATCAACATGAGCAAACTAGCCATGCTCTATCACATAATTCTACCTACAGCATGTATCACTGTTGGATATTTATCGTCATTGTTTATTTGTTGACTTGATTATTGTCAGTCTACTGATGATAGAATCTAATTTCCATAAAAGAAGGAATCCCATATCTCTGATTCCTTGCTGTGTACCCCTGTCCTAAAAAAGGGCCAGGCAAAGCGTAGATATTCAATAGGCAAACCACCACCAACAAAAAAGTAAAAGAAAATTAAAAAGAATACATTTGAATCAGTTTTAATAAGATGGATGAAACTGGAGCCAATTATACAGAGTGAAGTAAGCCAGAGAGAAAAACACCAATACAGTATACTAACACATATATATGGAATTTAGAAAGATGGTAATGATAACCCTGTATGCGAGACAGCAAAAGAGACACAGATGTATAGAATGGACTTTTGGACTCTGAGGGAGAGGGAGAAGGTGGGATGATTTGGGAGAATGGCATTGAAACATGTATACTATCAGGTAAGAAATGAGTTGCCAGTCTATGTTCGATACAGGATACAGGATGCTTGGGGCTGGTGCACGGGGATGATCTAGAGAGATGATATGGGGTGGGAGGTGGGAGGGGGGTTCAGGATTGGGAACTCATGTACACACGTGGTGGAGTCATGTCAATGTATGGCAAAACCAATACAGTATTGTAAACTAAAATAAAGTAAAAATAAAAATTTAAAAAAAATATATATATATAATTTAAAAAAAAAAGAAGTAGGGGATTAAGAGGTACAAATCACCATGCAAAAAATAAGTAAGCTACAAGGATGTATATATATATATATAAAGAAAATCTCTTCTCTTTGAACAAATTAATGAACTTCAGAAATTCTGAGAGACCTCCTGCTGCCAAAACTGCAAACAGAAGTCCCAGTTTCAGAAGGAGGTTATAGACATAGGTAGGAGATAATTTTCAAGGAGATCCACCATCAGTTCTTTCCCTTCCTGGGACTTCCCTGGTGGTCCAGTGGTTGAAACTCTATGCTCTCAGTGCAGATGGCCTGGGTTCCATCCTTTGTCAGGAACTAAGATCCCACATGCCATGCTGCCACCCCCCAAAAAATCCATCCCTTCCTATATGCTATACCACTTTCAATCAAAAGATAAAACCTGTTTCCCTTTTTCCTTCAGTTCTTCCTGGCCCTACAGATTCTTTTGACCAGACAAATGCAGTCGAGTGATATTCTGGGACTTTCAAGCTCAGTCGTAAGACTGGGAGCTTCTGCTTCTCTCTTGGGGTATACTGTCAGTGGTTGCATACCCTGTGGAGGGAGGTCCAGGCAGGTGACAGGCCATCCTGGAGGTTCCAGCCCCAGGGACGCTCCCAGCTGCCTCTAGTGGCGGGAGTAACTGCAGTCAACCTTGTCATTGTTGGTTCAACACTAAGTCCTGTCCATTTCTGAGAACCCTTGGACTGTTGCCTCCCAGCCTCTTCTGTCATGGGATTCTCCAGGCAAGGATACTGGAGTGGGTAGCCGTTTCCCTCCCTAGGGGATGCTCCTGACCCAGGCCTTGAACCTGTGTCTCTTGCACTGCAGGTGAATTCTTTACCACCGAGCCACTTGTGAAGCCCCAAATCAATAAAAAGTGAAGCAAAGAACATCCAGGATGAGCTCTGCCAGAATTCCTGGCCCAGAAAACCTTGGGGAATTATTGTTGTTTTAAACCACTTCATTTCTGTGTCTTTTGCTATATAACAATAGAGAGTTGAGCCTTATAGCCAATATAAAAACATAAAGCAGAGAGAGGTTAGGACCACTGCAGCAAGTCTGCTTTTTTGAGAGGAATGTAACTCTTGCCTAGTCACGCTGTCTTTGCAAACACAGTGGGTCTGCACAGGCAGCCAAAGGAAACACAATCATGGGCCATCCATCACTGTCAGTTCGCTGCCCAAAATAAGATGACCCTTTGTGTAGTGATGTTTGGGCATAGCGCTGAGCTGACAGAATGAATTCCAGGTGTGGGCAGTGTCCGCCCCACAAAACAGCAAACAGGTATTGGCTTCACTGTTTAGTTTGAGTTGAGGATGCACCCTTAGAAGTCACTAGGACATGAGACATCAGAAGCTGTATTTTATGTCAGGCACCCAAGAACAACAAGCAGAAAAAGCAGTCACCATAATGAAGAACTGGAGATCAGAGAAGAAGCTAGGAGTGGGGTTCTGACTTCATTCTGCAACAGTTCTGTTTTCATTGAGTAATTCCTGTAACTGTCCTGAAGGAACTGGCTAGAAGCCCTTGCTATGCAAGGTACTGGGCTTCCCAGGTGCCTCAGTGGTAAAGAATCCACCTGCAATGCAGGAGACCTGGGTTCCACCCCTGGGTGGGGAAGATCCCCTGGAGGAGGAAATGGCAACCCACTCCAGTATGCTTGCCGGGAAAATCCCGTGGATGGAGAAGCCTGGAGGGCCACAGTCCACGGACGTGACTTGGTGACTGAACAACAACAACATAAGGTACACACTTCCTCCAAAGTGGCCCCAGTTTCCCAGATTATGGAACCACAAATATGTCAAGTATAAATTCAAACAATCTTCAGTTTCAGAATAGTATTTTCAATTGAGAAGCTTTTAAAAAAATGTAATTATCTGCTTTGAAGGCTTGAAAAGCTGGAGAATGGAAGGAAATTGGGCTCTCCCTAAAAGACAGTCTCTCCGTTACCCACCTCTCCTTCCAGGGAACAGCTGCTTGAAATCCAGTTACCATTCTTTCCAGACTGACCTCGACATGAACACCTTACCCCTCCTGATAGCCCAGCACGCCCATTTATAAAACTGGAATCAAAAGTCCCTTCATCTTAATGCTAAAATGTAAATTAAATAATTAGTGATTTGCTAAACATTTTGAAAATGAAAATGCTAAGTATTGTTATTATTTCAAGGGTAATTTACTTCTGATTCATTTGTAATTATTTCATCAAAACATTGTTCGGTAAGAGCTGTTTGATGTGTAAAATGCCTTATGGGCCTTCCCTGTAAGACTTTTGTTATCAAAATTAGATGGAGACCTTGTCAATTGGAAATCATGTACACCCAAAAGGTTTTCAATAGTATAGGTCTCAAATCACCCTCTTGTGGACCAGAGCCTATTGGACAATGAACAAATCTCAGAGCAGTGATTCGTCTCTGAATTCATCTATAATGGTTTCTTACCAGATAATCAACTATGGACCAAAGCCAGGCCAGGTAGCAACTGGGAACCTGATCAGATTTGGTTTTGGCCCTTTTCCCTGACATTTGCACCCTTCTGAAAACTCGTGCTTCCTCAGTTTCAGATGCCAACTCAATCTTTCTGAAATTTACATATAGCTACAGGTAATATTGGAAGGTTGATCTGATGCACTGTCCCTTAATGAAATTAATTACAATGCCCCCTGAATCCATTTTTCAAAATTTGAAAACTAGAGGGACTAAGATAGTTATCCCTGGTAGGCATGAGTCAACTTGAAACTGCCAACAGTAGGTGAGAAATATCCTTGAAATCTAAGCCTTCTATTGAAAAAAAAAAGATCATGGAAAATTTGATTTTTCTTTACAAGGTCTTCTTTATTTCAGTATAAAATTAATGTTTAAAAGTATTTATTTTTCAGCTTACATAATTTCTTCTCATTTCCATCCTCAATTACTGGCTTTAGCTACTGTCTTTATAAACCTCAAGTGTGTTTCAGCAGTAACAATGTCCCAAATCTAAAACCCAAATTGATATCTTCTCTCAACTCCTCTGTTTGGTTTGGATTCTGAATTGGTACATGATCTTGGTAAACAATCCTTACTCTATTCAAGGTACAAATTAACTAGGAGTCATCCCAAACCTTGTCTTTACCCTCATGCCAAATTTAGTTACAAGGTACCACTGAGTCACTGATTTATACTTTATTTTAAATCAGTCCTTTTTTTAAAAAAAAATTCTTATTGTCCTGTATTACTTAAGGTAGTCTCAATTGTAAGAGAAATTCAACCCCAAATACATTAAATATTATTGGAAACTTAGTGGCTCAAATAAATGAGAAACCTCAAAGTAGTAAAGGTTTCAATGGCAGTATATTAAAGTCGCTGTCATTCAGTCGCTCAGTCGTGTCCCACTCTGCGACCCTATGGACTGCAGCATGCCAGGCTTCCCTGTCCTTCACCATCTCCCAGAACTTGCTCAAACTCGTGCCCATTGAGTCGGTGAGGCCATCCAACCATCTCATCCTCTGTCATCCCCTTCGCCTGCCTTCAACCTTTCCCAGCATCAGGGTCTTTTCTACTAAAGTAGCTTAATGATATTGTCAAAGCTAGTCTATACTTTGCCTTCCAAAAAAGTTTTCTTCTCTCCAAAAAGACCTTCCAGCCAAGAACCCATGTAGCCCAACTTGTACCACAGGAGTATTCCCAAACCAGTCACTGTGATAGTGGGGGATACCTACCTAAGGGGGATAAGATTTTCTTAAGTTACTCAGATTCTACCTGGAACTGACATTGGCGTCAATTGGATATGACTGGCTAAATATGGAGATGGCAGTCTCACTGTTCCCTACCTTTTTTTGTTTGTTTGTTTGAATTTGATTACTATAAAGGGTGGGAGTGTCTCTTAGATAGAAGAGTATATGCTGATTCATAATCACTGCCTCAGTTTAAACATTTTTTACTTACATGGAGTACTTGAGAGTTTTGGAAGTTATTTTGCTACCCAGTATCAGACAGAACTTTCTGCCTCTTATTCTTTCTCCAACCATCTGTCTTCCATTCTGTCAACAGAATACTCTTTTCAAGACATCATTCTTTTTACATGATGTCTATGGTTAAAACTATTAGATGACATCCCATCATTCACCAAGAGTGACTTTTAAGATGCGCTGTATGTTTCAACCAGAAAAAACCTGCTTTTATCTGTTCTGGTATTTCAGCTATGACTTTGAGGGGAAAAGGTTAAGAATAAAGAAAAGTGTAAAAACCAGTGATCCACAGAATAAACTGATTTAGCTTGAGCATCCGTGATCTGGACTTAACTTAGTTCCCTATCACACGCTGTCCATAGTTATACACCAGAACTGTCTAACTTGGCTTCCCTCGTGGCTCTGATGCTAAAGAATCTGTTTACAAGGCTGAAGACCTGGGTTCAATCCCCGTAATATTCTTGCCTAATTTCATGACAGAGGAGCCTGGTGGACTATAGTCCGTGGGGTCACAAAGAATCAGGCACGACTGAGTGACTAACACACACACACACACACACACACACACACACACTAGCTGTTTACTTGTGAGTTAGTGTGAAAGTTGCTCAGTCATGTCTGACTCTTTGCAACCCCATGGACTATACAGTCCATGGAATTCTCCAGGCCAGAATACTGGAGTGGGTAGCCTTTTCCTTCTCCAGGGGATCTTCCCAACCCAGGGACTGAACCCAGGTTTCCCACATTGCAGGCAGATTCTTTACCAGCTGAGCCACGAGGAAGCCTAAGAATACTGGAGTGGGTAGCCTTTTCCTTCTCCAGTGGATCTTCCCGACCCAGGAATCAAACCAGGGTCTCCTGTACTGCAGGCAGATTCTTTACCAGCTGAGCTACCAGGGACTTGGGGGGTCTCCAAATAATCTTTTCTCTCTACCTAGACTTCTTTTCCTTCACCAACCCTAGCTAGTCATGCTCTTTAAAATCCATTTCCGTCATTACTACCTGAAGCCCAAACAGTGTTAGCCATTCTTGTTGGTTATCTGTATTGTTAGTACTAATAGAGGTTATTATTATTTTTATAATATTTGCACCCCTAGCATTTAGTATTGGGTTGGCCAAAAAGGTATTTTCAAGTTTATCCATGACATCGAACGAAAACCCTAAACTTTTTGGCCGACCCAGTGTATCTCCTGGCATCCAAAAACTACTAAGTCAAAATCAATATAAATGAATATCATTTCAGTGATGAAATTTCCCCCACAATGTAGTGTAGCCAACACAGGCTCTTTAATTATGCATGGGCTTTCATTCCAGAGACATAGCTTGGTCAGTGGGTCACTGCTGACAAATCATTTATTTTCTTTGAGACTCAGTTGTTTTTTTTTTCCTGTTAATTTGTTTCGGGGTTTCTTTTTTATTTATAAAAAAGGGGGACTATCTACTTGACAAAGTCGGCATGAGTATAAATTAAAATAATAGCATGGATTTTTTTTTTTTACATTGAATAGAATATTGGTTAAAGTGAGTTAGCTACGATCAACAGAAAACAGAATAAAATTGTTTTCAAATAAGAAATTATGATATCAGAATGAGATAGCGAGGAGTGGAGTGGTTCTAGGGCTGGTAATTCAACGGAGATACAACATCGTCCACGACTCACACCATTGTGTCGTGTTGCCCTATCATTTTCAGCATTTTGACTTAGACTTGAAGTTTGTAGACTCACAGCTGCAGGTTGACTGCAGTGAACTCAAGCATCACCTCCCCTGTAGCTATTTACTCACGTGCATCTCTTTTGGAAACTGAGGAAGCCTTTACAAGACGTGTCCCAGGCAGATCTCCCTCCTCACAGTTCTCATGGATATTAAACGGGTCACAAGGCCATTTCTAAAGGAGAATGGATCGTCGTAGCTGGCTCAGGTCAATCAGGATCTGCCATGGAGCTCAGAAAAGCCTCCTCTGAGATAATGGCCGTCAGTTACCTAAAGACAGAAAACAAAAAACGAAACACCAGACTCTGATTAGTGGGGAAGAAACAGGGAAATGATAACAGTGTAGACGGCCCTTCATGACTGTTTCCTCTTCCGTCCTGCTGTTTCTCTAATCACTCATGTCTAGAGGAGAGAGTATTCCACCTTCTTATGGAGGCAGCTTTCTTCTTTTCACTGACTTTGTTTAATCACTAACTTCATTATCTCCCCTTAAGTGTCCCTGTGAGGTCATATAATTTTGAATATTTATTTCCTGAATAACATGAGACTCAACACGCAAAGCGGGACAGGAATCTCCTGCACAGCGGACTGGTTATCAGTCTCACTCTGCTCCTGCTGTGTACCCTTGAACTCCTTTCTGCTTAATTAAAACTACAGAAGGACAGCATCACTGCGAGTCAGTTCAGCTTTCCGGATCGACCATGATGCTGATTCCACATTCATAATTAATTCTCCTCGGTGTTAAGAATGGAGGCTTGGCTGATTAAGGATTCTCGGTGGATTATTGCAGATGTCTGAATTACGGAAACAACGGGCAGCCATGCAGTGTCTTTTTGATCTACATAAATGTGGGATGCGGAAGAAGAAAGAAGGCATTTTTCTTTTCCCTCCAGAAATCTCACTTGACATTTTGCAAGGGGCATTTATGAGAATGTCAGTTTGATAAAACTGTTTGCAGGAGTCACCCCGCATTTGCTACTGAGCTGTAACAATTGTTAGGAGCCATAATTACTCTGGCAGGTTTAAAGAAAAAAAAAAAAAAGAAAAATGTTATCAGAAGATTCGGGCAAAATACCTCCAAGCAAGTAGCTATACTTCCTCTTGCTTCCTGTTGTGTTACAGCCTCTCTGATACACTCCTACTGAATCTGAACTCTGGGTTAGTACAAAGTTACCAACAGTTGTCATAGCAGATGGGAATGTAGTGGTGTGGATCAGAGAGACAAATAGGATGGGCTGCAGAAATGTCTTCAAATATAGAAGACGATATAAAACTTGGGTGTAGGATTTTAATATATGTGGGTAGCATTGCTTTAGTAGTAATAATAATGATGATGATTAAATAATGGCCAACACTTGTATTGAACTCACTGTGAATTACTTAACATTCTAAGAGCTTTACACATAGCTCATTATCTAATTTTAGTCTCATGGTACAGGGGATTTTTTTTTCTTTAAAAAATATTGAATTAGAGATCTTTGTAGAGCAGCATCCATACTCCAGATCCAGGGCCATGGAGACCCTGTAATGCTAGGTGGGATATGGCAGGGGACTCTGGGTTTCCATCCTTCTGTTTGGAGATGGAGGTGGCAGTCAGTATTTCATCTTTGGGGCAACAGGAAATTATTATCTCCATTTTATTGATGAGGAAACTGAGGCTCAGAGAGGTAAAGGAACTTGCCCAAAGTCACGTTAGAATTTGAACCTTTAAATATTCCTAATCTTCACTACAGATATTATATTACTTCCCGATATATCCAATACATTCATGCACTTTATAGTATGACTGTGAGGACACCTGTACTTGTTTCCTTATCTTTTTTTTTTTCCTATTTATTTATTTGGCTGCACAGGGTCTTTGTTGAGGCACGTGGGATCTTTAGTTGTGGACTGTGGGATCTAGTTTCCTGACCAATGAACCCACGCCCGCATCATTGGGAGTGTGGAGTCTTACTCACTGGACCACCAGGAAAGTCGCTGTTTCCTTATCTATCGAATAGTTGTACCTGCTGAATGTTTATTGGGAGCTCACTATGAGCTGGGGACTATTGTTCAGTCCCTAAGTCATGTCCGACTCTTTCGAAACCTATGGACAGCAGCCCACTAGGCTCCTCTGCCCATGGGGTTCTCGAGGCAAGAATACAGGAGTGGGTTGCCATTTCCTTCTCCAGGGGATCATTTCAGACTAGGGATCAAACCTACGTGCTCTGCACTGGCAGGCAGATTCTTTACCTCTGAACCACTGTTGCTGCTGCTGTCGCTTCAGTCGTGTCTGACCCTGCGTGACCCCATAGACAGCAGCCCACCAGGCTCTGCCGTCCCTGGGATTCTCCAGACAAGAACACTGGAGTGGGTTGCCATTTCCTGCTCCAATACATGAAAGTGGAAAGTGAAAGTGAAGTCGCTCAGTCGTGTCCAACTCTTAGCGACCCCGTGAACTGCAGCCCACCAGGTTCCTCCGTCCATGGGATTTTCCAGGCAAGAGTACTGGAGTGGGGTGCCATGAACCACTGGTAGGGGTTTGTTAATGTCTTAGTTCTCACAGTGACCCTGTCGGGCAGGTATAATTGCTAAGTATTTAAATAATCTCTTACTCTAAAAAAGTTAGAAAGAGAAATGTTAAATAACTTACTGGCAATTAGTGAGGCCAAGATTAAAAGGCAAAATATGGGGCTCTGGAGCCTGATTTGAATGCCTAGGATCTCACTGAATAATTATAAAATAATATATGGGCTTGCCTGGTGGCTCAGATGGTAAAGAATCTGCCTGCTGTGCAGGAGATCTGGGTTTGATACCTGGGTTGAGAACATCCCCTGGAGAAGGGAACAGCTACCCACTTCAGTATTCTGGCCTGGAAAATTTGATGGATGGAGACTTGAGGACTGTAGTCCACAGGGTTGCAAAGACTCAGACACAACTGAGCCACTTTCACTTTCATCTACGTTTCTGATAAGACCTAAGAATCAACTAAATCAAAAAGTGCATATATTTTTAGTTGCGGAAAGCGGATCTCCCATTGGCAATATGCTTTGTTCCCTTTGTGAGTTCCTTCGTTTATCGAAAGCCATTCCTTTAAAAGATCTTTTCATGCACAGCGTCTTTACTGGATACTGTTTGTGGAAAGGTAGAAATGACATAGTTTTTCTCTCTAAAAGCTTCACAGTGGAGAGGAAGAAACAGTCGTGGAATCATACAGCTTACGACACAGTGGCCACTGAGAGCAGCCGCCTCTCTTATCCCCCCAGAGGTCTTTCAGGAGAACCTCTTTGGGTCACGTTTCCCCTCTGTGTGTGGCGTGGTGAGTAGGGGAAGGCTGCATTGCCCCCAGATCTGTGGAGAAACGGAGCAGACATTCATAAAAGGCTTCCCGTGCAGCACCCGGAAGGTTTAAGAAAAGTTGCTCCATTACTATTTCAAAGTTCTAGCATCCCAAAATGCCACCTCAAAATCTATCAGAGACTGATCTTTAGAAATTCACTCCTGTACAAAGCAGCATGCTCCCTGAAAGGGAAAAGAAATAGTTCTGCTGCTGTATCCAAGGTTTATAGTATTGCAGATTCCCCGCACCTTTTGTGTGAAGTTGAATCACCATCAGGTACAAAGGTGCTGTGTTAGTGGCTACCTTTCTTGGTGAGCGAAGGAAAGACTCATCTAGACCACTTTCAGATAGAGGGGCTTACAAGGGTGCAAAAGGGCCATGGAGGTTCTGAAGCCGTATGACTAGGGTTTGAATCCTGACTCCAATAAGCAATAGCCTTGAAACTTGTGCAAGTCACTTGACCTCTTCATATCTCAATTTTCACATGTGTTACATGAGAAAAATAGCAATAATGAGCTCATGGAAAGTCTCTGATGGTTACATGAGCATATATATATATATATATATGTATATAACGTGCTAGATGAGATGCTAGCACTAAGTGCTCAAGAAGAGGTAGCCATTATTATGTCATCAGAAACTGAAGCTCTTGGCATTTGCTAATCTCTGGTTCTCTGTTACCCTCAAGGCATTTCTGATTTTCCCTGTGTATTTCCACTTAGCCATTTGTCTGGTGTCTCATCATTTTCAAACAGACATTACTCCTCCCAGTCTCAATTCTACCTCCTAAATCCTGCCATTGCCAGCTCCCATCATCAGTTGTACCAATTCTTACCTCCCTCCTTTGTTGGAATTTCTAAGAAAATCTCCTGGATTAAGGAAGGGCATTTAGCTTTCAGCATAGCAAACACTGTGGATCTGGTATCTATGCTTGGTCCAAGTGGCTGGGTCATGGGTTACTGTCCTAGTCCATTTGGGAAGTTTTAATACTCACTGACTGTGAGGCTTATTATATAACACACATTTCTTTTTTCACTCTGCTGGAGCCTGGAAGTCTAAGATCAGAGTGTCAGCATTGTTGTATTCTAGTGAAGGTCCTCTTCTAGTTTGTAGGCTGCTAGCTTCTTTTGGTGCCATCACACGGGGGAAGATTATAGGGAGATCTGTGGGGTCTCTTATAGAAACAGTGTTCCCATTCATGAGAGTTCCAACCTCACACATTAAGAACCTCCAGAAAGCTCTACCTTCTAACACCATCACCTCGGAGGTTAGGAGTTTAACATGAATTTGAATGGGGGAATAAATGTTCAGAGGGCTTCCCAGGTGGCTCAGTGGTAAAGAATCCATCTGTAACGCAGGAGAGGCAGGCAGTCATGAGTTTGATCCCTGGGTTGAGAAGATCCCCTGGAGGAGGGCCTGGCAACAGACTCCAGTATTCTTGCCTGGAGAATCCCACGGATAGAGAAGAGTGGCAGGTTAGAGTCTACAGGGTCACAAAGAGGCAGATAGGAATGAGCAAATGGAGGAGCCCCAGGAGGCAGAGGGGCAATCCCTGGGTCAGGAAGATCCCCTGGAGGAGGAAATGGCAACCCACTCCAATATTCTTGCCAGGCTGATTCCATGAGCAGAGGATCCTGGTGGGCTACAGTCCATGGGGTAGCAAAAGAGTCAGACATAACTGAGCATGCAAAAAATTCTGATCGTTAGCAGTTGGAGTTATTGAGGCCTACTATTTCATCAGGGGTGCTGTGGGTCAGAGTTCCTCAGAAAGGGACCTTCAGAAGAGTGACCTGCCTAATGCACATAGAAGCAAGTGGAAGAGTGGAGTAGGAAGTGGACCAGGAAGTGTGTGCTTAGTGATGTTCCCCAGGGTGTCACGAGTCCATCTGTCCATCCTGATTTCTTCATTCAGTTCAGTCCAGTCGCTCAGTCATGTACGACTCTCTGCGACCCCATAAATTGCAGCACGCCAGGCCTCCCTGTCCATCACCAACTCCCGGAGTTCACTCAGACTCATGTCCATTGAGTCGGTGATGCCATCCAGCCATTTCATCCTCTGTCGTCCCCTTCTTCTCCTGCCCCCATCCCTCCCAGCATTAGGGTCTTTTCCAATGAGTGAACTTTTCGCATGAGGTGGCCAAAGTATTGGCATTTCAGCCTCAGCTTCAGTCCTTCCAATGAATACCCAGGACTGAACTCCTTTATGATGGACTAGTTGGATCTCCTTGCAGTCCGAGGGACTCTCAAGAGTCTTCTCCAACACCACAGTTCAAAAGCATCAATTCTGCACTCATCTTTCTAGTCCAACTCTCACATCCATACATGACTACTGGAAAACCATAGCCTTGACTAGACACGGACCTTAGTCGGCCAAGTAATGTCTCTGCTTTTGAATATGCTATCTAGGTTGGTCATAACTTTCCTTCCAAGGAGTAAGCGTCTTTTAATTTCATGGCTGCACTCACCATCTGCAGTGATTTTGGAGTCCCAAAAAAGTCTGACACTGTTTCCACTGTTTCCCCATCTATTTGCCATGAAGTGATGGGATCAGATGCCATGATCTTAATTTTCTGAATGTTGAGCTTTAAGCCAACTTTTTCACTCTCCTCTTTCACTTTCATCAAGAGGCTTTTAGTTCTTCACTTTCTGCCATAAAGGTGGTGTCATCTGCATATCTGAGGTTACTGAGATTTCTCCCAGCAATCTTGATTCCAGCTTGTGCTTCTTCCAGCCCAGCATTTCTCATGATGTATTTTGCATATAAGTGAAATAAGCAGGGTGACAATATACAGCCTTGATGTACTCCTTTTCCTATTTGGAACCAGTCTCTTGTTCCATGTACAGTTCTAACTGTTGCTTCCTGACCTGCATATAGGTTTCTGAAGAGGCAGGTCAGGTGGTCTGGTATTCCCATCACTTTCAGAATTTTCCACAGTTTTTTGTGATCCACACAGTCAAAGGCTTTGGCATAGTCAATAAAGCAGAAATAGATGTTTTTCTGGAACTCTCTTGCTTTTTCGATGATCCAGCAGATGTTGGCAATTTGATCTCTGGTTCCTCTGCCTTTTCTAAACCAGCTTGAACATCTGGAAGTTCATAGTTCATGTATTAATGAAGCCTGGCTTGAAGAATTTTGAGCATTACTTTACTAGCATGTGAGATGAGTGCAATTGTGCGGTAGTTTGAGCATTCTTTGGCATTGCCTTTCTTTGGGAGTAGAATGAAAACTGACCTTTTCCAGCCCTGTGGCCACTGCTGAGTTTTCCAAATTGGCTGGCATATTGAATGCAGCACTTTCACAGCATCATCTTCTAGGATTTGAAATAGCTCAACAGGAATTCCATCACCTCCACTAGCTTTATTCATAGTGATGCTTTCTAAGGCCCACTTGATTTCCCATTCCAGGAAGTCTGGCTCTAGGGTGAGTGATCACACCATCGTGGTTATCTTGGTCATGAAGATATATTTTGTACAGTTCTGTGTATTGTTGCCACCTCTTCTTAATGTCTTCTGCTTCTGTTAGGTCCATATCATTTCTGTCCTTTATAGAGCCCATCTTTGCATGAAATATTCCCTTGGTATCTCTAATTTTCTCAAACAGATCTCTAGTCTTTCCCATTCTGTTCTTTTTCTCTATTTCTTTGCATTGATCGCTGAGGAAGGCTTTCTTATCTCTCCTTGCTATTCTTTGGAACTCTTAATTAAAATGGGAATATCTTTCCTTTTCTCCTTTGGTTTTCATTTCTCTTCTTTTCACAGCTGTTTGTAAGGACTCCTCAGACAGCCATTTTCCTTTTTTGATTTCTTTTCCATGAGGATGGTCTTGATCCCTGTCTCCTGTACAATGTCATGAACCTCTGTCCATAGTTCATCAGCACTCTATCTATAAGATCTAGTCCCTTAAATCTATTTCTCACTTCCACTGTAAAATCATAAGGGATTTGATTTAGGGCATACCTGAATGGTCTAGTGGTTTTCCCTACTTTCTTCAATTTAAGTCTGAATTTGGCAATAAGGAGTTCATGATCTGAGCCACAGTCAGCTCCTGGTCTTGTTTTTGCTAACTGTATAGAGCTTCTCCATCTTTGGCTGCAAAGAATATAATCAACCTGATTTCGGTGTTGACCATCTGGTGATGTCCACGTGTAGAGTCTTCTCTTGTGTTGTTGGAAGAAGGTGTTTCCTATGACCAGTGCGTTCTCTTGGCAAAATTCTATTAGCCTTTGCCCTGCTTCATTCTGTACTCCAAGGCCAAATTTGCCTGTTACTCCAGGTGTTTCTTGACTTCCTACTTTTGCATTCCAGTCCCCTATAATGAAAAGAACATCTCTTTTTGTTGTTAGTTCTAAAAGGTCTTGTAGGTCTTCATAGAACCCTTCAACTTTAGCTTCTTCAGCATTGTTGGTTGGGGCATAGGCTTGGACCACCATGATATTGAATGGTTTGTCTTGGAAGTGAACAGAGATCATTTTTTTGTTTTTGAGATTGCATCCAAGTACTGCATGTCAGACTCTTTTGTTGACTATGATGGCTACTCCATTTCTTCTAAGGGATTCCTAGCCCACAGTAGTAGATATAATGGTCATCTGAGTTAAATTCACCCATTCCAGTCCAATTTAAGCTCCTCAACTTGGCCTTCAAGCTAGGACTTGTTCATCCTTGCACTTCCAGAACCAAGCATAACACTACACATATTGAGTATTTAAACACTTATTGTATGTTTCCTAAATGTTTGATAAATAAAGAGTATCAGGTACTCTCTCTCTTTTTATCTGTGAAGATAATGTTTAATGTACTACTTAAAAGTTAATTTTTCCATCAGTTTAATTCTAGAGTCTATATATAACCTTAGTATATGCTACACAGTTAAATTTTCTCAATGATCCCATAAAATGAAATTACTGTCCACATTTCACATTGAGAAAACTGAGCCCTAGGAGGTAATTTAGCTGGATCCATATAGGTATTAAGCAGTAAAGCAGGCATTTCAATTCACGTTTGTTTTATTTCAGAGCTTCCTTTTCACTGTATATTATTATATGATTGTGATATTTCATCTTGTTGATTTTTGGACCACTCTCTGTCAACATCTCTTTGAGTATTTATTTTAATATTCATCTTGTAATCCACCTCCCCACATTTTGTAATGGACAAATTTACAGGGTACACATTCTGTTTAATTTCACAGGGCCAAGTATAGAACCCATGTGTAAAGACATTCCTAAAGATGAGTGCCAAAGTAATTAATCAATATTCTTTGGGTGCAGTGTTCAGATGATTACCAATCCACTTAATGGTTTTGTGAATCCCTCACAGATCCTCATCTTGACCTGAAGAAAACCATTAGAGATTTTGGTAATGGATTCACATTTATACACAAATCCCATTTGCCTCCAGCCATCTTCCAGGCAGTATTGGTCTCTACAGAGCATCTGTTCCTCATCACCTTGTTCTAAGTGAAGGTTTGATATTTCCTACCCTGGTGGCTCAGAGGTTAAGGCGTCTGCCTCCAATGTGGGAGACCTGGGTTCGATCCCTGGGTAGGGAAGATCCCCTGGAGAAGGAAATGGTAACCCACTCCAGTATTCTTGCCTGGAGAATCCCATGGACAGAGAAGCCTGGTAGGCTACAGTCCACGGGGTCGCAAAGAGTCCGACACGACTGAGCGATTTCACTCACTCACCAGTGGGTGACTTCATAAGAGGAGCAATAATAGGACAGCTTCTTATTTCAGAAGAAAGTTCTCATCATTGGACACGTTGAATTCTTTCGCTGACTCGGAAAGTGGCATTTATTCATAGAGTATTGCAGTTATGCTGGAGAAAGAGCAGAGGAATGGTCTAATTGGAGACCCACGCCCTATCTTTGAGGGCATGCACATCCAGTTTCTCTGCTTTACCGTTTCAATTGCTAACACCGCATAGTAATAAGTCAAGACTCAGAGAACAGTGTTCTGACTTTGATTTCTGAGATCTTTCTGATTTACTGCAGTGGTGGCGCACATGAATGCCAGGCTCTGAAAGAGGTCCTGTTACTGACCAGCTGTTATTTTTGGAAGAAGGTGTTTTCTTCCATTTAAGTATCCTTTACCTTTAGAAAGAAGACTATGAATTGGGTTAACAGGTAGGGACACAATAGCAACAGATTTTATAGATTATAAAGTCCAAATGATCATAGGTTAAACCTTAGATGGTTTATCAGTGGGTTGCAACATTTTTGAAAGTCATGATACTATCACAAAAATCTTGAGAACTTAATACAGGCAATAAAACTCCCCCCAGAAATTTCTCATAAACAAACACACAGGATAATACATCTCATTTCAAAGTGTTCAAGAGCCAATGAAGCTACTTTTGGAAAACAGGTCAAGGACCCTTAGGTCAAATACTGTTTTAAGAAAAGATGTAAAGCTAAATTCCTCCCTGAAGTTAGTGGGATTAAATAAGTTATAGAACTGTGTAATAAAAAATAGATATCATAGAATTCTTAGTTGATCTGATTTCAGTCTCAGAATCACTGCCCATGTTCAAAACAGCTGCAAAATGTGTGTGTGTGTGTGTGTGTGTTTTAGATTCTGTTGCTCAACAGTAGGTCTGAAAGATTGGCATCCTTCTCCACATTTTTGAAGAAGTTAATATGAGTGTCTCAGTGGGAGCAGAGGTCAGATTCCAGGTTTGCTTATGTAAATCTGGTCATACTAGGGAAAGGTGCTCTCTTTAACTTGGCAGCATTAGATTTTCAAAACAAGGGTGAAGTTGAGATTGAGGAGAGAGGAATATTTAAACTAGTCAGATCATTTTCTAATAGAGGATAAGTGAGAGCTGTGATAGAGCAAATACATATGATTCTAGTTGAGAAAGTAAAGAGTAGACAGAGGTGCCAGAGCAATGGAAAGGGGATGAGGGAATGGCAGGGATTAAGTTACATTAATGCATTCAGTGCATATAAAATGGGCATTTGGGCACTTTGTTTTGAGAAAATAAAAATGTGTTATTTCGGAGGGTTGGGATATGGGGAAAATGGTGAAAGTAGTCAAAAGGTAAAAACTTTCAATTATGAATAGGTTAAGTTCTGGGTTTGTAATGTATAACACAGGGACTCTAGATAAAATATTGTATATTTTAAAGTTTCTAAGAAGATATAAATCTTTAAAATTCTCATTGTAAGAAAGAAAATCTACAACTATGTGAAGTGATTGTTAGCTAAACTTACTGTGGCAGATAATTTCATGATACATATATATACATATATAATTATTATCCTGTGTACCTTAGACTGATACAGTATTATATGGCAATTATGACTCAATAAAGCTGCAAACATCAGTACTAGATTTAATTTTTTCTGACTTCTGTAAATATCGTTAGTTTTTTATAGTAAAGCTAGATAATTGGAGAATGAGAAAGCTGGATGTTGGCAAAACTTAAGTCAGTTCCATTTGGAAAAAGGTGGAAGCCTTTTAGGACTGAGTTTATTAATTTCACATACTAGTTCAGAGGACCTGTGCTAATTTACTCACTGGCAGACCTGTAATATTGCCAGCGACAAGCAAGAAAGTAAGCTTAGATGTAGGTTGAAATTGTGTAGCATTTTGTTTTTTTAGTAAGAACCATGCTATATCAAGAATCTCTGGATATAACCAGAAGCGTAGGATACATTATTCTACCCTGCATTCCTGCTTCTCTGCTTCTGGGTCTAGATCTCTAAAGCAGAGGAGCTGTATGTATGTTTACCGTCAGCAGTTGACTTTTGCTCAGGTCAACTAGTTTAAACTCATGCTCTCAAGACCCTATGGCTGATCATCAAACCATTTTTCCTAGTCGTTACTGGAATTTTTCCTAATATCCTACAAGCATAACTTACTATTTTCTTTTTTATATCCTGTATTTGGGAATTCAGGGTTGTCACTGAGCATTCCCTATGATTGCTGGCATTGCAAAAACAGTCAATAGTATCGGCAGCTTTTCCTCACAATATCCTAGATAATTGAGCTATTTTAATTAGGCCTATAAATGAGTTGCTAGACTGCTACTCAGTATGGAACATCTATTTCTATTTTAATCCACTACTGGTATTCTCTAAGGGAATGCCAAAATGTTTTCCATCTGGATTTCAGAATCCTTTATTTTCATTGGGGAAATCTGTGCTCCTGGAAAACTCTTTAGTTTGGCTCTTTACTCAAGTTGCCACGCTGCAAGAGATGGAAAACATTAGAAACTAAAACATCTCAAATGATACCAGGGGCACTGAAAATAATTTTGACTTGTTCCCACAAAGACTATGTTAAAATCCAAGAAGAAGGCTATGAAGTAGTTGGATAGGTATTATTCACATTCTTCAAAATAAGAAAGCAGTAGAACATACCTGGTGTTTAATGCTTAAGATGACAAGCTTCAGCTGCAGGGGGCACAGGTTCAATCCCTGGTCAGGGAACTAAGACTCTGCATACTGCGTGGCCAAAAAAAAAAAAACAAAAAACAAAAAACAAAACCACACAGGAAAAAAGGAAAGTCGTTTAGACATATCATGGTTAAGACTGTGAGTCTAGTGAAGTCAGTTGATGTATTAATTTTAAAGCCAGATGTTCTGACTTCAAACTTATACTCTGTCCATTGGACTCACTGTCCTCTAACCCTGAGAATCTGAAGAGAAAATACAAGAAACATCAGGTTATAGCAAGTACAGGAAGCCACACTTACCTTTGCTTCGAATGGACTGGGAGTTATTGGTCTATGTTATTAATACATAAGTAGGGAAGTAGTTTAGTGACAAGAGAAGTCGGGGAGTTGGAGACAGAAAGCTTGAAATGTCCATTTTTGGCTTTGACACTCAAACTGTGGGATTTTGTCTGCATAACCTTTTGGCCTCAGTTTCTTCTTTGTGCAGTTAATATTAGTAATATAGTTTGGGGGACCACGAAATATTCTACTAACATACCAGTTTATTGGAGTTCATTGTCAGGGAGGGTTCCTAGAAGCAGCTTGATTCCAGGCAAAAAGGGAGCAAATTAGTAAAGCAAAAATTATTTACCCAAACCACTCCATTAACTTTTCTTCTCCAGGGCGCTGGATCACAGAGTAGAGTAGACATAAATGAGAGAAATGAGAATGGCAGCTTTATATACAGTTTTCAGAAAATATCAACACTGGAGAATAAAATGGAGCCCCCATCCCTCCTCAAAGCTCACCTTTGAAGCCCAGGTGATGCTGGTAATACCGACTGAACCGAGGCTCAGACAAGTCAAAGAAAAGTAGCCCTCCTCACCCTTGATTTACAGAGCATGTGAGAAAACTCTAAAACACTCTCTTTAGCTTCCACTCCTCCTCTGATCCTAGTAGGTTAAGCTAATGTAATGAACGTTCTCATTGGAACATATTCTGTATATTATGGGGTTTAAAAACCTTCATAAAATCACAGATTATCAGAGTTGCAAGAGAATTTAGATATCATCCATTCTGGTGATATTCTTGCTCACTTAGATGTGGAACTATTCACATCTCATAGAAATCTAACATTTAAAATGAGTTAAAGTGCTGCTACTGTTGCAGAACCAGAGAAGAAACACAGAGCTTTTACCTGTCTCCACTGGGGACCTACAGTACCTTCAGAACATAAGTTGAAAACCATAGATTTAATCAAACAGCTCATTTCACATTTAGAGACCAAAACCATAAACCGATTAAATGATGTTTCCCAAGTCACATAGTGAATTAGTGGTTAAACTTGAATAAGGACTTAAATCTTCTTACTCCCGATTCCAAATACTTCCTAATTTGAAACACTGTGTCTGTTTTCTCGGTTATAATGAGATTCCTCTTAGTATGAAAAGGAAACCCAAGATCTTCTACCCATTCATTCTCTAGACCGCCCATCTTTATTGGCTGATACCATTCATTCATAACAACCTGGTACTCAGGAAGTGTTTACCCACACAGGGTTTATGGGAGGGAATCTCGGGGACGAATCAGAGTGTGGGAAATAAACTTCTGATATAAATGCCTTAGACGCTTCTAGAGCCAGATCCTTTGAAATTAAGTCCCGCTATTTATTTATGGGCACCTTGTTTTCCTGTGATCATCTTTTGCATTGAAAACAGGCAAGAGAGTCATTTTCAGCAGATGCACTGTATGTGAAAAGAAGATTATGTCTAAATAGGCTACTTTTTCAAGTTTTAATTGGCCTAATTACTTCATGTTTGTAAAGTGCTTTGAAGAGGAAAGGTGTTATATTAGTGTTGCTTGTTATTATTTTAGTTCTCCCGGCGGCATTTGCTGGTTTCTTAAATTGCCTCTCTTGAAGTGACCTAATAATCAAATTGCCAGAGAAGATTTCTTCTTTCTAATTTTTTCTTCATCTTTTCTTTTTTTAGAGTACCATTATTCAAATGTAAAGAAAGTTGGGGGACTAATGATGTATATTTAGTGCAGTCTTCTCTTTTGAGTGAATCAGCTTCCTTAGTATCTTTCTAGAGTTAAGGATGAATTGGACCTTTACCCTCTTTCTCTCTCCCAGATTCTATCTTTGTACGTGTGAAAGCTACCTTTCCCAGAGGCCACATGTGACCGTAAAATGCTCTGCTGTGAGCCCCTCTCTCTAAAGACCAGACTTATTGGGAGACGTGAAGAAAGCGCTCAGCACCTCAGTTACAGGGATGAGAAGGAAAATGAGCCGCTCTTTCCTTTCATCCCACCCCATGTCTTCCCTGAGCAGCAGAACTAGGAAAGGAGGATGAGGCTGCAAGGAGGTATCAGGGCTTATTGACACAGTCTGTGAAGACCCATAGTAAAGGGGTATTTCCTCTCTTGTGAAGTCAAGCTTTAGTTTTTTTCCACCTCTAAAACTGAGTTTGTTTGCTTTTTTCCTCACCTATGATACGGTAAAGAAATGGCTTGCTTTTTTTGTCCTGCTAAGGTGACAGACATGATGCAAATCAGGAAGGCCCTGGCTCATGGCTGTTCCAACTCTGGCCACCCAGCCAAATATTCTCTGGCCCAGCCTTGCACATCTTGGGGACCCCTCCCACCAGTCTGTGCCCCAGCTAGCCTGCCAAAGCCACCTGGCACAAACAGTCTACATAAGGAATACTCTTACACAAAATTAGCCCTTCAAAAAGGCCAAGAGATATAACAGTTTCACATAATTCATAATATAGAAAGAAATGGCAACCCACTCCAGTATTCATGCCTAGAGAATCCCAGGGACAGAGGAGGCTGGTGGGCTGCTGTCTATGAGGTCGCACAGAGCTGGACACGACTGAAGCGACTTAGCAGCAGCAGCAGCAGCATAATTCATAGAATAAAACACAGAAGATCAAAAACTGTAAACAGACACAGAAATTTGTTTCAAACCAAAGAATAAGATAAAGCCTCAGAAAAAAATATTTGATGAAACAGAGATGTCATTTACCTGGTAAAGAGTTCAAAGCAGCAATCATAAAGATGACTATGTGTCAGGAAAAGAATGGAGGAATGCAGTAAGAATGTTAGGAATTAGAAAATATAAAAAAAGAACCACTGAGAGCTGAAAATTTAATAATTAAAATGAAAAATATAGTGAATCGATAGCAGATTAGATGATACAGAAGAATGCATAAGCAACCAGGAGGATAAAATAGTGGATTAAAAAAATTAAACAAAATGAGGATATTTTAAGAGACATCTGAAAGAATATCAAATATACAAACACTTGCACTATAAAGGTCTGAAATGGAGAAGAGAAAGGAGCAGAACATTTATTTGAAGAAATAATGGCTGAAAACTTCCTTTATCCAGGGGAGGAAACAAATATCCAGGTCCAGGAAGCAGAGTCCCAAAGACATTCCAAAAAAAAAAAAAAAAAAAACCCAGTTACAGGCCAATATCCCTGAGCAAAATAGATGCAAAAATCTTCAACAAGATACAAGCAAACCAAATTCAACCATACATTAAAAGGATCATATAACATGATCTAGTGGGATCTGTCCTGGAGATTTAAGGATGCTTTAGTATCTATAAATCAGTCAACGTGGTACCACACACAGTGAAGGACATACATCACATGATCATCTCAATAAATGCAGGAAAAGTATTTGAGACAGTCCAACATCCATTTTTGATAAAAATTCTTAACAAGTGGGTATAGAAGGAACATATTTCAACATACTAAAGATTATAAACAACAAATGCACTGCTAACATCGTACTCAATGGTGAAAAGCTGAAAACGAGCAAAACAAGGGTGCCCACTGTTATCATTTTATTTAAAATAGTTTGAAAGTGCTAGCCACAGCAATCAGGTAAGAAAAATAAATAAAAAACATACAAATTAGAAAGAAGTAAATCTGTCACTATTTGCAGATAATGTCATACTATGGAGAGAAAACCCTAAATGCTATACCAAGGAAATATTTAAATACATAAATTAATTCAGTAAAAGTGCAGATACAAAATTAACAAATAGAAATCTGTTGTGTTTATACATACTAATGAGCTATCAGAGAAATTAAGACAATGTCATTTTAAAATGCATGAAAAATAATAGAATAGGAATAAAATTAACCAAGGAGATTAAAAGACCTATATTTTGAAAACTGTATGACACTCAGGAAAGCTATTGAAGAGTGGCACATGGATTGGAGGAATAATAGTTAAAATGTCCATACTATCCAAAGCAATATACAGATTCAAAGTAATCCCTGTCAAAATATTAATGACATTTTCCACAGAACTAGAACAAATAGTCGTAAAATTTGTATGGAATTACAAAAAGCTCCAAATAGCCAAAGCAGTCTTGAAAAAGAAGAGGAAAGATCCCTGATTTCAAACTGTATATAAAGCAATAGTAATCAAAATAGTATGTGTGCTAAGTCACTTTAGCCATCTGCAACTCTTTGTGACCCCATGTACTCTAGCCTGCCAGGCTCCTCTTCAATGGGATTCTCCAGGCAGGAATACTGGAGTAGGTTTCCAGGCCCTCCTCCAGGAGATCTCCTCAACCCAGGGATTAAACCTGGGTCTCTGCAGATTCTTTACTGTCTGAGCCACCAGGAGAGAAGCCCCAATAGTATGGTACTGGCACAAAAACACATAGATCAGTGGACCAGCATAGGGAGCCATGAAATAAACTCATGCTTTTATGTTCAGTTAATTCTTGACAAAGGAAGCAACAATATGGAGTGGAGAAAAGACAGTCCTTTCAATAGTTTTGAGAAAACAGAACAGCTACATGTAAAAGAATGAAACTGGATCATTTTCTCACACCATATGCAAAACTTACCTGAAAATGGATAAAAGACTTATATGTAAGACCCCAAACCATAAAACTCCTATAAGAAAACGTAAGTCATATGTGCCTTGACACTGATTTTGGATAGATAGACAGATAGATAGGATCTGTCTCCTCGGTTCAGTTCAGTCGCTCAGTTGTGCCTGACTCTTTGCGACCCCTTGAACCACAGCACACCAGGCCTCCCTGTCTATCACCAACTCCCGGAGTTCACTCAAACTCATGTCCATTGATTCAGTGATGCCATCCAGCCATCTCATCCTCTGTCGTCCCCTTCTCCTCCCACCCTCAAACTGTCTCCTCAGGCAAGGGAAAGAACAGCAAAAATAAATGGAACATGTGAGTCTCTGTTGAATTTTCTGTCATTATGGAAGTTTAGGGCTCATAGTGGCCTTGTGTCATTTTTTGATACAGAGAAGTGGCTTATGCCTTTGGTTGATAAGTTGCACAGAACATTTAACAGTTTAATGAAAAGAAGGTAAAATGTGATGCTTTTTTATATGATTTTTCCCAATTAAATGCCATCCGTTTTAGGGTGGAAGTTAATTCTAATAAATCAGTGTATTTTAATTTATATATATTATTTCATTGAAAGGTTTCATGCAAATTATATTTTTTAAATGGAATCTTGCTTTCATACAGGTTTTAAGTCCAATTTTTCTCCCTTTTATCACTTCTAAAATTATGTTCCTTATGTCAAGTTGATCTCCATGTCTTTTTACTCGCACCTTTTTTTTGTCAAATAGGGTAATGATTAAGTGTTTGTGATCTATAAACTAGAACATGGATATTGTCAGAGGAGAAATAATCCAGTTAAAGGTCTCTTTTGGTACACATAGTTGATAAATGATACATATTCTGTACTTCCTATAGGAGCCACATGTCTTTTCTTCTTGTTTTTTTGGAGGATGCTAAAATTGATGAATGGGTTAACATGGCTCTCAGTCAAGACCATCTGTTAAAAAGTTCCCACCAGCCATTCTCTTAATGGATTTTAGGTGATCATTGTCTAAATCCATTGTTTCTTTAGAGAAAGTTGAAGAATGATTATTCTATCAATCGTTTAGCATTGATTAGCTGGTATTATTCTATAAAGAGAAACCTCCCCAGTAAGAAAAGATATTTGAGAACTGAAAGGGACTGAGAGATTTATACCCCTGCGAGTTTTACTGATAAGGAAAACTGAGCACTGTTTCAGAAGAAATGTTATGACTTGCTCAAAGCCACACAAATATCTGCCCTCAGGCCAGAACAGGGAGCTAGTCCATCAGTGCAGAGTAAGAGGCTTCTCCTAGATTAGATCAGGCTTCTCCAGCTGCGTTGTGTATAGGAGCTCAGCGGGTGCGAAAAGAATGCATCACTGCTTTATGATACAGTGAATGTAATGGGCTTGTGGCCAATATATGGCCCTTGTGAAAGCATTTTAGTTCTCAAGCTGTGCTGAGCAAAAATACACACCATTGAGTATGTATTCTGAGTAGATGTTTACATTATATTCTCAGATAGTGCAAATGCCCATGTCTCTCTTATTAGGATGATAGAGAAATAAAAATTCAAGGATTGATGGCAAAGCAATGCACTAATGATCTCTTGAGAGTCCCTTGGACTGCAAGGAGACCAAGTCAGTCAATCCTAAAGGAAATCAGTCCTGACTACTCATTGAAAAGACTGATGCTGAAGCTGTAGCTTCAATACTTCGGCCTCCTGATGCAATGAACTGACTTATTGGAAAAGACCCTGATGCTGGGAAAGATTGAAGGCAGGAGAAGGGGACAACAGAGGATGAGATGGTTGGATGGCATCACCGACTCAATGGACATGAATTTGATGAGTGCAAGCAAGCTCCAGGATTTGGTGAAGGACAGGGAAGCCTGGTGTGCTGCAGTCCATGGGGTCACAAAGAGTTGGACATGACTGAGTGACTGAACTGAACTGAACACATTAAGGCAGCAATATGGCCCAGTAAGGCAGTCAACATATACAGAAATAGTTCATTTTTTCCTCAGTTTCTAAAGTTACTAAAGGACCCAATCATATCTAGTACAGCCAACTTTAATAGAATTGCATGTTATAAATATTATGAGAAAGCTATTATATAATCAATAAGAAAAATGGTACAGCCGCGAATGCTTTCCGTATTTATGGCTACTGTTTTGGAGTGTTCTTTTTCTTGATATAGAATCCCTCTATTTTAGCATTCTATTCATACCTGTATTAGAGCCCAGTATTTAAAACTTAGACTGAATTTAAACAGACCTGTCACTCCTTAGTTGTTCAACCTTGGGAAATTAATTTAGCACCTCTAAGCCTCCACTTCTTCAGTTGTAGAAGGAACTCCCAAAAGTAAGTGCCTTGTAGTGTTATTTTAGGGGTTAAATGCATGAGGAGTAAATGAAATAATGCACATAAAGTCCTTAGTGTGTTGCCCATCACGAGGAGGCACACAACAGACATTTACTGTTTTATGTTTCATTTCTTTATGCATGAACTTTTTCAAGGGTTGAATAGTTTGTTACTTGGTCAGGTTTAATATTTCCAGTTACCTGATAAGTGTAACCAGAGACATTTGGCCAACTTAAACACACACACACACACCCCCACCCACACCCCCACACACACCCACACACACACCCCCCCCCCCCACACACACACACACACACCCACACACACCCACACCTACCCCTGTAATGACTCAGCAGTTGCATTAACTGGAAGAGCAGTATGAACTCTCTATAGTGCAGAGGCTGCCCCCGTGCTATGCTCACCGGGGAACTCTACATCATCACCCGGTTGTTGCCAGTTGCCCAAGAGGATGCCACCTTGCCTTTTGTTTCACTTAATTCACCTGTGCTCATTAGGCCATTGAGTTAACATAGAAAGCTTCATAGACATTGAAATTCAGTGAGACCCATGGGCACCCATACCCCTTCCCCCAAACACACACACATCTAACACTTGCTGGTTGATGTTAGGGAAGTGCTGCTGTCTAAAAACAACTTTACCATACTATGGTTGTAGGGTTGTTCTTTTCCCTTCTACAAACAATCTTTGTTTCTTACACTTAGTTTTCTCTACATGCCACACAAAATTTACATTTGAAGTTAGTGATCATTCACAGAATGAAATGAAGTGAAGGGAATTTGCTCAGTCCTGTCCGACTCTTTGTGACTCCATGGACTGTAGCCCGCCAGGCTCATCAATCCATGGGATTCTCCAGGCAAGAATACTGGAGTGGGTTGCCATTTCCTTCTCCAGGGGATCTTTCCAACCCAGGGATCGAACCCAGGTCTCCCACATTGCAGGCAGACTCTTTGCTGTCCAAGCCACCAGGGAATCCCATTTGAAGTTACCAATCATTCACAGAGTATAGATCAATTAGGATGCTTTATCTCTGATTTCTTAATTTTAATATTTATGGGAAAGATGAAGAATGTTGCATTAAATACCTTTAAATCTAGATACTACTGTACTAAATGTCTGAGTCTTTTTCTTCAAGAGAGCATTCGTGTGTGTGAGAGAAGAGAGAGAGTGTGTGAGTGTGTGTGTGTACAATAAAGGTTTGGGAGTGAGAAAGAGAAATAGCTTGTAGTCTGGTGGGAGACATGCTTGATTATGTTCCAGAAACCCAAGTCATCTGAGTTGGCTGGACTCTGCCAGCCTGATAGAAGCATCTCTAGGAGATGGATGCCATGTGGAGTGATGGAAGGACACGAAATTCCTTCAAACTGTAGATTCCTTAACTGCAGGGCCCTGTCTTAGTTCATTCAGGCTGCTATACCAAAATATCACCAGTGAAATGGCTTATAAACAGCAGAAACTTATTTCTCATGGTTCTAGAGGCTGGAAGTCCAGGATCAAGTCATCTGCAAGATTTGGTGTCAGGTGAGATCGCACTTCCCTGAAGACAGGCATCTTCTCATGGCTGTAACCTCACATGACAGAAGGGAAAGGGAGCTGTGCAAAGGCACTAACGTCGTTTAGGAGGGCTCCACCCTCATGACCTAAGCATGTTCCAAAGACCCCGCCTCAGTGTGAAATGCTATCACACGGAGCATTAGGATTCAACCTAGGAATTTTGCAGGGACACAAGCATTCAACCTATAGCGGGCCTCTATTTTATTTTTCTTTAACACCCATCTTCATACTTAGCACATACACAACCGTAAACAGGGTTTGAGAAAATGAATAGAAAATAACATTGTGTGTATTTCCTGGAATCAAGCCAAGAGAGAGAAAGATCTATATCAAATGACTCGAGATAAATTCTACCCTTTCTAGAGAAGGAATTCTTTTTTTTTTTCCATGACAGATTTGCACCTGTCATTACATTTTTTCCCTCTGATTTTTACTCAGAATCTTACTTTTTCTAATTCTAATTCCACTTTTCTCTTTGGTGTTTATACCATCAAAAATATTCATAGACTATTTAGTATGCCCTCGTTAAGACAAGCAATACTTACGTCGCTTCTTTAATGTTACCAAATAAGTCTGTCTCTCCGCCACCGTCATCGTTTTTGCTGATCCTCTCTGGACTATGTCCAGCTTCTCTACATCAAGTCGTTGTAAAAGGTGCCAAAGTGGTGCTTAGATCCTAGGCAGGGGCCACTGTCCTGTGAGTGAGATGCAGCTTTTCTGTCTGTGAGGCAGCACTTAGAGCATGGTATGCTTCGTTTTCCTTGGATATTCACATTGTATTTCCTTTGGTGTTTACATGTTTATTTCCCCGAAGGAGCAAAATTCATTTTTGCATTCTTAGCCTTGCACTGCTCCAAGCGTAATAGATGCTAATTAAATACTAACTAAGGGAATGTGTCGTGTGCTCAGTCGTGTCTGACTCTTTGTGAGTCCATGGACTGTAGCCCGCCAGGCTCCTCTGTCCATGGGATTCCCCAGGCAAGAATCCTGGCGTGGGCTGCCATTTCCTTCTCCAAGAGAATAGAGTGATATAAAGTGTCACTGTCTTCTCTACCCTCTGCCCCATGTTACTTTGATAGAAATGATTTAATTTGATCCTAAATGAGTGGTTTCTTCTTTTTCCTTGTTTCCTTGTTTAAAATAGATAAAAGATCGGGGCATGTAATGACAATATAAAGTATTCCTCTAGGGTAAGATAACTTCCCTTTTCCACCTTTAAACTTATTTGCTTTTCCAATCAAATATTTATTTAGATGGCACTTGGTTTGCATATGGTGCTTGTTTACTTTCACTTTACCAACAGCCTGGAAGAGCTTGGAGAAACTAATATTGTAAGTTAGGGAGATTTGACAGTAATTTTTTTATATTTTTTTCTGCCTTAGTTAGTATTCTTTGGTTTTTCCTTGCTATGACACAGAAATGAAACTTTCTGTACAATGTTTAAACAAGAAAAGTAAATGAAAATATTCAATCATTTGCTCTTTGTACATGTTTTTATCATTATTTTGTAAATATACTACATATAAGAAACATGCATTCTGAAATTTTTAATCAAGACTTCCAGAAATTACAGTATAGATTAAATGACACCTTTCTGTATTTGGACCCCTGAAAAAATTAATTATACATTTATTTGGTTATGAATTTACTTTGAGAATATACTTATTTTTTCCAAACAGCTCTAATCACATTTTTCATTTATTATTTAATATTTTAGGTGAGAGTAAAGTAGATATTGCTAGACCATATTACTGCTGGAGATACTGAAGTGTTGGAGATGTGAATGATACATGATTAAATAGTGGTGTGTTCTAAGCCTGTTCTCACTAAAGAAGTATAATGTTTTCGACATTATCTGAATGGATATTCAGCAGTGACTATAGAACCTCTTCCTAGTATTCATCAATAGAGAATCTGCCAGTTTTATATTTGTTTTATTCAACCATGGTCACTTACCTACATGCTACATGGCTTATATGTCTTTTTCTAATTGATGGTCTCAGATATTACAAGGGGCTTCTCTGGTGTATTCCTGGTGAAGGATCTAGACTGCAATGCAGGCTACACGGGCTCAATCCCTGGCTTAGGAAGATCCCCTGGAGAAGGAAATGGCAACCCACGCCAATGTTCTTGTCTTGGAAGTTCCATAGACAGAGAAGCCTGGCAGGTGCAAGTCTGTAGGGTCGCAATATAGTTGGACACGACCTAGTGACTAAACAATTACAAGACATTATAAGAATCCATGTCTAATGTGAGAAGCAGATGTGTTTTTCTCTTTATTACAGTTCTCTAGCTGTCCAGTGTCTGGACTAAGGAAATAGCTGTCATCACTGCTCTTAATACCATACCCCCACCACTGTGGTGACTTGCATCCTGGTTTCGTTTCAGATGAATTGCAGGAAGAAGGGATATGGATATAGCCATCATGGCGCAGTCTTCCTGGGAGCTACTTACACACATCCCTTATGTTATCAGACACCTCCTATGCTGTCTGGACTAACTCTAGAGGGACTTTAGCCTTCTCTACCAATTTGATAATTAGTCACACCTGAAAAGTACTGGGTCTGGGAGACAGCTTTGTTAGATAGCAACTGTGACCTTTATAGGTCTACAGTGCATTTAATATAATTAATAAGAAGCTTGGAGAAATCTAGGGATCTTGTCAGAAAGGGATGGAAGATGATTAGATGCCAGGGAAGGAAGGAGGGTTGATATCAATCAATCAGCAACCTTAATGAATGACAGGGGTGGGTTCCCTTTAACTTTCTCATTGTCGCATGTTGAAATAAATGACTGTGCCACTGTTGGCGTCACCAAAACACATCTTCTGTCAACTCTGGCAATTTACCTTTCCACTGTGTTCCATTTATCACGGTCTGTCTCCATCAGGGAGCTCTTGTTCCTGTTGCAGGTCTATTGCCTGTGTGTGTGTGTGTGTGTGTGTGTGTGTGTGTGTGTGTGTATGGTGTGATGTATCCACACATGCGTTCACGTGTGTGCACATGGTTCTTGCTTTTTTTTTTTTTAATGACAAGATCCACAATAGGGACAGAACGTGAATGCTTCCAATTTCTCTCTTGAAAGTCTCAATTTAATGTGAACTGAATAGAGGAAGAGGGCAAGAATGCAATCAACAGCGACAGTGATGCTGTTCTCAAGGGAGGGGAGCATGGGGAAGACAAAAATCAACCCTAGTGCTATGTGTTAATTTCCATGTTGTAGAAATACAATAATATGTCCTGGCAACAGCGCCCTCAGGAAGGAGCCAAGTTTCAGTCGGCATCCCAGACTGCCCAATTTGGTCTTAATCAGTTGTTTGTCACTGCCTGGCATGACAACTTGCATGCTTATTATGCATTTATTTCCTTTTGCCGGGACCTATTGTAACGTCCTTGCTGCCATAGCAGGACACCTCAATCTCATAAAAGGAGATCCCTTGTCCTGTGCTTTAAGCCTGTGAGTATAGGGTTTCCTGATGGCTCAGTGGGTAAAGAATCTGCTTGCAGTGCAGTAAACACAGGAGATGCCAGTTCTAATCCCTGGGTTGGGAAGATCCCCTGGAGGAGGAAATGGCACCCCATTCCAGTATTCTTGCCTAAAAAATTGCATGGACAAAGAAGTCTGGCAGGCTGCAGCCCAATGTGTCACAAAGAGCTGGACATGGCTGAGCGACTGGGCACACACATAGTGTGGCTATAGAACATGAGATGCATGTGTGCTAAGTCACTTCACTCGTGTCGGGTTCTTTGTGACCTTATGGACTGTAGCCTGCTAGGCTCCTCTGTCCGCCAGATTCTCCAGGCAAGAATACTGGAGTGGGTTGCATGCCCTTCTTCAGGGGATCTTCCCCAGGGGTGGAACCTGCACCTCTTACATCTCCTGCCTTGGCAGTTGGGTTCTTTACCCCTAGTGCCAACTGGGAAGCCCATAGAACATGGCATCTCCACTTAAAAATAGACAATATATACAGCTCTACGTACCTGTCAGTGTTTGAAATCAGTAGCCAGTTTCTCTTTTTTCCTCTTTTATTAGTTTTTTTGTCATAGGCTTAGACTATGGAGATGTATAACCATAGGTGTAGTGTTTTCTTGTTACCAATATTCTGTCTCTAAATTGTGAAACAATGCTGAACTAAATCTAGGATACACTTAAATAACTTTCCATGTATTTCATTTGCTTGAAATGATTTTTTGCAATATTTAAATAGAGTAAATTTTTTAGTCTAGCCTTCAAGACCCTCAAGTATCAAGCTTAAGTAGACTTGCTAATCACATTTTCAGTACTTCTCTTCAGATGACCAATATTCCATCATGTCCCATTAGGAATTCCACCTGCTGTAGGAAGCATATTATTTCTTACCCTTTGATTTCTTAAAGCACATTGATGGCTATCCCTTTAGGCACAGATAGAATTTCTAAAATGTATTCACTTAGATTTGAAGTTCACTGATGGCAAAGAGCAAGCTTTGCATATTTCTGTGTTCTTTCTGTCCCATAATATAATGCTGGTACTGAGTACATATTCAATAAATGTTTGCTGAAAGGAATGCTCTCATCATCAAATATAACAAGCGTTGACTTATGGATATATGGATGTAGACAGATTCTGATCAGTCATACACATTGATATCCTTAATGTGTAATTAACTCTGAATTCTTTTATTCTCCCCAAAAGTTTCCCATTTGTTGGTAAATGATTGACTGCCATTTGGCAGATAATATTTAAACATGGGTATGTATGGAACTTCCTTGGTGGCTCAGATGGTAAACAATTTGCCTGCAATGCAGGAGACCTGGGTTCCATGTCTGGGTTGGGAAGATCTCCTGGAGAAGGGAATGGCTATTCTCTCCAGAATTCTTGCTTGGAGAATTCCATGGACAGAGGATCCTGGTGAGTTACAGTCCATGGGGTTACAAAGAGTCAAGCTACAGTCAATGGGGTCATGAGTGAGTGACTAACATTTTATATCATTTGCAAGGCTTTCATCATTGTTTGAAGACAAATAATCAATTAATACATCAAATTTTTGGATGAATAATAGGATGAACTATCTTTTTTGAAGTTTGGTTAGTTCTCCTCCCTTTTTTTACTCCATAACTCCAATTGTCTACACATTTATTACAATGCATTGTAATATCTTTGTGTTTCTGTCTGTCCTACTAGTTTTTGTTGTTTTTTTTTTTTTTCAGAATAAAGGCCATGACATTCCATATGTCTTTAATATGGTGCCTATTACATAGCAAGTTCTTAATAATCTCTGTTGGATGATTGGATGGATTAATAAATGAAGTAGTTCATCATTATTTATTTCATCATAAATAAATGATGCAGAGAAAGTCTCAGGATATGATCATCCTGAAATGAGTTAGAGAAAGCAATGGTATTGCTTTCGAGAAAAATGAGATGGATCAAGTGGGTTTTATTTTTCTTCCAGTTTTATTGAGATATAATTGACATAGAGCATTGTGTAAGTCTAAGGTGTACAGAATAATGGTTTACTTAAATCATGAAATACTTATTGCAATAAGTTTAGTGGACATCCAGTATCTCACATAAATAGAAAATTAAATAGAAAATATGTTTATTTTGATGAGAATTCTTAGGATTTACTCTTGTAACAACATTCATGTTTAACGTACAGCAGGGTTAATTATATTTACCATTTTGGACATTACAAATGTGTTGTATTTTAACCAGAGCTAGAGTGGCTCCAAATGTTTTCAACCCTGCATGACACACTTGAAAAGCTCTCAAGAAATATTTGTTGAAAAATCAAGGAAAGAAGAATGATTTAAAAAAAAAAAGAATGAGCTGATGAACAAATAAACGTAAGATCCAGAAAATCTAAGTAACCTCTCCCAAACTAACCATTATTTAGTGACTCTGCTCAGTTTCCGTAGTCTTTCTTATATCCAGTGATTAGTTTATTGCATTGCTACTGGTTTCTTATTTTTGTGCATTTCCTCAACTAGACTGGAAACTCCATGAGAGCCAGAACCTTATCATTCCTTGTAAACTTAATATAGAGCAGAGTAAGTGATACTGTATAGTCACCTGGATAAATAGTAAACAAGCAAAAACTGCTTCCTTTTATCTTGTCAAAGAGGACCCTTCCATCAGAATCTCCTGCGCTGAGGGTTACAACCCAAACTAGACACTAGCCATTAGCCAACTGTGGCTATTGAGAACTTGAAATAGGATTAGTGTGAATAAGGAACTGAATTTTGAATGTTGTCTAATTTAAAACTCCAAGTGTAGCTACTGGCTGTCTTATTAAAAGCATAATCTTATACGACATTTGCTTTTTCTTTGCTGTCTCAGATTGTCTTCAATGAAACTGAGTTTCCTTTTCTTTTATTACCGCATCAACACACGGAAGAACTTGCCCCACTTCTTCCAAACCGTTTCCACCTTTACCATATCACAATATTTGACTTTTTCCTTATTACCAGTTTGCTGCCCAACTGTCTCAAACTCTGAGTGAGTGAAATTTGCTCAGTCATGTCCAGCTCTTCGTGGCCCCATGGATTGTACAGTCCATGGATTTCTCTAGGCAAGAATACTGGAGTGGGAAGCCTTTCTCTTCTCCAGGGCATCTTTCCAACTCAGGGATAAAACCCAGGTCTCCTGCATTGCAGGCACATTCTTTATCAGCTGAGTCACAAGGGAAGCCCTCAAACCCTGGAGAGCTGTTTATTCTGATATTGATCCCTTTAGAAGAAGCATTTTTCATAATTTCTTTCTGTTTCTTTTCCTTCCTTTTATGTTTTCCTGGAGTCTTGTTTTCCTCCTTGTATCCACAGGAGTCCCAATAATTCTGTGCCTAAAATTGGGAGTAGGAGCATGGGAAATGATCAAAAAGAATTGTCCTGGAATACTGTGTTACGGATTGGGCAGAGGATAACAAAAGGGGTGCAAACTGTTAGGAGTTATCAGAGGATGGGGGAAAGAAAGCATCTGAGTACCTGTATCAGACAGTAACAAATGACTATTTTCTAAATATCAATATAGAGTTCAACTCATGATGGACACGTTTCAATTTAATGCTTATAGCATCCTTTTATGAGATTTATTCCTATAAATATTTTATTTTTACTGAAACTAATGCCCAAGTAAGCAGCCTTAAATTATTCGGAGTGCAAATGCCTGTCCAGTGATTTGAATCAATGGCCACCTGCCTTGCTTCTTAACCTGAAGACTTTTTGTAATCCTTGCTTGAGACTTCCTTCACAATTGACACTGGGTATGTAGTGAGTACTGGGCTCCTCTCTGCTTCCTCCCTCTCCTCCAGAATTTTATGTTTTGGTTAGTTTGTGAGTCCTAGCGCTCTGTTTTCCTTCTAGACCCTTCTAAGTCAAATCTTTATTATTTGTCAGTAATAACTTTTCTTTTTCCCTATTTACAGCACAGTTCAACTCCACTGAAAAGGAATGTTGCTATTCTGTGCTGTGTGCATCAAATAACGAATCAATGGTTGATGCAAAAAAAAAAAAAAAAGAAAAAGAAAAAGTCATTAAGAATCAGCCATCTGCTTCTCTAATCACCTTAAAGTGCTGTATCAAATTGGCAGACAACATTGAATTTTTAAGGAAAAAATCCTTATTGTGAAAAAGTGACATTAAAGGTTTATGTCCCCTTCTTGTGGCCCAATAAACAATATTAATGGCAAAGCATGCAAAGGATTAATAGGTCCTCCCTGCAAAAGGCTCAGTTATAGCAATCCTGAGGAATTCTGCCGGCTAATATATGAGCCCTACGGTACCTCCGCAGGCATAAATTATTTGGTTTTTCTTCTCCTTGAAGGAGAGCCTGTCATTCTAAAGGCGATTTTTCTCTTTGATCCTTTGTGCTGTAATTTCATACACTCCTTGCAGTGCACCCTCCCACATGGTGTGTGTTCTTCTTCCAACTTTAAGTCTTAAAAACCATTTTTCCCCACCAGCCAGTCCCACAAAAAATTGGACATGCTTCCTAAGAGAGCTAGCAGTTGTTTTTTTTTTCCCTCTCTCTTGTGCATTCAGGATATGGTCAGGAGCATTTTAGGAGACTAGGGAATATAATTGAGTATTTAAATACAGAAGTTTCTGATATAAGTGCTATCAAACCTTAATCTCTGGGAGGAATATTAGGCCTCACTGATCCAGCTCTACCTTAACATTGCCCTTAGAAATGCAGTCATTTAAAGCTGGAGAAGTTACTATTTACCTCGTAGAATTAGACCTCTGTGTTGCTGTTATAATTACTATACATTTGATTGTTACCTTCATTGATATTCTTTTGGCCACTCGTTTAATATCTTTCAGTTTCAGTCTCTTGTTTTCAAAATGAGCTCGATAATAGCAACCATGGAGAATTTACACAAAGATTAAACTAGGGAGCGCACTTACATTAAATGTTTAGAACAAATCTAACACATAAGGATCACCCCCTCCCCCCAAAAGTAAGCTTTCAATGTTTTCATTCCTAGAAATGAATAGAGTTATCTACTAGAACCATAATGAAATATTGAAACGCATTTTTCATCCTTAAATAGAATCAGTTCACTAAATACATTCCAGTGAAAATACATCAACTTTATCTGAAGGAAGATCTCAGAGAAGAGATGCAGGTTAGGTGAGAATGTCCGAGGACCTCCACCTTGGTCATGCACTTGTAGCTGAGGCTATAATCACAAATTCGAAGGCCGAGCAATGTGTATAAATAAAAAAAAAATTGCAAAATATCACTTGGTTGGCTTTGGATTTTTGGGCCAATGGTTCTTAACCAAGTGCAAGACTACATCTGGGGGAATTTGAAAAAAGTGTGGGCTCAGTTATGGTTGCTTTGGCATTTAGTGCTTAAAGCCAGGAATCCCAAAGGTCCTGTGTTAACAGGAGACAATCCCATACAGTGAAGAATTATCCAGCCTCGAATGTCAAAATTGCATCCCCATTGGACATAATATGGTGATGATAAATTGAAGGAGGGGATGACAGAGTGGGCTGAGAGAGAGATCCCTTTCTAAGATTGTAAATAAATGAAAATGTAGACTAGAGAGAAAATGAGCTATAATATATATGGAAAAATCTATAGTAATAATATTTAATCTGTACTGGTTTGGACCTCTACCTCCTGTGAACATATCACCACCTCTCTGTATCCAAATAGAGATGAAAATCTATTTAATTTTAGCAAAAATTTGTCCTAGTCTTTTAAGAATAGAAAATACAAAATTGGAGATATCACAAATAGAGTCCTTAAGAAATTAGAACTTGTAAATAGCACTATTTAGTTAACTTTTGTCCACATTTATATATTTAAAAAGTAGCTTTGCCCAGTGGTTGATTCTGGGCTCTGGAATGAGACAGTCTTGGTTTGTACACAGCATCACTATCTGTTTCTATGATCCTGATAATGTATTTATTCTTACTGTGATTGAGTTGTTTATTTAAAAAATAAGAGAAAAAAATGTGTTAATACATACAAAGTGCTTGTAACACTTCCTGGCATAAATTTGAGCATTTGGCACATGTTGACCATTGTTGTTATTAGTGAATATTGTAAGCAAGCAAACTATTAAGAGAATTTAAGGAACACCTTCCAGATTATATTGCAAAGATGAGAATATGGAGGCAATAAACCTAAGAGAAAACAAAAAAAAATACCCAACATAAACTCAGAGATTTAAACATTATTTAATCATAAAGTGAAAATTGAAGCATGTTTTAATTCAGCATTGAAAATTAGGCTATAGTCAAGAATTTATGCTAGGAAGTATTATTATTTCTTTTTCCCTAATTTAACACAGAAACTGGGATATACCTATTTCCAAATGTGGCTTCATAACTTCCTTTTTGTAATATTTTTTGACTCTTGCTATTCTCTGATTTTCACTTCCCTTTTTCCAGCTGTTATTACCCTACTGTCTTCATCACTGTCTCTCTGTGATCTTACCTTAATTATGAGCTAGGATCTAGAATGTTTCTGAAAGTGAAGAAACAAAGGAAATGTAAATATTCTTTATTCCCTGAAGCTCAAAACACTGTGTCACACTCTGGTGCCTTTGGCTGGAAGATTGGTATTCGGTGTGTGTCTGTGCTGGAGAACCCAAGGCATGAAAGAGCAGGGAAGGACTTTTGGGGAGAGATGCATTGGGTCAGAGTGGAAATAATTTGATTCCATTGGCCCAGAGGCCAATCATATTCTTGTTTCTTTTCATGTGAAATTAAGATAGTTGTAATTCCTTGATCTTAATATTTTACTCTCTATCAAATGGATTTTAATAATGACTTTATTTTTCTTGGGACACTTTCTCCAGAAAGTGTACTGATAATTGATATACCTGTCTATAATACAAGGCACTAATGGTTTCTTACATATTATTCTTCAATTACTCAATAATGGGGCGTGAAGCAACACTAAATGACAGTGATAGCCCAGTCTTAATCCATGTTGCCACAGCTGATGCCTGCCTGGCATATTACTGCTTATGGATCCCAGCTATTTCCAGGTCTCATTACTCTTTGCTGTGTTTTGAATGAGGTCACACCGCTTTTCTAGCAACATTTTGATGGCTTATCACTGGAATCTACCGGGACTCGGTTTCTGCCAACACACCTGTTTCATCCCAAGGAGTTTTTCTTGGCATCCACAAGAGGTGTTTACAGGAGCTTAAGAGTAAGTTCTCAGGTCTTCTCTGCTCTTCGTCTGGGACTTGGAGACATTCTGCTACCCGCTTTTCACTCTGAGAATCTGCCAGTGTCACCGGTGTTCCGGCCTTGCTTTGTTGCGAGATGCTGTTCTAGCCAGCATTCCTCGGCCTGGGCTCAGAGACGTGAAACTCCCATGGAACCGAACGGAACTGAGTTGCCTTCAGTCCTCCTTGGAACCTCGATACTCTCTGTTCTTGGCAGAAATGGAGGGAAGACCTCCAAAGAGGTCAGTACGAGTATGAAAGACTTCTCCAACTGGGAACTGCAGGCATGATGTCATCTCCATTTTTCTCTCTCTTTTCTCCACCAAACAACTGAACACAAGCTTTCCTTTTGGAGGTGCCCTTACTCTTGTGCTAACCATTTATGTGAATGAGAAGTCAGTTTTCTTTGGCTGGAGGCAATCCAAGAGCAATGAGAATGAAATAACAGCAGCCTCAGTAACAGTGTTAGAGAGAGTGACGCCGATAGGAGAAACACCTGTCCAGTAACAGCCAATAGGCTCTGTTGCAAGTATGTAATTGGTACCCTCCTAAGCGTTGCATCATTGTCTCATTCAGTTCTCAACACCCATCTCTGAGGCTAGTATTTTTATAAGAACCAGGTAATCTTCCTTTCTCCTCACTTTCCTTTTTTTTAAAAAAAACACAGATTTCTTCTTTTTTAGTGGAACTTTTTGATTTTCTATTGGAGTATAGTTGATTAACTCTGTTGTGATGGTTTGGAGTGGATCGCAAAGGGACTCATCCATACATACACATGTGGTGCTTGTGGTTAAGGATCCACGTGCCAACGCAGATGTCAGAGACACGGGTTTGATCTCTGGGTTGGAAAGATCCCTTGGAGTAGGAAATGACAAGCTGCTCCAGGATCCTTGTCTGCAAAACTACATGTACAGAGAAACCTGGGCAACTATATAGTCCATGGGGCCACAAAGAGTTGGACACAACTGAACACATGCACATGTACATACACACACACACACACACGCGCACACACACGCACACACACATGTGTTCCTCCAAACTTTATTTCTGACAAGCTGACTAGAGAACATAGCTTGGCTCATCAGCTGGGCTGCACTCTTTAGATCAGGGGTCCCCAACCTCCGGGATCTAATGCCTGGTGATCTGAGGTAGAGCTGATATAATGATAATAGAAATAAAATGCACAAAAATGTAATATACTTGAATCATCTTAAAACCATCCCCCCTCCCCTGTCAGTGGAAAATTTGTCTTCCACAAAACTAGTGTCTGGTACCAAAAAAAGTCAGGATCCGCTGCTTTAGGTGTCCCATGTGAATTAGAAAGACATGTGCCCAGTGCTTGGCACAGCTGGCTGGCTTCAGACCTTCCCCAAGACATGGTTGCTGGTGGGGGGCACAGACCCTCTGCAGCCCTCTTTCCAGGAAGGCAGATCTGAAGAGGGATAGAGGCAGGGCTTCATGGGACATATTCATTTCCTTCTCCTAAATTCACCAATGAGATAAATTCTCCCATTCCCAAGAGTGGAATGAATGGAGCTGCGCAGAGAAACTGGCAGCGTCTCTATTGTAGATTTCCCTCCTGGAAGGAAACTGAAAAATTCTTCTCAGCTATGGAGGCGTGTGTCAAGTGAAATCACTGTCCACCACCCCACTCCACAGTAGACACTATGAAGATATCCATTTTACAGACAAGAAAACAAAGACTTGAAACCAACCTCTAGGATCACATGAATAAAAAGCGAAAAAATTGAGACAGTGATCCCAGGTCACCCAGACCCCAGCATCTATGCTCAGCATTTCCTGTAATGCTTCAGGGTGTTGCTAGATGAAGGGGGCAGATGAATGAAAGAATTTTGGCTGACTTCCAGGTTACAACAAATTACTTCTATGAATTTATAATTGGGTTACAAACCCCATAATTAACACACACATAGGCTCATTGGTGAGGAGTAAATGTATTCAGGGATATTATGGAATTCACTTGCATATGTTAGAAACACTAATACTTTTACTATTGAAAACTTGCCTTGTTGCTGTTATAAATGTGTGATATAGTATTTCCTGAATACAAAATGTGGTAGGATATTCTGTGGGAGCATAAAGTATAAATGTGGCAGTCTCATTTGCATAGAGTTTGGCAAGTCCTCAATATTTCCCTTCAAGTTCATTGCCTCTAACTGCAAAGTGTAACAACCCATAAAGTATATATATAAACTGTTCTAAAACTCTTTTTAGCATTTAAATGTTTTTAAATTTAGCTTTGTTGCAGGTTGAAAATTGTGATCACCCTGGAAACAGTGGTGGTCTATTCCTGAAAATAGAGGAGATCTGAAAAGGGGGGCCAGATTACTGTTCCTTACCTTTCCCCCAAACACACACACACACACACACACACACACACCCCCACATGTCTCCCTCTATCTTCATTGAAACATTGTACATGGATCATTCATTCTTCCAAGTCACCCATTCTCTAAAATGGGAATGGGTAAAGATACTTTTGTAAAGTTCATTCATAGCATTATCAAAAGCTAACTTTTATTTCTAGCCTCAAATAGAAGGACATCTCTGTTGTAGCATCCCAGTGTCCATGGAGATACATTTTGGCAACTCTTGTTGCCTCTTCTCACAGATGGCTCCCAGAAATGATTTGAGTGACACTCATTTTAACATGGACAAGGAAATGGCAACCCACTCCAGTGTTCTTGCCTGGAGAATCCCAGGGACAGAGGAGCCTCGTGGGTTGCCGTCAATGGGGTCACACAGAGTCGGACACGACTGGAGTGACTTAGCAGCAGCAGCAGCATTTTAATGTACATGTTTGGCTAATGGAACATTATGTCTGAAAAACAATTGAAGGTTTTTGTGTTTCTTGATAAACTCCTAATTTAGGTATTAGATTGCTTATATCTATTAAGGAGTCACTACTTAGAGTGACATTGTAGCCATGTGTCTCTATTATTTAAAATCATAACCGAAGAAGTTCTGTTGAAGCAATTAGAAAGCATGATCATAATATAGGTATATTATCATAATGACCTATGCCAGAGAATTTCTCTGATAAAATCCTGTATTATTTTCCTAGGATTACCATAAAATACTGGGAAGCTTAAAAGAGTAGACATTTATTATGGTACAGTGTTGAAGGTTAGAAACCTATAATCAAGGTGTCAGCAGGCTCTTTCGGAACACTCCTAGGAAGAGTCCTCTTGCCTCTCGCCAGCCCCTGGTAGCTCTAGGCAATCCTTGGCATCCCTGGGCTTGTGGCTGCATCATCCCAATCTCTGTGTCATTATTTCATGGCCTTGTTCCCTGTGTGACTTCACAATACCTTCTTATGAAGACACCAGTCCTTGGATTTAAGGATTTGCCCTAATCCAATATAACTTCTATTTAACTAACTATATCTGCAAAGACTCTATTTCCAGATAAGGTCATATTCTGAGGTTCCAGGAGAACATGAATTTGGGGAAGACACTATTGAACTTAGTACATATCCTAAATTCAAAACATATCAAATAAGGCTTGCTTATAACATTTAGCTGCTCACCAGTGGTGGTGGCAGTTGGTGGTTTAGTTGCTAAGTTGTGTACGATTCTCATGGCCCCATGGACTGTAGCCCTCCATGCTTCTCAAACCATGGAATTTCCTAGGCAAGAATTCTGGAGTGGGTTGACATTTCCTTCTCCAGAGGATATTCCTGACCCAGGGGTCTCTCCTGCATTGCAGGTGGAGTCTTTACTGACTGAGCCTCTAGAGAAGCCCACTTATCAGTGATATTCCTCTGCAAAGGATAGCTGCTAAGGTATTGAACTTGATAGAGCCCAGTGGAAGACAGCCTCTTTAGAACAGCTGTGAGAATAAGCTCAGGTTGAACACTTGCAGAAGAATAATGAGGCAGACACAAAAGGAGAAAGCATCTTGACAAGCAAATTCACTGCATGGCTTATGTTCCATGTGCAAAACAGAGGCGTAAGTAAGGAAAGTCCCTTTGCATGCTTGTCTACTAATACATAGGGTCATAGATGAAACTGCCTCGTCACGAATCCCACCGTGAGTGTATTGTAGGGCCCACACTTGTTTAGTATTTTACCCCCTTAAACAGTTTTCTCCTTTGATGTTTCTATAGTCCCATTGGGCACTTAATAACACTTCCTGCCTCATATTGAAGCTATTTATAAGGTTTATTTTTCCCTTTTATCCTACTTACTAGTTAGGTGATCTGTAGCAAGTTATTTATAGGTAATAATGATACTTGCTTCATAGGATTCCTATGATAACTTAATGAAATAATCAATAAAATATTATTTTAGTGCTTACTAAAATTACTCCCATGCTTAAAATCACAATGCTTAAATATTAGTAAGCACTAAAAGAATATTGCATTCATTTTTAGAAATCTGAATCACTGCACATAAAAGACCTATTTGAGAACATGTAGTGTTTCTCAATGCCTGATGTTTGTCAGATAGCCAATAAATATGTGAATGAGTTTATGTTCTTTCCTGAGATATTATAGGAACCTGAGGGAAAGAGAATGTTTGTCACTTTTAAAACTTTTGTACTGCTTTAGGCTTAAGAAGTCATCAATAAATACCTACAAATGCACTAATAAATGGAACTTCAAGCATTGAAAGTGATGGGGAGAATCACTGGGCCATTGTTTATTTCAGCAACTCTCAAACATGGACATCATCTGTGTCTCTATCACTTCATGCCTGGCACCTATGAAATATTTAACAAATATTTTTTAGAAATTAGTCATTTTATTGAAATTTCCTCAGGTGCTTCTTTCTTGTAGACAAATGTGAAACACTGAAGGAGAAGCTGGGACAAAAGAAAATGTTACATTGAACAAATTTTGTATTTTATATACTCATTGACCCTGAAGTTCTAGAGACATTAAATCAGTTTCCAAACTTATATAGCAAATGATGGTTTCTCATATCATTTAACTTTCACAAAAAGGATGCTACTATTTAAAGGCCATGGTTTCTTTTTCTGTGTGTATATGCCTGTGTGTTTTTAAGCAAATCTCAACTCTTCACACTGCTATTCTGGAACACGCTAATGTTTTTCCTTAAAGAAGTTATGTTCATTTATTTACTCCTTCAGTTAATAATTGTAAGTAGCTACTATGTACCAGGTACTTTGCTGGGAACACAGTGATGATAAAGACTAACTTGATCCTTGACCACATGGTGCTATGGTGTGTGGGTGAGGGATATTCTTCAGACAGATAATTACCCAGATTGCTATATAGTTTTTACAGAAATAAGTGCTCTGATAGAAAGCCAGGCAAGTCCTGGGATATGTAACAGAAGACTTAACCTAATTTGGAGTGGAGATGATCAAGTAAACCTTTCCCAAGGATTTGACAATTATTTTGATACCTGTGAAGTGAGTAGGAGTTAGCCATAGGAGGGAAGGGAGAAATGTGTCCTAAGAAGAGAATTAGCAAATGCAGAGGTCCTGGAGCAGGAAGGGCTTTTAGAATATTCAGGAAACTTAAAGAAAGCCAATGTGATTTAAGCAAAGTCCTCCAGAAAGAGACCTGCAGGAAGTGTGGTTGATGAAAAGTGGGTGAGTCCCAGATTGCCCAGGAACTTGTAGACCTTGGGATGTGATGGATTTATGTCTCTGCCTCCCATCTTACATGTACTGGGGACTGGAAACATCCCCAGAACATTGTGCCAGGCCTTTGGGAGCTGAGGTCTAATTATTTCTCCTAAAAGATTCACCTTTCTCGGTGCTCTGTGAACTCACTAACACTTATATGAAAGAGATGAGAGCAGATCAGATTACCTCCAACCACCAGAACATTTGTTCTGTATTCAACACATCATCTGCAAACAAAATAATTAAACATAACAATGTTCTCATGCAGTTTGATACATATATCAGTTTTCTTAAATGCAAATTTTGAATAGACATACTTAGAACAGGACGGAAAATCTCCTTGTTATCTTGGTAAATAATATATTTTGCACATCCTTAGTACAATTTCTTCTTTGGAGAGGTTTCTCTTGTTAACATAACACAGCATATTATAGCTTAAGTATGTTAATTTTTGAGTATGGTCCAAAGGCATAAAATATTCATGTCCAGGGTTAACACAATCAAAGACATGCACAACATTGTTCACTGCTAATTGTGGAAGGCTGGTGAGGCAGACTTCTAATTAGGGGAACCCTGGTAATATGTTTGCTGCAGCCTGTCTGTCTGCTCTCCCCAGCCAGCAGCCTGGGCCATGTGTGAACCCTATCACAGGCAATTATAGACAAGGTGGGATCACTTCTTTTTAAAATTCTCCTTTGTGACTGCTGCTAGTTCTAGATGAAACGCTGGTTGCAGCTAAACTTGCAGAGTCAGGACATTTTATCTCTGGGGCATTTTCTTCCTTCCTTGAGAGCTTTCTCTTGATCCTGTTTCCCACACTCAGGCGCCCAGTGTACATGTGCACTCCCCTGCCTTTCCCAACCAGTGTATTGCCCCTGCCCGATAGGTCAGTGAAATTTAGCTATTTTGTATTTGATTTCTTCCAGGTTCTTTTAGGTCCTTGTCACTTGTAAGACTTGTGTGTTGCGTTAGGCTTTAGAAGTCATGAGATAGCCATGAAGTGAATGATGGCGTCTCAGAAGCAGCAGCAGAGACTCTAGGTGCAATCTAGCACCACCCAGTAACTCTTGGAACCCAAACTATTTTTATTTATGAATTAGGGTCCTAAAAATATCTATGGCACAGCATTTTGTGGGAACTACCTGTAAGGTTATTTTGTAAGCTGCAAAGTTCTGTGTCAAGATTTAAAAATTCCCAGAACCCTCATTTGAAGGCTGAGGTCTAATTGTCTCCTCTAAATCAGCAGTCCCCAACCTTTTTGGCGCGAGCACTGATTTCGTGGAAGGCATTTTCTTCCATGGGTGGGGATGAGGGGATGGTTTCAGGTGAGTCAAGTGTATTACGTTTGTTCTGCATTTTGCTTCTAATCCAATGCTGTTCCTGATCTGACAGGAGATATCAGTCTGCAGCTGTAGGGACCCCTACCCTAAATGATTCATCCCTCTTAACTGTTTGTGAGTATGGATTAAACCAGTCTTTCCTGGTAAAATAGTTAACAAATAGATAATTCCCTCATGTGGTATATGTATTCGTCTTTCTGAAATAGTAACCAAAATACCATTGCTTCAGAATCACCTACATGCTGGATGAGATAGGAATTTGGATCCTACTAAATATGAATTTCTAAGGGTTGGGCCTGATGAGCTGAATTTTGACAGATACTTCGTTAAGATACTTTGTATCTAGTGATGTTGGGCATGGCACCCCACTCCAGTACTCTTGCCTGGAAAATCCCATGGACGGAGGAGCCTGGTGGGCTGCCCATGGGGTTGCTAGGAGTCGGACATGACTGAGTGACTTCATTTTCACTTCTCACTTTTATGCATTGGAGAAGGAAATGGCAACCCACTCCAGTGTACTTGCCTGGAGAATCCCAAGGACAGAAGAGCCTGATAGGCTGCCATCTCTGGGGTCGCACAGAGTCGGACACGACTGAAGCAACTTAGCAGCAGCAGCAGCCTTTAAGGGTGCTTTTTCAGGCACAGAAGCACTTGTTGAGTGGCCTTAGTAGGGATGGGTGTTCCTTAGTATTGGGGGGGGTTTTCAAGGGGGACTTGTTGATGTGGATTGCCTGGATCTGCTTTTGTGCTAATTCTATGACGTGGCTTTAAAGGATGACTAAAAAGCCTCCTGATGAAAGTGACAGAGGAGAGTGAAAAAGTTGGCTTAAAGCTCAACATTCAGAAAACTAAGATCATGGCATCTGGTCCCATCACTTCATGGCAAACAGATGGGGAAACAGTGGAAACAGCGTCAGACTTTATTTTTGGGGGGGCTCCAAAATCACTGCAGATGGTGATTGCAGCCATGAAGTTAAAAGACCCTTACTCCTTGGAAGGAAAGTTATGACCAACCTAGATAGCATATTGAAAAGCAGAGACATTACTTTGCCAACAAAGGTCTGTCTAGTCAAGGCTTTGGTTTTTCCAGTGGTCATGTATGGATGTGAGAGTTGGACTGTGAAGAAAGCTGAGCACTGAAGAATTGATGCTTTTGAGCTGTGGAGTTGGAGAAGACTCTTGAGAGTCCCTTGGACTGCAAGGAGATCCAACCAGTCCATCCTAAAGGAGATCAGTCCTGGGTGTTTATTGGAAGGACTGATGCTAAAGCTGAAACTCCAATACTTTGGCTACCTCATGCGAAGGTAAAAAGGTTTTTTTCACTGGAAAAAAACCCTGATGCTGGGAAGGATACGGGGCAGGAGGAGAAGGGAACGACAGAGGATGAGCCAGCTGGATGGCATCACTGACTCGATGGACGTGAGTCTGAGTGAACTCTGGGAGTTGGTGATGGACAGGGAGGCCTCGTGTGCTGCGATTCATGGGGTCACAAAGAGTCAGATACTACTGAATGACTGAACTGAACTTAACTGAAGGCAGATGATACTAAGTGTTCTTCTTTTGAGAGGGTTTCAGCTTCAAAAATGATAGAAAGGTAGGTACATGCTGAAAGTATGCTATTTCTACAGAACCATAGGTCAATTTCATCATGTTTCAACTTCTTAGAGACAAAACTTGGAGGAAATTAAGAAGTCCAGGGCTAGAGGAACAGTTCCTGGAATACCAGGAACTATATAGTATGCTATATTATTCTTCTGTCTGTTGTTTCACCATTATCAATGTGTGATTTCTACTGCATGGCCCAAGATAATTGCTTGAGCCACAGCTATCAGTCAGTTTTTTTCCCAGAAAAAAAAAGAAAGGCAATGAAATTTATGTCATAATAACACCTGCTTAAATTGCATTTCACCTCCCTTGAGATCACATTACCTAAAACGTATTTATATGAATTTATTTAGCTGCAAGGGAGACTGGGAATTATAAACTTTATTATAGTCACATGCCCTGCTAGGGAAGAAAGAGATGGATACTGATTGATCATCAGCAATGACTGTCACAGCATTCATGATCCCAGGCTGTCTCCGTTGTAATAAAGAAAATGTGCCAATTCGAATCACTGATCTCATAGGATAGTTTATTTTGATAACTTATGTAGAAATAAGTTTTGAAACACAGTCACTGCATCCCAGGCTTAGTCCTAAATTTGGACCCCTGGAAATGGGGATGTGGTTGGAGAATCAGAAGATAGTTCAAAATAGAAGGCAGTTTCTAGAGATTCCATAATTCCTGGTGGCAACATTTATTGCCCCTGGACCATTATGTTGATTCCTTTTCTTCCCTAAATTTTCTTTTATGTTAAAGTTTAACCATTGACTTTTTGTCTTTGTGACCTCATAACTTAACATTTGTGTTATTTCTCTCTGTGATTCTTTACTGTTGTTACACGTAGTGCTAATAATGGTTGATGAACGTGAAAGAGGAGAGTGAAGAAGTTGGCTTAAAGCTCAACATTCAGAAAACTAAGATCATGGCATCCGGCCCCATCACTTCATGGAAAAATAGATGGGGAAACTGTGGAAACAGTGGCAGACTTTAATTTTGGGGGCTCCAAAATCACTGCAGATGGTGACTGCAGCCATGAAATTAAAAGACGCTTACTCCTTAGAAGAAAAGTTATGACCAACCTAGACAGCATATTAAACATCAGAGACATTACTTTGCCAACAAAGGGTCTGCCTAGTCAACGCTATGGTTTTTCCAGTAGTCATGTATGGATGTGGGTGTTGGACTATAAAGAAAGCTGACCCTTGAAAAATTGATGCTTTTGAACTGTGGTGTTGGAGAAGACTCTTGAGAGTCCCTTGGACTTCAAGGAGATCCAACCAGTCCATCCTAAAGGAAATCAGTCCTGGGTGTTCATTGGAAGGACTGATGCTGAAGCTGAAACTCCAATACTTTGGTCACCTGATGCCAAGAACTGCTGCTGCTGCTGCTAAGTCACATCAGTTGTCTCCGACTCTGTGCGACCCCATAGACGGCACCCCACCAGGCTCCGCCATCCCTGGGCTTCTCCAAGCAAGAACACTGGAGTGGGTTGCCATTTCCTTGTGAAGTTGCTCAGTTGTGTTTGACTCTTAGTGACCCCATGGACTGCAGCCTTCCAGGCTCCTCTGTCAATAGGATTTTTCAGGCAAGAGTACTGGAGTGGGTTGCCACTGCCTTCTTCAATGCGAAGAACTAGCTTGTTGGAAAAGACCCTGATGCTGGGAAAGATTGAAGGCGGGAGGAGAAGGGGATGACAGTGGATGAGATGGTTGGATGGCACCACTGACTCAATGAATATAAGTTTGGGCAAGCTCTGGGAGTTGGTGATGGACAGGGAGGCCTGGCGTGCTGCAGTCCATGGGGTTGCAAAGAATCGGACAGGACTGAGTGACTGAACTGAACTGCTAATAATAAACTTATGTTCTTGCATATCATAGTTATAGTACAATGAAAGAGTCCAGTTGTCTCAACTAATTTTTATTAGTGTCCCTTTTAGAGAGCTGGTTTTGTTTGTTTTTATCATGCCATTCTGTCCATTTCTGAGAAGACTGTACATTGGCTGGGTGCGAGCGTTATGGTCCAAATTACCTGTGAAGAAAGAAGCAGGGTATTATATTTAAACTTAAACTTTCTAAATCTGATTACACATCTAAATTACTTGTTATATTAACAGCTAAATATATACTTTGGGTACACAGCCAGATTTGAGAATTGTAATATGGTTATTTATATTTGTAGGACCATTTAAGGCCACTTCCTTCATCAAGAAACTTTTGGTAAGAACCTTCCTCCTGGGTCCTTAGGTGTGGTATGGTTTTTAGTGGCTTAATATCTCCATATGACCGACTGTACTAGTTTCTTGACTTATCTTTCACTGCTGATCACCTGAAATGTTTTGCAATTCCTTGATGTCTTTTTTAGTTCACCTACAATCTTTCTGTCTATTTGCCTAATTCAACTCATTCATCAAAACTCTGTTCAGGCATAACCGTTTCTTATAACTCTTCCTTAGAGATGTGGATTCAGTGACATCTTCTGCTTTCCTGGGGTATTCTGTGTCATAGTTTCAGCATAGTACTTGCCATATTCTACCATAATCATTTGCTGCATATACGTCTCCTCCAATTCAATGGCAGGTCATTTAAGTGGTCTTTAAATAGGAACATTTTACTATGTATATGTTTATGCATAGAGCCAAATTATCTCACCCTACTGGACATATTATCCTAGATGTCAGACCAGTCACACAGATTTTCAATGTTTCTTATTTGGGACTCATTACCCAGCAATATTGCCACCGCCACCACAAATAACCAGAGCTCTTAATCCACCTCCCATTTCTTTATTATTCATTTCTTCCCTCTCAGTGTCTGGTAAAAAAAAAAAAAAGAAAAGAAAAGAAACTGGAGTGTTAGGAAAAACTGAATAAATATTTGCTGAATGGATGTGTACGTATGTATATTTTTCAAATGCCTAACAAAATCTTAAAGCAGTGTCTAAAGTACGTCATACAAGTCTGCAAAAATAAACCTATTTTAATTCACTTTCTACTCCCTTAAGCTGATATTTTTTATGCCTTTCAGAGAAAATCCAATGTATTTTTCTGTTGGATAATAGAATAAGACACTTTTTAAAAAGATGTAAAGGAGAAAGGGATTGTGAGAATGGAACATATATGTAAGATCATGCACTGCGATTGGGAGAGTGATGCATGAAGATCAACCTGGCACGCCTCATCCCAGAAAAAAATGGTTGATGACTCTACTGAAATATACCTTTCTTGGCCAAGAAAGAGGTTTAGACCTTTAGCCACTGTAATTGCCAACTATAAGTGTGTGTGTGTGTGTGTGTGTGTGTGTGTGTGTGTGTGTGGTGAGGGGAGGTGTATGTCTGGAAAACTGTCTAGAAAGTTTTAAAAGGTTTTTAACCAAAGAATCACCTGTCATATTATGTCCAGAGCAATTAGGGCTATACATGACTAAGTCAACAGTTTCTTGGATATTTCATTAAGTACAAAGTAGAAATTAATTTCTGGACCACCAGGGAAGTCCCTCTGGCAGCCTTTTAAACAGACACTTAAGTCTACTGATTTTCCTTTGAAAATCTCTATTTCAAACACTCGCCTCTAAACCCACTGCCACTGATCTAGTTCTGATGCTCCTCATTTCACCAGCCTCCTACCTGATGCTCTATCTGAAATCTCCTCGATTCTAGTCTTTCCTGCCTTCCCCTGCCTTTGAAGAGCCTTCCTAAAGCACTGCGCATGCTCGCGCTCAGTCGCTCCGTTGTGTCCGACTCCTTGTGTTCCCATGGACTGCAGCCCACCAGGCCCCTCTGTCCATGGAATTTTCCAGAGAAGAATCCTGGAGTGGGTTGCAATTTCCCTCTCCAAAAGTAATGCAATGATTATATTATCCACCTGTCTTAAAACACATTATCATACAAGATATTGTCTAGTTTTCTACAGGGGAAAAATCCTCTCATCAGTCAATGAAGACATTTAGGCCCAGGAGCCTGTTTTGCATATTATCATAAAATCTTTATATACTTGAGGAAAAACAACAGATTAGCCTAATGCTACTGTAAAATAGTACAGTGTGGACATATATACCAACTGAGAATTTATAGGAAATGAAGCAATTCTCTATAGAACCGAATGCTCTAATGTTGGATTGTTAATTTTAAGGCAAATTATTCATTCATGAAACTGTTGGACTGGTCATTTTATTTCTCTACAAAATAATACAGATAAAAAAATGAAGAACCACAGCATTTTGATATACTAGAGTGATTTCTATTCCTTCCATAGAAACTTTGTCAGAAGCTTGGAAAATTCTTTCCAGCAGTCTGTACAATAATGTTCAGACCTCAATTAAAAAAATGGAGAGGTTAGTCCCTCTCTGAGAGTCAGCATGCTCTAGGTGGAAAAGATGGTGAACAATAAATTGAAATCATGAAATATTAAGCTATAGAAATGGTGAAAACTTAAGAGAGATACCTCCAGTGTACATGGCAAGTGCAGTAATTATGTCCTTGGCAGAGGGAGTGAAACTGATCATCAAGTTAAAACAGGCTCTCAGTGAACATTTTAACAAATATATTTATTAATTTAGATAATTTTAAAAAGTCATGAACAGAGAAAGGCACAAAGTCTGGAATCCAGACAGTGGGATTGTTCCAATGTTGATGTCTTAGTTTTGATAAATATATCATGGTTATATACATTCATAACATAAAGGGAAACTGTGAAGGGTGGTGGGAATAGTCTATACCATTTTCGCAGTTCATCTGTAAACCTAAACTTATTTCAAAACAAGAAGTTAGAAAGTAAATAAATCTCAAAAAAGCACCTATAGCATCTTCTTAATTTCTAAGCATCACCTTGAGGCTAGCGGTGCATTCTGGCCCTTAGTGCTACCTGTATTCATTCGCATTTCCTTATTTTGTTCCTTGAAACATTTAATTAATTACAAAATAACTGGTTACAAAGTTGAGAGAGGAGTAATTTTTTTTGCTGAATGTGTTTTTTATTTAGAGTTAAAAAAGATGAAGGTGGGGGTGCAATATTATTAGTTTCTTACAAGTTCCATGTGATGTTCTGCACATTTCTTTTCTAAAGAAAATTGTGTAGGCTTCCAACCTAAGACAGAAAACAGCACATTGGAACACAAAATTTCCAGTCAGGTGACCTAGAATGTGTGAATAGGGAGATATCTCATCATTATAACTTGAGAGGGTTGGAAAACCGTATAAAACTGTTTATGCTAGTGGTTTTTAAAGGCTAATCTAAGTACTAGTGCTGATCTCTGACAAAGATTCATTGGCCAGCAGAGACATTATCTTCCTGATCAGATTTACTTTTTATTTGATCAGTTTTCCTTCTAAGTATCCTTTCAATTTTCTTTGCTATTATTCTATTGTTTACTTAATAACTTCTTAATTTTTAGGATTAAAAAAGTTTTCTTTCCTGATGCATGCTAGACTATAAATGTCCTTCTTAATAGTGTTTATAGTATCCCATAGGTTTCAATGTATGTTTTATTAATCATTAGGTCCTAAACGTTCTCATTATTATTCTCTTTTTATCTTTTCCTTGACCAAAGAATTGTTTATCCAAGTATTTCTGAAATTCCGCACATTTTTCTAGTTAGTTATTTTGATTTATTAGTGTAATTGTACTGTGCTGAGAAATCTTTGTAGTCTGCATTATACCAAGCTTTCAAAATGTATTGAGACTTAATTTGTGGCTCAGTAGGTTGGCAAATACTGTGTACATATATATATATATTTTTTTTTTTTTTGGAAAAGAATGTGTATTCTACAGTTACTAGATGCAGAATTTATAGAATCCATTGTAGCAGGTGTGTTTATCATGTTCTTTAAATTTGATTGCCTTTTTTTAAAGCCAGTTTTATCTTTCAGTTAATGAGAGAGGGATAAGAGAATGTCCAAACTGACAGCAAATTTGATTATTTCCCTTTTTAGTTCTCTGAGAGTTTTTGTGTATAATTCATATATATTATTGTATGTATATGAATATGTGTATATATGTGTATATATATACTTGTGTATGTATATGTATGTGATTAGATTCATATACGTTTTTAATTTTATATCTTCTTGGATAGTTCTATATCAACTTTTTTTTAGTTCTGCTGATGCTTTTTACCTAAATCTGTTGTGATTGGTTATAACAACTATAGAAGTTTGTTTTTGATATTAAAATACATATTAGTCAGTTTAATTATAATGCTAATAGATACAAACTAGAATTCCATATAATATGGCTACAGGTTTTTCAGTCAACCAACAATGAAATCATTCAACAGACTTTGTGTCACCTAACCCTTAGTATGTGTGTAGAATATACACGTTTTATCACATCATTATTAAATTAAGATACCAGGGAAGATTAGCATACACGAGATTTTCTTGGTAAAATGTCTTCCCACTCCGGATGAGAAATAATAAACTTGTTAGGCTTCAGCTATGAGACATCTAACAAGATCGACATTTTTTTTCTTGTCAATTGTCAGTATATTTTTCTTGTTAATTGTCAGTTTTATACTTTGTTCTATTATTAAGCTTATGTGTATGTATTTTACTGTTGTGCGAGGTATTAAGTAAGTTAGATGAGAAAAGTCTTGATATCCTTGGTGGCTCAGTTGTCAAGAATACGCCAGCCAGTGCAGTAGATGCGGGTTCAATCCCTGGGTCAGGTCAATCCTTGGAGAAGGAAATGGCAACGCACTCCAGCTCTTGCCTGGAAAATTATGTGGACAGAGGAGCCTGTTGGGCTATAATCCACAGGGTCACAAAAGAGTTGGACACTGCTTAGCGACTAAACAACAATACATGAATGAGTGAAGCAGATAAAAATACATTGAAATCAAAGAGACTAGCCAACCTTAGTGGGCTTCCCTGGTGATTCAGATAGTAAAGAAACTGCCTGCATGCAGGAGACCTGAGTTCAATTCCTGGGTTGGAGAGATCTCCGGAGAAAGGGATGGCCAGACTACTAATATGCTTCAGTTCAGTTCAGTTCAGTCTCTCAGTCGTGTCCGAGTCTTTGCGACCCCACGAATTGCAGCACGCCAGACCTCCCTGTCCATCACCATCTCCCGGAGTTCACCCAAACTCACGTCCATTGAGTCGGTGATGCCATCCAGCCATCTCATCCTCTGTCGTCCGCTTCTCCTCCTGCCCTCAATCCCTCCCAGCATCAGAGTCTTTTCCAATGAGTTAACTCTTTGCATGAGGTGGCCAAAATATTGGAGTTTCAGCTTTAGCATCATTCCTTCCAAAGAAATCCCAGGACTGATCTCCTTTAGAATGGACTGGTTAAGTGGGTATTATTCTGAAAAATATTTACTACCTCCTAATGAAACACTCATAGACAAGTTAGTATAATTTAGTACTATTTTAAATGTTTCAAAGCATGTATCACAGCGTCTTCATGGTTATGTCACAAATATATATAGGTTTGTCTTACGGCCACAAAACTTAAGTTTAGAGATAAACCTTTATAGGCCTTTCAGTACCAATAATGCATGTAAATGTTGCCAACACAAAGGACTAAAGGCTATAATGAGTAAATAAAGCCTAAATCCTAGAGCAAAGTCAAAATGTGCAAAAACCTGACCGAACTGGCAACCCACTCCAGTACTCTTGCCTGGAGAATCCCATGGAGGGAGGAGCCTTGTATGCTACAGTCCATGGGGTCGCGAAGAGTCAGACATGACTGAGCGACTTCACTTCACTTCACTTCACTTTCTACTTACCTCCAATCATATCACAATTTTTTTTTTTTTTAACATTTACCTGGCATCTTCTTGGAGAAGGCAATGACGCATCTTCTTTTCATCTTTTCCCTTTAGCATGTCTGTTTTCTTATATTTTAAGTGTGTTTCTTGTAAACAGCAGAATTGAGTTTTTCCTTCCTGGTCTAGCTGCCTTTTATCTGGATACTGAGTCAAGTTACATTTGTTGCAATTTCTTAAACATCTGGATTTATTTCTGACATCAGATTGTGTGCCCTCCATTTGTCATGTTTTGTGAATTTTCTGGTTTTTTTTTTTTTCTCTTTTGTATTTTTCAGCTCTTTTATTTTGCTCCACATTGATTTTCTGTTATTCCATATTTTCATATCTGTGGGTTTTGACTGTGTTATTCATTTTTTAAATGATCTCCTTATGAATTTTAAATTGTGTGCATATCAACTGTGAAGCATTGTAATATCTTTACTGTCCACCTAAACATTAAAAGACCTTATAGTATTTTAACTCAGACCAACCCATTATGACAGCTATAGCCATGCATTTTAGTTTTATCATTATTTTTTATGAGTCTACAATTCACATGTTTGTTTTATATGGTTACAGTTTATTAGTTTTACTTACATATAAACAAAGTCATTTGCTTTTTTATTTCTTCATTGAAATCTCAGATTTTTCATATAACCTCACTTCCTTTCCACCTGAAGTTAATGGTTGATGAATTGATTAAAAAATATTATTGAATGCTTATTACATCTCCCCAAATATAGCTATTATAGTTGTAGTATCTGAAAAATATAGATAAAAATCTCTGTCCATTCTTTAGAATTTTTTTTTTAATGATGATTAATCTCTTTGTGGCATGACGTATACAGTAAGTCCCCTATATAGGACCTTCAAGTTGTGAACTTTCAAAGACGTGAGTGTGCATGCTGTCAGTGTCAGGCCTGAGTGAAATAGCAGCTTGCCCTCCATCTACTGTTGCTGATGATTCTGCAGCTCTACTATCTCCCGCCTCCTCTTCCACCTCCAGTCAGTAACTCTTCTTTCTTGTCCACTGGATGCCTGTCCCTGTATGCCAGCTGTTGTACTGTCCTACTATACTTTTCAAGGTACTTCACTATATGATTAGAAATGTTTTATTTTTTGTGCTTTAAAAAAATCTATTAGTATGAAAAGTATTGTTGCCTTATTATGGTACAATATTATATAGCTGATTGTGTTAGTTGGGTACCTGGACTAACTTTGATGGCCTTGTGAACAAATTGAACTTATGAACACATGCTTGGAATGGAACTCAATCGTATGTGGGGGACTTCTGCGTCATTGTCTAAAAACCTTCTGTCACTCTTATTTTTAATTATATCTTTGTGGGGTTTGCAATCCTAGCTTCTCTTTGGTTTCCCTTCAGCCTATTATTGAAAGTAGCATTGCATGTTTCTTTGGTTTTGATAGTTTTTGAGAAGTTAGCTGTTCATATCATTATTATTTTTTTAAGGTACTGGCTTTAACTTCAGTTTAAAGTTATCTATCCTTAATAATTTGCAGTTTTACTATAATGTGTTTATCTTTTCTCATTGAAATTTTTTAGATGTTCTGTGGATGATTGCTTTTTATTAAAAATTTTAGTTATTTAAAAATTGCCAGTGATTGCCTATTTAATATCATATTTACCCCATATTAGATCTTTCATATTTAACAACTTTTCTATTCTGTGCTTATTATGGAATACACCTTTATACTTTTCATTTTTACTACTTCTTTCATTTAGTATGTAAATTCAGCAGTACTGTTTGTGTGTGTGTATATAGAGAGATTATTTTAGAAGATTCTTTACCACTGCACCCCCTGGGAAGCCTCTTTAAAGCATGCATCGGGGTAAAGAGCCTGTCTGTCAATGCAGGAGATATAAGAGACACAGGTTTGATCCCTGGGTCAGGAAGATTCCCTGGAGGAGGAAGTGGGAACCCATTCCAGTATTCTTACCTGGATAATCCCATGGACAGAGAAGCCTGGCGGGACTTCTCTTCCATAGGGTTGCACAGAGTCAAGACACGACTGAAGTGATTAAGCATGCATATATATGTGGTGATGTAATAGGAAGTGGGTCCTTTGGAATGTGACTAGGTCATGAGTATGCAGCCCTCATGAATGGGATTAGAGCCTTTATGATAGAGACTCAAGAGAGCTCACAATCGCCTCTACCATGTGAGGGCATGGTGACAAGTTGTGGGCTATAAATCGGCAAGAGAGCCTTCACCAGAATGCAACTGTGTTGGTGTCTTGATTTCAGACTTTCCAGCCTCCCTATGAGAAATACATTTGTTTTATATAAGCTTCCCAGTCTGTAGTATTTTATTACAGCAGCCGAAATGGCCCAAGACACTCACTCCCCTTGAGGTTGTGAATCTGAGGCTTAAACTAAATGGAGTTGGCACGTTTCCTCCAAATGTAACCCAATTTAAGTGTTTTATTTTTTATGTATTGGTTCTTTCATTTAACCTTTGTTCTGTTTACCTTTCTGCCAATTTATGGATGCATTTTAATAGTTTCTTTTATAATTTACCAAGTTCTTATGGGTGTTAATGTCCCCTGGTATATATTTAAGATACTTATCCAAGTAAAGGATTAAAGATGTGAAAGAATTTTCCCAGCTTTCCTGTAAGTTTCAGCATCCTTCACTCTCTCAAGCCACTGAATCTGTTTTATGTGCAGCTATAGCTCTGACTGAAGAAAAGTTTCTATTAATACATGTCATCTTTTTCTGCCAGTATGAGAAAGAATATCAAATGAGACATAGAAGAGGGTGAGTTTTCCCTGTAAGTAATCAATAAACAAAACAAACAAATTTGCACTCCAGTGAAATTGATTCATCCTTCTCAGGTAGCTGAACTATGCGATTTTCCTCTCTTTTAATTACTAAGAGATGTCAACTTATGATACAAAGTATCTAGTATGTTTTAGGAAATGGGACCCTGTTAGAAAGGCTTTCTCTGTTCACAAGGATCCAATATAAATAGTTTAATTTTTCACTTGTCTACCTTAACACTGTGCTTCCTCAACCCTGAATTACCCCTTGTCATCCCTGCCCTTCAGTTAACATCTATCATTAAAAGTTCCCAAAGCACAATGGTCTTTTCTTATCTTTTGTGTAAATATCATTCAAGAGCAATAGGTGTGTGTGTGTGTGTGTGTGTGTGTGTGAATCTCTGGATGAACCTTAGAGCATTGTGGTATCACTGGGTTTTATCTTGCATTTCCCTATTGGAAGGAATAGAGAAAGGCTGGTTTTAGGCAGGAAGACTAAGGAGAAAACTAAATTTCATATTGAGAACAGTTAGGAGGACAGAGATATTATTTCACTATTTTGATGAGTATTTAAATTCCTGCTCCACATTTATTTTGCCTTTTGAATTCTTCATTTATTAAACTTATTTTTATATTTCTGCTTATATGTACCCAGGTCAGGGACTCTGAGGCAGGAACATGAGGAAACAATTCCAAAAGAAAATGACTATGTACCTTAAAGATTTTTGAGATAGGCTTGAACATCAAAAGCTATGAACAATGACTTCAAGTGGACTTAAGTCCAATGAAAGGATCTTTAACCATTCTTGAATAATGTAGCTATTTTATTTAACTTTATTCTGTATGATCTATGCAAAATGCTTACCTTATGCCCAGTGTTGGGCTTTCCAGGTGGCACAGTGGTAAAGAATCTGCCTGCCAATGCAGGAGACTTGAGTTGGATGCCTGGGTCAAGAAGGTCACCTGGAGAAATAAAGGACAACCTACTTCAGTATCCTCGCCTGGGAAATCCTGTGGACAGAGGAGCCTGGTGGGCTATAGTCCATGGGGTTGCAAAAGAGTAGGACATGACTTAGAAACTAAACAACATGTTCAATGTTAATTTCTGAGGAAATCGAAGGCAATCAATCCTCTTCAACTGCTAACTTCCTGCTAACTACGAGTACCACCAGCCATTATCTTGTTAGTTTTTAAGAAATGCGTGTCTCTGAATTTTATTTCTACATGTCTGTGATTGTACTAACAGTACATGGGAATTTGGAACTCTACAGGAAGGATTGGTAACCATGGAGATGGGAGGGTACTTTCTGCAGTGACTCCACTGTACAAAATAATTTATGCAGGAATGTGAAATCACAGATGTTTTGAGCCATATGCAGTCTATATTTAACTACAGTGCAAGTGACAAGTTACTTGGGAGTTACTAATCCAAAAGAGGTGAGCCCAGTCAGATAATAATTCTTTCTTCTCTTCACTGTTGTAGTAGAAACTCCTGGAAACAAGGTCCCACTGCGATGGGGAATAAAGTTTGAGTGTATGAGTTAATGTGTGTGCATGTGTGTTCAAGGTGCTGGAGTATACAGAAGGAAATGTACAGAGAGGGATGCACTGGAAAAATTATAAAAGCAATATGAGGAAAAAATAAACTTCCTCTTAACCTTCTTTCTTATTTTGTCTTTATTCCTAACAGTTTTGATGTACAGAAATATTGACTTTTAGGGATATCACTGACTTTTTTTTTTAACTTTCACTTAGGAAAATAAAGATTTCTAATTTAATTTTTAAGCTAGAAATTAGTGTCTTGGTTACTGGGAATAGCTCTTTAGGCTAGTTGTGTTTACGACTCAATGAAGTCGTTTATCTTCATAATAATCAATGAAGAGGTTAAATTGTATTTGCCGTAATTTGAAATCCAAGGAAATGTTTCACCCACGTTTGAAATATTTGTATCTAAAACGTCTGTTCTTTTTGGTCTGAGCTATTAAAGGGATAAACCCTTCATTACCCCGAAACTTGCACGTCTTATCTGACATGCAGTTTTACCAGAGTTGGCTCCACAAGTTAGGTAGTCTTAAGAAATGAAAAGCTCTGTAATTCTGCTCTTCACCTGTAAAAAATAAATGCTTTTAGGATAGGTTTTCTAAAAGAGAGGCACTTAGAAATCACAAAATTAATGCAGTACTTTGTGGAATAGAGCTATTTTCAGTACCACTGGCCTTTTAGTCTTCAGAGGCCAAAGAAAGGAATGTGAAATGGAAAGAAAACAATGTACATTGTAAAAATTTTCATTCCTTGGGGCACTTTTGGTCCAGGCTTGCCTCTCTCTTCATTTCCCTGGTTCTTTATCTCTTCATAGAATGTGGCATCTGCCTTTTAGATTAAAGTCTTCCTGGACTTTTGCTCCTTACCCCACCTCTTTGCTTACTGCTTTTTGTATTGAAGCCCAGCTCTCATTTGAATATAAATTGCCTCACTCATAATTAAATATATTTCTGCAAATCCTAGGGAGACTCACCTTAGGCAATTGTTTCTCCCTTTTGGATGCCTTTCTTCTTTTTATGTGCAATTAAACAGGAACAAGGGGTGGGACCTCCATATTAATGCACCTAACGTTCAATAGAAGAGGGATTACACCACCGTTCAAGAGGACAGTTGCCTCTTGGCACATCCAGTTTTGCCTTGGCTATTGGTAAAGGTGCTCTCAAATGAGAAAAAGATGAAAAGCTGCTATTATGGTAAAGCCACTGAGTGGCAGCGCAGATAACAGACCTGGACTTTAATAGATGGTGGATTCCCAGCCAGCCACACCGAGGCATATGACACCTCAGTGGTCAGAAATGTCAAGAGTTTTCCAGATGGCTCTGACAACTGACAATCTCAATATTGTGTATTTGGAGGAAAATCACCTAACTTTTGCACTCTGAGTTGAAATTCTGCTTTCTGACACTTATTCCTGGGATTCACTTCAATCTGTCCTCTTGAATGATTCTGTACCATGTGTGTGTGGGTGGCTTTGTATCTTTTATTATCAGTTTGATTGTGGACCTTAGCCTAGCGCTTGACAGACAGTAATCATTAATGAATATTTGTTGGAAGAATGAAGGGAAGAGGAGGAGGAGAGCTTAATGGGTGGTTAATTGAAGAGTAACATCATTTTGCTTATCATTTTTCCTGAAACCTTCATGGCCTGTAAATCATGCAGGTAAAGCAAAAACTTCATTTCCTGGGGAACTGCAGATCTGGCATGGGCATATTTTGGACTGTGGCCCTGCCCCAGGCAAATAGGCTATTGAGAGATCAGTCCAGAATTCAGAAAACTGGAGTATTAGATTTAACCCATATACTATTACTAACTAGGAGTCCCCCCTTCCATAATACTTTTTCACTGAAAATTAATTGCTTCTGTTCTTTTATCTCCGTTATCCATTAAGACCAGTGATTTTGTCTGTCTGTCTGTCTGTCTATCTCTCTGGGCTTCCCAAGGGGTGCTAGTGATAAAGAACCTGCCTGACAATGCAGGAGACATAAAGAGAAGCAGGTTCGGTCCTTGGGTTCGGAAGATCCCCTGGAAAGAGGGCATGGCAACACACTCCAGTATTCTCGCCTGGAGGACCTCGTGGACAGAGGAGCCTGGTCAGCTACAGTCCATAGAGTTGCAAAAAGTCAGACATGACTGAAGTGGCTTAGCATGCACATCTCTCTAAATAGCTATCTATATGTATCTATTAGAAAAATATAGAATATAAAAACAGTATAAAAAGAATATTTAAATCACTCCTAATCTCATTACTTAAAATATTTGTATTAATTTATGTGCATTTTTCTATGTATATGTATATTATATGCACATATTTAGAAAATTTAAAATGTACAGTTTGCATTCCTTGCATTGCTAATAATTCTTTACAAATATATATTAGGGTGTAGTGACTTCCCTGGTGGCTCAGACGGTAAAGCATCTGCCTACAATGTGGGAGACCTGGGTTCGATCCCTGTGTTGGGAAGATTCCCTGGAGAAGGAAATGGCAACCCACTCCAGTACTCTTGCTTGGAAAATCCCATGGACGGAGGAGCCTGGTTGGCTACTGTCCATGGGGTCACAAAGAGTCGGACATGACTGAGTGACTTCACTGTCTACTATCTATCTATCAGGGTGTAGGGGATATACTCTTTTATGGATATAACTTATTTTACTATTATTGTGGGTCATTTTAAATATACCCAGTTTTGAACCATTTTCAAATTATATGATCATTATTCCTGTTGGAGATAAGTTAATTATCTCCTGGGGGCCAACATTTATAGTCCGGTCATTAGTTAGAGAGAATCTATTTTTGCAAAACTGAGCCTGTGTGTCACCTACTTCGGATAACCTATCAGCCCTTTGTAGGCATGTGGGCAATCTGTAGGGCTGCAAGGCATTGCAGACCTGTTATTTCTTTCTTCTATGAGAAAGCCTCAATTTGTGCAGAGAAGCAAGGATGGCAAAGTGACATTTTCTTAGCAAATTCACTCCCCTGTGGCCAGGCAAAGAGGAGGAACTGAAAGAAAAGTGCAATGAGTGTTTATATTACAATTCTCTGGGGAACTCGGTCCATTTTTAGAGTTTAAAATTTTTATTTGCTTTCTCTACAGAATAAATTTCTTCAGGAGGAGAACATTTCATACAAATAAAATTAATGCTAATCTTCTTATTGTGAGATTTCATGTCAGCTGACATACTCTGGAATTTTTTAAATTAATTTTTATTGGAGCTAGTTGCCCCACAATGTTGTGTTAGTCTCTGCTGTCCAGCAAAGTGAATCAGTCACACGTAGACATATATCCCCTATTTGTTGAATTCCCTTCCCATTTAGGTCACCACAGAGCACTGAGTAGACTTGCCTGTGCTACAAATTAGATTCTCATTAATGTTTGGAATATTAAAATAAAATGTCAAATTATAGAGGAATTCCTCAATCTGACATACAAAAGAACTTATAGTCTGATCCAAAGTTTCCTATTCAACATCATATGTTAAGTGGTCTAGCCAAAGTTCATACTCAATTTCCCAGTAGTCTTGAAATCACTTAGGTCATTTGGAGATATTTTTATTTATTATTCTCTCTGCCTAGGTTGTTTCTTCCCTCTCCAATAATAAATGCATAAGATACCACAGACGTCGAGGCAGAACTAATTACTCCCTCTCCTCTGCATCATAGTTATACATTTCACGCTTGTGTAGAATTGTGATGTATCAGTTTGACTGTCTTTCTGCCGTCCTGATCTGGTTCAGGCAGTTAACTGTGTCATCCTCCTATTTATATCATGAGTGAAAGTGAAAGTGAAGTCACTCAGTCGTGTCCGACTCTTTGCGACCCCATGGACTGTAGCCTACCTGGCTCCTCCGTCCATGGGATTTTCCAGGCAAGAGTATTGGAGTGGGTTGCCATTTCCTTCTCCAGGAGAGCTTCCCTTATATCATGAGAGATATACATAAAGTATGTCTCTCAAATGTTTGTTGGATGAATGGATGGATGGATGAAACAATATTGGTCATACTGATTCAGCATAAGTGATTCTCCTGATGCTTTGTATTCCTTAGCCTTGTATCTTAGCCTTGAACTGCACTTTTGCGTATTCTCCAGTACAGCATTCTACTTCTAGTCACGATAAAGTCAGTCTGAAGGTGATGCTTCTAGCAAATGTATATATATTTCCTCCATTCCCGGACAGAACTGTCACTGGTAATAGGAACTTACGTATATCACCATTGCTGCTTTCCTGTTAGTAACTGGCATTAGGATTTTTCTTATGTTCGTCTATTTAATTACGATAGTTTCCAATATATAGAATAATATTAGATATAAATACTTGACTCCATCACTTACCAGCACTTTTTGATATTTCATCATATTTTCTTCACTAATTAAGAAACTACATATATCAAGCTTTTTTACTCCTAAATATTTCCATTTGAGTCTCTCTAAAATGTTCCTATATATTTATAATAATATTATCCTAAAGTAAAACTTAACAATAATTTCTCAAAATAGTCTAATACCCTGTCCATATTCAGTTCCCTCTAGGTGTCTCCACAATGTAGTTTACTGCTGGTTTGTTTGAACTAGAACCCAATAAATGTCCACACATTTCACTTAGTTATGTCCTATCTTTATTAATCTGAGTCTTCATTTTTTTAAAATTCTTACTTCATTTTTATTTAAGAACAGTCTTTTTTACTTTTCTCCTATTACATTTGTTGCCTTCCATCTTCTAAGTTTATATAATTATTTCTTCTTGACATCATTTAACTTATTCCTCTCTCCTTCCGTGTCTTTTAATGGCCTATTGGACTTCCTCAGTGGCTCAGGATAAAGAATCTCCCTGCAATGCAAGAGATACGGGAGATGCGGGTTTGACTCAATTAGATGTGGATTAGATTTTTTCCATCTCTATTAAATAAATAAATAGAAATTTGAGTGGCATCACCGATTCTATGGACATGAGTTTGGGCAAACTCCGGGAGATGTTGAAGGACGGGGAAACGTGGCATGCTGCCATTCACGGGGACACAAAGAGTCGGACACTACTTAGCAACTGAGCAACAGCAAATAAATAATTTTTTTTCTTCTGAAAAATATGCATAAAATCAGTAGCTCCCTTACATCTGATATAAGATTGTACCACATGGGCTCCTAATATCTCCTAGTGTGATTATTCTGGTGCATCTAGTGATCCTGGAGATTGCTCAAGTAAAGAGTAACAAAGAAGAAAAGAACATGAGATTAAAAATAGCAGCCCCAAACTTAGGTATATAAGCTGCTTAGGAATCCTGTTAATTAAGAAGAGCCATACAGATGGTTCAGAACATTTCAAATCAAAAGTTTAGAAGGATCAAGGAAGTCACCAAGATCATGTACATAAAAAAGGGATCCAGATGATGCTATTAACATTTTGCCTTAACTACTTCAGGTGTAAAATGCTGGAGTTTAAGACTGAACTACAGGCAAAAATGAAAATAAAATCAGGAGGTTTCCCTTGTGGCTCAACAGGTAAAGAATGCACCTGCAGGGTGGGAAACATGGGTTCAATCCCTGGGTTGGGAAGATCCCCTGGAGAAGGGAACGGCTACCCACTCCAGTATTCTGGCCTGGAGAATTCCATGGACTGTATAGTCCATGGGGTCACAAAGAGTTGGACATGACTGAGCAACTTTCACTTTCACAGGCAAAAGGAGGTTAATGCCGTGTTATTGAATATGGCTTCTAACTGACATAGTGAGCAAAATATTGATGTAAGTATTAATACATACACGTGTTCATTTTAAAATTATTTTTAAACTAATAGATATATAGTTAGTTTGGTATTTTGCAACACTCAAAGACAGTGTTATACTGAATATTGGGCAATAGTATAATAAAGGAACATCAAGGGAAAATATGTTTACACATTTAATGAAGAACTGACCTTTTGTTTGTTTGAACTCAGCTCCTAATCCACGATCCTAATAAATGCCAGCTACTGCTTGTAGATTTTCATTGATCTTAAGTCTGTGTCCTGAGTTTTATAAAAGAATTTTTTGCTGTTCAGTTGCTAAGTCATGTCTGACTCTTTGACATCCCATGGACTGCAGCATGCCAGGCCTCTCTGTTGGTCACCATCCCCTGGAGTTTGCCCAGGTTCCTATCCATTGCATTGGTGATAGCATCCAGCCATCTCATCCTCTGTTGCTCCCTAGACCCAATATTTTTATATTTCTACATTTTGGAATCTCACACAGTGAAAAGCTTATGGGCATGTAGATCCTTGGATTCAAGTCCTAGAATGCAACCTGACAAGAAATATTCTGATAATATTATTTTAATATAGCTATGTAGACATAACACTATAAAAATGTAAAATGTTTTATAACTAATAAAGTGAAGCACAGAAAACACTGATCCTTTCTATATCCTTAATGCTCATCAAAATTATGAAGGATATCAATTTTCTAAATTAAAGATTTCTTAATAATTTATTTAATATTTCATTAAATGCACATTTTGATGTGTATATAAATATATTTTAAGAAATACATAGGTATGTGTACATACAATCAATTATATATATATATATTTTTAAATTTTTTTTATTTTTTTTTAAAATTTATTTCTTTTTTTAATTTTTTTTTAAATTTTAAAATCTTTAATTAATTATATATATTTTTAAAATTTATGAATCCAAAGAAATTTTAACAAAGATATCTTTGCTACTAAAATTGCTGAAAAATTGGTGAAATATTTAATTGGGGATTCACTGTGCAATGTGAATTGCAGCCCAAGAGATTATATTATGGTCCAAATAGACTTCAATCACTCCAATCACTCCAGATGTCTTATATCTATCGCCCACACAGTATGTTTGGCAAAAAGAACTTAGAATAAGCTTTCAAAATATTGGTTAAATGGATAATGAGTTAGCATAATCATAACTCTGTAAAAGGTATTTTTTCCTCTAGATTTTTTTAAATTTAAAAAACAGAATAAGCTATATTAATAAGTAGCTCAATCTGTTTAATGATTAAGCTAATTTGAGATATATGCCATTAAGTTACAGTTAGTTTTTTAGAGCGTGAAAATTTTACTTAGGGTGATTGATTTATGATTCACTCTGGAATCTATTAGGTATAAATATATTTGATTTGTAAATGTGCAAGTCTAGGACTTCTTCTTAGGTGCCCTCTTGCCAACAAACATCACTTACTTTTCACTCCTCATATTCTCTAACCCTATACCAGCCCAAATTTACTCTAGCAAAGGATGTGCCTATTGGAATGGGTACCAGAGATGGGGTTACACTCAGAAATGAGTAAGAATAATGTTTTTCTAACTTCATGGTGATTTTCTTATGAACTTAAAAGTTTAATAGTGTGTAGTTTGGGTAATGTTAAAAGACCTAGTTGTAAAAATTAGCCTTGTCAAACAGGATACACTTAACAATCCTGTTTCTCAAATAGCCTGCTGAATTAAGATGACTGATCCAAAATGCACATATTACCAGTATATGCCATGGAATATGTTGTGAATCTCACTAATTTTTAGTTTTTTCATAGTTCACTGGGTATGATTATACTCAAATAACAGTTGTCCCAGATGTTTGTGGTGGGGATTAAATAACACAATCTTTATAGCAAGAGCTCAATACCTTATTCTTCTCTTCATTCACTGTTACTTGCCGCCTCTCCTTTTGCACAAACCAAATATAGCGCTTCCAACCTGTCCTAATCACGTGTGCAACTCTTGTCCATTTCTGTTTCCTTGGAAATCAGTGTGGCAGGAGCTAACTACATCTGTCTTGTTAACTACATCTACAAAGACCAGGAAGGTCTTTGAAAGGGCTTGACTGTACAGGACAGCAAAGTTCTGGGATATTCTTGGTGTATTTTTTCTCTTAAGTGTTTAGCTATTTATGCTTTATCAGTTTAGAAAAATCTCTTTGAAGAGGATTCAGTTTCAGTACTCTATAATGACAAGAATTATCCTCATTTGACAACCTGATGGTTTGGAAGGCAGAGGGTAGTATGTTTTTGTTTTGTTTTTTTTTTCTTTTGGTTTAGTTGTCTTCTCAATTAACCTCCAGATTAATATTACACAGTTGAGATGTAAGGTAGATTTCCACATATTAGAAGTCTGGATTTTGAGCCCAACATACAAAACTTGCCTTTTACTCACTCTATTTTTCAACAGAATCAATAACCTGGTCTCTCTATATCTTTAGACATTGGAATCTGGCTTCACAATATGAGGAAAATCAGAATCCCGGTATTTGAAGGTTTTGGAAAGTTTTATTTTGTGCACACATTTATCTTCCTGTAGGTATAAGAAGGAGTTTCCAAAATAGCATAGCGGCTAAATCAAATGTAATAAATTGTTTTGGACATTTTATCAGCAACCATTCCCAAGAGTGATTGTTAATATGACATGATCCCTGCCCAGATTTCAGGGCTTGCAATAAGATGATGGTGGCAGGTAAGATAAATTCGATATATCAAAGATGCTGAGAACACTTTGAGAAACTATATATGGTAGAAATAGATTTTCTTTTTAATTTTATTTATTTATTTTTTAACCAGCAGGGAAATACTCATCTTTCTTAGCAAGGCAAGTTCCATCAGGGTCAGGAACAAGTACAAATACTTTAGTAAGTGAGCAGTAAAACTGACATTCTCTTCTCTATCTGATAGAAGCTAATAGAGAGAGGGATAGTAGCAGGCAAAATGCCCAAAGAAAATTTGTTTTTATCTGTTATAATTTAAATAATGTGGAGTTTCCACATGTAGAGTTATCTACAGTCTTACTAAAAATTATACCCGATGAAGTGTTTGTTTTTAGGTAGAAGGTATTCTTTTTTTAAAAAAAATAAAAATTTATTAAATTTACTTTTGGCTGCATGGGGTCTTCATCTCTGCACTCGGGCTTCCTCTGGTTGTAGCGAGCAGGGCTATTCTCTTGTTGCACAGCCTTCTCATTGCAGTGGTTTCTCTTGTTTGGATCACGGGCTCCAGGGCCCAAGGGCTTCAGGAGCTGCGGTTCATGGACTTTAGAGCACAGGCTCTGTAGTTGAAGCGCATGGACTTCGTTGCTCAGAGGCACGTGGGAGCTTCTCAGATCAGGGATGAACCTGAGTCCCCTACCTTGGCAAGCAGATTCTTAACAACTGGACAACCAGAGAAGTCTCCAGATGAAGTTTTTATATGCTCATTCAAAGAAATGTTTCCTTTTTTAAATATGTATAGTCAATCTATAGAAATGATTTTCCTTATTAAAGACTTGTATTGAAAACTGACTGACTTAGGGGGAAAAAATCTATTTGCTGGATAATTCAACAATGTGTTTTCTATATGTTTGCATCTCTATTGAGAGATGAAATCCACATCCACTCTCACCTAACGTATTGCAAGAGCCTCCTAGTCAGTCCTCTTTGCACCTCGCTTTTCTCTGTTTATAAATCCATTCTTTGTAATATTTGAGGAATAGACTGTTAAAAATGCAAATGGAATTATGTCACTCTCCTGCTTTGAACTTTTCTCTGAGCATTCGTCATTTCTAGAAATGCATCTAAGGGCTTCCCCTGTGGCTCAGCTGGTAAAGAATCCACCTGCAGTGTGGGAGACCTGGGTTCGATCCCTGGGTTGGGAAGATCCCCTGGAGAAGGGAAAGGCTACCCACTCCAGTATTCTGGCCTGGAGAATTCCAAGGGGTAGCAAAGAGTCGGACACCACTGACTTCCACTTTCACTTCCTCATACCAGCATCTCAGCACTCCATGACTCAGATGTAGTCTTTCTCTTCAACCTCATCATCCACCAGTCTCTTACTGTATCAGCAGTGTGTCAGCAATTCCCAAGACTGATGCATTTAAAGATCCACCTTGAATCCTGCCCCCATCCTGTCACTGCCAACTCATGTTCCTCATTCCCTATCCATACCCTATTTTAAATATCTCGATAAATTAACTTTGATCTTGGTTGTTACTTCTAACATCGTTGTATACCCACCCACTCCCACATCGGGTTGGGCTTAATGTTCTGCTATACTTCTGTGATACTCTATGTAAAATGCTAAACTACTGCATTGTGCTCAAATTATCTTTTTTTTTTTTCCCTGTGAATTTTCCTCTCACCAGACTGCACATTCTGTGAGGAAAAGAGCTCATTTATCATTTGTATTCAGGACTTAGATTTTTGCTTAGCATATAATTGGTGCTCAACCATTATTTCTTAAACAAAAAAGACCTGAAGTTCTGGAGTAAGATGTTTTACATTCAAATGACTTCTTTGGAGAAAAACGGATGTGGGAATGGAGAAGAAGAAGACATGCTTTTAAAGAGTAGTCAAATTTCTTAGCAGTTTGACTAAGAAAACTCAGGCGTAACAGGTCTGCGTACATATTATTTCTTACAATAGATATTTAGAATGCAGGAAGAAAATGCCTCCAGGAACAGATAATAGAAAAGAAGATGGCTTATAAAGCCTAAAAGTGCATGGAGCTTTATCACCCCGCAGTCAAATATGAAGTAGTCTCTAGAGTCCCTTCCTCTTTCCCCTTCTTTGATCCTCATAATGAATTTTGAATGAACCAACTGCACCCTTAGGTAGAGAGGATTTCCCTATGTTTCATTGGCATGGCCATTCCTAACTATTGGCAGACCAACACTGAATAATGGTTTATCACAACAATAATGGTTTACCTTAATATTCTTTAAAGAATACAGCTTATCTTTTTTTTTTTTTTTTTACATTTTTTGATACGGGTCATCTTTAAAGTGTGTATTGAATTTGTTACAATATGACTTCTGTTTATGTTTTGTTTCTTTGACCAAGAGGTTCAGTTCAGTTCAGTTCAGTTCAGTTCAGTCGCTCAGTTGTCTCCGACTCTTTGCGGCCCCATGAATCACAGCACGCCAGGCCTCCCTGTCCATCACCAACCCCCTGGAGTTCACTCAGACTCGTGTCCATCGAGTCAGTGATGCCATCCAGCCATCTCATCCTCTGTCGTCCCCTTCTCCTCCTGCCCCCAATCCCTCCCAGCATCAGGGTCTTTTCCAATGAGTCAACGCTTCGCATGAGGTGGCCAAAGTATTGGAGTTTCAGCTTCAGCATCGTTCCCTCCAAAGAAATCCCAGGACTGATCTCCTTCAGAATGGACTGGTTGGATCTCCTTGCAGTCTAAGGGACTCTCAAGAGTCTTCTCCAACACCACAGTTCAAAAGCATCAATTCTTCAGTGCTCAGCTTTCTTCACAGTCCAACTCTTACATCCATACATGACCACTGGAAAAACCATAGCCTTGACTAGATGGACTTTTGGTTGGCAAAGTAATGTCTCTGCTTTTGAATATGCTATCTAGGTTGGTCATAACTTTTCTTCCAGGGAGTAAGCATCTTTTAATTTCATGGCTGCAATCACCATCTGCGGTGATTTTGGAGCCCCCCGAAATAAAGTCTGACACTGTTTCCACTGTTTCCCCATCTATTTCCCATGAAGTAATGGGACCAGATGCCATGATCTTCGTTCTCTGAATGTTGAGCTTTAAGCCAACTTTTTCACTCTCCTCTTTCACTTTCATCAAGAGGCTTTTTAGTTCCCCTTCACTTTCTGCCATAAGGGTGGTGTTATCTGCATATCTGAGGTTATTGATATTTCTCCCAGCAATCTTGATTCCAGCCCAGCATTTCTCATGATGTAGATCAAAACTCCTTGACCAGGGATTAAACCCACACCCCTTGCATTGGAAGGCAAAGTCTTAACCACTAGACCACCAGGGTTAAGAAAGTGTTCAGAGTCCCAGCTGATAATATCATTTCCAAGGTGTTATTTAGAATCTTGGGCTCATTCAGTTTAGAGGAAACACTATCACCTCTATCCCCTCACTTAGTTTGGTGGAGAATGAATCAGGTTTTCTGCTCTTTGATCTCTTGTCCCATGATTAGGATTTCTTTAAAAGAGATGCTGAATGGCTGGGCATTTTATGAGATGTTTTCTCCAAGCAGGTGTTCTGTTAAACTTTCATAGGAATGAGAGGGATGGCAGAAAGGGGACTGGGTAGAAGGAAAGTTTTAGAAAGAGCTGAAACCCAAGCAAATTGCACTTTGATGATTGTTCCTGATACAGTGACAGAAAGACTAATGAGTGAATCTCATTCTGTTTGGTTGGCAGTTTATTAGAGTGTAGAATTGTCAAGTTGATTCTGGCTTTCAAGTCTCTGAAACAAAGCAGAAACTTGCCATGATTGGTGCTTAGGTATCTGCTGTGATTCAAAGCCTGGGATCTGAGAACCCTGAGAAATTGCTACCAGAAATAGATGAAATGCTAACTCAATACGAGGATTTGGCTCCTCACATCGGAAGTAATTTCCCAAGCACTTTGTAAAATGACTTGGCACATTCTGGCTGTAAACTAAGGGAAGAGAGTTGCTATTGGTCCAGAAATCTGGCTTGTGTAAGAATCTGAATGTCCTACTGGGATAATTTTCTTCCCGGGCTGATAACCTTTTGAAAGAGGGATCATAGATCATTAAGGCAAATGTGAAACTGATAGCCTGGATAACTGGGAATCCATATGGTACGGAGGCCTTTAGATGCTCTCTGTGGCCAGTGATACCAATGCTCGGAGATCAAATGTGAGGCAGTTGCTGAGAGCAGAGCTTCAGTTCAGAGCTCCAGAGCCTGCAGGTGCTTAGTCGTGTCTGACTCTTTGCAACCCTCTGGACTATAACCTGCCAGATTCCTCTGTCCATGGGATTTCTCAGCAAGGATCCAGGAGTGGGTAGCCATTTTCTTTTCTAGGGGATCTTCCTGGACTAGGGACTGAACCCTAGTTTCCTGAATTGCAGGAGGATTCTACTACTGCACCACCTGGGAAGCCTTCCAGAGTCTATATTCAGTGTTTAAAAAAATAATAAAAAATAAAAAAATGACAATATGTATACAGTAGGTAAATATCCACATGCATACACCGTTGTCTACAGTGATTTTATCCTTCATTTCACATGTGAAGGATTTAAAACTCAGAATTACTAAATAAATTATAATGAAGAGTTAAGATTAAAGTTTATATGTATCTGATTCAAAACTCATAGTCTTTCTACTACGTGTAGCTAGGCTTCCCAAATATTGCTTGCCTGCCTGTATCAAAATTGTGTGGAAATAGTCTTTAAAAAAATATAGCTTATCATTTTTTAAAAAAGATTTTTATATGGGTCATTTTTAAAGTGTTTATTCAATTTGTTACAATATGACTTCTGTTTTATGTTTTGTTTCTTTGACCAAGAAGTATGTGGGATTAAAGCTCCCTGATGGGGAATCAAACCCACACCCCTCACATTGGAAGGCAAAGTCTTAACCACTGGACCACCAGGGAAGTCCCAGTACCGCTTATTTGACTCACTCCTCTGCCTTGTCCAATATTCTAATTTAGTAGGTCTTAGATGAAGGCTCTGAGATTGATATTTTTTAATCGCATGCCAGGAAATATGGATTTACATCCAGGTTGGATGCCCCAAGTCACATGACGTAGTAAAGATAAGGGAATGGGGTAGGAGTGGAGACATGCAAAGTCATGATTCTGCCACCACAAATGTGACATGTGACTATGTGCTGAGCTAAATACTTGGTTTCTAGTCGACAAAAGCTTCACCATCCAGTGCGTTATTCTTCTAAAGCAATGGTCCCCACCCTTTCTGTCATAAGGGACTGATTTCACAGAAAACAATTTTTCTGCAGAGTAGGGGGGTGGGGAGGGCATGGTTTCGGGATGATTCAAGTGGATTGCCTTTATTGTTCACTTTATTTCTCTTTTGTGGCAATCTCAGGATATTCCACCTTGATTTAGGGTTAGGGTTGATGCTCCTATGAGACTCTAATGCCGCTGCTGGCCTAACAGGAGGCAGAGCTCAGGAGGCAATACAAGTAGATGGGGAGTAGCTGCAAATACAGACAAAGCTTCACTAGCTCACCTGCTGCTCATCAGCTGGTGTCTAACAGGGGGCTGGGGACCCCTGCTCTAAAGGCACCATCTCTGTGTTTTTGGATTACTCAAGAAGCACCATGTCAAGGTGGAAAGAACATAGACTTCTCAGGAACACAGTTTCAAGTTCTGATTCTGGCTGTTAACAGTTATTCTCTTAAGTCTTAAGGCAAGGAGCTCATATGACTTGCTCAGTGTCTGTTAGCTTCATCCATAAAACGGGCATAATCAGTTGTATTGGTTTTCTGTTGAAGCCATGAAAAAGAACCACAGTCTGGGCGGCTTCCCAGGTGGCACTAGTGGTAAAATAACCTGCCTGCCAATGCAGGAGACTTGAAAGACATGTATTTGATCCCTGTGTTGGGAAGATCCCTTGGAGGAGGGCATGGCAACCCACTCCAGTATTCTTGCCTGGAAAATCCGTGGACAGAGGAGCCTGGCAGGCTACGGTCCATAGCGTTGCAGAGGGTTGGGGACAACTGAAGCAACTTAGCATGCACATTCTGGAGGCTGGAAGTCCGAAATCAAAGTGTCAGCAGGGCTGGTTTACTTGGAAGACTCTCTCCTGGACCGACAGGTGGCGGTCTTCCTCTGTATCCTCACATTGTCTTCCCTCTAGCTGTGTCTGTGTTCTAATCTGATCTTATCAAGACATCAGTTATTTTGGCTTAGGGTCCACTGTAATGAACTTATTTTAATTTAATTACTTCTTTAAGAATCCATCTCCAAACCCAGTCACATTCTGAGGTCCTGGTTGCTTAGGGACACAATTCAGACCATAATATCCATAGTCAACTTAATTTCAGTGGTTAAAGACTGAACTAAATAACATACATGAACATAGCCTATAAACTACAGTTGTTAATTTTTTATTTAAAATATTAAGATTCTCTGTTAGATTATTACATAAGGATAGTTCAGATTATGCTAGTAAAGCACAAACATCAAAATGATATGGTCTTTGGTTTAAGATAAATAATTATCCCCTTTTATCAAAACAGATTATTTTCTATACTTTCTTTGTCTGCAATTAAGGTTAGTTTCCAACCAAACATAGCTGGGTAAAATAGGCTATAAGAATAAGTAATTTGAAGTGGTGGCCTAATTTTGTATTGCACACGTGTGCATGTTCACACATATACATGCCCACACATACACACATCTCCTAATACTATACACACACACATCTTCATATAATTTACGAAGGAGATAAAGAGCCAAACATTTCTAGCAGCAACTATGAAAGCATCAATACTAAACAGGCAGGATAAAAAGTAAAAATAGCTTTATTGAGTTCTTATTTTATGCCAGGCATTACTATCATAATCATTTAATGTACAGGATTATCTAATTGAATCCTACCTCAAACTTTTGATCCCCTGGTGAAGGAAATAGCAACCCACTCCAGTATTCTTTTCCTGGAGAATTCCATGGTAAGAGGAACCAGGTGGGCTATAGTCCATGGGTTTGCAAAGAGTTGGAAAAGACTGAGTGACTAACACTTTCACCTCAAACTTTATTGGTACTCTCTTTGTACTCATTTTAAATTGGAAAAAAAAATCAGTCAGGGAAATAAAATAATTCCCTAGGTTATATGAGTGGCAGAAGAGCTGGGATTCAGATTTAGTTTTGCCTGAGTCCTGAGCCTGAGTGTTATCAGCCAAAGGCATCATCCTTCACCAGATGTCCCATCATGCAGCTGGACTGGGTATTAAATCATTCATTTTTCTACTTGAAATTAGGCCCCTGAGAATGCTGCTGTCTGGTGTCTAAGGTAATACAATTATGTGATAGCAGATTTTCTCTAGTAATACACCAGAAATTGAATATGCAAGACCAGAACATGTGATGAAAACTCAGAGTTCAGACCCTGCTATTTTAAACATGGTTATATAAGGGGCTTATAAAATGTGATTTCACATATATCTGCTTTTCAGAGCAAAAAAGTAATACTCTAGTGAACATATCACACACACACACACACACACACACACACACACACCCATTTAAGTTTCAGAAATAATGTTAAAAATTTTCAAGGGGATCCAGTTAGTTATATATCTGTTTTAGATACCAGCTGTGTCCAAGAGTTTGGATTTTAACTCAGTGAATTTTTATTTGGGGATTTTATTTCACCAGGTAATTTCCTCTGATGTCTAAATGAGAGAAACTCAGGAGAGGAAAACAAGTTTCATTTTGACTCAGACATATTATTCAGAGTATTTCTTAAAAACAGAACTTAATTTATTGTTTTGAACAATCTGAAGTGAAAACAAGCAATAAATTTTGTTCTGGGCTCTTCTCCCTCCAGTAACTGGCTTATATCATAAAGTTTTATTTCACCTGAATTTTCTTATTGCATTTGACGATCAATCATAGTCTCTAGTGTATTCTTTCCTCTTTTATATACGTGCTTCCCCCCCCCCCCCCCCACTGCTCTGTTTTTAGTATGTGGTTGTAATTCAACCTTCTTTTTTCTTTTGGTTTTTGAGTGCTTGCTACGTGTCAGGAAAGGAGCAGAATTGTGGCTATCTACAAATGGGTTTATCTGCAGAGTAATGAGCTTCTCATGAAACCCAGCTGAATTTTAGAGGGTCATGCTTTCTGCAAATGTAGATTCTATCCCTTGCACTGCTTGATCCTTTTCTTAGGGGGTATCTGCTGGAATAGAACTCCTGTTTTCAAGGTGGATGTGCCTGCCTGTGATTTTTGTAACTTCTTATGGAACTTGGAATGAGATCTTTTTATTCATTAAATTCATTAAATAAGGAGGACCTTAGATTGAAATGACTCTAATGCCTTGGTAGCCTATGTAAGTCAACTGAAGCCTCACCCAATCAGTTACTATAAATGCACTTCTATCTGAAAAAAAAAATATTTAAACAACCGATCACAAACAGCCAACCAGACTCTCCGAAAATAAGGTGATCACTTAGACCTAGTCAATCAAACAGTTTCCTTGATTTGCTTCAGTGACTACACTGTGGAAGCCTTTCCTCTGCCTGCTGTGGGCTGAACACTCCAGCCTGCCTTGGTTTGGTGCTTTCCAAATTAGCTCAAATTTCAAATCCATATTTGCTCAACTAGACACTTGAAAATGCAAGGCAATGCCAAAGAATGCTCAAACTACCGCACAGTTGCACTCATCTCACATGCTAGTAAAGTCATGCTCAAAATTCTCCAAGCCAGGCTTCAGCAATACGTGAACCGTGAACATCCTGATGTTCAAGCTGGTTTTAGAAAACGCAGAGGAACCAGAGATCAAATTGCCAACATCTGCTAGATCATCGAAAAAGCAAGAGAGTTCCAGAAAAACATCTATTTCTGCTTTATTGACTATGCCAATGCCTTTGACTGTGTGGATCACAATAAACTGTGGACAATGCTGAAAGAGATGGGAATACCAGACCACCTGACCTGCCTCTTGAGAAACCTATATGCAGGTCAGGAAGCAACAGTTAGAACTGGACATGGAACAACAGACTGGTTCCAAATAGGAAAAGGAGTACATCAAGGCTGTATATTGTCACCCTGCTTATTTAACTTCTATGTAGAGTACATCATGAGAAACGCTGGACTGGAAGAAACACAAGCTGGAATCAAGATTGCCGGGAGAAATATCAATAACCTCAGATATGCAGATGACACCACCCTTATGGCAGAAAGTAAAGAGGAACTAAAAAGCCTCTTGATGAAAGTGAAGGAGGAGAGTGAAAAAGTTGGCTTAAAGCTCAACATTCAGAAAATGAAGATCATGGCATCCGGTCCCATCACTTCATGGGAAATAGATGGGGAAACAGTGGAAACAGTGTCAGACTTTACATTTTGGAGCTCCAAAATCACTGCAGATGGTAACTGCAGCCATGAAATTAAAAGACGCTTACCCCTTGGAAGAAAAGTTATGAGCAACCTAGATAGCATATTCAAAAGCAGAGATATTACTTTGCCAACTAAGGTCCATCTAGTCAAGGCTATGGTTTTTCCAGTGGTCATGTATGGATGTGAGAGTTGGACTGTGAAGAAGGCTGAATGCCAAAGAATTGATGCTTTTGAACTGTGGTGTTGGAGAAGACTCTCGAGAGTCCCTTGGACTGCAAGGAGGTCCAACCAGTCCATTCTGAAGGTGATCAGCCCTGGGATTTCTTTGGAAGGAATGATGCTGAAGCTGAAACTCCAATACTTTGGCCACCTCATGCAAAGAGTTGACTCATTGGAAAAGACCCTGATGCTGGGAGGGATTGGGGGCAGGAGGAGAAGGGGACGACAGAGGATGAGATGGCTGGATGGCATCACTGACTCAATGGACATGAGTCTGAGTGAACTCCGGGAGATGGTGATGGACAGGGAGGCCTGGCGTGCTGTGATTCATGGGGTCGCAAAGGGTTGGACATGACTGAGTGACTGAACTGAACTGAATTGAATGTACCTCTTAGTTCATCTTTTAAGAGACAGAAGCATGATTGATAGGAAATCAGAAATAATTCTTTTAAAACAATAGTAAATGGTCTACTTTTTTTAATTCATGCCAGAGACTATGGTCTTGATTCCTAGGAAGGCTAATTAATTCAGTTGGAGTACTCAGAGTAAGACCATTTAGGGTGGAATTGAGGATTAGAATATACAGATTCAGATGATATTTGATGCCTTATTCCTTTAAGATGTATTAAAGGGGTTGTACACCTGATATTCTTGGAAATGTCTATTTTGCTTTTAAGAGCTTGATGATAAATATTTTGAAGACAAACCTAACTTAAGATAAAGATATGAGTACCTACCTGATCCTTTAAGCCTCCACCATACCCTCTGATTCCATGAGAAAATATCACTGTTCTACCTGAAGATGCCCCAGGGTTGAGATTATGACCAAATGAACAGAAGAAAATATCTTTACCTCTTATGGACCCCTGACGACTCAGGTGGGAAGGAGGTCCATTTAAACCTGCTGCTCTGAGGAAGTAAGAGGGAGAATATGTCCAATATTGACCCCTGAAAAGGAGAATGACATGAGGACAGCTAGAGAAGCAGAAGTGGTCCTTTTTGTTTAAACCTAAGAGTTAATCACTCAGTCGTGTCTGACTCTCTCTGACCCCATGGACTGTAGCCACTCTCCTCTTTCCATGGAATTCTCCAGGCAAAAATACTGGAGTGTGTAGCCATGCCCTTCTCCAGGGGATCTTCCTGACCCAGGGAAAGAACCCAGGTCTGCTGCATGCAGGCAGATTCTTTACTTTCTGAGCCAACAGGGAAGCCTTTACTTGTATTACCAGGGGGCTACCAAGCAGAGATGGTAAATCATGGTGGATAGGACTCAGAGAGACCCAAGCAGAGTATCCATTCTCCTGCCTGTGATAGTATGAGTCATGGCCCCCAAACCTATCCACGTTCTCACCCCTGGAACCTGTAAATGTTGCCTTATGTGGCAAAAGCGATTTTGAGGATGTGCTCTTGAGATGGGAAAATTATACTGCAGAAGAGAAAGTCTTGAGATGGAAGTGGAGGAAAGTAGGTTCAGAGAGAAAAGATGCTACACTGCTGGCTGTGATGATGGAGGAAGGAGCTGAGAGCCAAGGAATCTTAGGCATGTGACTCTAGAAGCTGGAAAAAGCAAGGACATGAATTCTCCCCTAGAGCCTTCCAAGGGGGCCTGCTGACCCTGTGACTTCCCTTCAGAGAAACTGATTTGTGTTAAGTTACTAACTTTGTAGTAACTTGTTATAGCAGCAACCGAAAATTGGTATGTCCTTGTAAAGAAAATTAAATAGGGCGACTTCCCTGGTGGGCCAGTGGTTAGGACTTTCCCTTCCAGGGCAGAGGTTGTGGATTCTATCCATGGTCGAGGAACTAAGATCCCACATGACTTATAGCCCCCAAAACCCAAAATATAAAACAGAAGTGATATTGTAAAAAATTCAGTAAAGACTTTGAAAGTCATCCACATTAAAAAAAGTCTTAAATCAAAGAAGATTAAGTAGGAAGCTGCTCCCTAAATGACTGAGTGATGCTGCAATGCAGACTTATCCTGACCATCAGTAGGCTGTGGTCCATAGAGATTTGTTAAGTACCTTCAGAGAGAGAGAGAGAGAGAGAGATTTTCGGTGACTTTTAGAATTCTACACCTAAATATATTTATGCTGGAAATATTTATATGCTTGGCATTCAGTCTATTTCCTTTATCTTACTTTTCTTTTGCTAAAAAAAATGGAAAATAAGAATCTTTTCTTTTTTAGCCTTTATAAGTCAAGAAAGTGTTTCTTTATATATGAAAGCACAGAGGTTGAGAAAATACTGCTGTTTCTTAGAAAAGAGATGATTTGTGAGCAATCGAATTTAAAATATGTGAGAGATCTGTAATAAAGGAGTTAGTTATGCGATGTTGAACTCACAAAGAATGGGCTACCACTTGGACCCTCCCCAGTGATAGTAGCATTTTGATGAGTGAAGGATTTTTTTTACCCATTTACTAAACATTTTAAATGATACAGGATGCTTGGGGCTGGTGCACTGGGATGACCCAGAGGGATGGTATGGGGAAGGAGGTGGGAGTAGGGTTCAGGATGGGGAACACGTGTACACCTGTGGCAGATTCATGTCAATGTATGGCAAAACCAATACAATATTGTAATTAGCCTCCAATTAAAATAAATAAATTTATATTTTAAAAGAACAAAATAAATAAAATAAAATCAGAGAGAAAATTACCTACAGGAAAAAAAAATGAAAGTTAAACTTTATTTTAGATTCAACTACATTTCCTTACTTTTTATAGAAACTAATAATTTGGGAAATATAAAGTTTATGTATGTATATGTATGGATGAATCTTAATATACAATGAATACTATCAGTTATTATTTGTTTATCTGAGTGAGTTTTCAATGAAAGGTATTTTCCCTAGATATTTATCTCTGATCATAATTATAAAATATTCACTGTAGGAACTCAGATTGGATATGGACCAGAACACAGGAATTACATAATAAACATTTGGAATTAAAATAAAATTATGCTCATAGAACTGTATTTAAGAATCACAGAACTATTTTTCCTAATGGCAGTAAAAATATATTTAGGCAGTAACTTTAGTTACAGACTTAAGAATTCAAAGCAAAATTCAGAGACAGAATTTGAATGGTATTAACCATATAATATAGCTAGACATTGTAATTAATGTACAATTTTTATTTACACAAATCACCAGTATAACTTGAAATCAGTCTTTTAATACTCCACACATAAGCATAATTTTGGATCATTGCCCAGTTAGCTTTTTGCTGTTACAAGGAATTAGTGACTAGAATTACCTGGGTTGTGTATTTAGACGAAACTATTATCCAAGATGCTCAAACATAAGACGTTAATGTTCATGGGAAAATGATGTGAAGATCTATGGGTTTTATTAGTTGTGGTAATGTACTTAGAGTCAAAACTGATTATATAAGCTTATGTATTTGCAAAAAAAAAAAATTTAAAAAAGAGGGTACAGAAAGTTGTTCTGTATTTTCTCTAACTTCTACCAAAAGCTCAAGTTGGTGGAATGTGTTACGTTCTGGATTTGACGTCTTTTTCTGTTTACCATGCATGAAAGTAGAAACAGCATGCAGCGTGAAGCCACAATGCCTCTTTCGCAGCACAATTGCGTGGCCGGGAGAAACCCTCTGCTGTGCTAACATCACCGTGCTCAGGACGTGAATATCCGCTTATGCCCAGTCGATGTGGTAACTGTCAGACATATTCCTGTTTTAAAGCCAGGCCTGTGTTTCCTGGAAAACTGCCTGGTAATGACACCATTCAAAATTTTAATACAGACCCTGTATTTTCATACAGACCCTTCTGATTTAGACTCAAACCATTTATTTCCTGTTGTAGTGTCATAATTTACTTTTAGTATCAACTCATTTACTGCTACTGGTGCCTAGTATTGTGGTAGTTTCCATGGAGGAGATGAATAAACTGGTATTTAAATTTATGTTTTTAGAACTTTTGCCATTAGGAATCCATAAGATGTATGCATGCAGAATAGAAAATAATGATGTAAACCAAAAAACGCCTCCACATAAGTTGCCCGTACTTCCTCCTAGGTTGCCCCTGAACCATCCCCTAACTCTCTCTAACTCTCTCTCTGTACTTCAACAATATGGGCTTTATTTCTTTTGCTCGAATTCTCTTTGTGACGCTTATAGGTTCTTTGTATAAGCTTTTTCTCTGGTGGGTACTCTTTCAGTTCAGTTCAGTTCAGTTCAGTTGCTCAGTCATGTCTGACTCTTTGCGACCCCATGAACTGCAGCACGCCAGGCTTCCCTGTCCATCACCAACTCCTGGAGTTCACTCAGACTCATGTCCATCTAGTCAGTGATGCCATCCAGCCATCTCATCCTCTGTCGTCCCCTTCTCCTCCTGCCCCCAATCCCTCCCAGCACCAGAGTCTTTTCCAATGAGTCAACTCTTCACGTGAGGTGGCCAAAGGACTGGAGTTTCAGCTTTAGCATCATTCCTTCCAAAGAAATCCCAGGGCTGATCTCCTTCAGAATGGACTGGTTGGACCTCCTTGCAGTCCAAGGGACTCTCAAGAGTCTTCTCCAACACCACAGTTCAAAAGCATCAATTCTTCAGTGCTCAGCCTTCTTCACAGTCCAACTCTCACATCCATACATAACTACTGGAAAAACCATAGCCTCGACTAGAAGGACCTTAGTTGGCAAAGTAATGTCTCTGCTTTTCAATATGCTGTCTAGGTTGGTCATAACTTTTCTTCCAAGGAATAAGCGTCTTTGAATTTCATGGCTGCAGTCACCATCTGCAGTGATTTTGGAGCCCCCAAAAATAAAGTCTGACACTGTTTCCATTGTTTCCCCATGTATTTTCCATGAAGTGATGGGACCGGATGCCATGATCTTCGTTTTCTGAATGTTTAGCTTTAAGGCAACTTTTTCACTCTCCTCTTTCACTTTCATCAAGAGGCTTTTTAGTTCCTCTTTACTTTCTGCCATAAGGGTGGTGTCATCTGCATATCTGAGGTTATTGATATTTCTTCCGGCAATCTTGATTCCAGCTTTGTTTCTTCCAGTCCAGCGTTTCTCATGATGTACTCTGCATAGAAGTTAAATAAGCAGGGTGACAATATACAGCCTTGACATACTCCTTTTCCTATTTGGAACCAGTCTGTTGTTCCATGTCCAGTTCTAACTGTTGCTTCCTGACCTGAATACAGATTTCTCAAGAGGCAGGTCAGGTGGTCTGGTATTCCCATCTTTTTCAGAATTTTCCACAGTTTATTGTGATCCACACAGTCAAAGGTTTTGGCATAGTCAAGAAAGCAGAAATAGGTGTTTTTCTGGAACTCTCTTGCTTTACTTCATGCCAATTCATTTAATTAACTCTTTCTCTTTGTTTAATGTCAGATTAAACATCACTTCTTTGGTGAATTTTTTTCATGATCTGTCTTCATCCCCATCTCTTGTCTCTTAAAAACATGTAACTATACTATAACTCGTATTTCAGCTTTTCATTAGATGTTTAGAAAAGAAAAAAAAAACTTTATATCTGTTTCTTTCGAAAGGTTATAAAATCCATGAATGTAGACACTGAATATGTATTTCTTCCCCATTTGACTTCAAGCTCCTTGCAAATTCCTTCGCTAACAGTAGATAAATCATAGATATGGGTGAACAGATTGAAGCTTAGTAGTGTTTTGGGGAATCTGAAAGTGGAAGCTCAGTGCTAGTGGGCTTTAAGATAGTTCAGGAGGATGAGGAAGAGATGCTTGGATAAAGGATGGTTTTGTTTTTTATGGCTTTAGAAAAAGCATAGGTGAGAAGATTCTCAAAGTGGTGAAGTATTTAAATATGCAGACTTTGGAACCAGAAAGCCTGAGTTTGAATTTCAGATGAGCAAATTACTGGTAAGCCTTGGGCACTTTATTGTCCTTCAGTAAGATATGTTCATTTTAAATCTCTTTTAATTGATACAGTAGTGACTTGCTTCATGACGTGTAAAATAATATTTTCTGAGTTTCAATCAGTTACATTCTATCTTTACAATTTTTGAATATCTGTGATTTTTCCTTTAACTTTGCTTTCCCTCTCCCCTTTTTTTCTTTAAAGTTAATCTCCTTTGAACTAGAATATTGATAAAATCATGGTTTTGTTCTGCTAGCAATAGATTTTCCGGTATATGTTAAATATAGACTTCGCTATTTGAAATGGTCACAATACATCTGCAAATTACCCATAATTATCCTGTGTGTCAATTAGAACATAATATACCATTAGAACAGCAGTATAGAAGAGACAGCAAAACCTGGAGATTGGTGAGCAGGGAACACACAGAGGAACTCAAATCCAATCACTTTATCCTCCCAGAGTTAAGTCCTTTTAGAGACTTTGCCCTTCTCTGAATATAGGTCAAAGGTGAAACTCTCAGCCAAGAAAACAGAAATGTTGCTTGCTTTACTTAAATAGAATTTTCTAATAAAATATCATATATGATTTATAATTATTAAAAGCCTATTTATTATGTTTTAGTTCAAATTTAGTCATAATCTTATGCTTCTGCTTGGTCATTAACTAATACACTATCACTACTGCTAGCTAAACAGTATCTCAGAATTAATCATTTTGTCTACGTCATAAACATCAGATGGGTATTAGTTTTGCCACTGATTTAAAAGGAGAGAGTTAAGTTCAGAGAAGTTTATGTAACTTGCATTGATGTATTACTCTTGGAATGACTGACAACTAACTCAATGCTATCTTTGCTTATTTTTCTGATTGACCTAAAATTAAAATTCTTACAATATGGGGGAAGGGCAATGACTGCTGCTGTCAAATGCTGTTTGGAAATTTTGGGTTAAACACCGCAGTAAAGGCATGACTTTAAGACCTCTCAGGGATGTGAATATGTGAGCTTGCACTCACCTTCCAGTAGAATCACTCCAGCAGAGCTGCTTTTCAGTCTAGTGATTTACAAAATACATTTGGAGGAAATGCTGACCTGATGACTTCTGCTTTGCATTATCTAATCATCAAGTATATTATTCTAATAATATAAATCTCCCAAAAGAATATATGGAAAATTGGCATGCTCTGGGTTTGCTTGGCTAAATTGTTGAAAACTCAACAGTAGCAGAATGGCTATTGTGAATGCAATATTTAGACAAGACCAAGATAGTTTTCAACAATTATATCACATCACATAGTTTAGAAATGTGAACTATCTTAATTCAACATGTCGAAAATCTCCCTTCCTGATCCTATCTCTACGGAATTGAGATTGGAGGATGGAGTATGAAAATCATGGCAGAGACAAAACTAAAATTTAGTGATCCAGAGTATGGAAGATTTTATATAAGCCTGAGATTTAAGATCAACTACTTAGAACCACCTAACAGTGCAACAGCTGTATAGCTTGGGCACTTTTCTAAAATGATAAAATGAGATTCCCCAGTCATGAGTCCTGGTGGCGTTCCTACCAGGTGGCTCAGAGGTTAAAACGTCTGCCTCCAATGCGGGAGACTTGGGTTCGATCCCTAGATCAGGAAGATCCCTGGGAGAAGGAAATGGCAACTCACTGCAGTATTCTTGTCTGGAGAAGCCCATGGACGGAGGAGCCTGGTAGGCTACAGTCCACGGGGTCACAAAGAGTTGGACACAACTGAGAGACTTCATTTTGTTTGTTTTCTTTTTCTTTCTTTCTTTCTAATCATGGGTCCTAGCCCTGGAATGCTGTCTGTCTGGAGTCTGGAGGAAGGCATGCCTCTTTGTAGTTCACCTGTTCTCAGAGGGACTCATTTTTATAATTTTTGCAAATTCACAGTAGAAGCCACTAGGAGATATGGAATCTGTGGAATCCCATATGTGACTATGGAATAGTGTGGAACCAAGACAGGGAGGCCTGGCGTGCTGCGATTCATGGGGTCGCAAAGAGTCGGACACGACTGAGCGACTGAACTGAACTGAAGAGGGTAAACAGTTTGAGATCACACATTGTGGCCAGAACATCATTCTTAGTGTTCAACATGCTTCTGTGTGCTTTTGGATACATACTATGGGGATGTGTGAGCTTAGCTTAACTTCAGTTCAGTTCAGTTCAGTTGTTCAGTCGCGTTTGACACTTTGCAACCCCATGAATCGCAGCACGCCAGGCCTCCCTGTCCATCACCAACACCGGGAGTTCACTCAGACTCACGTCCATCGTGTTAGTGATGCCTTCCAGCCATCTCATCCTCTGTCCTCCCCTTCTCCTCCTGCCCTCAATCCCTCCCAGCACCAGAGTCTTTTCCAATGAGTCAACTTTTCACGTGAGGTGTCCAAAGTACTGGAGTTTCAGCTTTAGCATCATTCCCTCCAAAGAAATCCCAGGGCTGATCTCCTTCAGAATGGACTGGTTGGATCTCCTTGCAGTCCAAGGGACCCTCAAGAGTCTTCTCCAACACCACAGTTCAAACGCATCAATTCTTTGGTGCTCAGCCTTCTTCACAGTCCAACTCTCACATCCATACATGACCACAGGAAAAACCATAGCCTTGACTAGACGGACCTTTGTTGGCAAAGTAATGTCTCTGCTTTCAAATATACTATCTAAGTTGGTCATAACTTTTCTTCCAAGGAGTAAGCGTCTTTTAATTTCATGGCTGCAGTCACCATCTGCAGTGATTTTGGAGCCCCCAAAAATAAAGTCTGACACTGTTTCCCCATCTATTTCCCATGAAGTGATGGGACCAGGTGCCATGATCTTCATTTTCTGAATGTTGAGCATAAGTCAACTTTTTCACTCTCCTCTTTCACTTTCATCAAGAGGCTTTTTAGTTCCTCTTCACTTTCTGCCATAGGGTGGTATCATCTGCATATCTGAGGTTATTGATATTTCTCCTGGCAATCTTGATTCCAGCTTGTGCTTCTTCCAGCCCAGTGTTTCTCATGATGTACTCTACATAGAAGTTAAATAAGCAGGGTGACAGCATACAGTCTTGACATACTCCTTTTCCTATTTGGAACCAGTTTGTTGTTCCATGTCCAGTTCTAACTGTTGCCTCCTGACCTGCATGCAGGTTTCTCAAGAGGCAGGTCAGGTGGTCTGGTATTCCCATCTCTTTCAAAATTTTCCACAGTTTATTGTGATCCACACAGTCAAAGGCTTTGGCATAGTCAATAAAGCAGAAACAGATGTTTTTCTGGAACTCTCTTGCTTTTTTGATGATCCAGCAGATGTTGGCAATTTGATCTCTGGTTCCTCTGCCTTTTCTAAAACCAGCTTGAACATCTGGAAGTTCACGGTTCACATATTGCTGAAGCATGGCTTGGAGAATTTTGACATTACTTTCTTAGCATGTGAGATGAGTGCAATTGTGTGGTAGTTTGAGTATTCTTTGGCATTGCCTTTCTTTGGGATTGGAATGAAAACTGACCTTTTCCAGTCCTGTGGCCACTGCTGAGTTTTCCAAACTTGCTGGCATATTGAGTGCAGCATTTTCACAGCATCATCTTTCAGGATTTGAAAGAGCTCAACTGGAATTCCATCACCTCCACTAGCTTTGTACATAGTGATGCTTTCAAGGCCCACTTGACTTCATAATCCCAGATGTCTGGGTCTAGATGAGTGATCACACCATCGTGATTATCTTAGTACTCTTAAAATGGAGACGTCTTAATTATCTTCAAAAATCAAGGGAATAATAGTCAACATAAAGCACAGGGACTTTTATTAATACAGAGGTTTTGCCGCCAAGGCAGACTGCTCAGAAGGTAAAGGAAAACGCAGACACGCAATCTGAAAAAAGACTGTTTCAGTCGGTTCAGTCTAATGGAAAGCATTTGGAAGGACTGCATGTGATAGTTCTGTCTTCAGTTACCACTATTCGCCTGAAAAAAAAGAAAAAAGAAAAAACCCAATAATAATCACATTACTTTGGAAGGACAAAAATACATCATTAGTGTCAATGACTCTCGCAATGTCTATCTCTGAGAATGCTCTCTTGATAGATACATAACTTTGGAAGAATTAACAACATGTGCAGTGTCTTGATTCACTATGTATGTAGGTTATGATCACATTGGGGATAATATATATTTAAACTGTGCAGATGGGAAATTCTGAAGTTTTTATCTTACAAAGCAGATAGCACAACTATCTCTGTATTCACATTTTTCAGCTTTGTTTCACAGAGTACATTTTCGAGGATATAATTTAGACTCACAGTTTTGTTCATAATGGCTCTGTGAAGGATAAGGTACTATTTATTTTCTGCCTCTTTCTTCTTATTCCCAAATTATTAGTCAGAAAGACTGATAATTATAAGGTGAAGATGAGCAACCTAATTCTTGTCCCTGAATCCCACCCCCACCTTCTCTTTCTCTCTCTCTCTCTCTTCTGCTCTTGCTCTGTCTCTCTCTTTGCATTATTTGTGTTTCTTGGGCGAGTTCAATTATCACCAAACAAATGGTAACGTTATTTTGCTTGCTGCATTTGCCACCATATTTTTTTTTTTGCACAGAAGTTTCTCTTAAGTGAGCAACTTTCCTCAGCCCCATATGAAGGAATATTGGAGCCTCTAAAAGTAACAACCTTTACATTTTGTATGCCCTGTCTACATTCATGTCTAACCTGAGAAGAGTGAAATAAATGAGTGTCAACAGGAAAAAGAAGGTCAAACTTGCAGAACTCTAAGGACTCAGAAGAGAGAAACTTACGATTGTTCTTTTGAAAACAACACTACCTTTTATTTTCCTGTTCAATTCATGTCATCTTAATTTTCAGAGTTCTGCATTTTTCTGAGATGCAGTGAGTTAAAAGAACAGAAGCATATTAAGTCTCTGGTAGACAGTAGTTCTGATTTTTTTTTTTTTAATGCAGAACACCCCACCTGTCTCTTCATTCCAGGAAGAGGGAACCACTTTCTAGTTTGGTGTCCTGAGATTTTTGATCACATTGAGTTTTGAGTATTTTTATGAAATTGAGATACTTTAAGAGTGCATTGTGATGGGAGAATACAGAATCCACCCAGAAGCAGTAAAGCAAATGGTGCAACTTCTCCAAACCTTGATGGGTTTTCTGTGTCACTGCTGAGAAATCTCTCAATAATGTAGGTAAGAAGTAGTAGGGGACAACTCATAAGCTTGGGATTCAGCAGAGATGTTAGTTATACCCTTGGTCCTTCCATAAGGGAAGATACTCAAAAGATCTATATGGGGCAGCAAAGATACAATACTGACATGTGGTGTTCAGCTGGGTGGCAGATGCCATGGCTAAGTCACCTTATAATTCAGTTAAAGTAAAAGTGAAGTCGCTCATTTGTCTGACTCTTTGCAACCCCATGGACTGTAGCCCACCAGGCTCCTTCATCCATGGGATTCTCCAGGCAAGAATACTGCAGTGGGTTGCCATTTCCTTCCCCAGGAGATCTTCCAGACCCAGGGATCCCACCCAGGTCTCCTGCATTGTGAGCAGATGTTTTAACCTCTGAGCCACCAGGGCAGACCCCTATAATTCAGTGAGCTATTATTATTTCTTGGGCAAAGATCTTCATTTCGCTTGGCTTTTCCCCTCATCTGTTAAACAACTGGAACCACTATCAGTGCAACAGAAACTTTCTTTGAATTTCACAAAAAGTCTGTTAATATGAAAAAGATTAAAAAGCTGAAGGGCCCCTCTCTCAAATGAGGACAGAGACTTGAACTCTTCACTGCTCACACCCCTACTCCCTCTTCTTAGATACTGCCTGAGGCTACTCTGTGCAGTACAATTTAAAGACAACACTTGTCTGCTTCCAGTTCAAGATGGCAGAATAGCAGGACATGTGGTTATCTCCTCCTGTGAGAGCACCAAAATTGCAACCAGCTGCTGAACAACCGACAACAGGAGATCACTGGATCCCACCAGGAAAAGATATCCCATGTCCAAAGACAAAGAGGAAGTGGCCACAAGATGGTAGCCAGGGTGCAATCACCATAAAATCAAAGCTCATACCTGCCGGGCGAGTGACCCACAGACTGCAGAACAATAATACCAAAGAAGTTCTCGCACTGTTGTGAAAGTTCTGAACACAATTGCAGGCTTCCTAGCCTGGAGGTCCGACAAAGAGACTGAGAATCCCCAGGGAATCTGGCGCTGAGAGCCCACGGGATTTGATTATAGGGCTTCCAGGGGACCGGGGGAAACAGAGACTGCAGTCTTGGAGAGCACAAACAGAAGGGAGGAGCAGTGGCGCCATCGGAATGGATTGGTTTCACCCATGAAGAAATAGCTTTGAAATTGTCTGATTGCTTGGAAATTTTGTATTTTACAGAAAGCATTGTATGTTACGTATATATGTTAGTCGCTCAGTCGTGCCTGACTCTTTGCATCCCCGTGGACTGTAGCCCACCAGGCTTCTCCGTCCATGGAATTCTCCAGGCAAGAATATTGGAGTGGGTTACCATTTCCTTCTCCAGGGGATCTTCCCGACCCAGGGATTGAACCTGGGTCTCCGGCATTGGAGGCAGACACTTTAACCTCTGAATTACACCTTTGAAACTTGTAAATTTAATATCTGTAGGGTTCCCTACATCTGAGGCACATGCTTACATGATATTTGTACTATGGAGACTTGGGGAGGTGCCATAGATGTGTTGTGGGTGCACAGAGGGTAGCATCCAGTCACTCCTCTAGCTCTTTAAAAGTCATCTTAAATGCCCACATTTATTAAGCAAGTCAGCATTGTTCAGTAAGTAAATTGGAAATAGTTTCGCAAGGTTGGAAGAATGGAATTTATATAATGTATTCCTTATCAACAACTGCAGATCAATGTTCCTCTACTTTCAATGTTCCTCAAGCCTTTCAATCTGAGTTTCCTCAGATGGGCTCTGCGATTCCGTATAGATGACCATAATATGTAGAAGGTAGGTTGAAAATGATCCTTCCTGTAGGTACAGGTGGCATTCTTTCCACTACTTGTGAACATGTGTTTTTTTCAAAGTAAGTGATATCAGTTGTTTGTTTTTTTTTTTTTGGGGGGGGGGGGCGGTCCTCCTCTGATGTAACAACTGTATAATTCCGAAAGTGAGGACAGCATTTTCAGCCTTTGGGTATTTACACACATGATGACATTAGTGTCTGGCATTAGTTATAAACTCAGTATTTTAACTTTGAGGATATATGATTAAGAATTTAGCGTGAAATTCTTTGTACTTACCCTTCTCAAAATTTTCAGTCAGGTTGCCTGTCTGTACTTCAACTGTCAATCTATATGATCTGAAAAATAGTCTAAATGTATTCAACAAGTTTACAATGCTATGCTAAGCAAAGTTAAATAAGATTCTTTACTGCAGAACTTTAAAAAAAATATTTTAAAGCTAAAGTATGCCTTCCATTTCCAAGAGGGAAGTTTATTTGTAGCATTTTTGCAAACTGTTTTGACTATAAAGTACTACTTTTCTTCTAGGATATCTTACAACATTAGTATTCTTAAAAACATACTTGTAATATATTGGGCTAATCATTTTTGAGGAAGATTCACTTCAGGACACCAGTAGTTCTTAATTTATCCCAATCTCATTTCACTGAAGTAGAAACAGAAAATAGAATCAGGGACAGGTCTGTTTTGTTATTTTTCTGCCGGAAGAGTGAAAGGCAAAAGGAATATGCTACCAGGAATTCACAGTGAGAGAATTATTTCCATGTCCATCTAGTCAAGGCAATGGTTTTTCCAGTGGTCATGTGTGGATGTGAGAGTTGGACTATAAAGAAAGCTGATGGCCAAAGAATTGATGCTTTTGAGCTGTGGTGTTGGAGAAGACTCTTGAGAGTCCCTTGGACTGCAAGGAGATCCAACCAGTCTGTCCTAAAGGAGATCAGTCCTGGGTGTTCATTGGAAGGACTGATGTTGAAGCTGAAACTCCAATACTTTGGCCACCCCATGCGAAGAGCTGATTCATTTGAAAAGGCCCTGATGCTGGGAAAGATTGAGAGCAGGAGGAGAAGGGGATGACAGAGGATGAGATGGCTAGATGGCATCACCAATTCAATGGACATGGGTTTGGGTGGACTCCGGGAGTTGGTGGTGGACAGGGAGGCCTGGCGTGCTGCAGTTTATGGGGTTGCAATGAGTTGGACATGACTGAGCGACTGAACTGAGCCGAATCTTTGTATCTTCTGAGGGAAAATCTCTCTGTGCAGGGTTTCTGATTCTAAGTGCAGAATGACTAGAATAGATTTAATTTTTCACTTGAAGGGTGAGCACTCTGTGTTTTAAGGAACATCAATTTTCTACATGATGTTAAATATTAATGACCGACTGTAGTTCCTCTCTTTAATGTGCTTTGTTTTGGTGCTTGGCCAAGCCAGGAAGATGAAGAACCCTTTGGGATGGGATATAGAATGTAATTGGCTCTGCAGTTTTGGTGGTAAACATGATAATAAATTAGATGGTATATTGAATATGTATGGAAGTACCCAGGATCCTCAGGATAATTTGTCCCCCTTTGCATTCTCTAAGGAAAATGTGTATGGGCTATGGCCATCAGAGTGACTTTAACCTCTCTCACATTTCTTCATTAAATGTTTCCATTTAAGTGTTTATTTTAACTAGTCCGTTTCACAGATGCCTTTTGGAAATACATAGCTATTCCAGAGTCTTTCGGGTAGCTCTTTTTATTTTTTAATCTGGAGTACAGAATCCTGTGTGACTCTGCTTCAGTAGATTCTAGTGCAGAGACTCTGAATGAGGTCAAAGAAATCTACAGGGGACAGATCATGTAGGAACTTCTAAGCTCTGTTAAAGAATTTAGAATTAAACACAATTGCAATGGCATGGCCACTGGTTGGTTGAAGGAGGGAAGTGGTTCTGTTGGGCTTGATTTTTAAAGTAGCATTCTATTTTCTGCATTGAAAATAGGGTATGGGGGAGTAAAAGATGAAACCAGGAAATGAAGTAAGAGGCAACTGCAGTAACTGTCAAATCCTAGGCATTACTGATGTTGTATTTCCCCTCCTAACTTTGATCACTATATTGCCATAAAAGCAAGGTTTCTATTTTATTAATTTCTGTATATCCAGCAACTAGCCTATCTTAGAGACTAGAACAGAGCCAGTTACTTTCAAATTTCTTTTTAAAAAATACAGTAAAAGATTCACAGAGACAATGATCATTATTTCTCACCTCTCCTATCTTCCTCCATTTTTACCTTCCTGATTCAGAGATTAGTTTGTGTTATGTACTGTTTTAAGTCTAAGAGTATGGTTATTAATAAAATAGCAAATTTCCTTCTTGGATTCCCAAGCTTTAATGATAAAAAAAGAAGAGCTAGAACCCAGTACAACTCTCAGTTCAGCCCTATTTGCACAGAAACTGAGCTCCTTTCTTTAGAATCTTTACCATAAATATTACCCAATAGTCTCTATTTTGTTGAAGAAATTCTATTTCTGGGTCAAGAGAAAGATGGGGGTGGAGAGTAGTGATTCTTCATTTGAGTGTCTGCAGAACTTTCAATGCAAGAGTTACCAGAAGCAGCAGTTGACTGTATTTAAATTATTCTCCCCACCCACTTCACTTGCTCTTGATTTGCAAATACCTGTTTTAATTTGCCATTGAGCATGTTCAAATAACCACCTGTTTATTTTGGATTAACTATCCAATATTGATTGAGTGATTTTTATTCATTGTAGTTTAATGTGAGAACATAGAAATTTAAGACATGCTTCTGGCCTTTAAGTGAGCAGCTAAAACTAAATTGTGTTCATATTTGTACTGCTGACCTCTTTGAATAGTCAATAAACATGTTTGTTTTCTTTGTGTTGTTTAAAAGTTATGAGTGGGAGTTGGTGGAATTTGAGAAGAAAAGAAACTCATCGGTGAGAGGAGGAATCTAAATAGAAAAGCTTCTCAGAAAGGTTTCCCAAGGTGAATTGTTTCTGGAAGAATCATTGGGACCTAGGAGGGTCAGAAACATGTGGACACATTATCTAGACCGAAGAGAACTTTGTGAGCTAAGGATTGGTGGGAAAATGAGAATGAGTTTCTCAGCGCTGGCCCCGAAGGCATTTGTTGCATATTTGACGAACATAGTTTGTTTCCTCATTTAATGGAAAACTCTAGAAACAGAGAATATCAATTAAACCCGATAAAACTTCAGAAGTCACCTATGTACTCCAACTTGTAGAAATGGCTACATCTTGTTTCACTACCGAGTAAAGTACAGGCACTTCAAAATTTATTTTCTAATTGGTTTTGGATAATAGTTAACTCATTTCCCCTAGGTACAACTTCTTTCTTGGGACATATTTGCATGCCATAAAAACACCATAATCCATCACAATACATGAAAAATAATATGCAGTCTTATTAACATTCCCTGTGTAAGTAAACTTAAGACAGTATTCAGACTTCATTGTAAATATTCCCTTTGGAAAGGTCTGTTTCTTTTCTGGGCTAGGCCAGCAAAACTTTCTTGAAACAAAAGACTCAGAATGTTTGTTGAAGACTTCACTTCCTGATTAACCTGTCTTTAGAAAGAAAAGGTGTTGTTCATTGCTCTAAGTATATTTGAATTATATCTAAAATTATCTTGTTTTCCTTGAAATGTTATTGTTTCCACATGTATGTAGGGCCAAAAAAAAAATGTTGAAACAGTAATTTTTCTGAAGGAGGACATTTTCCGAGCACTGTATGTTTTCCTCTTTAGTTATCCCTGTTTATTCCATCTCAGTAAGAATCAGGTGAATTACAACTCATCTCTCAGTTTTCAGGTGACTTCATGCAGAGATGTTGGTAGTCAGTAAGCATAAGTTCATATATATTTGGGTTTTTCAGTGATATCATAAGTTGAACTGTTGGCCCCAAGAGATATATCTGAATTCCAACCCAAGGTATCTGTCAGTGTGACCTTATTAAGAAAAATGGTCATTAGAGATGTAATTAAGTGAAGGGTCTTGTGATGGGAATGTCTTAGATTAATTGAGTGGGTCCTAAAGCCAATGACAAGTATTATGAGAAGAAGAGACACACACGCAGAGGGAAAAAACCATTGAAGATGGACACAGAGATGAGATTTATGCTACAAGCAGGTCGAGAAATGCCTGGAGACACTGAAAGCTGGAAGAGGCAAGGAAGTACTCTTTCCTACTGCTTTCAAAGGATATTCAACCCTGAAGATACTTTGATTTGGACTTCTGGTTTCCAGAATCAGGAGAGAATAAATGTCTGTTATTTTAAGCCACCAAATCTGTGGTGATTAGTTATGGTAGGCTAAGAAACAAATACAATGGGAGAGACTACTTATTTATAATCAAATAAACGGGGGTCATTTGTAATTGGTCCTAGGAAGAGGTTAGAAAGACTGTGTAGGGAGCAGAGGGTCAAAACTTAGTGATTACTGGAGCGAACACCTTTGAATATCTAAATTTGGTATATTTAGTGCCTCCACATGGCTAATAGCATTATAGACCTAGGCATACTGGAGTGGGTTGCCATTCCCTTCTCCAGGAGATCTTCCCAACCCAGGGATCGAACCCAGGTCTCCTGAGTAGCAGGCAGATTCTTCACCCTCTGAGCCACCAGGGAAGCCCCCTTAACATAGCTAATGAAGAATAGCATTATAGCCCTAATAGCAGAATAGACCTCACCTGAAGTAAAATATTCTACGATGGTAATAACAAAGTGTGTAGATATATAATAAAAAACTATTAATATTTAAAGTAGTATTGTCATTCATATAGCCTGGAGTCAGTAGTAATGGAGGATTAATACTATCATTGGGATGAACGGTGGTGGTTATGTAGAATGGTTATAGAGACGCAATAGGTAACATTTATTGAGATTTAAGAGTAATCATTTGATTTACTGGTCTCAGTGTTCTCCTCTGAAAAATAAAAGGAGGATACAAAGCTTCAGTGAAACTTCTGTTTCGTTGAGGATGTGCTTCTTTCAGGAAAACCAGGCATTGGTGAGCAGGAAAAAATTAGATCAAGATGATTGTCCAAATCTTAGATAATAAAAATATAACACCATATCACTTCTGTACTCTCACCAAGCAGATTATCAACATGCCTTTTATTCTGGAATGTTTTAAATTAGAACTTGAGTTACTCGATCAAAGCAAAAGATGAGATGGCTGTACTTCTCTGTGAAATATCTATGCTAAGAAAATATATTTAGATTATGGCCCCAATCTTCATGTATGGTGTGTTTTATCTGGAAACTAGGCTAAGCGCTTTCTACAAAATAAATTTTATTTTCCACTGGAATAATGTTACAATTGGGACTTGCATTCTACAAGTTCTTGCTGTTTTTCTTTTAAACACAGCGTGATAAATCACTTTATCGTTAAACTCTGGATTAGCTTTCATGGAAATGGTTTGCCACGATTATCTCCAGTAAAGAGAGTGGTAACAGTAATGGTGGTAATGAAAGTAGTAAAGTCATAATAAAATTGAGATTAATATTTTACAGTTCTGGGTTAAGCAGTTGACTAGAACTGTGTTGCCAAATATTCTCCACTATTTTGTGATGTAGATGTGCTGCTATGCCACTATTCCTATTTTACAGATGAGGCCAGTCCTTCAAGGTCATACAGCTAACCAATGCTGGATCAAAGGATTGAAATATTATTTTTTATTAAGTTCATATTCTCAAGAGTTCAAAAATAGACTCATACAGTACAACAATTTGATTTTCAAGAAAAGCAACTGATTAATGCAATGAGGAAAGAATTTTTTCCAACAAATTATGCTGGACCACCTCAATATTTGTAAGGTGGAACATCAACCCATTCTTCACTTCATATATGGATAGAGATTTTAAATGAATCATATCCTTAACATAAAATTTAAAACCATAAAGATTCTAGAAGACAGCATAAAAGATAATCTTTATAGCCTTCAGACAGGCAAAGCTTTTATTAATTAGGATATAAAAAGCACAGGCATAAGAGGAAAAAATAATAAACTATCAAAATGAAAATATTCTGTTTATCAAAAGCAGCATTAAGAAAATGAACAACCAAAGCAGACTGGAAGAAAATATTTTCAATACACGCTTCTATAAAAGATTATATCCAGGAAGTTCCCTGGTTGCCTAGTGGTTAGAATTAGGCACTTTCTCTGCCATATGCTAAGTTGCTAAGTCATGTCTGATTCTTTGAGACCCCATGAACTGTAGCCTGCCAGGCTCCTCTATCTGTGGGGTTTTCCAGGCAAGAATGCTGGAGCGGGTTGCCATTTCCTTTTCCAGAGGATGTTGCTGGGTCAGGGATCGAACCTGCATCTCTTATGTCTCTTGCATTGGCAAGTGAATTCTTTACCACTAGTGCCACCTGAGATGTGCTTCCCTGTTGTGGCCTGGGTTCAATTCTTAATCTGGGAACTGAGATCCTGCAAGCCTCCCAGCGTGGTGAAAAAAAAAAGAAGACTATATCCAGAATACATTTTTAAAACCTCATGCAAGTTAATAATAAAACATGCAACCCAATTTAAAAAAATGCAAAAACTTGAATAAACATTTATGAAAGAAGAGATTGAAATAGCCATTAAACTCAATAAGATGCACTCTGCATCATTAATCATTAGAACAATACTGATACACAAAGAAATGCCATTTCACACTCACTAGAAAATATAGAAAACACTGGCAAAATCAAATTCTGGCAAAAATATGGGCACACATACATAAAAAAAATTTATGTAACACAAATTATAAGTGGAAATGAAAAATATACACCAACTTTGTTAATCCTTTGCTGATGTCTATGAAGATATTTATATATCTACCACAGCAGTTCTCAAAGTGTGATCTGATTACCCTGAATACATATTGTTTAATTTTGTTACATGAAGTTCAGTGTCAGGCAGATCTAATCTATGATGCTCGGAGTCAGAGAGTGGTCACCTCTATATTTTGGAAGATTTTTTTCAAAGAGGGAAGAGGAGATTTTCTGGCATTTATCTAAGATAAAATAAAAAGGCTTATTACTATAGGCATTGACTGTAGGCTTTTATTAATTCTGTATGTAGTGTTTCTTCACAAGTTTGATAACTGAGAATTTGATGTGATTTTTAACTTGGGATACTTAAGAAAAGTGCTTAAGAAATGAAAACGCCCTTAATTCATGCTAATAACAATGAAAGGAGGCATGATCCTGGACCTCATGGAACTTATATTATTCTGAGAAAAAATAGTATTCATTAAAAGGCTGTAATTTGGGGAAGAGTATGAAAGAAACATCAAGTTCTGGGAGAGTACAGAGCCTCACCCAGAAAATGGACTTAAAGAGAGGTGTCCTTTTATGCTTCTTAGCTCAAATGAGTTTCTGATGACCAGATATGATGCATGGTGGGCTGGATAACCTGCGTCTCATTTTTGAACTATTTTTCACATTCAAAAGTATTTACTGCATATTTTAAATTCTCTTCCAAAGAGCCAGGTCATTCTCAGTTCACCAAAGAGAGCTGTCATTTCCTCTGGTATTTGTGCTAATTCTTTAGGAGCACCTTCACCTGACATTATTACAATCACACTTTCACACCTGGCCTGCCTTCAATCCTTGTTGCAAGATAACACCAGCACCTTCACATTCAGGAAAAGCTTCTGCTTTTACCTCTTTTTCAGACCTTTCTTATGTCTATCTTGCCATTTATTTCTTCTCTGCAAAGGTGTTTCTAAGATATCTGCTGAAACTGGAGTGGTTAATGGTGAGGGTGAGGGGGGTGAAGTCGCTCAGGGACTCTGCGAGTCCATGGACTGTAGTCTACCAGGCTTCTCTGTCCATGGGATTTTCCAGGCAAGAGTACTGGAGTGGGTTATTGGTGAGGTAGATCCAATCATAGCTTCAGAGTTACTGGCTTACTTTTATTTCTTCTGGAAACCTCAACCATGATGAGTAAGAGCATTGAGTATAGACTCAAAAAAAGTCTCAGAATTGAAATAGCATGCAGATTCCATTCAAAAGTGGGCTTCACTTGTAGCTCAGTCAGTAAAGAATCTGCCTGCAATGCCGGAGACCCAGGTTTGATTCCTGGGTCGGAAAGATCCCCTGGAGAAGAAAATGGCAACCCACTTCAGTATTCTTGCCTGGAGAAACCCACGGACAGAGGAGCCTGGCAAGCTACAGTCGATAGGGTCGCAAGAGTCAGACACAACTTAGCAACTAAACCATCCATTCAAAAGTATTAGCTAATATTTACTGAGTGTGTGGTGTCTATGAGGGACTCTCCTTAAACATGTCAATACTATGAGCTCATCTTTACTGTCATTTTATTGTCCAAAGGAGGAAACCAAAACTTACAGGTAGTAACTTTATTACTAATAACTAGTTGAGGAATATTTGGTCCTGGGTCTCTGACTTTGGATTAATGCTCTTAAGACAAAACTGCTGTAGCCCAATGCTTCCTTATCTAAGTTAACCCTCTCTTTTAAAAATTTACAAAATTTTTACCAAATTTTGCAAATTCAAGCAAGAGGCCTAAGCAGAAAGTCCCCTAACCAAAATTAACACTAGAAGCCAAATTTAACTTTTGTTTGAGATCATCTTATTTGTGACCAAGCATTTGGAAATTCAGAGTAGGTCTTATGCCCTGTGTATTTTTGTGTTAATCATTTATCCAGTTTGTACAAAATGTCACAGAAAAAAAATATTAAAATATAGAATTTAATTTGTTAATTTATCTAGTCTTATGATTTAATCCAGAATAGGGTCATTTCTTTATGTAAAATCTGTATAAAGTGAAAATTTATAAAAATCAGAATCCCTGTTTTGCCTCTAATAATTTATCTGTGTAGGATTGGGAAACTTAGTGTTTTTGTCCTCAATTTTCCCTTTCTATTAAAAAAAGTGAACAAATATTATTTCATGGAATTATTATGATAATTAAATAGAATAATGTAGCCCTTAAAAAGTGTTAGTTACATTTAAATTACCTTTCCCTTGTAAACATCTCCTTTCTATTTAACAAGTATTTAGGGAATATTTCCTGAAGTTATGGTGCCATTATGTTATATATTTAGTCTTCCACCAAAATTTTTTTTATCTTAAGCTTCAGCTGTTTTTTTTTTTGTTTTTTTTTTTTCCTCTTAGTTAAAACCCATTTGTTTGAAGTTCATTGAGACTGGAGTCCAGCAGGTTACTTTTTTGGAACTATTGCTCAATAAATAGGAAATGCCCTGCATCGTTAGATACACTCTGATGCTGTGTGTGGAATTCTGAGTTATATATTTTGTACTCAAAGTTTCTGTAGGGAAGAGAGTCAAGCCTACTCTAATAAAAATGGCCATCACTCCAGGTACAAAGTGCATTTGTGTGGCTCAAACTGTGATGAACCTTTGTGGTTTAAAACATAACTTGCATGCAATTTTTTATTTGCTATGGTGGAAGGAAGGAGAGAGAGGGTTTTAATAAGAGTTTGGGTCATGGCAGTATTTTACTATCTCAACTCCTAATCTCTTTGATATTGAACCAGGCTAAAGGAGCTGAAAAAAAGAATTCTTGTTAGATGGAGGAAACTTCTTTTTGCTGTTTGGTTTCTAGCTTCTAAAAGATTCTGGTGCATTGATGCAAGAAATTGCAAAACAATCTTTGCATTTCATTTGGCCTCTTTCCTGGTATACAGAGTCATGGGCAATTTTTATGAAAAGTTATATGAGATGGATGTCTTCACGGATATAGCTGATATATATGGTACTTCCCAAAGGGAAAGAATTTATTGAATAATGAACTGTGAATTCTTCTAATCTCATGATTTATTCAAGAACGTGGCTATGTCTTTATGTAGAATCTTGGTAAGAGTAAAGACTTATAAAAGCCCAAGTAAGAATCTGTTTTCTGCATCTAATATTTTGCCTGTGTAAGGTCAAGCAAAATCAATGAAATAGAGATTAATGAAGTGATTGCTATCCATTTCCTATGCTTGATAACTTTGTGAATCAAATATCTACATAAGGTAGACAGATATCTTTGCCATTTTAAAACATTCTGTCTCATTTTAAACATATTAATCTATGAAAATTTTGATACCAGCCACAATTTATTCAACATGTACCACAGACACCTTTAATTGGATGTTATTTGCTTTTATTCTAGTAACAAACTTTGGTAGGGGTATTGCTGCCTCAGTTTTACAGATGAAGAGTCTGACTCTAGGGAATGTGATGTTAAGCAATGTGCCTGAGGTCAATAGTTATTTTTTAGAGGAGCTGGAGTTCAAGTCCAGATCCATCTTTTTTACGCAAGCTTTGTTTTTCCTATTTTGTATTCTCAGTGCTTTGTATAATGTCAAGAACTTAGATGGTACTCAGTTCAGTTTTATTTGCCCTTTAAGATGTAATTTTAATTCTGTCTGAGACTCACTTTGGATCGTCTATATTCTTCTTTTGACGCTGTGTGTAATCTTATTCTTTCTCTTCGTTGTGTCTCACTTTCTTTTCTCCAGTTTATACCTTTGTGCCTCTCTGTTTAATGTGACTATTGCACTGGATTATTTTAACGATTCAGGAAAATGATGTTTGTTAAAGGCCTGCAGTAAGTGCTATGATCAGTTAATGCTAGAAATCTTTTTTTCTGTCTTTGAGTTGGTGCCAAGACCTTCTTGGGCAGCCCTGCCATTCTGAATGCCTAGATAAGTCATGACAAGGCCACAGGACAGGAGACCTGAGATGGAATGAGTAGAAGAATTCCCACTGTCTTAAACTGATAGGTCTTTCCCATTTCTTTCCACTATTATCCTCTTGTTCAGTCCTTGGCTATCTGCATGTTCTTAAGAGTGAATGGAAACTAATGATAGAGAACCAGTATAGAAATTCCCAACAATTCCAACTGCTCACACTTGCTTGTTAATCCACTGGCAAAGATAACTTGTTTTTTTTTTTTTTCTATTATATTTAGTTTTTTGATCATAGCTCCTGGAGACTGAGACATATATATATATATTTGCCCCCCCCCCCCCCCCCCCGCCGCCCACTGAATGTCCTTGAGGAGAGTGATTTTGAAGAAAGAGATTTTTCAGACATACTTAAAGATAACTTGTGTTCTTAAAACCTGTGCAAAAAATTAATATTTTATTTTGATAAATTGATATTATTTTGATCATACTAGATTATCTTCTATAAAAGAACAAAAGCTAAAATTCACTATGAAGCATCTGCTAGAGTAAAGCTTTTAAAACTGATTAATTTCCCTCCTTTCTATGAATTCTCAGTTTTGTGCTTTGGGTTTGCTTCAGAAAAGGCCACCTGTGTACTATTTGGCACAGTCATGTTTGCATGAGGTACAAGGGCTCAGTGGCAAATCCTGTGGGATTCCAGATAGGAAAATAGAGTCTATGGGGATAAAAACTAACTAAATTCATTCCATAAAGAAATAGATCTAAAATTTCATCTTGGTATGCCTGGCCATTCATTTCTACCATTAGATTATTTGCCATAAGTTAAAGACTATGTGAGATTGTAGCTATGAATGCCATGCTCCCTCTCCTCCAGGGATCATGGTTTAGTGATTGAGACATATTCATGCAGCATTAAAAAAGAAAAGAAAAGAAAAGAAAAAAGGGCTTCTGTGGTGGCTCAGCTGGTAAAGAATCTACCTGCAATGTGGGAGACCTGGGTTCGATCCCTAGGTTAGGAAGATCCCCTGGTCGAAGGAGACGGCTGCCCACTCCAGTATTCTGGCCGGGAGAATTCCATGGACTGTATAGTCCATGGAGTTGCAAAGAGTTGGACATTACTGAGCTACTTTCACAAACACACACACGCAACATAAAATATCAAAAAGCAGTTTGGGGAAGGGAAACAAAGTTCAGGTGGAGAACAGAAGAGAGAGGTTGTGATGCATCTGAAGGAAGTTTTGTTCCCTTATTTCATCTATTAAACAGTCAAACACTTAATGAAGCCTTACCATGAATCAAACACTGTTGTATCCACAGGATATGTGGATAGAGGGGGTAATACATGATAGGTACCATATTTGTAATTGTCAAGTGCATGAGTGATTAAATTAACAAGTAAATACAAATCTCTGCCCTAACGAATCTTGCATCTATGGAGGAATCACAATAAATAAGAATAAAATATTAAAAAAATAATTTAAGGCAGAGATCAATGTTATAAAAAGAAACATAAAGTCTACTAAGAAATTAGGAACCAAAGATGAACGTAGTAATTTGACATTATTTTATTTACTTATTTGCATATTTGGCTGAGTCAGGTCCTGGTTGCATCATGCATGATCTTTTGTTGTGGCACACAGACTCTCTGGTTGTGGGGTGCAGGCTCAGTAGTGGAGCATGGATTCAGTAATTAACTGAGACGCACAGGCTTAGTTGCTTTGCCGCATGTGGGATCTTAGCTCCCCAGTCAGGGATCAAACACATACCCTGTATTGCAAGGTGGATTCCTAACCCACTGAACCACCAGAGAAGTCCCAGACATCTTTATTTTATTTATTTATTTATTTTTTCAGACATCTTAACAGAGTTTTATAGATTGATAAGTTTTCAACCTGTACTTGAAAGTTAGGTAACATTGTGGCAGGTAGAAAGGAAGTTTGGATTTCTCTCAAGTGCTATTTATATACTCTCTGTACTTTCACTGCTCTGGGGCCTTTTGTTTACTGGCATGCCTTTATCAAAGAAAAGGAGTCCATTAGGGTAGAGACCATATCTGATGTATCTTTATATCCCAATCACTTTGCTTAACGTGATTTAAGTTCTAATAAATGTTTGCAGAGTTAAATACTCCACATGTAAGTAATGGAGTAAAACACCGAGATGCTTGAAGGTGCATTTAGAGATTTTAAATAGATTGATGTGATTGGTTTGTGTTTAGAGGTGATACTGGATAGTTAATATTATATTGAAGGGAGTTGGATTGGATCCAGGGACAAGACAGACAGCCTGAAACTTAGGCTGAAGAATTTGAGTGGAGAATCAGTGAGGAAGATCTTCGAAGGAAGAAACTTCTAGTTTTATCACTGGAGTCATGAGTCCCAGAGCATCTAACACATGCTGGGTACTGACGCATCAAGTGCTGAATGAGCCAGTTAGTCATCAACTTCATAAGATCTGACAATTGTTTGAAATTGGGGAGTGAAGGAGAAACAGACATCTAAAATAGGTCAAAGCTTTCAGCTGGGAAGAAACGCGAGAATGATAAAGCTCGAAGTACATTCCAGCTGTTGTCAGGGAGGATGTTAAAATCTCTCTGACACTGGAAGTTCAAGGTTGTAAACCTCTAGGCTAAACCAGCAAAGTATGACTTTTGTAACACAGAGGCATTTGCACTATGCAAATGGGTGAGTAAAGCAATAGGAGTTTGAAGAACTGGTCAAGATTCTAGAGGCTTCATTTCTATTCTTGTCCCTTCCCCCATAAGGTAACTCCCCAGTTGCACTGCCAGGCTCTGTTTATTTAGACCTTAAATGATCTGAAAGGGGGGAAATTCCAGATGAGGGGAAGAAGCAGGACATCAAATGTGAAGTGTTCTAAAAAACAGCCCTCTGAGAGAATTATAGTTGAAATATCAAAGTGAGAGCGTCCAACTAATAATAATGCACTTTTCCCCAGAAATATTGTTCCCTCTTACTTATTTTCCTAGATTGACAAATGAAACCAACATGTCTAATTGGCATTTGCAACCAACTGTATGATGCCAACCAAAGAAAAGCAGATTAATGTTGATCTGTAAAAAACAAATTAGGCTGCTGAGTACAACACGTAAATAGCTGCCTTTTATTTCTCATTCTGTTAGGAGTGGTTTTAATTTGCCACAAAAGCATTGTGGATTAAAAGCCATTTTCAGCTCACTTGCTTGAATGCCACTAATAGACAGGGTAAAGCTGCTAAAAACAGCCAGCTAGTATACAGGCATTTTAAGAGAAGGGGCCCTTTTGAACATTTCCACCACCCTGAGTTTTGGTTGTTGTTGTTCAGTTGCTCAGTTGTGTCTGAATCTTTGCGACCCCACAAACTACAGCTCACTAGGCCTCCCTGTCCTTCACCATCTCCTGGAGCTTGCTCAAACTCATTCCGTTAAGTCGGTGATGCCATCCAATCATCTCATCCTCTGTTGTCCCCTTCTCCTGCCGTCAATCTTTCCCAGCATCAGGGTCTTTTCTAATGAGTTATGGTAAGAGTATGTCTATTATTTCTGGTCCAGTATTGAAACTTGATCCAGATGAAATATACCTTAATAATAATTCTTAGGACATGGAAACATACAGAGGAGAATGTCCCATCATTATTAAAGCTTTATTATTGATCTTTTAATGATTTTACTGATACTCTAATTCATTCTAGATTAAAAGTATTATAAGGCTCTATATTTAAGGGAGAAAAAGTTCTAGACCTCTGAAGTATTCTACTCAAAAATTGATTTTGATCAGTACTTTAAGAAGCAGTAGAAGTCATACTAAATATCACCACTTATACAGTATTTAGAAAAATGTCTTTTTTCTTTCAGCATAAAGAAGCATAGCTTAGCTTTGGCCTTTTGCTTAGCCTGGCCTTTTCCTGTCAAAATGGTGTATTTTAATCTGCAATTCTTTGAAATAGTTTGTCTTTTCAAAGATGATTTCTCCTTCACGAAGAGATTAAGACTTCAACATGGTTTCATTCCCTGGAGTAGGAAATGGCAACCCACTCTGGTGTTCTTGCCTGGAAAATCCTGTGGACAGAGGAGCCTGGTGGACTACAGTCCATGGGGCCACAAAATGTTAGACCCGACTGAGTCGCTGAGCACGTGGTTTCATTAAGGAAACCTGGGTTTACCTTCCTTCTTCTTTCTCCTGAATTCAGAGACTTTTATAAGAAACTCTTGCTCTGTTGAAATCAAATAGAGTTTCATCAGTTCTGTGGAAATAGAACTGCAATTCTTAGGGCTCACACTGAGCTTCAATTTTCCTTTCTTTCCTTTCCCTGTCCTGTTGCTGCTCCATCAAAATATCATCAAAATATCATCCTGCCCCCACCCAATAAAAAACACAGAAATCTAGTTACTTTACGATTAAGAAATAAGAAAACTCATTTTTTGTTTTCCATTTTACTTCTGCTTCCTATTTAAACCAAAGAAAAGAGAACCTTCGAATTCCATTATCTGGAATTTAACCAGAAAATGGAACAGACTTTAAGAAGGCACCTTATGCCTTGTAGTGGTGTACGAATGTTCTAATTTATTTCTAGAGTAAGGCAATCACAGACTCTGAGACTGAGTATACTGTAGAGTTACGGACTCATGTATATGATTGTACCAATGAACCAACACTCGGCCACACCTGACCCCTTGGAGTGAGTTGGCGGATTGATCTAACAGTGAAGGGCCTGAGACTGGACTCCCACATTTTTCACAGACATCATGATTTATTTCCTGCAGTTTATAGGCAATGCTATGAGGCTGACAGGAAGAACATTGAGTCGTTCCACTGCTAAGAAGCAGATTTGGGATTTTTTTATTCATGTTGCCTTATATATTAGAAGAATCTCGAGTTGGGCTTGACAATATTTCGAGGGTCAAGTATAGCAATAGGCAAAACCCAAGTAGCTAATAGAACTCTGGACTAATGACAGAACCATTAGACATTGGAAGGTTTGACAAGATTTAGAAGAGTTATTTTCAAAAGGAAGGCTCATGTTAATCATTGTGGGGGAAAAAAAAAACTAATAAAGTGAATTCTAATAGAATTTTACTAGGGGTGTCATACATTTTTATAAAGGGAAATGTCATAAGCAAAAAAAAAAAAAAAGAAAAATCAGTATATTGTAGGCTGAAACATAGAAACACCCCAAGCTGTATTTAGAGATGAAGCTCTTGGGAGTTTCTATGCCCATGGCAGTTTTCTTTCCTGAAGAGTGTGTTGGTTTGACTAGTTGATATCGCATAACTTAGAGAGTTAGGTAAGCACCCTAGAGCTGTAACACATTACCCATTACAGATTTGGTTTCCTGGTGGTGGTAGCTGGGCATTTTTATGGAGAAAGTCACTTCCAAAAAGAACTCTATGATGCTGAAGCACACGTACACGAAGTGTACATATGTACATATACACATATATATGTATATTATTAAAGTTTGCAGTATTTATAAGTCATCTATGCAGTCCTTTGTCCATTTTCTAATCAGTTTTTTTTTTTCTGGATGTTAAGTTGTATGAGTTCTTTGTATATTTTGGATTTTAACCCCTTGTCAGATAAATGAATGCTTCTCCCATGCAGTAGGTCACCTTTTCATTTTGTTGATAGTTTTCTTTGCTGTGCAAAAGCTTTTTAGTTTTATGTAGTCCCATTGGTTTATTTTTGCTTTTGTTTCCCTTGCCTAAGGAGACACATCTGAAAACATATTGCAAAGACCAATGTCAAAGAGTTTATTGCCTATGTTTTCCTCCAGTGAGTTTTATGGTTTTGGGTCTTCTATTTAAGTCTTTAATCCATTTTAAGTTTGTTTTTGTATATAGTGTGAGAAAGTCATTAAAGTACTGCATTATTTAAGTTTTCGGTACTTACAAATTGACACTAATTCTAGCTGGTATATATTATCATATTCTATACATTTATTGATTACTGCTGAAATTGCTATTCATCAAGATTAAAGAGGCTTACCGAATAACCAGTAACTTGAGGTTTAAATCCAAGTGCCTTATTTCAGATCACTTATGCTATTGAGTAAGTATTTATTAAGCTCCGACTGTGTGAAAGACACTGTTCTAAATCCTGGGGTTATGGCAGTGAGTATGACGGACAAGCTCTCTGTTTGCTTTGATTTACAGTTCAGTGGGAGGTAGCAGACAACAAACTATTACATGGAAGTGCAAGAGGTGATCCATACTTTGAAAAAATGAAGCAGAGATCGTCGTGGGGCTGGGGACAATTTTGGATAGAGTGGTGGTCAGAGAAGGTCTCTTTTGGGCGTTATTTTTAGTAGAGAATGAAAATGAATAGCTCTGCTAGTTCATATGATGACTGTGAGTAAATTATCAAAGACACCCCTTCCTCTGTGGGACCCGCGTCTGCTCTGGGACTGGCTTCTGAGGGCCCCATGTTTGGGCAGGATGCTATAGCACGCCACTTCTCAGCCCACTGCCTTCATGCAGCTGTCCCACTTCCCAACTATACACGGCAACCCTGGAAGCTAACAAGAGAACCATGAGAAAACGCCAGGTAAAGCTTCTCAGGCAGAAAATAAAAATTTTGTGAGTTGGTAATAAAATTGGTATATTTAAAAAATAATAAGAGATCTAGTGTGTTTGGAGCGGAATAATTGAAGAGAAGAGAGGGATTATTTAATCTCGGTAAATTTAAGGAGAATCAGAGTTAAAATAGGAATGCTTTGACTGGTTTTCTTTCATCTTTCCATGCATTAATTTAAGACTATTCATTACATTTAGAGGGATAGATTATGCTTCTTTGTTACAAGTGGTAGAAACCAAGTGTGGTCTCATTAATCAATAGCTTTGAGTAAACTGTCAAAACTTTGGAAAGGATGTTCTTTGTTCATAGAATTAAGAGGTTGAAGAGTCAGCTGTAAAGCAAGTAAAGACCAAGCTAATGCTGGAGAAGTAGGGAGAAAAAAAACTAAAGGAGGAAATGGTCTAATAACAGAAATACTTTGTTCAGGGCTCGGGGCCAGAATCTAAAATGGATGAAATCTAGGAATTCCCTGGTGGCCCTGATGGTCCCTGGTGGTTGGGATTCTGTGTTCTCACAGCCAAGGGCCCGGCTTTGATCCCTGGTCTGGGAACTAGGATCCCATAAGCCATGGGATATGGCCAAAAAAAAATAAAAAATAAAAAATAACACACACACACAATGGATGAAACTCAATTAATTTCAGATTTTTGTTTATTCTTTTCTTTCCCTTCTGTTGAAGATTTCATGACAGTAATACTAAGTAGATCCAGGTTGGTTCCTGAGCTTTTTCCTTTATCAAGTGTGGTGTTAAGCTTCTGACTACAATCCCAACAGACTTTATTTAAGGAGGAATCATGCTGTCATTCAGAAGGAGAATGGATGTTGACCAATTAAGTACCAGAAATACTTAGTATAATGTGCCAAATAGAACAGTAGGCGTATAAGACACACCTATGAATATTTCACTTTTTCTGCCAAGAGAAGGCTGTTGATAAGTTCAGGGGCATTAACTGAGCATGCTTTGTTATTAACTTGGAAGAGATTACAAGGAATAAGGAGTCATGGAGACTGACACCAGCGTAGTAAAATGAATATAAAGAAAAGGAGACCTGTTTGAAAACAATCAAAATGTTAAGACTGATTTGAAGGGAACAGTAAAGAAACAAAGAGTCAGAGAAGTTCTGGCCATGGTTCTATTCTGCTATTGGATGACTGGATGGCATTAACCAAAACTGGTACGAACGGAAGCTAGAATAAGCATAGTCCTCCTCGACATATAAATCTGATGTCCATGTTTTCCTCATGGACATGCCAATTAGGTAGCTGGAATTGTGTTCTGGAGCTCAGGAGGGCAATCTTAGCTTAGGAAATAGATCTGGGACTCTTCAGAGTACGAATAAAATGGAAGGAAATACAGCTGTTAAGGGAAAGGGCAGAAACACAGAGCCAGTTAGAGTAGCAGTCTTGAAGAAAGTTATTTCCCCAAACACCTGGAAGTTAAGCTGGCCTGTTTAACTGTTTGTTTGTCTTTGTCATGCGTGAAACATGTACTGTGTCTTCATTCATATACAATGGGGCATTGTATGCAAGGCCCAATCAAGACTGGACACAAACCTCAGCTGACAATTCTTTTCCCTTTTCGGCCACACCCCACTGCGTGTGGTTCTTAGTGCCCTGACCGGGGATTGAACTCACTCCCACTGTGTTGAAAGCCCGGAGTCTTAACCACTGGACCTCCAGGGTAGTCGCCTTTAGAGTTACCCATTTTTATTTGGATATTTCAAGTTTCACCTGAAATTTATGGAACTCAGGTTTTCAAACCACCTTCAACTGAACATAGAAAATCCAAGTCACAAAGCAGTTCAGAAGATTATGGGAGAAGTTGATATTCGTGAAATGAAGTCCCAGCTTGAGTGTGAGAAGTACTCAGAAACATCTGACAACCTGGGCAAGGGGACTGTGGCAGACAGCTGTTTTATGTCCTGAATGAGAGATTCTTTGTGAAAAAAAAAAAAAAAAAACTCCATTGGGAGATTAGGAATTGCCCATGCTCTGAAAGAATCTGAGAGCGATGCCGCAGGTGGCGACCTGCAGGAGAGCCGAGGCGCCGTGTATAAGGGAGGACTGACTCTTGCCACCTGACGGAGGACGGAAAAGATGAACAGGGTCAGTAAAGAGCTGCTGTTGACAGAGGGAACTGTTGGTCTGGAGGTAGTGGGGGTGGCTTTGCCTTCATTATATCCTTAATCCAGTATTGTTGCGTGTACTCATACACACGCATGCATGCACACACAGCCTTAGGAGAACAGGGCTGAAAGGGGAATTTATAGCTCTTCTACTAATGTTTTAGACAGTGAAGCCTGGACGCATCTCAAAGAAAGCAGTGGGAAGGGAAGAACTCCCCCCATAGGCAGGAGCTGGATTGACTTCTGCTATTCCTGCAAGGAAAAGGGCTACCTCCATGGAAGACTGCAGAGTTGTAGCACCCAGAAGGGCAGGAAAGAAGGAGCTGAAGGAACCAGGTGGGCTGTGGGAGGAGTCATGGCCCCGTGAACGGCCACAGCAGTGATGCCAGAAGGTACCACTGTTCACATAGGAGACATCCCTGGGCCCACCAGCAACACAGGCAACAGAGCCACACATCAAAGGCCAGGACGTGAGCCCCATAAGGGATGAAATGTGACAGGAAGACATTGCTACTTTGCTGACAAAGGTCTTTAGAGTCAAAGCTTTGGTTTTTCCAGTAGTCATGTATACACGTGAAAGCTGGACAATAAAAAAGCTGAACACTGAAGAATTGATGTCTTTGAACTGTGGTGCTAGAGAAGACTCTTGCGAGTCCCTTGGACAGCATGGAGATCACACTAGTCCATCCTAAAGGAAGTCAGTCCTGAATGTTCATTGAAAGGACTGATCCCAAAGCTGAAGCTCCAATACTTTGGCTACCTGGTGCGAAGAGCTAACTCATTGGAAAAGACCCTGATGTTAGGAAAGATTGAAGGCAGGAGGAGAAGGAACCGACAGAAGATGAGATGGTTGGATGACATTACTGACTTAATGGACACGAGTTTGAGTAAACTCTGGGAGATGGTGAAAGAGAGCAAAGCCCGGTGTGCTGCAGTCCATGAGGTCGCAAAAGTCAAACACAACAGAGCAACTGAACAACAAAAAGACCTTATGAATTCTAATATTCCTACTGAATGAATTTTTATAAACATAAGGCATTTAGCTCAGGCCCTGAGATACAGTAAGTAATTTGGGGTAGAAGCTGATTTACCATGATAAATCCAATTTCGCTATATTGGGAAGGTTGATTTGCACTTTTTCAGTTCAGTTCAGTCGCACAGTCATGTCTGACACTTTGCGACCCCATGAATCGCAGCACGCCAGGCCTCCCTGTCCATCACCAACTCCTGGAGTTCACTCAGACTCACGTCCATCGAGTCGTGATGCAATCCAGCCATCTCATCCTCTGTCGTCCCCTTCTCCTCCTGCCCCCAATCCCTCCCAGCATCAGAGTCTTTTCCAATGAGTCAACTCTTCGCATGAGGTGGCCAAAGTCCTGGAGTTTCAGCTTTAGCATCATTCCTTCCAAAGAAATCCCAGGGCTGATCTCCTTCAGAATGGACTGGTTGGATCTCCTTGCAGTCCAAGGGACTCTCAAGAGTCTTCTCCAACACCACAGTTCAAAAGCATCAATTCTTCGGCGCTCAGCTTTCTTCACAGTCCAACTCTCACATCCATACATGACCATAGGAAAAACCATAGCCTTGACTAGACAGACCTTAGTAGGCAAAGTAATGTCTCTACTTTTGAATATGCTATCTAGGTTGCTCATAACTTTTCTTCCAAGGAGTAAGCGTCTTTTAATTTCATGGCTACAGTCACCATCTGCAGTGATTTTGGAGCCCCAAAAAATAAAGTCTGACACTGTTTCCATTGTTTCCCCATCTATTTCCCATGAAATGATGGGACCAGATGGCATGATCTTCGTTTTCTGAATGTTGAGCTTTAAGGCAACTTTTTCACTCTTCTCTTTCACTTTCATCAAGAGGCTTTTTAGTTCCTCTTCACTTTCTGCCATAAGGGTGGTGTCATCTGCATATCTGAGGTTATTGATATTTTTCCTGGCAATCTTGAGTCCAGCTTGTGTTTCTTCCAGTCCAGCGTTTCTCATGATGTACTCTGCCTAGAAGTTAAATAAGCAGGGTGACAATATACAGCCTTGATATACTCCTTTTTCTATTTGGAACCAGTCTGTTGTTCCATGTCAAATTCTAACTGCTGCTTCCTAACCTGCATACAGATTTCTCAAGAGGCAGGTCTGGTGGTCTGGTATTCCCATCTTTTTCAGAATTTTCCACAGTTTATTGTGATCCACACAGTCAAAGGCTTTGGCATAGTCAGTAAAGCAGAAATAGATGTTTTTCTGGAACTCTCTTGCTTTTTCCATGATCCAGTGGATGTTGGCAATTTGATCTCTGGTTCCTCTGCCTTTTCTAAATCCAGCTTGAACATCAGGGAGTTCACGGTTCACGTATTGCTGAAGCCTGGCTTGGAGAATTTTGAGCATGTCTTTACTAGCATGTGAGATGAGTGCAATTGTGTGGTAGTTTGAGTATTATTTGGCATTGCCTTTCTTTGGGATTTGAATGAAAACTGACCTTTTTCCAGTCCTGTGGCCACTGCTGATTTTTCCATATTTGCTGGCATATTGAGTGCAGCACATTCACAGCATCATCTTTCAGGATTTGAAATAGCTCTGTTGGGATTCCATCACCTCTACTAGCTTTCTTTGTTTTGATGCTTCCTAAGGCCCACTTGACTTCACATTCTAGGATGTCTGGCTCTAGATGGTACACTTTTTAGTTTCTCCCAATCTTAATTCATCGATGAAAAGAACCACAAATGGTAAAGAATGAAGCAAAGAAACAGGCAAAAATCACACACTGAGGCACCAATATATTAAAGGGAAGTATTAATAGAAAGCGTTTTGTCATTGGCTTGCAGGGCTCTGGAAGTCCCATCAGAAAGCTTCTAGCTACTCCTCCAAGGCTCAGGCTATGTATACTCAGAAACAGTGGCACACTATGTTGTAATTGAAAATTCAAGGAAGATTAGCCTTACCTTTTCTTAATTAAAGTAATAATTATGATACCCAGACCATGAAGAAGGCAGGTTGCCTTCTCCCCAGAATATGCTAACATGTAAAGAAAGAGAATGGGATTTAATGAGGTCTACTGCACATGATGCAATTAAGTCCTCAGTCTCCTGTCTCTCAGCCTCAGCTTGGCCTGTGTTGCTCATAAATAGTTGCCGGGATTTGCTCGGTGACAAGGCCACCGCAGGAAATGGGTTTCTTGCCCTCACTGCATATTATGATTGACAGCATAATCTGCAAGAATGTTGTGGTGTCAGGAATGCCATGATGTATGTGAGATTTCTATATTGCCTACCAGTCTTACCTTAATTGTGATAAAGTACCGGGAGTTGTAGTTATTGAGGTGAGAAACTCTGCAGGATGCGATTGGCTCTTTTATTATATATTTAGAAATGTTTCAGAGCGCATTGCAATTTGAAAGGGTTAGAATTGTTTTGGAAACCTTTGTTTCAGGTGCGTTTGTCTGTGTGGTGTATGTGCACATATGCACATACCTGTTACAGAATCATGTAAAATCTGTATTTTACTGTGTATCAAGGTTGAAAAATAGTTAAGAAACACTGTTCCATCTGATCTGCATCACTCATTCTTAACATTTGTGTATAAAGATTTTCAAAAATCTAAGGAAAATCATGAAGCTATTTTTGAGAAAATACGCATTTTAAAAATGTTGCATACAGTTTCATGGAGTGTTTGAACTCCTTAGTAAATATCCATTGCAATGCTAAATCTTTTTTTTTTAATTAATGTATATCTAGTGAGTTATTGCCTTTGCATTAAAAAGGTTGAGAAGGTAATGAAATCTCTGTACACACACAGACTCACATATACACACATACATACATCCCAGAACAGAGGACAAGAATCCCATAAATGAAGTGTGATGTGGCGGAATAAATGTTATTACCCCTATTGTATAGGAGAATAAATTAATGACTATCCAATGCCTGCAACACAGTAGTTGTTCCTAAGTAAATACTATAAATTAGATGAAATATTCAACTTACTTATTTTAGATATGTAAGTCAATACTTAGCAACCTGTATTAAAGTTAGTCATAATTATGGCAAAACTTTAATGTACAGGTGAGTTTTCAGTGAATCAGGAGTAAATTATGTTCTCTGTAGAGAATCTGTTCACAAAAAGTACATGTTTGCTTGGCATGAAGCACAGTGTTTTCTGTCCCTTCCCTCACTTTACCCGTTATTTTAAAGGAGAATGTAAAACATTCTTCTTAGGCAAAAGTGATTTCTTCTGAGGAATGTTTGGACATGGTATATATGCTGTTTTTCAAATCTATAACCAAGCTTGACACAATCTTGGCTTTACTTATATAACACATTGTATTGTGGTTTTTATATGGTTTTCACTCAAAATTAACTTAAGACATCACCATGAACAGAATTTCACCTGAGCCAAAATGATCTTGGCAAAGCCTTTCAAATTATCTAGTATGCATGTGTTTTCAAATAGAGAAATCGAACTTCTGAATGAAATTCATAGTGCAAGTATAACCTTTTAAGATACTACTAAGATACCTCCCTAAGGGAAAAAATCCATGGCAAGATGAATGGAAGAGTCAAAAACAGGTGGATTGATGGACATAAAAAGCTTTCTCCTTTCTGAATGTGTTCTTCAGACCTCATTTTTATTTTTCCCACATCCCTGACTGCTCCGATGAATTATCTGTTCACTGAATCTCTTCATCCCTTCGACATTTGGCTTTATGACAACTTTGGGTCTTGCAACAGAACACCAGTCCTTATTGTCTGGAAGACATTTCAGAAGGTGCTAACATTTATTGAGTCTATGTGGTGCTGTTGTAAGAGCTTTACAGACAGCATGTCATTTAATCCTTACAGAAATTCTCTGAAGTATTATCATCTTTCTGATGCTGATGTTTCTAAAAATTGTTTTACTCTGATTCCAACTCACCTTCTTCCTGAAATAGTGTTTCTAACATTAGCATGAAGACATCTTCCCTGAGCATGTTGAAATTTGAAAGTGGAGCCCTGAGGTTGGTGTTATAAACAAACTCCCCAGGTAATTCTGCTAAAAGTGGTCCATGGACCACAGTTTAAGAAACCCTATTTTAATGTTTATAGGTATTGCTTAGGAATCTTTGCTATCTGTCAGAATGATGCCTGTGTTTGATCTGCTAGTTTATTGGTTTTTTTTTTTACATTGTGGGTGGTTCAGAGCTTAATTTAAAATGATTAAAATGAAGCAATTCCCTTACCTAAAATAAAATTTTAAAATAGAATATCTGCCTTGAAATTTGCCTTTAAATATAAACGAGGCTCCCAATGTTTATTTTTATCAACTCTTGAGAAAGCCAAACTTCCTTTATATCTTTCCTTTTCCTTTGAGTCATTCACCAGATTCTGGTGCTAGTAATCTCTCCAGATGTAGTGTGCTTCACTGATGCCAATATAAGCAGGGCTAAAAGGAAATCTCCTGGATTTCTGACAATTTTCATTAGGTGTATCATTGGCAGGCTACATAGGAACTGGATGAGTAACATTCAGCAAATCCATTTGCCTTGCAGTGGATAGTATAACATATTTCTGATTTGGAAGAGATGAACTGGCGTTTCCAGAAAAAGCATGCTTTCCCCTCACTCAGTGTTGATCGCGGTGCACATGGCATGCGCAGTGTAGCACTGTACGAAGCCTTCAGCTCACGTCCCTTTTTTCCCTCATAATGTCATACTATATTCTTTAGATCAAAAACCTAGAATAGAATTATTTTATGCCATGATGTCATCATGGGAATGGTTGGACAACTGCAGTCTGCAGGGCATTAGAGTTGGTAGATTTCTTACCTTGGTGACTATGAGGATTGCAGTGACATGACTTTCATCAACACTGACACATTTTGAGCTGTGCGGATAGAAGGATGGTGCTCAGATCACAGGAAGAAATGGCTCAAAGGAAATAGGAGACTCTGTAGCTATGTTTGAATAGAGCAGTTTGCACACCATGGAAATCATTAAAGTGGTATTTTTATTGCAGCATAACCTGACACATACGAAGGCTCGTGTTGTCCTTATTTCACTATTCTACTTCTCTTCTTCCTTTCAGATATTAGGATAGGATGATACTTGTGGTCAAATCCTCTTTGAAGTTAGGCAGGGCCATGTGACTTGCTTTAGAATGTTAGCAAAAAATTGTGTGTGTGTGTGTGTGTTGGGTGTATTTTTACCTGTCATTACCAGAGAGGAAGATTTTTAATTTATTAAACTATACTTGCTTCACAACGTTGTGTTAAATTCAGGTGTACAGCTCCATATTCTTCTCCATTATAGGTTATTATATTGAATATAATTTTGTGTGCTTTACTATAAATCCTTTTTGTTTATTTTATATATAGTGATGTGTATCTTTTAATCGCCTATTTCTAATGTTTCCTTCTCACTTCTCTTTTCTCTTTGGTACCCACAAGTTTGTTTTCTATGTCTGTGAGTCTGTTTCTGTTTAGTAAATAAGTTGATTTGTATTATTTTTTCATTGCTGCATATAAATCATATCACATATTCGTCTTTCTCTGCCTGACTTACTTCCCATAGTACGATAATATCTAGATCCATCCATGTTTCTGCAAATGGTGATGTTTCATTCTATTTTTATGGCTGAATGTGTGTATATATATACACCTGACTCCATGCACAAGAATTTGAGCAAAGTCTGGGAGATAGTGAAGGACAGGGAAGCATGGCGTGCTGTAGTCCATGGGGTTAAATAGAATTGGACACAACTTTGCAAATGAACATACCACTTCTTTATACATTCTTCTGTCAATGGACATTTAGATTGTTTCCTTGTCTTAAGTCAGTCAGTCAGTTCAGTCACTCAGTCATGTCTAATTCTTTGTGACTTTATAGACTGCAACACACCAGGCCACTCTGTCCATCACCAGCTCCCAAAGATGACTCAAACTCATGTCCATTGAGTCTGATGCCGTCCAACCATCTCATCCTCTGTCCTCTCCTTCTCCTCCCATCTTCACTCTTTCCCAGCATCAGGATATTTACCAATTAGTCAGTTCTTCGCATTAGGTGGCCAAAGTATTGGAGTTTCAGCATCAATTCTTCGGTGCTCAGCTTTCTTCACAGACCAACTCCCACATCCATACATGACCACAGGGAAAAGCCATAGCCTTGACTAGACGGACCTTTGTTGGCAAAGTAATATCTCTGCTTTTCAATATGCTGTCTAGGTTGGTCACAGCTTTCCTTCCAAGGAGTAAACATCTTTTAATTTTATGGCTGCAATCACCATCTGCAGTGATTTTGGTGCCCCCCAAAATAAGGTCTGTCACTATTTTCAATGTTTCCCCATCTATATGCCATGAAGTGATGGGACCAGATGCCAAGTTAGTTTTCTGAATGTTGAGTTTTAAGCCAACTTTTTCCCTCTCCTCTTTCACTTTCATCAAGAGGCTCTTTAGTTCTTCTTTGCTTTCTGCTATAAGTGTGGTATCATCTGCATATCTGAGGTTATTGGTTTTTCTACCAGCAATCTTGATTTCAGCTTTTGCTTCATCCAGTCCAGCATTTCTCGTAATGTACTCTGCATATAAGAGATAAGCAGGATGACCATATACAGCCTTGACATACTCCTTTCCTGATTTGAAAACAGTTTGTTTTTCCATATCCGGTCTTAACAGTTGCTTCTTGACCTACATACAGATTTCTCAGGAGGCAAGTTAGGTGGCCTGGTATTCCCATGCTTTAATAATTTTCCACAGTTTGTGGTGATCCAGAGTCAAAGGCTTTGGCATAGTCAATAAAGTAGAAGTAGATGTTTTTCTGGAACACTTTTGCTTTTTCAATGATCTAATGGATGTTGGCAATTTGATCTCTGGTTCCTCTGCCTTTTCTAAATTGAGCTTGAACATCTGGAAGTTCACGGTTCATGTACTGTTGAAGCCTGGCTTGGAGAATTTTGCTCATTACTTTGCTAGCATGTGAGATGAGTGCAATTGTGAAGTAGTTTGAGCATTCTTTGGCATTGCCTTTCTTTGGGATTGGAATGAAAACTGACCTTTTCTAGTCCTGTGGCCACTGCTGAGTTTTCCAAATTTGCTGGCATTTTGAGTGCAGCACTTTCACAGCATCATCTTCCAGGATTTAAAATAGCTCAACTGGAATTCCATCACCTCCACTAGCTTTGTTGTAGTGATGCTTCCTAAGCCCCACTTGACTTCACATTCCATGATGTCTGACTCTAGGTGAATGATCACACCATTGTGGTTATCTGGGTTATGAAGATCTTTTTTTGTATAGAACCGTGTATTCTTGCCACATCTTCTTAATATCTTCTGCTTCTGTTAGGTCCATACCACTCTGTCCTTTATTGTGCCCATTTTTGCGTGAAATGTTCCCTTAATATCTCTAATTTTCTTGAAGAGATCTCTAGTCTTTCCCATTCTCTTTGTTTTCCTCTATTTCTTTGCATTGATCTCTGAGGAAGGCTTTCTTATCTCTCCTTGCTGTTCTTTGGAGCTCTGCATTCAAATGGGTGTATCTTTTTCTTGACTTTCTACTTTTTCATTCCAGTGTCCTATAATGAAAAAGACATCTTTTGGGGGGTGTTAGTTCTAGAAGGTCTTGTGTGTCTTCATAGAATTGCTCATCTTCAGCTTCTTCAGCATTACTGGTCAGGGCATTAACTTGGATTTCTGTGGTATTGAATGATTTGCCTTGGAAACAAACAGAGATCATTTTGTAATCTTTGAGATTGCATCCCAGTACTATATTTTGGACTCTGTTGTTGATTATGATGGCTACTTCATTTCTTCTAAGGGATTCTTGCCCACAGTAGTAGATATAATGGTCATCTGAGTTAAATTCACCCATTCCAGTCCATTTTAATTCACTGATTCGTAAAATGTCAATATTCACTCTTGCCATCTCCTGTTTGACCACTTCTAATATGCCTTGATTCATGGACCTAACATTCTAGGTTCCTATGCAGTATTGCTGTTTAGGGCATTGGACTTGACTTCCATTACCAATCACATCCACAACTGGGTGATGTTTTTGCTTTGGCTTCGTCTCTTCATTCTTTCTGGAGTTATATCTCCACTGATCTCCAGTAGCATATTGGGCACCTACTGACCTGAGGAATTCATCTTTCAGTGTCTTATCTTTTTGCCTTTTCATACTGTTCATGGGGTTCTCAAGGCAAGGGTACTGAAGTGGTTTGCCATTCGCTTCTCCAGTGAATCACATTTTGTCAGAACTCTCCACCATGACCCATCCATCTTGGGTGGCTCTACACGGCATGGTTCAGAGTTTCATTGAGTTAGACAAGGCTGTGGTCTGTGTGATCAGATTGGTTAGTTTTCTGTGATTGTGGTTTGGCTTGGCTAAACCATGTCTTGGCTACTGTAAATAATGCGGCAGTGAATACTGTGGTGCACATATCTTTTCGAATTAGAGTTTTCATCTCTTCAGTTATATGCCCAGGAGTAGGATTACTGGATCATATGGTAGCTCTATTTTCAGTTTTTTAAGGAATATCCATACTGTTTTCCATAGTGTCTGCACCCATTTACTATCCCATCAACAGTGTACAAGAGTTCTAAGGAGGAAGTTTTAAATACCAATGCAAAGCTCAGCTTTGCCACTTTCTACCTTCCCACTGACTATGGAAATAAGTGTTCAACTAGAATCTTCTGAATCTCTTCACAGAATAGTTATGATGATCAAAACCACTTTCAACTCACACAGGACATAGAATCCAGTTTTTAAAAATACATGTCAATGTGTTGAGTGACTGAGATTTGATAGGTGGAAATTATACTGCTATACTGCAGCATAAGCTGACATATGATTTACACCCATATGGCATATATCCTTCATAATCATGATAACAATTTTCATGTGGAGTTCTGCTGGGCAGTAGTTATTTGGATACATCTAAGGATTTGAGATCAAATTGCCAAAATCCACTGGATCATGGAAAAAGCAAGAGAGTTCCAGAAAAACATCTATTTCTCCTTTATTGACTATGCCAAAGCCTTTGACAGTGTAGATCACAAAAAACTCTGGAAAATTCTGAAAAAGATGGGAATACCAGACCACCTGACCTGCCTCTTGAGAAACCTATATGCAGGTCAGGAAGCAACAGTTAGAACTGGACATGGAACAACAGACTGGTTCCAAATAGGAAAAGGAGTACATCAAGGCTGTATATTGTCACCCTGCTTTTTTAACTTCTATGCAGAGTACATCATGAGAAATGCTGGGCTGGAAGAAGCACAAGCTGGAATCAAGATTGCTGGGAGAAATATCAATAACCTCAGATATGCAGATGACACCACCCTTATGTCAGAAAGTGAAGAGGAACTAAAAAGCCTCTTGATGAAAGTGAAAGTGGAGAGTGAAAAAGTTGGCTTAAATCTCAGCGTTCAAAAAATGAAGATCATGGCATCTGGTCCCATCACTTCATGGGAAATAGATGGGGAAACAGTGGAAACAGTGTCAGACTTTATTTTGGGGGGCTCCAAAATCATTGCAGATGGTGACTGCAGGCATGAAATTAAAAAAACGTTTACTCTTTGGAAGAAAAGTTGTGACCAACCTAGATAGCATATTCAAAAGCAGAGACATTACTTTGCCAACTAAGGTCCATCTAGTCAAGGCTGTGGTTTTTCCTGTGGTCATGTATGGATGTGAGAGTTGGACTGTGAAGAAAGCTGAGTGCCGAAGAACTGATGCTTTTGAACTGTGGTGTTGGAGAAGACTGTTGAGAGTCCCTTGAACTGCAAGGAGATCCAACCAGTCCATTCTGAAGGAGATTAGCCCTGGGTGTTCTTTGGAAGGAATGATGCTAAAGCTGGAACTCCAGGACTTTGGCCCCCTCATGCGAAGAGTTGACTCATTGGAAAAGACTGATGCTGGGAGGGATTGGGGGCAGGAGGAGAAGGGGACGACAGAGGATGAGATGGCTGGATGGCATCACTGACTCAATGGCCGTGAGTCTGAGTGACCTCCAGGAGTTGGTGATGGACAGGGAGGCCTGGCGTGCTGTGATTCACGGGGTTGCAAAGAGTCAGACACAACTGAGCGATTGAACTAAACTGAACTGAACTGAAGGATTTGATATCTGGCATTTAGATTAGTGAAAGTTTGGAGTCCATACCACAGGAGGAACTTTTGAAGTGTTGAGGGATATTTAGCTTGGAGAAAAGGCTTATGGGAAACTTGATAAGGGATTTAAACTCATAATGTCCCACCAAATAAGGAAGAAAAAGTAGTATATTAAAATGTATTTTTGAAATTTTCTTAAAGCAGACCTAGACAAATTAGTAGTGTTTATAAATATATTAACTCAAAATAATTTTCCTAATCATTACAGATGTCAAACATCACAGTAGAGTATCTTTTGGTATCTTGAGCTTCTCATCAGAGGTGTAATTAGGGAAGTATTGTACAATCATGACTCATAGAAATGGTTTAAAATAAAGGTTAGGTGTGTGGGCTCTAAAATGGCTGGGTACATTAGCAGGCTGAACCATTTACTAGATGAATGATCTTGGACTAATTACGGGGGTTATATGAAGGAAATCAAGTCAAATATTCAGAACAATGGCACTAGGTAAATCATTGAGCTGATAGTGATTGTTATCGCAATGTTTCAAAGGGAATCCATAGATTTTAGATTGGTTAAGAGAGAAATTCTATATTTTCTTTGCATCCAAAAAACAACTTTTTGTCCCTTAAATAAATATGTCGTATAGTAGTTGTAGAAACTAAAGTTTCTCATTGATCTCTCATGTTGGGCAATCAGTCTAAAAAAATGTTGCCATGAGCTTTAGAACTGTGTCAAATTGGAAGGATTATTTACAGTAAAACAGGGTGTGCCTGGACTTCTGTTTCTGTATAGGAAAATTTCTAAAATGACTCTCCATGATTTCCAACCTTAATCCTAGACACTCTGAACCTGGCCTCTTTTCTCATCATTATCCTGTGATTTTTTTTTTAATTGAATTCATAGCAAAAGGTACTTTGCTCGTGTAGTTAAAATTACTAATCAGTTGACCTTAAGACAGGGAGATGATCAGGGTAGATCTAGCAAAATTATAGGAGCCCTTTTAAAGCAGAGAGTTTTCTTTGGCTAACTGCAGATGGGAAAGGCAGAATTTCAAAGTGTGAGGAAGATTCTACATGAGGGCTCTTGCTGTTTGTTTTGATATTTTGAAGGGCCTGAGAGAAGTCCCAAACAAGAAACAGTGTTTGTAGCCTCTAGAATATGAGAGTTGCTTAAGAGAGGGCAAAGCGAGACCTCATTCCTACTAACATAGAAAACTGAATTGTCTCAGTGACCTAATGTGTTCGGAAATAAATTTTTCCTAGAACTTTAGATTTGAACATAGCCAATACTTTGAGTGTGATACTCTGAGCAGAAAAACAGATTTAGTTACACTGGACTTCTGACATAAGGAGAATGTAAGATAGTAAATGAATTTTGTTTAAGCTTCTAAGTTTGCTTTGATTTGTTATGAAGCAATAATAGAAAACCAATACAGTTTACGAAAAGGTATAAGCATGTTGAACTGATTTGACAAAAGATTCATTTTTCATACAACAAAAGTTAACTGCACCCCTTGGTTTGGCAAATGTGTGTACAGCTGATGAAAAGATTTAGTGTAATGAACTATAGGTGTCGAATTAGACAGAAATGGAAATCCCCATTCTATTGGAAGGATTTTTCACAGAATCAGGAGTGATTGACCATCTGAAAAGACCTTGACCCTTTGACTGTGAGCTGCTGAACTACTTTTCACAAGATTGTTCTATCATTGAAGTTTTCCTTTCTCTTATGTCTTTCAAACGTGTAGACCACTATCCCCTAAATTGTACTTAAGGTTTGTTGTAAATCTAAAATATGGGGAAGCTTTCATAGGAAACATCTATTATTTAAAACAAAACCACTATTTAAGGCTATAAAGAGGCTTTTTTTTTTAAAGAATGTTAGCCAGAAGTAGCCATGTGAAATGTGTTCTCTATTGATATCTGTAGTAAACATGACAAATAAAAAGATGGACTACTACCATCAAAATTATATACGTTTTTACATACTTATAAATCTTGAAAGATGAAAGTTTCAAATTAAAATTTTGTCGGCATTGACAGTGTATAGGTGGTATTTAAATTTATTTGGTTTGTCGACTAAAAGGATGCACGATGTGAGAGCTGTGTGTTGGATTTTGTTGAGGATGAAATGAGGACTGCAGCTTGGGAGACAGAAGCTCAGATAGTTGAGAGACTGCTCCAAAAAGAGGTACCGGGGAGAGGTCAATATGTAAGAATTTGGTGAAGGGGGAGTTTGATGCAGTCGAATACTTAACTTCACAAGAGGTTTTCTGCTAGTCATGAGGGGCTGTGCTTTTCTAGATTTGAGGGGGGCTTCCCTGATAGCTCAGTTGGTAAAGAATCCACCTGCAATCCAGGAGACCCCAGTTTGATTTCTGGGTCAGGAAAATCCATTGGAGAAGGGATAGGCTACCCACTCCAGTATTCTTGGGCTTTCCTTGTGGCTCAGCTGGTAAAGAATCTGCCTGTGATGTGGGAGACCTGGGTTGAGAAGATCCCCTGAAGAAGGAAAAGACTATACCCACTCCAGCATTCTGGCCTGGAGAATTCCATGGACTGTATAGTCCATTGGGAAGCAAAGAGTCAGACATGATTGAGTGACATTCACTTTAGATATGAGGAGATGCAAAGATTGGGATCCTGGAAGTCAGTTCTTGGAAAATATCTGACTGTCTAAAGATTTATTCCGCCAGTTTCCCTGGAGCACAGAGCACCTCACTCTCTACCCTGAATTTCCTTCAGGGGGTGTCAGCAGCTGCGGTAGCACAGGCGGATGGTAAATGCCCTTGTTGTTGTTGTTGTTCAGCCTCTGGCGAGTACCAATTTGTAGTTGACAGGCTTGTGTTGAAATACGGACTGTGCCAGTAAAGCATTCTGGGAAAACCACTTTCTTTCAACCAAGAAGACTCCTGAAAATCTAACTACATGAATGCCTAATTTATAGATATGAAAAGTAACACAAGTTTGAATTGATTTGTCAAAAGTGACTCCATAGCAGATTTAAACTTAGAATTTTCGTTTCTTTTAAATTTAGAGTTATTTCTCTTACATTGGAGAAGGAAATGGCAATCCACTCCAGTACTATTGCCTGGAAAATCCCATAGACAGAGGAGCCTGGTAGGTTACAGTCCATGGGGTCGCAAAGAGTCGGACACGACCGAGCGACTTCACTTTCACTTTCTCTTACATAGCAGTGTGTGTGTGTGTGTGTGTGTGTGTGTGTTTAACTCAGATGTTCTGGTGACACTAATTAGTTGAATATTTTCTCTTCTCATTCAGAGACAGTGATTTACCTGGTTTATAGATAAAGCCATTTGGCATTATGTGGCTTTAGGCTCTCACAGAAGTCCTTTATGTGTTGCTAGCCATTTGTTTGGGATAAATTCATAGGAGTTGACTTGCTCATCTGGTAAAGAATCTGCCGGCAATGCAGGAGACCTGGGTTCAATCCCTGGGTTGGGAAGATCCTCTGAAGAAAGGAAAGGTTACCCACTCCAGTACAGGGGTGGGTGACTTTCAAAATTCTAGCATTTTGTTTAAGGCTTTTGATGGGTCAAGGCCTAATATTTCTTCCAGCAACATTGTATCAACTTACAATTTGTGAGATTCCTAACCACTTAAAATTCAGCAAAGCAATTTTATGTTCTTCACGTTTTTCCTATGTCATCAAAAACCTTCACTGCTTATTGTGTTGCTTAGGCTTATTTCTGCTATATCCTTTGTGTTTGACAACTGATGGGTCCTTAATAATATTTGAAGAATGGTGATAATACCAATACAAATAAAATTAAAATAAGCACAGTGTTATAAAAGAAAAAAATTCTGGAAGAATATGGGCAGAGCCACTGATGAAGATTAACTTGGGTGTGGAATATAGCTGTGAGTAGAGGAGCTGGGGCCGTAAATAGTGTGATGTTTTAAGTTTCTTCTCAAACCATTTCTGTATTAGCTGCATTTTTTTCAGTGAGTTAATTTGAAAAGTTATCCTTGGGGAAATATTGTGGCAATGAAATAGAAGGGAGAGAAAATTCCATATAGTATTCAAGACTTGTTAAACTGCATGTGAGTGCGTGCTAAATCGTTTCAATTGTCTGTGACTCTTTGCAACTCTCTGGACTGTAGCCCGCCAGGCTCCTCTGTCCAGGGGATTCCCCAGGCGAGAATACTGGAGGTGGTTTGCCATGCCCTTCTGCAGGGATCTTCCTGACCCAGGGATCGAACCTGCGTCCCTTATATTTCCTGCATTGACAGGCAAGTTTTTTACCACGAACGCCACCTATGATAGACTTGCTTAATTTCATTTTAATTTCCACTCACCATTTGAAATAGATAATATTCTTCTCCATTTTGAGGATGAGACAGCACTGGCTGAGCAAGGTTAAATGACTTGTTCCAAGCCAAAGAGCTATGCAGCAAGGCCGCTGCAAGTGAACTCAGGTTTGCCAGATCTAGACTAATTTGCAGCGAATCTGGGAGTTTGATACAGAAACCTATTTTCTTTCTCCAGTGCTAAGCTGTCTATCAGGAGGGCGGTGAGCTGACTTCTGAGATCAAGATGTCTGCCTACAGAAAAGGGAACTGTTGGCTTCTTTGCAGAATCCCAGTTCTGAAGTTAATGAGTTCGAGTGTCTGGGAGAACGGGCTTCCCACAAGGTCACACAATGGGAGTCAGTGATTTCTGACTCTGCATATCCACTTTAGTTCCTTGCCAGTTCTCTTGGAAGCAGCCTTGTGGTTTCATTTACTGACAAGGACAAATTCCAGGATCTGATTTCAAGTGAATGAATGAGGATAAAAAAAAATAAGAGTGGTGATGAAGTCTTATATACAGTGGCTGCTGCTGCCTTTCAAGTATGCAAGTAACTACTTGCTTTCTTTTCTGAAAAGCAGTAGCTTCTCTTCTTACAGTAAGTTGTGGTGATACAGTGGTGGAGATTTAGCCAAGTATATTTCTGATGGGAAATAAAGGTAATAGAAAACAATAGCTATAAATATAAGGAGTGCTTTAAGAGGAACCAGCAGGTAAAATCCATAATTCACAGTCCAATGGAACTGAAGTTTCAAGAAACGAGACTCAAAATTCTTAACATAAATTGTTTGATTCCTGGAGATAATATATCAAAATAGAGGTAATAAAAAGAAATCACACAAATTATCCTAACATCCTGCATTTTAAAATACTGAAATATTTGTGTCATTTACTCTTGCACTGGACAATAAAAGGAATGTATCAACTCTCATAATGAGAAAGTCCAAAGATAGCGTGGGCTTCATGTCTAATTGATTTAATCAACCATACCCTAGCATTTCTCTCTGCCTATGTGCTTTGTCTTTCCATTTCATACTGTTCAATACTCATCTAGAGCCAGACATCCTGGAATGTGAAGTCAAGTGGGCCTTAGAAAGCATCACTACGAACAAAGCTAGTGGAGGTGATGGCATTCCAGCAGAGCTATTTCAAATCCTGAAAGATGACACTGTGAAAGTGCTGCACTCAATGTGCCAACAAATTTGGAAAACTCAGCAGTGGCCACAGGACTGGAAAAGGTCAGTTTTCATTCCAATTCCAAAGAAAGACAATGCCAAACAATGTTCAAACTACCACACAATTGTACTCATCTCACATACTAGTAAAGTAATGCTCAAAATTCTCCAAGCCAGGCTTCAGCCATACGTGAACCGTGAACTGCCTGATGTTCAAGCTGGTTTTAGAGAAGGCAGAGGAACCAGAGATCAAATTGCCGACATCTGCTGGATCATGGAAAAAGCAAGAGAGTTCCAGAAAAACATCTATTTCTGCTTTATTGGCTATGCCAAAGCCTTTGACTGTGTGGATCACAATAAACTGTGGACAATTCTGAAAGAGATGGGAATACCAAACCACCTCACCTACCTCTTGAGAAATCTGTTTGCAGGCCAGGAAGCAACAGTTAGAACTAGACATGGAACAACAGACTGGTTCCAAATAGGAAAAGGAGTACGTCAAGACTGTATATCGTCATCCTGCTTATTTAACTTATATGCAGAGTACATCATGAGAAACGCTGGACTGGAAGAAACAAAGGCTGGAATCAAGATTGCCAGGAGAAATATCAGTAACCTCAGATATGCAGATGACACCACCCTTATGGCAGAAAGTGAAGAGGAGCTAAAAAGCCTCTTGATGAAAGTGAAGGAGGAGAGTGAAAAAGTTGCCTTAAAGCTCAACATTCAGAAAACGAAGATCACTGCATCTGGTCCCATCACTTCATGGGAAATAGATGGGGAAACAGGGGAAACAGTGTCAGACTTTATATTTTGGGGCTCCAAAATCACTGCAGATGGTGATTGCAGCTATGAAATTAGAAGACACTTACTCCTTGGGAGAAAAGTTATGAGCAACCTAGATAGTATATTCAACAGCAGAGATATTACTTTGCCGACTAAGGTCCGTCTAGTCAAGGCTCTGGTTTTTCCAATGGTCATGTATGGATGTGAGAGTTGGACTGTGAAGAAGGCTGAGCGCCGAAGAATTGATGCTTTTGAACTGTGGTGTTGGAGAAGACTCTTGAGAGTCCCTTGGACTGCAAGGAGATCCAACCAGTCCATTCTGAAGGAGATCAGCCCTGGGTGTTCTTTGGAAGGAATGATGCTAAAGCTGAAACTCCAGTACTTTGGCCAACCTCATGCGAAGAGTTGACTCATTGGAAAAGACTCTGATGCTGGGAGGGATTGGGGGCAGGAGGAGAAGGGGACAACAGAGGATGAGATGGCTGGATGGCATCACCGACTTGATGGACGTGAGTTTGAGTGAACTCCAGGAGTTGGTGATGGACAGGGAGGCCTGGCGTGCTGCAATTCATGGGGTCATAAAGAGTCGGACACTACTGAGCGACTGAACTAAACTGAACTGAGGCAAAATCATCTAACACAAACCTATTTAATAATTAACCTATTTAATAATGAAGTGTGTAATGTTATTGTAATTTAATTGCATTCTGAAAGTGAAAACCACTATGGTTGTCTGGCCGTGGGGTATCAATCCATTGTTTGCCTTTATGATTGCGTGGCTGACTGGAAGCTGTGGCTTGTTGCCGCTGCCCAGCGTCAGGAAAGAGCATGGTTGGAGAAGCCACATGATGCTAGCGCAGGATCCAGAATTCAGACTGCGAAAGTATGGTTTCTGTTGAATAGTAAGTATTACTTTTCCACCATGATTAAATACGAAACATGGTAAGTGGCACGTTGAAAAGCAGAGACATTACTTTGCAGACAAAGGTCCAAATAGTTAAAGCTATGCTCTTTCCAGGAGTCATGTATGGAAGTGAGTTAGACTATAAAGAAAGCTGAGCACTGAAAAGTTGATGCTTTTGAACTGTAGTGTTAGAGAAGAGTCTTGAGAGTCTCTTGAACTGCAAGGAGATCAAACCAGTCCATCCTAAAGGAAGTCAACCCTGAATATTCATTGGAAGGACTGATGCTGATGCTCCAATACTTTGGCCACCTGATGTGAAGAGCTGACTTATTGGAAAAGATCCTGATGCTGGGCAAGACTGAAGGCAAAAAGAGAATTGCGGCAGAGGATGAGATGGTTAGATAACATCACGTTCATCAGTGAACGTGAATCTGACTTCAGGAGATAGTGGAGGACAGGGAAGCCTGGCATGCTGCAGTCCATGGGGTTGCAAAGAGTTGCACGTGATTTAGCAAATGAAGAACAACAGAAGTGGAACTGTGAAAAGTTGGGAACTGTTTGTATTAGAGTATTAAAGTCCATCTATTAATAATAGTAATAACATTAATAGTAGCATTAATAGGACCAAGAAAGCCTCTTTAGCTGCGCTTTATACTTGAACTTGTCTTAAGCACCATTTCCAAACTTCTATGACCATGTTCATGAGCTCTCTTAGAAATGGCAGACAAAGCATATCTAGCAATATTCAAAATACAATTTGTGTTCCGTGCTGGCAGAGTGCTGATTTGGCTCAGGTGTCCATCCTCCAGCATGCTCAGAGTGGTAACCACAGTGTTAAACCACATATCATGGTTTATTTTCCTTGCAGGTGTTATGACATCTAGTGGGAATGCTTTTTATTTGCCATACGTCGTTGTTTGATGGATATGCCCATTGCAGCCTTAAGGAAACAGCATTGACATGTGAAAGAGGGCTGAGTGCAAAGATAGAAAACTCCCTTTTCCCTGATTGTGCTTCAGAAATTCTGAATATAATCAATCCTGGAAGTGGCATGCTGTCAGTCAGATGAACTGAAGAATAGAGGTTTGTGTATTTTTGATTCCTGAAACATACTTATCTAGAGCCCCCAATGTATTCTCTGGTTTTATTGCTAAAGCTCCATAAGTTCAGAAAGGGAGGTCAAGTTAATTACTGCCTTTATCCGTCAGATGGCATCACTGACTCAATGGACATGAGTTTGGAAAAACTGAGAGATCGTGAAGGACAGAGAAGCCTGGTGTGCTGCAGTTCATGGGATCACAAGGTCAGACCCAACTTAGCGACTAAACAATAGTCATGATGTATAAATTAAGGACCTTTGCAAACGGCCCTCGAAATGGGCTTGGCATGCGGAAGGCCAGGCAACTTGAGATGTTTGATGTGGACTCGGATCAATGAACGTATCCCAAAGGTACTTAAAAAAGAAAAGAAAACCCCAATTCAGGTTCTTTCTTTGAGAAATATAAATGTGGGGCCCAAAGCTGCTATATCTAAGGAAACCCAGTAGGTCTCTTTCTTACTGCTTAGGAATAATTGCTCCCCATCCCAGATTTGGGAGAACAGGGCTCCAAAGAGACTGTGGAAGTCATGAATTACTGTCCCATTTCATGTTTCACTTTTTGCAGACGTACATGTTTCTATCATATTCTTGACATTATGAGGGACACAAACTTATAGTACAATGAACACTTCTGGATGTAATAATAATGTATAACATTAATTGAACCAAGGTTAACAAATTATGCCAGGCACAGACCTCATCAACTCATATGTACTTAACTCAAAATATGTACAGAGGGATGATAAGGACACTGTGGTTAGGCAGATTTCTCAAGATTGCTACTATCAGCTTCATATTTATGAGTCCCCCCATCCCCCAAAACTCATATATTGAAACATAATCTTCATTGTGACAGTATTTGGAGTTAGGGAATTAGGAAATGATTTGGTCCTGAAGGTGTGGCCCTTATGAATGGGATTATTGCCCTGTGAAAAGAGACCCCAGAGAGATCCTTTGCTCCTTGCATCGTGTGAAAACACAGTGAAAAGATTGCCATCTATGAACTAGGAGGTGGGCTCTCACCAGACACCACATCTGCTGTCTCCTTGATCTTGGACTTTCCAGTATCCAGAGCTATGGGAAATAAAGTTTTGTTGTTTATAAGCTACCCAATCTGTGGTTTTCTGTCATAGCAGTTCACATGGGCTAAGACAGTCACACACGCAGTAAGCAGCGCATCGAGGATTCTAAGGCAGTTTTCTCCATAATCTGAATGCCCAAACATTACTCTAGGCTGGTAAATACCATATAGCACTACCTACTGCACTAACATAAAACTGTTCCTTTGGCAGAGCTCATAGATCTGGAAAGGTTTAACCCTTTCTATTCTTAGGAATATTTTTTTGAACGTCTCAAGAGATTTGGAAGCTGGCTTTCAGAGAGGGTGATTGGCGGAGTTTTAAAGGGTTTGCAGATACATTGAACCATGTTAGAGATTTTAGATCTTAGGCAAAGGCTAAGACAAATAAAGAAAACCCAAGAAAGAAACATAAGCAGACTTTGGATAGTTCCTAGACAATCACTTAGCCAAGAAAAGGGAAATGAAACAGGTCTTCTATATCAATAGGCATTCATCAACAAATTTTAAAGCTTTAATTAGGAAGTGTGTCAGTCTTGAGTAGTGCCTGCCTCAATAGATAACCACCTTCTAATTCCAATATCTTCTTGAAACAGCCAAGATAATGTGGGATAATATCCCTGGATGTACACTTCAATTAAGAAATGAAAAGCCATACTTCCAGACCATCAAAAAAGAGGGAAATGTCAAGGTGGGCAACACATGAGATCTATAACATATGACAGGAAGAATAACAAGCTTAAAAGTCTGTTTAGGATAACTCTTATAGCCTTATCTTATATGCTCTGCATTTGCTAATACAATTTAACATCATTTAGTAAGTGATTTATTCTAGTTGGTAAAATAATGAGAAAAAATTGGATCACTGCCTCTACAAAGAATTTCTCTGAGTTTAGACAGGCGATTGAACTCATAATTGCCAAAATATATTCCCTGGTTAAGTCACCACAGAACGGCTAACTTTACGCTTGAGTTATTAATAATGTTTAAAAAGGACACAGTGTATATTTTATGCTCTAATTGAAAAAAACAGAAAAAAAGGTAGATTTATCTTTATAGAAAGTTTATGTGATCTAGCTAAAACCCATTAAGTAGCAAAGATCCTAAAACAATATTTTGCCCCCTTTTTTTCTTCCTTTTTAACTTGTTCCCATTTGTTTCAATGAAATGATGGGGAAGCTTCAATGGCACTTTTGGTTTCTGCAAGAAGTGTGACATATCAAAACCAAAGTGTTTACAATGCAAAGTGAGTATGCAGCTCTCAGCCCCATTAGTTCTGAAGACTGATTCCTCAACGGATCATGCTTTCATGCGTCTTCAGAATCCTCGTCCAGACCAAAAAAACAAGGTTTCAAGGCATGGAATATCTTTTCTGCCTGATGTTATAAGCAGATCCACAAACTCAACTGGAGAGAGCTACTAGTCTCACATTATTTTCTGAGGACCAAGTTCCTTTGATTTCTTACTAGGATTGAATGGAAGCAAAAGCTCAGTGCCCTGGTTACTAAAGAACACTCCTGGACTGTGCCTGTTATGTGTTACGTTGTCTCTTAAATTTATCTACAGCTGATCTCCAAAGTAAAAGTATATATGTATCAAAACCTATGTACTAAAGGTTTTACAGGGCAGATACAAAATTGTTTAGATAGTATACAGAGTTATATTTCAAATTTTGTCTGCATCTTTGAATGGAAAATATCTTAGGTTTATGTCAGATGTAGAAAGCCGTAAACAGAATGTTGCTTGTTCTGTTTCTTTCCAGAGTGGTGGTGGTGTTTTTTTTTCCCCTACTTCTTAAGCTTGTTTTGTTTTTTTTTTTTTTTTTTTAGTCTGGTTGCTGTGAATGCTTTAGTAGCAAGTTCTAATTTTAACATAAGGCCCGATAACATTTGTCTTACTAATAACAACTAACATTTACCAATAACTGGTTAAGGGTCAACCTCTTCTAAGCATTTAAATGTTTTAAATTCATTTCATCTTCACAGTAACCCTAGGAAATATGCTACCGTTTGCTTGGTTGATGGTTAACTGAGCCAAAGAACTTTCTTTAGAACTTAGGAATCTTGATCCAGATCCTATGACAAATAAATGATGGAGATGGGATTTGAACCCAGGCAGTCCAGGTCCTACATCCATCCTCTGGCCTCACTGACACAGCTTCTGTGCAGAAAGAGAAGAGAGTCTGAGAAATTTATTATGTCTTATGTGTCGCATTCAACCAGACACAGGTGATGTAATAGTTACAGTTCTTCTTCTGAAAACATTTGCTATCTGGTTGTGGTCTGTTTTGGAGAAGGAAATGGCAACCCACTCCAGTATTCTTGCCTGGAAAATGCCATGGATGGAGAAGCCTGGTAGGCTACAGTCCACGGAGTCACAAAGAGTCGGACATGACAGGTGATGTGATCTGAAAACAATATTTAAGATGAGATGTATAGTCTGACCGCTGAAATTAGAACCAAATGATCTTCTCTCTTATTCTAGACAACTTTTGGAGGAAATGAGAGAGGAAACTTACTGAGATGAAGGATGAAAGAAGTTATAGAGACCATACAGGAAGATTTCAAAGGGCAGATAGGAAATCAACACATGGTTGGATTACAAAAAGGAACAATTTGAGGTGAGACAGTAGCTGAGCTTGTTACGGCTATACTTGCCTAGGTGCATTCACTGTTGAAAGTGAAGGAGCTCAGTTGGGTTTTGAAGTGTGTGATTTTTTTTTTAATGCTGTGGAAAATTATAATGGGGAGTTAACATATTGATCTGCATCATTTCTGTATGTTTCAGTAAGGTACCTGTCTTCTGGTACTGAACCTCCGTTCAGACTTGGCAGCCAGAATTGGGGAAGAAGAGATGGCGTGCACACGAGTTTTAATAAATCTCATGGTTGATTGGTGCAGGGTAGAAATAGTCTGTGTTTCTCTGATCCTCATCCCTGCTGAGTATTTCTGAAAATACCCAGGGAGTGTCTCCTGTGTATTTGCAACTAGGAAATCAGTCAGAGATCACAGAGCATCTGTTGTTCCCTTTGCCTCCTCCAGCCTTCTTTGAATGGCCATGGCTGCTCCCTTTGGCGAAAGAGCCCTTCCTCTCAGTGGACATCATCCCAATCACAGTCCAGTGGACTGTGCAGCTCATGTGCCTTCAGGGAACCCCAACCCCCTTAGTGCCGTAGTCACTGCAGGCTGCCTTACTCTCCCACTGCACGTCCGTCACAGCCGCTTCCATGAGGCTACCTTATCCCCCAGGTAGCCCTGCCACCCGGCTGCCCAGTTGAGTCCTGCAGTGCTTAGTAGCCCATGTTTGTGTTGTGGAGACATTGTATCTTTAAGCTTTATGTGTGTTTCCTACTCTGTGTGCATTTGCCCCAATATCCTCCATGAAACAACTTGTTCAGGTTTTGTTATAACAGCCCTTCGCACTCCAGAAAACTGAAGACTGAACACAAGAGGTGTTTGGACTTGGGGATAAATCCTAGTAGCCCTCATATACACAGAATATCTCTTCCTCTCTAAATGCTAATCCTTTTAATATTGCTCCAAACTTGTAGTTCCTGGTGGTTTCTCTGAGAGTCCGTTTTGTTTAGTTTTGCTTTCAAGGAATTTTTAGTCTTTTTTTGTTGTTTGTTTGTTAATTTGTTTTTCAGACTGTGGTATATGGCTTGTGGGGTCCTAGTTCCCTAACCAGGGCTGAACCCAGGCCCTCAGCAGTGCAAACACAAGGTCCTAACCACTGGACTGATGGGAAATTTCCCACTCTTCAGTCTTTCATGCAAATAGACTTTTTATGGACTCATCCACCAGTTAGGCCTGTCATAACTACCTCGGCAGTAGACTTGACTTGGGCTCAGCATGTAACTCCCTCTCCAGGATGGCATGTTATAATATTGTTTTTCCTTGTGCTGCTTGGGGAAAAAATATGCCAGAAAGTAAGGTTGATCCCTTGTTCTGTTAGAACTGTTGCCAACATTTGGCCTCAGTACACTGGTGCTGAATTAAGTCTCAGAGACAGTTTTGGGTGAAGTAGAGAGAAATAGCCTTATTGCTTTGCCAGGCAAAGGGTGCCACAGTGGGCTAAAGCCCTAAAGACTGTGTGTCCTTCCCTGGAGAGGGAGAGGGTCATGAGGAATCTTACAGAGTTTGAGGAGCAGGATGTGACCAGCTTCTTGATGTTCTTCTGATTCGTTGGTGGGGAGGTCATCAGAAGTCAGCATCATCAACCTTCCGGTTCCAACTAGTATGGGATCTATGTGCTTCTGGGCAGGATACAGTTAACTTCTCCCATCCAATGTAAGTTTCAGTATCTGCAAAACAGCTCAAAGGACATAGCTCGAGAGTGTTATCTGTAGTCCTTGAGGAAGAGTTAAATCTCCCTGCTTTTATTTAGTGGCTAAAGTATTATTATTTTGTCTTGCTTAACAGTTTTCCTTTCTTTCTGTATTTTCTTACTTCTCTGATTAACTTTATTCTTTAACTAAACTTTTTCTACAGACAAAAGGCAGGTAGAGGACACGGGTGGGGGTCTATTCTGGGAAGACCTCATGGGGTCCTGCTCATTTACCGTACCCATGTTGGTGCAAAGAACAGGTGTTTATAATCTTTCCCCAGGTACTTATAAAGCAGGAAAACATATCTGGGCATTCTCCTGAGATTTTGCCTTTGGCTGTTACTTCTGTAATTTAACAATTATTTGAGGGTCACAAGCTGCCTTTGGTGAACGGGGATAAACAGCAACTTTAGCTCTCTCTCCCATGACTGTCTATATCAATACTGTTCATTCAAGATCACTGTTGTGGGAAGTTCCTATTGCCTGCTTGCCTATCACTGAACACTCACGTCAGTCTCCTATAGGCCATAAGGATCACATGATTCTTACAGAAAGCTGTTGGGCTGCATGGGGGTGGGGGGGGACATGGCCTCCATCTCTCTTCCACTTGTACATGAGCACTGAGACCCCTCAGGGTGCCTAACGCTTTCCTTGCAATGCCCTCCCATTTAGGAAATATGTTTTCTTTCATTTCACCTTTTGGAGTCCCATGAGAAAGGTTGAGGGTCTGAACTTCTAAATCAGAATGGTCTTTTCAATAAAGGGGAGAAGAGGGGGGTGGCAAGAAGCATTTCAGATGGTGCCTCCTATTGTTGCCAGTCTTGAAGACGCACGTGGGAAAAGCAGAGGGTTTGTGGGAGGGTGGCCGCTCTCCCAGACACAGAGGCCATGCAGAATCAGTTGGTAATGAGATTCCCCACAGCGGCAAACTGCACTGTCCATTCATGTGCCTTTTCCACCTGTCCCCACAATGGTGTCTGTTTGCTCAGCCCACATCCAACAAGGCTGTGTTTGTAAGTAAGGGCCCATTCATGGGCTGTCTATTTAGAAGTCTTGACAGAAAACCCGTGAAAAGCTCCTCAATTCAAATTCCTCTTTAATGACTTGCTTCATTCACCAGGGATGGCTGGGGGAGGGTGCTGGGGCTTGACTTCTCCCACTATGGGCAACAAGAAAGAATTTTTTATAAAGCTCCTGACGTGCCTTGATTCTTAAACCACAATCAGTCATGCTAAGTGATTGAATCTGAGGGATACATCTCCTTTTTAAAATAAAATTTTTATCTAGTCCACAAAATATATATTCTCCAATGACCAGTGGCATTCCCAACGTGAAAAGTTTAGTTGCCCTCTGTGCCTTCCTTTTGACCTTGCCATCCCCCATCCAGAGAACTGGTCAGTTGATTGGCTTTCTGTGGATAGGTTTAAATATTATATTGGGAAAGAATGACATTTGCAATAACTGTCGTCAACAAAACCAAAGAACAATTATGATTATCCATATTCTATGGCTTGCGTTGTGGTTTTGTTAGTTGGTTTTTTAGTTCCCATGGAACGGGGAAAATAATCCCCTTGTGTATTTGGTTCTTCTTCTTTGTAGAAGAAATATATTCATTACTGTTGGGGAAGATGAAATTTCTCTCTGCTCTTCTAGGCTCTTCTGGCTGGTCTAAGAAATTAACAAGAGACATATTAAGAGAAAATCAAACAAATTTAAATAATACGTATACAAGGGAGAGACCCAGGAAAACTGATTAACTCACCCAAATGGCCCAAACCCTTACCTTGAATACCATTTCAGCTAAAGACAAAAGCAGATGTTAGAGGCAGTGGTTTGGGACTTCAAAAAGGAGGAAGGCCATTCACACAGAGGTAGAAGACAAATGTTTGGTAGATAAATATTGGTAAATAAATGCAGATATCTCTAGTGGAACTCAATTATAGGAACAGATCCTCTAAATACTTTTAGGTAGATAGGAAAGAAGGTCAAAGTTTCTTCTTGAGGTTTTTGGGCTTCCCTGGTGGCTCAGCTGATAAAGAATCCACTTGCAATGTGGGAGACCTGGGTTTGATCCCTGGGTTGGGAAGATCCCCTGGAGGAGGGAACTGCTACCCACTCCAGTATTCTGGCCTGGAGAATTCCACGGACTGTATAGTCCAGGGGTCACAAAGAGTCGGACATGACTGAGAGACTTTCACTCACTCACTTTTGGGCCTTGGTTTTTTTCAGCTTGACACAGTCTGCCAAAGAGCTTTTTTTTTTTTTTTTTTTGCCTTTTTGGCTCTTCATTGCACTGTACAGACCTTCTCTAGTTGTGGCATCTGGCTTAGTTGCCCTGCAACACGTGGCATCTTATTTCCCTGACCAAGGATCTAACCTGTGTCCCCTGCATTGATGGATTCTTAACCGCTGAACTACCAGGGAAGTCCCAAAGAGACATTTTGGTGTGGTGGTTTCTGCTCCCCTGCAGTCCTAGGTAATCAGCTACCCAGACATTCCCTAGTAAGTGCATGATATGTGAGGCTGTCAGAGTAGACACAGCAAAACATGAGGTTTTCTAGCCTGGTTCCTGGTAATACCTTTCTCCAGTTACTTTGCTCAGACTCACCCACTCAGAGGTTAAAGAATTTTTCTGTAGACCTCCCTCCTTGACATCTGGTTCATCCTCTTTCATGGTGCTCATCACCGTCAGGGACAACACTTCACTCTTGAATTTTTCCCTGTTGAAACGCTTCATCTGTGAATTCAGGGATCGTGTCTTACACATTCTCTGCTGGATTCTCTCTACCCCAAGAGCACATGGCATGTAATCCAAGCCCAGTGAGTATTTATCCGGTGAATGAATGACTCAGAGTCTGCCACTCTTTATATTTTTAAAGAGTCCCTTCTAAAGATTTCCCTAAGAGAAGGAGAGAACAAAGAACTACAGAGAATTCTCATTTTGCCAGTAAAATGGTTTGCTTCTCAGTTTTCCAACATTAAATCTGCATGCTAAGTCTCTTCTGTCGTGTCCGACTCTGTGTGACCCCATAGACGGCAGCCCACTGGGGTTACCCCCGTCCCTGGGATTCTCCAGGCAAGAACACTGGAGTGGGTTGCCATTTCCTTCTCCAAAATCCACATGAGAGAAATGCAAAATGATGAGGATGAAACCAAGATACCACCAGCTTTCTGCCCTCAGTGACCTTAGAAACTAATAGTGGTGATAGAAGAAGTAGAAATGTTGAGGGATATTAAGGACAGAGAAACAAAGTGCTCTGGAATTTTGGACCAAAGAAAGTGTATGTTTAGCTCTGGGAATGAGAAAGTCTTTATGAAGAAGCTTCTAGGATGAAGTAAGTGAGTTTAGTGCCTCAAGCACAAAATTTAAGAGGATGCCAAAAATCTCAGCAATCAAGATAAATAATATTTCAATGCAATATTTTAAAAAATTAATATTAATACTTAGTACCAAAAATGCCATGAGGAAAAAATATTAAAATTTAAATAAATATTATTGCTTTTTTATTTTGCCTCAGTCTCCATTATGACTTGAGGTGACCTTGGTGCTAATATTGACAAGATGAACATTTTGCAAACAGATTCTTAAGAGGAGTGACCACCAGCATGGAAGAGGGAAAGAGAAGATGTTTTGGGAACATCAGAAGTGGCCTGATTTGACCAAACAAAGAAATGTGTAGTGGGTAATACTGATATTCTAGGTTACAAATTGAAGATTTAGATCTCAAAAGTAGGATAAGACTAAATTATGAACAGTCTAGTATATCTGGCTCAAAATTTGGCATTTTCATTTAAACAGTGGGAAGCTGTTAAAGATTTTTGAGTAGAGAAAGTGATATCATATTTTGAAATACTAGTAAATACAGTCTCAGAATTCATTGTTATTGTTGTTTAGCCACTAAGTCATGTCTGACTCTTTTGCGCCGCAACGACTATAGCCCACCAGGCTCCTCTGTCCATGGGATTCTCCAGACAAGAATACTAGAGTGCTGCTGCTGCTAAGTCACTTCAGTCATGTCTGACTCTGTGTGACCCCATAGACGGCAGCCCACCAGGCTCCCCCGTCCCTGGGATTCTCCAGGCAAGAACACTGGAGTGGGTTGCCATTTCCTTCTCCAATGCATGAAAGTGAAAAGTGAAAGGGAAGTTGCTCAGTCGTGTCCGACTCTTCGCAACCCCGTGGACTGCAGCCCACCAGGCTCCTCTGTCCATGGGATTTTCCAGGCAAGAGTACTGGAGTGGGGTGCCATCGCCTTCTCTGAATATTAGAGTAAAGGTTGCCATTTCCTTCTCAAGGGGATCTTCCCAATCCAGGGATCGAACCTGTGTCTCCTGCATTAGCAGGCAGATTCTTTACTACCAAGCCACCAGGGAAGGCCATCAAAAGCCCTATAAGGAGGTTTAGTCTGACAACAGGATGGAGATCTCTTCCATTGTTTTTGTCCCTCTGTTTAACAGAAGCTTGCACCAGTCTGTGCCCTTGGATGAGCTCCATATTCAAAGCCAGAATTTGTCATTTGATCTGAATATTCACTGACTTAGTTTAATTTGTCCTACTGTATAATAAGAATGAAAATGCCAGGGAATCCATATCTTCATCACGATAGCACTAATTAGACCTAATTAGACCAGGCTTAAACAGCACTGCTGGAAGGTTCTTACGTCTCTCTGACTTTTGCTCTTGTATGAGTGAGTAGCTTTTCCTCCCTCATTTCTGAGTGATACATTTATTGTCCAGGACATATCAATGTTTTCAATAAAACTGCAGTCCACTTTTTCTTTCTTCTTAAACATTTGTTGCTGTAGATGCTGTAATATTTCTGTTATAATCTATTATATGTTTATTTCAAAGTTTATCTCTGAGAAAGCTGAGTTTTTTCCTTCATGTCCAAGATTTGAGTCACTCCACTGTCAAACCCTTTTAAAATAGATTTTGGTTGAATTTAACAGTGTTTTCCTAAGTGTGGTTTTAAAGTGGAAAGTACATTCTAGCATGGGATCCTGGCTGAATTTTGTGAATTGGGGAAGAGTGAAAAGGCATGATGCCTGCTGCTTAGTCTCAGATTTTGTTGTTGTTGTTCAGGCACTTAGTCATGCCTTACTCTTTGCGACCCCATGAACTGCAGCTCTCCAGAATCCCCTGTCCTCCACTGTTTCCTGGAGTTGACTCAGATTCTTGTCTGTTGAGTCAGTGATGCTATCCAACCATCTCATTCTCTGCCATCACTTTTTCCTTTTGCCTTAAATCTTTCCCTGCATCAAGGTCTTTTCCAATGAATCAGCTGGTTGCATCAGGTGACCTAAATATTGGAGCTTCAGCTTCAGCATCAGTCCTTCCAATGAATATTGAGAGTCAGTATCATTTAGGATTGACTGCTTTGATCTCCTTGCTTTCCAAGGGACTCTCAAGAGTCTTCTCTAGCACTACATTTGGAAAATATCAGCTCTTCAGCACTCAGCCATCTTTATGGTCCAACTCTTACATTCGTACATGACTACTGGAAGAGCCATAGCTTTGGCTGTGCAGACCTTTATCAGCAAAGTGATAATTCTGCTTTTAAATATGCTGTCTAGGTTTGTCATAGCTTTTGTCATAGCTTCCAAGGAGCAAGCGTCTTTTAATTTCTTGGCTGAGCCACTGTCCGAAATGATTTTGGAGCCCAAGAAGATAAAGTCTGTCACTGCTTCCACTTTTCCCCCTTCTATTTGCCATGAAGTGATGGGACCAGATGCCATGGTCTTAGGGTTTTGAATGTTGAATTTCAAGCCAGCCTTTTCACTCTCCTCCCTTATATTCATTAAGAGATTCTTTTGTTCCTATTCACTTTCTGCCATTAGAGTCTCAGAGGGTGTATCACCCCAAAATAAACATAAATAAATAAAAATAATGGTATAGACTAAAAGTAGTAGGAGTGAACAGTGGAGAGTTAAAAATTGGGAAAGCCCAACTGGCAATTGCCAACAATTGGTGAAATCTAGATGAAAAGTGTAGAGAAGCTTATGGTTCTTATCTTCCAAGCTTTTCATAGAGGAGAAATAGGCTGTCCAAAGAGATCTGTGGTTTAATTAGAAACTCTCTTATCCAATAATAGTGGGAGTATTTTTTGGCTAGTTAAAGAAATGGAAAGATGAGGAAATTATTTTAAATAATTGTTTAGCATGTGGCGTAAAAGGCATCTCTTCGCTAATCTCTTACTAGGGGCCATGACGTTTCTGGAGGTTCTTTATAACACTTAGAGTTCTGAGTCATTGTGCTTGCAAGCATTACTTGCATTCATGCTTAGCTGTGCCCGACTCTGTGACCCCATGGACTGTAGACCACCAGACTCTTCTGTTCATGGAATTTTCCTGACAAGTACTGGGATGGGTCACCATTTTGTCCTCCAGGGGATCTTCTCGACCCAGGGATCAAATCCTCAACTCTTGTGCCTTCTGCATCGGCAGGTGGCTTCTTTGCCACTGTGCCACCTGAGAAGTGCTTGCATAAACCAGTCCTAAAAGATAATATTTTATCCTCTTTTCAGTTTCTCTAAACTAGAGGTAGCATTTTTTAAATGAAAAATTTTCAAAGCACTTTGAATTAAAATCTCACTTCCTTAATTATTCTTCACTTTTTGAAATTTTCCCACTCAGGTCAATTTGACAACATTTTTAGAGACTTGGCAAGACCAAATCTCAACAACACACTTGATTTGGTTTTCATAGGAATGAGAGTTCTTTTTTTTTTTTTTCACACACATATTTCAGCAGTTTATATTTAATATATATATATTCTTCAATTTATATTTAAATATAATATTTTAAACATTATCATTCATTTTTAATGGTAATTAAATCCCATAATAACAACAACAAGTCCATAAGTTTAGAAAACCACACACCTGCCAAGTGTTCATCCCAGTTCATGGAGCAGAAGTCACAACAGCAAATGTATGATGTGTAGGAATGGGCAATATGTCGTAGAAATGAGACCACCAACTAACCCAGAAGTTCCATGAGGGCACTTACTACAAAGCTACACTCATCAAAACAGTCTGATACTGCTATACTCATCAAAACAGTCTGATCCTGCTATACGTAGAAATGAGACCACCAACTAACCCAGAAGTTCCATGAGGGCACTTACTACAAAGCTACACTCATCAAAACAGTCTGATACTGGCCCAGAAACAGAAATACAGATCAACGGAACAGGATAGAAAGCCTAGAAATAAACCCACACACTTATGGTCAATTAAGCTACAGCAAAGTAGCCAAGACGGTACAATGGAAGAAAGACAGTCTTTTCAATAAATGATACTGAGAAAACTGTATGTATTAATGAAAATATGAAATTAGAACACTCCTTAGCACTGTACATAAAAATAAATTCAAATGGGCTAAAGATCTAAATGTAAGACCAGACACTATAAAGCTTTTAGAGGAAAACATAGGCAAAACACTTTCTGATATAAATTGCAGCAGTATTTTTTTTTCAATTCATCTTCCAGAGTAATGGAAATAAAAAATAAAAGGGACCTAATTAAACTCAAAATCTTTTGTACAGCAAAGGAAACAATAGACAAAATGAAGATACAACCCACAGAATGGGAGAAAATATTTGCAAATAAGGCAACCAAGAGGATTAATCTTCAAAATTTACAAACAGCTCATGCAGCTTAATATCATAAAAACAAACAACCCAATCAAAAATTGGGCAGAAGACCTAAACAGACATTTCTCAGAAGATGACATGCAGATGGCCAAAAGGCACATGAACAGATGTTCAACATAGCTAATTATTAGAGAAACAAGAATCAAAACTACAATGAAATATCACCTCACACCAGCCAGAATGGCTATCATCAAAAAATCCACAAGCAATAAATTCTGGAGAGGATATGGAGAGAAGGGAATCCTCCTATTCAGTTGGTGGGAATGTAAATTGGTATAGCCACTGTGAAGAACAGTATGGAGATCCCTTAAAAAACAAAAAATAGCTACCAGATGATCCAGCAGCCCAACTCCTGGGCATATGTCTGGAGAAAACCATGCTCCAGGAAGAAAAATGCACCCTGGTGTTCATTGCAGTACAGTTTACATAGGCAGGAAATGGAAGCAAGTTAAATGTCCATTGGCAGATGTATGGATAAAGATGTGGTATGTATATACAATGGAATATTACTCGGGCATTAAAAAGAATGGATTAATGCCATTTGTAGCGTGGATGGACCTAGAGATATTCATTCTGAGTGAAGTGAGAGAAATACAAATATCATATGATATCACTTATATGCAGAATCTAAAAAAAAAAAAGTGAAACGAACTTACTTACAAAATAGAAAAAGACTCATATAGTTAGACAATGAGCTTATGATTATCAAAGGGGTAGCGTAGGAGGAAGAACTAGTTAGGAAGTTGAGGGTCAACATGTATGCTCTGCTATAATCTGTTGTGGGGACTTCTGCTCAATGTTATGTAACAACCAAAATTGAAAATGGAATTTTAAAAAGAATAGATACTTTGTAACTGAATCACTTTGCTGTGTACCTAAAGCTAACAGGACATTGTTAGTCGACTGTACTCCAATATGAAATAAAGTTAAAAAAAGAAGAGGGTTTCTACTACCTTCTAATTTTATCCAAAAATTTTAAATCAATTTTATATCCAAAATCTTTTAAATCAATATTTAACTTAAATTGTGGCCCTTTAATTATGATATATACCAAAATTTACTAATTAGGTCTATACTAATTGAACCTTTTGTATCAGTTGAGACAGCTGAGAAATCCTAGTCAGCTTTGGGTGACCGGTGATGCTGAGTGTAGTTTTGGGACAAGTGATAGAGGAATTCATAAAGAAAGAGCAATTCCTAAGCCCCCAAGTTACTCTCTGCCTTGGAGATCTGTGGACTCAGAAAAGGAAAGGCAAGAGAAGTGGAGAGAACCCAAGTACTGATCATCAGATTTGATGCTGCACTGCAGTCACTGGACAGAGAACATCATTGCTATATTTCAGTGAACAGTGATAAAATCTGTGATTCAGGGATTGTAAGAAAAAGTTTGATTTCTCACTTTTGAGAAAGGCCTGGGATTCATAGAGGATAAAAAAAAGTGACATCTGTTCTCCAAGGAAAAAAAAGAAAAAGAACTGAGCTCATGGGAAGAAGTCAAATAAGTTAATACAAACATCAAGTGAAATAAGCAAACATTTTGGAAAAGGTTCCAGGGTGTTAAGATGTAATGTGATCCATTAAGTTTCATACTGGGTGTTTTTAATAAAGTTCTCCACTGAGTAAAAGTACCTGCACAAATTTTAACCTTGAGTTAAGACTGAGAGGAAACTGTTAGAAATGGTTTCTCTGTGACTTTAAATCTGTAACATTGAATTCCAGTTCATCATGTACTCTCTGCTCCCACAGCTCCATGTATCTGTGTTACTCAGTTTTGTCCTTGGTCCCACCATTTTAGGCAAAATTATTAATTTTTATCCCACCTAATATAAACAGGGTTCTTATGACTGTAACTGTGTCCTTAGGAAACTTGTTCCATCTTCAACTAAATTTAATGAAAACACTATTCTTGCCTGAGTGAACCAGAAGCGGCTTTTCTATATTTATTACCCTTCAGTCCTGCTGCTCTTGGTGCAAGAAAAGTTAGTCTATCTTGCTTTTATGTCATAATTTCTCAAACATATGGATAGTTACCAAGTTCCCATAAATAAATGGTTGTCTTCAAAAGAAAAAGTTTATTTTTTTCTGGAAAATTCAAGTCTTTTAACAAATATTTATTATTTAAAATAAAGATATATTTTCTATTCTACCTGTCTGCATTTTTGAAAATTTGCAAAGACATTTGTATTTAAAAGCATTTTTAAATGCCTTTATGTTTATAAATTTATTATGGATCAATAATTGATATTATTTTTTCATAGTACTTTCTCTCCTTATTTGGTGGTTCAGTTTCTCCTTTTACTTGTAGGTAACAAAGAACTGGTGATTTTTTTCATGGTGGGCTATGAAATATTTGCATACAGCAGCTACTAGAAAGTCCCTAAGATGCTATGACATTTTGAAGCAGTTCAGCTGGGTAAGGAAATTAAGAATAATGAGGTGGATTTCAAGGGCAGTTGTTTTGAAATGGGTGAAGCAACGCTATGCAAGTTTTGTTGCAGTGTAATCTTAGTGGGAATAACTGCACTTACACAGCATTATAAGAAAGTTTGATGTTCTTGTTTTTAACTTATTCTTATTGCCTGTTCTCAACTTATTTCACTGCTTTTGTTTCTACAAAGAATTTTAAAACATCAATTGAGAAAAAGTATTATATGTGTTTCATTTTGGTTTTGTTATTAGAATCCTCTGTATTAGAAAAGAGAATCATTTGGATTGATGGAAAGTGGGACAGATACTTTCTGTGTATTCCAGTATTGTCTACAAATTTCTATTCCTGCTTCTTCATCAACAATGAAATAACAATTTTGTTTACATCACAGGTGGTGATGGTCTAGCTTAAAAAAAAAAACCTCATTTCCTAGTCTTTCATGCATTGAAGTATGATCATGGGACACACTGGCCAATGCAATAGAGAAACAAATCCTTGGACAGCATGCCTTTTGGAATTAAAAGAAAAAGGAGAAAAAAAAGTGTTGCTAGTTAAAGACTTTTGCCTTCCTTTATCTCTTCCTCCTGTCTATAATTAGTAGCCTCAGAGATCATCTTGATGACAAGGTAAAGAGGTGACAAGAATAAAGACAAAGAATTGCGTACTAAAATTGATGCGTAGAAAGATGGGAAGTCCCTGGGGTCCTGATGACATTGCTGAATATGGAATATCTATTATCAGACTCTTTGCTACAAAAGACAAATGCATTTCTTACTTGTTAGTATACCACTTAGCTGGATTTTTTCTTAATTGTGGTGAAATGTGTTCCTCATACAAAGGTATGGCTTTCTAATTGAAAAAATATATCTGGGTCACTGTAGACATAGATAATTAAATGTAATGTTAAAAGATAAGGCTGGAATAAAAAGGCTTTAGGATCTGTTATCTTTGAACACTAAAGTCTAAGGAGAAATGTGTTTATTGGTCTATATAGCTACAATTCTGTCATTATAAAAATGTTATGTAATTTAAATAATTTCCTATTTGTAAAATTTTATCACTTTTTAAATATAAAAATAGCAACTTTTATTTTTATTAATGTTGTGAAATAGACAGTAAACATGCAGAGAATATTTTTCACTTATTTCTGAATTTGGGGAATTATCAGTCAGTATAAATTTAAGTCATACACTTAAGCAAATATAAGGACATAATTTCATACTTTTTCATAAGTGTTTTTATTTGCTATTTTAAAAATCTAAAACTCTAAATTTTTATTCAGTAGTAAACTGAATCCCTTTTGTTTCAAACTCCTTCTCCAGAAATTTCCTTTTTTTATTCTTGGCAGTTCTTATCCATAAATATGTGTGTGTGTGTGTTCAGTAGTGTTCAGCTCTTTGCAGCTTCATGTACAGTAGCCCTCCAGGCTCGTCCATGGCATGTTGCAGGCAAGAATGCTGGAGTGAGTTGCCATTTCCTTCTCCAGGGAATCTTCACGATCCAGGGACTGAACCTGTGTCTTTTGTGTATCCTGCATTGGCAGGCAGATTCTTCCCCCTGCACCATCCATGGGCCTCAAGAAAAGCACAGCACAATCTGTCACCAGGCTCAACTCATGTGTGAGAAATGGGGACACAGAACACCAACCAGGACATCTTTCAGAAGCAGAGATGATCTCAGCCAAGGCACAGCTGCTTCTGTACCGCAGCCTTTGCCCCTTCAAACCTGAGCACTAGTTTTTGTCCCTTTAAAACTTTAAAAAATATTTGCCTGTTTATAGGAGTATGTAGGGAACATTAATGATCACTTAGTTTTCACAGTTTCTTAGCTTCTGTGCCATGCTAGGCTCGAAACAGAGTGGTGCTCAATCTTCTGGGAATGCGGAATTCTGAATTGTTTATCGATTGTGCTTAGGCAGGTATCTATCAAACGCTTAGGATAAGGGCTGAGAGTACAGCTAAACCTGGCTTAGGTGCCTCTTGTCGTGTGTCACCTCTCTAGCAGCTCACTTGAAGCGAGTTTAGAGAAAATAGAATTCTAGCTTGACATTAGATATCTTGTTGAAATCACTCAACCCAGTCAATTGCGAACTCTTCGCTCTTGGAATCTCTTGACTTCGGTAGTTAAATTGGCTAAATGCTAGGTAAATGTATACAATTTTTAAAAAGTGGATTAAAACTGGTAACTGTTGAAGTAATGTGATCTGTGATATAATGTCATATCCTACAGAAAGTACTGGCTTGAATGTCATGAAGAATAAAGTGCAGGGGAAAGGCTGTGGACTACATCCTCAGAATCGTTTAGCCTCTTGGTTTTCATATGTCTCTTGTCCTGAACACATAAACTGGAAAATAGTTCTATGTTTTTGCTTTCTGTCCAGCCTTTTATAATTATAAAATTATAAATAAAATACGAAGCAGTTTTCTGGATGGAAACTAAAGCATGTACAACACCACCAACTAGCACAACCGTGTTTCGGGTTAAGCCCGTTACATTTCTCATCTTTGCACGTGTATAGATAGGTGTTCTACATCACTGAATCACAACAAGTCATTTTATTTTATGCTCCATCTTGTCTCATCTCACATTGTTTGACCTATTGGGTCACTTGGAAAACTGTGTTGGACTTTCAAATATAGGGATAGATCATATATGTTAATGTCATTAATATTTATAATTATTTTGAATGGTCACAAAATATGCAGAGTGTGATAGTTGCAACATCTTTTTTAACAGTCCCTTATTTTGGGGATATTTATCTTGACTGTAATTGTTCCTTTTCTTAGATTATACTGTAGTGTTTTTTCTCCTCGTTGAATGAGTTCTTCATGATAAATTGTTGGGTCAGAGAGTATAGACTTTTCATGGCATTGAATATTGATTCATGCCAATTTATAATGTTGACATCCATGTGTATGTATATTATCAGAAACAACATGCTGTATTGTTAATGCGCTTGTTTTTATAATCACTGATATTATGGGGAAAATTCAGTGTCTTAAGAGGGATTGTTATACTCAAACCTTAGCCTACACAGAACCTCTAGAATTATATTCCTTTAAGTCATTGCTATATTAATGATTAAAAATATTTTTCACTTCATAGACTGTACGTTATGACTCAATTACTCTTATCCTTGTTAATTCTCTTTCCTGCTATAATAGTTTTATTGGGATACATTATGAAACTTGTAGAGCCATAAATAACCATGGGTCACATTGGCTTCTGAAAAGCATGTGAGTTCCACTGGCATAGAAATCCAAATGAAAAAAGAAACATCGTGAATATTTTAACATTAAGGAAAGGGAACAATTCTATATAAATTTTTTCCTTCTGAAATTTTTCCATTATACATTCATACAAATATATTTTGCTATAATAGTCAAATGGAAATACGTCTTTGTTTAGATGTATCATTTGGTCAGTTCCTCATATGCCTAACATAATCTTTGATCTCCTAAGGATGAAGAGGGAATGTTTACCTGGTATAGAGATGAATGAAACTGAGGGTCAAAATTGATCAGTCCCAAAGCATGGGCGGAATGTGCAAGGAAGAATCCAAGTCTCACCTGATTCTTGCGTGAAGTTGTTTTCTGTCATAGTCCGTGACTCTGAGACGTGTTCTTGAGACAGAGTTCTTTCTTGTGTATGTGTGATTGTTGTTGTTGTTGAGGCTTAAACTTTGGAGTGGAGCCTGGGAAACGTGGGTGTAAGTAGCACATTTTGATTTTGGAAATAAATGGGTAGATACATGAAAATAATTCCAGAACCCAGAATAACTTCAAACTGCTGATAGCAGTTGGAGTAACTATTCCTTCTATTCAGTGAGGGCATCAGGATATAACCGTGGGAATCAATTCATTTTACGAGGCTCAGAATGAGGTGTGTGTGTTTTCCTGTGTTGATGACATTTTTAAAATTAAAAATGAATATATGGGCATTATAAAAAATAGTATTAAATTGTACAGGGCATAAAATAAAGGTTGTCTTCTCATTTACTTCATGCCAACATTTAAAAAGTTAACTATCAATGTTAATAGTTATGAATATCTTGCTAAGTATGTATGCATATAAATATAATTTTATGATTTTACAGCACTCATGCTTTTTTAATTCTATAATATGCAAAGAACAATTAATGTTACCTCATGGTAAAAATACAAAGTCATAACAGATGACATTGAAAACATAGATAAATATAAAGAATGGAGAAAAAGTGCCTATATTTACAATACTAGGCTTTTATTCATTTATCCCATAGTCTTAAATGCTTCTCTATCATATGACATATTCTGGCTACTCATTTTTAAAATATACCAGGATTTATTTATCTCATCTTCGACTGTTGGATAGTCAGGTTGCTTTTCACTATTTTTCAATATTATAAGTAATGCTTGTCTATAAAGCTTTATGTGTGTTTTTACTGACTCTACTGTTTCTTAAAACTGAAATTGCTGATTCAAAGTATTTGAAATTTGTTGAAATATTACTAAATTCCGCTCAGAAAAAGAAGAAATTTATTCCCACAACAAAAAGTTCATGAGAGCATCTGTTTGTGAAAAAGTTATATTTGGATTCTGTTACCATCCAAAGGATCAGTGAAGATGGCACACAAACCATGGAATGAAGTGTAGTGTTACTGAATTACTAATTTAAGATTAAATAGTTACAAAAAATCGACCAGCATAATTCTAGTTAACTACCAATTACATGTCAAAATGATTTGGTAAGAATCTAATCTAAGAATATTTAGTATCTTTAAACATGATATTGAATATAAAATAACATTTTTATATGTTTCTACTAACTTCCCTGTCATCTTATGTATCATCAGGAGAGACCAGTGTATGTTATAATAACAAACTACCTGCAGATCTCAATGGTTTAAAAAAGCAGAATATTATTTTTTTTGTTGTTCACGATATGGTTTGCTGTGCTTGTCTAGGACTCTGCTATGCAATCTGGCACCCAGGCTACAGAAACAGTTCATACCTAGCAGCTAACTGGTCTTGTGGAAGAGAAGGTAGAGGTGTGGTGGAACCATACAGAGACTTCAACTTGTGCTCAGGAGGGACACACATGGTTTCTTCCCAGTTCATTAGCCAAAGTGGCCATTGCTGGCCATTGCTCGCTCAGTGGTACGGAGAGATGCAGTTTCCCTACCTTGAAAGACAATGTAAGCTGCATGGTCAACTCAGCTACCAACATGGCAGGAAAATTCAGTTGTCTTCCATGGTACAGCAGCAAATATTTTAGATCAGAATAGAATTTATTACATGCTGGCTTTATAAGGGGTTTAAAATTTGGAAAAAGTCTTTGACACAATCCAACGCAATATTGCGGGGCTTCCCTCGTGGCACAGTGGTTAAAGAATCCTCTTGCAATGCAGGAAACACGGGATTAATTCCTGGGTCAAGAAGATCCCTGGAGAATGAAAAAGCAACCCACTCCAGTGTTCTTGCCTCAGAAATCTCACGGACAGAGGAGACTGGTGTGCTGCAGTTCATGGGTTCACAAGCGTCACACATCATAAAACAGCCTCAGTTTGCTCTAAAACCTTCCAAGTCCTTGCTCTTGAGGTAATGTACAAATGAATGATTTCATATGAAGAAATATCTACAGTATTCAGAAATTAAGTATGTAAAATTTTGTCTTGCCTACACAGATTTTATAAATTATACCCCCCTTCTTTTTACTGAGTGCTATTATATGAATCTTTCATTGCAGAAGGGGTTTCAGGGTAACCTGCTCAAATATAAGGCCTGTACAAAGTCCCCTCTAGGTTGTGATTGTGTCTAGAAATATTCATGGTAGTTTGGGCAAGAGAAGGGGGGCATTTTTTATAAACCTCTGCAATTTTCTTTTGGTACTTGTCTGGATTACAAAATAATTTCTTTCTACAAAATTTATTTTCTCTGTAGATGTTTCTTCTTATCGGCCCCAAATAGAACTGTTCCTCCTGACAAGTATTACAATGTTAAATTTTGCAGTTCAAATGTCTCATATTATATAGAGATTCAATATAATCCAATGTTAAGTGGACAGAGCAAGCACAGAGATTCTTAGCATATTTTAGGAAGTAAAATGGCTTGGTGATATGAGGACAGAAGTGGAATATCTAAGGTCACATGTATATATGGTGTTACTTCTCATTTCAGTTTTTATTTATCACTCCTCTGTGTCTCAAATAAAACAGCAACCTATCCAATTCCAGTGTCTGAAGTCAGTTCTGCCTCATATTACAATTCTCTCTCCTTACTTGGTAGTGAATCTACTCTGTTGACATTTATTACAAAGCTTGACTACTAGAAAATCTAAAAGACTTTAAATCACGTTTTAATATGCTCCCAGCTTGCCACTGATATCCATAAAATTTGCCTTTTCTGTTGCATATGGATATGTTTTGGTAGAGATAAATTATTTTAATTTTAGCTTTGATTCACACTGAGTTAACGGAGGATAACTTTGGAACTTACTCTCTTTTTCTGATTGCTTGAATGTTTGTAATGTTATTCAAGTTTTCCATAGCCTGTGTCACTTAAGAGAGCAAAGATGCTTTGTTTCTTGGAAGTGCTAGTCCATATTCTTTCCAGGATCCAGGGAAAACTAAGTTCAGAAACTTCAGGTGCAATGTCCTTCCATCATCTAGGTCTGAAGTTAATGATTGAATTATATTAAAGCCTTTGTACATTTTAAGGTCTCTCCAGAAACCTGGGTCTATATTCATAGACTATATGAATAGAAGGTTGAATATTTCTACAGTAATATAGTTTCTTCCTTGGAAAGAACCTAATTGGGTAGAATGAAGGGGAAAAATGAAAAAAAAAAAAAAGTCTCATTAAGCTTTTACTCCTGCAGGCTAATGTAGACAGTCATATCACACTTCATTTCTGGTGTTTGAATGTATCCCAGCAGTTTCCAAGTTCTCTGGCCTAGAAATATGAATGAACTTGGGACTTCTGCTTATGTGTTTATGTACATGTGAATAGTATACATTTAGGATCAAGCTCAGGGATTGTCATTATACCCATCGAGTATGGAAAATTCTGTATGTGCAGAATGGAAATCACCTACCCTATGTGTAGCCTATTCACTGCTCAATCTCAGGAACTTGCTTAACCTATTGCTTATCCCTCTGGCTCCCCAAATTGCTCAATTTTGTACCTGACCAGTCCGCAGATATGTATGGCTAGGTGTGGTGATACTTTTCTCCATTTCTGTTTTGAACCATTTTTCTTCCATAGTTACATTAAAAATAAAACTCCTTTGAAGCACATGAAAGTGAAAGTGAGAGTTCTTCAATTGTGTCCACCTCTTTGCGACCCCATGGATTATGTAGTCCATGGGATTCTCCAGGCCAGAATACTGGAGTGGGTGACCTTTCCCTTCTCCAGGGGATCTTCCCAACCCAGGGACTGAACCCAGGTCTCCCATATTACATGCAGATTCTTTTTACCAGATGAGCCATACTACACTGTTAAATGAATCCCTTTCTCTTTGTTCACAGAATTTTATTTGCTTATTTACTGAAGTTTTAGCTATGGGGTCCATGGTTTCCCTTTCTAACCTAGAGTCTGCTCACATTTCTCTCTCTACCCCCACCACCCCTGCATTGTCTTCTGTTTTGTTTGACTTCAAGATTACATTCTTTCTAAAAATAAAAAAAAAAACTAAACTAAAATTGGATACACCAATTTTATTTTCTTTGTTGTCTATGTAGTAACCATTTCATCACTGATTTCTTTAATAAAAATTAACAAGATGCAATGACAAAGAATGCTCAAATTACCACACAATTGCACTCATCTCACATGCTAGTAAAGTAATGCTCAAAATTCTCCAAGCCAGGCTACACGAACTGTGAACTTCCAGATATTCAAGCTGGTTTTAGAAAAGGCAGAGGAACCAGAGATCAAATTGCCAACATCCACTGGATCATGGAAAAAGCAAGAGAGTTCCAGAAAAACATCTATTTCTGCTTTATTGACTATGCCAAAGCCTTTGTGTGGATCACAACAAAATGTGGAAAATTCTTAAAGAAATGGGAATATCAGACCACCTGACCTGCCTATTGAGAAATCTGTAGGCAGGTTAAGAAGCAACAGTTAGAACTAGACATGGAACAACAGACTGGTTCCAAATCAGGAAAGGAGTATGTCAAGGCTGTATATTGTCACCCTGCTTATTTAACTTCTATGCAGAGTACATCATGAGAAATTCTGGGCTGGATGAAGCACAAGCTGGAATCAAGATTGCCAGGAGAAATATCAATAACCTCAGATATGCAGATGACACCACCCTTATGGCAGAAAGTGAAGAACTAAAAAGCCTCTTGATGAAAGTGAAAGAGGAGAGTGAAAAAGTTGGCTTAAATCTCAACATTCAGAAAACAAAGATCATGGCATCTGGTCCCATCACTTCATGGCATATAGATGGAGAAACAGTGTAAACAGTGTCAGACTTTATTTTTGGGGGCTCCAAAATCACTGCAGATGGTGACTGCAGCCATGAAATTAAAAGATGCCTACTCCTTGGAAGGAAAGTTATGACCAATCTAGATAGCATATTAAAAAGCAGAGACCTTACTTTGCCAACAAAGGTCCATCTAGTCAAGGCTATGGTTTTCCAGTAGTCATGGGTGGATGTGAGAGTTGGACTATAAAGAAAGCTGAGCCCTGAAAAATTGATGCTTTTGAACGGCGGTGCTGGAAAAGACTCTTGAGAGTCTCTTGGACTGCAAGGAGATACAATCAGTTCATTCTAAAAGATATCAGTCCTGAATATTCATTGGAAGGACTGAAGTTGAAGCTGAAGCTCCAATAGAAGTATTGGGTGCAAAGGCCACCTGATGCAAAGAACTGACTCATCTGAAAAGACCTGATGCTGGGATTGATTGAAGGCAGGAGAAGGGGACAACAGAGGATGAGATAGTTGGATGGCATCACCAACTCAATGGACATGAGTTTGAGTAAACTCTGGGACTTGGTGATGGTCAGGGAAGCCTGGTGTGTTACAGTCCATGGGTTGGTAAAGAGTCGACCCAACTGAGCCCTGAACTGAACTGAACAAGATGCATGCTCTTTGATTATACTTATAAAACCAGTGCCAATGATGCCCTATATTAATGAAAATTGTTATTCCTTGTTGTTAATTCTCATTTTGTTGATGAAACAAAGGAAAATTCATCAAAATGTGAATTAGAAATATTTTCTGGTTCTACTAGTCATGTTCTCGGTATCTGGTGAATAAACTGCTTCAGTTTCACTTTACTTTGTGTTAATCCCTTTTACACTCGGAGCTTGGGTATGGAGTTCCTAACTGGTGTTCTAGTTCTACTGTTTCTTTCTTAAGAAACAGAATCCTTTGTAAACTTCTAGAGCCATAGTTTATTCCAGCTCTTTCTTAGGATGTACCATTAACTTGTTAATGTGGAGAAAAAATAAGTGACAGTTCCAAAAGCTAAGTAGTATTAATTCACAGTTTCAAGATGGTAGCCATCTTGTTTAAAATTATAATAACTACTTCTTGTTAGCATCAGTCCTATTAGAGCTTTCCTTTGAAGATGAAAAATACAACCTGAGGATTCCGAGAAGGCTCATTCTTGTAAGCCGTGTATTCCTTTTAGCTGGATCTCTGTACTGGGTCAGTGTCTAGTGTTTACTTGTCTCATCTTTAAATGTATTAAAAAATAAATATAGTTCTATATCCATTGAAAAGTAGTAGTGTTTGTTATCTCCTGGTGATTTCACTCAATTTCAATTATTTTAAAAATGTTTTCTTGGCCATACTGTGCAACATGTGGGATCTTAGTTCCCCAACCAGGAGTAAAACTTGCGCCCCTTACATTGGGCGCGTGCAGTTTTAACCTCTGGACCACGAAGAAATTCCCTCAATTTCAAATTTAGCATTTGAATCAAAAGTACATAATGCTAAGGAAAATTCTGAATTGTTTATCTGAAGAATAGACTTTCCTTAGAAGAAGTGCCTTAAATTAAGAAAAAGGGTGAGAGAGAAAGCTTTGGGTGGAAAAGAGTGACGCAAAGTATGAATTTAGTTACATTAGGAGAATCCGACTTCGTCTTACAGCTGTGCCTACCACTCTTCAAAAGAGATTGGTCATACGGTGACTTTGCTATTTATTGCACAATCAGTTGAATGATTTAATTCCTCTCTGACAACAAGTAAAGAGTAAATATACATGAAAATTTATCAGAAAAGCCAGGGGTTGATAACATGGCAAATTCTGCAGGAGACTCAGCATTTCCCACTTGGGCACTCTCCCTTTTATACTGGGCATCCCCCTCCGGCTACCTCTCCATAGAGTATATTACTTCATTCTCTGGATCTTAGGAGTGCTGTTATTTTTGCTCTTAACTCGTTATGTTCAATGTATGCGTCTCCCTGTCTGGGTTCCCCACCGGACTGTTAGCGTCTCCCTATCTGGGTTCCCCACCGGACTGTTAGCTCATTGAAGACTAGAATAGAGTCTTACTAACTTTTAGTATCTTGCTAAGAACCAGCGTCAACAGTACCGACAGCATCTTGCTAAGAAGCAGCCTCAACAGTAGATATTTAAAAGTAAGCTGAGCTTGCTGAAAGGCAACACTGATCTATTTCCTACAGGCTGTACATGTAAGCTTTTGTTTTGTTCTGTTTCTTACACGTAAGTATGCATGTGTGGATAGATGGATGGATGGTTGGATAAAAAGAGAAAGTGAATTGTTGGGTTCCTTGTGTGGTCTGTATATGCTACATACCGTGCAAAGTACTTGCGTTACACCAAATAACCCAATTGTTTTCCTGAGGCCTCTTGAATTTATTCAGTATAACCCCTGTAAATATAACCTGCCATTTGGAAAAGAATGCCTTCCCAATTAGGTGGAACTAAACATTTTATTAGAATCCACATCCCCTGCCTTGGCCATAAAATTACACTGTCATAATTTACTTGCTCAGACATTCATGACTTTGTATTTTAGGGCTATTTTCAGGTGTAATAGCAAATAAAGAATGAAATATGTGAGTTGCTATTTCAAATAACATAGTGTGTGGGGGTGGATATCAATGGTTTTAATAAATTGTGACTAAGGATAGGCTTACACACATCCAAATTTCTTTCCATAGGAATCCAGTCAAATTCCCTGAACTGACCTGAACACACTTTTTTCTTTTTTTTTTTTTTAAATTGATGGATAGATTTTTAAGAACGAGGAGACTGTAATACAGAATAAAAATGCAGCTGTCTATGGGGAGGGCTGCTGGAGACAAGTGCCTGGAGCAGAGAGGCTGGGGAATGCATTTTTCAATGTGGTTAATGAAGTGTGGTATCAGCGGAAATCAGGGGTAATTAGCAATGTGTATAAAGGGATGAGCTTGGGTAAACTTGTCATCTCATGCTACCAAGTGACCAGCAGCACGGGTGGAAGGTGAAGTGCGGAAGTGTCATTCTTGACCCTTTGGTGGGAAAAAAATAGAATTGTAAAAGATTTGATGAGAGTCTCTGAAGGAGCCGAAGGAACAGAATATTTGTAATGTACACTTGTGTACTTATTCCCTAAAATGCGCTTTCATAGAACTGTTTCCATAGTTATGGCATTCTCTATCCTTTTAATACTTTGATTGTTTTACCATTATAGTGGTAATTTGAGTACATATAGTAAACTTGGGAAGAGGAGAAAAAATAAAAATCCCTCTGCTTTAAAGGTAATCATTGTTAATAGTTTGGCATATTTTCTACCAGACAGTTTTTATGTGAAGGTTTTATTATTAACAGTTGTAATCATATGTACAATTTTACCTGATTTTCCTTCTAACATTTGAGCAACATTCATGTTAGTAGGCACGTAATTACTCAAGATGACCCTCACCATGCTTACTCTGCTCTAAGCATCGTTATGATGCTATTATTACAGCAGCCTTCAGGGGTGGGTATTGTTTTTATCTTCATTTTACAAGTGAAGAAATTAAGATACAAAGAAGGTTAAGTGTCTTTCCTAATGTCACATGGATAATAAATGCCAGAGTTGGCATTCAAAACCAAGCAGTCTAGTTCCAGAAGCTACTCTCTTATCTTGATATTAGACCAGGAGTTAGCAAACTTTTCCATAAATATTTGAGGCCTGTGGGTCTTCGAGTCTATTTTGCAACTCCTCTACTCTGTTATGGGAGCATAAGAAGTAAATGAATAAACAATAGGTATATGAGTGAGCATTCTGTGTTCTAATCAAACGTTATGGGCACTGACATTTGAATTTATTAAAATTTTCATGGGTCACAAAATAGTATTTTTTGAATTTTTTTTCTAACCATTAGAAATGTAACAGGCTGCTGGCAGTAGTTTGTGAATACTTTTAGTAGATTAACTGATACATTATTTAGTACCTGGTAGCATTCCTGATGCTTAGGTGTGTAAGTTGTTTTAAATATAAAATGTTGGTTTCAAGCAAAACCTGACCAAGGAAAAATGCTATTATGAATATCTTTGTTCATAAAACTGCTTTTTATAGTATTTTCTTAGAACATATTCGAGACTTGATCTGCTCAAAGTTATGAATAACTCTACTCCTCTTAAATTTTATTGCAAAATTAGTTATCAAGGATATAGCAAGATAGACTCCTACCACTGGTATAAAAGGATAGCATATATTTTCTTTTGCTGTCATTGGGTATGTATTGAACTAATGTATTTGAAATAATGTAAAATATAATGATATTTCAATATAAATTAAGCACATCTAAAGATAAATAAGGTAAACTAGTATTTTCCTGTATAATACTTAAATTCACTTGAGAAGCTTCCTAAAATTTCTGTGTTGTCTCCCATTGCCTATCAATATTGCATATGAGGATGATAAACACCTGGAGAGTAGGAGAACAACTTTTAAATACAGTAAATTTGATAGAGTGTTCTGTAATTTTATCCATGCCTAGCAATTTTTCTCCTGTTAATTTTGGCATCAGTTCAGTTCAATCACTCAGTCGTGTCCAAGTCTTTGCGACCCCATGAACTGCAGCACGTGAGGCTTCCCTGTCCATCACCAACTCCCTGGGCTTGCTCAGATTCACGTTCATCGAGTCAGTGATGCCCCCTAACCAATTTTGGGATAATATTTCTTAAAAATTGGTTTGATGGAAGAATAAAGGTTGTCTTGGGTACAGTGTTTTTAAAGCATTCAATCATGCTATTTTATTACTTTCATTATAATAATATAAGCTTGAATTCAGAGGACACCAAAGTTCTTTTTAGAGTCCTGAAAGCAGCATGTTTTCCATTGGCAATTGAGATATTTGATACTAGATGGTGATGTTGCTAGCAGTCACTTATTTCCTTTTTTTTTTTTTTCATTTTTGTTGGGATCTAATTGACATATCGTATTAGACAGTGTTGCTTTTCAAACCTGGTGAAAATAAAAGGACAGATATAGTGCAGCACAGTGTTTGTTAGCGTTTAAAAGGGCTGAGCAGTGTCTGTTGTTTGAATCCTACGAAGGCCTGAAATAAAGAAGCATAAGTCTGTAGCTTCCAACTTTATTTGAGTCCACGTGTACCTGATCGTAATCAGCTCCCTCGGGACCCAGGTGACCACTGGCCAGTGTATGGAGGGGTCAAGAGCCAAGTAGGGAAAGACCTAGGCAAATGGATCCACACCATTGGACAAACATTTTGATGCTTCCATAATCCTGTTGGGGGTGTTAGCGTCACATAAAGATTTCGAGTATTTAAAAATTGTATTTATTTATGGCTGCACTGGGTCCTCATTGTTATGTGGGTATGGCTACAGCGGGTCTTCATTGCTATGCGTGGGCAGTCTCTAGTGGCGGCGAGTAGGGGCTGTTCTCTAGTTGTGGAGGGGGGCGCTTCTCATTGCAGTGGCTTCTCTTGTTCTGCAGCGCAGGCTCTAGGCACACGGACTCAGGAGTTGTGGTGAACAGGCTTAATTGCTCTGTGGCATGAGGATTCTTTCCAGACTGGGGATCGGACGCCTGCCCCCTGCATTGGAAGGTGAATTCTCAACCTCTGGGCCACTGGGGAACGTTTTCGAAGTAGTCAGGCTATGTCAGTTGCTGGGGATTCAGAAGCTAGACCTCCCACCAGAATTGATGGGTGCAGGCACTGCGGTGAATTGACAGAGGTTTTAAAGCACAAGTGCAGTTCTCATATTTGAAGGGGGTATTTTAAGCTCAGCACGCACTTCCTTCTACCTCCTCCGATAACCCCGTGGTGAACTTAATGAATATTAATACATACCCCCTGAGCTGACTGCCTTCACTCTTTACAACCATATGATTACAGATGGAAAATTAATCTCCCATGTACCTCAGAATAGCTCTAATTTTCTACTTTTCATAGCACACTTAAAATCCTGGTCCAGTGGCTAGATAGCAACATTTTGCAAAATTGCCAAGAGAAGCAGAGGGGCAGTCCCCTGTGCTTCAGCCGTGGTGATCCGCTTCTGCTTCACAAATGCACAGCCTCTTCAGGTCCATGTGTCTTTTCAATATGATACACCCTTGGCTGGAAATTTCCTTTTGCATAAACATTCTATCTTTTCTCCATGTACTTGTTAAACAAGTATTCCTCAAGGCCTCTTAGAATTGTTCAGTTGCTCAGTTGTGTCTGACTCTTTGCAACCCCATGGACTGCAGCACACCAGGCTTCCCTGTCCATCACCATTTTCCTGAGTTTGTTCAAACACATGTCCATTGAGTCAGTGATGCCATCCAACCATCTCATCCTCTTTCATCCCTTTTTCCTTCCTCCTTCAATCTTTCCCAGCATCAGAGTCCTTCCCAAAGGTTGGCTCTTCTCATCAGGTGGCCAAAGTATTAGAGCTTCAGGTTCAGTATCAGTCCTTCCAATGAATATTCAGGACTGATTTACTTTAGGATTGATTGATTTGATCTCCAAGGAAGTCCCCAAAGTCTTTTCCAACACCACAGTTCATGGCGTCAATTCTTCCTTGCTCAGCCTTCTTTATGGTCCAACTCTCACATCCACACATGACTACTGGAAAACCAGAGCTTTGACTCAGCTTTGGAGAATTCTACCCCATAATTATGAAATAGATTGACCTGGTCACCCACTCCCATTTTTGTTCTCCACTATACCCTGGTAACATTTCTATGAAAACATAAATACTATATCAAAAGCACTTCCTTGGTGATGCAGTGTGCCAGTAGTTGAGAATCCACCTTGCAATGCAGAGGTCATGGGTTCTGTCCCTGGTTAGGGAACTGATATTCCACATGCCACAGGGAAACTAAGCCTGCCCTTGCATGCACTGAAGACCCAGCGCAACCAAGAAAAGAAAAAAGAAAAAAGGACATATATACTATATTGATTGTAGGGTTTTGTTGTTGTTGTTTGAAATTTCACCCTGAATGTGATATGCCCAGAGACTAAAGACTTAATCCTCCTTGCCTTTGACTGAACCAGTTCTTGATCCAGGTGAAATAGGACAACCTCTTAAAAACTGAAAAACAAAATCAATGCCCAGATTTGATCCAAGATGTACTAATTCAGAATCTTTGGGCTCAGGACTTAGGCATGAGTCATTTAAAATATCCCCAGGTGATCCAGATGTGGAGCAGATTTGAGAACTGCCATCCTAAGCCATAGTCAGGGGGCCTGCTCATAGATCCAGCTGTGAAATTTTCTCCAGCACAATCAAGCCACTCTTTTTTCCTCATCCAGTGACAAGCCAACTGTATCATTTTTGAGACATATCCCCAGCTCTCTTTGACGTTCTGCCCATTTCTAACGGAAGACTGAGCGCCGTGCGGTCTATTTCCAGAGCTGCCATGAATATTTATACATCGCCTGCCTCTTTACAAATTAGAGAGCATCAAGATGAATGAGAGTAGTGAATCAGAGAAGACACACAGTGTGATGCGGGCAGAAATTTACTATCTCATTTCTATTTAAAACCTGATGACTCAGAGGAGGCAGTTCGCATCCATTTCAGTAAATTCCTTAATGCTCTCCAGCATGGCACTTTGAATTTTAGCACTATTGGGGGTGACTTGATTTATTCCCAGGAAGAGTGTGCCTGTGTGGTATTATGTATATGTATGTAAGTATGTGTTTAAGTTAGACTATTTGAAAGTACAATAGAAAGAAAAAATAAATTACTACACTAATTGTTAATTACTTTTGTTAAGCTTTATTTTCTTATGTTTTCTTGGTGATAAGATGTACCTTCAGCCCCTAATGAATAATTCTTAAGTCTGACAAAATGCTATTTGTTTCTAAATTGATTTTTAATGTCTTTGGTTTGCATTTTCTTCACTTAGTTAGCTTTCTAAAATTATTCATTAGATTTCCTAGCTTTTCTATCTTTCTCATGCTCTAGTTCAAATCAGATTTTTACAGGAGACATGTGTCAAGATTTATTGTGGTAATGTTATGATTTGATACTTCTGTGCTAGAGAGGGCATGGAGAGAACTATAATATGCATCTTTTTATCATAGTCTTTGATTATCTGGCAAATGTGAAACCATTGTAAAAATGCACATGGTAGCATAAAGTAAGGAAAATTTGTCCCTAATGATATCCATCTGCCTGTGTAATAAACACAATGCTAAATGTATGATAATTTCATCAGGCACAAGTCAAAGTAGGTTGAGCATGGCCCATGGTATGAAGTCACAGTTTGATATTAATTTCAGGCTTTTACTTAGAAACCTAAATGTAAATTATGAACACAATGTGCCAAGTTAGTATTCTTAGAAGTAAATAAATACTTAATTCCAAAACTTCCTATTTCTCCTCTCATTTTAGACTCCTTGTTCAGTGAATAAAGTCTTCTTCTATGTAGTCTGAGGGTTGAGGGTTGTTGTTGTTCGCTCACTAAGTTGTATCCAACTGTTTGTGACCCCATGGACTGCAGCACACCAGGCTTCCCTGTCCTTCCCTGTCACTTCACTTTGCTCAAACTCATGCCCTTTGAGTCAGTGATGCCATCCAGCCATCTCATCCTCTGTCGTCCCCTTCTCCTCCCACCTTCAATCTTTCCCAGAATCAGGTCTTTTCCAATGTGTTGGCTCTTCACGTCACTTGGCCAAAGTATTGGAGCTTCAGTACCAGTCCTTCCAATGAATATTGAAGATTAATTTTCTTTTGGATTGACTGATTTGATCTCCTTGCTGTCCAAGGGATTCTCAAGAGTCTTCTCCAGCACCACAGTTTGAAAGCATAAATTCTTTGTCACTCAGCCTTCTTTATGGTCCAACTCTCATATCAGTACATGACTACTGGAAGAGGGTACACTTACCTTTTCCCGTGTTGTACATCTTTGCTACTCACTAGGTAATGATGTCTGACCTTCCTGGTGAGAACATGGAAATCTCCAACTCTTTCAAAACTATCCATTCCATTAGGCATTTATTCATTCAACAAATGAGTATGGTGTCCATACTATACTAGGCATTCCAGTTATTTCTCACTTTTCTGGAGCTCACAGTCTAACAGAGAGAAAGATATTGAATTAAAGCATAGTATCAACTATTCACTGAAAACCATGATGTGTGCTGTGCTGTTAATGTATCAGGAATTCTGACAACCTAAAATGGTGAAGTCAGCCTTAAAATGAGAGGTCAGAGAAAACTGAGTCTTCTAGAGGAAATAACATTTTGAGTTAGATCTGAAAGTCTAATAAATGTGTTTTGATTGGAGTAGATGAGGGGGTTGAAAAATTATGGGCAGTCACATTTTATGTATCAAGGGCTCCTGTGTGCTACAAGGGACATAACACTCATTTTATGTTAGTAATTAAAGATATTTATTCTAATTCTGGTGTCCAGGGAGCCAGCTGGTCATCAATGTATTCAGCTAGGCTGCCATATGACCAAAAGGGAAATGACATAGGTCTGGGTTTCTGGAAGCAGAGGCTGAAATGAGAATTCTTGTGCAAGTGACTTATTGAGGACATGCTCTCAGGGGCAGGAGAGTGAGAGAAGAAGAATGCGGAAAGGGAAAATGAGCTAAGCAGTGGAGTGAGCTCAACCAGAGTGTGGCTTTAGTCTGCCCTGTGTGCTTGAATTGTGGCACAAAGAATGCAACTGAAAGCAAAGGGGTTGGCCTTTTGTAGCCATATCAACCAGTCATTGCCATGGGGTGTGTGTGTGTGAGAGAGAGATGGGATGCAGTAAGACAGGTGATATGCCTGAAGCCCCCAGAAAAGTGATTTCCTTTGGTTGGGAAATCCTTTCAGATAACAAACAAACAAAAACAGAACAGAGAGCTGCTGATAATTGCTCTCAATCCCCACTCAGGACCCCTGGTAAAGGAGATCTGTGTGGGACAGCAGCAGCCTCCATTTCAGCAGTGATTTCCCTGGACCAGTCACAGCATCACTTGTGAGTCTTGAATTGCAAAGTCCCAGATCCTAGCAGAAACCTACTGAATTGGGAGCACGGGGGAGGGGCCTGGCAATTGGGAACATGAATCTTTTAGAGGATTCTAATCTATGCTCAAGTTGGAGACCCATTGCCACTGCCGATGGGGAGGGAGGTGGGAGGGGGGTTCATGTTTGGGAACGCATGTACACCCATGGTGGATTCAAGTCAATGTATGGCAAAACCAATACAGTATTGTAAAGTAAAATAAAGTAAAAAAAAAAAAATTAACAAAAAGCAAAATGCTTAAAAAAATAAAATGGGTGCTAGAAAGTTCAAACTCCTCATTAAATCTGGACAGAAGCAACAAAGGGTGATAGCAGTAGCCAAATCTCTGGGTCTCTGAGAAAATTTCATGTAATTGCAGGCCGCATCTTAAATGTCACAAATGAACTTGCAGGTGCTGGTTGTCACCTGTGTTCTTTGTTGATGTTCTATTTTCCCTGGAAGTCGAACTCAATCACCAGCTTCTGGGCTTGTCCCTGGACTTCATTACTGTGTTGTTGGTGAGCTGAGCTGGTAAGTAGGTCAAAGCAATAACAGTAACTGACAGAGGATGGCAATAGCAAAGTAAGGAGGTAATTAATCTCATCTCTTTACTTTTGACAGCTACTGTGGAAATATATTTTGCAATGTAACATTTTCCCTAAAGTTCTAGAAAATCTTATAAAACAAATAATCCACCCAGATACTTATTCTTAAAGTTGTGTGTGAATTTTGGAGTGTTCTTAATAATTGAGTGTAACTACCGGTGATATCAATTTATGTAAATTAGTGATGTATGAGAAGTTCACATAAGTGATAGGTCATGTTTTTTAAACTGTTTCATTGTTTGCCATTTTAACGTTTCTCTCTCATTTTAACTGGGAAAATTGGTTGGGTAATAAATGCTGCTTGATTTGCTCAACTATTTAGCATTCAACAGATATTTACAAATTACCTTCAGTGTGCAAAGCCCCCTGTTAAATGCTGTGGATCTAGTAGTAAACAACCATAGTGAACCAAACGGATAAGGTTCTTGCCCTCAGGATGCTTACTTACATCTGTGTTAGTTTTCCGTTGTTGCTCTAACAAATGGCCATAGACCAAGGATACAGATTTTTTTTTTTACATTATTTTTACTGTGGTAAAAGTCCCATAATATAAAACATACTGTTGTAACCATATTTAGCTATAGAGTTCAGTAGACTAAGAACAGTCATAGTGTTATGTAGCTTTCACCATCATCCATCTCCTGAAATGTTCTCCTTCCTAAACTGAAACTCTGTCCCCCTTAAACACTAACTCCCTGTTCCCTCTCCTCACCCCCGACTCCCCAGCCCCGGTATCTACCAATGTACTTTCTGACTCTATGATGTGACTATTCTAGGTACCTCATATAAGTGAAATCAAGCGGTATTTGTCTATAGTCCGTGGGGTCGCAAGAGTTGGACATGACTTAGTGACTAAACCACCACCGCCAAAGTGTACTGGAATGCATTTTTAAGGTTAACTTAATATATGTCCTACAAACAGATTGTACCTTCCTTTTCCAGCTGTGCCATACAGCAGGTTCTCATTAGTTATCTATTTTGTAGGTAATAGTGTATATATGTCAATCCCAATCTGCCAATCTGTCCCACCTCCCCTTTCCCCCTTGGTGTCTATACGTTTGTTCCCTATGTCTGTGTCTCTCTGCTTTGCGAATAGTTTCATCTGCAGTATTGAGCTTCCCTCTGGCTGTCCAGTGGTTAAGACTCTGAACTTCCTATGCAGGGGTCATGGGTTTGATCTAAGATCCCACATGCCTCGAGGTGTGGCCAAGATTAGAAAACAACAACAACAACAACACCTTAACACAGAATTTTATCTTACATTTCTGGAGGTTGGAAGTCTGACCTTGGCTGAAAGCAAGATGTCAGCAACATTGTGTTCTTTCTGGAGTATCTAAAGGAGAACAAACATCCTTGCTTTTTCCAGCTTTCCACCCACGTGCATTGTGTGTGGTCCCACAGCATTCCTGTATCTAATTCTGCTACCATCATCTCTTCTCTTTCCCTTTGCTTGCTTCCTCCCTCTTTTCTTCCTGAGGAATATTGTGACTACACTGTGTCCACTCAGATGATCCAGAATCATCTCTCAGCTCAAGATTCTTGATTGAATCACACATGCAAGATCCTTTTTGCCATCCAGTAGTGTGTTCACAGGTTCTAGGAATTAAGATGTTGAATTAAGATGTAGTTTGAGGGGAGGGGCATTATTTTTGTCTACTGTACCAGCTAATGGAGAAGAGAGTGATTTCATACATTTGTAATTACACATTTTGTGTATGTTAAGAATGAGTTATAAGTTAATTATTTATTATCGGGGAACCAAGTAATTCTTCAGTTAGAACTGATATGAGCAAAAGTAAGAATGGGTCAGTTGAATAGTATAAGGAAGGCTGTTGAGACAGGCATGTGTGCCAACCACCTGAGAGGGAAATGAGATTGATGTGTGCAAGGAACTCGCACAGCCAAGCTCTCCTGTGTGGTGGTAGCTGGGGAGAGACCCCTGAGAATCCCTAGAGCCAGGGGCCCACAGGTCACGCAGGGCCTGGATGTGTCCAGGCTCACACTTCTCACACTAATAACATTCATTTATATTTCTGGACATGGTGAATTTTGGAGCTACTAAGGTCTGTCTTGGGTGCTACCTTTTTTAGAGCTCAGTTTGAGTGCCACCTTCAGCAGGTGGGCAGACTTCTATATTAGTTCATATTCTCAGGCTTACTCACAGTTTCCCTTTGCACACACTGATTTATTTTTCCTCTTCTTTCACTCCCTCGCTTTAAAAATAACGTTTTGTCATGGGTCTGATAACGTTTTTTTCTTATAAGTCAGTACATAAATTTTAATTAAAGTTATCCCATCCTTTCTCAGGCCAAGGATAATCACCCTTAATGCTTTGGTGTCTAGACTTACAGATATTTACCCTGTGTATATGTTTATTTATTTATAGAGAGAATTGATGCTTTGCATGCACTTTCGTAACCTGAATTTTCTTCTGGACAGTATATGGTGATACCTTCCTATATCCATTGCATGTAATATTAGTATTTCTGATCTTATAGTAGTTATAGTAGTGATTTTAATAGTGCACAATGAATAATTTGGCTATGTCATTCCAAATCTTTTTCTTTAACACACAGAGTAGCACTGAGCGCCCTTCCTTGTATTATCTTCACATGATCCATTGTGTCTCTGCTTGGGAGAAATTCCTCACCGTGAAACTGTGGAGCCAGAGGCCAGTTTTATTCTATTTCTAATTTATACTCCCCTGATATGTTTTATACTCCCAGGGCACTGCCTTTAAATCACTCTGAGCAAAGCAGGATGATTAACTGAATACCCCCCTCACCCTTTTCAGGAAGGAAGAAAGTAGGGAAAGAAGGAAGGAAGAGAGGAATGGGCTCCTGTCCTGTTTCTGTCTGTGAAAGGATGGTGATGGACAGGAAGCAGTCATTCATTAAATATTGTTTACTTTTTGCTTTTCATTTTACTAGAGTGGCAACTTCCTCCCCTGAGATAAATGGTATTGCCTTTCATTCAGGTCAGAATGGAGAGCATGCCTCCCTTCCGCTCATTGTCCCGTCATTCCAGCAGCAAGCACGAGCCCGTCTGACTGCCTCCACTGCCATGTTGAATGCCACCCCCTGTCCAGGTCACAGCCACTGGACCAGAGCAATGCCATTTCCGGGCTTTTATCTTTGGCTCGTGATCCTTTTCAGTTAATTCTCTGCAGAGAAGTTACAGCTGTACTTTCAAAAATGTTAGATCATGTTCCTCGGCTACTAAAAACCACCGACTGGACTTCCTCCAGAGGTGGATGGGAGGAAATACCAGACCCTCGTCCTGCCCAGCCAGGCCTTACATGTTCTAGATGTTACATGTTAAGGTCGAGGTGGATCTCTCCAGTCTCTCTTCTCAATGCTCTTCCCATTTACTTTCAATTCTCCAACCGCTTCAACCCCCTGCTCTTTCCCACATGCAAACCATTCTACCTTGTCAAGACATTTATACTTCCTGTCCCCGTTTCTAAAGCCCTTCCCTCAATTATGTGGACCTCTCTTGTGCCTCACTTTTTCCCAGATCTCTGTTCAAATTTCCATCAGTGCCTTGCCATCATGCTACGCCTCCATTACTGCTTTACTTTTTTTTTGATAGCACTGGCAACTGCCTGAAATTGTGTTTTCTACCTATTATATATATGTATATTCTGCCTCCATTCCTAGAATATGAGCTCTAGGAAGGCAATATTCTTTGTTTCTACTGTCTGATCAGTAACTAGTTCACAGAAAGTCTTAATAAGCAATTGTTGAATATATACACACTCATGTGAACCACGTGTCATGCTCACATTTAGAGCCGTCTAGTTTCTGGCCGCTTCCCAGGTGGCCCAGTGGTAAAGAGTCCCCCTGCCAGTACAGGAGGCAGGGATTCAATCCTTGGGTCAGGAAAATACCGTGGACAAGGAGATGACAACCCATTCTAGCATTCTTCCCTGCAAAATCCCACAGACAGAGGAACGTGACTCCCAGGTGTCAGTTCATGGGGTTGCAAAGAGTTGGATACAACTTAGCAACTGAGCACAAGTTCCCAACCCTTAGTCCCTTTATTCAGCTGGACACAGATCTGCTTGGGAATGGAATAATCTAAGTCATACTTCTGATTCGTAAATAATGATTTAGAAAATAAATACCCTGCGATTTATCGACATTTCTGATTATGTGTGCTATAAACGTTCAAAAATCAGGTAGGGTAAAAGGCAAGTGGTAATAAGCATATCTTCCTTCTTCAAAGTCAAGGAGTAGAGAAAGCATCTGTTTTACTCGAGAGAGTAGTTCCACTTTAATTCTTTATAATATTGTTTCAGCATTTAATATTTTCCCTTTTATAAGTGCTATGGAGTGTGTGTGTGTGTTTCATTAACAAACCACAGCAGCTAACGTGGTTTGAAAAGGCTTTTCAAATATATTGTAATTGTATGTACCAAGAGATGATAATTTTCCAAGTACAGATTATAGAGTTGAAGAAATACTTTATTCAATTTATTTTAAATTTAATTTTCTCTGTACTGGTTCAGAATTCTCCTGATGGAGGCACCTGCAAGTCTGATGGAGATCAGAGGCATGTTTTGAGAAATGCTAAATGTGGTCCTGGATAATTTTGTACCGCCGCCAGAGGAGGTCTGTATCAGTTCTGAGCCACCCACAAAGCTAATTAAATTTACCCATGTGAAAAGCAAACACCCACCCCAGCTATTTTGAGCTAACTCACTGAAACACTGGTTAGCTCCTTCTGTATCCCAGTGTTTCCTCCACCCCAAATCCAAAGGAATTTATAGCATCACCAAGAGGCCAGTGTAGACCACTGTTCTTCTTGCAAACACCTGAGAAGAATTCACTTAGAAAGTTACAGCATCCATACCATGAACCCACTTTCTATAGTATGTTTCCATGCTGACTTAAAATTCCACATTCCTTATACACTTTCTCTGTGCAGTAGAGTTGACTGAAAGATCTTGTTTCCTGGAGCCAAGGAGATCTGGGTTGAGTGAAAGCTTTATTTTCCTATTTAATGTGACTTTGGGAAAGTCATCTCTGCATCATATGTAAGAGAAAGTATAGAACCTATATCATAGGATTGATGTGAAAATGAAAAGAATGAATATATGTAAAGAAGATAATTAAACTTATGGTAGTGACTTAACAATGATTAGTACTTCTTTTCTCTGTCCCTCTTTCCTTTGAAACAAGATGATGTCATTCTTTCATATATTAAAAAAAATCAGTTTTATTGGAGTTTAATGGCTTTACAATGTTGTGTTAGTTTCTACTATACAGTAAAATGAATCAGCCATATATACATATATATACATATTTAAACAAGGCTGAGTGCCAAAGAACTGATCTTTTTGAACTGTGGTGTTGGAGAAGACTCTTGAAAGTCCCTTGGACTGCAAAGAGATCAAACCAGTCCATCCTAAAGAAAATCAATCCTGAACATTCACTGGAAGGGCTGATGTTGAAGCTAAGCTCCAATACTTTGGCCACCTGATACGAAGGACTGAATCATTAGAAAAGATCCTGATGATGGGAAAGATTGAAGGCAGGAGGAGAAGGGGACAAGAGAGGATGAGCTGGCTGGACGGCATCACCAATTCAATGGACATGAGTTTGAGCAAGCTCCAGGAGATGGTGAAGGACAGGGAAGCCTGGCATGCTGCAGTCCATGGGGTCGCAAAGAGTCGGACACGACTGAGTGACTGATCAACAGTAAATATCTTCTCTCCCTTTTGGACTTTCTTCCGGTTCAGATCACCACAGTGCGTTAAGCAGAGTTTCCTGTGCTATAACGTAGGTTTTCCTTAGTATCTCTGTTACGGTGTCAGTTCTGTAGGTGTATCAGTCTCACCCTCCCAATTCCCCCCACACCTCCCCATGTTTCTTCCTGGTGTCTGTCCATTTGTTCTCTACTTCTGAGTCTCTGTTTCTACTTTGCAAATAGGATCATTTATTCTATTTTTCTAGATTCCTCATACATGTGCCAATATATGATATTTGCTTTTCCTCTTTCTGACTGACTCCACCACTCTTTCATGTATTCAACAACAAAAAATAATTAAGTACCAACTGAGATTTAAATATTGATGGCATAACAGTGATTAGCAGAACAGTCCCTGCTCTCATGATGCTTACATTCTAGTGGAGTGAGGACAATAAATGAGCAAACTAACGTATTTTAATATAATTTTAGCTTGTGATGCATCCTTGAAGGATGGAAAGCAGGTTCTAGGACAAAGTGATGGTGAGGAGTAGGAGACAGTTCCGGTAGCTTGATGAAGGACAGTTCCTTTATGAAAGTGACATCTGAACTGAAATGTGTAGGGTGCAAGACAATCCTATAATAAATACAAGAACCAGCTGCTGTCAATATAGAAGTCCGTGAACAGAAAATAACAGAAACAATAATTAAAAAAAAAAGTTTCGATACCTTTATGGAATACAGAGAATCTGAGAGAGGAGGAAGGGATAGTTGAGGAAGAAGTTGGGGAGAAAAATGCTGAGGTTCTGTCCTGTAGACTCTGTCCTACAGACCAGGGCTGTTGGCTTTAATCTGATCTGCAGTGGAAATCCTCTGGGCTGATTTGAATTGGAAAGGTGATGGGATCAGTGGGGATCAGATCTAGACTTGTAAAGATGGTTAGGTTACTTATGGAGAATGGACTGTGGAAAGACAAAAATTAAGGAGATCTGTGGGACCTTTGTTGTTAGTACATGAGGCAGCTGTAATGGATTAAATAGTGTCCGCCAGAAGGACATGCCCTGGTCCTAATCTTGGGTATCTGTGAATGTAACCTTATTTGACCATAGAGTCTTCACAGATGCAATTAAGAATTTTAGGAAAATTCTCTTGGCTTTAGATGGACCCTAATTCTAATGACTGGATTTATAGAGAAAGGAGAGGGAGGTCTATTGCCCAGAGACAGAGAGAAGGGGAAGCCATTTACTGATGGAGAAAGAGATGAACTGACCTGTTTACAAACCAAGGAATCCCAGAGATTTCCAGCAGCCACCAGCATTTCAGAGAGAGACATAGAAAACACCCTCAAAGGGAACCAGCCCTGCCAACACCTTGATTTCAGACTCCTGGTGCTTCTAGAATTGTGAGAGAATATATTTCTGATCTTCTTAAGCCACCAAAGCTGTGATAATTGGTTTGGGCACCCTGAGAAAATCGATCCAACCACCATGAGATCAATTATAGGGAGAACGGGACTATATACCAATTTGACGGTTACAGAGTGGTGGTCTTGAGGACTAAAGAGAAAGAGAAAAAAAAAAACACAACTGTATTCTTTAATCCACAGTGGCGAGGTGTGTTTATATTTGGCAAGAATGTCAATTTCTCATACTTTGATTGAAAGTCTCCTCTGTGGGGTGAAAGGGCATCTGAGAAGCAGGTCCCAAGAATGTACTCTGCTTCCTAAAGTGGCCTCATCGTCTTCCCAAAGGAGATGCCCACAGGCCCTGGGAGGACTGGTTAGCAGCTGAAGCCAGTTCTCTCACTAATATGATATCCCTTTTTCTAATACCAGTTTTTCATTTGTATATTGTGTAATACTAGTATCTGTGGTCACGACTTCTTTAATACAAAGAAGTCACCTTAGTTACCCATGAAACTGCTGCAGGCAAGTAGATACTTACCAATGGGGTGTGTACAGAGTGATGTTTTGTACCTAATAAAATGCCAGAAATTTCAGGACGTAGCAATGGTTTGCCCTGAACATTTCCCAGGTAATAATAGAAAGTTAGCATTGGTTGAGTTTCTAGTATGTCTTAGGTCCTCTCTGCTGTTGCTTTTACATCTGTCAAGTCTAATTCTTACAATATTCCCCAAAGACAGATGTTAATATTTCCATTGTAAAGATAGCTGAAATAGCTGAAGCTTAGAGAAATCCAGCCAACCACATACCAAATGGTTATTCCATAAAAACAGACTTATGTATTTAACTATCCAGTTAGTAACTTGTAAAGTCAGGTTGTGAACTCAGTTTTGTCCAAATCAATGCTTCTTTTTTTTAATACCTGTGAGTTATTACAATTTTGCCAAAATGGTGCAGCCACAGTTCTTCTGGATGGACATAGAGATACTGCTTTAAATTGGTGTGAATAAAAGTTATATTGGTCATAGAAATTAATACTAAAGATACTCAGGAGACTATGGGAATTTCAGCCACTGTTGTCATGAAGCAGGGTTGCAGAGGAGTGGAGGCAAAGTCAGTTTTCTTTCCTCCATGATTTCCAAAATCAGCATGCATTGGAGCTTCCTCACTTGGCGCAAGAGAGACAGTCCGAGACAATGGACCCGGTCATCTCCCTGCATCAGGTGCTGTCTCTCCAAGCCAGACTGCCTCCTCCCTGGCGGTCCAGAGCTGACATTATGACTTGAGCCCAGTCATTAAACACTAATTAGATTGGTGCTTTTGCTCTCCTTCTCGTTCAAGTTGTAATAAACTGCTCCCTTCTCCCTTTTGGTCTTTTGCTTGAAATCACAGACAGGGTCACCACCTTCTTCTCCCTGGGGCTTGAACTCTCAGTCTCGGTGTTTTCTGGCTCTAGGCAAGGCAATTTAGATGAGAGATGAACAAAACCCAAGCACCTGGAGAAATGAACACATTCCTTAAGAGAGGGGGAAAAAAAATTAAAAACTGACAAGCTAGATCCACTTCCTCAGCACTGCCCACTTGTATTTTTCTCAGATATTTTGGATCTTACTCATGGTGATTTGGCCATTAAAAAATCAGCCCTGTGGTCTCTGGGCTTAATTAATTTGAAAGTACTTCTAGAGGAATCACTTAGATATTGTTTCATGATTTGCCTCGAAGATATCATCAGGCTTCAACCTCTACCAGCTGCCCAGAACTATTAGCTTAACTATTAATTTGGCTCCAAAGTATGTTCCCTTTGGATTAAAAAAGAGAAAATTTACTGTCTACACCTTGGCCATGATTAACCCCGCCCAGACCATAGTTAGTAGATAGGAGATGTTTTCCTTTATGAGACTGGAAGTTTCCTGCATACACATGGCTATGTGTACTTTGCTTTCTTTTTTTTCCTTTCCATGGTTTTCCTTCTGTATCTGTAATTATACAAAAAACAAATGTCATGTGAGCATATGAGTCTTTTGTAGTATGCTCTTAGTCCCTCAGTCATGCATGACTCTTTGTGACCACATGGACTATAGCCTGCCAGGCTCCTCTGTCCATGGTGATTCTCTAGGCAAGAATATCAGAGTGGGTTACCATGCTCTCTGACAGGCTTTCATAGTATAGATGGAGCTTATTATCAGTTTCAGGCACTGAGGAATGAAGGATATGCAAGATCACTTACACATCATTAGTTGTATCAATTAACCAAGGAAAACCACTAGACCATTCAGGTATGACCTAAATCATATCCCTTACATTATACAGTGAAAGTGACAAATAGATTCAAGGGATTGGATTTGATAGACTGAGTACCTGGAAAACTATGGTTGGAGGTTCGTGACATTGTACAGGAGGCAGTGATCAAGACCATCCCCAAGAAAAAGAAATGCAAAAAGGAAAAATTGTTGTCTGAGGAGGCCTTACAAATAGCTGAGAAAAGAAAAGACATGAAAGGCAAAGGATAAAAGGAAAGATATATGCATTTGAATGCAGAGCTCCAAAGAATAGCAAGGAGAGATAGAAAGCCTTCCTCAGTGATGAATGCAAAGAAATGGAGGAAAACAACAGAATGGGAAAGACTAGAGATGTCTCCAAGAAAATTAGAGATACCAAGGGAACATTTCATGCAAAAATGGGCACAAAAAGGACAAAAATGGTATGGACCTAACAGAAGCAGAAGATATTAGGAAGAGGTGTCAAGAACACACATAAGAACTATACAAAAAAGATCTTCATGACCCAGATAACCATGATGGTGTGATCACTCATCCAGAGCCAGACATCCTGGAATGCAAAGTCAAGTGGACCTTAGGAAGCATCACTATGCACAAAGCTAGTGGAGGTGAAGGAATTCCAGCTGAGCTATTTCAAATTCTAAAAGATGATGCTGTAAAAGTGCTGTACTCAATATACCAGCAAATTTGGAAAACTCAGCAGTGGCCACAGGACTGGAAAAGTTCAGTTTTCACTCCAATCCCAAAGAAAGACAATACCAAAGAATGCTCTAACTACCAAACAATTGCACTCATCTCGCAGGCTAAAGTAATGCTCAAAATTCTCCAAGCCAGGCTTCAGCAATACATGAACCGTGAACTTCCAGATGTTCAAGCTGGATTTAGAAAAGGCAGAGGAACCAGAGATCAAATTGCCAACATCTGCTGGATCATGGAAAAAGCAAGAGAATTCCAGAAAAATATCTACTTCTGCTTTATTGACTATGCCAAAGCCTTTGACTGTGTGGAACACAACAAAATGTGGAAAATTCTGAGAGAGATGGGAATACCAGACCACTGACCTGCCTGCAGAGAAATCTGTATGCAGGTCAAGAAGCAACAGTTAGAACTGGACATGGAGCAACAGACTGGTTCCAAATTGGGAAAGGACTATGTCAAGGCTGTATATGGTCACCCTGCTTATTTAACTTATATGCAGTATACATCATCAGACATGCTGGGCTGGAAGAAGCACAAGCTGGAATCAAGATTGCCAGGAGAAGTATCAATAACCTCAGATATGCAGATGACACCACCCTTATGCAAGAAAGTGAAGAACTAAAGAACCTCTTAATGAAAATGAAAGAAGAAAGTGAAAAAGTTGGCTTAAAGCTCAACATTCAGAAAACTAAGATCATGGCATCCAGTCCCATCATTTCATTGCAAATAGATGGGTAAACAGGGGAAACAGTAGCTGACTTTCATTTTGGGGGCTCCAAAATTACTGCAAATGGTGACTGCAGCCATGAAATTAAAAGAGCTTGCTCCTTTGAAGAAAAGCTATGACCGATCTAGACAGCATATTCAAAAGCAGAGACATTACTTTGCCAACAAAGGTCCATCTAGTCAAAGCTATGGTTTTTCCAGTAGTCATGTTTGGATAGAAGAGTTGGACTATAAAGAAAACTGAGTGCCAAAGAATTGATGCTTTTGAACTGTGGTGTTGGAGAAGACTCTTGAGAGTCCCTTGGACTGTAAGGAGATCCAACCAGTCCATCTTAAAGGAAGTCAGTCTTGAATATTTATTGGAAGGACTGATGCTGAAGCTAAAACTCCAATACTTTTGCCATCTGATGCAAAGAACTGACTCACTTGAAAAGACCCTGCTGCTGGGAAAAATTGAAGGCGGGAGGAGAAGGGGATGACAGAGAATGAGATGGTTGGATGGCATCACTGACTTGATGGACATGAGTTTGAACAAGCTCTGGGAGTTGGTGATGCACAGGGAAGCCTGTGTTGCTGTAAGCCATGGGGCAGCAAATAGACACGACTGAGCGACTGAACTGAACTGAAATGAAACTAGCTACTGAGGGTTCAGTGTTAGTTGCTCAGTCATACCCATTTCTTTGCCACTCTATGGACTTCTGTCAGGCTCCTCGGCCCATGGAATTTTCTAGGCAAGGATATTGGAGTGGTAGCCATTCCCTTCTTCATGGGATCTTCCTGACCCAGTGACCAACCCCAGGTCTCTTGCCCTGCAGGCATATTCTTTACCATCTCTGCCACCAGGGAAGCCCATGGTTATTAACCAGGTATGATTTGTTGGTATTTGTAGAACAAAATTGTTTATTACTAGTAGCGATGTAGAAGGGACTATGAGATTCACGGGCCAATTTTTAATCTAGGAGAAAAAAACAAAAAAGTAATAGTGTGCATTGAGTATTGGATTGGCCAAAAAGTTTGTTTGGGTTTTTCCATAAGATTTTTTTCGAAAAACCTGAATCAACCCTTTGACCAACCCAGTGCTATACAAAGTGATGTGATAAACTTAAATTCTTTCCTGTAAATAGAGTCTGATTGCTCTAAGTAAGCATACAAATATTATCTTAAGTATAGTGTAATCTGTGGTACTTTGTCAATTATCTACTGCTTCACAACAATATTGCTACAGATATAGTGGCTTAAAATGGAACACATTTTATTATCTATAGATTGAAAATCCAGAGAGCTTAACTAGGTTGACTGCTAAGGTTTGAGAGGGTATCACTTGCTTAAGGTCACAAAGTACATTCAAAACTGTGTTTATCTGGTTTAAAAGTTGCCTACATTCACTCAAGGCTGCAGTCAAGGTGTCTGCTGGGCTGAGGTCTTATCTAATGTTCAACTGTGAAATGTTCCACTTCCGAGTAGTAAGGACATGTGGACAATGCACGTTGTGGGGAAGGTTGAAATTAAGGGGGCAACACATGGCAGGCCTCCAGCAAGCTTGGGGCTCTTTAAGAGAATTATGTTAGCCCCACCTTATGTAAAACCACCATGAAGACCTAAGAAATTTGAAATGTATTGCAGCCAAGTGAACTTCCCTGGTGGCTCAGATAGTAAAGAATCCGCTTACAATGCAGGAGACCCAGGTTTGATCTCGGGACCAGGAAGCCCCGTTGGAGAAGGAAATGACAATCCACTCAGTAATCTTGCTGGAGAATCCTAGAGACAGAGGAGTTTGGTGGGCTACGGCCCACGGGGTCACAAAAGAGTCAAACAGGACTGAGCGAGTGTGCAGCCAAGCACTCAGCATTAGCAGAGAACAAGTTGAAAAAGTAAGCATCTTTCTGCAGTCACAGTGACAGGAGCCTGAAGCAGTCTGAGAATGATGTAGTGGCTGCAGGCGGGATGGGCGAAATGCTTTAACAATCCAATTTATGGAAGGGAATATTTGAATGTTTTTTATATAACTCCTCATTATAAATGAAACTAATGAAACTAATGAAAACAACTAAAATGATTAAGTCCTTCCACTATTCAAGGCCTCTAATCATTATTTCATTCAGACAGGAGTATCTAGTTATGGGGGTACTATTATTACCCTTCTTTTTTGTTGGGCTTCCCAGAAAGTTCCCTTGGCTTTTTTTGTAAGATGTTATGGAAAAAACATGAGTGAACCTTTTGGCCAAACTAATAAAGAAACTAGACTCAGGTGGTTATGCAACCTATCTAAGATCACACGCTGAGCAAAGTAGTTCTGGGGTTCTGAGTCCTGTATTTAAAACAAATACATTATATTATAATGTACAAATACATTATATTATAAATCTGCACCCATTTCATGACCACAGAAAATCGACACAGTTATAAAAATCATTCAAGAAGACTTTTTGGCAGACTTCAAAAGTAGAACTGTTTTGGTAGCAGTAGGCCTCAGAAAACAGCTGGACAGTTGTTATCATTTACTGCTGGGGCCTTTCCCTCTATTGCTTGAAGTTATAACAGCCCTGCAAACAAATGATATTATTAATAATAGGATTCCCCATTCTTGGTGAGGAAGCTGAGGTTTGAGTGACTGTAACTTCCCTGAAGTCAGTATATTTGGAACTATGTTTATCTGGTTTAAAAGTTGTCCACCTTCTCAATCATGTCCAAAGGGTTAGTTCTACTTATTAGCTGGGAGAGGAAAAAAGAAATCTCAAGAAACTTTTGGGTGTGGTAGCATCTAGTAACAGATTCCTTTCTGAATTGCTGTACAGACCAATATTAATGTCATTTGAAAAAAGCTATCAATTGTTGCTATTTAGTTGCTAAGTTGTATCTGACTCTTTGTGACCCCATGGACAGCCTTCCAGGCTCCTCATGGGTCTCCCAGGAAAGAATACTGGAGTGGGTTGCCATTTCCTTCTTCAGGGGATATGCTGCTGCTGCTGCTGCTAAGTCACTTCTGTGTGACCCCATAGATGGCAGCCCACCAGACTCCCCCGTCCCTGGGATTCTCCAGGCAAGAACATTGGAGTGGGTTGCCATTTCCTTCTCCAATGCATGAAAGTGAAAAGTGAAAGTGAAGTCGCTCAGTCGTGTCCGACTCTTAGTGACCCTATGGACTGCAGCTTCCCAGGCTCCTCCATCCACGGAATTTTCCAGGCAAGAGTACTGGAGTGGGATGCCATTGCCTTCTCCATCCAGGGGATATATGTACTGCTAAATTACAGCAATGTTAGTACAAGCCACTCTGTCCTCAGTGTACAAGCATGATCTGTGCACGTTCAGATCCTACTATTTTGGGTACCAAAGGAAATGCAGAATGAAAGCCAAGAACAAATGGAATTTTAGGTCCAGCCCAGTTCATGATGAGTGAATTAACCTCTGTGAATCATTTACCAAACTATTTTATATATTGCTTTGCAGTACTTAACACTGTTGAGCAGAAATGGTAATCCATTTTCTTTCCCAAGAGGTGAAACTCTCCTTGAACCAACACAAAAATGGGTATATATCTCATATCAAGCATTTTTCATTCAGCCATGCACTTGCCTAAATTAGATCATTATTAAGCACAGGGAAAACAAGAGAAAGGAGACTTGTTCTTACAAGCCACTGAGAAGGAAGCTGATTTTGGCATCAAGAGGTCAGTCATTTGCATTTTGCTGTGTGGTGCTTAAAGGAAGAGATTCAAATTACATCAAGAAATTTTTTTAATCAAAATTTTTTCTTATGCATCTCTGTCTCTAACAATGAATCTCAAGAGAACAAGTAGAGTATTAAAAGGACACATAATCACATTTCATTTTTACTTAATTTTGTCTATCTTCCTCCCATTCCAATTGCTCTGTCACATTTATTCTTTGTGACTAATTAAAATACATAGAAATTTCAAAGTTTCGTATTCCTCTTTTTCCCCTTTAAGCAAATTATTTCCCCCCCAAGAATAAGAGTGTTAGGGTCAGGGTTACTTACTTAGTTGGGTTTATGTATAGCTACAGTCATAAAGCTCTGTCAAACAGAAAGGAAGAATGGTGAAAAAGCTTTTTTTTATCCTCAAGGATTACAGATATTGATAAGCCTTGCCATGGAGCCATGAAACATACTATATCTCAGAAAAGTTTTAAAATGTCAGGCATCCAATCCCTCTGTGAGGTTATCTGCTGCTGCTAAGTCGCTTCAGTCGTGTCCGACTCTGTGCGACCCCATATATGGTAGCCCACCAGGCTCCCCCGTCCCTGGGATTCTCCAGGCAAGAACACTGGAGTGGGTTGCCATTTCCTTCTCTAATGCATTAAAGTGAGAAGTGAAAGTGAAGTCATTTAGTCGTGTCCGACTCTTAGCGACCCCATGGACTGCAGCCTACCGGTTCCTCCGTCCATGGGATTTTCCAGGCAAGAGTACTGGAGTGGGGTGCCATTGCCTTCTTGGAAAGGTTATCTATTCTTGGCTAATTAAAATAAGTATTACATCTGATAATTTTCCCTAATGTTATGTCTATTTATATAATTTTACTCTTTATTGTTAATGATGGTGGTAAATTTATGCTAACACAGAGATTAAATAAAGAAAAACTGAACAAATTCTGTCCCCATGAAATATTATTATTGATGTTATAGTTCACGAATAATAAGGTTTGTCAGCATTTTCTTTAACTCTTTCTCTCTGCCATTCTGTGATATAACTAAGCAAAGCAATTGATTTTCTTAGATATTGGATCTTATATACTTGGGAGTCATGTAAAATGACAATCAGCTATTGACAAACATAATACATTAAAAATAAATCTATGCCTGCTACCCCACTGCTTCTGGCAACAATAATGAAATGGTATTTTCAGGAAAGCTGGTGATGTTAAAAGCCAGTGGGGAAATTTTGCAGAGTCCCTAGCTGTGATTGCAACTCGGTTGGGAATATATGAATAAGGTTACTACTCTTCTTTGAATCAGGGCAAAACTAATCTAGAATCCTGGATCTGGCTTAATAGTTGAATGCCTCACATATACCATTATGCTGATGAGAAAAATATAAAGTTGATATTTACTTTCTGATGACTAGTCCCCCTGCCCCCCCACCTTCTCTTTCTGCTCCTTCCCTTCTTTCTTCTTCTTCTTTCAGTAATGCAATTACTCTTGTTTAAATAGACTAAATAGACATTTTTTTTTTTTTGACTGCGCAGTCCATTACAGGGTATAGTTCCCCAACCAGGAATGGGGCCCATACCCCTGCAGTGAAAGATGGGAGACACTCACTAATGGACCATCAGGGAAATCCCTATTTACTATCGTTTAAATTGAGCTGATAAGATTCTGGATTCATGTATTGTTCCATGAGTTTACACAAAGATAATTGTTTTCTTTCTGTTTTGAGGGCAAAAATGTTGACGTGATTTGAAAGTTACCTCCATCTAACCTTAGTCTTCTCACCCAATCATGCTTCTTGATTTCACCAGTCAGACACTGCTTTCATAAGCACTGTAGTCTCTGCTGCAGAGATGGTTTTAAGTGTTGGCTGTGTGCTTTACTACTTTGATTTTTTGAACATTGGTTTTCTCATGTGTAATGTGGGCAGAATAACATCCTGAACTCAGACTGTTATTATGGGAAGTGGATGAGGTACAGAAAGAAGTACTATAGACTCCAAATGATACATTTTTAGTCTCTAAAGCAATGTAATATTTATTTTTACTTATAACGTGTTTAGTCTTATTTTGACTATTCTGTCCTTTCATTCAGGAAAATGATGGAACTTTACATTATGTGTGTCGTCATATTAAATGCCACAGAGGAAATTTAAAAAAAAAGGCAGAGCAAAGTATCTGGGAAATCAGATGTCATGCCACACCAGCACACTCCTCTCCTTCTCAACAAACATTAGTAAATTTATGCCTGAGGCATGGTAGCATATGTGTCCCCTAATTTGGGACTGCACTAATTCTAAATGTATTTTCTCTCTCTGAGTAGAATGTAGGTTCCTTAAGAGCAGAAGCCAAGCCTTAGAATAATGTATAATCCTCACCTACTCCAGCACCCACTGGGATGTCTATCCCAATATCTGACACAGAGTAAATATTTCTTCCATGGTTATCTCTCATCTCTTCACTCAGTGAAATACCATTCTCTCAAGTGTGGAGATGATATTCCAAGGTTTTCATGAACTCTTATTATAGTAAGAGTCTGAGCTTGAGAATGTGGGTCTATCTTTGTGTTCATGTTCTGTGAATGTCATTTTGCTTTTGTTCTGAGAGCAGTATTCATTTCCATTAACTTATATATATTGTCAGTTTGAGCCATTTGATACCAACCTTGTTATTAATTGCAACTTATCTTTTTTAAAAAAATATTTTTATTTTTACTTTACTTTACAATACTGTATTGGTTTTGCCATACATTGACATGAATCCACCACGGGTGTACATGAGTTCCCAAACATGAACCACCCCCCACCTCCCACCCCATATCATGTCTCTGGGTCATCCCCGTGCACCAGCCCCAAGCATCCTGTATCCTGCATCAAACATAGACTGGCGATTCGTTTCTTACCTGATAGTATACATGTTTCAATGCCATTCTCCCAAATCATCTCACCCTCACCCTCTCCCTCAGAGTCCAAAAGTCCGCTCTACACATCTGTGTCTCTTTTGCTGTCTCGCATACAGGGTCATCATTACCATCTTTCTAAATTCCTTATCTTTAAAGGGCAATTCATATATATTGGAAACTTTAAAGAAAATAGCTACTTGCTACCTTTGTATGATTATACTGCCTCATAAAATATAATTATATATAATTCATTATTATAATAGGTAAATTCTGAGTGCCAGACAGAGAAAACTTCATCAGAATCATGTGAATCACATCTTTTTTAGCCCTTAGCTCATTGCACACATGCTGTCTTTCTTGTAACTTTAAGTCTGATTCTCTAGCTTGTTCCTTTTCTTCATTTGTCTATTCAATTATTCCTATGGACATAAATAGATACAATCATTCATTTATTCATGCATTCAAAGGTACTGAGTCCCTACTAAGTGTTAGACACTATGATTGGTCTCAGTAAGTACTTTTAAGTTCCCTGTGAGCAAGTACTTGACTGTGAGCTGAATGATCAATCTTACCTTGATCCCCTGCTGCTGCTGCTGCTGCTGCTGCTGCTAAGTGGCTTCAGTCATGTCCGACTCTGTGCAACCCCATAGACGGGGGCCCACTGCCTCTGGGATTCTCCAGGCAAGAATACTGGAGTGGGTTGCCATTTCCTTCTCCAATGCATGAAAGTGAAAAGCGAAATTGAAGTCGCTCAGTTGTGCCCGACTCTTAGCTACCCCATGGACTGCAGCCTACCAGCCTCCTCCATCCATGGGATTTTCCAGGCAAGAGTACTGGAGTGGGGTGCCATTGCCTTCTTCACCATGATCCCCTACTTCCAGGCGTTTTCCCTTTATGTGTATTTGAGTTTCAGTCCTCTTCACATGCTGGCAGAGAATAATGATCTTGCCAGATCCAGAATTATAACTCCCACATCAAAAGGGTTGCTATTGTATTGCTTTTGGCTTTTTTTCCCCCTGATACAAGTATACCTAAAGCAATCTTTTACTACACCTCCTTGGAGGGAGTTTAAAGAATCTATGATATTAAATAAACTTCCCAGGTGGCACAGTGGCAAAGAATCCCCCTGCCAATGCAGGAACCCCAGGAGATGTGGGTTTGATCCCTTGGAGGAAGAAATGGCTACCCATTCCAGTATTCTTGCCTGGAAAATCTCATGGACAGAGGAGCCTGATGGGCTATAGTCCGTGGGGTCACAAAGAGTTGGTCATGACTGAGCATGCACTCACTCACATGGTATTAAGTGCAATCCATAAGCTTTAGCTAATGCCAGACTTTGACCTCAGAAAAAGGAACATTGTATTATTAGACTGTTTTATTGAGAGGACACTACTTGTTCATGATCCTTAAACTGCTTATGTTATTTTGTAGTGATGAAGATATTGCTACTCATTCTGTTTCAATTTAATTTTGAGTCAAAGAATCAATAATAAATGTTGACAGGAAGGGCTTATTTACTCCTGAGAGTATTGGTTTCACTTGGTCTGAAAAAATTATTTTCAAACCCAACAGTTTTTGTTAGCATATTTCACTTCTAACACAACTGATGTGTTGTTGATACCTTAGGTAGAAGTAAGGAATGGAAATCTGTTGATCTCTTAATGTGTTACTTCCTGTATGATCAGAAATGGGGCAGTTTATTAGGAAGCATATTAAGGAGCATGACACCAAGAGAGTGCAATGTGTTTAGGTAATGCAATGTGAAAGCAATTGAACAAGAAGGATGCTGATAGAATACCACGCAGGAATTTCCCCAAGGGAGACACTAAAATTCTGAGGCTCAGAAATGAGTGCTGGGCTCTGTCATTGAGAGAAAACTATTTCCAGCTCTGAGAACCACAGTTCCAGAAATACTTTTACCTCCTATTTCGTTATTGCTAGTAGACCTTGTAGGTAGGTGCGCAGACGCTACTACTTATAAAACATTTTAGTCATGTGTGGATGTGAGAGTTGAACTATGAAGAAAGCTGGGCACTGAAGAATTGATGCTTTTGAACTGTGGTGTTGGAGAAGACTCTTGAGAGTCCCTTAGACTGCAAGGAGATCCAACTAGTCCATCCTAAAGGAGATCAGTCTGGAATATTCATTGGAAGGACTGACGCTGAAGCTGAAACTCCAATACTTTGGCTATCTTATGTGAAGAACCAACTCACTGGAAAAGACCCTGATACTGGGAAAGGTTGAAGGTGGGAGGAGAAGGGGATGACAGAGAATGAGATGGTTGGATGGCATCACCGATGTAATGGACATGAGTTTGAGTAGGCTTTGGGAGTTGGTGAAAGACAGGAAATCCTGGCCTGCTGCAGTCCATGGGGTGGCAAAGAGTTGGACACAACTGAGTGACTGAACTGAACTGTATTGTATATTTTGAACCAAACAGATGACAGAGTGTTGAATATCTAAAGTTAAAAAAAAAAAAGGTTAATAAGAACTTTTTTCTTAACATAATTTGAAGAGCACAGACTAGTCACTGTCTTTATATACCAACTGTTTTAACATCCTAGCTTCAACTAGCATGTTGTTGTTCAGTTGCTAAGTCATATCTGACTCTTTCGCTACCCTGTGGACAGTAAGTAGCCTGCCAGACTCCTCTGTCCATGGGATTCTCCAGACAAGAGCACTGGAATGGGTTGCCATTTCCTTCTCCAGGGGAATCTTCTCAACCCAGGGATCGAACCTATGACTCCTGCATGACAGGCAGATTCTTTACTACTGGGAAGCCCTCAACCAGGATATTCCATAATAATTTAGAAGAGGGAATTTTTCTGCCAGTGGAAAACCAACTTCAAGAATGAGAGCCCTTAATTTTGATCAACTCATCATTCTAGTGAATAGAAGCATTCATTGTTAGAATGTATTAGCCGTCCCTATGTTTCTATTTTGCTTTTTTTAGACAACTATCCACATTCATAGTTTAAAGAGGTCAGCAGACATTTTTTCTTTCTGTAGTTACAGATAATAAATATTTTAGGCTATGTGGGTCTTAAAGTCTCTGTTGTAACTATTCAGCACCACAGTTGTATGTATAGCCATTCAGTTCAGTTCACTTCAGTCACTCGGTCATGTCTGACTCTTTGTAACCCCATGAACTGTAGCACACCAGGCCTCCCTGTCCATCACCAACTCCAAGAGTTCACTAAAACTCACGTCCATTGAGTCCGTGATGCCATCCAGCCATCTCATCCTCGGTCATCCCCTTCTCCTCTTGCCCCCAATCCCTCCCAGCATCAGAGTCTTTTCCAATGAGTCAACTCTTCGCATGAGGTGGCCAAAGTACTGGAGCTTCAGCTTTAGCATCAGTCCTTCCAAAGAATACCCAGGACTGATCTCCTTTAGAATGGACTGGTTAAGATCTCCTTGCAGTCCAAGGGACTCTCAAGAGTCTTCTCCAACACCACAGTTCAAAAGCATCAATTCTTCGGCGCTCAGCCTTCTTCACAGTCCAACTCTCACATCCATACATGACCACTGGAAAAACCATAGCCTCGACCAGATGGACCTTAGTTGGCAAAGTAATGTCTCTGCTTTTGAATATGCCATCTAGGTTGGTCATAACTTTCCTTCCAAGGAGTAAGCGTCTTTTAATTTCATGGCTGTAGTCACCATCTGCAGTGATTTTGGAGCCCCAAAAAATAAAGTCTGCCACTGTTTCCACTGTTTCCCCATCTATTTCCCATGAAGTGATGGGACCAGATGCCATGATCTTCGTTTTCTGAATGTTGAGCTTTAACCCAACTTTTTCGCTCTCCTCTTTGACTTTCATCAAGAGGCTTTTTAGTTCTTCTTCACTCTCTGCCATAAGGGTGGTGTCATCTGCATATCTGAAGTTATTAATATTTCTAGAATTATAGAAATAAATGAGTGTGTCTGTATCCCTAAAATCGCCTTCATTTTTTTAAATGAAGCAGACCACCAGGCAGATTTTGGCCTGTATGCCATATTTTTCCAAGCCTTGTTTGGACCAGACAAGGCTTGTTATTAGAAAAATAGCACATCAGACGTGTTATTAGAAAAAGAAAAATAGCGGCCACCACCCTAACCATTTTTCAAAACTTTTATCCACAGTTTTAAATGGCATGCTTATCTTCTGAGATTTTATCTTTAATTTTTATGTTTTATTAACTTCTCCCTGTAGAGGATCAAGATTTGATTTTAGAACTTTCCCAGTCCTACTCCTAACATGCAAACTTCCATGTCTCCAAATATTTAAAAATTATAATTGTAGCAAGATCATTATTTAGATTTGACATTATCTGGTTCTGTAAATGCTATTCCTGGCTGGAACATATTGAATATGGTCTTTACTGCAGACTTAACAGAGGATGTTGTTTCTTTCAGAAATCTTGGTGTCAACCTCTTTATGACTTTTTTCTTGAATTCTTCAGAGTCGCTCAGGGAAGGCTTTTCAAACTATTCTCTGGGGAGTTTATGTCTGACTGACAGAGTTCTAGGAATAAGCTTATAATGCCATACCCCTCAGTTTGCCTGGGAAATGTCTACAGTAAGCCCCCTACATACCAATGTATTCTGTTTTCAGAACACATTCGTTAAGTCCAATTAGTTCATAAGTTCAACAAAGTTAGCCAAGGCACCCAGCTAACACAACTGGCTATATAGTACCATGCTGTAATAGTTTATAATACTTTTCACATAAATAATGCATAGAAAACAAAAAATAAAGAAAAAATTTTTAATCTAATAGTACAGTACCTTGAAAAGTACAGTAGTACAGTTAGAACAGCTGGCATACGGGGGCAGGCATTGAGTGAACCACCAAGAAGAGTTCCCGACTGAAGGGGGTAGAGAAGGCAGGAAATGGCAGCTGAAGGATCGTCAGCAATAGGAGGTGGAAGACAAGCTGTGGTCACACTCACCCCTGATGTTGATGGCACAGGTTCTAGCCCTTGCCTGGATTCAGTTCCATAACCCTCTGGCCAAAACAATCCAGTTCTGTCTGTGTAGTAGCTCTTTTATTTTTTTATTTTTCCTCATTATTGATAACATGGTAACACTGGATTGTATTCTGAATGACTACTGCCACCTTTTCGTACTGTTCTACGTTCGAGTCCCATGCCTCAAAAACTAACAGTACTTCTTCAAATAAAGAGAATCCCCTTGATAGTTCTTGCACTGTCTCACCATATCCTGCCTCATGACTCTCTTCTTAGCAGTACCAGCTACATCACTGTTTCTTTTACTCTTGCTTGAGGACACCTTGGACTTGAAATAAATATACCCTACTACTGTACCCTACATAGTACTGTAAAGAAAACAAAGGCACAACCACTTGGAGAGGATACCCACACATGACAATACACACACATGACATGACATGACGTGACTAACTTATGTGATTGGACGTGTGAATCGCATCTTTGAAAGCTCACAACTTAAAGATTCATATGTAGAGGACTTACTGTAATTTAAACAATGTTCCAAAGTAGATGATTATGAATAGAGACCTTCCTGCTGTTGTTCAGTCACTAAGTTGTGTCCAACTCTTTGCGACCCCATGGACTGCAGCACGCCAGGCTCCTCTGTCCTCCACTATCTTCCAGATTGCTCAAATTCATGTCCACTGAGTCAGTGATGCTCTCTAACCATCTCATCCTCTGCCACCTGATGCAAAGAGCCAGTTCATTGGAAAAGACCTTAACACTGGGAAATATTGAAGGCAAAAGGAGAAGGAGGAGGCAGAGGATGAGAGCCCTGGTCTGGACGGTAAATTATAAGGTCACCCTGCCTGGGAGCCAAGTTGGGGAAGAAAGTTGGACAGTATCAGCATTTTAGTTCATTTGACTGTAAACTTGGTTCACACATCCTGTTTTCCAAGCCATGGGCACTCAGTCATAGAATCCCTCAGGTTACAGTTGGGTACACCGTGATCCACTGGGTCTGGTATCTCCCAGCACAGAAACTCTCTATTTATATTGTAAAATAATAACCCTCCAGGCTTCCACATGAAGAGAAAGGGAAGTTGCTAGGCTGTGATGGCCATGAGAGATTCTAACAGACTTTTCAGCCTGTTTTCTGGGGTTTCATCCCTGCATTAAACCACAGATGTTTAATGGGCCGCAGGGAGTTCTAGGGTGTTTAGGTTATTTATTAGTTGTTTCCTACTGCCAGCTTAGGGGTCAGCCTTTTCAGTCAGCTCATCAATTACCGCTTGTCTATAGACTTTCTAGCTTCCTGAGTTTTGTTTTTGTTATCTCTCATTCTCTCTTTCTTAACAGAACATTGCCTTTCAAAGAAGAAATGTATGTGTCATACTGTCCTTATAGTGCTTAGAGTGGATTTGGGGGGAAGCAGAGAATTAATGCCTATGTTCTGCTCACCATCCTTAACCAGAAAACCATACAGCTGCAGTCTCTCCCGTTTACTTCTTTCCTCTTGTCTTCATGGGTGGAAGGAGATGACCATCACTCCATCTCCGTATCTTTATTTCCAAAAAGACACTTTCACCCCCACAGCCACCCCTTAGTTTACTGCTCAGTTTCAAATGAACAAGTTCCTTTAAACTTCCTTCACATACCCTATTTTCCAAGTCATTGCCTTTCCCGGCAACTCTCCAAGAACTTTTCTGAGTGCTCCTAAGTTTCTATATTGCAGTCTCTAGAAAAGGCAAGGTATTTTTGCATTGTATATTTTGGTGGAGGAGTGTAATCCAAGAAAAATGGAGGGAATTGAAAAATATTATTTGGCTGCGTTGGGTCTTGGTTGTGACACATGAGACCTTCTTTGCTGTCTGTGGGCTCAGTAGTTGTGCCATGCCTACTCTCTACTTGCAGGGCCCTGGCTTAGCTGCCCTACAGCAGGTGGGATCTAGTTCCCCAACCAGGAATTGAACCCACATCCCCTACATTGCAAGGAGGATTCTTAACCTTCAGATCCCCGGGGAAGTCCTGTATCATTTTAATGCTCAGTCACTAAGTGGTGACTGACTCTGCAACCCCGTGGACTATAGCCCGCCAGTCTCCTCTGTCCATGGGACTTCCAGGCAAGAATACTGGAGTGGGTTGCTATTTCCTTCTTCAGGGGATCTTCCTGATCCAGGTCCCATAGGGGAATTGTTAATGGCAGATGAATGGGTACTAAATGAAAGACATTATTTGTCCCACTTAATGAATGATAAAACTGCTTTCCAGAGATTTTAAGGAATTTACCCAGAATTAGATAACTGTGGGGTAGTAAACTTGCTTTTAAACCCGTGGGTATTAGTTGAGAAACTGAAGTCCAGTCTTTTCACCACACCATTGGATCGCTAGACTGCGTATTAATAAATGACAGAAAATGAGGTTCACAAAGACCTGTAGACTTAACCTTGAATAATACTTAAGCATTTAAAAAGCACATATTGATATATTCTTTATCTCATCTGAATTTTTCAAAAATACCATAAGATAGCAATGCTATTGCTCACTGTAAGAAGAAAAATGAAGTTGTTATGTAAGTGAATAATTCAAGGCCACACAATCAGTGAGCTTTAGAGACCATTCTGGAGCCCAGGTTGTTGGCCTAGTGCCCTGAGAAGCTTCTGAAAAACTCACAGTAGGCCACACATACCTCATACATCAGAAAAAGACGATGTTCTGTGTGTTTTACAAAAGAATAGCTTGTTTTAGAGACTCTGAACTGTACTTGGGCCTAACATGGTTAAGCAATACTTTCCTCTTGTACATCAGATTGTCAGGCTTAAGATACAAAATTCAGAGCCAAAAAGAAATAAGATGAATTCAGGTATTCCTTAAGGTCAAGGTTCCAGATAGAAGTATTTCCCAAAGGCACCTAGAGAGAGGAGTAAATTAATCTGATCATGTACCTATTTCCAGAATCTGTAGGGAATATAAACATTAGAGGAATGATGTAATTGCTAGATAGTATAACAACACAACTACATCCACTAGGAAACAACCAATGTTGAGTTACATGTATTGGTATTTTTTTATAGAGGAAAAACAACACAAAGCACTAGAAGGGAGGTTTGGAAATGCTCTTTAAATGGGAAAGGCAATATGAATTTGTGACCAACAAAGGGCGTCTGAATTATCTCTCCTTGGGAAATTAGAGCTTTGCAGAATTTTAAGATTCTTTTTCTGTAACTTTTTATAAACTCTCCCTAATTTCCCAGGGAGAAAAGAGAGCCTCTTCAATAAATTGTGCTGGGAAAACTGGACAACTACAAGTAAACAAATGGAATTAGAACACTCCCTAACCCCATACACAAAATTAAAATCAAAATAGATTAAAGACCTAATTGTAATCTGGGTACAGCAAAACCCTTAGAGGAAAATATAGGCAAAACACTCTTTGAAGCAAATCACAGGAAGATCTTTTTCAATCCACCTCCTGGAGTAATAAAAATAAAAACAAAAAAACAAATGGGACCTAATTAAACTTAAAAGCTTTTGCATTGCAAAGGAAACCATAAACAAAACAAAATGACAACCCTCAAAATTGGAGAAAATATTTGCAAAGGAAGCAATGGACAAGGGAATAATCTCCAAAATATGCAAACAACTCACGCAACGCAATATCAAAAAAATGAACAACCCAGTTAACGGGCAGAAGATCTAAATAGATATTTCCCCAAAGAAGATACACAGATGGACAATAAACACATGAAAAGCTCAACATCTTTGATTGGCATCTTTAAAGAGATACAAATCGAGACTACAATGGGGCATCACCCCACATTAGTCAGAAAGTCCATATTCAAAAATCTACAAACAATAAATGCTGGAGAGGATGTGGAGAAAAGGGAATGCTACTACACTGTTAATGGAAACGTAAAAATTGGTACAGCAACTATGGAGAACAGTATGGAAATTTCTTAATAAAAAATAAAGATATTGTATGATCCAGCAAGCTTCCCAGGTGACACTAATGGTAAAAAACCTGCCTGTCAATGCAGGAGACATAAGAGATGCAGGTTCTGGATCAGGAAGATTCCCTGGAGGAGGGCATGGCAACCCACTCCAGTATTAACCTTCTGAATGGGAAGCTTAATTAAGATGCCAGTAATTCGTGATCTTAAATATTTGGCATACTGAAAGTGATTTGTTTTGCAGATCTTGGAGCTATTCTTATCCTCAAACTGGGTTAACATCTTGGGTGTTCAGCCAAAAGACACAACCAAGCTGAAGATTGGGTGAAGGGAGGATTTATTACTTGCAGCAAGTAAGGAGAACACTGGGGATCTTTCCTAAAGTGGTCTATCCATGAGAGCAAGATGGGAAGTTTTAAGGTAAGGGTGTTTCCCTATTGATGAGGGGGCTTGGACAGTAGGCAGAGTCCAGGTTTTAGTTGATTGAAATCATCAAGTTCAGAAAAATTCAGCATCATTATCTCTTAGATTCCACTTGATCTAATGGTTTGGCTTCTAATGGTGTTTTTCAGTCACTAAGTCGTGTCTGACTTTTTGCAACCCCATGCACTGCAGCATGCCAGGCTTCTGTGTCCTTCACTATCTCCCAGAGCTTGCTTAAACTTATCTCCATTAGGTCAGTGATGCCGGCAAGTCATCACATCCTCTGTCATCCCCTTTTCCTTCTGCCTTCTATCTTTCCCAGCAGCAGGGTCTTTTCCAATGAGTCAACTCTTCTCATCAGGTGGCCAAAGTATTGGAGACTCAGCTTCAGCATAGTCCTTCCAATGAATATTCAGGATTCAGTTTCTTTAAGATTGGTTTGATCTCCTTGAAGTCCAAGGGACTCTCGAGAGTCTTCTCCAACACAGTTCAAAACATCAATTCTTTCGTGCCCAGCCTTCTTTATGGTCCAATTCTCACATTCATAAATGACTACTGGAAAAACCATAGCTTTGACTATGTGGACCTTTGTTAGCAAAGTAATGTCTTTTCTTTTTAACATGCTATCTAGGTTTGTCATAGCTTTTCTTCCAAAGAGCAAGCATCTTTATATTTCATGGCTGCAGTCACCATCTGCAGTGATTTTGTAGCCCAAGAAAATAAAATCTGTTACTATTTCCATTGTTTCCCCATCTATATGCCATGAAGTGATGAAACTGGATACCATGATTTTAGTTTTCTGAATGTTGAAATTTAAGCCAGCATTTTCACTCTCCTGTTTCCCCTACATCAAGAGGCTCTTTAGTTTGTTTTCACTTTCTGCCATAAGGGTGGTGTCAACTGCATGTCTGATGTTATTGATATTTCTCATGGCAATCTTGATTCCAGCTTGTGCTTCATTCAGCCTGGCATTTCACATGATATACTCTGCATATAAGTTAAATAAACAGGGTGACAATATGCAGCCTTGATGTACTCCTTTCTCAATTTTGAATGTCTGTTGTTCCATGTTCAGTTTTAACTGTTGCTTCTTGACCTACATACATGTTTATCAGGAGGCAGGTAAGGTCTTACTGGTATTTCCATCTCTTTAAGAATGTTCAACTATTTGTTGTGATCTACATAGTCAAAGGCTTTAGGATAATCAATTCCACAGAAGTAGATGTTTGTCTGGAATCCTTTTGCTTTTTCTACGATCCAGTGGATGTTGGCGATTTGATGTCTGGTTCCTCTGCCTTTTCTCAATCCAGCTTGTACATTTGGAAGTTCTTGGTTCACATATTACTGAAGCCTAACTCGGAGGATTTTGTAGCATGAACTTGATAGCATGTGAGATTAGTGCAATTGTGCGGTAGTTTGGACGTTCTTTGGCATTGACTTTCTTTGGGATTGGAATGAAAACTGAACTCTTCCAGTTGTGTGGCCACTGCTGAGTTTTCCAAATTTGCTGGCATATTGACTGAAGCACTTTAACAACATCGTCCTTTAGGATTTGAAATAGCTCAATTGGAATTTCATCAGCTGGAATTTCATGGCCTCTTCTAGGTTTGTTCCTAATGGTGCTTCCTTAAGCCCATTTGATTTCACACTCCAGGATGTCTGGCTCTAGGTGAGTGATCACAGGATCATGGTTATTTGGGTCATTAAGATCTTTTTTGTATAGCTCTCCTGTGTATTCTTGCCAGAAGCGGGATTTAAATTGTGTAAAATAGCTTAAGTGCTTTAGGCTAGTTTTCACCATTGAATTAGAAGAGGAAGTCTGTTCAGTTGATTTGTTATCTTTGCCTTTGTTACTTGTCTTTGTAAGTTTTTCCTTTGATTCTCTAAGATCTTTATTCAGTTCAGTTCAGTTCAGTCACTCAGTGATGTCTGACTCTATGCGACCCCATGGACTGCAGCACACCAGGCCTCCCTGTCCATCAACTCCCAGATTTTACTCAAATTCATGTCCATTGAGTCGGTGATGCCATCAAACCATCTCATCCTCTGTCCTACCCTTCTCCTCCCTCCCCCAATCACTCCCAGCATCAGGGTCTTTTCCAATGAGTCAGTTCTTCGCATCAGGTGGCCAAAGTATTGCAGTTTCAGCTTTAGCATCAGTCCTTCCAATGAATATTCAGGACTGATTTCCTTTAGGATTGACTGGTTGGATCTCTTTGCAGGCCAAAGGACTCTCGAGTCTTCTCCAACACCACAGTTCAAAAGCATAAATTCTTTGATGCTCAGCTTTCTTTATAATCCAACTCATATCCATAGATGACTACTAGAAAGACTGTAGCTTTGACAAAACACACGTTTGTTGGCAATGTAATGTCTCTGCTTTTTAATATGCTGTCTAGATTGGTCATGATTTTTCTTCCAAGGAGCAAGCGTCTGTTAATTTCATGGCTGCAGTCACCATCTGCAGTGATTTTGGAGCCCAAGAAAATAAGATCTGTCACTGTTTCCCCTTCTATTTGTCTTGAAGTGATGGGATCAGATGTCATGATCCTAGTTTTCTGAGTGTTGAGTTTTAAGCCAACTTTTTCACTCTCCTCTTTCACTTTCATCAAGAGGCTCTTTAGTTCTTCTTCACTTTCTGCCGTAAGGGTGGTGCCATCTGTATATCTGAGGTTATTGATATTTCTCCAGGCAATTTTGATTCCAGCTTGTGTTTCTTCCAGCCCAATGTTTCTCATGATGTACTCTGTATATAAGTTAAATAAGCAGGGTGACCATATACAGCCTTGATGTACTCCTTTCCCGATTTGGAACCAGTCTGTTGTTCCATGTCCAGTTCTAACTGATGTTTCTTGATCTGCATACAGATTTCTTAAGAAGCAGCTTGGGTGGTCTGGTATTCCCATCTCTTTCAGAATTTTCCACAGTTTATTATGATCCAGACAGTCAATGGCTTTGACATAGTCATAAAGCAGAAGTAGATGTTTTTTCTGGAACTCTTTTTCTGTTTTAATGATCCAACGGATGTTGGCAATTTGATCTCTGGCTCCTCTGCCTTTTCTCAATCCAGCTTGAACATCTGGAAGTTCATGGTTCATGTACTGTTGAAGCCTGGCTTGGAGAATTTTGAGCATGAGTGTGTGAGATGAGTGCAATTGTATGGTAGTTTGAGCATTCTTTGGCATTGCCTTTCTTTGGGATTGGAATGAAACTGACCTTTTCCAGTCCTGTGGCCACTGCTGCAGTTTCCAAATGCTGGCATATTGAATACAGCGGTTTCACAGCATTGTCTTTTAGGATTTGAAATAGCTCTGCTGGAATTCCATCACCTCCACTAGCTTTGTTCCTAGTGATGCTTCCTAAGGCCCACTTGACTTTGCATTCCAGAATGTCTGGCCCTAGGTGAGTGATCACACTATCATGATTATCTGGGTCATGAAGATTTTTTTTTTCTATAGTTCTTCTCTGTATTCTTGCCACCTCTTTTTAATATCTTCTGCTTCAGTTAATTCCATACCATTTCTGTCCTTTCTTGTACCTATCTTTGCATGGAAAATTCCCTTGGTATCTCTAATTTTCTTGAAGAGATCTCTAGTGTTTCCTATTCTCTTGTTTTCCTCTATTTCTTTGCACTGATCACTGAGGAAGGCTTGCTTACCTCTCCTTACTGTTCTTTGGAGCTCTGCATTCAAATGGGTTTATCTTTCCTTTTCTCCTTTGCCTTTGGCTTCTCTTCTTTCCATAGCTGTTTGTAAGGCCTCCTCAGACAACCATTTTGCCTTTTTGCATTTCTGTTTCTTAGGAATGATCTTGATCACTGCCTCCTGTACAATGTCAGGAACCTCCATCCATAGTCCTTCAGGCACTCTGTCTAGCAGATCTGATCCCTTGAATCTATTTGTCACTTCCACTGAAGATCTTTATTACTGATACCTTTTCAAGGAGAGGTCTTGCAGCCAGGTTAGATCACAAAATGGCCTAGACCAAAAAATGGTTTCTCTTATGTCAAGAAAGCCATGCATGTCTGGTTTTTCTTTCTCTGGACCCCTGGACCATTTCTGCTTACTTTATTTCTGTCTGCGTGGACGCTACGTCGTCTCCACTGTGTCGACTCTTTGCAACCCTAAGGACTGTAGCCTGCCAGGCTCCTCTGTCTATGGGATTCTCCAGGGAAGAATACTGGAAGATGTTGCCATTTCCTCATTTAGGGGATCTTCCCTGGGATCAAACCTGAGTCTCTTATGTCTCCTCAGTTTGCAGGTGTTTTCTTCACCATAGAGTCACATAGGAACTCCTGTGTATACTCTTCTGCTTACTAGTTGAATGTCTCATAGAGGTCACTCTTGAACTTTGATTTTTTGATCAGTTAAAGAAGTTTTCTGTTTGCACAGGTTTACAGGCTCTAAGCTTAAATTGTAGTAGCTTTTCAGGGTGATCTGAGCAGACTTTCACCACTTTTTCCCAATGTAAAACAACACACATCAGTATGAGAGATTATTATGTTTTTAATGTTATGTTTAATGTTACTGTTTAAGGAACTATTTATTGTTTAGAACTGGAGAAGCCTCATTTCTACATTTGAGTTAATTTATGTGGGTTGTTGTTGTTTAGTCACCAAGGTGTGACCCCATGGACTGTAGCCCACCAGGCTCCCCTGTCCACGGAATTTCCCAGGCAAGAATACCAGAGTGATTTGCCATTTCCTTCTCCAGAGGATCTTCCCAGCCCAGGGAAGTGGATTGGCAAATGGATTTTACCACTGAGCCACCAGGGAAACCTAATTTACATGGATCAGTTCACTTCAGTCGCTCAGTCGTGTCTGACTCCTTGCAACCCCATGAATCACAGCACACCAGGCCTCCCTGTCCATCACCAACTCCTGGAGTTCACTCAGACTCATGTCTATCAAGTCAGTGATGCCCTCCAGCCATCTCATCCTCTGTCATCCCCTTCTCCTCCTGCCCCCAATCCCTCCCAGCATCAGAGTCTTTTCCAATGAGTCAGCTCTTCACGTGAGGTGGCCAAAGTACTGGAGTTTCAGCCTTAGCATTATTCCTTCCAAAGAAATCCCAGGGCTGATCTCCTTCATAATGGACTGGTTGGATCTCCTTACAGTCCAAGGGACTCTCAAGAGTCTTCTCCAATGCCACAGTTCAAAAGCATCAATTCTTTGGCGCTCAGCCTTCTTCACAGTCCCAACAGAGGCTAGTTATTAATGTTCTCCTTTGGTTTTTCCTAATCTCTGGGTTTGCTGAATCTATTTTCCTTTTAAAATTTACTTTTCATTTTTTATTTCTACCTCCGTGTAACAGAACAGATGGGGCACTGTGTATGTAACATGCCATTTGATGGTTGGAGTGGTTGATTAAACAACACAATTATCATTTAATCTACCCACACTGGTAGTAGAATGGAGTGACATTGGTTTACTGGTTTGGATAGAGTTTGGTAGAGTAAAAACAATAGTGTGTTACTTTCCCTAGTGTGGGAGCCTGCACACTGTGACTTGCTCATATTCCTGGACTGACTGACTGATTACTCTGTACATAGTCCTTAGTTGCATTATTGCCCAGGGTGACTGAGCATGCGGGAGTGTTGGCAGTGATGCTGTGTTCCTGTGGAAGGTGAGGATGGCTTGGAGAAGGAAACAAACATGCAGGGCCAGCCTTTCAAAAATCACCTTGTTTCTATTAAACAATATTTTTTAAGATACATTGATCGTGTTCAGAGCTTTAGACATTAAACTTCTCCTCTGTTTCTGGTTATGGGTATGCCAAGAGACTGCCCCTTTGTTTTGTTTTCTTTTCTTATCCTAAAATTAGCCTTCAATTTTGTATCTTTGATAATATCAAACTACTCTGCTTCTTGAAGCAGACATTGTGTTAGCTAAAGTCAGTTTGATAATGTGGCTTGATTGCTTGGAATGAGTCTGGAGAATTGAGGTGTTCCTACACACCTGATTATCAGCACACTGAAATCTAACAGAGCTATTGAATCTGTATACTAGCATTCCCTTCCCCCTGACCCATTGCTTTTCCAGGGTATCAGGAGGAAGGAACAAATAACATTGGGGGTCGGATGAGAGAGGGGTCGCTGCAGTGCCTCTAATATTCTCCTTTACAACCTCATCTCTGGCTAGAGCAGTTTTGCCCAGCACATGACATGCTGGCTGGCACAAAATGATGAATACAGGGGAAAAAAAAAAGATCCAAGAGATTAAAAGGTCAATGGATTATCCATTAAGCAATCAAGACTCAATATGCCTCAATTTGTCTAGGTCATGATTTATTTCCTGGGATAAATGGACCCAGATCTGTTAGTTTTCCTCTGGGATCATTCTCTTTCAAATCTTGACTACAGTCATTTCTTTGAGTCCTGGTCACTATTGTGTAGCTTTTTACTAGTTGACAGCATTTTAAAATTACTTTTAAGTACCACCCGGCTGGAATCATTTTAGCTGATAAGAGCACAAGGCTTTTTGAAGGTTGAAGGTAAATAACTTGGGGGAATTTAATTCAACAAACAAGGGGAAAAAAATCTATATTGTGTTCCATCCATAGCCTGTTCATTGGAACTTTGCTGGCAGGGCCGGGGTGGGAGAATGGAAGGGGGAGCTGAGTTTTGCTGAACTTTCAGGCAATGGTGCAGTATTTTTACTTGTGTTACCTATTTAGTTTCTAATGGGTTAATTCCACCCTGGCATCTGCCTCAGGAAAATAGGCAGTTTCCTGTGCATACTGAACACAAAGTAGCTTTACTCCAACTGTCTTTATGTTTTGAAATATACCCAGGCTCAGATATTATACAACCTTGGTTTTCCACGTGGGAAATGAGTGCCAGAATGCAGTCCACTGCCCGGTATATTTTATTTGGCAGGTTTGGATGATAAATGTTCATCAGTAACCAACAGTCTGATAAAGTAAGGCCAGGATGGTAAAAATCAATTCTAGGGAAAGAAGCCACGGGGTTCCTGATGAATACAGCATTTTGAGGAAAAAAATCTATGCCAGGAGCATGTGGCATTTTTAATGTTTTCTCTAATAGGTTCAGTAATGGCTTTTCCAGACGGTCCCACCCCAGAATTTTTAGGCATGGCTTCTCAAAAGGAGATGTTCTTAGAGGAAAGAGAAGATTGAAAAATGATGAGTTACAGATTCTGTTAACTACTCACCATGCATAATAACTTGTATTAAGTTCCTCCCTTTATCCAAATAAACTCTAAGTGGTTCGTTTCACAGATGTCTGAAGGAAAGTATGGTTCTCTGGGGTTGCTTTCTAAGAGCACAACTCATAAGCTATGGTTTCTGTCCTTTGAACAATTCTGACCATTGAGTGTGTCACAAAGGATTTTTTTTTTTAATGAACGATTCCTTTTATTCAGGTTTGGCAATTGCATTTATGCTTGCTCAGATTTTAAATGTGGTTCAAGCTAATTAGTATTTCAAGACTATGAAAAGCATCTTCCTCTCCAGAAAGTCAACCTTAGTTCTCATGCATGGAGAACCATGATTGCCCACTATGGAAAATGAGGAAACTGGGGGGAGTTGTGGATTTATTGTAAAGGGTTTCTTTATTCTGTGCACAAAACAAGCATTATATACCACCTAAATAAGTCATATGTTTCCCATGCTTTTCATTTCATTTTTTTTCAAATGCATGATGTCATCAAAATGCATAAAATTAATATAAAGCATTAATAAATGTATAGTAACTTCCCTCATTATATGTTTTTGCCCTAAGTAGACACCAGGAAATATGATAGCACAGGTATGTTTTTTAAAACCGTGGAAGCCACATGGCCGTTATAGCAACAAATTAAATTGCCACGTAAAAACTCAGCTGTTACTGTGCGTTGAGGCTTACCAACATGATCATTTTTGTAAACTTCCCATAAAGGGAGTTTAGGAAAATTAAAATGACCTCGTTCTATAAAGAGTATGAGATTGTTGTTTTTGTTGTTTATTTGCTAAGTAGTGTCCAACTCTTTGTGAAGCCTGTAGCCCACCAGGCTCCCCTGTCCATGGGATTTTCCAAGCAAGGCTACTGGAGAGGGTTGCTGTTTCCTTCTCCAGGGTGTCTTCCTGGCCCAAGGATCAAACTCACATCTCCTGCGTTGGCAGGCAGATTACTTACCACTCAGCCACCACCAAGGAAGCCCTTGCTGAGATGGTAGATCCTATTCTAAAACTCCTGCTACATTATTCTTTTGCATTGTGTAGGACACAGAGAGGGTATTTTCCTCTAAACTTGAACAAACATACACAAACTTTTGTCCCACAGCGGTCTTGTGAGATAATAGAATCATGAAAAATTGAGGATGAAGGAAGTTTTTAGCAATTTTGAAGGTTAATCCCTTCCTGTTACTGATTTGCATCTGTGATGTTTGGCCAGAGACAAGGCAAGATTTCATCAACGTTATATACCTATTTTATAATGAAGCTGAGACAGGAAAGCAGCATTCTTTATCCTTGGTAAAGATTTTCACTGTTGTCACTTGGATTCATGGAAGATGAAATTCAGGTTAGCATAAACGTTCCTGGGCAAATAGCCCCTAACTCTACAACACTGCCAGACTCAATACTTGGATAAACCAGAACTCCTAGAAAATGTTATTCAAAGTATGTATTTAAATACTTATAGTGAACTGAGAGTGTCAGAAAGTACTTGGAGGAGTTTTGCTCAATGAAAATTGAGATTTTAGTAGGAAAGATAGTTAGAAGTAAAGAGGAACTAAGAGATTTCTGAGGTCTCCTCTCTTGGTTTTAACCATCCCCATGCGCCTCAGACCCATCTAGCAACCTGAAATTTCACTTCCTGAGGAATTAGAAAACTGTAAGTGGGAGCAATGAAAATCCTCAAATTTGTTTCATTGAAGTCTTGAAAAAGTTGGTCTCTCATAGGGACTGTTGTTACACTTAACCAACTTTACAAGATAAGATTCAGTGGTGAAATAAGCACATAGGAGATAGGCTTGACTGTTTTGCCTAAAAGAACATTTTGAGAAGTTCAGAATGTATTAAGGGAGGCAATTTTTGCTGCCTTGTTTTAGATTTTAATTATAGAAATAATATAATATTACAAAAATAAAGTCAGCAGAAAAACACCACCCATATTCTTGACCACAAAGGCATACTCCTCCCTTTAATTTGACTAAATTTTATGCTGGTTTCCTCCTGTCTTATATACTCCCTTTTCTTAGAGCATTTACTTTAGAAAACTTGCAGTAATAAATTCTTTCTCTGCCCTTTAGGGATGTAAATCTCCTCCCAGCCTCTTGCCAGTTTTACAACCCAGAAATTTCTTTCTAGAGACCTGGAGCCATCCCTTTGAAATGTTGTCACCAAGAAAGATAAGACCCCTATTCCCCAGTTTCTGTTGAGCTTAGCTTCAGTAAGTGCAATTGGCAAACATATGTGCCCCAATCATATAGTCTTCCCACTAATAAGGAAAAGGATGATAATAATATGCGCAACGTCAAGTTTAAAATTTGATGCAGCAGAAAACTTTGTAACTTGGTTATCAGTCAGAAGGCAGAAAAACAGAAGCAGTTAACTACCCTCAAGCTAGGCAGCAAAATAGCCAAAATGAACTAGGCACATAGATTTGAACTGTATATGGGGAGGGAGGTGGGAGGGGGGTTCATGTTTGGGAATGCATGTAAGAATTAAAGATTTTAAAATTTAAAAAAAAAATAAAAATGAAAATTAAATTAAAAATAATTCCAACCTCCCTACTAATGTCCCCCTGTACTTTCTTCCCACCAGTTCACTCAAGTGCTTAGAAACTCTGCTGCCTTTGGTTTCAGTGGAGTTGGGTTTAATCTGTGCAGTGTTCCTGCTGCCCCCAGTTCAGCCCCAGCCTTTACAAGTGTCTCTCTTTTGTTGCAATAGTTTTGAATAAAGTCTTCTTACCTGTCTAACTCTATCCAGTGCAATTTTTCTTTGACATCCTACAATCCTAAAAGAAACATTGTTTTTATTTTTTTCATGTTCTTGTTTAGTCTTTTTCCATAAACACTTGGCATGCCTAAATCCAAAGCATATATACATTAAAAAAATTTTATCTTAAGCATTTTTTTGGTTGCTCTATGATGGTCATAATTATCACATGATATCCTATAAATATAACGCTGATATTATTTTATTTTTTTCTGCTTGAAACAAATGCTAGCTGAACAACATAACAGCACACAATTACAATGTTTGTTCAAATGCTTGGCCTTTATCATCATATGCTAAGGCCACAAGAATGTATTCATTTTTGTGTTATTTTGGTAATACGAAGGCCATGAAAATTAAACTCAGCTGTAGTAAGGAGGCAGGGCCTGATAATTAATACTCATTTTTGTCAGTCAATTCTGGTAGGTTAGCTCTAAATTAGTCCAGGCTGCTTCATAGTCCTTAATTGCTCCCTTCAAAATGCAACCATGCACATTTAGCTATATATTATTGAGGATATTGTTTCCAAAAATACTTGTATTAGGCTCTGAGTGTTAAATGACTTGGAATAATACAAAAGGAGAAATAAGTGATAAGCAAGGAGAAACAAGACATATTCCAGTGTTCACAGGCACACACTTTTTGTACAGGGACATATTAGGACATCAGAAGTAGGTAAACAGAATGACCACCTGTGAGGGAAAGAAATGCACAATAGTCAGGGTCTCAGGTTACGGTAGGAGTAGGCGGTGAGCTGCACAGAAAAAGAATTAGATGTTGGTGATGAGGTTTAGCAGAGATTTCATGTTGTGACATATTTCTCTTCTGTTCTTATTTGTTGCATCTCATGAAATGCAACCTTCTTCTTAAGGGTGCACCTGAAATACTCCCTCAAGACATTTTGAATTCTAAGCTGTGATTTGTCAAATTGTTGTTCAAAGGGTAACTGAAGTGCTTTTGTGAAATGAATACTAAATGATCTTGATGCTTTTAAAAAATTGTTTGGTTTCTTTTTTCTTTTCTTTTTTCAAAAATTAAATCTAGGCAAAGATAAGAACTAATAAATGTAATAAAGTTCAATAAAATTTGGCACAAATTTTCCAGCTCCATCTTATTAAAAAAAAAAATGAAGAACATTCTCTGTAAAGGCTAGAGAAAATGCTGCAGAATATTCAAAAGAATTTGCTGAACTGTGAAGACTGACATTTGAATCATAAAATCAGATTTTGTTTAACAAAGTTAATACATTTAAGCATCTTCTGTCTCTAGAATTAATAAAATGAGAGTGATGAGTGATTATGGAATTGAAAACAGATTGGCTTGCATTTTGAACCACGTCAAGTTTAATTTAGCAGAGATATTAATTTGAGCTGGTTTTGTGTTAATAGTTATGGGGAAACATTATTGGGACCAGGCCACTCAACCAGACGTACTGAACATGTGCCCTATGAATTCGTGCAAGCTAAAAATGGATTCAAGCAAACTAGAAAGATGCCAAGTCATCGTGAGCCTGTGATTCTTGGCTCTCTCTCCCTGTATTTAATAAAGCCTGAGCCATCAGATTTCCTGAATCAATATTTCTTAATTATTATACTGGGACTCACTTTCTATTGTCAAGGAAAATGTTATTTCAAATATGCATGACCTTTACCACGTGTCATAAGCTAGTGTCCCAAGGTGTAATTGGTGTGACCTTGTTCTCTATCCTGAGATTCTATAACACATTTCATATATTTGCACGCCAAGAGACCCCCAAAGTCTGTCATTCTTATTTTTAGATGTTCTTTGGAATAAGGTGAGGACAGTTCAATTTTGTTAATGCTACACTTTGTTGTGAAAAAAAAAAAAAACAAAACTGTTCAGATTCTGGAAAATATTAAAAATCTTCCAAAGGCCAGGAACTATTCTTTTCACTCAAGATATGGGTGTAAACAAAAGAAAATGCATATTACACTCAAGTTTAATCTGGGAAGAGAACCAGTGACAAATAAATGCAAACTATTTGGGTAAAGAAAAGTAAAGCAGGATCAAGGGACTGGGAGTGATGTGGGTAGGAATGCAATATCTTAGGAGTCACAGAAAGTTTTTCTGATAAAGAAACATTTGAACAGAGTTCTAAAAGAAGCACAGGAGTGTTCTGAAGACTGAACGTTCTATGCAGTGGGAGTCGCAAGTTCAAGTACCTGAGAAGAGAACTTGCTGTAACTATTTAAGGACAAATTATGAGCTTGCTGTTGACATAGTATGTGGAGTTTGCGAGCTAATAGAAGCAGAAGCAAAAAGAGGTGGTAAGATGCTATGTCATAAAGAGTTATCTGGATTTCACTCTGAATAGGATAGGGAGACATAGATGGGATTTGAATAGAGCAATCATTTGATCTGACTTGGATGTTTGAAGAATTGCTCTAATATCTATATGCTGAATAAAATGTAGGTAAAAATAAAGAGAATGTTTAGAAGTCTCTTGCAAGAATCTAAACATAAGGCAGAACCTTGGATTGGGGAGGTACGGGGGTGATAGTAGGAAGGAGGCAGATTCTGAATATATTCTGAGTGTAAAAATGATAATATTTGCTGATGGATTGGAAGAGGAGTATGTGAAAGTCACGTAGAGGCTAAAACAAGGTTCTGGTTGGGTAGGATAGAATTGGTAGTTAATAACATGGAGAGGACTGAACTGAGGATTGAAAGCAGGAAGGTATTAAGTGTGTATTTGGAAAACTTTCATTTTAAGATATGTATTGGGATTTAACTGCAGTTATTGAGAAACAAGCCTGGATTTCAGGAGACAGGCTGAGGCTGGAGATGCAAATTTAGTTATCAGTATAGAGATGAAACTTAAAGCCCCATTATTGAATGTAAACATCTAGGGAGTAAGTATAAGACAAAGAAGAAAAGAGGTCTAAGAGGGGATCCTGAAATACTGGATCAGATGCAGATTGGAACAATGGGGTAGACAGACCCAATGCCTGAGAGGCAGCAGCATTTGTGATAGGGTGAACTTCAATAGGAAGGACCATCTTAGAAGCCAAGTGAAGAACACCTTCTAAGAAAAAGGGAGGGATTAATTCTCTCAAAAAGATTCTGATAGGCCAACCAAAAAGCTGAGGACTGAACAGTGATGATTAGGCATTTCAAAATGGAGCTCAGTGTTGATTTGTTGACTTATTTGTGTGCAATCAGAAGGCCTTTACCTGTTAGGGTTGGATCCCAGGGAATAGAGAGAAGAGGCATGCAAGCTGTTAGAGTACACATTTCTTTTTAGCAGTTTGCAGTAAGGAGAAAAAAAAAAATCAGTAGTAGAGATATTACTGAAGAAGATGAGGCAAGAGAGATTTTGTTGAAGATATCCACATGCTGGTCCAGTGGCTAAGACCCTGCACTCTGCATCCAGGGGGCCTGGGTTTGATCCCTCATCAAAGAACCAGATCCCACAGGCTGCAGCTAAGAGTTTGCATGCCACGATGAAAGATCCTGCGTGCTGCAGTGAAGACTTGGTGTAGCCAAATACATATTTAAAAAGATATCAATATGAAAAGGAGGAAAATTTATTTTAGAAGATACATTTAATTAGCTTAGGAAACACTTGACAAAGTTATAGTGCTAGACATAATTATTTCCGCCACAGCCTTCTTTCCCTTTCCCTTTGGCTAAGTGATTCTCCTGGAGGCAGTTTATCCAGCTTGAACAAAGCTCATCCTAGCGTCACACCTCCCCAGGGCAATCAGATCTCTTTTGAACACAGATCTGGGCAACAGGAATCTAAAGAATTTTCTGTCTAACAGAAAAATATGTCTCAGGCCTTGCGATGCAATGTCCTGCAGCCTCAAAATGGGCCAGCCTGGAACTCTGAGTTGATTAAATTGGAATCAAATGGTCTCATAATTCTTCACAGCAGCTTTCTGCACAACGGAGTTAGATTTACTACAACTCAGCCAAGGGTAGCACGTGCCATATAATTTTGCCACCCGGACCTCTTTGGGCTTTGATTTACTGGGAAGTGGTTTGCTGTTGAGTGAAATGCAAACAAATATTCCCTTCTAAAGGCTGAGGATAATGTTGGCACTTTTCCCTCTTTCTCACCTGTGCAGTCTCTCTTTTTCAAACTTTGGTACCACTTCTGAGACAATTAAGATAATTTGGCCATTTAAGTACTAACAGTCACAGCAGTCTTAGAACTGCTTACTTTTTCAGTACTGAAATGCCATAAAAGAACATTATAGCTTATTGGAATGTTAATGTCTTTTTATTGGGCTCAAACTGTCAAGAGCACTGGAGTTGACTTTCTGTTTGTTCTTAAGTAGACATTGAAAAGCAGGAAGCAAGGAAAGAAAGTTTATTAAAATTCACCTTAAGTGACTAATTTTGAAACCACCTTGGTGGTGGCTTTTGGAAACACTGTCTTGACTTGGACTGAGAAGCTGGCCAAGGGCTTGAAAGTGAAAATGAAAGTCACTTAGTTGCATCTGACTCTGCAGCCCCATGCAGTATACGGTTGATGGAATTCTCCAGGCCAGAATACTGGAGTGGGTAGTCATATCCTTTCTCCAGGGGATCTTTCCAACCCAGGGATCGAACCCAGGTCTCCCGCATTGCAGGTGGATTCTTCACCAGCTAAGCAACCAGGGAAGCCCAAGAATACTAGAGTGGATAGCCTATGCCTTCTCCAGGGAATCTTCCCCACCCAGGAATCGAACCTGAGTTTCCTGCGCTGCAGCTGGATTCTTCACCAGCTGAGGGCTGACAGCTTAGAAGGGATGTTTTAGGAAAGAGGAAGACTTTGAAATGAAAGAAAAGGAGGGGGCGCTGGTCGTTTCCAATGAAGGACTTTCTCTCCAAAGAAGAAAAAATAATTGTATTCATTTTGTGGTTGACAAGTATCCACTAATAACTTAGATTCACATAAAATAACCCTTTAATAATGTAGCTAGCCTTCTAGAAGCCAGCTGTGCCCTGAGTTTCAGTCATAATGAAGGCTGTAATGGGAGGGCAAGGAGGGTCAGCCACTCTTTACCCTGCAGGTAGGCACATGTCCCAGTTAGCCATGAGTGACATTTATAGGGATAGGATAGTTTGGAAAAGAGTATTCTGAAAAGTTGTTTCTGAACATTCATCATCATCATTCTGTTCGAATGAGATCTGAAAGGGTGTCTTGGAGTGATGGAAGACCCTGGGTGGCAGCCCCAGGGTTGGATTCTCACTGTGCCACTTGGGTAAGCTCTCTGGGCCTCAATTTTCTTGTCAGTAAAATAGAGATCAAGACAATGCAAAAGCTCGAATAACAGCGATACCAAACACATACAAGACCATTTGCTATTGTCATTTAGTCACCAAGTCATGTCTGACTCTTGTGTGACCCCACGGACTGTAACCCATCAGGCTCCTCCGTCCATGGGTTTCTCCAGGCAAGAATATTGGGGTGGGTTGCTATTTCCTTTCCCAGGTGGTCTTCCTGACCCAAGGATCAAACCACATCTCTTGCTTGGCAGGTGAATTCTTTACCACTGAGCTACCTGGGAAGTCCTTATTAGACTCTAGTTAGATGTTACTCTAAATTCTTTCTATTTATTAGATATCCTAATCACCAACAACTTAGGTAAGTAGGTATTAATTTTATCTCCAATTTTTGGGTAGGAAAATGGAAGCATAGGAAGGCTAAATAACCTGTGGAAAAAAATGTCAGAAGTAGTAGGAGGTAGAGACTAGGTTTATACCAAATGATGTGATTGTGGCTTCTATTTCTTTAGTCTCAGCTTGATTTTTGTAGGGGACCATGAAAACTAAAGGAGATGATACAGGTTCTTCCCTGACAGTCCAGTGGCTAAGATTCCATGCTTCTACTGCATGGGAGTGCAGGTTCAATCCCAGGTCAGAGAATTAAGTTCCCACATGCCATGTGGCCAAACATTAAATCAAATATAATTTTAGGGCAGGAATACAAAGTGGAGAAAAGTAGATATTAAAAACATTTAAAAAATTAAGGAGATGATGTAGGCATACTTCCTAAGATGTTGTAGATATTTAATAAATGCTAAATATTATTGTTAATGAAATTGAGATGTCCCAGTATCTTCTAATTTCTAACAAAAGTTGGAAGGCCAATAGGGTAAGAAATAGGACTGTTAAAGCCTTGGAAGCAAAAGCAAGAAAGGCCGGTGTCTTAAGGCAATTATCTAAGAATTTCACCTCAAAAAATCCCCAAATCCAAACCAGAAAGAAACATTTATAATTCAAACAGTGTAAGCCTCTCTCTTTTGATGTTTTCTTGTTCTTGGTAAAATTGCTATCTTTATTTTTTATCATTGCTCTTTGGTTTCATAACTGCATTCAAAACCTTCACTGTTATTTCAACATCAGTACATATGACAGCCTCAGCTGGTTGTAATCCACTCTTTGTTTCATTTTTCTGAGACAGCTGTTACTGGTTAAACTTTCAGAAATATCTCCCCCATAACCAATAAATGGGACTCTCTTTCTCCTGATGTAAAAGATATTGAATCTTTGTCTATTTATGCCCAGGTTTACAAGTTCCCAGGTAGTTAAGAATGTTAAATGCTTGACATTTATAAAGTGTTCTTTTTAAAAATCATTCTCTTTTCCCCCCACTTTTTAAAAAATAATAGAAGAGTTTCTTAAAAGTAACATGCTGACATGAAGTACACTAAATCCTTAAAAATCATACAATTTGCCCTGTTGTTGGAATTATTTATTCTTTCATAACCTGACAATAAACTGAGTGTATCTCATTAAGTAGAGTCCCCTCTAGGTTGGTAAATAGGCAGATTTATAGGAACCATTATTCAATAGAAAGCAATCTGGAGCTGTCCTAGGAAATGTGATTCTAAACCTTGGATTTTACTGTGTCCTTCCGTCAGTTACTTAGAATCCCTGAAACTGTATCCTTTTCTTCAAAATAGAGATATTAATGCTTACCTTACAGGGCTGTTATGATATATACATTAACCTTCAAAACTTAAATCTGCATATCAACAGTCCTGTGCTGATAAAGCAGCTCTCTCATTTCTTTCAGAAATTCTGTCTTTCTCTGGTACATTGAGCCATCATCTCTAGGCTGTGCTTCTGATCCTTGTGACCCAAGTTGGTTGCTAGAATTCCAGCCATTACATCCATCTCCAGGAAGCATAATATAAAAAAATAGTTAAAAAAGACAGGTCCGCACTGACCTTCAGGGTTAGTTTAAGGGAGTCGAATGCGTGTGATATCTTAGTCATCTGGTCACACATAGCAGTGAGGAAGAGTGAGAGAGGACTATTATTTTTGTACTTGGGCACCAATGGGCATAGCTAAAAATTAGTCTTTTGGTTTTAAGGAAGGAAAGAATATTAATAAGCAGTGAGATTGTCTGCTACAGATGGCAATTACAACTGTGATTTTATCCTCTAACTTGAAAAATAAAATAACCCAAGAAGTGAAAATATTTACTGAAATCTGTTTCTATTCTGGTAGTTTCTCTTTTAGCTTAAATAAGATATTGCATGTGGAAACTGTTAAAAAGAGTGAAATGACTAAATAATTCTAAAGAGAGATGTTTTTGTTTCCTCCTTTTATGTGAGTGGCTTTGAAAGTATCTGTGTATCAGGATATTAAAGAATCCCTGAGTCATGAGCTAAAGGATAATTTTACATGAGTTTAAGAAATATTTAAGAAACACAGTTAAGCAGAGTATCAAAGGGATTTAACATCAACTTTGTTGGTTGAGAGTAGGTACTTTTGAGGCCAGCACAGAGCCATAATTTTTGACAGAATATGCTTTTATTTTCTGAAACAAGGGGCAGGTTTATTTTGTTCTTTTACAAGACCCATTGTTAAAGTCATTCAGATTATTATGTATATGAAAAACAAAGATAGTTAGCTATGTATATATGAAAAAATAGCATTCATCATACAATGAATTGATAACATATATATTAATATCTACATAGTAGTGTGTTCTACACTAGGTATAGCTTGTTACCATAATTGAAATTAGAATGCTACGTAACAGCAGTTTGTCCCAAATACATCACCTATAAAGCAGGAATAGTAGTAAATAGTTAGTTCCCAAGGTGATTTTTAAGCTTGAGAATAAAGTAATAAAGAGAAAGATGGTAGAAAGGTAAATAGAGCATTAACACCTTATACATGATCAGAAAAATTACTTATGTGTTGCTTCATAATTGATAATTTCTATTATTTTACTTGCTTTTTAATGATATATGTGACAAATATTAATAAGTATACAAGATATCCGAGGGCTTAATGCATGCGGTATCTGACCCTGCAGATTTTTCTGCATTTTATAGGTAGGTGCTGTGTTATCTCACATTCCTTCGACTTCCCTCTGCAGATGGCTCAGTTGGCACAGTGCATGCCTGTAGAATAACTGAGTGTGATTGTCTCATGAAAAATTGCAAAGGGAAGTGAAAAGTACATACAGAAAAAGAAAAAAAAAACTAGAATGTAAGAGAAAGTGCATGAAATATTTAGACTCAACCTGAAAAAGTGATTGTACCCTGGAGATAATAATTCAATAGCTGAGGTTATAGGTATGGCTAAGGAAAAAAAAATCAAAACTAGAAAATCAAAGTGGTGTCCTTATTTTTATTCTGGTACTGTATCAACCTGAAAGTGTCATACTCTTAAATGGGATGGCTTGAAGAAGGCAAAATACTACATCTTAAGAGAGTTAAATCAGAAAGACTTCTCCCTGAAATGATTCTGGAAAGGAGAAATGATTACACTTGGAAGACTAGAAACTTCATGAGAAAGTTAGCCAAGGAACAATGATAAAGTCGAGACACACTGAAACACCTCTTTCCTTATTAACCAAAGGTGGGCATTGATGTAGCAGAACCAAAACAGCAGTTTGTGAGGGACTTTAACCTGGACTATTGAGGGAATTCCTTCCATAAGTGAAGAGGTTCATGCTCTCTTTCTCTGACTGTGGCCACCCTGAGCATGAATGGAAAATCAGGGGCCATTTCTACCTGTGGAAAGATCCTCTCTACAGATCAGATCAAAGGAGCAGGGAGAGAGGGACAAAGCTGAGATCGAACACACCTGAGCTCTGCCCAAAGGATGTGATGCAAACAAGACTATCTGGCGTTGTTTAGTCTTAAGTCATGTCTAACTCTTGGGGTTCTGCAGACTGTAACCCATCAGGCTCTTCTGTCCTTGGAATTCTCCAGCCAAGAATACTGGAGTGGGTTGTCATTTCCTTCTCCAGGGAATCTTGCCAATTCAAGGATCAAACACACTTCTCCTGCTTGACAGGTGGATTCTTTATCACTGAGCCACTTAGGAAGCCCTCTGCCCTGAGAAAAGTGGTGCCTATAAAGCTTGCCTCCAAAGTCCAATCAACCATCACTTCTATCATCGTGATCACTCTCTAGAGCAGTAGAGCAGGGAGTTGGCAAGATGTTTGACTTCCCTGGTGACTCAGATGGTAAAAGCATCTGCCTGCAATGTGGGAGACCCGGGTTCAATCCCTGAGTCAGGAAGATCCCATGGAGAAAGAAATGGCAACCCACTCCAGTATTCTTGTCTGGAAAATCCCATGGATGGAAGAGCTTGGTAGGCTACAGTCCATGGGGTCGCAAAGAGTCGGACACAACTGAGTGACTTTCTTTTCTTTCTTCTTGACTTCCCCAGAACTATCCAGTTTTTATATCCTATCCCTCATACCCTCTGATCCTTCCATCATTTCTTGTCCTCAGATTCCTGAACTGCCCCCCCCACCCCGCCTGTCCGTTGTCCCCATACATTTTACCTCTCTTACTTCCCCACTCTGTCATATACACCTACTTTTGACCTGGCCACATGCCTAGACTCGATCTTTCTTTATCCCTCTTGTCCAAATTCAGCATGATGCGAGGGCATTTTCAAGATCTGTCCTTTATGGAAAGTGTTACTGCTTCTAAAGACTGAATCAGTTATTCTGGAGAACACCTCTCAGAAGATTTGAGCTCCAGGAAATGGTGGATTTTAGAGAAGTATTTGTTTCTCCTGTGTAGCTGTAGAAATCTACTCTTATTAAATAGGCATTGAAATGATGCTTTATTTTGGGACAAAAATGGATTCCCCCATTTACTTTCTCATTTTAAAGAGACACCATTCAACACGATCAACATAAGATACTTGGGATAATCACTAACCCAATTTAGTAGCTTAGAAAAGTGAATTATATGAACATACCTTACCATAGATTGAAAAATAAAGTCCTTATAGGCCCTGGGCAAAGACCCAGGTCTCATGACTTTTAATCCTTGGCTCTCTAGGCAACATACTGGCCCCCTTAGCGTCCCTACCAATGGTTATGGGACAGACCGTGGATCTCAATGCATCCATTTTTGAGACTGTTTCCAACCTAAAGAGAATGAAGTTCTATCTTTTACTGTGGTTTCTCAAAGATTTGAACATTTTTTGGTACCCACCCTTCCCCAGTTTAAATGCAGGGGCTTCCCTTCAATGATTACCACATGCATATTCCAATTCCCTTATATTGTTTCCAAGAAAAGCAGGATGCTAGGCATCCCAGTCACTCAGCAAGGAGATTATCCCCATACAGGATCCTTCATGCTACCCACTAGCATCAATTAAGAACCCATTATACAAAACTGTGACTTGGGAAATTCTTTTTTGGCTACTAAATCTAGTTTTCCCCAGAAGTGAGAGGATAGTCTTACTGCGGATTCTCACATATATAAAGCCAGGGTGCTTTCTAAAACAGTATTCCATTATGCAATTAAGAATAATAGCCTCTTTCTCTGTGTTGCTCTCCTTAAGTATTTCCTCCTTCTCGGGAATCTGTGGTTTTCCAGGCTATATGTTTCTAACTCGATTGATCTTTCTCACAGTCTGGTGTATCAGTGCATTTTATCACTGTGATAGGGACTGTCTGCACTTCTCCGAGTCCTTTATATTTCTCCCAGAGCATGGCATCAGGAACTAGACATGGTAATGCTTGGGAAAAGATGCAGTTACCTAAGATATCCTTTTAGCAACCAGGGCTAATTTAGCCTAATAGCCTGCAAATCTCATGATATACAAAAACCTAAAGTGGTCTATTTTCTTTTTCATTTGTGCCAACACAAGACTGATTTCAAGGACACACTTTTGAAGTAATGTAAATGTTTATAGTCTTAGCTTTGATTTCTTTTAACAAATGATTACCTGCCCTTTATTAACTTAAAAGATTAATTGTTTCATATGGACACAATTTTAATGGCCAGAATACATAGAATTATGTGAGGTCCTGAGGTTTCAAAATTCATTAAGATTCTAGCAACTAGAATTGTGCCTAAAAGTCATCAGTTCATAGAGTCGTGTGCATGGGAGGATGAAAAGAAGAATAGATGAGCAATTCTTCACTCATTCATTCATTTAATCAGCAAACATCTGTATAAGATACTGTTCTAACTTCTGGGGCTTATAGCCAGGTACAAAACACAAAAAAAATTTTCTGATATTGGAGCTCATGTTTTAGTGTGATGGAAAAGAAAAAGAAAAATGTATGTCACGAGTTCAGTTCAGTTCAGTTCAGTCGCTCAATCATGTCCGACTCTTTGTGACCCCATGAAGTACAGCACACCAGGCCTCCCTGTCCATCACCAACTCCTGGAGTTCACTCAGACTCAAGTCCATTGAGTCAGTAATGCCATCCAGCCATCTCATCCTCTGTTATCCCCTTCTCCTCCTGCCCCCAATCCCTCTCAGCATCAGGGTCTTTTCCAATGAGTCAACTCTTCGCATGAGGTGGCAAAGTACTGGAGTTTCAGCTTTATCATCAGTCCTTCCAAAGAAATCCCAGGGCTGATCTCCTTCAGAATGGACTGGTTGGATCTTCTTGCAGTCCAAGGGACTCTCAAGAGTCTTCTCCAACACCACAGTTCAAAAGCATCAATTCTTCGGTGCTCAGCCTTCTTCACAGTCCAACTCTCACATCCATACATGACCACTGGGAAAAACCATAGCCTTGAATAGACGGACCTTTATTGGCAAAGTAATGTCTCTGCTTTTGAATATGCCATCTAGGTTGGTCATAACTTTTCTTCCAAGGAGTAAGCATCTTTTAATTTCATGGCTACAATCACCATCTGCAGTGATTTTGGAGCCCCCAGAAATAAAGTCTGACACTGTTTCCACTGTTTCCCCATCTATTTCCCATGAAGTGATGGGACCAGATGCCATGATCTTCGTTTTCTGAATGTTGAGCTTTAAGCCAACTTTTTCACTCTCCACTTTCACTTTCATTAAGAGGCTTTTTAATTCCTCTTCACTTTCTGCCATAAGGGTGGTGTCATCTGCATATCTGATGTTATTGATATTTCTCCCAGAAATCTTGATTCCAGCTTGTGCTTCTTCCAGCCCAGCATTTCTCATGATGTACTCTGCATATAAGTTAAATAAGCAGGCTGACAATATACAGCCTTGACATACTCCTTTTCTATATGGAACCAGTCTGTTGTTCCATGTCCAGTTCTGACTGTTGCTTCCTGACCTGCATATAGGTTTCTCAAGAGGCAGGTTACGTGATCTGGTATTCCAATCTCTTTAAGAATCACAGTTTATTGTGAGCCACACAGTCAAAGGCTTTGTCATAGTCAATAAAGCAGAAATAAATGTTTTTCTGGAACTCTCTTCCTTTTTCCATGATCCAGCAGATGTTAGCAATTTGATCTCTGGTTCCTCTGCCTTTTCTAAAACCAGCTTGAACATCTGGAAGTTCACAGTTCACGTATTGCTGAAGCCTGGCTTGGAGAATTTTGAGCATTACTTTCCTAGCGTGTGAGATGAGTGCAATTATGCAGTAGTTTGAGCATTCTTTGGCATTGCCTTTCTTTGGGATTGGAATGAAAATTGACCTTTTCCAGTCCTGTGGGCACTGCTGCGTTTTCCAAATTTGTTGGCACATTGAGTGCAGCACTTTCACAGCATCATATTTCAGGATTTGAAATAGCTCAACTGGAATTCTATCATCTCCACCAGCTTTGTTTGTAGTGATGCTTTCTAAGGCCCACTTCACTTCACATTCCAGAATGTCTGGCTCTAGATGAGTGATCACACCATCGTGATTATCTGGGTCATGAAGATCTTTTTTGTACAGTTCTTCTGTGTATTCTTGCCACCTCCTCTTAATATCTTCTGCTTCTTTTAGGTCCATACCATTTCTGTCCTTTATCGAGCCCATCTTTGCATGAAATGTTCCCTTGGTATCTCTAATTTTCTTGAAGAGATCTCTGGTCTTTCCCGTTCTGTTGTTTGCCTCTATTTCTTTGCCTTGATCACTGAGGAAGGCGTTCTTATCTCTTCTTGCTATTCTTTGGAACTCTGCATTCAGATGCTTATATCTTTTCTTTTCTCCTTTGCTTTTTGCTTCTCTTCTTTTCACAGCTATTTGTAAGCCTCCCCAGACATCCATTTTGCTTTTTTTTGCATTTCTTCTCCATAGGGATGGTCATGATCCCTGTCTCCTGTACAATGTCATGAACCTCAGTCCGTAGTTCATTAGGTACTCTATCTATATGATCTAGGACCTTAAATCTATTTCTCACTTCCACGGTATAATCATAAGGGATTTGATTTAGGTCATACCTGAATGGTCTAGTGGTTTTCCCTACTTTCTTCAATTTAAGTCTGAATTTGGCAATAAGGAGTTCATGATCTGAGCCACAGTCAGCTCCTGGTCTTGTTTTTGTTGACTGTATAGAGCTCCTCCATCTTTGGCTGCAAAGAATATAATCAATCTGATTTCGGTGTTGACCATCTAGTGATGTCCATGTGTAGAGTCTTCTCTTGTGTTGTTGGAAGAGGGTGTTTGCTATGACCAGTGTATTTTCTTGGCAAAACTCTATTAGTCTTTGCCCTGCTTCATTCCACATTCCAAGGCCAAATTTGCCTGTTACTCCAGGTGTTTCTTGACTTCCTACTTTTGCATTCCAGTCCCCTATAATGAAAAAGACATCTTTTTTGGGTGTTAGTTCTAAAAGGTCTTGTAGGTCTTCATAGAACCATTCAACTTCAGCTTCTTCAGCATTACTGGTTGGGGCATAGACTTGGATTACTGTGATATTGAATGGTTTGCCTTGGAAACGAGCAGAGATCATTCTGTCGTTTTTGAGACTGTGTCCAAGTACTGCATTCTGGACTCTTGTTGACCATGATGGCTACTCCATTTCTTCTGAGGGATTCCTGCCTGCAGTAGTGGATATAATGGTCATCTGAGTTAAATTCACCCATTCCAGTCCATTTTAGTTCGCTGATTCCTAGAATGTCAACGATCACTCTTGTCATCTCTTTTGACCACTTCCAATTTGCCTTGATTCATGGACCTGACATTCCAGGTTCCTATGCAATATTGCTCTTTACAGCATCAGACCTTGCTTCTATCACCAGTCAAATCCACAACTGGGTATTGTTTTTGCTTTGGCTCCATCCCTTCATTCTTTCTAGAGTTATTTCTCCACTGATCTCCAGTATCATATTGGACACCTAATGACCTGGGGAGTTCCTCTTTTGGTATCCTATCATTTTGCCTTTTCATACTGTTCATGGGGTTCTCAAGGCAAGAATACTGAAGTGGTTTGCCATTCCCGTCTCCAGTGGACCACATTCTGTCAGACCTCTCCGCCATGACCTGCCTGTCTTGGGTGTCATGAGTTAGTTAAAAATACAAAAATAAAAGAAGGTGAAGAAGATGAAATATGTATATTTGGTTTGAAGTAGGATGGCCAGTGCAAGTCTCAGTAAGAGAGTGACCGCTGAGGCAAGGGAGAAAGAGAGCCCCTCACCCTTGTCTGGAGCAGAGATTCCATGTAGAGGGAATGGCCTGTTCAAAGGTCCCGAGTTGAAAGCATGACAGCAACACCACTGTGGTTGGGATGGAATGAATATGAGAACAGAGTAGAGAGGTGGACAATAAGGGTAAATCTTTATAGACCATGAATGGTATTTCAGCAATCGCTCTAAATGAAACAAGGAAATATCTGAAGACTTTTATGGACAAGGAATCTTTTTCTAAGGCAATCCACCAGGTTGGGGAGATATAATCCATCTATACTTAAACAAATATACTACAGGAAAGGGGTATTCTGAACCCTAGAATTCTACCCCTGTGGGCGACCTTTAGGTTGAGAAGATGCAGTCCAAATCTCCTTGTTCGTAGCTAAGGAAATGGCTTAAGGAAGCCATGATGTGTGCAAGATCATGCAATTGAATCCTCGTTCTTTGTTTTTTACACCCAATAAATTCATGTTTTAAATGGTTTTGTAAAGAGGCTTGGAGAGTGAGAAAGTTGTAGGTTTCATTTCCTTAATTAAGCCTGAGTTTTTGTGGCATGGCACATTTGTTTCATATCTAGATACTAATCCATGTCCAAAGAGAGAGGTTAAAATGGAGATTGTTACTTCATGGTCTCTTCAGGAAGGAAGGTGGTATAGTTAGTGGCTGAAGCTTGGGTTTCTCCTTCAGCTTAATTTCAAAACCCTGATCTTTAACTCATTAGTGTATACCTAAGGCAGACCACTTGACCTCTCCAAGTCTCTGTCTCCTCATTTGTAGATTAGAATTAATAGCCACTTTGCAGTTCTTGTGAACTTGAATTAGCGTTCAACAATCTTATCTAAGCTGTTGATATGTTACTTTGGTTATTATTAAATATAGGGCAATGAAATAAAAACTTATTGACAACTATATATATTTCTGACACTTGGATATAAGCATTGGATAGACCTCATTTCTGTGCTTAGAGAAGCCTAAGCAGTTGAAGAAGTGTCATAATCTCAGTATTATAGCAAATTATTAGTAGAATAAAAAGCGATACAGAGTCCAGTGGGAATGCAGGGACAGAGAAGATCCCTAATGTATATATTAATGTCTGACATACTTTTTAACGTAAAGTAGGGATTTGGAAAATTAGAGAAGCAGTGAAATAGTGGTGTTTGTAATTTGTTGGTGCGAAATGGACAGTTATCTTTTGAAAAACTGACAGTTGAGCTAAGACATGACTTGCTGGTCCTATTTATATACTTGAAATTAAGAAAGGGATATTTAAGGTGAGAAAGAGCGTAACAAAGCAACAGAGGTAAGGAAACCAAAGTCTTATAAAAAAACACATCCCTACTTTAAATTTCCCAAAATACAAGTTTCTAGGTCTCACCCCAAATATGCTAACTTAATTGGTCTGAATTGGAACCAAAACGTTTACAATTTTAGCAAAGCATCACAATGATTGACACTGCTGATCTGTGTCATACCATGTAAAATACTTTAAATGCTGGATTTCTTGACGTAATTTTTTTTTTTTAACCAGATTGTTGAGGTAGGTTGGGTTTGATTTGTGGGAAGCTTTCTAGCAGCATTAGCAGAAAGTTAGTATTTAGGTAATTAACAGTTTTAAAAAAGACAGTGAAGTGATAAATAGGAGAGAAAACATTACTGAAAGCAGTGTTGACACCCCACTAGAATGTAGAAATTTTTAAAAATCACAGTGAATCAGGGCTAACACCTTTCCTTCACACCACCAGCATTCCTCAAAATGGTAAGGCTCCTTGGAGACATCGACGGTATTTCTGTTTCTGGCAGGAAGATGTTCTGTGTCTTGGAGCCTGATGGGTCAGGTGGCAGTTGCTACAGTAACTAGTTAAAGGCCTGTCATTAAGTTACCAAGTAAATAGACTTACAAGGCAGATATTATGGCTGATGTATAAATTGAGGCTGCCCTCTCTCTCTCAGCTTTTCTATTCTGAATTCCCTTGCTTTCCATATTTAAGTGAGAACACCTTTTCCTTGCAAAAAAATCTCCCGTTCTTAACTAAACTTCATTTGGATACACAGTTGGCCTGCTTCTTATCTTGGTATTCCATACCTGAGCACTGATTCTCCAGTACTTCCACAAGCTAACAATAATAGATGATTATTAATAACTTGGTATACATGAGCCTAGTAAAAATTATTTATTTTGGTCAAGATGAGCACAGGGTGGTTCTTACTCTGGAAAGTGTACACGGTGGTCTCCATGCTCTAGGGTGCTGGTGTCCATGACTTCCATTTACGTGTTAAGACATCTGTTGTTATTGTTCAGGTGCTGTGTGGTGTCTGACTGTGAGCCCACGGAGTGCAGCTCACCAGGCTCTCCTGTCCTCCACTATTCACGTGCATTTAGTCGGTACCATCTCACTCTGTCACCCCCTGCTCCTTTTGGCTTCAATCATTTTGCTTGTGTTTCAGCTACTTTACAAAAATGTTAATATCAAAATTATTGCTACTTAGCTTCATAATTCAGTTTGGAAGAATGTAAGATGTATACCAACTAGTCTTTCTTCTACCTTCTTTAATTTCTATTTCTAAGTCAGGTCATCCATTTAGACAACAATGCGTGCTTGCCTGTTCCATAGACATGTTTTCACCATGCGACTATAACATTTAACATTTTTTGTCAAAGTTCACTTTATGAAACACACGAGAGTCGATTTATAGCTTCACAAAACAGATATACCAATAAATATTTATGTTCTACATAAAAATGTATAAAAATTTTAAAAATCTAATGAATGGAATTACTTTAACAATATCTAAGTTTGGACTTTATTTTTCTATTAGTGCTTAAGAGCTTTGTAATTTTCATGGATCCTTTTTAACTGTTTTCTCCCACCCTCATGGCTATTGGGTAGTAAAGAGCTTAGTTATATGTAAGTACAAGAGATTGTCTTAGATTTTTTTTTTTTCTCATTATTTGGAATAGTCATCTCACTTCTGTTAAAATTCTGTTTGGGTGTGAGAAGCAGAGATTCAAAAAGTGGTTAAACAGAAAGCTGCCAAACTCCCCTTAAAGAGGAATCAGGAGAAGGCAATTTAAGGTTACATAGATTGTTGATAAAGAGACTCAGCATCTCTCTATCTTCTATAATATTCTAAGTTCAGGGTTTCCATATCTGAGGTCACTGTATGGTTAGTAGGTTTCCCTGGTAGCTCAGCTGATAAAAAATCTGCCTGGAATATGGGAGACCTGAGTTAAATCCCTGGCCTGGGAAATCCCCTGGAGAAGGGAATGGCAACCCACTCCAGTATTCTTGCCTGGATAATTCCATGGACAGAGTAGTCGGGCAGGCTACAGTCCATGGGGTCTCAAAAGTCTGACATGACTGAGTAACTTGCACTTTTACTTTTCATGGTCCGTAGGGGGCTTTCTTAGGTGGCACTAGTGGTAATAAGCCTACACACCAATGCAGGAGAAGTGAGACTCAGTTTTGATCTCTGGGTTAGGAAGATCCCTTGGAGAAGGGCATGGAAACTTCTGTATACTGGAATCCTCCAGTATTCTTGTCTGGAGGTTCCAATGGACAGAGGAGCCTAGCAGGCTACAGTCCATGGGGTCACAAAGAGTCAGAAACGACTAAAGCAACTTAGCACTCATGCATGCGTAGTTAGATGGATGGTAAAATTCCAACTGACTTGCCTGTGTTCCAGAAAGAAGGTAGTAGGTTAAAGGGTAAAAGTCATATTTAAGCTGAGCCAGTCCCCAGTTTTAGAAGTGTCTTCCCAGAAGTTGCATCTGGAAAATTCCACTTCCATTCCATTGGCTGCTGCTGCTGCTAAGTCGCTTCAGTCGTGTCCGACTCTGTGCGACCCCAGAGACGGCAGCCCATCAGGCTCCCCCATCCCTCGGATTCTCCAGACAAGAACACTGGAGTGGGTTGCCAACATTGGTTCTTCTCCAATGCATGAAAGTGAAAAGTCAAAATGACGTCGCTCAGTCATGTCCGACTCTTAGTGACCCCATGGACTGCAGCCCACCAGGCTCCTTCACCCATGGGATTTTCCAGGCAAGGGTACTGGAGTGGGGTGCCATTGCCTTCCATTGGCTAGCACTTGGTTAAATAGCCACTTCTACTTGTAAGAGGTCCTGGCAATTGACCAGACATATTGCTCCACATTCCACTAGAAAGACAGAAGAGAAAATGGATATAGGACTGGCAGCTGGAGTATTTTCCTCATCACCCTTTGTCTCATATTTTTCATCTTAATTTCACTAGTTTTAATTTTGCCCTTTTTAAAATTTTCTTCAAATCTGTTTTTGAAGCAGGTGGTACCTAAAAATGAAAATAATAATTTACTAACTAATAACACTAATAGTGCACATGTGCTTAAGAACTTTGCTCACTATATTACCTAAATGTTTTTATGTTATCATTTCAGAAGCATGATGCGGGGGGAGGTTCTATGTTTGCCTTCATTTTGCCAGTGATATATTGCTATGTAAGAAAAGTTAAGTACCTTGCTGAGGTCACCTAGCTAATACATAAGAAATGTGGGTTTCCTTTTTTAAAGTGAATTTACAATGTTGTATTAGTTTCAAGTTACTCACAGCAAAGGAATTCAGCTTTTTCAGATTCTTTTCATTATATTATAAGACACTGAGTATAGTAACATGTGCTATACACTAGGTTCTTGTTTATCTTGTGTGTGTATAGTAGTGTATAGATGTTAATCCCAAAGTCCTAATTTATTTCTACCTTCCCTACCATTGTCCACTTTGGTAACCATAATTTGTTTTCTGTTTGTAAGTCTATTTCAGTTTTATAAATAAATTCATTTGCCTAATATTTTTAGATTCCACATATAAGTTATATCAAGTGATATATGTCTTTCTCTGGTTTACTTCACTTAGTATGATAATCTCTAGGTTCATCTCTGTTGGTACAAATGGCATTATTTCATTCATTTTTATGGCTGAGTAATATTCCATCATATAAGTGTGTGTGTGTGTGTGTGTGTGTGCCATATCTTTTTTTTTTTTTTTTCAGTTTTAAGCATCAGGAGTTTTATTAAACAAAGCAAAAAGTACACTCACCAGAAAAGAGGAGAGCAGGCTGTCTGTGAACCAGAAGCAGCCCTGCAGTGAGAATAGGGTTCAGTTTTTCAGAATGGTTGAAAGTCCTTCCTCGTGACCTGAGTCATTGGATTGACAAGTTGACAGTGCCAGGTTATATGACCACATCTTCTTTATCCATTCATCTTTTGATGGACATTTGGGTTGCTTCCATGTCTTGGGTATTGTAAATAGTGCTGCTATGAAGGTTAGGGTGCTTGTATCTTTTTGAATTAGAATTTTCTCCAGATATATGCCCAGGGGGTGGATTGCTGGATCATATGATAACTCTATTTTTAGTTTTCAGAGGAATCTTTATACTCTTTTCCATAGTGACTGCACCAAGCTAGACTCTGAGGAACAGTTTAGGGGGGTTCATTTTTCTTCACACTCTCTCTAGCATTAATTATTTGTAGACATTTTAATGATGGCCATTCTGACTATATGAAGTTATAGCTCATTTTAGTCTTGATTTGCAAGAGAAATGTGGGTATCTAATTGTCATATTTCTTTATTGACAGGCTCATCTGTTCATTAGTTTAAATATTCTGCCATCCTGCATATGAATGAATTGATCTATGACCTCTTGCATCCTTAACCAGGTTGTTTGGTTCTTTTTTCTCCCACCAATGCTGAGAAAGAAAAAAAATAATAATATTTTCTCCATCTTTCTCTCACATTTTTTACCTTTATCTTTAGTTCATGTGAAAAGTTCAAGTCCTGACATCTAGGGGAAGATAGCCTCAGTTAGAGAGGTCATAGTGTCATTTAGCATATTTGGATCAATGCCTGTAAATCCATCATGTTTGTAATTGTCAAATATCTAATTGTGCAACATATTGAAGTCTCTCTGAGAGCAGTGATGGTGTTTGCATTTGCCACAGATTTGGTTTTTCATTCTTAGTACATCACTAGCGTTTATTCCATATTCTCACAGCATGCTTGGGGCTGGTGCATGGGGATGACCCAGAGAGATGTTATGGGGAGGGAGGTGGGAGGGGGGTTTATGTTTGGGAACACATGTAAGAATTAAAGATTTTAAAATTTTTTAAAAAATTATTAAAAACCTCTTAATTGTTTAGCACTGTCATAGAGACTGTGAAAACGATATTTAAACAAGTCTCATACAGTGAACCAAATCTTTATCCACGTGACGCTTATTGTCTGTTATGTGAATGGGTGAAAGTTAGGCCAAAAAAAAATAGATATGTTTGTGATATTTCAGATTTTATGAGAAGCAGAAAAAAAGAAGGGAAGGGAAGGGAAGAGAGAAAAAGTGTTGGGATGGGAAATGGAAGATTGGCTAAGTTTTCTCATTGTTAAAGTGACATGATAATAGAACACAAGGTCATCAAGGAGCAAGCCATTTGGCTATCCATCCGAGAAGAACATTCCAAGAAAAGGAAGCAGTAAGTGCCAAGGCTCCCTGGGGAGAGTATGCGAAGGTATTCAAGGAATAGTAAATATCAAGACTATTGTAAAAAACCCGTTGGAAAGCTCAGGTAACAAGTATAAAATTTTAAAGGATAAGAAATAATTCAGTCATAAGGTTATTATCTCTAATGCTAGTCATCACACAGATTCTAAATCTTAGAAATAATATAAAGATGTAAAACCTAAGAAGCACATGGAAAAAGTAAACAAACAAAAAACAAAGAAAAAACTGGTGCCTGCAAATCTGCCTTTCAATCTCATGTCCTCAGGCAGTCCCTACCTTCCTAACTATAAGAATGGTTCTTGGCAGTGAAGGGCAACATTTCCTGCATGGTAATGGCATAATAGATGAGAATCACCAGGTTAGGGGCTTTACATGAAATCATTATCTCAGAAAATACTTTCAACAAACCTGCAAGGTAAAGTAGTTTCTTCTCTTTTACACAGACGATTTCATGAAGACTTCTGCTCAAGGTCATAAGAATATACTAGCCAGAAAGATAAAAATGTCAAAAGTATGTCTTGAAAATTAAATATTCCCCAAAGTTAAGACAGTGTTATATAGGGGAATTTTCAGAAAAAAAAATAATTTAAGATGTAAAACATAGAGATTGCTTTTTGTTGCTATTATTTTTGCAGTTATAGGTAGTCCAAAACATTTAAAAATTTAAAGAAGAAAAAATATAGATAATGTAGAAATACAGAACAGTACAGAAATGCAATTAAAATTATACAGAATGTCAATATAGGGGTCAATATGGGTTCATCAAAATCTACGTGTTAGATCTGAATATGATTTAATGAAGCTCCTACTGTATTAATTTAAGCATTGATTCATTCCTCCATCACTGAATACATGTATCTGTTGAGGGCCGACTGTATATTGGATGGTATTCTAAGAGGTTGAGATGTACAGTGTATACAAGACAGGGCCCTGGGCTTCTATAGCATTAGTCAGTTCACTCAGTCGTGTCCAACTCTGAAACCCCATGGACTGACTGCAGCACATCAGGTTTCCCTGTCCTTCACTGTCTCCTGCAGTTTGTTCAAACTCATGTCCATCGAGTCAGTGATGGCATCCAGCCATCTCATCTTCTGTCGTCCCCTTTTCCTCCTGCCCCCAATCCCTCCCAGCATCAGAGTCTTTTCGAATGAGTCAGTTCTTTGCATCAGGTGGCCAGAGTATTGGAGCTTCAGCTTTAGCATCAGTCCTTCCAATGAATATTCAGGACTGATTTCCTTTAGGATGGACTGGTTGGATCTCCTTGCAGTCCAAGAGACTCTCAAGAGTCTTCTCCAACACCACAGTTCAAAAGCATCAATTCTTTGGCACTCAGCTTTCTTTATGGTTCAATTTATCTGTAGCATAAATTTAGGAAAAGAACTAAGTCATAAATAAATAAAGAACCAGATATTGTTAGACATCCATTTCCTATTAAAAAGAAGAAAGGCAAGTGGATAAAGATTAATGAGAGTGTTTTTGTTTGTTATTTATTTTTATTTATTTTTGGCTGTGCTGGGTCTTGCTGCACGTGGACTCTCTCTAGTTGCAAACAGCAGGGCCACTCTCTAGTTGCGGTGCAAGGGCTTCTTATTGCGATGGCTTCTCTTGTGGCACACAGCTTAGTTGCCCTGCAGCCTGTGGGATTTTCCTGCACAAAGGATTGAACCCATGTCCCCTGCATTGCAAGGTGAATTCTTAACTATTGGACCCCCAGGGAAGCCATGTTTAATTTTGTTTTTTAATAGAGTAGCCAGAATATAACTTTCTGAGGAAAAGACCCTAGAGTAGAGACCTGAGGACATATAAGGGCAAATAATGTGATAATCAGGGGGTTACAGGTCGTACAACAAGAAGAGCAATCATGTAGGTCTCAAGGCTGGGGTGGTATGTGTTTGGAAAGATGGAGTTCAACTAATCAACCTTTTTTTTTTTTTTTTTTTTTTTACATTAAAAGCCTCGGGTAAATTTTTTGAGAAGGTCTGAATCCTGGAGAAAGGAATACATTCAGGTCTGTGATATGCTGGTACAGTTGTAATTCCAAATTATATTGAGACCACCAAATATAATTTTCTGCCTTTTATTAACTTTTGTCACTTCGGTAAGCCATTCTGTCCTCTGTGATTACATTCTTTAAAATATTTATTAGATGTCTACTGTTTACTAGACACTCAGTATTTGTACATTTGGTGATTCTTGTTGTTAAGTAGTACTAAAACATGCCTTCAGCTCCCAAGAGTGTTCAATTTAAAAAAGTGAACTATTTCATCTGAATATTTAAGAAATTCCCCGGTAAGGCAGAATATTTCCACATATAATACCATATATGATAGTAATGACATGAATCATCCCAGAAGTGTGATATCAGTATGTGTGTAGTAAGTCACTCAATCATGTCTAACTCTTTGCAACGCCATGGACTGTAGCCCTCCAGACTCCTCTGTTCATGGGATTCTCCAGGCAAAAACTCTGAAATGGGTCGTCATTTCCTACTCCAAGGAATCTTCCCAACCCAGGCACTGAACCCATGTCTGATATATCTCCCGCATTGACAAGCTGGTTCTTTACGGCTAGCGCCACCTGGGAAGAGTAATATCAGTATATGTGTTTTAGTCATTGTTGTGTCCAGTTCTTTGCTATCCTGTGGATTGTAGCCCACCAGGCTCCTCTGTCCATGAAATTCTCCAGGCAAGAATACTGGAGTGGGTTGCCATTTCCTTCTCCAGGGGATTTTCTCAACCCAGGGATCAAACCTGGGTCTCCTGCATTGCAGGCAGATTCTTTATCATCTGAGCCACCAGGGAAGCCCTAATATCAGTACAGACACCAGTTATACCTAAGCCTGCATGGAAGAGGAGGGATTTAAGCTTTTGTATATCTTATCTACATCCCTACTGTTCTTTTAATCTTCTGATACAATTTTTTAATCAATTTTTCCAGATATCTTGGAGAGCAAATAGGCAAGTGAGTGCTTTTTAAGAAGTAAATATCAAGGGCTAGAGGGAATACTATGGCAATTTCAATGTAGAAATTTCAAACTTATGATTTCTTGTATTTACACAATTTAATAAGTCACAATCTACAATCATTTAGCCATGTATGGAAATAAAATTTGACAAAGTGTTTTCCCCCTTGATGAATTGGAAACTTCTATCAATATAATATGAATATATGGTGAATGTTGACATTCTAGGAGTCAGCAAACTAAAATGGACTGGAATGGGTGAATTTAACTTAGATGAACATTATATCTACTACTGTGGGCATGAATCCCTTAGAAGAAATGGAGTAGTCATCATGGTCAACAAAAGAGTCTGAAATGCAGTACTTGGATGCAATCTCAAAAATGACAGAATGATCTCTATCTGTTTCCAAGGCAAACCATTCAATATCACGGTAATCCAAGCCTATGCCCCAACCACTAATGCTGAAGAAGCTGAGGTTGAACAGTTCTATGAAGACCTAAAGACCTTTTAGAACTAACACCCAAAACAGATGTCCTTTTCATTATAGGGGACTAGATGCAAAAGTAGGAAGTCAAGAAACACATGGAGTAACAGGTAAATTTGGTCTTGGAATACAGAATGAAGCAGGGCAAAGGCTAATAGAGTTTTGCCAAGAAAACTCACTGGTCATAACAAACATCCCCTTCCAACAACACAAGAGAAGACTCTACACATGGACATCACCAGATGGTCAACACTGAATCAGATTGATTATATTCTTTGCAGCCAAAGATGGAGGAGCTCTATACAGCCAGCAAAAACAAGACTGGGAGCTGATTGTGGTTCAGATCATGAACTCCTTATTGCCAAATTCAGACTTAAATTGAAGAAAGCAGGGAAAACCACTAGACCATTCAGGTATGACCTAAATCAAATCCCTTATGATTATACAGTAGATGTGAGAAATAGATCTAAGGGCCTAGATCTGATAGATAGAGTGCCTGATGAACTACGGAATGAGGTTTGTAACATGGTACAGGAGACAGGGATCATGACCATCCCCATGGAGAAGAAATGCAAAAAAAAAAAAAAAAAAAGCAAAATGGATGTCTGGGGAGGCTTACAAATAGCTGTGAAAAGAAGAGAAGCAAAGGCAAAGGAGAAAAGGAAAGATATAAGCATCTGAATGCAGAGTTCCAAAGAATAGCAAGGAGAGATAAGAAAGCCTTCTTCAGTGATCAATGCAAAGAAATAGAGGAAAAGAGCAGAATGGGAAAGACTAGAGATCTCTTCAAGAAAATTAGAGATACTGAGGGAATATTTCATGCAAAGATGGGCTCGATAAAGGACAGAAATGGTATGGACCTAACAGAAGCAGAAGATATTAAGAAGAGGTGGCAAGAATATACAGAAGAACTATACAAAAAAAGAGCTTCACAACCCAGATAATCACGATGGTGTGATCACTCATCTAGAGCCAGACATCCTGGAATGTGAAGTCTAGTGGGCCTCAGAAAACATCACTACGAACAAAGCTAGTGGAGGTAATGGAATTCCAGTTGAGCTACTTCAAATCCTAAAAGATGATGCTGTGAAAGTGCTGCACTCAACATGTCAACAAATTTGGAAAACTCAGCAGTGGCCACAGGACTGGAAAAGGTCAGTTTTCATTCCAATCCCAAAGAAAGGCAATGCCAAAGAATGCTCAAACTACCGCACAATTGCACTCATCTCACATGCTAGTAAAGTAATGCTCAAAATTCTCCAAGCCAGGCTTCAGAAATACGTGAACCGTGAACTTCCAGATGTTCAAGCTGGTTTTAGAAAAGGCAGAGGAACCAGAGATCAAATTGCTGACATCTGCTGGATCATCGAAAAAGCAAGAGAGTTCCAGAGAAACATCTATTTCTCCTTTATTGACTATGCCAACACCTTTGACTGTGTGTATCACAATAAACTGTGGAAAATTCTTCAAGAGATAGGAATACCAGACCACATGACCTGCCTCTTGAGAAACCTATATGCAGGTCAGGAAGCAACAGTTAGAACTGGACATGGAACAACTGACTGGTTCCAAATAGGAAAAGGAGTACGTCAAGGCTGTATATTGTCACCCTGCTTATTTAATGCTGGAGATTTGAAAAGTCTCTGTCTGTACCTCTAGTGAAAGAAATCTGAACTTACATTGATTGAGTTATATGGCTTATTTAACTTATATGCAGAGTACATCATGAGAAATGCTGGACTGGAAGAAGAGCAAACTGGAATCAAGATTGCCGCGAGAAATATCAATAACCTGAGATATGCAGATGGCACCACCCTTATGGCAGAAAGTGAAGAGGAACTAAAAAGCCTCTTGATGAAAGTGAAAGAGGAGAGTGAAAAAGTTGGCTCAAAGCTCAACTTTCTTAAAACTAAAATCATGGCATCTGGTCCCATCACTTCATGGCAAATAGATGGAGAAACAGTGGAAACAGTGTCAGACTTATTTTGGGGGGCTCCAAAATCACTGCAGATGGTGATTGCAGTCATGAAATTAAAAGACACTCCTTGGAAGGAAAGTTATGACCAACCTAGATATCAAATTAAATAGCACAGACATTACTTTGCCAACAGAAGTCCGTCTAGTCGAGGTTATTGGTTTTCTAGTGGTCATGTATGGATGTGAGAGTTGGACTGTGAAGAAAGCTGAGCCCCGAAGAATTGATGCTTTTCAACTGTGGTGTTGGAGAAGACTCTTGAGGGTCCCTTGGACTGCAAGGAGATCCAACCAGTCCATTCTGAAGATCAGCCCTGGGATTTCTTTGGAAGGAATGATGTGAAAGCTGAAACTCCAGTACTTTGGCCACCTCATGCGAAGAGTTAACTCACTGGAAAAGACCCTGATGCTGGGAGGGATTGAGGGCAGGAGGAGAAGGGGACGACAGAGGATGAGATGGCTGGATGGCATCACCAACTCGATGGGTGTGAGTTTGAGTGAACTCAGGGAGTTGGAGTTGGACAGGGAGGCCTGGAGTGCTGCAATTCTTGGGGTTGCAAAGAGTTGGACACGACTGAGCGGCTGAACTGACTTGGAATGTGTATGTATAAATTAATATATTTTTTATTTTATAAAAATAAAAGAGCTATGGAAAAAATGTGGAAGATAAATTTAAAATATTGAGGTATCTAAAAACAGAAGTAATATTGCCCCTGTCAATCCTGAAATCCAGAAATAATTATTAATATTGCCATGTGTTTTCTTCCAGACTTTGATCCTTATGTAATACATTTTATACCTGAGTCTTCTGTAACTCAAAATGAATGCAAAATTATGTTTCCTGATGTTATTAAGTATAGAACACATGGTTTTGCATATTATTGCAATTTTCAGAACTAAAGTTTCAAATGAAGGTAATGATTCAATTGATAGTTAATTTAATACCTCTCTTTACTGTTATTATTATAAACACTTTTGATATTAATAGTTACCCCCAAGGCCAAAATTCAGTGCCATGTTGCCTATGATTTCTTCCTTGATTTTACTAAATTGAAAGATTGGCTTTTTCATTTGAACCTTCTTAACCTTTTGATTTCGCTTATTTAGGTTGTTTTCATGCTTGAATTGTCTCCTCTAGAGTAGTGACTGAGCACACAGTAGAAGTGAAAAGATCTTTTTATTTTATTTAATTATTTTGCACATTCCAAGTATTGTCTAAATATTTGTTAAATAAATGTCTAAGGGAAGAACAGCTGAGGAACATAATGTGTGCGTGCATATGTCTGTGTGTGTATTTGCAAGCGTGTGCTCATTTGCTAAGTCACGTATGACACTTTGCAACCCCATCGACTGTAATCCGCCTGGCTTCTGCCCTTGGGATTTTCCAGGCAAGAATACTGGAGTGGGTTGCCATTTCCTCCTTGAGGGGGTCTTCCCAACAGAGGGATCAAACCTGCCACTCCTGAGTTTCCTGTGTTGTCAGGCTGATTCTTAACCACTGAGCCACCTGGGAAGCCCATATATATGTGTGTGTTTATATATGTATATATGATATGTACATATGTGAATATATATATATATATGCATATATATTGTGTGTATACATACACACACACTCTCACTTAACTTTAATTTCCAAGATCCCTTGTCAACATAGTTACTTGTTTTGACAATTGCCCAGGAGATTATATTGCCTCAATTTAAATGCAGAGTTGCTGAAATTTAAACATAAGCTCATGCAATCAAAGCTCTTATAATTGTCAGACATTTCAACTTAAGTAAACATTAGCCTTGGCAAAATAAATTTGAACTGGCAGCCAATTCACAAAATTGCTAATTGTTCTTACTTAACTGTGTATCTTAGCTGGTATTTGGTCCTTAACTATGAAATGCCTGTGTATAGTCCGTCTTATGCCCTACTAATATTATTTAAACCTAAGCTCCCTGAATTACTCAAAAACATAATTTGCAAGTCAAATATTTTATATATTTCAGCTAATGTATAACTTATACTAACATATATATCTGTATATATGTGTGTATATATATATGTGTGAGTGTGTGTGTATGTGTGTGTCTGTTGATTACTAAAATATTTTTATTCATTATGCACTCTGTCAACTCATAGTTCTAGAATACATGTGGTGACCTTGAACCCAGGACTTTGGAAATGTCGTTTCTATCTTAAGGCATTGGTTCTCAGCCAGGGATGATTATGCTCCCGCCCCTCATCCCTCAGACATTTGACAATGTCTGGAGATGTTTTTGGTTGTCATGTCTGGTGAAGGGTGGCAACTACTAATATCTAGTAGTTAGCAGTCAAGAATGCTCCTTAATATCCTACAACTCACAGAACAACCCATACAACATACAATTATCTGCTCTATTGCTTATCCCACTGAGATTGAGAAACCATGTCTTGTATGATCTTAGTTTCAGAGTAGAGGAGAAGCCTGTTATTATATCAGTGGATTTAAGATTTTAATAAGTACCAAGGATAAGTATTTGTGGCAGGGATACAGAGGAGGGTGTGGTCAACTTTCCCTGGAAAAGAGACGGAAAGTTTTAAGAAAGTGATGTTGAACTGAAGTGGGTGAGAGGGCGCAAGGAGAAATCATTTCAGGGTGAGGAAATTGTTTGAGCCAAGTCACGGAAAGATACTACAAATGGCTTAAGTGAACAGCAGTTCTTGGTGGTGGTATGAATCCCTATGCAAAATAATTCTGGATCACCAGTCGAAGGCTTAATCATGAAGATTTGGTTTTGTAAGCTGAAGAGCTTGAACTTTATTCTATAGGGTAAGGAAATCCACTGAAGAGATCTAAAGAGTCAGCATTAGTTATTTAAAAAAATGAAAAGAAATTGAAAAGAACAAAGATGATAAGATGCATGACTGTAGTCTGGCTAATCATTAGTAGTGCAAGTTTAGATCCTGAGAAGCTGCTCTATCCCCAGAAGTGGGGTTTGATGGTAGCTGTTGTGAAATGACAATGCTAGGAAGGCTGAGGGGATAGAATTTGCCTTTTGATGGAATGTGGGAGCTGAGATGTCAAATAGGACTTTTCAGAAGTCAGTTTCTTATAACATTGGAAGTAGACTAGTTTGTTGAACAAGAACATCAGAAGAGGAGATTGATCCTCTGAAATATCTCATTGTCAAGCAGAGAAAGAGAAGTTAGATTTTGCATTATAATAGGTAGTCAGAGAGATGATGGGCCAAGAAAGGCGGTGTGGTGATGTACAAAGAACATAAAAGACATCAGGTCATTATTTGAAATTAAGCTGACACAGAAGAGTTTTATTTCCACTCCAAACAAATCATGAAAGAAGTATTTTTGAAATGGCAAAAATCAAGAAATTTTTTTTTGTTGTTGATGGCTATTCTGAACCGTGTGAGGTGATACCTCATTGTAGCTGGATCTGCATTTCTCTAACGGTTAGTGTTGTTGAGAATCTTTTCGTGTGCCTCTTGGTCCTCTGTATGTATTATTTGGAGAAGTGTCTGTTTAGGTCTTCTGCCCATTTTATTTTATACATTGAATCTAGAAAAATGGTACAGATGAACCTATCTGCAGGGCAGAACTTGAGATGCAGAGAACGGCCACGCAGACATGGTGGAGCAGGAGGGGTGGGATGAGCCGAGAGACTGGAATTGACATACATTTGCTACCATTTATAAAAACAGCCAGCTACTGGGAACCTTCTGCGTAGCACAGGGAGCTTATCTCAGTGCTCTCTGGTGACCTAGAGGGGTGGAATGGGGCTGAGTGGGCGAGAGGATTAAGAAGAAGGGAATATATGTATGTGTATAGCTGATTCACTTCATTGGATAGCAGGAATTAACACAACATTGTGAAGCAACTATACCCTAGTAAGTTTAAAAAAAAAAAATCAAGAAAGGGACTCCTTAGATTGCAAAATGAAAAGAAAAAAACTCAAGATAAGATTAATAATCAGAGGTCCCCAATTTCTAGTTATTAGAACTGGAAAACTTACTTTAATTTCTTGGTCTTATATTTCAGTACCCTCAGACGGGAGCTACTTACAGAAAGAGACTGAATGTGTATTATCCACAGGACCTTTGAGACAGGAAGGTATCCTACTATGTCCTCAAAAACAAAATTCTAACCACTAGCCATGAGTGAAAACAAGTCAGTTTTTAGAAACAGGAGATGTGAAACACTTGAAGCACATTTGTGAGTTCCAAATTTATATTCCTTATGTGGTGTGAGAACGGCAAGTTGAGAACTTACCAACATTCTAATATAAACTCTGAAACCATGGCAACAATGAAGAGATGAATGTGAACTGGCACTCAATGGATGTTGCTACTAACTGGGGCTCCTGAAGGAGACCCAAGTCTGTGTGGTTTAAACAGCATGTGTATATTTTCTCTCGCAGTTCTTGAGGCTGGAAGTCCAAGATCAAGGTGTTAGCAGCACTGGTTTCTGGTGGGAGCGCTCTTCTTGGCATGTTGGTGGCCTCATCTTTGCTGTGTCCTCACCCAGGGTTTCCTCTGCATGCATTTTCCTGTTAACTCCTCTTCTTCTGATGAGAACACATGTTCCATTTTGAATTAGGATCCCGACCTGATGACATTGTTTGACCTTAATGACCTCTTTAAAGACCTTTTGTCCAAATACAGCCACACTGGGTATTAGGGTTTCAACAACACATGGATTTTGAGGAGACAAGTCAGTCTATAACAACCTCCATGAAGATTCCTTAAGACATTTCAAGTCACCTGTAGGGAGTCATAATTAAAAAGGATCAGAAAATTCAGCAAATAGAATTCACACCCTAGAACAAGAAATAATAGAACTAGTCAGAGGAGACATTAAAGTAAATGTGTAAAAGTTTAAATAGATACAAAAAAGAGAAAGAACCACAGGCATCAAACTTGAAGAAGGACCCCTATCTTGTTATCTTACTATGAAACATATGAGCTGTATGATCTGGAGGTTGTAAGTAAATAATTTGGTAAAGATGTAGATAATCGTAAATGTTAGTAACTTGAAAATAGGTCTGTGTAAATAATTAGACATTCACCATGGGTGTAAAGATATGAGAAAGATAAGATACTACAGAATACATACAACAGAGTTTTTAGAAGAGGAGAATAAAGAAAAGTAAAAGATACAATAACTCAGAATGTTCCTGGATTGAAAAGAGATTTCAGCCTTTAGAATTACTGAGTATACCACATTCTTGACAGGATGATCAAAAACAATTCTACATGCAGATATATTGCCCTGAAACTTCAAAACTCACACAACCAGAAAAAAAGTCTTAAAGGCAGACAAAGATGAAATATCTATTACAATCAAAGGAATGAAAATTAGAATTACTGAAGATGTCTCACAGTCATGATAGAAGGATAACTTTGAAGGGGGGATGACATATACTTGTCAGCCTAGAATTCTATACTTAGTCAAAGTATAATTCATGGGAAGAAATTTAAATTTTTTAAATGTTCATAAAAATACTGTGACAATTAACAATTCTAGACTCTCACCAAAAAAAAAAAAAAAAAAGGCATGGAAATCAGTAAGAGGAGACTGAATCCTCTCCTCCCCAAATAAGGATGAGATGGTTTGGAAATATTTTGATAATCATATAAATGTAAGCAAAGATGTATTGTAGAAAAAACATATATTATTAATTTTTGATCATTTTTGAAAAGGTATTTTATAGGCACAAACAACTCAATGTGGTACATTAGAGGAAGAACTGTAGTGTGAAGATATTCTAAAGCCTTATTTGGTTTGAAAAGTGATTAGACATATTGATTATCTATAAACTCTTAAGTATATATGTTTAAAATTTCCATCCCTCTATCCATCACTATTTTGGGGATGCATTTGGGAGTAAGTTGCAGACATCAGTGTACTTCCCCTGAAATACATCAGCATATAAATCATTAACTAGAGGTCAATATTTGTATGAGTGAGCACAAACAGAAAAGAAAGAATCTTTTATATCCAGAGGGATATAAAAGAGGGATGAATAAAGAAGCGTGTATCAATCTAATAGTAGGGTTTAACAAAATGGATATAAATGATAGAGACCCCCCTAGAGTATAATGGTTTCCTCTGGGAAGAAAAGGGAGTCAAATTGAGGAGAATTCCAAGTTGGGCTTTAGCTTTTTCTAATATATCAGTTCTGGAAAAATAAATTAGTACAAATTGTTAAGCAAAATGTTAACGTGCTAAATCTGTGGATAGATGAGATCTGTTAGTTGTAATGACTGGTATATTCCTATATGTTTTAAATATCATATTAACAAATTTAAAACATACACTGGTGTAAGATAAAGCTGTGTCTTAGCCCATTCCCTACATATACTATGTAACTTGAGTAAAATTATTCAGTTCCTGTAGGTTTCAATTGCTTGCTTTTTAAAGGTATACATGATTACAATATTCCCTACCTTTCAGTGTTGTTTCAACAGTGTGTAGTGTATGGTACAGTATTTGGAGAAAATACAGGATAATTGGTAGAAATAAAATAGTTTATTTCATGCAGTAGCATGAAATCAAAGAGAGGAGAATTTTTAGAAAGGGAAAGGAGGGATTGCTTATATCACATGCAAGCAAACTGTTCAAATTACTGAGACTGACCATTGGTTTTAACTCTAATGAGGTCATTGATGAAGTTCTCCTGGGCAGTTTGGGGGGACTGATACCAGTGGAAGACTACAGACAGGGATTGAAGAGGGGAAGGACAGATAAGAAAAGATCACAGTACTTGTTTGAAACAAGAAGGCAAGGAAAAATTGCCCACTTATTTATAGAAGCAAGAGAGAAAACAGGAATTTTAAAAATGGGAGGCTAAATGTGAACTAATTTAAGTAGTTCAGTTGTGGAGGAAAATGGGTCAGAGACGAGAAGACGACAGAGGGTTGTGCCTCTGTGTGTCTGTGTGTGTAATGGTAAGGATTCTGGCATTTAACAGACTGAAAGGAGAGACCCAGTAGCAAGGGGGGAAGTAGAAATGTTGGAGCAAAGTAGACCCCTGATACATCAAAGTCCTAGAGGAGACAGTGTGCTTGCTCAGTCGACCAGTCGTGCCTGACTCTTCATGACCCTGTGGACTGTGGCCTGACAGGATCCTCTGTCCATGGAATTTTCCAGGCAAGAATACTGCAGTGGGTTTCTATGCCCTCCTCTAGGGGATCTTCCCCACCCAGGGATTGAATCCGTGTCTCCTGTGTGTTCCACATTGCAAGCAGATTCTTTACAACTGTGCCACTCAATTCAGTTCAGTTCAGTCGCTCAGCTGTGTCCGACTCTTTGCGACCCCATGAATCGCAGCACACCAGGCCTCCCTGTCCGTCACCAACTCCCGGAGTTCACTCAAACTCACGTCCATTGAGTCAGTGATGCCATCCAGCCATCTCATCCTCTGTCGTCCCCTTCTCCTCCTGCCCTCAATCCCTCCCAGCATCAGGGTCTTTTCCAATGAGTCAACTCTTCGCATGAGGTGGCCAAAGGACTGGAGTTTCAGCTTTCGCATCATTCCTTCCAAAGAAATCCCAGGGCTGATCCCCTTCAGAATGGACTGGTTGGATCTCCTTGCAGTCCAAGGGACTCTCAAGAGTCTTCTCCAATACCACGGTTCAAAAGCATCAATTCTTTGGCGCTCGGCCTTCTTCACAGTCCAACTCTCGCATCCATACATGACCACTGGAAAAACCATAGCCTTGACTAGACGGACCTTAGTCGGCAAAGTAATGTCTCTGCTTTTGAATATGCTATCTAGGTTGGTCATAACTTTTCTTCCAAGGAGTAAGCGTCTTTTAATTTCATGGCTGCAGTCACCATCTGCAGTGATTTTGGAGCCCAAAAATATAAAGTCTGACACTGTTTCCACTGTTTACCCATCTATTTCCCATGAAGTGATGGGACCGGACGCCATGATCTTCGTTTTCTGAATGTTGAGCTTTAAGCCAACTTTTTCACTCTCCTCTTTCACTTTCATCAAGAGGCTTTTTAGTTCCTCTTCACTTTCTGCCATAAGGGTGGTATCATCTGCACATCTGAGGTTACTGTGCCCCTGGGGAAGCCCAAAAGAGGCAGTAGGGGTAGGAATTAAGACCGCAGGTGGAAGAGTTGGTCTTAAGCAAGAGAGATTAGAAGTTGAAAGCGTGTGCTGAAAGAGATAGTACTGACCTGTGAGTGAAGGACGATGAGGGAGTTTATGACTCTTAGCTTCAGATTTGTCTGTGAAAGATTTGAGGGGATTCCTCCACTGACCAAGTGAATGTACTTTTGTTATTGTTGTTGTTTGTGGACTTGGCCCTTATCAAGAATAAGGACTCAGACATTGAAATACTTCATAAAGGATGTTCCTTCCAATGAGAAAATTAGATTCGGGCTCCAGTCTCCTTCTCTAAAGTGGGTTTTCTTTTTTGTATGTGAAGCATCATTGTTCGAGACCTCAAGTTACCAGACTCATTTCAGAAAGTCATGAAAGTCCACGGAGGGGACTGAGGTGTGAGAGTTCCTGGCTCAGCCTTTTGGGAAATAAACAGGCACCAAGACTCCACATTTGCATGTCCTCTACAAAATCGGTGTTCCAAAAATAGACTCTCACAAGCTGTAGTCACAGTTGAATGTCATGTTTCTATTATTGCGATGACATAAAATCATTAAAGCGCTGCTAGTAGTAAAAGCAGTCATGTCTGGTAATAGAATTGCTCTGTGCCCATTCAAAGGGAATTGCATTTTAAATGACACATGCGGAGCGAGGACAGGAGGGCCAGGGACTGAGGTGTGACTTCCGCAGCCTTTTATGACACGTCCTCCTTTGATCTCGCTGTAGCAAGCACTCAAGTTCTTTGTTCTGAAAAGTGGTGTCATAGTGACTGGAGTTCATGAACACAGGTTGTAAGAAGGTTTCAAGTTTTTTGAGTCATCTGCTAATTATTAATATTTTCTATATTTAAAGTACTTGAAAAATTATTAAAAGTTCCTAATATCAGATTTCAACTCCTGCCTTCCTAATTTCACAGTTTTTTTTGTTTTTTTTTTTTTTTTTTGGTCTAGACTTCTTTGTATATCACAAATATCATAGAAGCTGAATTATGGAGACCTACTATGTCAGGCATGTGATCTCAGTTAATCTCCATACAACCCAATGAGATAGCTATTACTAATATTAATATTACCGTGGACAAATGAATGCACCAGCATCTTGAGACTATACTCAATCTTTTCAATACCAATTGGGATTCAAACTCACGTCTGAATAAAAATGGCTGAGATTTAAAAGAGACACTGAGTCAAATGTTACTTTAAGTTCTGAACCTATTAAAGAATAGACAGGGAAGTCTTGACTTCCTTAGAAATTAAGATATTTAATTTTATTATTAGAAAAGCTGTGTTGAGAAACACACCTGGTACATAAGGCCAAAATAGATTTCCTATCCTCCCCCTAAAATGCCTCTGGCACCTTGTATGGTGAGAAGTATAGTTGCAAGTGGGTTTCCCAGGTGGCTCACTGGGTAAAGAATCTTTCTGCCAATGCAGGAGACGTGAGACACATGGGTCCGATCCTTGGGTCAGGAAGATCCCCTGGAAGAGGGCTTGGAAACCCACTCCAGTATTCTTGCCTGGAAAAATCCCATGGACAGAGTCTAGCGAGCTATAGTCCATAGGCTCACAAAGAGTTGGACATGCCTGAGGCAACTTAGCGCGCGCACACACACACACACACACACACACTTGCAAGCAGAAATAAAGCCTACCTCTCACCTTCCAGGAGCAGATGGTACAGGTGCTCTTATCCTACACAATAGAGCCACTCATCTTCTTGTGGAAGGGAAATGGTCAGAGGTGTAGGGTTGGATTCCAGCTAACACCTCCAAGACAGCCAGAGGTTTATCAGTAGAGGAAATAAATCATTCACCCTAGATATGGAACATACTATCTCCACAGCATCTTATTTCTGTGAATTGGATTAGTTCCCTACACTAAGTGTAGGATCATCAATTTAATGGGCTTCATAAGAGTAACAAGTGTGTTAATCAAACCCGGACAAAACTCCAGGAAGCTCATGTACTAGGACTGATGAAAGGACATTACATGGGAGGCATGCACCATAGTAAAAGCCCATGTTCCCCATTTCCCATTGTACTCTGGGGGTGCACCCAGGAGTCTAGCAAATCTAAGCCTGGAGTACCAGAGGACTTTTAAGAAACTAATTAGTGAAGTGATAGTACCTCCCCAGCCATGATTAAGAGCCAGAATCCATCAGCTATAATTATAGCATGGTCTTAGCTCCAAGTCTTATTCTGCCAAGTTTGACATCCATAGTTAAGAGAACACAGACCTCTTCCTTGACAGGATCAGTGTCCCACCACTTTGTCACACTTGAACATGGCTGAATCAGCAACATCAGAATTTTACTAGAGTTTGGTTGCTTAAGGATTTTGCTGTAGCTGATTTCCAAAGAACTTGCAGGAGGCCAGCAACTTCTTCAGGAGACTGGCATATGGAGAGTATGTCTTGGACAAGCCAATTTTTGCTTGTCAGTGTTGGCTTGATTTTTGCCTTCTTATTACACTTTGATGCTTAGTACTGTGTGTTGCAATATATAACTTGCAGAAAAGAAAGAATACACGGATGAGTGAATAAATGAATGAATAATTGTTTAGGAGAAAAGTATAGTCACTTGGGCTTTCCCTCACTCCACTTCTCCGTTTCTCATCTGTCAAGAGGTACAAACAGATACTAGTTAGGAGCAGAAGCTTAAGTATCTTCTTAAATAAATCTCCCTTCTTTGATCTGAAACTCAGAATCACTTCATTGTCAAAGAATCTTTACCACATCAACCAAGGAGTCACAGACAATAAAATAAGTGTTCTCTGAATCTCTTAATGAAAGCTCTCGAGTTTATCTTGTAGTTCCTTTAGAGATGTGATTTAAAAACAAAAAACAAAAAACCTTCCTTATTTGTATTTTAAAAATCCTGTGGAATTAAATCCTAAATTCTAATAATAGCTAGCATTTTTGCATGTTTGCTATGTGTGGGAGCTGTGATAAACACTTGACATAGATTATCTCATTTAATCCTCACAGAAACCAAATTAAGTGTTTACTGTCGTTATCCCTATTTGATGAAGAGGATACCGAGGCCCACAGAGAATTCATAACTTGTCCAAGATCGTCTAACGTCAAGTAATCAAGAGTGAATGACCCCGCAGCACACATACCAGCCGAGACCAACCTTGGATTGGGGGGAAACTTCCAGAGGCAGAGCAGCAGCAGGTGAGCCAGCTTCTCAGTGCTGGGTGTACAGGGAACCGCGGAGTAAGACATCAGACTTGAAACGGCCCCCAGCCTTGAGCTGTGGGGCTCATAAGCTTCATGGTTGGGGGAACACCAGCCCTTCCTCTAGGATGGTTTGGGCCTGAGGTCCAAACTTTATGGTTACCTTTCTGTGACGTAGCAGAATTGTAGCTTCCAGCACTGACCATCAACGTCAGCATTTCTAGCAGAGGACTTATATTTTGGTGTGATCAGAGTCTAGGACCCAAGCCTTTGGTTTCGATTATTGACCTTCAGCTGTGTTCTATCTTATCAGCATTTTATCAGGAGGCCTGCTTAAGTGCTCAGTTGTAGCTAGTTTCCATATCTTTGGGTTTTAATTTCCAAAAGATGCTGCTCTTTGAGGGAGTGGGGGAATGACAGCTGTCTCTCTGAAGAACCTAGCCTACTGGGTATCCGTGTCAGTCAAAGGAATCGTTGCCTATCACTTAGCTATTACATGATGGAAGCATATTCAAGTACTGCAGTCTGATGCCAGGGTCTTCCCAGTCTTAAAGGATTTGCAATAAGAACTTGATATAACTGCCTGTATGTTCATTTCATGTAGTATTATATTCTTTAGTATACACTTCTCCTGCCATATTTTTTTTCTTTTGTTCTTAGTTGGCCATTTAAAATACGTCTGCATTATCTGTTTCTAGCCCTTATAGTTCACCATCCTGATACTCTGGGCTCTGTTAGAATGGGAGATTTCACTTGGCTCTGACCCATCAAAAGAGAATATGTTGCTGACTGTGGAACTTATAGACTTATTTACTGGGGTACCTGGGGATGCATGATGGGAGGATCCTAAGAGGTAGAGTTCCTTCAAAGAAATGACAAGTTCAAATTCAGAGTTTGTGACGTTTGTGCTATGTACGGGCTCTTTAGGAGATTTTAAACTAGAGCTAATAATATTAAGAACTTGTCTTTGTGTTGGTGGATTATGTGATTACAGTTCTTTGATACTTTGAATTCTGTTTGTTTGTCACAATGTCTCATTTCACTCTTTCAAATAGTTCTGACTTTAACTTTATGAATTTACAGAATTTATAACTACAGAATGTATTGACCTAAGAGAAAACATCAGTCATATAGTGATGATATCACCTTTACCACCAAGAAAAGGTTCATGAAGTCAGAGGTGTAATCTGCTTTATTGATTGCCATATATACCCAGTGCATAGATACTAAAGCAAGTTGTTGCTCAGTGTTTATTGTTTTCATGAGGAAAGTAATAAATGACTCAATTATTAAATTATTTGAATTGTCCTGGGTGTTCAAGGTATTGATTTAGTTGTGTTTATTCCTTGATTAGAGGTGCAAAGAAGGATTTTTCATACCAAGAATTCTTTGTGTATGAATAGGATGGGATGGGAAATGGGATTCTTTATTTTACTCCTTTCAAATCATTTGATTTTCATTGGTTAAAGGGTTAAAAAAAAACCCAACAACTTGTGATTGTATTTTCAAGTGTGTAGAAGTGTTTATGTGTGTGTGTGTGTGCATGGGGAGGGCACTTAATGATTTAAAAAATACCCTCATTTCTTGTGCGATCATTGTTGGTTTGGGATATACAACACCATTCCAGAAAAGAGAAAAATAATGTTAAATAGGAAGGGACAGAGAAATCCTTACTTATGGATCTCTCCATTATAGACAATTTAGTCAATTCAGTTCAGTTGCTCAGTTGTGTCCAACTCTTTGCAACCCTATGAATCACAGCACGCCAGGCCTCCCTGTCCATCACCAACTCCCGGAGCTCACTCAAACTCATGTCCATCAAGTTGGTGATGCCATCCAGCCATTTCATCCTCTGTCGTCCCCTTCTCCCCCTGCCACCAATCCCTCCCAGCATCAGGGTCTTTTCCAATGAATCAGCTCTTTGCATGAGGTGGCCAAAGTATTGGAGTTTCAGCTTTAGCATCAGTCCTTCCAGTGAACACCCAGGACTGGTCTCCTTTAGGATGGGTTGGTTGGACCTCTTTATTAATTAAGATGCTAAGGACTTTTTTTTTTCCTAATCGTATGTCCTTGAACAAGTTGCTTCATCTTCCTGTGTCCGATTTCCTCATTGCGGGAAAGGGAATAATAGGACTGACACCATGATTTTGTTGTAAAGAATAAGTGAATTACTACCTGTGACGCCCATAGAGCAGTGCCCAGTGCAGACTAAGAACACAGCAGACATCATCATTCCTGTTATTGTCATATGCTAATGAATAAGACGTCACCTTATCCAAGCGACTTAACACTGTCAAGAGCAGCTGATCTCTGAGGCTGGCTCCAGTGTTTCATGATCCTATAGAGAGCCTTTAAGACTCCTTTGTGGTCTCTGAAAATATAGATCAAATCACCGTGAAACACATGTGAGGGACCACACAATGCCTGCTGTGTCTTAGTGAATTCAGTGCCCTAGGACCCTCCAATCCTCTTTGATGTGTTTTCAGCCTCTGAGAATGGGCTTCCTTTGTAGTGTGGTACTGGAAGTATCCCAGGACTGACAGTGGTGGTAGTGAGGTGCATTCTGTGATGGTACCTCTGAAACCTCAAATCATCCACTCTACTTGCAATCCCAGCTCAGCAGAGTTTGGAAGGAGCAGAGTGAGGTGAACACTTGATATTGTCTCCTGTCAACATTATTAAGTTATGGCTTGTGATCTTTCTCCTAGGCAAAATATATGGCAATGGAAAATAATATGACTATACCTTTACATCAAAACACACATACACAGCCAACCAACAGCCTTCAAGAAGGTGTGAAGACTCTTAGAGTATTGGGTGAAGGTAGTCTGGTGATTTAGATTTCTGTAAACTGGCTCTGGTGCCCTTCTGTCTCTTTCCCTGGCCCTTATCCATTTGACTTTCTTCCCAGTGACCCGCTCTCTGGCTTTCTTTAGATAACTTGAAAATATTGACAGTACGGATGCCAAAGGTGAAAGGGACCTCTATCCCCACTGAACTCCAAATAGCAATTCTCTTTTCTCACTCCCAGAGGAGTGCTTATAATCTTGTTGGAACTATTTCTGCTGTACTATCAACTCTCCAGGAAAGAATAATGAACAAAGCCTCTCATTAACTACATTTTAATGAGCTTTGTTAAAGAGTCAACTTACCCCAGTCTCAAACTGAAAATAAAATTAAAAAAAGTTCTGACTTAGAAAATGAAATACACATATAAAAGTCAAAATATATTTTTTTAGTCAAAATAATATGATGGGAACAATATAGACTCCAAAGTTTGTAGGTCCAGTGGCTTTTTTAAAATTAAAAAGTAAAAAACCCTCAGCACTCCATAATTAACATTGCCCAGAAGAGAAATGCTATTTTGCCTCTTGCATTATCAACACAACTGTCAGCAAATAAGGAAGGCATCTTCTTTACCATTATTATTGCTAATGTAAGAAGCAGAGAAGAACAGCTGGATTCTCATCAGTGGGTTGTTAGAAGCCCTGGCATTTAGTTGAAATCTGCTTTCAATTTCTACCTACCTTTATCTGCTTTAAGAACGTATTCAAAGGGGAAACATCATTTTTATCTCAAAGACTATATTTGAACTCCTAATTTGAGATATTTACAGATCTCAAAGTTGTTTATCTCAATGTAGCTTTTCCTCCATGACATAAAAATGCAGAGTTAATGCTGATTGCTTACTGGCTATTCCATGTATCTACATTTACTTCTCTGTTCTCCCTGTGTCCTAAATTCTCTGTAGTGTTACAGTTGCTCTCTGTTCTCCAATTTGGCTTAAATTTATAATGGCAATGGGTAGAAATAATCTTTTAAATGAAGAACTAGAAGGGCTAAAATCTTGCTGCAATAAAAGGGCAGTGCTATAGCTCAGTTATTTGCTCTTTAAAAAGGCAAAAAAAAAAAAAAAATCTGTAGCCTCTATAGTTACAGTGTGCTGAAATTAGGTAGTCTATATGGTAATTTTGTTAAATCAGTTTCTTTTTTATACAGCGTGTGTGGTGGGATTGTGAAATATTGCATCCGCTTTGTAAAGCAGGTGGGCAGTTTCTCAAGATGTTAAACATATGATTTAGAAACCCTGCCTGTAGGTACATATCTAAGAGAATTAAATATTTATATCTGCACAAAATTTTGTATGTGAATGCTCATAGCAGCATTATTCATTATAAAGTGGAAACAACCCAAATGTCTATCAACTGATGAATGAATAAAGGAAATATACTATATCATAAATAAGTGTTTCACCATTAAAAAGGAATGAAGTACTGATGCATGCTATAACATGGGTGAACTGTGCAAACGCTATGAGTGAATTTGCTCAGTCGTGTCCAACTCTTTGCAACCCTATGGACTGTAGCCTACCAGGCTCCTCTGTCCATGGGATTTTCCAGGCAATAGTCCTGGAGTGGATTGCCATTTCCTGTTCCAGGGGATCTTCCCAACCCAGGGATCGAACCCAGGTCTCCTGAATTGTAGACAGACGCTTTACCGTCTGAGCCACCAGGGAAGTCCCTATAGGCAATGAAAAAGATAAATACAAAAGGCCACATATTATATTATTCCATTTATAAGAAGTATGCAAACCTGACAGATATACAGAAACAAAAAATAGATTGCTAGTTTCCAAGAGTGAGAGGCAAAGGAGACCGAGGGGTGATTGCTAATGGGTATAAGGATTCTTTTTTGAAGTGATGAAATGTTCTAAAATTAGATACTGGTGACCATTGCACAGCTTTGTGATTATGCTATTCAATAAAACCCCTGGATTATATACTGGAACAGGGTGACTTTGGTATGTGAATAATATCTTAGTAAAGCTCAGATAAAAAGTAACATACATTCATTAATAAAACAACACAGAAATTGGGAATGGTGGAAATGAATGGGAAAATCATGACTAAAAATTTTATCATATTGAGCCTTTCAGGTTTAACGTTTGGTATACAGTATTTTTATTTTAAATAACTTTGAAATTAATTATTTTAATTAAATGACTACAGTTTAGTTAAACATTTCTTTGTTTCAAGTATAGGTGATTGCTGACTATTCACTAGTATATAGTTTTATTTTTTCTGTCTTTCTTTTTTTAATGGGAACTGGGAAAAGTGTCTGTGGTTACAGATACACACTTGGTATCGTGGTCAGTATTCTAGGACCTGGGCATGTACTCCAGGAAATAACTAGCAGCTGGCACCTGGATCACTGCTGTTATTGTAACTTACTCTAGATTCCTACAGACTTACAGTGACATGGCTAACAGTAATTGAAACTGTCTTTCATATACTCCTTACTTGGGGCAAAATGTTGGTGTCCATTTTTTTTTTAATCATTGAAAACAGATTTCAAGAGTTCTCATAGCTAAATGTGGCAAGCAGGTAATTCACAGACTTGTAGACAACAAACTCTGATAGTCTAGGATGGAGAATAGGGCAACAGGTTAGTTGAAAAGCTTCATGTGTCTTTTTACTAATGCAAGATTTAGTACATTTAAGGATATTATAATGAGATCAAATCAAATTTACAGGAGAATGAACAAACGAGAATAGCAAATGGAGGTCAAAATGCACTTCCACAGTTCTCTGTTACACCAGTTAGATCTACAAGGCGGGGACTTAATGCAAGTTGATGTGTGATTGCTCCAGTTTTAAAGCGATGCAATTCAGTTTACATCTGATTTCATTAAGGCTGTTGAGATGGCACTTGAGTAATTCAAAGAGAATAGAAATGGGAGGGGTAGAGAGTGTGTGTACGGAAGTGTATTTTGATCCTGCACTTCATTGTTATAACACGCGTGGGTCTAGCAACTCTTTAACATGTAGTCTATTATGATTTCATCCTGTATAACTGCGAACTAACAGCTTTGCCTCTCAAAGAAGTGATGTGATCAGCCCACTAAACCTTTTGCCATGTGAGACATTCACTGTGCAGTGGAGATGATTCAGAGAGAAGACTTAGACACACAGTCATGTGACGCGTTGCTTAAACCAAATTAAAATGAGTGTGCTAACACTTTGTCAGTTTTCATCTCTTCAGCCTCATAGCTATTTATAAAAAGGAGATGTTTGCATGAGAAGAGGTCCCAGCTGGGGATTAATGCCCAGGTCTCTACAAAATTTTACGTAAAATAAACAAACATTGTCATAGGATTTGATGTTTTACTAAATCATTTCATGGAGTAATTAACACATATCCTGTCATAATTCTATGAGAATGTTTATATTAAAGAGTTTACACTATATAGAAACTGAGAATCAAAGTGATTTTAACTTCACAATAATCAAAATGTAAAAGCAAGAACTAGGAAAGAAACTCAGAGAAGGCAATGGCACCCCACTCCAGTACTCTTGCCTGGAAAGTCCCATGGACAGAGGAGCCTGGTGGGCTGCAGTCCATGGGGTCGCTGAGAGTCGGACACAACTGAGCGACTTCACTGTCACTTTTCACTTTCATGCACTGGAGAAGGAAATGGCAACCCACTGCAGTGTTCTTGCCTGGAGAATCCCAGGGACGGGGGAGCCTGGTGAGTTGCTGTCTATGGGAGCGCACAGAGTTGGACACGACTGAAGTGACTTAGCAGCAGCAGCAGCAGGAAAGAAAGTAAGAAAATCAAATCTTATTTATGAAGCCCCTGTTCCAGCACTATTTGAGAAGATTCTAAAGTGTTAACACATTAAATCCTCTAGAAGTCACAGGAGGTGAACTTTGTTATTTTCATTTCACATAGAAGAAAGCCGAAGTCCCCACGTCACAAGCCTAGGTTTTAACAGATTTGCAATTTAGCACAACAGGTTTTAAGATTTACATTTTTACTGTAGACCATATATTCTAAACACAGTCACGATGTTGAGAAGATACCCAGCTTTAGCTTTTGTTATGAGGATGGAGTCATCACTGTCTTGCCGATGTTGATCAGTTTCTTAATACAACAGTCATCCTCATGTTTTATTTGCTACATGTGTTTTCAAAAAGGTAATTCACTCTTTGGTCTGGGCACTGGGAAAGCCCCAAATCAAAAGTAATCCTGATTAGAAAACCAGTGCTGTGGAAAGGAAGATTGGCCTTTCTTTACGTGTTCAATATTGTTCTTGTTGCAGACTCTGCCTCCACACATACTTCAGTCCATACCTTAAAATAAACAGGCCAAAAGGTGAACATTAGTTGGCCTCGTAGTAACTGGGGAAATATATGGACTCCACAGCATCTACTAGAAGATGGCAGACCACTTCAGCCTTCATCCTACAGTGGAGAAATCAGTGAAAACGCTGTCAGCCTGATTATTAGAGCACCACCCCCGTCTTTTCTAAATACTGATCCTTCTTACTATGTAACAGCATGTAATTCAAAATCATACATGCACCACAATTTCATTGCAGCAGTATTTACGATAGCCAGGCATGGAAACAATCTGAACGTCAAATGACAGATGAATGGATAAAGGTGACGGGTACACAGATACAGTGGAGTGAAAGGAAATGAAGTTAGGTCATTTGCAGAGATGTGGATGGACCCAGAATCTGTCATACAGAATGAAGTAAGTCAGAAAGAGAAAAAAGAAAGAACATGTTAACGCACACGGGTAGACTCGAGGAAAAATGGTACAGATGAACCTATTTACCGGGCAGGAATAGAGACACAGAACAGACATCGAGAATGGACATGCAGACACAGAGGGAAAAGGAAGGCTGGGACGAATTTGGAGATTAGGACTGGCATATACATACCACCCTGTGTACATAGACAGCTAGTGGGAAACTGCTCTGAAGCTCTGGAAGTTCGGCTTCATGCTCTGTGGTGACCTAGACGGGTAGGATGAGGCGGGTGCGGGGCAGGGAGTTCCAAGAGGGAGGGGATGTATGTATACACGTGGCTGACTCACTCTGCTGTACAGCAGAAAATTAACACAACATTGTAAAGCAATTATAGTCCAACTTAAAAAAAAACAACAACTCAGTGTATAAACAATAAACCATAATACTCCGTTTCTTTCACAGATTTTTGAAGCTCTTTCCCTTCTGTATTCCCTCCATTCTTAGGCTGGCTTCACCAGGGCAGAGGGATGGATGCCAACAACTCCTGGACCTAGAACCTTCTAGATCACATTGAGATACTATTCAGCTCCAGTATACAACTGACAAGAATCATTGTGACAAAAAGATGTAGTATTAGTCAGCTCAGGCTGCCATGGAGAAATTTCATAGACTGGGAGGCTTATACAGCAAAAAATCATTTTCTCCCATTCTGGGGTGTGGAAGTCCGAGTCCAAGATCGGAGCACCAGAGAATGGTTTCAGGTGAAGCCTCTCCCCTTGGCTTGCACGGTGGCTGCCTTCTTGCTGTGTCCTCATAAGGCCTTTCCTCTGTTCGCATTTCACACACTGCTGGTGTCTCTTTCTCTTCTTAAAAAGGCACTGGTCCTATTAGATCAGGGCCCCAGCCTTTTGCGGAGAAGGCAATGGCACCCCACTACAGTGCTCTTGTCTGAAAAATGCCATGGATGGAGGAGCCTGGTGGGCTGCAGTCCATGGGGTCGTGAAGAGTCAGACATGACTGAGTGACTTCCCTTTTACTTTTCACTTTCATGCACTGGAGAAGGAAATGGCAACCCACTCTAGCATTCTTGCCTGGAGAATCCCAGGGACGGAGGAGCCTGGTGGGCTGCTGTCTATGGGGTCACACAGAGTCGGACACGACTGAAACAACTTACCAGCAGCAGCAGCCACCCTTTTGACCTCATTTAACCTTAGTTACCTCCTTAAAGGTTTTGTCTCCAAACATAGTCACGTTGGGGGTTGGAGCTTCAGCATAAATTTCAGTTACCCTGGTGGCTCAGATGGTAAAGCGTCTGCCTGCAACATGGGAGACCTGGGTTCAATCCCTGGGTCAGAAAGATCCCCTGGAGAAGGAAATGGCAACCCACTCCAATACTCTTGCCTGGAAAATTCCATGGACTGAGGAGCCTGGCAGGCTTCAGTCCATGGGGTTGCAAAGAGTCGGACATGACTGAGTGACTTCATACATGTTAAGGAGACACAATTCAGTCTGTTACAGATAAGATTGCATTAATTTTCTCAAATTAATTTGCATTCCCTTGGATCTTTGTAATCACCAGAAGGATAGACAGAAGAACTTTAATAATGCTCATGTCCAGGCCATACCCCAGAACAATTACATCAGAAGCTTCCATGCCAGGGAAGGGCATAATAAGCAGTTTTAAAAAGCCAGGTAATTATAAATTTATATCTAGAATTAAAAACAGAGACGTATGTTATGTAAGACCTATTGGTCCAATGTATGATGCATAGAATGTTGAAAAGAAAAGAGTTAATGCTGGCTTTGTAAGCCTGTTGTAATGTACATATAAAGAACATGTACTGAATACTATCTTAAGTTGTCTCTATACATTATATTGGGGCTTCCCTGGTGGCTCAGATGGTAAAGAATCTACCTGCAATGAAGGAGACCCAGGTTCAATCCCTAGGTTGGGAAAATCCCCTGGAGAAGGGAATGGCTTACCTACTCCAGTATTCTTGCCTGGAGAATTTCATGGAGAGAGAAGCCTGCCAAGCTACAGTCCATGGGATAGCAAAGAGTCAGACATGACTGAGCGAATGACACTATGCTTTATATTGTTTGATAGACCAATTATCAAACACTATATACCATAGTATACTTAGAGATGTAAGTAGATGATAATAGACAAAATTTTAAAATCAGGCAGCAAGAGTTCTAATTGTGTTTACATGATCTTCACATTTCTGAGAAAAGTAAGAATGATAATAACAGTGTCCACCTATGTTATGAGATTAAATGAGATAATACATGCAAAGCTTCAAATAATCCATCAGTATTACTATTAGCAATATAGTAGTGAGATTTGGAAAAACCAGAAGTGTCTCTTTCCATTTCTTTTCTCCCTCATACCCAAAGATCCCCAAGCTTTGAGATTCAGCAGTGTGTCCTTGAAAAGGCTAAATTAGCTACATTTTACATATCAAAGTGGAGGGACCAGGGACAATCCAAGGGCATATGGAAATAGCAGAAAGAGTGGTTAAGGTCATGGTAGAGGCTTTGAGCAAACTCCTAGCAACTGGAGGTGATTTTTGAGCTCTGTGAGGACGCTGCTATAACCCTATAGAACATAAAGGCAGCTCTTTTTAGGTCACTCTTGTTCTGTTGGAATATTAGATTTTTTGTCATTAATTTTAAGAATCCAGAAACCCAACTTGCTGAGAATTTTCAAGAGATATCAAGCAAATGTGTTTTGAGTTGAAGCTGCCCTATGCTTCTCAGCTTTTTTAAAAACACTGAGCAGTTCAGTTTGGCATTTCAATCTGTCTCCTCTTACATTTATATTAGAAAAAAGCAGCCCTGGTAGAAATGTTGCTTCTGAGCCCTGAGAATGGTGAAAGGATATATCTTTTGTTCTCTTCTTTTAGAGATGTTTCCTTTTTCTCTGAAATGTGTGGGAAGCCTTGCCTGTCTAATCTTTAGCATTTTGATGGAATTACCATAAAAAGCTTTTCTGTGTTTTGTGTGAATCTTTATCTTAATTGGAGGTTTAAAAGGGGTTAAAGGGGGCTGTTTTCCTGGGTATGTTTCAAGTATACCACATCTGTGTAGAAACACTGACCCACTAAGAGGCTTCGTGGTAAATTGTTTAGTGGTTAAATGCATGGCTTCAGAGTTAACCTGCCTGGCTTGAAATTTTGCTTTTGACATTCACTAGTTTAACTTCTCTATAACTTGGATTATTCATCTGCAAAGGGGTAATAATAGTAGGTATTTCATAAAATTGTCAAGCATTAAGTTTGCTACTGTACAGGAAACAATACTTCTGACTCCATGGCCAGCATCACTCCGTGTTAAGGATTCCTGAAGCTTATTTCAAGTTTCTTTTGTTAAACCCACTAAAGGCACTCGTCTAAAGGCCAGAAGCTAAAACAGCTCACCTCTAAGCCACAATGGTCTGGGTTTGAATCTTGACTCCTTCACTTAGGAAATGAGTACTGTTGGCAGCAATCACTAGTGCCTTTGTTAACTCATCTCTAAAATGGGGCAATTGCAAGGTCTCCTTTGTATATTTGTTGTAAAGATTCAGTTCAATTCAGTCGCTCAGTCGTGTCTGACTCTTTGCAACCACATGAACCACAACACACCAGGCCTCCCTATCTATCACCAACTCCTGGAGTCCACCCAAACCCATATCCACTGAGTCAATGATGCCATCCAACCCTCCCATCCTCTGTTGTCCCCTTCTCCTTCTGGCCTCAATCTTTCCCAGCATCAGAGTCTTTTCCAATGAGTCAGCTCTTCGCATCACGTGGCCAAAGTATTGGAGTTTCAGCTTCAACATCAGTCCTTCCAATGAACACCCAGGACTAATCTCCTTTAGGATGGACTGGTTGGATCTCCCTGCAGTCCAAGGGACTCACAAGAGTCTTCTCCAACACCACAGTTCAAAAGCATCAATTCTTCTGCGCTCATCCTTCTTTATAGTCGAACTCTTACATCCATACATGACCACTGGAAAAACCATAGCCTTGACTAGATGGACCTTTGTTGGCAAAGTAAGGTCTTTGCTTTTTAATATGCTGTCTACGTTGGTCATAACTTTCCTTCCAAGGAGTAAGCGTCTTTTAATTTCATGGCTGCAGTCACCATCTGCAGTGATTTTGGAGCCCCAAAAAATAAAGTCAGCCACTGTTTCCACTGTTTCCCCATCTATCTGCCATGAAGTGATGGGACCAGATGCCATGATCTTCGTTTTCTGAATGTTGAGCTTTAAGCCAACTTTTTCACTCTCCTCTTTCACTTTCATCACGAGGCTCTTTAGTTCTTCTTCACTTTCTGCCATAAGGGTGGTGTCATCTGCATATCTGAAGTTATTGATATTGCTCTTGGCAAACTTGATTCCAGCTTGTGCTTCCTCCAGTCCAGCGTTTCTCATGATGTACTTTGCATATCAGTTAAATAAGCAGGGTGACAATATACAGCCTTGATATACTCCTTTTCCTATTTGGAACCAGTCAGTTGTTCCATATCCAGTTCTAACTGTTGCTTCCTGACCTGCATACAGGTTTCTCAAGAGGCAGGTCAGGTGGTCTGGTATTCCCATCTCTTTCAGAATTGTCCACAGTTTATTGTGATCCACACAGTCAAAGGCTTTGGCATAGTCAATAAAGCAGAAATAGATGTTTTTCTGGAACTCTCTTGCTTTTTCCATGATCCAGCGGATGTTGGCAATTTGATCTTTGGTTCCTCTGCCTTTTCTAAAACCAGCTTGAGCATCTGGAAGTTCATGGTTCACGTATTACTGAAGCCTGGCTTGGAGAATTTTGAGCATTAATTTACTCATGTGTGAGATGAGTGCAATTATGCGGTAGTTTGTTGTAAAGATTAAATGAAGCAAATTTACCCTGTGACTGAGTTTAAGCCACTGTTTCTTACCTCTTACCTTCAGGATTGCAGTAGCCTCACAATTAATCTCACAGTTTCTGTTCTTACCCATTTATAAGCCAGTCATTGTGTAACAGTTTAAATAATTTAAATATAAATCAAATCATGGTACATGATTTTTTTTTCTTTTCTATCATTTTTGGAATAAATGCATATCTTACAACCATAGTGTATGTGACATCAAAATAATTTGTCCACACCTAAATTTCCAAGCTTGTTTTGCGCACTGTTTATTGTCGTTCAATATATACCAGTTGTGTCTGACTTTTTGCGACCCCATGGACTATAGCCGTCCGGGTTGAATTTTCCCGGCAATAATACTGGAGTAGGTTGCCATTTCCTTCTTCATGGGATCTTCTCAACCCTGGGATTGAACCTGCATCTCTTGCATCTCCTGCTTTGGCAAGCAGATTCTTTACCACTGCACCACCTGGGAAGCCCATTCTGGTCATGCTTGCTTTTTCTTATATTCTTGGAACAGGCCAAGCTCTTTCCTCCCTCAGGATCTTTGCATATCTTTTCATGCTCACAAAATTATCAGCTCTATAAAGAGTCAGAGGTCCTTTTCAACCTGTACATCTTTACTCAAAGTCATCTCTTCAGAAAGCCCTTTCTTACCATCTAATCTAAAGAGGGCAGCCCTCCAGGACGATGTTTCTTACCTCATCTCTTTAGAATGTGTTGTCATGCTTTATCATTATTTTGTTCATTTATCTGTTTTGCAAGTATGCGTGCTTAGTCCTTCAGTCACGTCTGACTCTTTGTGACCCCATGGACCATAGCTCGCCAGGCTCCTCTTTCCATGGGATTTCCCAGGCAAGAATACTCCAGGGGATCTTCCCAACCCAGGGACTGAAGCTGCATCTCTCGTGCCTCTTGCATTGGGTTGGGGGGTGGGGTGGGGGCAGATTCTTTACCACTGCGCCACCCAGGAAGCCTCTATTTATCTGTTTACTTGTACAGTGTTTCTCTTCTCTGACACTCACAGGCAGGATCTTATCTGAATTGGTCATCATTACATTTCATAATGTCTGGCATATAGTTAGTGCTCACTAAGTATCTGTGGAAGGGAGAAGAGGGTAAAGGAAAAAAAGAAAGAATGATGTCATCAAAAGCACTCAATATATTTTAGCACAATTAAAAAAATCACATTGTATGCACCTTAAATATGTTTTTTATTTATCATATATGCTACAATAAGCTGGAAAAGTTAAAAAATAAAATAGAAAAAATTATAGAAACAAAGATTAAGTGTGAGATAGAAAAATTTTCCTGATAATTAGAGAAAACCATTCATCACAAGTCTGGACTCTGGAATGAACTTCTGGGGAAGAAATATGAAGTAGTTCTTTTAAAGCCATGAGGACTGCCTCTCAAGAGTAAAGTGGTGTCTTTCAAAGTAGTATGGTTTGCCTATCAGTCTCTAAATTTTTACATTTGGTAAGTCCCAGAGCTAGCTGAAAATAACCCACTGTGCAAGGATTTTGGCACCAAATTGCTTCCACCACAATCACACCACACCCAAGATGTTAAGTGTGCAAAGCAGGATATGGCACCCAATCAGGCCTACGCTGGTTTCTGCAGGCTGGTCAAATTGGGATTTGGCAAAGCCATCCCTGCCCTTGTAGTTTCCATCATTTCACCTTTCACTGAGCAACACCATCCCTCTGAGGATAATCTGAATTCCTTGCAGTCTGCATCATGGCACTTCTATTTCTAGAAGACCAGGATGATACTTTCTCTCCAAATCTGTTCTCAGAGGCTCTTGTCTCATTGAAATTGCTTTTCCTGTCTCCACCAGCTGGACACTCAAAAAACATTATCTCAAGAGGACTTATTTTAGTTTTGCTATCCATCATCTGGAGAATTAAAAAAAAAAAAAGTGAGGATTCATTCTGATCTGGCAATTGTGTGTGGCTGCTTCAGAGAGAGAGAGAGACAGGAGGAAGGAGGGAGGGAGGGAGGGAGAGAGAAAGGGAGACCACCCCTGGTGAGATGCCTCCTAAATCTCATAAGCATCACCTCTGAGGCACGAATCCAGAAAACATTCTCCCACAGGCTAACTTGACAGCAAAGGCGTTTTGGGCTGTGAAGGTTGCGTGCAGAAACAGTTCTCAGCAATATTGATACAGATACTCAATTTTGATTGCTGACCTTAGACCAGGTACCGTTCTTAGAGCTTCCCATAGACTAGTTCACTTAATCCTCTCATTCAACCCGTGAAGAAACCAAGGCATGGAGAGGTCGCTGGTGTATCTATGGTGACCCATGCAGTTGTGGAGCTGAGATGGTAACCAGACAATCTGGCAGCAGGTGGTTCACATATAACCATTACAGTCTATTCCCTCAATGGTGCTATTTTTATAGTTTCTGTTCTAGGACTGGGTATGTGAGATACAAGAACTACCATGGTTATCAAAAAGAAAACCAAGTTTGCAAATTTATTTTTAAAATATTAATCATCTAAGACAAATAGATTCTGAAAATAAAGTGCTTCTTATTTACTCCCAAGCAAAATTTCAGCCTTATAATTGTACATCTAAAGTTGTCCACTGTTTGAATCCTTGTTACCAAAGCAACTGCCTCTTCTTCAGCATTTTAGATGAGATTTGCAAAACTCAAAGGTTTGTATTCAATATAGTCTAGAATTTTGTTATGAGCTTTCAGGTGTATGGGATCCTCAGAAGGGCAGATATATAGAGTAAACCATCCATTCTGTTGGCCCAACATATATCTGTATCCCATTCTTGAAAAGACAGGAAGAAGGCAAGATAAAACAGTAGAACTGAGCTGAGTTTAATGATTCCCTAAAGAAATAAAGCCTGCCTTGGTGAGTATACCCCAAGAAACTGATAAAAGTAGTCTGTTTTCAAAGCAAGAGTTTCCAGTGACTTAAAATCAAAGTAATATAACATCATTCTCCTTTAATACATTGTCAACTATGTGTGCCTATGCATATATAGTCTGAGTCTCTGAGAGACTCAGTTTATTATTACATAGTTGTTTAGGGGAAAATCATCTTTATACCACAGTGCATCTATTTCAGCTTCTTAAAGAGAAGATCAAGAAAAGAATATTGAAGACAACAGCGTTTCTATCTCAGCTCTGCTATTTGCAAACTGAAGGAGGAATCGCAGCTCGCCAGGCCTCCCTGTCCATCACTAACTCCCGGAGTTCACCCAAACTCATGTACATCGAGTCGATGATTCCATCCAGCCATCTCATCCTTTGCCATCCCCTTCTCTTCCTGCCCCGAATCCCTCCCAGCATCAGGATCTTTTCCAATGAGTCAACTCTTTGCCTGAGGTGGCCAGAGTATTAGAGTTTCAGCTTCAGCATCAGTCCTTCCAATGAACACCCAGGACTGGTCTCCTTTAGGATGGACTGGTTGGATCTCCTTGCAGTCCAAGGGACTCGCAAGAGTCTTCTTCAGCACCACAGTTCAAAAGCATCAATTCTTTGGTGCTCAGCTTTCTTCACAGTCCAACTCTCACATCCATACATGAGCACTGGAAAAACCATAGCCTTGACTTGACGGACTAAAGCTTAGTTGTCTTATATCTAAATTGGGAAGATGTGAACTCTATTGTAGGGCTCTTTTGAGGATTCACTTATATATATATGCATATATATATATATTCATGTATATATATATATATGAAAAGAGATTGTAGTGTCAGCTTGATACACAGAGGACGCTCAACAAATGACAGTTAATAAAAGGAAAGCATTATGTAGACGGTACAAAAATCCTTAGTTTCAGGCTTCTGGTTAAACTTGAGAGGGGGCAGCAGAATTAACTTTTTCATTAATTGGTGAACTGTTATCAACTCTTTGTAAATGGGCAATACAGAGATGATGTGAAACCCAAATAATTCCCTGCAGTTCTCCCCATTGGCACTGTATGCATCAAACAGAAAAACATGGAGTGTTTCTGTTTCTAACAAAAACACAGTAGAAAACCAGTTTGGATAAGCTCTTCTCATCACTAAAGTCAGTATTAGGGGGCTTTTCATTGGCTCATTAGTACTGACTCCATTAGATTCGTTAGGAAGTAGAGACGGAATGAAGTTTTGGGCACTGTCCATTCAGGGAAGAGTTGGTGCGTGAAAGAGGACATCCACAAATTCTGGAGGGAGCCTGGAGGGATGAGGTACCTAGAATGGGGCAGTCAGGTCCATGAGAGGATAGAGTGTCAAAGCTAATTCTTTCACCACTTTGGTCTAAAAATTACACTACGTTTGTTGGCGTTTGGTACATGTGCGTGTGTGTGTAGGTGGAGCAACTGAAAGCATTCTGAATGCTCAAAGAAGCCCAGTTTAGAACATGAGCCCCTCACCCGCCAAAAGATGCGTAAAAGCGAAACCAACATGGCTCATTTTTGTATAAATGTTTCTGAACAATGAACTTTTTTTTTTAACAGACAATTTGCCAGTGCTAAAATCTTTCAAAGAAAGCCAATGTATAATTTCCTCCTGATATTTTTATTTTTTAAGTGGAAAATTAGTATGTTAATTTTTTAAGTGGAAAAAGAAAAGATTAGTTAGAAAACCAAAGAAAGGGCTTTAGGATTTTGAATTTGTAAATAGGCAGGTTTTTGTTGGTGATAAGGAAGATTCTTTAGATTCTCCAGAAGAGATAATTCTACAACAGGAAAAAAAAAAAAAAAAAGCTTGGATAGTATCTTCAAAAACAGTTTGAAAAAAAAAAAAAAAAAAAAACATAGTTTGTTATTTTATTCTAAAGAATCTCTTCCGATAGCTGACTTTTTCCCATGAAATAAACCCATTTTACTCCCACAGAAGTGAACTTTGAGTCCCCAGGTACAAAGGTTTTGAACAACGTTGTAACTGAGCTTTTCTATCAGGACCTGAAGGGTTAAGCCTAGAACCACCACTAGGTGTCACCTTGGGATCGCTTTTGGAAACACAAACTCCCTTAACTGGTTCCAAACAGGAAGAGGCAGTTTCTTGGTTAATTTCAGCTACTGCTAAGTTTCTTTAAATAGAGATTCTTACTAGGCACATGTCAACTCTTCGGAATCTTTTACTTTGTCTTACAGGTATTTACAACCATTTAAACTTTTCACCCCACCGCATAGACCTCGCAGGAGGTAGAATTGAACTAGGGAAGGTTTGACTTAATGGGGCCACAGTTGCAGGGAGAGAACGATCTCTCTTAGTCTTGTAACCCTCATAATATCCTTTAGTTCCCATAGCCTAGGATACCTGGAATTAACAACATTCACACTGAGCAATAATCTTTGTCTTACTATAAAACCTGTAGCAGCGATAACCTAGATAAGTTGCATATGTGGGAACCTGAAGCTCCACTGGTGGGCTTCATCCCATCTCCTCACTCCTCCACTACCCACCTCTTTCTGTTCACTGCCTTCCCAGAGGATGTCTCTAGTACTGTTCTCCTCCTGGGACCATTTGGTTAAGTTGGAAAGAAATTTTACAAATAAAATGATTCAAATTGGAATGTTCATTCTTCAACAATTTGCCAATTCCAGAAACACTATATTTTAAAAGAAGATGGTTTAGGGGGGCTATATTTTGACTACAGATCCTGGCAGTTCAGCACAATTTAAACTAGATGATGGTGGAGGAAAAAGAATGATTTGACGTCCAGTGGGTATTTTCCAGATTGTTCTGGAAATACTTTATATAACTACCTGTTCTGTTACAAGTAAGGTAAGTTCTGTCTCCAGGCATGCACGGATATTTAACAATGGTTGTCGATACAAATTCAAAGCTCCCCCCCACCCCCGAGATTAGATAGGTTAACTCTACCTATATCAAAAAATAAAAAGAGAAATAATGCCAAAGAAATCCCCTGAAGGGAAATCCGTATCTATCTGAACCTATGAAAGAGAAATCATAAGAAAAATGCACAATCAGATAAAATCCTAGAGTAGGCAAATTGCAACAAAATTGTCTCCAGTTGCTAGAATTTGCACACCTGTAGAAAGTCTCATTATATTATAAAAGAAATGTCCTTTCACTCCCTGGAAAATTTCTTATTTCTAACACATTTTAGAATAATTCATTCATGCGATCTTGCCTTCAAAAATTATTTAGAATACCTACTAATAGTCATCATCATTCTAGGAACTAAATCATGACAATAAAGAACATGGAGAATGATAACATCCCTACTTTTGTGAAACTTACATTCTACTTGCCAAAGCAGACATCAAAGAACTGAAAAAGATATATAACATTTCAGAAGTGAGAAGTCTATGAAGAAAGTCAAGTGTTATTAAGAGCTGGAGACTCACAAAACAACATGGTTTTTCAAAAAGCTTTTATAGACATAAACCCGAAAATGAAAATGAACAAGGTTCAGGCTCATTGGATATAAAATCTGGAGCTGGTCCCAGAGGCTTGGTTTACTCATCTTTAGAACAGGAATGAAGCTGAGGAGTACGGAGTGCATATATTTTATCTGCAAACTCTGGAAAGGACCTCTGAGCAGGTGACTTGTGGTGAAGGTTTGAATTTGGAGGAGCCAGCCACGAGATCTATGAAAATGCTCTGCAAAGAATAAGTCCAACTAGCATAAAATTTTTGCACCAAGTACTGTCTGGGTGGGTTCTAGGAATCACAGGATGGCCAGCATGACTGGAGTTTCATAAGCAAGGGAAAGGTGAGTTCACTGAGCGATTTTTAAGAAATTGGGTAAACTGCTCCAAGTGAAAATTTCTAGCAGAGATTGCAGCCAATGTGAATGTTCAACACACCTATCCCGAAAGTCCCCATTTCACCTGACATAAAATTCAAATTCCTTACCAGCCTCTTACCTACAAACTCCTATTGATCTTTGCATCCTAAGCGGAAGTCTTGCATGTGGAAATGCCCAGAAATATTCCATTCAATGAGTATGCTATCTATCCAGAAGAGGAATCACATTACGGTGAACTCTACTAGTTGCCATCAGCCTTTCCCAGTCTCTTTCCTATAGGCAGAGCCTGCATCCCATTAAGGTAGTTCATTGAGCTGCCTGAATTTCCTTGCTGCTAAACCTTGGCAGGTTTAACCCATTCTGACCAATGAAGTTGGAGAGTGTACGTGAGCACATTTTTACTTCCTGATAAAGAAACACACTGGAGGCTTGCCAATCCTTTCCTGCTTTTGATCACTGTACTGTGAGGATAAGGTGTTTAGAGCTGCTACAGTCATTTTCTATTAAGGGCAAAACCATCAAAAGCTGAAGATATCATGTTGAGATTTGACAGAAAACAACAAAATTCTGTAAAGTGATTATCCTTCAATTAAAAAATAAATAAATTTTAAAAAAGAAAGCTGAAGTGAGCGGGCATATGGAAAACCCCTAGGTTTTTAGCACATAATTTAATAATTGAATAAACTGGAGAATTGTCATCTCTTGATTTACTGTTTGGGAAATTACTAAGTGCCTTACTGTTTGAACACGTTTTGTTGTGTGTGTGTGTGTTTTTTTCACTTTTTAAAATTCTCATGCGTTTACAGAACATATCATAGCTGATAACAGTTTTTTGGTTTTTGTTTTTTGTTTTTTTTGCTATATAGTCAGTGCCACAGAAGGACATAAATCCATACTTAGAAAATATTTGTTTGTTGAGTGAACTTATTAAGACTTAATTCTTCAGTTTAAAAAGGCATTAGTATCTTACACTTTCAAAGGAATTTTAACCTGAAAATGAAATAACTCAAACAGGATGAATTGGGAGAGCAGCACTGACGTATATACACTGCTGCTGCTGCTGCTGAGTCTCATCAATCGTGTCTCACTCTGTGCGACCCCAGAGACGGCAGCTCAGCAGGCTCCTCCGTCCATGGGATTTCCCAGGCAAGAGTACTGGAGTGGGTATACACTGCCAGGTGTTAAGTAGCTAGTTGTTGGGAAGCTGCCATGTGGCACAGGCCGCTCAGCTGGGTACTGGGATGACCTAGAGGGGTGGGTTGGGGGAAGCAGGAGGGAGGCTCACGAGGGAGGGGGTGTGTGTATACATATTGCTGATTCCCTTTGTTGTGCAGCAGAAACTAACAAAACATGGTAAGCCAATTATACTTCAATTTAAAAAAAAGGTCAAGACATGTGAGTTCTAGATTTTACTCAATACTGAACCAAGTACTAAGTATAGGGGTCCCAGGAGACTTGCTTCTACTCTTTATACTTATGTAAAATTTGAAGTACATGTTCGTCTCCTGATCGTGTCTCAAGGTACTTTTATTGCATCAATAAAGTCACTTCTCACCAATATACCAGCAGCTAGAGCATCTTGAAAAAGACCTCTGTGAAAAATCAGCTATCTTTCCCATAGACCAAAGTTGGCCATATTTCCCATGACTCCCCTCCATATCTGTTGTTTGCTTTTCTCAGAAGGACTCACCTTGCAGAGACGGAGCACATGCCTTCTTGGTTTGGGCTTCTTGGGATGAGACTCAGCAGCAGCAGCAGCAGTGTATATACGTCAGTGCTGCTCTCCCAATTCATCCTGTTTGAGTTATTTCATTTTCAGGTTAAAATTCCTTCGTAGTAGATTTTCAAATGCTTGCATAACTTTCTCCCTGAAGCACAGGCTTCACCTGACATTCAAAGTATGCTTATTGACATTTTCTGAATCCTGAAAGTGTTGATATTGATAATAGATACTTAATAATTTCTTATTTTTCACTTCCTGAAAAATTTAAAGATTATTAATGATAGCTGGGTAATGGTTGTAATATAAAATATTATATTTTAATGGGTAATAATCATAATGTTTCATAATAGAGATTTCTTGTTATTGCTCAGTCTCTAGATTTTGAAGAGATTTCTTCCATAACACTGTTTTTTAAAAAGGGCAACATAAATAGAGATTCTTAGAATGAAGTATGGTACATGAATATGGTTCATGTTAGAAATCAGGCAGCTGCTAAGGCATATACAGTGGAAAAATAGTATAAATATTATGGTATAATATAGTACATATACTATACTATGTGAAAGTGAAGTCACTCAGTCATGTCTGACTCTTTGCAACTCCATGGACTGTAGCCCATTAGGCTCCTCCATCCATGGGATTCTCCAGGCAAGAATACTGGAGTGGGTTGCAATTTCCTTCTCCAAGGAAGGAAGTATAATATAAATATTATACTTTCTATTATAAAATAATATAAAAGAAATATAAATATAAAAATTTATATTATAGTATAATATAAATATTAAAAAAGTATGAATTTAGTAATTCAAGCATCTATGGAGTCATCCATTGCCAAATTTTGTTTACTATTTTTTCATTATTTTTATATAGATTCCATAAGTGAATTATGAGATATTTTAAATTAATGAGTATTTTAATATCACCCAACATTTTTTCACATAAAGTTTTTACTCTTGTCTTTTTAGTTAAGAAAGAAAAATGATAGAATTCTCTTGGGGTTAAGATGCTTGGTGACGATGACAACACAGAGGCAATGGCAGTGATGGTGGTGAATTTGATTGTTATTGACATCAGCTCTCATTTATTGAGCACTTACTTTATGCCAGGTATTATAACGAGCTATTAACTCATAATACGTGACAGCTGTTCCATGAAGGTAGGTATCGTTATCCCCATCTTATCGAAAACTAACACTGAGAACAACTAAGTAGGGGCTTCTCTGGTGGTTCGACCAGGGAAGAATCCAGCTGCAGTGTAGGAGACATGGGATACTCAAGTTCGACCCCTGGGTCAGGAAGACCCCCTGGAGGAGGAAATGGCAACCCACTCCAGTATTCTAGCCAGAAAAATCCCGTGGACAGAGGAAACCGGCAGGCTATATAGGCTATGGAGTCACAAAGAGTTGACATGACTGAGCACAGGTATGAGAAGGGCTAATTGATCTTGTTTGAAGTTATTTGATAAGAATAAAGTTTGAGAGAAGTAACTTGCATGAAGCCAGGAGAACAATGGGTATTTGAGATGACTGACGAAAATTCATCATCTACTAGGCCAATGGTGGCAGAGGAAAGTGTCTACCAGCCAAGAAAGTATATTCCATCTTTATCTGGAGAAACAAAACACTTTCTGTCTCTGCATTTTGCTGCTCAGGAGTTCAGAGGGAGCCCTACAGAGTTCCCTCAAAGTATTTTTGAGTATTTCTGGAAAATAAACTCACACCTGCAAATCCTCTAGAGAACAGAACACAGTGATTTGTAGGACAAGCAAACGGCTTTTCCTATCTTGTTATTTTCTGGAAGTTATTTTTTTGCATGGTACCAGCTGGGTTGCAAAGCCCAATAAAATGATAAACCTGCCTTTCCAAATATCAAGATAGGCATCAGGATCTGGCACCTCAGGCATCTCTTAGAAATAAGAAGATCTGAATCTGGGTTTTATCAGCTAAAGAGCTTATTTTCTAAAATAGTGTTGTCTTATATTGTATCCATGAAGGGTGCTGTTGTGTACAGGGATCTATAGATGAATCCACTGCCAAACAAAAACAAAAGCCTTCCTTTATTGCAGATATACTACTTAAAGTTAAACATGGCTGTAACTTGTTTGCTGTCCCAGAAAAAAAAGTGGTACTTAGATCACAGAAACTCATGATTCAGATCAGGAGCTCAACTTCTTCTTCTTAAGTTTTAGGTCAGGAAATCCGCCGAAGAAATTTTAAGCCAAAGAATGAAAATCAGTTTTAAGTCTTTAAAGTCCATCTTCCTTTCAATCTCCTGAGCTTGACAGAAAATAATGAAAGTGTTTCATTAGACATTTAATTTTCTACCTGTGGAAAACTGGTGACAGGCATTATTAAAAATTGTCATCATTGTATTACTAATTAGATCATGGCATTAAATGAATTGTCAGTCCCTGGCGAGGCTGAGTTGCAATCTCAAAGAAAATTTGAGACATGTTGGAGAATAACATGTGTCATCCCATCCGTCCATCTATCCAATCACTCATACATTCATCCATCTAATCCTCTATACAACTATCCATCCTTGCAGTCATTTATCCATTCCACCTTTCTTTCGTTCATTATGGAACCACCCAAAATTGAGACCTTCAGATAAGTGCTAGGTAACTATTAGTGAACAATACTGATTTCCTGTCTATTTAACAATGTGATCATATCTTTTAATCTCCCAGACTATGACCTAAGAATGGAATTTGATGGAGTCAACTCAGAAAATTACAGATTGTCACTGTAGTTTATAATATAGGTTCTCATCATCATACTACTGTTATGTTGATGATTGTCTTTGGATGAGCATTTAACTTTCTTATGCCTGATCTAGAAACTGAAGGAGCCAGTCTGGTTGATTTCCAATAAGTGTTCTTATTTTTAAATGCTCTTGTTGCTGTTCTTTCCTAAAAAGTTAGCCAATAGCCTAAGGAGTGTTTTTCTCTTTGAAAAAAAAAGTTTCATATCATCAACAAATCTGTATAGTTCACTTGAGGGAAACATGTCTTTAAACTTCATATGGACTTTAGGTAGAGGTGCTGGTGCACTGAGAGTAATGCCTTTTGAAATGTGTTCCATTTAGACAATATTCAAATTGCCATTTACAAATGTCATGGAGTTAATATTACTTGAGTATAGTGTAAATGTAACAGATGTTACTCTAAAAGCCTGGGGGGGGAGGCGGGGAGGGAAGAATGCGGGTTTAAATGAGCAAATCAGAGCACTTGGAGAGCTCAAAGAAGAAAACTGAGCAAATCTGTGATGGTAAAATAAGTATACATACAGATACACACTTCTCTAATAACCATGGAAAAGAACTTATTATTCCTTTGGTCCATTTTATGGATAAGAAGTAGATGAAGAGGCTGGTGACATGAGCTTGAAAAGAGAGAAATATTTTGGTCATCTTTATGTCGTCAAACTCCAACCACATTCTAAGGCACAGCTAAAATTCTTATCCCCGCCTAAAAGATACCTTGATACCATTCATCCTAGAGGAAATATCTGTGTCTCACATATATCTATTATATTTTTAGTTTGTGTCAATGTTATTTTTCTCCTCTAGTGAGCAATTTTTATTCACTTGTTTGTGTTCATCTTATTTCTACCACTGTACCCAAGATGGCACTTTGCACATAGTAGATAATAATTTTTTTTAAATGATTAGTTGTTCTAGTTTGTTGCCAGAATTTCAGTCCCCACCAGAGATTGGTAAGATGATAAAATTATTTATTGATAATTTTTTCACGTATTTCATTGTAGCTCCATGAATTCTTTATTTGTAAGAAATTTTTAATGGACAATTAAGGTGTAAATTCCTATCTGTATTTAATGAGAATCCATGGGAGATTTATATTCTAAAATTTGCCTTTCTTTCTGTCCTTCTTCTGCTATTCTTTTACATTTTTTACACTTTAATTTAGGATAGAGGATTTGCATTAAAAAGTACATTATTATAGAGCTGGAAGATGGTGATTAACTGCTCACCAAAGATTTGTGTTTCTTTTCCATAGGACAGGTTACTTCATTGGTTATCTGAGGTTCTTGACCTTTCCACGTAATATAAGCTATTTTTCTGTTGTTATTCAATTATTCTGCATGTGATTTCATGGGAATATAAAATATGTAGGCATGTTTATCCAAGTCTATGCATAGCTTTTAGAGCATGTATCCTCAGTCATGTCTGACTCTTTGCAACCGCAGGAACTCTAGCCTGCCAGACTCCTCTGTCCATGGAATTTTCCAGGCAAAAATACTGGAGTGGGTTGCCATTTCCTCCTCCAGGAGATCTTCCCCACCCAGGAATCGAACCTGCATCTCTGGTGTCTCCTGCATTGTCAGGTGGATTCTTTACCACAGAGCCACCTGGGAAGCCCATGAATATCTTTATCATTTTGCTATTTAGTGAGTTTTATTTATTTATTTTTTCAGATTTTTTTTGGATGTGGACCATTTTTAAAAAATATATTGAATTTGCTACAATATTGCTTCTGTTTTATTATTGGGGTTTTTGGCTGTGAGGCATGTGTGATCTTAGGTTACTAACTAGAGATCAAACCTGCACCCCCTGCATTGGAAGGTAAAATATTAACCACTGGCCTTCCAGGGAAGTCTCTGGTGAATTTTATGTGGTTTGTTTTGGGAGAAAATATTTTTATCCAGAGAAATGTAATGAAGTCAAAAACAGAAAAACATCTGCATATCTTTCTGTTGAAGCTTTTCCAGAGGTATTGTTTACTCTCAGAAACATGCCCTATTTGACATCCATACAGAGAATTAACATTTTGGGCAGTGTTCATAATTCTGATTTTTTTTGAATGGCTTCATCTATGTAGACTAATTAATGGCACTTTTTTCAATGGCTAGATTGTGATTACTTATCAATTTATATTTTGTCAAGCCAGCATTTGTGAAAAGACCAGGCCATGATCTGACAAGTCTAATTTAAATGGTGTTTATATTGGTGAGCAGTTTGCAAAGGGCATGTTCACACGATGTGATTTGTTTTGTTAGCCCAAAGAGAAAAAAATTGATGGAGGATTAATTCCTTGGGAAATGGAGTTGGGACAGGACGGACAGAGGAGTCTGTTAAAAAAAAAAAATAAGAAAAACTATGCCTGAATTACATCTTTGCCTACTTCATAATAGTACAATGGGAAATATGTAGCCGAGTGAAACATCAGTTATGTTTTGAATCTTAATGAAGCTCACTCCTTTAGTGAAATCTGCAAAATTAAAAACCCTGAATTCAGAGGCATAGTTGGCCCCTTCTGCTCCGTTGGTATAAGGTTCAGTACATTTGATAAACCTGCTAATTACTGCAGAGGGAATATTTCATATCTGTATTCTTATATATTATTATATAATAATATTATATGGCTTCAAACAATGCACACTTATTATATAGAGAGTTGTGAGTTAGAGGCCCCTGCATAACTTAACTGGATCCTCTGCTCCAGGATCTTCTAAGGCTACAATCAAGATCTTATCTGTGGTTGAGATTTCATATGAGACTAGATTGGGGAAGGACACATTTCTTAATTAATATAGTTGATGGCAGTATTCAGTTCTTTGTGGGCTATGGAACCTGAAAGTAACCCTCAATTTCTTGTCGCATGAACCTCCCCCAAATTGCTATTTACTTCTTTTAAGTCAGCGAGGGAGGGAGTCTCCTAGCAGGAGGGCTGTTGCAATCTTATATGGTGTAGTTATATAATCTTGTCACCTTTGCTATATTCTGTGGTTTTGATGCAAGTTATGGGTTTCACCCATGTTCAAGGAATTACACAGGACATGAAACACATAAGCCAAGGATAGCGACATGTATTTTTACATAATCATATAATTTCAGCACCTATACTCTGCTCATATGTCCTTATGTCCAAACAGGTCCAGAGAGATAAATATTTAGCCAAATGTCATCAAGTGAGATGACATTAACCACAGTACTGGAATCCAGGATTCTGCAAGATATCTAAAACCCTTTGTTCTCTTTCCTCATTTATTTGGCAATAACCACTTTATAAATTATGTTTTTGGAATAAGAGATGCTCATTCACTTATTCAAGAAATATATATATTCTATGCCTACTATGTGCCGAGCACTATTCCAGTCCTGTCAACAAAGTAATTAAAAGGACAAGTCCCTGATTTTCTGGAGCTTATACAAAAGAGTGAGAAGACAATAATGAAGGAATATCACATGTTAATGTGTAGCAAGTCAGGTGCTATGGAAGGAAATATACCAAGGTGAAGGCCGGAGTTATAGAGCAATGCTAGTTTAGATGGATATCCATGGAAGACCTCTGATAAGTGGATGTTGGAAGTAGAAAAATGAGTTGATTGATGCCTCGTATGACTATTTGTGATCCAGGGAATAATAACTGAAAAGGATCTGATCTCCCGCATATAAAAGAAGGAAATTTTACCTGTCTTCTTAGATAGACTTGGTATGCCATTGGAAATTAATGTCTTCCTCTGAAACAGATATAAGAGGTAGTTTCCAAAGTCAGACAGCAAAGAGAAGCCATGGAAGGTTTGAATACGTGTATTTGATTCCAAAATCAGGGTCTGTGCCCCCAGACAAGTAATGACTTCTCTTGGGTCACAGAACCATTTTTTCAGATATATTTTATGCATCAATAAATAAAGTGGATAAAGGCAGAGATGCTATACTTGATGCAGAAGGTAAACAAGAGAGGTTCAGATTCATCTGATCTACCACACACTCCAAAAGCCCCAGGTTTAATGTATCAGTCCCGTAAGGTTTAAACTGAAGAGCTCAGTTTAGAAAGCATCCTGATAGACCTTCTCTGGGACTACCTTCTGGCTAGGATGATCAAATTTCTTAGCAATAATTTGTTTATAAGGCTAACCTATTCACAGTTTTACAGGGTCACTACAAAATTTGGCTGTCATGAAAGGAACTGGTGTCCCCTTTTGCTTTTCTCTCCCATTTAGGGATGATCAGCAAGATGAAAGACAGATGAACTTAGCTAAATTGGCAGCAGGGTGGAAAGGACCACATTAAATCATGTCTAGAGAGCTGCTATAATCGGTCAAATCTAAATCCTATAAAAGAGCAAAGGAAGCTTATTGTGGCAAAAATAAATAGACCATAAGAGGTTCCTGGCTCTCTGTGTGGATTATCTGATACTCAATGTAAGTTACAGAAAACTCCAGGCAAGCTGTGGGTCTAGGGAACTGTGGCTTAGCTAAGTCTACCCTAATTTAAAATAAAAAGGATGCATGGGGCCAAGTGCAAACCAATATTCTTGATGAGTTAAGATAAACTTCTATAGATTGCAGAATAAAATCTTGGCCCTTAAGGGGAAAAAAAAAAAAAAAAAGCTGGAGAAAAAGAAGCCAGGGAGGGGTTAAGACAGATTACAATGGTCAAGTATTAATACGGATGAGCCAAGGCCAGCTGATGCTATCACATTTCATCATTCAAATTCTCGTTGTTGGAATATACAACAGTACGTTACTGCAACCTTACTTTCCTCACTGGAAAAAAAAAAAAAAAGATGTTAGTTTCTACCACACCAAACAAGTTACAGTGAGCTCAAAGGGGCTCAGTGCTAAATGATTGGATTGTAATTATTCTGAAAGGGCTTTCATCACCATTACCCAACATTCTGCAGATGCAGCATGTTTGAAAATAAACTATGGCCAAACTAGAACCACATCGTTTCAGGTTTGAAACATCAAGCCTCTGGTTTGCTAATATATTTTTGTGTATGCAAGTGTAGATGAACACAAATGTACTCAGCCAAGCATACATTATTTTAAAGTTGTTAGTTAATGCATCTGCATCCTTGCAGACTAGGAAATCTATGTGCACCATTCTTAGACCAGTGGTGGAGAATGTTCATTCATTCCTGGCTTCATTCATTCTTGCAAATTTGTTGTTAAGCAGCCAGCACTGTGCTGTCACAACAATAAACAAGATGAATAAAACCCTGCCCAGAAAGCACTTCCTACCCAGATTCTTCCAGCAATGTTTGGATTCTTCTCTTGTTTACCCCCCAAAGGACAAGCTAATTGTCTGTTTACATTGCCAGTTTGCTTTAATTATAAGGCTCCCAAGGCCATTAGCAGATGAAGCTGTTTACATTTCACAAGTAGGTGTGAATTTCACCTCCCTTGTCCTTCACCCCTCTTCCCCTCCACTGGGGCTCAGATGGGAGGACAAGTGGGCAGGGCAACAGCATAAATAGTGACTCCTCCCTGCTTCTACATAAAAAGAAAATAAAGCAAGTGCTCTCAAGAAAGTGTCTGTAGCATTGCAACAAAACACAGAGATAATTCGTCATCTTTTATGACCACACCTAACAGTGTTCACGGATAATTGTCAGATTTCTGTGGTTTGCCATCTAATCATATGGTAGTGGACACAAGTACTGGTTAAGCGTAGCACTGGGTAAATTGTCATGAACAGGCCCAGTGAGTGAGGAGGGCATTGTTACTAGAGCCATCCCCAAAAGGGGCATGTCACTGTGGAGACATGGAGCTGATTTGTGGCAGCAGGGAAGTGAAATGGAAACTTGATAGGGAGGGTTGAAATTGATTGCAGGTTGAAGGAAAAAGTATTATCCTTGCAGTTTATTTCCTAGTCCCCACTTCACCTTTATCTTCAACACCATCCCATCCTTTCAACCTCTGCTTATTCTAATTTTTAAATGTGTGTTCAGTTGCTCAGTCATGTCCAACTCTTTGTGACTCCATGGACTGTAGCCCACCAGGCTCCTCTGTCCATGGAATTCTCCAGGCAAGAATACTGGAGTGAGTTACTACTTCCTACTCCAGGGGAACTTCCCGACTGAGGGATCAAATCTGCATCTCTTGCTACTCCTGCAGTGGCAGGGAATTCTTTACCACCGGGACTTCTGGGAAGCCATTAGAAAGAATACATTTGAATCAGTTCTAATGAGGTGGATGAAACTGGAGCCTATTATACAGAGTGAAGTAAGCCAGAAAGAAAAACATCAATACAGTATACTAATGCATATATGTGAAATTTAGAAAGATGGTAACGATAACTCTGTATGCGAGACACAGATGTATTGAACAGTCTTTTGGACTCTATGGGAGAGGGAGAGGGTGGGATGATTTGGGAGAATGGCATTGAAACATGTACGACATCATATATGAAACAAATCGACAGCCCAGTATCATGATGCGTGATACTGGATGCTTGGGGCTGGTGTACTGGGATGACCCAGAGGGATGGTACAGGGAGGGAGGAGGGAGAGGGGTTCAGGGGGAGCACATGTATACCTGTGGTGGATTCATTTGGTGTATGGCAAAACCAATACAATACTGTAAAGTAATTAACCTCCAATTAAAATAAATAAATTTATATTAAAAAATAAAATTCAGACCAGTATGAGTTTATCAAAAACAGTAATTTCTTTGAATATGTATTTATGTCTTTGGCTGCAGCAGGTCTGAGTTGTAGCGTGCAGGACTATGTTGTGTCTTGCGGGATCTTTCCTCGCAGCACACAGACTGTCTAGTTGTGGCACACGCGCTCCAGAGAGGCCAGGCTCAATTGCTCCACGGTATGTGGGATTTTAGTTCCCTGACCAGGGACTGAACCCCAGTCCACTGCATTTCAAGGTGGATTCTTAACCCCTGGACCACCAGGGAAGTCCCTCATTCTCATTTACTATGTACCTGTGTCTATCGCTTCCTCTTTATCGCTTGACCACCATCTTGGTACAGGTCATTATCTTAATTAAAATAGCCTCCCAGGGGGCTTCTCTTCCCTTCTCTTTATTTCCTTGATCTTTCTGCTACAATCTTAATGTTTCAGTCACATTGAAAAAAAAAAAGACAAAGTCACATTGGTCTTCTATTTAAACCTTCCACTGCACATCAATTCAGTCTGTTTATCATGGCTGGCAGACATGGGATCGGATCCCCTCCTAGATTTTCCAAACAGTTTTCAATCACTTATCCTTGTCTCTGTAAATTCCAGTCACACTGATTTTCTCTCACTTCCCAAACCTCACAAGGTCTTTCCAATGTCAGAGGCTTTGTCCTTTGCCAGATAATATTAAATTGTAATGCTCTATGTAAAATGATACTTATATACATCATGAGCATCAGAATTGCTGAGTGTATTTTGAAAGTGTTAGATAGGTGAAAATTATATCTACGTGGTATAACACAGGGAGCTTTTGAAGGTGTGATAAATGACTCAACTAACTTACCAAACTTCTAATTAAAAATTCTAAAGATCCTAACAGGATACTTTCACTTGCATAGCATTTTCAACCATAAAATAGATTCTTATTATCTAAAGAACATAAAAATGAGGAAACTGTGGTCCAGAAAGATGACGTTGCTCATCCAAGATCATGCACCTAAGGAAGTGTCAGACTTTGAACTTAGATTTTCTGACTTGATAATTTCTCACTTGAGGCCCTGTTATAAATACTGGAGAAAAGTGCTAGTTTTTATGGGACTTGAAATTATAGAGATATTCAGTTTCTAATGTCTCTAATAAAATTTCATCTCTAATATCACATGGTTTGGGGTCTTTTATTATAATGTTAGATTAGGGAAGTGAATACAGCCAGGATTCTTGAGCAGTTTATTTCACCTAGTAAGTGTGATAGTTTTGAGTCAACTGGAGCACATAAATGGTATCAGTTGGCCTGTTATTCTCAATTAGCTGCTATTTCAATCTCTTTGGTCTATGAGTGTTGTTGCTTCGAGCATGGGTTTTCAACATGACTCATTAAGTGGTTATATTATCCTGAAGTACTTGAGGAATACATCGGAGGTAAGTGTTAAGCAGTTGGGACTGTGAATTGGGATCCAAGATGGTTCCACTTATACTGAACTCATGACTGTAAGCTCCTTTGACAAGTTCTAATTGCTGCTAGATGACTTTTCAGGTAATAGCTCAAAGGGAAAAAATACTTAAGACTTTTTTTTTCTTCTTTAGAAGAAATTCATTAGCATATGCTAGATGAACAAGTCTACAGGCTAGATAAAATTCTAATAGAGCTAAACTTGCATTTGAACATTAGCAAAGTTGAAAAGTGATAGTGATTAGTTAGTATTATGTGTTTACCTCATTAATGGAATATGATCTTTTAGGATTAGGCAAAGGGGTGGGATTGTAGTAGTTCATTTGCAAGTTATGGCTCAAGCAGAATCACTATGGGTATTATGAGCTGACTGTCTTTTGTTATACTGCTTATTTACTATAATACTCTGAGGGTATCCATTAAGGCCAGGAATGGATCCTCAGCATTTAATTGGTTCGATCTCTCTCTTTCGACTCATTAGTTTAAAGCCAAGAATATTTTCCAATAAGAACAGGAAGAGATCCTATATGACAGCAGTTGGTTCTTGAGTGTAAGGAAATTTATTCTCCAAGCAAGAGCTCTTTAGTGAGACCAGTGGTAGTTCAGGGAAACAGAACACTGAGTGTGTGTGTGTGTGTGTGTGTTTTGCACTTTTGACTTTTCTAAAAGATTTAGTTCTTTAGAGACAACTCTTTCAATATTCATCAGATTCCCCTTTCTCCAAATTCAGTGTTTATAAAAAGAATCCCTGAAAAACTTGAAAGTTCATTTTGACAAGGTTGTCTGTATGTGGAAGGAAGTAAGGGTAAAAATCTGAAGAATGACACCCATGGAAACAGAAGGTATAACGCTTTGCTTTTCATATGGCCAAACCAAGCAGGAAAACATTTTGAATGAAAAAGGGAAGTTACTTCACTCATTGAATGGGAAGGCAGTTCATTCTGTAACTATTATTTTATAGTTTGTTGTTATGACCAACATAGATAGCATATTCAAAAGCAGAGACATTACTTTGCCAACAAAGGGCCGTCTAGTCAAGACCATGGTTTTTCCAGTGGTCATGTATGGATGTGAGAGTTGGACTGTGAAGAAAGCTGAGCACTGAAGAATTGATGCTTTTGAACTGTGGTGTTGGAGAAGACTCTTGAGAGTCCCTTGAACTGCAAGGAGATCCAACCAGTCCATTCTGAAGGAGATCAGCCCTGGGATTTCTTTGGAGAGAATGATGCTAAAGCTGAAACTCCAGTACTTTGGCTACCTCATGCGAAGTGTTGACTCATTGGAAAAGACCCTGATGCTGGGAAAGATTGAGGGCAGGAGGAGAAGGGGATGACAGAGGATGAGATGGCTGGATGGCTTCACTGACTCGATGGACGTGAGTTTGTGTGAACTCCGGGAGTTGGTGATGGACAGGGAGGCCTGGCGTGCTGCAATTCATGGGGTTGCAAAAAGTCAGACACGACTGAGCAACTGAACTGAACTGAACTGAACTGAATAACCAAGATTCTTTAAAGTTATTTCTTTCTCCCAATGATGAGGACTGAAAACAGTCTGCAAGAGATCATGTTCCTTGATGATTACCAACTCATGAGGATGTGAAGCAGAGGTCTAACCATTTATTTTTCCAATTCTGCAAGTAGATTATTGGACTACTTTTTTGACTCTTTGCAGTAGACATGTTCTGTAGCCCAAGCTACATACAATAAGGATAATAATTAGCCACTGAATCACAGATCTGTCCATGGTTAATGTTCTTGTGGGATATGGTAAAAATCATGACATTGTCATCAGAAGGTAGGGTCCAGCTGCTTGCCGCTCAAAAGCCAATAAACTGGCCAGCCGGGTGGGAAGGAAAGTTTGCTTTATTTCAGATGCTGGCAATGGAGGGGGAGGGTGGACTGACTCCTCCACTCATAAGCAGGGCGTGAGAGCTGTTATTGGCTGAGGGAGGGAGCTACATCAGGAAACAGCAGTCAGCTCTGACGATCATCTTCAGATTTGTCATCAGTGGTCTGACCAGCATCATCTTTGTTGTTTTAGGTACAGTTAATCTTCAGTTCCAGGGCTGGTGTGTTCCCATTTATTTGAGGCCAATTCTCAGAACTGTGGGAGTTTATGTCATGGCTACTGTGTGGTCATCATGTAGTTAACTTCTTAATCCACTGAGGATTTCAGTATCTATAAGACAGCTCACAGAATATGGCCCAGAATGTTATCTATAGCCCTTGAGAAGAAGCTGAACGTCCTTGACTATGCTTAATGACTACATTATTTGCTCTCCTTTGTTTTCCTTTGTTTCTACATGTTCTCGTTTCTCTGATTAAACTTATTCTTTGAGTAAAGTTTTTCACAGACAAAAGGCAGGCAGAGGACATTAGGGGAAGGACTATAGGTTCCTGCTCTGTTTCAAAATGTTGCTATAAAACACCCCCTGAGCCCCTGAATGACTTTAGTCAGGTCATCAATGCTGGGCAGTCATTTTTGAAGACTTTGCAAATAACATGGTAAATCAAACACTCTCACATGCATTGTTGTTGTTCAATTGCTAAGTTGTGTCTGACTCTGTGACTCCATGAACTACAACAGCACACCAAGCTGCCCTGTCCTTCACTATCTCCCTGAGCTTGCTCAAACTCATGTCCATTAAGTCGATAATGTCATCCAACCATCTCATCCTCTGTTGTCTCTTTCTCCACCTGCCCTTAATCTTTCTCAGCATCAGGGTTTTTTTCCAGTGAGTCGGCTCTTTGCATCAAGTGGCCAAAGTACTGAAGCTTCAGCTCAGCATCAGGCCTTCCATTGAATATTCAGAGTTGATTTCCTTTAGGTTTGACGGGTTTGTTCTCCTTGCTGTCCAAGTAGCTCTCAAGAGTCTTCTCCAGAACCATAATTTGAAAGCATCAATTCTTTGGTGCTCAGCCTTCTTTATGGTCCAGCTCTCACATCAGTTCATGGTATACACATGCATACACATTCCCAAATTAAATTTCGTTCCTGATTCCTTTGAAAAGGAAGAGTAGAAGCCAGTGCCCTCCCATCCTAATTTGTTTAAATGAGAATTATTTTTATTTATTTATTTTTTTGGCTAGGAGACCTCTGGATTTAAGCTTTTCCCTAGAGGACACAGCATGTTTATATATGAAATCTATGGGATTTTAAAAATACTTTCTGTTTGCATATCTGTTCATATTATTGTCATTTTAGCTTCTCTCAAATTCTTATTTCAAAAATGACCTTTTCTGATGCCAATAATCACCTGCTGGCAGTTAGATTATATCTGTTTTACTCAGTAATACCTGGAGTGTCATGATCTGGCCATTTCCTTCTTTTTTGAGATTATTCTATGCTCTCCTGCTCAAGATCTGATTACACAGATCTTTCAGATACTTTCTCATCTCAGGAAGTTTGCATGCACTTTAGATTTAACTGTAGCATTCTTGCACACTTCTCTTCTGCCTGGCTAGCTCTTTTCTTTTTTTCTTTTAAATATTTGTTTATCATGTGTTTGGTTGTACCAGGTATTAACTGTGGTATACAGAACTTCAGTCTCTGTTGAGGCAGACAGGCTCTTTAGTTATGGCAAGTAGGGTCTAGTTTCCTGACTAGGGATTGAACCCAGGCCCCCTAAATGTGAGTGTGGAATCTTAGCCCCTGGGCCACCAGGGAAGTCCCTTTTCTGCCTCAATTTTTCTCAACTCTTAGGTCTCTACTTTAGTGTCATTTCCTTGAGGAAGCTTCTCTTTTTTTTCTTCAAGTTTTTTTTTTTTTCTTCAGTTCAGTTCAGTCTCTCAGTCTTGTCCGACTCTTTGCAACCCCATGAATTGCAGCACGCCAGGCCTCCCTGTCCATCACCAACCCCCGGAGTTCACTCAAACTCATGTCCATAGAGTCGGTGATGCCATCCAGCCATCTCACCCTCTGTTGTCCCATTCTCCTCCTGCCCCCAGTCCCTCCCAGAATCAGAGTCTTTTCCAATGAGTCAACTCTTCACATTAGGTGGCCAAAGTACTCGAGTTTCAGCTTCAGCATCATTCTTTCCAAATAACACCCAGGACTGATCTCCTTCAGAATGGACTGGTTGGATCTCCTTGCAGTCCAAGGGACTCTTAAGAGTCTTCTCCAACATCACAGTTCAAAAGCATCAATTCTTTGGTGCTCAGCTTTCTTCACAGTCCAACTCTCACATCCATATATGACCCCTAGAAAAACTGTAGCCTTGACTAGACGGCCCTTTGTTGGCAAAGTAATGTCTCTGCTTTTGAATATGCTATCTAGGTTGGTTATAACTTTCCTTCCAAGGAGTAAGCAGCTTTTAATTTTTAACTGGAGGCTAATTACTTTACAATATTGTAGTGATTTTTGCCATACATTGACATGAATCAGCCATCGGTGTACATGTTTCCCCATCCTTAACCCCCCTCCCGCCTCGCTCCCCATCCCATCCCTTAGGGTCATCCCAGTGCACCAGCCCTGAGCACTGTATCTCGTGCATCGAACGCAGACTGGAGATCTATTTCACATATGATAATATACATGTTTCAATGTTATTCTTTCAGATCATCACACCCTTGCCTTCTCCCACAGGGTCCAAAGAGGAAGCTTTTCTTGAGCCCCCCTTCCTCCCTGACTAGGTTTCCTTTCCTGTGTAGATAATCTTACCCCAGAACAACCCAAACTGTCGCTTTATAGCTTTTGTGCATGATCACTTGTTTCAGCTGTGTCCAACTCTTTGTGACCCTGTAGCCCACTGGGTTTCTCTGTCCATGGGATTCTCCAGGCAAGAACACTGGAGTGGGTTGCCATGCCCTCTTTCAGGGATCAAACCGTTATCTTTTATGTCTCCTGCATTTGCTGGCATGTTCTTTACCACTGTGTGCCACCAGGGAAGCCCATATAGCTCTTACCATCTATTAACTTAATTTCCTATTTAATGACTGTCTTTTATATTGACTGTACTGTCTTGGAGGGAAGAGATGATGACTGTGTTGCTAGCAGCACCTACCAATCCCAAGGACATAGTAGAGCCTCAACAAATAGTTATTCAATAAATGAATGCTGTCTATGTTTAAAATTAATTAAAAGAAAATGGCAACCCACTCCCGTATTCTTGCCTGGAGAATCCCATGGACAGAGGAGCCTGGCAGGCTACAGTCCGTGGGGTCACAAGAGTCAGACATGACTTAGCTACTAAACCACCAACAATTGTGACTGGGGTATAGTTCTTTAGATTTCAAAAGTCATATTCTTTGCATTGCAGAATGCCATCACCTGCCTGTTCCCTGGCAATGACTTTCTATCTTATAGGGAACAAAAAATAGTTTGGCATTATTGTTCAAAATGATGTTATGTGAAGCAGGTACCAAGTGAGTATAAGGAAACAGGCAGGAAGGAAAGAAATCAAAATGTTATGAAAGTAAAAGCATGCAAGACTATTGTTAGGGGTGAACCAGATAGTAAATGAGAAGGAAATGAGAAAATTACTAAAAGCAGCCACAGTCCAATTGGCATTTCCAGGTCAGGCCCTTGGGCCAGAATTGTGCTGCTTTGGTGGAAAGGCCATTGTAATATATTCAAAGTTCCTGTTATAGACTTAGTCAAGTCACATGATCTCTTTGTCCTCAGTTTCCAATTTTGTAAATTGAGCATTAAATTACATAAGCTCTGAAATCCCCATCTAGAGACTTAGAACTTATAGTCTGAATGGTATTGCAACTCACAGAGAAATAAATTTCAATACTCTAACCACAGCCATCTAGGAATATAGAGCCCTGGGAATTGCTTCTTTTCATAAATACCCATGGTTTGATGATCAATCCCATTCCTCATTATGAATGTCATGGCCAGGAGGTCACTTAATCCTATTTGGACCAGTGGTATCCAAATCTGTCAGTACCTGTACATGGGGGTTATTTAGCTTATCTAAAAGCAAATCCCTAGGTTTTAGTTATGAATAATCTGATTGAGAATGTCTGATATGGGTCTCAGGAATCATAACATTTATTACATTCTCTTATGACTCTAAGGCAACTATCTTATGGGTCATCATTTGAGAAATACTGGCTTTTTTTTTCCTTTGGTAACTCTGTATTATCAAAGAGTATTTGAATCAATTTAACTCTACCTTATAAGGGCAGAATTGAGGTCAACAGTAAAAGTGCATTGGATTACATCTAGAAAGTGTTCCTATCCAATCAGTCAAAAGAGGATGACTAATTTCTAACTTTGTTGTTTCAGTACTACAATGAGCCTGGGTGACACTGAAGAAGTTAATATTTAGATCACTTATGCATGAGTTGTTTAATACAAGTGAAGGCTTGAACTAAGTTATCCTGTCTTATTCCAAATTTGAGGTTCATCTAGCTTCTCAATCCACCCTCTTTCCCACTCCTCATTTGTCTGTGACATTTGTGGATGAGTTCATCTTTATTCTTGTTTATTAAATAGTGACTACATTTGCCCCAGACATAACTGTGTTTTACTGGTAGGTGATGTGATTGCCTGTATATTAATATAATTGTTAAAGTGCTTTAGAATACTTCTGGAGAAATGCATCTATATAAATGGAAGCCATTGTCATCGTGCTTAAATTGAAATTTCAAGTTTGAGGGTTTGGAATGGAATCTGCTGCTGATTGCAGAGAAATCACCATTTGTGTCATCAGTGAATTAACTCACTCAAGTTAAGGCCCTGATTCTGAACACTGCTTTCTTAAGTATGGAAATATCCAACAAGTGGTGAAGGTAGGGAGGCAGGAGCCCATATGCAGGCAGATGATAAAATAGACGATGGAGTTACAGTAAGTTGACTTGTAATGCCAAGCGTAATCATACAAAGACCTCAGCAGGTCAGCTAGAGTTATGTTATCATCTTCTCTAGAGATGCGAAAACAAATTCTAAACTGGATTGCTCAGAACTGTTGAGTAGAAAATTCAAGATCTCCACCTTTTTTCAAAAGGAGCACATTTTTTTTCTATTCTTGGACTGTTCAGCCAAAGACTTCCCCACAGTTGCTGTTTGTACCTTGCTACCAGGCTAGCCCCCTGCAGTGAGTACAAACTCTCCTCTTTCACTATTCTTTCTTATCCAACCCTGCCATTCTTCTGGTTATGAGTTAAATCTGTGAGGTGTGGCCGCTTCTTGGAGGACTTGCTTTCTCCTCTACCTAAAAGCTCTTTCCCAAGGTAGGGGAGATCACTTCAACTCTGCCTTCAAATCCTGGACCAGTTGCCAGGAGACCTCCTCCTGACTAATCATTTAAAATGCACTCCCATTGCCCACTCTAGCATCCCTCAAGCACTTTCTTCACTTATTTGATCTTCATAGCATTTATCACTATTTGAAATAATATAAACATTATTTATTTATTACCAGTAACCATTAAAATTTAATCAGATTGGGGGAAAAAAAAAACTTTCTCTAAAATTGTCATTCAATACAGAACATGACAGAGTTAAGTTTTACTAAACCTTAACAGTATAAGTAATTCCTATATTACCAAAGTATTTTAGAGTTAAAAAAATTTATAAAAAAGCTATCTTACTTGTTTTATGAATCTAATGTAACATATATGGAAATTAGGCAATGGCATACAAATTAAATTATAACATTACCTATTTATTGATTTATTGTCAGTTTTCTCCCTAAAACATAAGAGCAAGGATTTGGGCCTGTGTTCATTAGAACTATTCCTAATGGTAGTCACTCAGTAAATTTGCTGAGTGGATGGATGCATGACTGATGAATCAGCCAATATGTAAACCAAATTTCATGCAAGTAATTGACAGGAACTTATGAGAAACGAGAGATAAGAGTCGACTTAATTGACCTTAACTTTAATTGAATTCGCATTTTAACTTAAAGATACTTATATTCAGATGGTACTCCTTTATTGTCTTATAAAATCCTAGGAAAAGCTGCTTTTAGGCTTAGCTACCTTGGCCTCAAGGTATCAGTTGGATCTTCTGCAAGTCTGCTTCTGAAATTACCTATATTAAAGAAAAACTCGGTAGGAAATGTTTTTTATTCATTCCAAAAAAATTAATAATTTTCCACTTTGTATCAAGTTTGGGGACAGTCTATAAGTACACAGTGGAATCTAGGTATGCACATAAAGTCCCTGCTATTGTGACTTTATCTTTTAGTTGAATGCCATACTGTACTAAGTCATCACTCATGTCCAACTCTTTGTGACCCTATGCGTTATAGCCCGCCAGGCTCCTCTGTCCATGGGATTCTCCAGGAAAGACTACTGGAGTGGGTTGCCATGCTCTTCTCCAGGGGATATTCCCAACCCAGGGATTAAACCTGCAGCTCTTAACATCTCCTGCACTGGCAGGCAAGCCCTTTATCACTAGCACCACCTGGGAAGCCCTTTTTCCCCATTTCACTGCGGTTTAATTGTCCAATATTATTCTCTTTAGTTGAGAATTCTCTTTAGTTGAATAAGATTGACAATTAAACACCAGTAAATTGTGCAAATTCTAGGGTACTCTCCTGGTACATAAAATGAAGAAGGTGGAAGGCAGAGATGCTTCTTAAACTAAAACTGGTGTGGAATTAAGAGCTGGACAGGCTGGGGGAAGAAAGAGGATATTGTCAAAATAAGAGCATGTGAGATAGTGATTGTTATGTATTCAGGAGCCTGAGAGACGAATAGAATTGTGAGAGCTTCAAGTGAGAAGACAAAGTGGCAGGACAAGTAGCTGCAGAATGAAGGCATTAGAATTATGCTGAAGTGTTTGGACTTTATCCCAAGAGCAATATAAAGCTGTGATAGTCCTTAATGCATTCATAAGTACTCTGCTTCTCCTTTCTTCAGCATTTGGAAAGATTGTACTTCTCTACCCTCTTTCATGTTAGGGATGACCACTGCATTGCTCTAGCCAGTTAAATGTGAGTGGAAGTGTCGTGCCTCACATCCAGGCAGAAGTCTTACTTTTAAGTAAGTACTTACCATCCTCCTTTCTGGTACACTGACCCAGTAATCCCTGAAGTTCCATCAGCCTGGATCCTTGAGCAGACCCACATGAGACAGGCAAAGTGCATTCAAAATAATATATTATTTGGTTAAACCACTGATACTGAGGAATTGTTTGTTCCTACAAAATCATCTGGACTCTTGGGAATGACAAAATAAGTTTTTGAAAGATGACTTTTGCATCAGTAAGAACATTGTATGGATTAAATACAGAGGCGTGGAGACCAGTTTGGAAGCTATTGTAGTAATTTAAGTAAGAGAAGTTGCAGGAATCATATGTATTTTACAAATATCAGATGGAAGAATGGTGGCTAGCAGCAGGATCTCAGGTACCACAGTGGGAATAAAAATAAAAATGGGCAGATTCCAAATGTATCTGGGCAGTCGAAGTAATGAAACTTGATAAGATATGAGTGTGAAAGAAGAAGAATGACATTAATGAGATTCTCAAGTGTCTGGCTTGTATAACTGCATGAACTCAGCAGTATAAAGAACCTTGAAGAGAGAATACAGTCTCTGGGAGAGAGATAGTTCAGTTTAGATATGTTGGATTTGAGATGCCTATCCAAAATTCAGGTCTAGGTATAGGTAGGTTCAGTTCAGTTCAGTCGCTCAGTCCTGTCTGACTCTTTGCGACCCCATGAACTGCAGCACGCCAGGCCTCCCTGTCCATCACCATCTCCCAGAGTTCACTCAGACTCATGTCGATCGAGTCCCTGATGCCACCCAGCCATCTCATCCTCTGTTATCCCCTTCTCCTCCTGCCCCCAATCCCTCCCAGCATCACAGTCTTTTCCAATGGGTCAACTCTTCACATGAGGTGGCCAAAGTACTGGAGCTTCAGCTTCAGCATCATTCCTTCCAAAGAAATCCCGGGGTTGATCTCCTTCAGAATGGACTGGTTGGATCTCCTTGCAGTCCAAGGGACTCTTCAAGAGTCTTCTGTAGATAATTGTTTAAAATTGGAGCTCTAGAGAGGGTGGTCTAAGCCCAGATCTTTGAAACATTATGATAAAAGATAAAATAATTTATTGTTGGAATCACCCTGCGGATGTTTAAAAAAAAATTATGACAGAAAACTGTATGATGCAATTTTGAAAAACAAAGGAAGTAAAAAAAATTACCCAAGGTGAGTTTGCTTCCAGACAACCACCCTGAATTGGAATGTCTGGAACAACAAGAACGATACCTACACTTTGGTTGATTTATTATTCTTCTTATACCAGTAACTAAGCCAGTTATAAGAGAAATTATACATTCAATCTCCAGGGATAAAAGAAACTTAATGATCTACTACTTTTAATCTCTGTGACTTCTATAAGAGATTGTATTTGCATTTGTATTTTATTCTGTTACATGAATCAGTAGCCAGGAAATAAAGTCTAGAATTTTAACTGGAGATAAAATATTATTCCAATTTAATTATTTCGAAGGGACCTTAAGAGTGATAAGCTTATCCATATTGCAAAGCTCATTCACAAATTGCTTGATAAGCTCAGTCCACAAAACGAACTCGATTATGTTGTTACTGTTATGATAAGTTTATTTGCCTGTTCTTTCAGAATCGCTGCATGTGTGTGTACGTGTGTGTGTGCACGTACATGCAGGCATGCACCATAAGCGTAGCCTAATAGTCAATTTGATTTAGTTTCATTTGTTGTCGTTCAGTCACTAAGTCATGTGACCCCACGGACTGTGGCATGACAGGCTTCCCTGTCCTTCACTATCTCCCGGAGTTTGCTCAAACTCATGTTCATTGAGTCAATGATGCCATCCAACCATCTCATCCTCTGTTGCCCCCTTCTCCTCTTGTCCTCAGTCTTTCCCAGCATCAGAGTCTTTTCCAGTGAGTTGGCTTTTTGTTTCAGGTGGCCAAAATATCGGAGCTTCAACTTCAGCATCAGTCCTTCCAATGAATATTCAGGGTAGATTCACTATAGGATTGACTGGTTTAATCTCCTTGCTGTCCCAGGGATTCTCAAGTCTTCTCCAACACCACAGTTCAAAAGCATCAAATCTTTGGTACTCAGCCTAGTTTATAGTCCAACTCTCATATCCATACATGACCATACAAAACCATAGCTTTGACTATATGGATCTTTGTTAAGCAAAATGATGTAGAATAAATATTGACATGATGGTCAGGTGACTTAGAATTTAAAGTAAATGCTAAGTTATCATAACATGTAATTTACATACATTTGTGCATGCAAAAAGTTGGCTTAAAGCTCAACATTCCGAAAACTAAGATCATAGCATCTGGTCCTATCACTTCATGGCAAATAGATGGGGAAACAGTGGAAACAGTGGCTGACTTTATTTTCCTGGGCTCCAAAATGACTGTAGATGGTGATTGCAGCCATGAAATTAAAAGACACTTGCTCCTTGGAAGGAAAGTTATGACCAAATTAGATAGCATATTCAAAAGCAAAGACAGTACTTTGCCAACAAAGGTCCATCTAGTTGAGGCTATGGTTTTTCCAGTGGTCATGTATGGATGTGAGAGTCGGACTGTGAAGAAAGTTGAGTGCCGAAGAATTAATGCTTTTGAACTGTGGTGTCAGAGAAGACTCTTGAGAGTCCCTTGAACTCAAGGAGATCCAACCAGTACATCCTAAAGGAGATCAGTCCTGGGTGTTCATTTGGAAGGACTGATTTTGAAGCTGAAACTCCAATACTTTGGCCACCTGATGTAAAGAGCTGACTCATTTGAAAAGACCCTGATGCTGGGAAAGATTGAGGGCAGGAAGAGAAGGGGACGACAGAGGATGAGATAATTGGATGGCAACACTGACTCAATGGGCATGGGTTTGGGTGGACTCCAGGAGTTGGTGAAGACAGGGAGGCCTGGCGTACTGCGATTCATGGAGTCGCAAGAGTCAGACACACCTGAGCAACTGAACTGAACTGGGCATGCAAAAGGAAGATTTACCTTAGAACTTATGAATTTTAAAAACTGGGCATTTTCTGAGAATAGACCTTCCTTATATTATTTGTTTATGTTGTTATTGTTCATTTCTTGAGACTATGGAAAAGTCTTCTGGCATGGTTATCAAATAAACATTCAACATTAGACCATGTACTGAAGTTCAAGGACATTGATTTTATCTTGAAAAAGCAGGAAGTTCTTTGCTACAAAGTAATTTTCAACTTGGGTTTTGAAGGGTGAGTGTGAGTTAGGTGGCATAATCATTTCGAATAGAAATTTCAGGTAAAATGTAAAATGTTGCAAAAGGTCTGAAGTAAACTAGTCTTCTGGACCTACCTCAGTATTTCAGCCTTAATCGCTATTTATAAAATGAAGAGTTGAAAGAAACAATTTCTAGGCCCCACCCTTCAGCTTCTATATCATGCAGTTTTATGATTTTACTTTCTTGAACCCTCTTAATTCCCTTGGACTGTGACATACAGTAATAGAAAAGATTGCTTTATTGAATCAGACACTTTTCAGTCCATTATCTTGTCTGAGGTTCCAGGAATGTAATATTATGTAAAGAAAAAGAAAACAATAGAATTAGTCATTACATAAGCATGAAACTTACATCCTAGTTAGAGGAGAGGAGTTTCAATGAGATAAACACAGAAATAATCCATGGATGAAAAACAAGTGAGACAAGAGCTGGAAAAGAATAAAGAAACCCTGCAGGGATGATGTGAACACAACAGGAAGAATATGACATCGTTGACATAGATTCCCAGGAATGGATGTGCTGGGCCCTGAGCCTTGGCAGGAAGGGCCTCTCTGGAGAAGTGACCTTTGGAGGAAGATGAGTTTGAGCCTTCTCACAGTGACTCTGTGACTCTGGTCAGTGCTGGGGAATTAGCAACTTCCTTCAGGAGCATATAACCTTGTGTTATATAAGTGTCACAAATGCAAATTACATGTTTTATGGGTTTGCTAGAGTTGTAAATACAATTCAAGATATGGTAGAAATTTTATTTTGGATATTATTATGAATATTGATTTGATAGCAATTAGACCTTTTTTGACTAAGAACATGAATGAAGAATTGCTTTTGCTGTAGCTTGGCACACTGAGCATTTCTCTCAATTATGCTTCCAGACAGCAAGTCAGGGGCCGTGCCCAAGGTCCCCACTCCTTTGTTCACACCAGGCTGATCGCAGAATGATTACCCTTGTTTTCATGTTGTTTCTATTGCTGCTGTTGCAACATCTGTCTTCTGCCTCTGTCTGTGTGGCAGGTCTGGATGAGTTTTAGGAAGTCAAAGGGCAGCTTATTGTACCTCAAGAGAGTGTTGGCCAGAATTGAACATAATGGGGTGCCCAGGAACTGGGCTGGGACTTATTCAATGGTTTTTGTAGTGATGTAAATGAGAATGGGGTGGGCTGGGGGAGAGGAGGTGGCCCTGGTAAAATATCTGCCTGCCAATGCAGGAGTTGCTGGAGTCCAGGTTTGATCCCTGGGTGGGGAGGATCTCCTGGGGTAGGAAATGGCAGCCCACTCCAGTATTCTTGCCTGAAAAATCCCGTGGACAGAGGAGCCTGGTGGGCTACAGTCCATGGGCCCAGAGAAAGTCCGATGCATCTGAGCATACACACACACGCAAATGAGAATGGAATGCAGCACATGGGTGGCCTTTCAATCTGCCTGTGATCATCAAGACTAGAAATATCTAGACTAGCTGCTGCTGCTGCTAAGTCGCTTCAGTCGTGTCCGACTCTGTGCGACCCCAGAGACGGCAGCCCACCAGGCTCCCCCCATCCCTGGGATTCTCCAGGCAAGAGTACTGGAGTGGGCTGCCATTTCCTACCCCAGGAGATCTAGACTAGATTAACCAATAATTGTAATGAAGTAAACCCACCCACTTGTGTTTTAATAAAAATTGTTTTCTTGCTTTCATTTAGAATTAATTATTATGTGGGTCTTGACTTTCTTGTAGGTCATTCAAATTAAAATATCCAATGTATAAATGGATTTGGAAATCAAGCCAGAAGCTGAAATTTTCTATCAGCTAAGAATTTGGGAAAATATGTGATATTTGAAGCTATAAGAATGATTGAGATCACCCAGATAAAGTGTATTCATTATAAGAAACAATCTGAATTTTGGGTAGGTGTATCTATTTTACATGGGACAGAATTGCTTCATTTTAAATTAAGAAAAGCATGTTTCCTGTCTATTTATGAATGAGCTGAGAAAATACTTTCATGTCTAGTCTAGTGATTTCTTTTCTATAAAATATCTAATCATGATTTTTCTATACTCATTTTAAGATAGAATTGAAAGGAAGACACTGAAGTCTGTAGCAGTTACTTTTGTCACATAAAAAGTAATAAAACTATTATTCAGTTGCTGTCTGAGCCTCTGATCACGTACTATTTATTGCTGTGATTTCAGTGCTTTCAGTGTTGAAGAGAATTTATTTTTAATTTAAAAATCATGCCAAAATTTTTTTCAACACTGATGATATATAATGGACTAAACTGAATTATGGTAAATAAAATATTATACAGCTAAGTATTCTAACTAGAGAGTATGCCTCAAATTCTCTTACAATATACTCTCTTAATATTTGCTTTTATTCTGTATTTCTGGGCAGTTATAGATCTGCCCTGTGGGGCAGATATGTGACTGGGTGATAGAATTATAGCAAAGTCTCTGGTATTTTAAAATACCAGTGGGCTCCTCTGAATTGGGGTGCAAATACATGTGAATGAGCTAAATGGCTTCACTGGTGGCTCAGTGCCAAAGAATTTTTGAGCAGTACAAGAGACGTGGGGGACATGGATTTGATGCCTAAGTTGGGAAGGTGCCCTGGAGGAGGAAATGGCAATCCCCTTCAGTATGTTAGATCCATGGACAGAGGAGCCTGGCAGGATATAGTCCATGAGATTGCAAGAGTTGGACAAGACTGAGTGACTGAGCTGAGTGACTTAGCACATACTCATGCACGGACTAAATGAACTAGTCATGAGATGTAACTCTTTGAAGAAAAGCCAGACTCAGCAACGATCTAGGCTGTGTTTTAATTTAAGATTCTTCTTGCTGATTTCTTGCCTTCAATGCTGGAAAGAAGTTAAGACATTAAGGAGTAATGGCGTTAGGGATACATGGAAAATTTTTATGAATCTGGAGATATTATGAGAATATTTATAAGCAGGGATTGGAAAACTTTTGAGAAAAGTTTTTTAAGGAAATCTAGATTTGATTTAACTTTTATTCTTATGCTCTGTGTAACTCAGAGTTCCTTATTTATAAACTAGAGGTAACAAAACTACTTCTTAATATCCTCATGAAGACGAGTGATCATGTATGTGAAGTACCAGGCTAGAGCATTGTTACATGGAACAAGTATGTCAGGGTTACACATGCTCAAACAGTGCTCCGGGATTTGTAGTGAAGGAAGTAATTTAACTTTTATGATAGCTATTGACTTTTTGGCCTAAACTGAGATTTCCATGCTATAGACAACTGCCAGAAGACGTTTCTGCCAATGGTTTCACCATGAACTACCTCTACTGATCAGTAGCCAATGGAAAAGAAATCTTAGTGATTTTCTTAGGCATTTCCATTCTGAAACTAAACAACTTAGATGTATAATTGACTAACCCCTCAATCTTCTAAACATGTTAAATTTGAATTCATGTAAAGCAGAGACATTACTTTGCCAACAAAGGGCCATCTAGTCAAGGGTATGGTTTTTCCAGTGGTCATGTATGGATGTGAGAGTTGGACTGTGAAGAAAGCTGAGCGCCGAAGAAATGACACTTTTGAACTGTGGTGTTGGAGAAGACTCTTGAGGGTCCCTTGGACTGCAAGGAGATCCAACCAGTCCATTCTGAAGGAGATCAGCCCTGGGATTTCTTTGGAAGGAATGATGCTAAAGCTGAAACTCCAGTACTTTGGCCACCTCATGCGAAGTGTTGACTCATTGGAAAAGACTCTGATGCTGGGAGGGATTGGGTGCAAGAGGAGAAGGGGATGACAGAGGATGAGCTGGCTGGATGGCATCACGGACACGATGGACTTGAGTCTGAGTGAACTCCGGGAGTTGGTGATGGACAGGGAGGCCTGGCGTGCTGCTATTCATGGGGTCGCAAAGAGTTGGACATGACTGAGTGACTGAACTGAACTGAACTGAACTTCTGGATTAAATGGCAGCCAATTGCAAGGGTCATCATACTTTCACTTTACATTAGTCATTTGGTTGATGATGGTTCCCAAAGTCAAAGTTATGATGAAGTTGATATTAGAGATTGGAAATAATTTTTAAATGGCAATTTTCCTCTTATAGCAAACTGAGAGTGTCCACTGCATAAATTCAGCCATAAATAATTACAGATGGAGAAAGATAGCTTAACTTAATGGTGGAGAGCCTAGACTTTGGAAGCAGGCATCTTGGGTTAATTCTAGATTCTACTGTTCATCAGATACGATAAGTTGTTAGCCAAGTTACTTAAACTCTTTGTGCTTTTGACAGTTTTTAAAGATAAAATGGTGTAGGTTAAATTAGCTAAACTTGATCCCTGGGTCAGGAAAATTCCCTAGAGTAGGAAATAGCAACCCACTCCAGTCAGAGGATGAGATCTTTGGAAGGTATCACCAACTCAATGGACATGAGTTTGAGTAAACTCTAGGAGTTAGTCATGGACAGGGAGGCCTGACGTGTTGCAGTCCATGGGGTCACAAAGAGTCAGACATGACTGAGCGACTGAACTGAACTGAACCAGTATGCTTGCCTAGAAAATTCCATGGACAGAGGAACGTGGCAGGTTACAGTCCATGGGGTCATAAAGAGTTGAACCCAACTGAGCATGCACCCTCATCTTTACCTAACTTCACTATCTGGAGACCTTACAGTAGTACCTGTCATATAGGTGGTCAACACATGCTAACCATATAAGCATGTTGTCCACAGACCAGAAACAATGACAGAATCATGATGGCCTGATGTCTGTGTCCCTTGGGGCCATTGTCCTAAGCACTGACCCACTGGTTTTGCATTTTTAACAGATAGTACATTTCTGGTATGTACAGTCATAGCTGAGAAATCATCTGATGATTAGCTGGTCAAATTACTAGAATCACCTCTCCAGATCTCATTCAGTACATAATTAGTGTTTATTTCAATTTTGCTATTCATTATGCAAATTCATTTCAGGCATACATCACAACTGGGGAGTATGTGGCTTGTTGGTTTTTTTCTTTTTTTTTTTTTTGGCAGTGATTGGGATGAAAGATGGGCAAGTAGTAGGAAGCTTCTGTTAAAGTTTAATTTGGTGACACTACTCTGTATTTTGGCCAAAGTATCAGTACTATCACATTACTTTTATTATTACTGTTAATTAGATATGTTGCTGCTGCTGCTGCTGCTGCTAAGTCACGTCAGTCGTGTCCGACTCTGTGTGACCCCATAGACGGCAGCCCACGAGGCTCCCCCATCCCTGGGATTCCAGGCAAGAACACTGGAGTGGGTTGCCATTGCCTTCTCCAATGCATGAAAGTGAAAAGTGAAAGTAAAGTCACTCAGTCGCATCTGGCTCTTAGCGACCCCATGGACTGCAGCCTACCAGGCTCCTCCGTCCATGGGATTCTCCAGGCAAGAGTACTGGAGTGGGGTGCCATTGCCCTCTCCAATTAGATATGAGTGTCAGAAAAGTGTTTCCAGTTATAGAGTTGATTAAGTGATGGAGCAGTTTCCCACAGTTTTGTTTAATCCAGGCTGTCCAAAGCACGGAGTCAATACACCCCAGGGAAGAAGGGTATGCATTAGGTGATAGAGTAAATATTTTCCGTTTCCTGCTACATTATTTGATAATGAAATGTGCGACTCTGCTGGCACTGGAGGCAGCCTGTCTTCTCTGTGCAAATGAATGAGATGTTGAGGTGCTTCATTGCAGTCATTGTCCAACAGGGAAAGCACCGTCAGCAGCCACCACCTGCTCAGAGGAATCAGCAGAAAAATTAACCTTCTGTGCTGGCTTGTAGTGCTGGGAAAGGATTTTGTTTTCAACCCAAGCATGACAACAATTTTGTCAGTCAGTCGGTGTGCATGCATGCTCAGCCACGTCCAACTCTTTGAGACCCCATGAACCATAGCCTGCCAGACTCCCCGTCCATGGGATTTTCCAGGCAAGAATACTGCAGTGGGTTGCCATTTCCTCCTCCAGGGGATCTTCCCAACCCATGGACTGAACCTGTGTCTCTTGTGTCTTCTGCATTGAGCAGGCAGATTCTTTACTAGCTTAACCACCTGGGAAGCAACTTTGTACATCTGGCTATTCGAAAGATGTAGTAAAGTTTGAGTGACATAAAGTGACATTGCTATTGATGTGTTTTAGTTACATATTTTCCTGAAGAAACAAAAAAGTCTGTATCATCTATCTAACCAGTCCATCCTAAAGCAAATCAATCCTGAATATTCATTGGAAGCACTGATACTGAAGCTGAAGCTCCAAAACTTTGGCCACCTGATGTGAAGAGCCAACTCATTATAAAAGACCCTGATGTTAGGAAAGATTGAAGGCAGGAGGAGAAGCGGGCAAGAGAGGATGAGACTGTTGGATGGCATTACCGATGCAATGGACACAAGTTTGAGTAAACTCTGGGAGACAGTGAAGAACAGGGAAGTCTGGCGTGCTGCAGTCCATGGGGCTGCAAAGAGACAGACACAACTTAGTGACTGAAAGACAACAACAGTTATCTATCTGTCTGTCTATCCATCGAATCAAACTATACTTCATTGGTTTTGCTGCATCCATCCACATAGTAATGAAAATGATGGCACTGTAGTAGAATATACCAGGCTCTGAATCCAATTGCTGATAAGCAGTTGATAGCCTTTGGGCCTGGTACTTAACCATACTAAGCTTCAGCATTTTGGGGGAGTAGGGGTATGGGAGGGTAATACTGGGTATCATGTGGAATTGTTAAGAATAAATTGTAGTTGTGTCTGTTAAATGCCTAGCATAAGGTAAATGTCATACATACGTTGGTTTGCCCTCATTTATCTGACAGAATGTGGACTATTTTCAATCCACTCAACTTGACAGGTATGTATGACCTCCCCACAATTGTGCTAGACCCTAGGCAAACAGTACCAAATAAGACAGACGTGACTCACGTCTTGTTTGGTGCACAAATTATTACAAAGAGGAAAGGAACACCTGCTTGGTGAGCCTATAGCTAGGGGACTCAGAGCCCAGTGTTCAGAAAGAGCCTCTTTGAAGCATTTTCATTCTGGGGTACGAAGCCTGAATAGTGAAGTTAGCCAATAATAAGGATGGGGCTCAGACAAGAGAGCATTTCTAGAGAAAGGCACAAATTCTAGGCCTTTCTAAGTGAGTGAACTTATTGAAAATAAAAATCTAATTTTATTTTATGGAAGCATACCCCCCACCCGTAGCAAATTCTATATGCCTTTTGCTGGGCAATAAAGCATGAAATCTAGAGGTATGATTGCAAGTGATTCTGTGACCAAGGCATGTATGTTATTTGAATCAGTAACACTGGTATGGGATACATCAATTATTTTTACCGTGCACTTGCTCATAAGAAACAGCAATTCAGACTAGGAGAAAGCATAGTTAAACACTTGTGACTTACCCATCAGGCTTTGAGGACAGCATAGATTTCTGTGTTCCAGGCTCTGTGCTACACACTTTATATGCAACATTTCATTTCACTTTAAGAGGTAAGCACTATTATTACTTTGCTGGTTTTTAGATAAAATAAATGGACACTTCATATCCATATATCATTTGTCCAGGATGACAAAGCTAGAGCTGGATACAAAGTGAGAGAGACTTTAGAATCTTCATTAGTAACCATCAAGCTCTTCCAAACTGCCGGACATAATCCTCCTCCAAGTTTGAGCTGAACTGAGCTGGATTAAATATGGCAGGAAGGGAAGGGCCATCATTTGGTTTCCATAGAAATTCCAAGTAACCCATTGTGCAGAGCTTGGGCAGTGGAGCAAGGAATTCAGAAGCTGCCTGACATGGTACAAGTTACTGAAAGTCTCTGAGCCTCTGATTCTTTTGAAGCCACAGTATTAATAATGTTTATCCTCATTTGTAGGTTGTGAGGATGAAATAAGATATACTTTGTGTAGCATGCTGAGGGCATCACTTAGCACAAATAAGTGTCACCTCCCAGATCCAGTCAACCATTTGAGTTCTTAGAAAAATCTGTGAGACCCTCCACAGGGCCGCATACCTGAATCATTAATAAAGCCATGGGACTTGTTGAGGGGATTGTAGGCAGGAAGACTTTTCCTTCATCCCTTCTTGGTTTTGTTGGTTGGCCAGTCATCCGACTCCAGTAATCTTCCCTGGGAAATCCCATGGACAGAGGAGCCTGGCGGGCCACAGTCCTTGAGGTCTCTAGAGAGGCAGGTATAACTTAGCGACTAAACAGCAACAACAAATAATAATTAAATTAGCACAAAATATATTGATAAGAGAAAAAACATTTCAATGTTATATACACAGGGGCTTATGAAAGTTTGATATTCAGAGTGACCAAAGATGGCAATTTTTATACCTTTCAGACAAAACAAATTTATGAGGAACTGACTAGACAAATTTGAATTTGGGGCAGTAAATGAGTAAAGAAATAACAGGTTTGTGGACATATCCTTCTCAGCCTTGAATTCCCCATTCCTGGTGATAAGGGTGTCTCTCACTTCCTGGCACACGGAGAGAACCTTACATATGAGAGACTGATTTTCTTTCTTCAAGGGAACAGAGGAGGTTGAAAGTGTCCTTGTAACAACTGCTTCTTGAGTCAATTTAATTCAAAATAATCAATATGTTACAGTTTCTTATTTGGGAGTGGCTTGTCCTGAGCCACATCAGGGTTCAGTAAATAATAAATCTCTTTCCTGCCTAGGTTCTAGACTGAGAAATAAGTCAAAAATAAGAGAAAATACTAAGGCCTGTGGAAAAATGAATCATTTCTTCACTGGTGATAAAGACAAGATTAGGAAACATATCTTAGTCTGAAAGCCCAACAGGCAGTACTAACCCAACCCATATTGCACTGACTCAGTGTGCAGTCAAAGTCAGCGCTGGATGGGTAAGCTGACTGAACAGAGGGTCAGAGAAATGCCTGCACTCTGTGGCGCCTGCTCCCAAAGGGAAAAGACTAAAATATTCTATTCTTCCTCAGCCTAACTATCATGTAAGTCTCCTATCTCATGCAATGCTGAGCGGCCAAAGTGAGGAGGGGACAGGTGAAGAGAAGCTGAAGATATTGCCCTGACTTTCTATCCCGTAGTATCAGGAGCGAGGCGCTAATGTCCCCTTGGCGGGACCTCAGACGCCTCCAACGCTGAGACTTGAGTGACCCGTGTCGACTCCTCCCAGACAGATCCAGGCTCTGGCATGGGAACAGGAGTGTTGGGACTTCACCCTGTTTTCGGGCTGCATCCTGGCCGAGTACTGACACCCTAGCAAGGGTGTGGCCTGTGGTGGTAACACTCAGGGTGTCTGGGTTCCTGGAAGCACCCATGTCGTCCCCTGGTAAGACCCTGGCCTCAAGCTATCTTATCCTGAGTGCCTTCATGCTGGGATTTGGGGTCCCTGGCTGGGCCACCTGGGTGGTGTGTTTGACTCTTGGTCTGCCTGTGATTTCTTGTCACCCCGAGCCTTTGACTTCTATAACCTCGAGACCTCAGATGCAAGTACAGCAGGGTGCTGGTTCCATGACCAAGTCCCTGAGATGGCAACCAAAGGTGCAGGCCTCCTGCCCTGGGTGCCCCCCTTTTCTCCATGGATGCCTTTTAACTATGAGAGGTGCTGTGGGGTGCCAGCCTGTCCCACAAAAGCCCCATGTCACTTCTGGCTCAGGAACCACCTGCAGACATGACACGCGGGCTACTTCAGTCTGGTGCCTAATGGGGCTACCTGGCCGCTGATGAGGACGGGCCCCCACAGTGACAAGGAAGGGTACTGTCCCCTGGGCTGAGTGACAGCCAGCAGCCATGGTGTGTCCTGCACAAATCACACAGAAGGCCGCAGGTACAGGCAGTGTCTGATCAAAGCTCAGGCTGGTGGTGACCTAAGAGTCAGCAGAAGTGGGTCTGGTCACCTTGGTCTGGTGTCCTTACCAGGGTGAAAGAGGGTGTTTGATGGTAAGGATTTCGTTCTCTGACATTCAGGCAGCCCTGTTGGGCTGGAGAAGTAGCATGTTATTACTCTAAATGATGAATTCCCTCTGCAACAGTGAAAAGACCGGTTATTTTCTCTTACATGCACAAAGTAGTCGTAGAGTTAGTTGCTCAGTCGTGCCTGACTCATTGCAACTCCATGGACTGTGGCCCGCCAGGCTCCTCTGTCCGTGGGATTTTCCAGGCAAGAATACTGGAGTGGATTGCCATTCCCTTCTCCAGAGGGTCTTCCTGACTCAGGTTGATGCACGGAAGATGTGCCATATTACACTCCGCACAAATCAAGAGTGTGGGACACAGCTAGGGATGCAAAGCAAATCAGTTTTTGACACAGTATTTCAAAAATGCTAGGCTTCACTGCCAGAAGTTTTCAGAGATGACCCTCAGATCTTCATGGCCGTGATTTTAGGTGAAAAGTATTTTACACATGTTGGTTTCATCAAGATGCCTAAAGGAACCTTGTGAAGACAGAAGAGGTATTTAATACTATTGGCATAGAAGAGTAGATACAGGTCTCATTAAATATCCGGATTTAACAGTATGCTCCTCAGAGAATCTTACATAACATGTGTGTCAATATTACAACATTTTTCAAAGTTCTTTTAGCTACCTGTTCTACAGGATATAGCAATATTTAGGAAAACAAAAATAAGCAAGATAAAATCAATTCAGCCAATTTCTTTGCCATAAGATTTCTCATAGTCTTTACTATGTTAATGTTTTAATGTTATGTTTAATATAAAAATAATGAAACACAAGGTACAGTTTTACTCTACAGGACTGCCGCTCCATTTAGCCGACCCGTAGCATATGAAAACAATATATTTAGAGCTAAAATCATCCATTCTCCCTGCTCCTTACAAGTCAGTTCAAGGATGCTTTTATTTTCTCCATCTTAATTAACAGAAGCAAGTAGGTATTTTTCCAGGATATATCTGAGTCACCTTCAGCTCAGCGTTTTGCTGCCTTCTCTTTCCAGCCCATTTGATTGGCCACCATGTGGCACTTATTCTTCCTCAAAAAAAATTATAATTAATATATATTATATATAGTTAATATTATATATATATATTTAAGTAAATGCAGTGCCCTTTTCTTTGGTTCAGGACTTGATATCTCTCTGCACCATGAGAATTTCCTTGTCTGTATTCCCATAGCAATTTATATAGACATCTATCACAGCCTTAGCAAATTATGTGATAGTTGTTTAAGTGTCCATATACTCTGTGAGAAAATGTATCCTGAAATCCTGAATGGGAAAAGACTTCAAATCATTATTTTTTATTTATTTTTTACCATAGAGTCAGCCACCTGCACTATATTCAGTAATGTTTGTTAAATTGCTGAATAAAGTTAGGCATCCCATTCACATCTTTTCAAGCCTTTTAAAACTAACTGGAGAAAAATGAGTGAATTCCCATTTACGTATGTAGCTGTTGCTCATCAGATCTGCAACTCAGAGGCAGAACAGAAATTTTTAATTCAGTTTGCTAAAAATGTTGAATAAATGGGTAAGCATCTATATCAGGGAAACATACAAAAATCTTTACTCCAATATATTTTTGTTTCTATTTTGAAAATTGCTGTTATAAATGTATGCCAAGAAAAGCACATAGAAGAAAATTTGAAAATTCTGGCCATATAACTAATGAACAGAGAAAATTCCAGAAAATATAGACACAATAATATTCAGTTTATAAAATGAAAGTGCACGCACACACACACACACACACACACAGACAGAAGAAAAATTATATAAAACTTCCAGGGAGAGGAAGGGAATCGAGAGGCTGAGAGAAATGGTGAAAGTGATATGTGAGTCAAGCTTCCGTTTCTCCAGATGTTTCTCTGCCCCTTAGCACTTTCCCTTCTTCAACTCCCTCCTTTGCTTAATGGCCTTGCCCCTTCTGCTATCCAGCACAGCTTGTAATGCAGCAACCTTGCTTCTAAGTCCAATATTTCTGATAATTCTAGATTGTCTCTCCATCTTTTGGCTGGAAGATAACTGCTCTGATGCTGATGAACTGATTTGCTTTTGAGAGTGCTGGATGGCCTGAATGTGGGAGGGAGAAATGAAAGATAGGTTTCATTCTGTGTGTGGGGGGCATTATTCACATTTTCTTCTCCTCCCACACTCACTGCCCTTTGTTTTATTGTTCAGTAGCACCCCACTCCAGTGCTCTTGCCTGGAAACTCCCCCATGGATGGAGGAGCCTGGTAGGCTGCAGTCCACGGGGTCGCTAAGAGTCAGACACGACTGAGCGACTTCACTTTCACTCTTCACTTTCATGCATTGGAGAAGGAAATGGCAACCCACTCCAGTGTTCTTGCCTGGAGAATCCCAGGGACGGGGGAGCCTGGTGGGCTGCCGTCTATGGGGTCGCACAGAGTCGGACACGACTGAGGCGACTTAGCAGCAGCAGCAGCAGCAGCAGCAGCAATATCTAACTCTTTGCAACCCCATGGACTACAGCACACCAGGCTCCCCTGTCCTCCACTATCTCCCAGAGTTTCCTCAAATTTATGTTCTTTGAATCAACACTGTGATCTAACCATCTCATCCTTTGCCACTCCTTCTCCTTTTGCCTTCAATCTTTCCCAACAACAGAGTCTTCTCCAGTGGTCTTTGCGTCATGTAGTCAAATGTCAGCCTCCCCTTTGTATACTTTCAGAAATTCTTCCAAATTCCTAACAAACCTTCCAGATTTCTAAATAATGCAATATAGTCTGATATATAAGAATCTGAGCTTTGGATTCCGGCCAATGGGGCGAGAATCCTAGATCTGTTGCTTACCAACTGCATCAACCTAAACAAGTCATTAATTTTTTTTTTTTTCAGTGCCTCAGACTCCTTACCTGAAATATTGGGAAAAAGTAATAGTATCCTTCTCATAGAATGGTTGTGGGAATTAAAATGTTAACTCATGTAAATAGTGTCTAGCACACAGCAACCGCTCACAAAAGGGTAGATATTGTTATTTAAATCCTCTTAGGGAAAAACAAACAAAACAAACAAACAAACAAAAAGAATTCTTCTTTTATTCAAAGGGATTTTGGAATTGGGCCTATTTGCCCAGACTCAGGCCACTCACTTGGGGCCATTCTCTTTTAATATAATGTATTAATTCTCATTTTCTGGATATAATACAGAGCATGAATGTTTTAAAAAAATATCAAAGCCCAGTGAGATGATTGAAGCAGGGTGCTTGTTTTTCCTTCTATTGAGATGATGATGTTTCCTGCCCTGTGCTTACAGATGTCATAAACTGAAAGCTTTGCAAGATATGTAAACTTCTGATACAAGATTATAGGAGCCCAGACATAATTTTCGTGACTTCTGCCAACAGTAGAATAGTAGTAGCTTTAAGTAGTAGTTTTAAGAAGAGCAAATCCTGCTTAGGAAAACGTTGCAAGGTTAGGTATGGTCCTGATGCACAAATATTATTACTTGTATTTAATGAATTTGATATGACTCTTCTTTGCTATCCAAGCAGCTTTTGTCATCTGTCTCCCTCATTTTTCTCATATCCTTCTATTCTGTAGCCCCCCTCTTCCTCCATTTCAATCAAACTGACATCCTAGCTGTTCTAGAAGCCTGTTGTGCACCCTTCCTTTCTAAGGTCTTTGTGTCTGTTCTTCTCCTGCTGGGAGCACAACCATCCTCCCCCCAACCTACCCCCCAGGTATCTGCCTAGCTAATTACCCTGCCTCATTAAAACTTTGACTCCAATCTCACTTTGTCAATAAAGCTCAGCCTGATGACCCTCTTTAATACTGCGACTGCTGCCTTTGAGTTTTATTTTCCTTGCCATACTTCTGCTTTACTCAAAAACCTATCACCTTATAACACACTAGATGATTCACTTATGTTTTTGAACATTTATTGTAATAAGAGCTTCCCTTCTCCAGGGGTTCTTTCTGATCCAGGGATTGAACCCAGGTCTCTTGCATTGCAGGCAGATTCTTTACTGTCAGAGCCAACCGGAAAGCCCAGTAATATAAGCTCCACAAAAGGAAAATATCTGCTCTGTGGGTGAGGTACTCCTGGTGCCTAAAACAGTGTCTGGCCCTCAGTCAGCATTCACTAAATCATCTTTTGCAAATGACTAAATGAATATATTGAGTAGTGACCAACTCACGAGTGCCATGTCTCAATTTTTTTTTAAACCCATTGTGGGAAAAGGTAATCAATGTTGACAGTGGTGCCAACCCTACCATCACATTGTGAGATATTAAAGGGACTGAACCATATTTGTTTATTTCTAATGAGTAAAATATTTATTCCAGATCCAAACATACTGGCAAGAGCATTAGTGACATACGACAATTAAGGTGATAGTAATACTGCTATTTGTGGTCAATTTCAGGGGGTCATGTTGGGTAATCACGTGCTCTCTCACACAACGCTGGGCAGACATGCATGTGCTCTATTCCTTCTATTGCTGCGATCTTTTCTAACAAGTCTGTTTATTTTTGCTTTGCGTAGATGGATCTGTGGGTTTTACAAAGAGTCGATTCAGATCATTAAATCCTACACAAGGCTGAATAACCAAACAGAAAAATCTGTCCACAAAATGCTAAAATCCTTCCTCTGACTCAGATCCTTGCTTTTCTCAGTCTTTGAGTCATCACGTGGAAGATGGCTTTATTTGTTTAATTCCAGATTTATAGTGGCTTTTGCCTGAAATGGATGCGTGCAAAGAGGAATAATTTATTGGGTGAGAAAGATCAGGCTTTAATTTGCAAAGCCATAAAAAGCTTAAGTGGTTTTCTTAACTGAGGAGGGAAGAGAGAGGGTAAGATATTAGTTTTATTCTATGTATTATAGCATAAGCAATGTGTGTGTGCTCAGTCCTGTTGGACTCTTTGTGACCTATGGACCATAACCTGCCAGGCTCCTCTGTCCATGGAATTATCCTGACAAGAATACTGAATTGGGTTGCCATTTCCTCCTCCAGGGGAATCTTCCTGACCGAGGATCAAACTCGTATCTCCTGTACCTCCTGCATTGGCAGGTGGATTCTGTACCACTGTGCCACCTGGGAAGCCAGCCAAAAGCAATGCCTAACATGGAAATAGCAAGAGCAGGGAAAGGGGAGAGGACATTTCTGCAGAGGGCTTTAGCTACATGAGAAAAGAGTATGCCCCATTGTGCAATGCTCCAAAAGCTCTAAGCTGATCAGAACCCATCATGTGAGGAGAGAAAACAAGGAACTTCTTTTTAGGAAAGCCATGGAGGGAATCAAGGCTCTAGTCATGCAGCCCTGTCAATCTCCATTCTCCTCCTTTAAGACCCAAGTGAATTCAGTTAAAAATAACATTTACTGTGCAATGGCATGGCAAGATAAATGCCTTCCCAATAAGCATATAATCTATGTAAAATATGTTTTTGATAAAGGAACTTCCTTTGGACTCTTCTAGCTTCCTTTCCAGTAAGCTTGCAACTCCTAAATTCATGGTGAATAGGACTTCTAGGGCTATGACTGCCTGTGAAGTATATACTTAATGGTCCATCCTATGAAGGTGTTGGGAACAAGAAAAATTTCTCCAAGCAGTGGTTGGCAGGAGTGCAGGAACTACATTTCCAGGGCTTGCATTGCCTCAGAAGTAAAGCTCAGAAAGAAGACAAACATTCTTTATTTGCAACACAAAGTCACCACATTGAAATTGGCCATCAGGACAATCAACAAACACCATCAAATAAAATGATTATTGCCACCCTTCTTACCCCACTGCAGTGTCCTCTTCCCGAACTACAGAACCACACTGCTCACCTGGCCTGACCTCAGCCTAAGGTACTCAGTAGATAGGCCATTAAATATAAGCATGCCATTCGATCTAATTACTTTATAATTGAATTTTTAAAAAATTTACCAATCCCTTTACATTCTGTTCTTCTATTTTTTTCTGGACCTTTAGAATGTTCCTCCCATGGTCCCAGTGAACAGTTGAAAGCATGCCATGCAATTGTGGATCTCAATACACCTTAATAATGGTCTGCTTTTTTGTTGCCAAAAATATAAATTTGTTCTGTAATGTGTACGTTTTGAATGCCTGAAAGTTTGCCAGAATTTCATTAACATTGCCTCTTCCAGAAAAAGGAAGTGCGTATTTTTAATTTGCCATCTATGGAGCCCCATGCACTTAACTTTTATTCTTTTGAAAAGGCGTTGCTGTTGCTGCTACTGCTGCTAAGTCGCTTCAATCCTGTCCGACTCTGTGCGACCCCATAAACGGCAGCCCACGAGGCTCCCCCATCCCTGGGATTCTCCAGGCAAGAACACTGGAGTGGGTTGTCATTTCCTTCTCCAATGCATGAAAGTGAAAAGTGAAAGTGAAGATGCTCAGTCCTATCTGACTCTTAGTGACCCCATGGACTGCAGCCCACCAGGCTCCTCCATCCATGGGATTTTCCAGGCAAGAGTACTGGAGTGGGTTGCCATTGCCTTCTCCGTGAAAAGGTGTTACTGAAACTTAATTCAATTTAATTCACCAAGTAGTTTCTGAACACATGCTTTAGACTAGACACTGTTCAAGGTCCAAGGGAAAGAGCAGTGAATAAAATAAAAATTGGTCTTCTTCTCAAGGAATGGTAGATGTAAAAATAAATTATAAGGTGATAAGGTCCATAATTAAGTACCCTGGAATTAAGTACCAGGGCCTGAGATAACACAGAGGAAGACATAAAAATTGCATTTGGATAAAAAGGATGAAACAGGGAAGCATTACATAAAGTTGTTTTCTCTTTCATCTTCTGCACCTAGAAACAGTGCCTGTTAGACAATGAGTACTAGAATTATGCGTGAGTTTTGAAGGCAAGTTAAGGTTGAGTTTTATGGGTGTATTAGGTTAGAATGGCTGCTGTAACAAATTAGGTTAGAATGGCTGCTGTAACAAATTTAAGCCACAAACCTGGCGGCTTAACAGAGCAACGATTTATTCTTTCACAGTTCTGGAGGCCAGACTTCCAAAACCAAGAATTCAAGGTCAACAAGGGCGGTGTTGCCTCCAAAACGTCAGGGAGCAACACGTTCCTTGCCTCTTTGATCTTCTGGTGGCTGCTAGCATTTCCTGACTTGTGGCCATGCTACTCTGACCTCTGCCCCTGTAATCCTTCGCTTTCCCTTCTTCTACGTGTACATTCCCTTTGTTGTTGTTTAGTTGCTCAGTCATGTCCAACTCTTTGCCACCCCATGGACTGTAGCTTGCCAGGCTCCTCTGTGTATGGGATTTCCCAGGCAAGAATACCGGACTGCGTTGCCATTTCCTTCTCCAGAGGATCTTCCTGACCCAGGGATGGAACCTTCATCTCCTGTATTGGCAGGTGGAGAAAAGCCTGAAATCTCCCTCTACTTTTCTTTTAAAGGACAATTGTGATGGTCTTTAGGACCCATGCAGCAATCCAAGTTGATCTCATCCATCTCAAGATCCTTAAGTTAGTCACAGCGGGGAATACATTTTACAAATAAGGCAACATTTACAAATTCTAAATATTAGAACCTGCTATCTCTGTAGTCACCATTGAACCCACGACAGTGGACAAAGAAGGAAACCCAAGAGTACAGGATTAAGGGCCCATCATTGTGGTAGGCATGATGTGAGTGAGAGGAAATAAACAGTATGCCACCAAACACCATTTTTAGCAAATTCATTTGATGATGATAGTGAATGGACACAATGCACCTCCTAGCTTAAGACAACCCTATAATCTTTATTTGCTAGAAATTCATCCTATATGCATGCCAAATCCTACACAGATTCCACATTGTATTTAGTATCTGAGGTTGCTCATAGTTTCTCCCGCAGTTAAGTGATGAAATCTCCCTACTCTCTGCTTTAAGCTTTCCATCAATCATTCATTCCTAAATGTATTCAGTACACATTTATTGAGTCAACAATGCAAGCAATATTCTAGGGATGCAAAGATGAAGGAAAACAAACAAACAAACAACAGTACTCAAAGAGTATCCAGCTCAGTTGAGTGGTGCATACACTTAGTATCCAGCAGATGAAGAATGTGCAGTGTGCCATGTTAGCTGAAATTCTGGTGTAATTTAATAGAGCTATTAAGGAGATAAGTGTTGTCATCAGATTTTAAAGGGAATTTACAAGGTAGCATGGAGGAGAAGGGAATCCAGGCAATTGAGGCAGCACGAGAAACATGCAGAATTACTAGGAATTACCTACAAGTATCTGGATTCACCTAGAATACACAATGGAGTTGGTAGTGGGAGACTGATTAGTAAGAATAGTGAAGGACAGGGAAGCCTGGCATGCTGCAGTTCCTGGGGTCACAAAGAGCTGAGCACAACTTAGTGACTGACCAACCACAAGGTGGAGAGGCAGGCACATAGAGCACCACGGAAAACATTATACCTTATGGATAGGAATGTTAATCCCTAGCTCCACATCTGTTTGTGATTATCTGATACTGATTACCATATACAAAATAGATAAACATGAAGGAGCTGCTGTATAGCAAGGGAATTATATTCAAAAAGGAACTATATTCAATATCTTGTGATAACCTATAACGGAATTTGAAAAAGAATATATTTTTACATATGGTCTTTCTAGGTGGCACAGTGGTGAAGAATCCTCCTGCAGGAGACACAAGAGTCCTGGGTTTGATCCCTGGGTGGGGAGGGAAGATCCCCTGGAGAAGGGCGCAGCAACCCACTCCAGTATTCTTGCCAGGAAAATTCCATGAACAGAGGAACCTGGCAGGTTACAGCCCATGGGGTTGCAAAGAGTTGTACGCAACTGAGCCACTGAGCATGCACACACACACACACACACACACACACACACGAATCATTTTTCTGCACACTTGAATGTTGTAAATAAACTGTACTTCAATTCATAAATTAAAATTAGTTGCCCACAGCATGTGGGATCTTAGTTCCGCAACCAGGGATCAAACCCACATCCCCTGCATTGGGAAGGACCATCAAAACTAATATTGTATATTAATATGTATATGTGGAATCTAGAAATATGGTATGGATGAACCTATTTGCCAGGCAGGAATAGAGATGCATACATAGAGAATGGACAGCTGGGGAAGGAGAGGGTGGAATGAATTGAAAGTAGCATTGAAATATATACATCACCCTGTGTAGATAGCTATTGGGAAGTTGCTGTATAATACAGGGAGCTCAGCTTGACACTGTGATGTCCTAGAGGAGTGGGATGGGTGGGGGGTGGGATGGGGTGGGGGTGGGAGGAAGGCTCATATGTGTGTGTGTGTATATATATATATATATATATATATATATATATATATATATACACATAAGCTGATTCATGTAGTTGTGGTAGAAACCAATACAACCTTATAAAGTGATTATCCTCCAATGAAAATAAATAAACACTACAAAGCAAAAAGAAAAAAAAATGCTCACTAGATAAAGTGAAACTAGATTTGTAAAGATTTTTGTCAAGATTAAGATCTAGAAAAACATACAAGGTAATACATTGATAAATGTTCTAAAATAAGAGAACTCCAGTAGTTCACAATAGTTACTAGACTGGACTGAACTTACTCATTCATATTTAATAACATACTATTAAACAGGAGATACTATTCCTTAGGAAATAAGGTATATTGAAGAAAATGTGGAACATGTATTTTTAGTTATAACATGAATATAATCAGTAATATAATAGGTGAGGAGTACCAATTCATTAAAACATCATTTGCATAATTTTTCAAGGTATAAGAAAAACACTGAAAATTTACACTGAAAAAGCAATACTCAAAATTTAAAAGGAATTATGGATTAAATTTTAAACGAATTCTGAATATTAGAGTATAAGACATTCTGAGCTCAGTCACTAAGTTATATCCAACTCTTTGGGATCCCATGGACTGTAGCCTGCCAGGCTCCCCTGTCCATGGGATTTTCCTGGCAAGAGTATTGGAGTAGGTTGCCATTTCCTTCTCTGTGGGATCTTCCCAATCCAGTGATCATACCTGTGTCTCCTTCGTTGGCAAGCAGCTCCTTTACCACTGAGTCACCAGGGAAGTTCTAGAATCATTGTTTTATTACCACATCTTGCTGCTGCTGCTGCTGCTAAGTCGATTCAGTCGAGTTTGACTCTGTGCGACCCCATAGATGGCAGCCTAGTAGGCTCCCCTGTCCCTGGGATTCTCCAGGCAAGAACACGAGTGGGTTGCCATTTCCTTCTCCAATGCATGAAAGTGAAGTTGCTCAGTCATGTCGGACTCCTAGCAACCCCATGGACTGCAACCTACCAGGCTCCTCCGTCCATGGGATTTTCCAGGCAAGAGTACTGGAGTGGGGTGCCATTGCCTTCTCCATTACACATCTTACTGGTTGGATAGTAGTGTGGGATTATTGATATCACAGTCTCCCCCTTTTACCAGTAAGGAGACCAATGCCTTTCAGATCAATAACCTTTTAAAGACTTCTAGTCTATAAGATTATACTTTGACTTTTGACACTTCCCTCTGGGTACCTGCTAAGTCGCTTCACTTGTGTCTGACTCTTTGTGACCCTGTGGACTGAAGCCCACCAGGCTTCTCTGTCCCTGAGATTCTCCAGTGACTTTTCTCACTTCCCTCTAATTTTATGCAGTATTATCTATTTAAGAACCACAATGGCAGTACAGGCATTCATTAGTCTGGTATTGGAATGTTAGAGTATGGAAATTTCTTGAAATATCCTCTTTCATATTTGAAAATACTTAGTATCATTAATGGGTGGATTTTAGAAGTGAATTACTCTGTGTACATTTTGGAGATAACATTTATAGCATTTTTTTTAATGCTAACTGACCTGGGTTCATAAAATTGTACTTTCTCCTGTGGCGGCTGAAGATATTACTACTGCTTCCCACTGATCCAGGAGTTGGGTTTCTTTCATTGCTCTGTGGGTCATCAGGCTATCAAGGACTTCAGAGAAAACAGGGGTTGAAATGTGGATTTTATAGGCTGGGAGAAGAATTACCATGAGACAGCAGGATGGTGTGGGTTGTGATTTGCTATTGGTCTGGGGTTGAATCTGAGTTCTAACAGTTACTACCTCTGTGACTTTGGAAAAGCCATCTCATGTCTCTGAATACCCATTTCTTACTTGTAAATGGGGATGAAATACAGTCCATATCATCAGCAGGATGTATTCACATAGTTGTGGGCAGTGAACAGGGAATCCACAGGGCTAGTGACCTCAGTGGTCTTTCATGACCTGTGGACCTGGACGGTGGATGAATGGAGTGATTATCTGAACCTGAATTCACAGAGAACCACAGAGACAGTGCTGCCTGATTTGACTTACTTGCCCAAGGACTCAGCCAGCTGTGGTCTTTGTAGAAAGGAAACAAGGAATACAAAGACCCTGACCTTTCTCTCCTTCTTCCTCTCGATGTCCTGCCAGGTTTTTTCCATTGTTTGAACCCAACTGACAGTCAGAGGATGAAGGAGCTGATTGTCCACACAAATTCACAGATAAGCCTGGGTAAAGATGGATAGAGTGGCTCTATCTAGGCAAAGGCAAACTCTCTTTCATGTAGTACTAACTACTTCATGGGAATTTATGAGAATTAAATGAGATTAATGCATATCCATCATTTTACACTTACCTTAATACTTTTGCCATTGTTAAAAAAATATGTTAGCCACAGTTTTCCTTTCATTTCTACTTTTTATTTAAAATGGCTTAGCTGTTAGTATAATTAGGTCTTTTTTAGTGCTTAGATTTGTAGTTCTCTTTCTGTATAATTACTATGAAAGTGAAAAAGTATTACTTGTTCAATCATGTCCAACTCTATGTAACCCCATGGATTGTACCCCATGAGGCTCCTTTGTCCATGGAATTCTCCAGGCAAGAATACTGGAGTGGATAGCCATTTCTTTCTCCAGGAGATCTTCCTAACCCAGGGATTGAACCCGGGTCTCCTGCATTGCAGGCAGACTCTTTACCATCTGAGCCACCAGGAAAGCCGTATGGGAGATCACTGTTAGAGCCCTAAGTATGGTATTCTTGTGGCCACCACGGGAAATGCTTTTTACAGGGTATAGAATGTCAAACCAGAAGGACCAGGTTTGACTCTGCAATGCCATCACTTCATGTGCATGAGACTTTTACAAGTTGATGAACTTCCTTCAGCCAGATTTTTCCATGGTAGAAGAAGGATACAAATGAGTCCTTTTTGAGCCTTGCTGTGGGATTCTGTGAGTCCATGCTTGCATCCACGGCATACAACACCCCTCCCTCTGTGCTCCCTAAATTGTCTGTTTCCTTCCTCATGTGAATGCCCTGTCCTGTCCACTTCACTGTGACTCAGATTATAAGCAAGAAGTTATTGCTCTAGTCCCTGCAATGCTACCCAGTCCACTTAAAATCTGAAACACCTGCTGTGCTTTATCTACGTTTTATATAATCAGCTGTAATAAGGATTTAACTGACAATTGTGTTGGTAACGAACTAAGCTGAGGAAGACCTAGCTCAACTCTTTTTTAACACAAGGGTCTCCTGTGGAGTTAATGAGCAGCAGAAACTTGCTAAAGCCGCAGACATACTTCAGAGACCCAAAGTGCAGAGAAATATTTTATGAGGAGATGTGTATAAGAAGCTTACCTTGTACTTGTGTGCTTAGTCACTTAGTCGTGCCTGACTCTTTGCAACCCCACGGACTGTAGCCCTTTGTCCATGGGGATTTTCCAGGCTAGAATACTGGAGTGGGTACCATGTCCTCCTCGAGGGGATCTTCCCAACCCAGGGATCGAGCTCAGGTCTCCTGCATTACAGGCAGATTCTTTACCAGCTGAGCCACAAGGAAAGCCTGAGAAGCTTACCAATGGCAGTAAAAATGGACTGGGTTTTATTTTCTTTGTGCGTGTGTCTGTGTTGGAGGAGAAGGAAGGGATTCTGGAAAGATTTCCATCAAAATATGAATTATTTTGTGCTTTGGTGGTTAAATTAGGAGTTTTTTCCCTATCAAGAATGTTTTGTTCTTTGTCTCTTTAAATAATATTTTACTTCTTTGATAACAGTAAAAGTAATAAAATTGTTTTACTTTGAGTGGAAAAAAGGGAATCAGAGAACATGCTCAAAAAGACCAGGAGAGATTTAGATTATATTTGAAAGAAAATATATAATATATAATATATATATATATAAAATATATAATATTTGAGAAGTAACTGATGCTCAAAACATGGAGTAGCATCATTTTCTAATAAAGACTTCTGAGAACCTACTATAGGCTTACTATCAGAACTAAAGTTTGAGCAAGCATTCAGACTTGTAGACAAATATTTAAATTATACCAGCATTTTTGTCAACTAAGTAGAATAGGATGAAAGAGAAAATGATCATTAATTTTTCTTGGGAATGTCAACAGAAAATAGCATTTTTGGGGGGAGGGGCTTGAAATATGAGTCTGATTTTAGTTGTGAGAGGAGGGGAAGGACAATTTAATCAAAGAGAAGGTCATAAGCAAAGGCTTCGTGGCATCTGAGTAAATGACACACCAAAGACATGTATTGTTTTTTATGAAATGTGTAAGTGTAAATCTTGAATTGTGAGAACCATATACACACATGTGTTGTTCAGGGATGATTTAAATGTACCATTTTATGAAAGCAAGATAGCAAATTAACAAATCCTCTACTGAAAAGGGGATAAAGAAGCACAGAAAATTATATGATTTTAATTTAAAAAAAAATAGTTCATTTGGCCTCCTGGGAGCTAAGAAGACTTTGGGTGTGGGCATCGTACTTTCTCAGTTACTCTTAACTTCTGTTTCCTGATTTTTTTCCTTCGCTTCTTCCACTCCTTCATCCACCAAACACACAAAATTTAGAGCTATAGCTCCCTCCAAGAAATCTCCGTGCCAGAAGAAAGCTAACCTGGCAAAACTCCATCTTCCCTCTTCTGTACTCACCTGACATGCCCCCAAGAAGGCAGTGAGGCTCAATTACCTATAGACTTCTTGAATTGGAACCTTCCCCAGGGTTGTATTAAAACAATATCAAACATTTGAAACTTTTTTTCACCACTTTGGGTATTTGCCTATGTATCAGAGGAATTACTTTGCGACAAACATCCATCTCGTCAAAGCTGTGGTTTTACCAGTAGTCATTTACGGATGTGAGAGTTGGACCATAAAGATAGCTGAGCACTGAAGAATTGATGCTTTTGAACTGTGGTGTTGGAGAAGACTCTTAAGGGCCCCTTGGACTGCAAGGAGATCCAACCAGTCCATCCTAAAGGAAACCAATGCATATTCATTGGAAGGACTGATGCTGAAGTTGAAGCTCTAATACTTTGGCCACCTGATGTGAAGAGCCAATTCATTAGAAGAGACCCTGATGCTGGGAAAGATTGAAAGCAGGAGGAGAAGGGGACAACAGAGGATGAGATGGTTGGATGGCATCACTGACTCAATGGACGTAAGTTTGAGCAAGCTCCGAGAGATGGTGAAGGACAGGGAAGCCTGGTGTGCTGCAGTCCATGGGGCTGCAAGGAGCTGGGCATGACTGAATGACTGAATAACTACAGCAAATAGACCCAAGTCTTGAAGGAGCCACGTAAGGAAGGGATGCAACTCTAGACCCTGTTGTGAAGTTGTGATTGCATGGAGACTCACAATAACAGGTAACATAAATATCATCATATACCAGGGACTGGAGTGAGTATTTTGTACATGGTGTCTCATTCAATCTTTAAACAACACTGTGAGGCCCATGTTATTATTCCCGTTTTATAGATCAGGAAAATCTAAGCCATGGTCATCCAACATTATTTGATGGAACTCAGACACCAACTTGAACTCTTAAATGGTGCATTATACCTGGTGTAGTGCAAACAGCTTGTCCAGGTCTGAGTTCTTGTTATATCTTTGGTAGCTTACAGATGGTATATACTTCATAAGAAAATAAGACCATTGAGGTCACCTCTGTCTTCAACTTTTCATACAGTTTTCCAGAGCAAGATGTCACAGACGTCAGTCGCCATCGAGGACTAACTTCATACCTGATCCTCCATACCTCACAATCAAGTTGGGTGTTTGATTCAATTTGCATTTCTTTAATAACATATGATCTTGAGGCTCTTTCATGTGTTTATTTGCCATCTGTACATTTTCTTGGGTGACATGTCTAGTTAATGATTTGAGTATCCAAGTGTTTGTTGCATCCTAAGTTGTAATAATACAAAGCCAATAGGTTTGTAGGTTTAAGCACTGAACCATGCCCTATAAACATCTTGTCTCTGCCACCTTAAGGCTTTATTTCTCAAATTCTCTCCCAGACCAGGGAAGAAAGAGGTGACAGTGAAAGTCACTCAGTCATGTCTGACTCTTTGCAACCCCATGGTTCATGGAATTCTCCAAGCCAGAATACTGGAGTGGGTAGCCATTCCCTTCTCCAAGGGATCTTTCCAACCCAGGGAACAAACCCAGGTATCCCACATTGCAGGTGGATTCTTTACCAGCTGAGCCACAAAGGAAACCCAGACTAGGGAAGAGGAGCAGTCAATCATGGAGCAGGCTGATATACCAAGCATTGTTCTCTCATTTTTACCAGCCAAACACTGGCTCCGTTAAACATAGAACTAAATAGCCTTTGCTCTTTATGTAGCCACATGCATTTGTGAATATATTGAGAGTATTTTTCTTAGTGAGAGCCCCTCTGAGAAATCTGAGTGCTTTGGAATTCCTCATTACCATTCAACAAATGAGGATATCATTTAGGGAATTACCAGAGAAGAGGGCATATCTTGGTAAAAAATAAATAAATAAATAAAAATTAAAAAGCTATTATAACTAGAAGATGAAAAACACCAGAAAGATAGTAACACACTAATTTCTACAAACACAAATTTATTTCTGTTACAATTACCAGGTGATTATTTTAAAAATCGAAATAACTCGTTATCCGTTAAACAGAATGAAGAGGCTGTATAGGACCACACAACCTTTAGTCGGAGAAATCCAATTTCAACCACACACTCAGAATTTTTATAATCAGTGAAATTGTCTTATGGGATTTCTATCCCACAGATGAGACAATATCCCCAGAGACAGCAACTTTGCTCTGTGGTCTTGGGCTAATCATAGAGTAGATTGCCATATAATGCTGGGCTATTTTTATTCATTTGTTTGTTTTAATTTTCCTCTTGAGAGAGCGCACTTTCAAATGCATCTGTTGGAAAACAACAACAGCAACGAAAGTCTGTTTTACAAGACTTCCTCCATACTGAAAAGAAGACAAAAATTGGAGGGGGTGGGCATTATATTTCAGGATTTAGCACATAGCTTCTTTCAGATCAGGTTCTGATTAAATATTTGCAAAGTGAATGAGCTGAGGAAATACAGTGATCACATTTCTTACACACACCCTTCCTTTGCTCTCCTAAGCGATGCAAAGAATGAGAAGCTGGAAGAATTATTGGGTTCGTTGCTTTTCTCCTTAGCAGCAGATACCTTGTTAAAAAGGAATTCTAGAGCCAGTCAAGGGGATGTTCACTAGTGTTTAGAGCAAAATGTTGCCTGCTGTGAGAAGGGAATAAGTCCATGTTATCCATAAGCAGTCTGGTCAATTAAGCACCTGACTCCAAGGTGGACTGATGGAGCTCTTAACCTTGAAAGTTGATGGGGAAATATTATGTTTGGTGGTTAAATTAATGCAGAGGAAAGTTAAATGACCCAGGCTAAGACTAACAATGAGTATATTCTTCATTCATTCATTTAATGAATACTTAATGCAAGGCCACTGTTTGCTGGATGCTGCGGGTATAAAAGGAAATGCAAAATAGAATCTCCAATTTAAAAAAAGGTCACATCCTATAAGGAGGACAGACTCATAGTCTCTTAATTTTAACATGAAATTATAATTCTGTGTTGTTGGTTTTTCCAAAGCCCTGTGGTGCATAGAGGAGGGAGCCATTGGTTGGTTTGTTTGAGGAGGATATTGATTTAGAGGATATATTCAAATCATGTGTATTTGACCTTGGCCTTGAAGGATGAGCAGAATTCTGCCAATAAAAAGAAGAGAAGTTTTCTTTCAGGATTAAATCTTCAGGTGGTTTTCAGTCACTTAAGTTTCCTGAACTTTGTGGTGCTTGGCCAAACAGAAAGGATATCTGAAATGTTCACTAAATACCAACTCTGTCCCAAGGACTGTGCTAGGTAAAGGGCATTTGATGGTTATAGTACTACCCCTGTGCTTAGAGTGAAGTGTACAGTCCAGAAAGTGAGGCAGTCATGAGCAGGAAAAATTACTATAGAGCAAGGTCAACTAATTTTTCTGTGACACCTTCAATAGTAAGTATTTTAGTCTGTGAGGCAAATAGTCTTTTGGAAATGACTTGACTCTGCCATTGCAGTGTGAAAGGCAGTGTAGACAATAGTGAATGGATGGATGTGACTGCTCTGCAGTAAAACATCATTGTCACAAACAGGCAGCAGGTCAGATGTGGACCACAGACTGTCATTTGCCAATTTCTGGAACATAGTATAATAACTTCATAATAGAGATGAAAGGGGAGGAAAACTCCATAACTAATTATGAGTAGTTTTAAAACTAAATATGCAGTGGATAAGAAGAGCTGATCAGCTTTGTGAACCTAAAGAGGTACACTGAGGCAGCCTCAAATCACCAGAAATTGCATTTATCCAGGCCTAGCAGAAAGGAAAAAAGAAAATGTTAAGTCACTCAGTCATGTCCAAATCTCTGTGACCCCATAGACTCGCCTGCCAGACTCTTCTGTCTATGGTATTCTTCAGGCAAGAATACTGCTGTGGGTTGCCATTCCCTTCTCCAGGGGATCTTCCTGACCCAGGGATCGAACCTGGGCCTCCTGAATTGTAGGCACATTCTTTACCATCTGAGCCACCGGAACTAGCAGAGCAGTTGTAATTTGGGAGAAACAGGCTGTAACAAGCGCAGGGGAGTCCTCTGAGGGTCTGAGACAGGCTGCATTTATGGGTGAATGTTGCAGAGGCAGACGCCCAGCCAGAATCCAAGTGGCAGCTTCTTTGGCTTGGGGATGTGGAGAGAGCCTTGGCAAGATCTTACTGCTCAGGACTAAGTCTTGGGTCTTCTCTAAATCAGATATTTAATGGAAATCAGTCTCTCAGTGCTTAAGTTCCATTCTTCTGAGGGTTCATGCATGAGATTTTTCATTTCATATCCTCTGGTTCCAGTTTATATTGAAATCCTTTCACAGCTTCACTAATAAGGAAATTCAAATGCAAAAAACCTTGTGGTATTAGTTTTCACCCTTCAGATGAGTCAAAGGTTTAAAAGTGTGACAATGTCTGAAATGGTGAAAATGTCTAAATTTGTGCCGTTCTTCTTGAGAACCATCTGGCAAAATAAATAAATAAATAAAGCTTTAAAAGAACATGTACAAGACTCTTGCTAACTATTTGCTTTGCTCAATACACTCCTTTTTTTTTTTTTATCATCAGGCCTCATAGTCATTATGTGGAGAACATTATCTCTATTTTAGAAGACGAAATTGGGACTCCAAATCACTAAGTGAATTGCTCACTTAGTAAGCCTCAGAGATAAAATTTGAATCTAGATGTCTCTGTAGCCTTAGCCTTCAACACACTGTAACATACTAGCCCCATGCTAGCAAAACTTAATACGTGTATTATTTTACTGTTGCCATTCTGCCACTGGGATTTTAGCCAAAGAAAATAAGACAAAGGCCTGTGATTTAAGTCCAAAGTATTACTAACTATTTAAATATCTCTCAGGAATTGGGTGACTAAAGAATAATCTATTCAATTAAATATAATACAGTTTTGAAAAGAGTAAGGTAGAGGGATTGTTATAGATGTGAAAAGATTGCTGTGGATGGGCTGAAAAAACAGGCTGTATGCTAATTTGCATTGTATGACCCCATATGATATAATTATATATGACCCCCCATATGTATATAATTAATATATTGTACAATATATTACTGCTTGGATACACTGAAAAGGCTTGAGAGATATGCAACAAATTCACAGCATTGGGTAGCCATTGGATGTGGCTATATGATATATATATATAATATATAGTCATGTATTTGACTATGCTGTTTAGTGGCTAAATAGTATCCAACTCTTTTGCGACCCCATGGACTGTAGCCAGCCAGGCTCCTCTGTCCTTGTGATTTCCCAGGCAAGAATACTAAGTGGGTTGCCATTTCCTTTTCCATTGGATCTTACTGATCCAGGGATGGAACCCACATCTCCTCAACTGGCATGCAGGTTCTTTACCACTGAACCTCCAAGGAAGTTACATATATTTGACTATATATTTAAGTAAATGTGCCTGAATGATTTTTTTTTAACTGATTTAGGATAGTTCTGTTTTAAGGCAGGAAGAACTAGAAATAAGCGATTTCTTTCCCATTATGCATTATTTCCTTGAATTCTGAACGGGTGTCTGGAGTGTTTTGTCCTCTGCTGAATCACATGTCAGTGGCTGTTTGCTGCTGTGGGGCTATCTTGGAAAGAAATCACTGTGTGCCCTTGCTTATAGCCATTTTATTCCCAGCTGAAAGCTACAGCAGAGCTGTTTGAATATTACAGTCCATCTTGAGCAGCTCTGGTTTATGCTTTCACTCACTTTTGTTCAGCATCATCTCTGCATTCCCTTGTGCTTTACTGGGATAAAGGTGAGGTGATACGGTTGACATGACCCTGGAAATACTCTGGTTTGGAAATAGTGATCAGTGCTAATGACAGTGAACAAGTGGGATCCTTTTAGTCTTCTAATTCTTGCAAACTGTAGAAAGTGAGCTTACTGAACTCTAGAAATGTTTCAAGCTAGTAAATGGTCCCTTTGACAATGCTTAAAATGATGTGCAGAAGCTGACTTGAACCAGGATATGAAAAGGATGCATTGCTTGTCAGGTCCTGCCTCTCAGTTACTATATCTCAACTTTTGTGGCACATTTGGAACGACTGGAAAACTTGTAGAGAATTTAGATGGTGCCATACCCAGAGAGTATGATTTCATTTGACTGGGTAGAATCCAGACTAATAATCGTATATGTGTGTGTGCTAAGTCACTTCAGTTGTATCTGATTCTTTGCGACCCCTTGGGCAGTAAACCCCCAGGCTCCTCTGTTCATGGGATTCTCCAGACAATAATATTAGAGTGGGCTGCCATGCCCTCCTCCAGGGGATCTTCCCAACACAGGGATTGAACCCCCATCTCTTATGTCTCCTTCATTTGCAAGCCCAGTTTAAATATCCCCTGAGTGATCAAATTTGTAGCTGGGATTGACAACCACTGTTCAAACTACCGAATTTGAAGGATACCTTTTGGATGAGATATTTTAGAGAACAATATTCCTAGCCTCCTGATGGGCCTGTTTCTCAACTTCAGTGGAAACATCACTATTTTTGACCTACAACGCTTTCCTTTGGGGCTTCCCTCGTAGCTCTGCAGTAAAGAACCCACCTGTAAATGCAAGAGACACACGTTAGATCCCTGGGTTGGGAAGATCCCCTGGAGAAAGAAGTGGCAACCTACCCCAGTATTCTTGCCTGGAGAATCCCATGGACACAGGCGCATGGTGGGCTACAGTCCATGGGGTTGCAAAGACTCGGACACAACTTAGTGACTAAACAGCCGACAACACTGCTTTCATTTGGAGTCAAGAAAACCCTGAAAAATCTCACATATGAAGGGATATTAGCAGCCTCGCTTTTTTCTTTTTTCATTTGTTTACTCATTTATCAGACTTTGTATTATTTCTCAAAGAATTGAAGGTTACAAAGAATTGAAGGTCTATTCATGCAAACAAGGTAGGAAGTCTTCCTGATCCTTTAATGAAGTTCTTATTAGTTCTGGAAAATTTGTTATTTAAAAAGCATGCCTTCATGTTGCTCAAAGACTACATGCCTTCTAGTCCTTTTTGAGTTTTGCTTCAATTTTCACATATTTGTGAATGTTCAGGATCAGAGTCACTGAAGCCTGTTATATTCTACCATTGACTTCAGAAATATTGTGGTACTATTGTCAATAAAAGAACAACCTTTCTGTCTTTTCTCAGACTTTCCCCTCTTTTTCCCCTTCCCTGCCACCAAAACAAAAAGGAGAAAGTAGGAATAAGAAAGGAATATTTCTTACATTTTCTGTAACATAGAGATGTAAATTATTCTTAAAAAGATCTTTTTGTTATTCTACTAACAATTAGAACATATTTCTTGGCTTCTGCAATGAATGACGTAAACACTGCTTTTTTTGCGATATAAATGAGGAAATGCTTATTTTTGTTAAACTGTGTTTGTAAAAGTCATTATCATAGTAGCTTATCACTTTGACAAGCACATGATTTTTAACACAAAACAACTCTAAGTCTCCGAGTTGAATTTTAATGTCTTTCTTTTATATCGAAACATAAGGAACTTTGACTGATTTTCATGTGCAAGCCTTTTTGTTGTTGTTGTCAGAGGTAAACTAGAGTTTATTAGGAAAGCTCAGTCACTCTGTCTGCAATTAGTCTTTGTAAGTATTCACAAAGCTCAGCAACTTATTAGAATTTCATTCCAAAGAGTGAGAAATCTCTGTCCTATTCTTACAAAAAAATACAGTCAGGAAGTTTGCGAGAGAATCACATCCTTAATAACCACTAGACTATTGGTTCCTAAAACACAGCTCCCAACTCTACTCAATACTCTAGAATGACCTATATGGGAATAGAATCTATATGAAAGAGTGGACGTATGTGTATGTATAACTGATTCACTTCGGTACACAGCAAAAACCAGCACATCCACTATACCCCAAATAAAAATTAATTTAGAAAAAAATAGCTCCCAGACAGGCAGCATCAGCATCATCTGGAAACTTGTTAGAAATGTGAATTCTTTGGCCTTACCCCAGACTCACTAAACCCAAAACGCTGACAGTGGGTCCCAGAAACAGGCTTCGACAGGCCCTATAAGTGATTTTACTACACGATAAAGTTTCAACACTTCTGTTCTCTAGACTATGAGGCAGGCATCGTGTGTGTACCATAATCCCTGGGTCCCTAATGTCTAGTACAGAAAAGGAATTGATGGGTAAATGAAAGAATCTACTGTGCTATAGCAGGAACTGGAAACCTATTTACTGACAGCAGACAAATTCTTGCTGATTACTGTAAGATATATGATGGATAAAAAATAAAGATGAACTAGTTGGGGATTTTGTGAGTGTCATTTCTATAGCTCTACCAGAGAATAATATAGGGTCTGCAATTTTTTACAAAATCCTTTTATTTGTTTGTAAATCCTGCCTTGAATTTTATCTGGAGGCTCAGAGCTAAAGAATCCACCTACTCTTGCAGGAGATGCAGCTTCGATCCCTGGGTCAAGAGGGTCCCCTGGAGAAGGAAATGGCAACCCACTCAGTGTTCCTATCTGACTAATCCCATAGATAGAGGAGCCTGGTAGGCTGTAGTCCACGGGGTCACAAAGATGACCTTAGTAACTAAATCAGTTTAAGTTCAGTTGCTCAGCCGTGTCCGACTCTTTGCGACCCCATGAATTACAGCACGCCAGGCCTCCCTGTCCATCACCAACTCCCGGAGTTCACCCAAATTCATGTTCATCAAGTTGGTGATGCCATCCAGCCATCTCATCCTCTGTCATCCCCTTCTCCTCCTGCCCCCAATCCCTCCCAGCATCAGTTTTCCAGTGAGTCAACTCTTCGCATGAGGTGGCCAAAGTACTGGAGTTTCAGCTTTAGCATCAGTCCACCATTGAACACCCAGAACTGATCTTCTTTAGAATGGACTGGTTGGATCTCCTTGCAGTCCAAGGGACTCTCAAGAGTCTTCTCCAACACCATAGTTCAAAAGCATCAATTCTTTGGCACTCAGCCTTCTTCACAGTCCAACTCTCACATCCATACATGACCACTGGAAAAACCATAACCTTGACTAGACAGGCCTTTGTTGGCAAAGTAATGTCTCTGCTTTTTAATATGCTGTCTAGGTTGGACATAACTTTCCTTCCAAGGAATAAGCGTCTTTTAATTTCATGGCTGCAGTCACCATCTGCAATGATTATGGAGCCCCCAAAAATAAAGTCTGACACTGTTCCACTGTTTCCTCATCTATTTCCCTTGAAATGATGGGACCAGATGCCATGATCTTAGTTTTCGGAATGCTGAGCTTTAAGCCAACATTTTCACTCTTCCCTTTCACTTTCATCAAGAGGCTTTTTAGTTCCTCTTCACTTTCTGCCATAAGGGTGGTGTCATCTGCATATCTGAGGTTATTGATATTTCTCCTAGCAATCTTGATTCCAGTCTGTGCTTCTTCCAGTCCAGCGTTTCAATAAGCAGGCTGACAATATACAGTCTTGACGTACTCCTTTTCCTATCTGGAACCAGTCTGTTGTTCTATGTCCAGTTCTAACTGTTGCTTCCTGACCTGCATATAGGTTTCTCAAGAGGCAGGTCAGGTGGTCTGCTATTCCCATCTTTTTCAGAATTTTCCACAGTTTTTTGTGATCCACACAGTCAAAGGCTTTGGCATAGTGAATAAAGCAGAAATAGATGTTTTTCTGGAATTCTCTTGGTTTTTCAATGATCCAGCGGATGTTGGCAATTTGATCTCTAGTTCCTCTGCCTTTTCTAAAACCAGCTTGAACATCAGGAAGTTCATGATTCACGTATTGCTGAAGCCTGGCTTGGAGAATTTTGAGCATTACTTTACTAGCATGTGAGATGAGTGCAATTGTGCAGTAGTTTGAGCATTCTTTGGCATTGCCTTTCTTTGGGATTGGAATGAAAACTGCCCTTTTCCAGTCCTGTGGCCACTGCTGAGTTTTCCAAATTTGCTGGCATATTGAGGGCAGCACTTTCACAGCATCATCTTTCAGGATTTGAAATAGCTCCACTGGAATTCCATCACCTCCACTAGCTTTGTTCATAGTGATGCCTTCCAAAGCCCACTTGACTTCACATTCCAGGATATCTGGCTCTAGGTGAATGATTGCACCATCATGATTATCTGGGTCATGAAGCTCTTTTTTTGTATAGTTCTTCTGTATATTCTTGCCACCTCTTCTTAATATCTTCTGCTTCTGTTAGGTCCATACCATTTCTGTCTTTTATCGAGCCCATCTTTGCATTAAATGTTCCCTTGGTATCATTAATTTTCTTGAAGAGATCTCTAGTCTTTCCCATTCTGTTGTTTTTCTCTATTTCTTTGCATTGATCACTGAGGAAGGCTTTCTTATCTCTCCTTGCTATTCTTTGGAACTCTGCATTCAGATGCTTATATCTTTCATTTTCTCCTTTGCTTTTTGCTTTTCTTATTTTCACAGCTATTTGTTAGGTCTCCCCAGACAGCCATTTTGCTTTTTTGCATTTCTTTTCCATGGTGATGGTCTTGATCCCTGTCTCCTGTACAATATCACAGACCTCCATCCATAGTTCATCAAGCACTCTATCAGATCTAGTCCCTTAAATCTATTTGTCACTTCTACTGTATAATCATAAGGGATTTGATTTAGGTCATACTTGAATGGTCTAGTGGTTTTCCCTACTTTCTTCAATTTAAATCTGAATTTGGCAATAAGGGGTTCATGATCTGAGCCACAGTCAGCTCCTGGTGTTGTTCACCGCCCCGCAAAAATAATGTAGGCTCTACAATTTGTTACCAGATTCTTTTATTTGTTTATAAATCTTGCCTTGAACTTTATCACTTTAAGGAATGAGTTGTATTAATATTAATACACAGACTAATTCTTAAGAACTAGTATTTGGGCTGAATTTAGACCTAAATCGGGCTCCCCTGTTGGTTTAGCTGATAAAGACTCCGCCTGCAATGTGGGAGATCTGGGTTCAATCCATGGGTTGGGAAGATCCCCTGGAGAAGAGAAAGGCTTCCGACTCCAGTATTCTGGCCTGGAAAATTCAGTGGGCTGTATAGTGCACGGGGTCGCAAAGAGTTGGACAGGACTGAATGACTTTTACTTTCACTTTAGACCTACCTCATGACCGGTGACTTAACTCACTTTCTAATAACATATCTGATCAGGTAGATATTAATTAAAATTAATGTCATTTAGCGAATTGATATGAACAAATGAAGCCTTAATATTTCAAAACCATTTTTAAAACTGTTTGTTTAAACAGTTGGATCCTTTTATTTAAGTGCAATTTTACCATGAAGCTCTGTATATCAAAAAGCAGAATGGTTCTGCTCAGAGCAAGGTAATAATATTGCTACCAGCCTCTGCTTCTGGCTGTATTGGAGCCTGTGTGATTGGTGGTTGGGAGTCGGGGGTTGTTGCAGATGAAAGAAGCATAGTTTTAAATACTATGAAAATACTTTCTGACCTGCACAGTTTCAAATGACATTTATGTAATATTACATTTATGTAATATTTTGTACTCTCCAGGGCATTTCTGTTTGCGAATTAATTTCAACTGTTGTTCATGTCAACTGTGACACTGCTAGGCCTACTTCTGGCTTCCCTGGTAGCTCAGATAGTGAAGAATCTGCCTGCAATGCAGGAGATCCAGGTTCGATCCCTGGGTCAGGAAGATCCCCTGGAGAAGGGAATGGCAACCCATTCCAGCATTCTTGCCTGGAGAATGCCATGAACAGAGGAGCCTGGTGGCCTATAGGCCATGAGGTCACAAAGAGTCAGATATGACTGAGAAATAACACTTCCAGGCCTGTGTATAGAAAACTGAGTATCATTGATATTCCTAAAGCTATCTCTGCTCTGACCCTCATTGTCCAAGTGGTGGTGGTTTAGTCACTAAGTCGTATCTGACCCTTGTGATCGTATGGACTATAGCCCACCAGGCTCCTCTGTCCATGGGATTTTCCAGGCAAAAATACTAGAGTGGGCAGCCATTTCCTCCTCCAGGGGATCTTCACAACCCAGGAATCGAACCCAGATCTCTTGCATTGTAGGCAGATTCTTTACTGTCTCTTGATTACTCCTCATTAAGTGAGAATAGTAATTTTACCATTTATAGATGAAGGGCCATTTCACAACAGTTTCCTGAGTTTGGTTCACTTCAGTTGCTCAGTCGTGTCCGACTTTATGACCCCATGGACTGCAGCACACCAGGCCTCCCTGTCTATTGCCAACTCCTGGAGTTTACTCAAAATCATGTCCTTGAGTCAGTGGTGCCATCCAGCCATCTCATCCTCTGTTGTCCCCTTCTCTTCCTGCATCCAGTCTTTCCCAGCATCAGGGTCTTTTCAAATCAGTCAGCTCTTCACATTAGGTGGCTAAGGTATTGAAGTTTCAACTTCAGCTTCAGTGCTTCCAATGAATATTCAGGACTGATTTCCTTTACGATGGATTGGTTGGATCCCCTTGCAGTCGAAGGGACTCTCGAGTCTTCAACACTGTGGTACAAAAGCATCAATTCTTTCGCGCTCAGCTTTCTTCACAGTCCAACTCTCACATCCATTCATGACTACTGGAAAAACCATAGCTTTGACTAGATGGACTTTGTTGGCAAAGTAATGTCTCTGCTTTATAATTTGCTGTCTAGACTGGTTATAACTTTCCTTCCAAGGAGCAAGCGTCTTTTAATTTCAGGGCTGGAGTCACCACCTGCAATGATTTTGGAGCCCAAGAAAATAAAGTCTGCCACTGTTTCTCCTGTTTCTCCATCTATTTGCCACAAAGTGATGGGACCAGATGCCATGATCTTAGTTTTCTGAAGGTTGAGTTTTAAGCCAACTTTTTCACTCTCCTCTCTCACTTTCTTCAAGAGACTCTTTAGTTTCTCTTCACTTTCTGCCATAAGTGTGGTGTTATCTCCATATCTGAGGTTATTGATATTTCTCCTGGCAATCTTGATTCCAGCTTGTGCTTCATCCAGTCTAGCATTTCTCATGATGTACTCTGCATATAAGTTAAATAAGCAGGGTGACAATTACAGCCTTGACTTAGTCCTTTCCTGATTTGGAACAGGTCTATTGTTCTATGTCCAGTGCTAACTTGCTTCCTGGCCTGCATACAGGTTTCTCAAGAGGCAGGTCAGGTGTTCTGGTATTCCCGTCTCTTGAAGAATTTTCCACAGTTTTTTGTGGTCCACTCAGTCAAAGGTTTTGGCATAGTTAATAAAGCAGAAATAGATGTTTTTCTGGAACTCTCTTGCTTTTTCGATGATCCAACAGATGTTGGCAATTTGATCTTTGGTTCCTTTGCCTTTTCTAAATCCAGCTTGAAGATCTGGAAGTTCACGGTTCATGTACTGTTGAAGCCTTGCTTGGAGAATTTTGAGCATTACTTTACTAGTATGTGAGATGTGTGCAGTTGTGTGGTAGTTTGAGCATTCTTTGGCATGGCCTTTCTTTCCTTGACAAAGGAAATCATAGTTAAAATTATGATTCTATTGGTCCCAATGACACACCCAAGCCTACCACACAGTCTATAATACAGCCCAAGGGGAGCCTGTTAGTGGTTTCCAAACCTGTCCTGAGCAGAACAACTTTGCTTTAACTGTTTAACATATATAGCTTATGATTAAATTTTCACTGAAAGAAAGACATTTGACTGATGAAAATTTTTAGAAAAAGTATTAACATAAGACTTCACTCTGACCCAGAACATTTCCTGGATTAGTTTGAGGATTCTGCTACCTCGATTCCTAGATTCTAGAAGTTAAATCCACTTTTTGGTGCTGGGATAATCTATTGATCGAAACTCAGTATCATAGGTCTGTTTTCCTTTTCTCCTAAACTTAGACTTCTTCAGTTGTCTATTTATCTTCAGCCTCCTCAATACTATTGCCATGTATGAATCTTCATCTTTCCATGTTGGTCATAGCCAATTTTATTGTATAGACAGACCTCTCCTACCTGGATCAGAAAGTTCTAGAATATTTGTCCCATGGAACAAACAACACATATTGATTATGGATATAAGCAAGTAGATCATTTTTTAAAAAGGCTTCCCTAGTTGCTCGGATGGTAAAGAATCTGCCTGCCAATGCAGGAGATGCAGTACAATCCCTGGGTTGGGCAGATCTCCTGGAAAAGGGAATGGCTACCCAAGCTAGTACTCTTTCTTGCCTGGAGAATTCGGCAAACAGAGGAGCCTGCGGGCTACAGTCCATGGGATCCCAAAGAGTCAGACATCACTGAGTAAAAAGCACTTTCCTTTTCATCCTGTAAAGAAAGGAACAGCTTATTATTAAAATTTGCATTGCTTTTAAGTACCTTGCTATAAATTAGTTCTACTTTTGTGACCTTGGTTGTTATTCATCACTTAAATGGTAGAGCTGATTCCAGCTATAAAATCTTATTTATGTAATTATTTTCTGCTTATATTTAGAAATAGATTTTTGAGTGCTCAATCAGATAAGAAAGTGCCACTTTGTATATGGTTTTTTTTACCATGTCTGTCTGCTTTTTAGGAAGATAAATTCAGCAGTTCCACACTCCTGCTTTAAAATAAAATAAACCCATCCCCAATAGCTTTGGAACATAATCGTAAGTAGAAAGATCCGTTTACATCCACCACAGCTTTTAGGGGGAAGCAAAGTGTTCTCAAGATTTAGAAGCTCTCTCTTTAAATGTTCTTTGTTTTATTTTAAAAGGAAGTTTAATTACAAAGAAAAGCTCGAGTCCTCCCTTGGGGAATAGTATTTTTATAATGATAATAGTCTTTTCATGTAGTAATTCTTTTATAGATAAAGGATGCTTGTGCATGAAGCATTGGATCTTATTGAAATGCTTATATCCCCGGTGGGTTTTCAGAATATCTATTTAGGGAGGAAGATTGATGGAATCATGAGAGCTGACATCTGGTACAATTGTATATTTACAGTTTAGTCATCACAGAGGTCTTTTTCAAATGACTTCTAGAGATTGCCTTATACATATTTTGTTTACAGGAATAGCATGAATCTCAAATATCATTTTCATGTCCTGTTCAACCTCTCTTTCACATTCAGATGAAGAATAACCCATTTCTTTATGATATAAGTCCACACAGCTATCAATGTGTTCTTCCCCGAGGAGTGGGGATCAATGAACCAGTCCTCCTCCTCACCCATCACCTGCTGCCCCATTAGACAGGAAGCCTGGAGACGATACAGATATTCACTTGCCATGATTAAACGCCAAACACTCAAATCTGTTCCTCCCAGTGGTGTCCCACCACAATCAGTGGCAGAGCCAATTGCAGCTCTTGAATCCAACCACCTCTAGACACTGAAACTTGCCTGCGGAGCTAAAAGTCTGCCTCTTTCAAAGGAACTGCTTTCAGGGTCTAGAAAGGTCAGAGAAGGCTGATGCCCAGCACATGGATCCGATTGCTTCAAAAGGAACTTCTAGTAATTCCCTTGGGTAATTGGGAATTATGTAATTTCTTTCCAACATTGGAAACTATCTGTGGAGTTCAGCTTAGAAAATATGAAACAAGTAAGCAGATGAGTGAATGAGTAACATGGTGCAAGCCCTTGTTAGAGCTTCAGTACAATAGCTTTCTTTGATGAGCTGTTTCACTTAAGACCACCTTCCAGATGGCATGACCAGGGCAACTGAGAGAAAATGAGAATGCTTGTTGCATGCAATAGCCCTTCTCATGCTATGCATGCTCAGTCGCTTCAGTCATGTCCAACTCTTTGCAACCCTATGGACTGTAGCCTGCCAGGCTCCTAAGTCCATGGGATTCTCCAGGCAAGAATACTGGAACAGTTGCCGTGCCCTCCTCCAGGGAATCTCCCCAACCCAGGGATCAAACCAGGTCTTCTGAATCACAGGCAGATTCTTAAGCACTGAGCCACTGGAGAAGCCCTCTTACCTCCTACCTGTGTCCAAAAACCAAAGTTAGGTCCTCTCACTTATAATAACCTTTTGCCATAATTTCTGCTCCAGATTAATATACAGACTTTTCTAAATTTCCTCCTTGATATATTAAAAAAATGTCTAGAATATGGTATTTCACTCTTTTGGAGAATGTTTGAAGGCTGACAAAAATGACAGACAAAACTGTTGGAAGTTACCTAGTTTATCTTGCCACATGCTGTCATGAGTCAATTTTCACCTGAACAGCTCTGATTATATATTTTGGTTGTGGTTCACTTAAATGCTCACCTACCATCGCCCTCCTCCCTTTTGTGTTATTAATGATGGGGGCCATATACTCTTTCCAGCTGTTTCAAACTCACGTGAACGCCACTTCTTTGCAGGATTCTCTATGATGATGAACAGAAAATGCTTTAAAGCATATGAATGATCAGGAAGAACATATTTTTTGTGCTGTGCTTGTTGTTAAAAAAGATGACCATGTTATATAAATTATTGACATTTCCTCAAAATTCATGGTATTGTCATGATATTGGTCTTTATTATCATTCTCCATCCATCCTGGGTATATAAATAGTCAAAGAACGGATTCAATTTGTGATGGTCTCTCTAAATGGTACTTTATCACTGCTAATTAAAACCAGATATTTTATTTAGATTGTAGTGCAAAATGAATCCAATCAGCATCACGCTCAAACTTCGACATTGGCTTGGGGTGAGAGGTTACTGAAGCAGCAACTCATTCCTGGTAGGCAATGAGTAAATGCAAATTTGCAGTTAGATGGAGGAACTGGGCTGAGTTGATATGTGGATTTTGCGGAAGAAGGAAGTACGCAAAAACAGGAACTGGATGGCAACCTAGGTCCAAAAAGAAATGGACTGATGTGTGCGAAGCATTGAATCTGAAAACAGAAGCGAGAATAGAAAGGGACTCCAAGCTCAGGTATGTCAGTATTCTTCAAATTCATTACCTTTTCATTCAGACATCAAATTTGAGTAACTGTTGTCAGGAAAATATCAATAAAGCACAGGGTAAAAATGCCCTCCCAAATATCTTTCAAATGTTCCTCCTTACCCTAGGATGCGGTCCACATTCTTGACGTAACATGTGACATACCCTACAGAACTTGTGTACTCCCTCTCCTTCAGGTTACTTTTCTGGTATTCCCATCTCTTCTATTTGTCTGTGTAATATAGACTAAGTTGCAGTCCTGAAAGATACAACACCTTTAACCTCTGATCCATTGTTTTCTTTGCCTGGAGCACTCGAGAACTCTCAACCCCCACCCCCAGCCTAGAAGTGTATTTTCAGTTTGTGGCATAGAGACCAGTAAATGAGAAATCTTGTTATTTCTTTGTCTATTTTTGCTAGTTGATTTTCCCCATTAGAATGGAACTTCATAAAAGCAGAAACAGAATCTGTGTTATTCTTCACTGTAGAACCACTTCCTAGGATACTAGTTGGCGCTTTATAAGTGGCAACTTATAAATATTTATACTTTCTAAGTATTTGTTGAATAAATAAATGAATGGATGATTTGATAGATTGATAGAGGGATAAATAGATGGATAGATGGATGGATGGGTGGATAAACAGATGGGTAACATCTGTCTGGATAGATGGAAGGAAGGCATATAATCAATAAATTGTTCTATATTTAGATGTCAAGTAAAGGCTTAAAACTGCAACTCTTGCAAAGGGCATGTACTCACAGTACTAGATCTAATTGTCCTGGATATCAGGACTGAAATGTTTCTTGACTTTTTGTATAAAACAGTTCTGTCTCTGGAGCTTGAGAGGGAGCAGGCGTCTGTGAGTAATTTATATCTTTGATATCTGAGTATCATGATATTGCTCACTAAATGATTGATTTATTGATTTTTATAATGAGATGATCTTATCCCTAACTCACCAGCTTTCAAATAATGAGATATGTGTTATTAACAGGAGTGGACTTGAGTGCTTGTGGTGTTTGTTGATTTGGTTGTGATTGGATGGAGGATCTTTCTTTTGATCCAACAGTTATGGGTTAAATTTAGCCCTCCAAACAGACATGTTGAACCTCTAACACCCACCCCTTCAGGATGTGATGTTATTTCAGAATAGGGTCATTGCCCATGTAATTAGATAAAACAGTCATACTGGAATGGGGTAGATGCTTTAATCCAATGACTGATGACCTTTAAAAGGAGACATGGAAGGATCCTCCCCTAGAGGCATCAGCATAGCCATCTCAACACCTTAAATTTGTACTTCTAGAATCTAGCATTAAGAGAAAATAAATCTGTGTTGTTTTAAACCAGTCAGTATGTGATTCTTTGTTCTAACAACTCTAAGAAAGGAACACACCACCTTTTAAAGCAGATTACATTGGGACTTTATTGACAGTTCAAGGAGGAGGAGATTCCAGGATGACTACAAAGATGGATACCATGAAGTGGAACTCTAAATATTTAAGAAATTGAAGAAACTTGTAGCTGTATTGAAGGTGCTCTTGGTATTTGTCCATCATTTGCTTTCTTTCTGCCTAACTGTTCTCTAAGGTCTTTGGAAATGATCTCCCCCACCCTCTACCATGCTCACCTCACCACACACCTCCAGTGGTGAGCTGTGGACTTTGAAAAGATAGTGTTGTAATGGATGAGGGAGCCCAGAGAGGAAGCTATATTTGTCAAGTGTCATTGAGATGGCCTTAATCTCTGAAAACTTTCATACTCTTTGTCCCAGGTCACAACTAAGAGAAGAAAGGCCATGGTTTCTGCTCTCATGTGGGTTTAACCTTTGTTTTTTATTTCTCACAGACTGTAAGATTAAATAGCAGATAGCTAAAAAATTATTTTAGGCATCACCTACCTAAAGGTAAAAGATAGTATTTTATCTTCTGAGGAGGTACATTAAAAATTGTGATCTTAATCACATATGTAGGTTTTCTCTTGTTGATCTAATCTTTGGATTGGAAGCTGAAAGTCAGGCACCTTTTACTTTCAAAATAAAACATTGGTATTCTCATTTGTATCCAGAAACTAACAATAGTGCTGTGATGTGTACTATGCCCTTTTGATATCTGCTAATAGCTTTTAATAGAGTAATTACTTTAACGTAATTTGGTTAGTTAGTTCAGGTGCTCAGTTGTGTCCGACTCTGCAACCCCATGAATCGCAGCATGCGAGACCTCCCTGTCCATCACCAACTCCAGGAGTTTACCAAACTCATGTCCATCGAGTTGCTGATGTCATCTAGCCATTTCATCCTCTGTCGTCCCCTTCTCCTCCTGCCCCCAATCCCTCCCAGCATCAGGGTCTTTTCCAATGAGTCAACTCTTCACATGAGGTGGCCAAAATATTGGAGTTTCAGCCTCAGCATCAGTCCTTCCCATGAACACCCAGGACTGATCTCCTTTAGGATGGACTGGTTGGATCTCCTTGCAGTCCAAGGGACTCTCAAGAGTCTTCTCCAACACCACAGTTCAAACACATCAATTCTTCGGTGCTCAGCTTTCTTCACAGTCCAACTCTCACATCTATACATGACCACTGGAAAAACCATAGCCTTGACTAGACGGACCTTTGTTGGCAAAGTAATGTTTCTGCTTTTGAATATGCTATCTAGGTTGGACATAACTTTCCTTCCAAGGAGTAAGCGTCTTTTAGTTTCATGGGTGCAGTCACCATCTGCAGTGATTTTGGAGCCCCCCCAAAATATAGTCTGACACTGTTTCCACAGTTTCCACATCCATTTCCCTTGAAGTGATAGGACCAGATGCCATGATCTTCATTTTCTGAATGTTGAGCTTTAAGCTAACTTTTTCACTCTTTTCTTTCACTTTCATCAAGAGACTTTTTAGTTCCTCTTCACTTTCTGCCATAAGGGTGGTGTCATCTGCATATCTGAGGTTATTGATATTTCTCCCAGCAATCTTGATTCCAGCTTGTGCTTCTTCGAGCCCAGCATGTTTCATGATGTACTCTGCATATAAGTTAAATAAGCAGGCTGACAATATGCAGCCTTGACGTACTCCTTTTCCTATTTGGAACCAGTCTGTTGTTCCATGTCCAGTTCTAACTGTTGCTTGGTGACCTGCATATAGGTTTCTCAAGAGGCATGTCAGGTGGTCTGCTATTCCCATCTCTTTCAGAATTTTCCACAATTTATTGTGATCTACACAGTCAAAGGCTTTGGCATAATCAATAAAGCAGAACTAGATGTTTTTCTGGAATTCTCTTGGTTTTTCGATGATCCAGCGGATGTCGGCAATTTGATCTCTAGTTCCTCTGCCTTTTCTAAAACCAGCTTGGACATCAGGAAGTTCACAGTACACATATTGCTGAAGCCTGGCTTGGAGATTTTTGGGCATTACTTTACTAGCGCGTGAGATGAGTGCAATTTGCAGTAGTTTGAGCATTCTTTGGCGTTGCCTTTCTTTGGGAGTGGAATAAAAACTGACCTTTTCCAGTCCTGTGGCCACTGCTGAGTTTTCCAAATTTATCCAAAGTGCAGCACTTTCACAGCATTGTCTTTCAGGATTTGAAATAGCTCAACTGGAATTCCATCCCCTCCACTAAATTTGTTCTTAGTGATGCTTTCCAAAGCCCTCTTGACTTCACATTCCAGGATGTCTGACTCTAGGTGAGTGATTACACCATCGTGATTATCTGGGTCGTGAAGATCTTTTTTTGTACAGTTCTTCTGTGCATTCTTGCCACCTCTTCTTAATATCTTCTGCTTCTGTTAGGTCCATACCATTTCTGTCCTTTATCGAGCCCATCTTTGCATGAAATGTTCCCTTGGTATCACTAATTTTCTTGAAGAGATCTCTAGTCTTTCCCATTCTGTTGTTTCCCTCTATTTCTTTGCATTGATTGCCGAGGAAGGCTTTCTTTTCTCTCCTTGCTATTCTTTGGAACTCTGCATTCAGATGCTTATATATTTCCTTTTCTCCTTTGCTTTTCACTTCTCTTCTTTCCACAGCTATTTGTAAGGCTTCCTCAGATAAGCATTTTGCTTTTTCGCATTTCTTTTCCATGGGGATGGTCTTGATCCCTGTCTCCTGTACAATGTCACGGACCTTCATCCATAGTTCATCAGGCACTCTATCTATCAGATCTAGGCCCTTACATCTATTTGTCACTTCCACTGTATAATCATAAGGGATTTGATTTAGGTCATACCTGAATGGTCTAGCGGTTTTCCCTACTTTCTTCAATTTAAGTCTGAATTTGGCAATTAGGAATTCATGATCTGAGCCACAGTCTGCTCCTGGTCTTGTTTTTGCTGACTGTATAGAGCTACTCCATCTTTGGCTGCAAAGAATATAATCAATCTGATTTCAGTGTTGACCATCTGGTGGTGTCCACGTATAGAGTCTTCTCTTGTGTTGGAAGAGGATGTTTGCTATGACCAGTGTGTTTTCTTAGCAAAACTCTATTAGTCTTTGCCCTGCTTCATTCTGTACTCCAAGGCCAAATTTGCCTGTTACTCCAAGTGTTTCTTGACTTAATACAGGAGACTAATTCAATTTATGGAAATTGAGCAGCTTTCTTTAAAAATAACAAGATATGTTTTACTTCATTATGACCATAAAATTAAAACATGCTCTTGGTAGAATACTTGAATAAAATAAACAATGAGGCAAATAAACTACCCATAGTCATTGTACATGTTTGTCTTTTAATTTCCACTATTTTCCATTAAGGTTTAATAGTTGCAATTAAACTATAGTTTTAATTTGCTATTTGCATTTTTTTTTCACATAATAACAATTTTTTCCCAATAAACAAAATTTTTTGCAAGTATCATCTTAGGTGACTGCATAATATTCCTTGATTAGGATGTTTTATATAGTTGATGTAAATTTTACCATTTAAGCAAACCTTTTAACAAAAACTTAAAACTTTTTTGAAAGTTAGCAATTACCTATTAAAAGATATTCAAGTGCAAATTAAGATGTCTAATGAATGAACACCTATGTTCAAACTATATCCATTGGTTGGTAATATTTTATATAAATTCCACCATTAACCCTTTTGAATCCAAGTCTCAGTATCCATAGAGGAGTAACCTGATTATTCAATAATTGTATGCTCATTTTCCTTTCTTCATGCTACAGTCTGTGGAGGATACTAAGGTAATTCAACAATGACACCTCCATTCCAAACACAACAATACATACAAAGTAATAACTATCATTCAAAGGAGAAGAATTGTCCTGCATTTGTACATATACAATTGCTGTTGTGGCTTAATAGGGAATTTTTTTTTCCTATAGGACCATCAGGGAACTGAATATGGAAAGATAGAATTTGAGTTGGAACTTAAAATTAATACACTTAAAAAACTTGTTAATTTGAGTGGGCTGAGTCGAGAGAGGACTGTGAGAAAGAAAGTCACAACTATTATTGTCAATGGAGACAAGCAAGTACAGTGTGTCTTCCTTAACTAACCTCAAGTTGCTGAATAACCAATGCCCTCCTTGATTTCTGTGAAGTTTTATTTCTGATAGTCATGGCATATTGAATTTTAAGGCTGCTAAACTACTCCAGAACACATTCACACATTTCTGCTTCTGCAATTTGATTGTGTGATTAACAGGAGTTCCTTGCCTTTGATTCTAAAACTGCTCATATCAGTGTTTTATGTTATTGTAAATATATAGTGGTTTAAAAATATGTTAGCCAAATAAATATAGATGCAAAAACAAGACAATTATTTTTTCTGTAAATGATAAGATAATGTTTTGAAAGGACACAACATAGATGAATCACTAAAAAATTATGGCAGAATTAGGAGGTGAAGAAGGTTGAATATAGAAGTTTAGAATAAAAGTTTAAATTTTGATAGGATTGTGTACTCAAATTGCTCTACAAATATCTCTAAAGACTTATTCCATTCTAAGGAAACTAAAACCGGAAAAAGTATGTGATTCATACAATGGGTGAATTCATACCAAAAAGGAAAAAGATACGGGCTAGGGGCTCTGCATGAAATAACTGGCAAATGAAAGTAAATGTAGGTAATTTTTCTTGGATCAGAATGTTTAAAATTTATGTATAATTTTTATTAACCTGCTTTTTAATAAAATGCCCAATCAAAGGTGGAAAGTAAATACATACTGAGTAAAGGGATAATTAGGTCATGTGAAGATTTGAACTCTAGACTAAGATGTTTGAACTTTAATTGGGGGATATTTGGATGATACTGACTGATTTGGCGTGAAGTCATGGTATGACCGGGAAGGAGCATCATCCTATGTGAAGAACAATTTGCCTATCTTGTTCAAGATGAATTGGAAGAGTCAGAGACTAGAGGTAAGGAGAATAGTAAACACTTCAATGCAATAGGACAAGTAAGGTATAGCTATGGCCTGAATTATAGGTAGCAAGAATGAGGACAAGAATTTATATTTTGCAGGTATAACATAAGATCAGGCTATTTGTTTAAAGGTAGTTTTTATTTTCTTGGCCTCCAAAATCACTGTGGACAGTGACTGCAGCCATGAATCAAAAGATACTTGCTCCTTGACAGGAAAGCTATGACAATGCTAGACAGCATATTAAAAAGCAAAGACATCACTTTGCTGACAAAGTGGTCCATATAGTCAAAACTATGGTTTTCCCCATAGTCGTATACAGATGTGAGAGTTGGACCATAAAGAAGGCTGAAAGCTGAAAAATTGATGCTTTTGAATTGTGGTACTGGAGAAGACTCTTGATAGTCCCTTGCACTGCAAAAAGATCAAACCAGTCAATCCCAAAGTAAATCAACCCTGAATATTCATTGGAAGAACTGCTGCTGAAGCTGCAGCTCTAATACTTTGGCCACCTGATGTGAAGAACTGACTCAATGGAAAAGACCCTGATGCTATGAAAGAGAAAGAGAAGAGGGCAGCAGAGGATGAAATGGTAGGGTTGCATCATTGACTCAATGGACATGAATTTGAGCAAACTTTGGAAGATAGTGAAGGACAGAGGAGCCTGACTCACTACCATCCATGGAGTCACAAACAATCAGACATGACTCAGCTACTAAATGACAACAACAAAATGTCAGTGAGATGATGCCAAGACTTTAGGCTTGAAATACTAGATGGATGAAATTGACAATAAGAACAATAGGAATCAAAAATGAGGACTAGGCTCCCCAGGTGACTCAGCGGTAAAGAATCTGTCTGCCAAGACAGGAGACACAAGGTTCTATCCCTGGGTCAGGAAGAACCCCCAGAGAAGGAACTGGCAACCCACTCCAGTATCCTTGCCTGGAAAATCCCAGACAGAGGAGCCTGGCTGGCTGCAGCCCGTGGGGTCACGAAGAGTCAGGTACGACTGCACACGTGCACAGGCATGGAGGCACTAACAGCTAAGTTCATTTTTGATCTAATCAGTGGAGAGTTTTGGTTGCAATCTCCATTCCTATATCCCAGTCCAGGGCCTTTTATCTTCTAGGTACAGCAGACAACCAGAGATAGCAGCCAGAACTTGTACTCAATCTCACGTACAGAGAGGAGATAATTGAAGCCATAAAAGGAAAGATACAGAAACAGTTTGAGCCAAGTGATCCCAGCCTCACAGAAGCAAAGGCAAGTTAAGCAGTGAAGTAGGAATACTTAGTCAAAAATTATGTATAGAAAGAAAGGTCTATAATTTATGGCAACTGAAATGTTGCTGGTGACCTTAAAGAATCAAGTTTAATATAATGGTGAGATTCTTCAAGGAGCCAAGGAAAAAATCTATAGGAAGGTCATGAAATCCATTCTGTGAATGGGATTTTTAAGAAATTGCCTTGAAAGTGGAAAATAAAAAAAGTACTTTGAGAAAAATATCCTTTAACACTAGGAGAGTTCTTAGGAAAATGTTATATTCAAGAATATAAAACTGCTAATGATGAACTCATCCACATTTTGAGTTGAAAAAATTATTTCATTTGTTAATTACAATAAAATACATTTATGCACTAACTCTAAAATAGACTTCTTTAATGTCTGGTGCTTAATGGTAGTCCGTTTGGACCATATCTTTTCTAAAATGATAAAAGATTGAGCTAGCATTATCTAGAAATATCTGTATATGTATATTTAGGACACAATTATAATATGAAAATAGAAAGAGAAAGAACACATACTTTACCAGATTTGGAGAAGTAATATGGCCTAGGGTCATGTTTTCCAGATCATTGAACATGTGCTGTGCAGTTGGTACTTAGAGCAGAAATAAATTTCATTTTAAATAACATGAATAATAACAGGACACAGAATGACAATGAAATTCCATTTTCCATTTTATTTCATTTCATCTGGATTATGTCAAGGAGAAAGGCCCAGTTTGGTGCTAATATGTCTTCAACTTGTTAGCCAAAGTAAAACAATTGAAAGAGGATGGACAACCACCTCAGAGCATATTTGAGTCAATGGTATGTAGCAAGAAGTAAATAATTTGCTTTAATTTAATTAATTGTATAGATATATGTAAAGGGTTATATTAGTTTTAGAAGTATCTTAAGACATAAAGTTTCATTTAAAATGTTTAATGAATGAGCTAATTAAATACATATCCAGTAAAGAATGGTATAGATGATGGAGTTATAACCTCACAGTAGTGAAAATGGTACCAAAAGACAGGGGCTTGGAAAACATTGGCTTAGAAAACTCCCAATATAATTTGGGAATTAGAAACATTTGACTGCCAGTGGTCCATTTGTTGTTTTTTGAAAAGATCATAATCATTCAGAACTCTAGTTTCCGTGTTTCAATTTGACGTAGTCATTAGAAACGTGACAAGATCGTGTGAACTAATCCATGATGAACTAATTGCAAGCTTTTCTATACTACGTCTCTGAAATGCGTGGCATGTTTGTTAGCATTCCTGCTTGTCATGGCAACTTATTTGTCCACGAAAACACATTCTAGGAGCGACTCTCATCTGTTGACTTAACTATTGATTGGGCTCTAACTCATGCGGCAGTCACTGTCTTTCTCTCAAGAAATACACAGATCTGTGTTCTCACGCAGCTTACAATTGTGTATGAATGAAAACTAATCATCAGTTCAATTCAGGTATTAAAACTTATAAATAGAAATCTGATGCATATTCATCATATTGCCAAGCTATATTGTTTCATTTTGGCTGTGACACAAGTTTAGGACTGCTAAATGAAAAGAGTTTTTTTTTTGATGGATGTGTAACACATTTTAAAGGTCTTTCACTTCTAAAATGAGGTAATTATTCATCTGTGATAACAGCCTCTTGTCCCAAGGAAATTCAGATTCAAGACCCAGATGATCTTGATTGTAGTCTCGGAACCCATCCTGATAATCTCTCCAAAATTTAGCAAAAGCAAATTTAGGCTTTCTTTTTTAGCCATTGTAATAAACAATGATGTAAGTAATGCAATCTGCCAAACAGAGGACTAAAGGAGAACACATTTTTGATAAAAGAAATAAATAGTAAGGGTCAGAGATTTGGGGCAGGCCAAATCTCAAATCTTGGCTTGCCAGGCAACAGTAAGGTGTAGGAGTCAGGATAGGTTAGGTATGTCATGGAGCTGCATCGAAGAAGGTCTCACTCATCTAATTGGTACTCAGCTGATGACTCGAATGGCTCTCTCACCACACGTTCTTTCATCTCAAGTTTCTTCATCTGGTAGGAACAGCATTTAAGATGGCAATGTCAGTATGCTGGTGCTCATCAAATATCTCCTTATTGAGGTTTGCTAATGTCTCATGGTTCCAGGGCTTCCCTGATCGCGCAGTTGGTAAAGAATCTGGCTGCAATGCAGGAAACTACAGTTCGATTCCTGGGTCAGGAAGAGAGTGTTTCTCATACTCTAGGCAAGAATTAGTTTGAGAAGAGCTACATTAAGGCTTAGAGACCAGAAAGCATCATTTTGGGGGGATCATTACTGTCACAGTCTACTATAGACCACCTTCTGTCAACATTTTTTTTTCTTTGCCCCACACTGGAAATACATCAAACATCATTCATGGTTCCCCAGATCCAATCCTGTCCTGGTGTCCAGATCATTCTCTACAGTCTTGTCCTTTTCTGTAGGTCCAAATGTGGAAATGACTTCCCTGGTGGCTCAGAGTGTAAGGAGTCTGCCTGCAATGCGGGAAACCTGGGTTCGATCCCTGGGTTGGGAAAGTCCCCTGGAGAAGGAAATGGAACCCACTCCATTATTCTTGCCAGGAAATTCCCATGGACAGAGGAGCCTGGCAGGCTACAGTCCATGGGGTTGCAAAGAGTTGGACACGACTGAGTGACTTCACTTCACTTCAAATGTGGATAATGCTTCTCTGGTACAATCCCTTTGGATCCAAAACCTGTGAGAAGGATTGTTGATGCCATATTCTATTGGTCAAAATAAACTCATGAGGTCATAACAGATGAAAGTTTGTGTAGACAGACTTCACCTCAATAAGAGAAGCTATAAATGGCGTGTCCAGAGTGTTTTTAATCTACCACAATTTTAGCACTGTTAAAATAAGGAAATAAATACATTTGAAAAGCAGTTGATTTGACATTAAAAAGCACATTTTAGTTTATTCATTCATTACATATCATCACCACCACCATCATCATCACAATACTTTGTGTTTTAGATAAAAATCATATTCAGTTCAGTTCAGTCACTTAGTCGTGTCCGACTCTTTGTGACCCCATGAATCGCAGCACGCCAGGCCTCCCTGTCCATCACCAACTCCCGGAGTTCACCCAGACTCACATCCATTAAGTCGGTTATGCCATCCAGCCATCTCATCCTCTGTTGTCCCCTTTTCCTCCTGCCCCCAATCCCTTCCAGCATCAGAGTCTTTTCCAGTGAATCAACTCTTCGCACGAGGTGGCCAAAGTACTGGAGTTTCAGCTTTATCATCAGTCCTTCCAAAGAAATCCCAGGGCTGATCTCCTTCAGAATGCACTGGTTGGATTTCCTTGCAGTCCAAGGGACCCTCAAGAGTCTTCTCCAACATCACAGTTCAAAAGCATCAATTCTTCAGTGCTCAGCCTTCTTCACAGTCCAACTCTCACTTCCATACATGACCGCAGGAAAAACCATAGCCTTGACTAGACAGACCTTTGTTGGCAAAATAATGTCTCTGCTTTTCAATAAGCTATCTAGGTTGGTCATAACTTTCCTTCCAAGGAGTAAGCCTCTTTTAAATTCCTGGCTGCAATCACCATCTGCAGTGATTTTGGAGCCCCCCAAAATAAAGTCTGACACTGTTTCCACTGTTTACCCATCTATTTCCCATGATGTGATGGGACCAGATGCCATGATCTTCATTTTCTGAATGTTGAGCTTTAAGCCAACTTTTTCACTTTCCTCTTTCACTTTCATCAAGAGGCTTTTTAGTTCCTCTTCACTTTCTGCCATAAGGGTGGTGTCATCTGCATATCTGAGGTGATTGATATTTCTCCTGGCAATCTTGATTCCAGCTTGTGCTTCTTCCAGCCCAGCATTTTTCATGATGTACTCTGCATATAAGTTAAATAAGCAGGGTGACAATATACAGCCTTGACGTACTCCTTTTCCTATTTGGAACCAGTCTGTTGTTCTATGTCCAGTTCTAACTGTTGCTTCCTGACTTGCATATAGGTCTCTCAAGAGGCAGGTCAGGTGGTCTGGTATTCCTATCTCTTTCAGAAGTTTCTACAGTTTATTGTGATCCACACAGTCAAAGGCTTTGGCATAGTCAATAAAGCAGAAGTAGATGTTTTTCTGGAAATCTCTTGCTTTTTTGATGATCCAGCGGATGTTTTCAATTTTATCTCTGATTCCTCTGCCTTTTCTAAAACCAGCTTGAACGTCTGGAAGTTCATGGTTCATGTATTGCTGAAGCCTGGCTTGGAAAATTTTGAGCATTACTTTACTAGCATGTGAGATGAGCGCAATTGTGTGGTAGTTTGAGCATTCTTTGGCATTGCCTTTCTTTGGGATTGGATGAAAAAAATCATATTACCTAAAGCTAAACTCGGAAAATGTCAATACTGCTGGGTTTACTGATTATCTTTTGGTTTTAATAAAAGCAGAGCATCTTTGGTTAATATGGATATTTTATGGTTTTCTTCATGTGATTGTATCTTCAATATTTTTATTCTGGGACTAGACAATATATATATATATGGAGGTTGTCATCAGGAAAATTATCTCATTTCACTGGCTGTCACTTCAGATTCTAATAGGTAGAGACTAGAGACAGATGGTTTCAGTTACCCCCAAGGCATTTCTTTTAAACTACTTTGGAGCAATTCTAGACTAGAGTTGAACTGTGTTGCTGAGGCTTATTTTCCCTGTGTTCTTGAGGAAAGGGGTTTATGGCACTGGTGCTAAAGAACCTGCCTGCTAATGCAGGAGACCTAAGAGACCCGGGTTCGATCCCTGGGTTGGGAAGATCCCTGGAGAAGGAAATGGCAACCCACTCCAGTATTCTTGCCTGGAGAACCCCATGGCGAGAGGAGCTGGGTGGGCTACAGTCCATGGGGTCACACAGAGTGGGACATGACCGAGGCGACTTGGTGTGTAGGCACGTGTCCTTGAGACAGTGATTTATTTCGTCTGTGACCCTATTTCCTGTGTAAATACCCCCAGTGGTCTCAGTGTTGTGGCTGAAAATACATATATAATAACCTCTCAGCCCTCAAACCAATAACTGGTTTCCAAAAAAATATTGTCTTTTCACATGCCTAACATGATTAAAGTACCTTTTCACTCATCCAGCCCTGGAATTCTCTTAGCTTATTATTTTAAAGATATCATATGTCTTTTTTAATCTGTTCTTTGAAAAAAAAAAAAAAACTATAGAACTAAGTCTACCCTGATTTGTGAGGAATGGAGTTAATACAAATCTGTAGATATTTCCAGCTTTCACTTCCCAAATTCTTTAAAACTTTTAGGCTGAGTGAAAGGGATAATGAATGGAGGGCGCTTTTTCCCCTTGGATCTTTAACACAGAAATGACATTTTTAATCATAAATAATCACTGCTGAAATAGAACAACTAGCGTTCATGTTAATTGCTAATGTCTATATTTACAGATAGGAATTTACATTTAAAACATTTCGAAAGACATCAAGTGGAATCTGGGAACAGAAAATCTTGCTATTTAGCAATTCCCACTTTGGGGTGTATGTGCCTAGCTTTGGATAAACTCACAGTAAATTAATAAGTGCTGCAGAATGGAAAAAAGGCAGTTCCACAGCTTATAGGTACTGTTGTTTAAAGCATGCAAAACAGGATTCTTTGGCTTGTAAAACATGGCTTATATGTTCTACTCAAAAGCATTGATTTAGGAAAGACATTTGGATGAGGCAACAGGAGAGAGAGAGAGTCCTAGGCATATTGTCCTATTTCCTAGGCATCTGAGTATCATAGACCAGCACCTCTAATACCTCTTCAAGTGAGGTTCATCTTCTTGATGTTCATCTGCTTCATCTTCAAGCTGTTGTTCATAGTAGCCACTATTTCTACCTAGATTATAGAGATAAAATGAAATACCATATGTTAAAACACTCTTTAAGCTCTAAGAGGCAACTCACCATTTTGGATCATTGTGTTCATCACCATTATTATTACCTTGAAGTCTTTAGAGGGTATAATTGTACTAATTCACCAAAAGAATATTCAGCTGTGCATAACCTTAGGGATAGGCATTTAGATTTCAAAAATCAATTGCCTAAGTATAGGAGAGAGAAGACATGCTGTGGCAAGAGTTCACATGAAAACATTCATGGGGCATTGAGTTGATCTCAACCTTAATATGAATCCACAGTGAGATGTGACTGCAGATTTCTGATGTTATAAAGAAAAACAGTTTGAATGACACAGCAGGTTTCCGTCTCATTCTCTGCATTGATCCAACCACACCCAGAATACTCAATGTGATTCTAAGTGCCTCTTTTTAAAGAACTAGAGGGAAAATAGAGTTATTCCAAGTTGATAAAATTTGTGAGGAAACCTAGAAAACACATAGGAAAAACTTGAGTGAACCCAGGGAAGCTGAGAAATAAGGAGTACATTTATTCTGTCTTCCTCCAAGGGCAAAGCTTGAACCACTGCTAGAATTTATAAAATACCACGTTATAGCTCAACATAAGAAAAAGATGATAAAATATAGAGTTACTTGAGAGCAAGTAAAGATGCCACACTGAGTAGAGAATAAACTGTCCTTGGAGACACTTCAAGAGAATTTGTGCAAACTTCAAAAACAGTTATATTGCATGGGTATTTCCACTTGTGTCAGAACTTTCATTTAAGGTCTTATAGAGCTTCTGACAATTCAGTGTACATAATAAGGCTATTATACCCAAGATTGCTATAAAATATTTTGTATATCCAAAACATCATTTTTTGAAACCTATGGAATCCTGATTTTAAGAGATGATCCTCTATCTAAAATATAACCTACCAATAAAACACAACTGGTGAACGATACCTACCATAACTTATCTTAGAAAATGACAACACACATTAGTAGATTGAAAACTCTTCTCCTAATTATAAAGATGCCTGCTAAATATGTTTGGCCCAATTTTTCCTTGATCATACAATTTTATTCTTTCATTCATCTAGCTAGCTAGGTATCTACCTATATGCATATAATCTCTTTTTACCAACTGTGGAACTAATGACTGACACAAGAAACCATACAGATATATGAAAATCCTGGATAACTTTATATAAAAATTATACAAATTCCATTTTAAAATTTATAAGATACATCTTATAAGTTGAAAATTCGGAGCCATTGCTTATTCTCAAACATAAGGCAGGTTGCAGAATTCAACTCAATTCATCTAGCTTCCTGGAATGAGAGGAGATGAGATAAAGCTGGGCACTTAAGAGTATCAACACGGCATCATTTCAGCTATTAGCAATGACTGCTAAGACACTTAAAAGTAGACTTGATTTTCAACAGAACCAACAGACCCAATATAAATATTTTCTACCCTAATATATATTCAAGGGTTGAATGGTTACATTTTTAAAAACTGAACTTCTGAATGAGTCTACAGAGTTTTCCAATATTTAGTCCAAATGAGAGACTTTCACAGGACACAAACACAAGTCATTAGCTTTGTGAAACTGAACACAATAAAATCAAGGACTGACTTTCTTAGCACACAGTGTATCCTGTAAATCATGGTTCCTGCCAGATGGCAGTCTAACAAAACGAGTAGTTAAAGGGACATCGCTGGTGGTCCCTGGTGCAGAGGACATGGTTCAATCCCTGGTCTGGAAATTAAGACCTCACATGCAGCAGAGCAACTAAGGCTGTGTGCCACATCGAGACAACCCAAGTGCTGCAGCTAAGACCTGACCCAGCCAAATACATAAATTTTTAAAAAAGAGTAATTGAAAAAAAAAATTAAAGGGTATCTCTATGAAGAATTATAGATTAAGAAAAACCAAGATATGATAAATTATGTCTAAGAAGAGCAATTGCAGGTGGCCTCTGCTGTTCTTGGACCTTGAAAGGCCAAAGACAATGAGTGGTTCCCAGAATTCCATGAGGGCTGAACATTTAGGAGGGCAAATTCTAGCACTGATCCTTGCCCTGGCAGAAGCATCCAAGGTGGATAGCCTGGCAGCCATACCAACACTAGTTCCCAGTGTCCAAAGATAGCATTGGCTGGGTGTTGTTTTTGATACCAATCTTTCCTTAATTCCCACTGATTTTCACAGCTTCCTTTCAGTCTCTCATTGATTCTGTCTGTTTCTTCATATTCTTCCAAAAAACTTCTCTCCTGCCTAAATTAGTCAGGATTTGTTTCCATTGTTTGCCTAGAAAAAATTAATTTTATATTTGTCCAAAGGACTCAAACATACTAGATCAAAATTTATTTTTTCCTTTAAAACTCTGAAAAAGGATGTTGCTACCACCTTCTGAAGATAGAAATTTCCATATAATCCAACTTGTCAATTTTTATTAGCTAAAAGTAAAAATTCAGCATTGCAAAATGAAACTAAGATCCCCCAGCCCACTTATACAGAAGCTGTCCATTTCAAAGGTTCAGTTCAGCCGCTCAGTCGTGTCCGACTCTTTGTGACCCTGTGAATTGCAGCACGCCAGGCCTCCCTGTCCATCACCAGCTCCCGGAGTTCACTCAGACTCACGTCCATTGAGTCAGTGATGCCATCCAGCCAGCTCATCCTCTGTCATCCCCTTCTCCTCCTGCCCCCAATCTCTCCCAGCCTGAGAGTCTTTTCCAATGAGTCAGCTCTTCACGTGAGGTGGCCAAAGGACTGGAGTTTCAGCTTCAGCATCATTCCTTCCAAAGAAATCCCAGGGCTGATCTCCTTCAGAATGGACTGGTTGGATCTCCTTGCAGTCCAAGGGACTCTCCAGAGTCTTCTCCAACACCACAGTTCAAAAGCATCAATTCTTCAGTGCTCAGCCTTCTCCACAGTCCAAATCTAACCTCCATACATGACCACAGGACAAACCATAGCCTTGACTAGATGGACCTTAGTCAGCAAAGTAATGTCTCTGCTTTTTAATATGCTATCTAGGTTGCTCATAACTTTTCTTCCAAAGAGTAAGTGTCTTTTAATTTCATGGCTGCAGTCACCATCTGCAGTGATTTTGGAGCCCCCAAAATAAAGTCTGACACTGTTTCCACTCTTTCCCCATCTATTTCCCATGAAGTGATGAGACCAGATGCCATGATCTTCATTTTCTGAATGTTGAGCTTTAAGCCAACTTTTTCACTTTCCTCTTTCACTTTCATCAAGAGGTTCTTTAGTTCCTCTTCACTTTCTGCCATAAGGGTGGTATCATCTGCATATCTGAGGTGATTGATATTTCTCCTGGCAATCTTGATTCCAGCTTGTGCTTCTTCCAGCCCAGTGTTTCTCATGATGTACTCTGCATATAAGTTAAATAAGCAGGCTGACAATATACAGCCTTGATGTACTCCTTTTCCTATTTGGAACCAGTCTGTTGTTCTATGTCCAGTTCTAACTGTTGCTTCCTGACCTGCATATAGGTTTCTCAAGAGGCAGGTCAGGTGGTCTGGTATTCCTATCTCTTTCAGAAGTTTCTACAGTTTATTTTGATCCACACAGTCAAAGGCTTTGGCATAGTCAATAAAGCAGAAATAGATGTTTTTCTGGAACTCTCTTGGTTTTTTGATGATCCAGTAGATGTTGGCAATTTTATCTCTGGTTCCTCTGCCTTTTCTAAAACCAGCTTGAGCTCTGTTAAACATAATCAAGTTAAATCTGAGCGAGGCAAAATCCACCATGGATTTCAAGGATGATCCAACATAAAAGTCCTCATAGGAAACACAAGATTCACAGTCTGCAAAGGCATGGAGACTGCCTGGTGCTACCTTACTCCTCTGACTTGCATATGCAGAAATCCTAAACCTTGAACTTGTGAACTCTAGATATTGGGCCAGTCTCTTAAGACCTTAGAGAGCCATTATGTGCTAAGTTGCTTCAGTCATGTCTGACTCTTTGCGACCCTGTGAACCATAGCCCACCAGACTCCTCTATGATTGGGAGTCTCCAGGCATGAATTATGGTTGCCATGCCCTTCTCCAGGGGATATTCCCGACCCAGGGATCGAATCTGTGTCTCTTATATCTCCTGCATTGGTAGGCGAGTGCTTTACTACTAGCACCACCTGGGTAGCTAGCAGCATGAGATTTGGAAAATCCTCTAACAAGTCATCAAACAGAATAGCAAAATTGTTCTGTCACCTAAGTGGTTAAGGCAATTTTACTTACTTGATGAGATCACCTTCATTATAGATAAGCCATCCCCATGTCTTGCTCAAATGCAACAAACTCTGCCTTTTGTTTTCTTGCTTAAATAATTTAACTTTGAGTAGCTCCTCCACTCGCTAGCTATGTGACATTAGGGCAGTTACTCAATCTCCTTGCATCTGTTATTTTTCCTAACTGCAAAACTAAGATAATTGTACTAGCTATTTTATACGTTTGAAAGGAGGATTAAAATGACTAAACTCATACATTGTATTTACAGCTCTGCTGGCGCTAATGAATGTTCCATAAATTTTAGCTAAAAGATACATGAGTGTAACCAGCAGATAACAATCAAAAATACAATAAACCGATACTGAAAAATATGACTGGAGGCAAAGAAGAGCCGTGAACAATGATTAATTCTTCAGAGTCTGATAACTATATACTTTCCTTGAGTTAACCATCTACTATATTGACTACACAATTCACAATGTCTCTTGTAAATAAACAAAGGAAACAAACAAGCAAAAATAAGTAAACACAGGACAAATAGCAGCACAACTTTTTTTTTATTAAAATGGGACAGGCATGTCTTTCAGAAGGCTTCATAAATAGGATGCTGTATGATGTAATGAACAATGTCCTTGGCAATATCCTTACAATGAGTGATGAGTTCCACAGGGCTGTTTATTTTTTAACAACCCTCAAACTAGGTCATTGGCATCACAATGAAGTTTGCTTCACTAAAAAGACAGCATCCTGCTACATACCAAGTGGAAGAGGTTCTGGATATGGAAGAGAGAGAAGAAATGGAAATGGGAGATTGACTTGCCTTCTCAGAGGGGAGAGAAGCTACTCAATGACAGGTGGAAGGGCCATTAGACTGGAAAAGGTGAAAAATGAGTGTGTCAGTTGGGAAATAAATGAACTGGTCAAAATAATAGGATATATAAGGGTTTTAGGGACACATTAAATGTGTCTAATAGAGAAAGGAATGGAAAAAGCCTAAATAAAGAACAGATTCATTCATTTCTGAGCTCTTGACTTGTAAGGAAGGAGCAAGACACAGATTCTGCATTGCTATCTTTGATATTGGTCCCTACCTCCCTGCTTTCGACTTCAGACTACAGGGCTTAGAGTTCAATCTGCAGCATGTTGGATGTTTGACAGTTTGGGGGAGGCTGAGGAAACTGTCAAAATAAATTGCCTTCATAAAGCAAGAGGGAAACCAAGCTCTGCATTCCTCTCAATACGGCAAATATGCACACTCAGCCAGAAGAACAGCATCGTGCTTTAACAGCCCACTGGATTAAGGAGATATATTGGTCAAGGATAAATTTCCAAGGACATGCCTTCAGGATTTCACTGCAGTTCCTTGGTTTTTGCATATAAGTCAGTTTCATTTTCCTGGGGCAATGCTTTTATGATGTGCACATCTACATTTAGTAAAGGAATGAGCCATTCTGGTGCTAGTAATTTTCAGAATTATTGTCGAAATTGTTTCTTTCTTATCTTATGTCAGTCACCTTTAACATTTAAATGCCGACCTTTTACCATATAAGAGTTTAGCTGTTATCAATATCTTTCACTATGAAAATGGGTTTTGTGATCCATGGAGTATTTAAATCCCCATTTTTATTTTAAATTCTAACACTCAGATAATGAAAGTATAAGCTACTGTGAATTTTAGTTTCATTTCTAACTAATAAAGAGATTTCCTTCCACTTTTGAAATATTTCTTTTGGACCATCTCATTTTTTCAATAATAATGTTCATTGGGGAAGGGAGGTAAATGACTCAGTTTGTACTTTTCACTAATTTAATGTCACAGCATTAAAGATAGCCTACTATTGGGCATGTCTCTTACTTTATGTCCTATTAAATATTTTCATCAGAAAATATTATTATATTAAAAGAAACAAAAATAATGACAACGTAATAGTTAATCCTACCAACCTTAGAAAGCAATGTCCTTTTTTACAGGCCACATTTTATTTGCTTGCATAAATTTGCATAATTCCAATTACTGCATACAGACTAATATTTGTGTTCTCCTAGTTTCACTCAGTATTACATCGTAAAATATCCATGATTCTACTTAGATGCCATCATTGCCATTTTAAAGCTTGCCTAGTATTTTGTTGCGTGATGCCTAATATTTTGTTGTATTGTTCAACATTTGTGTCAGTAAGCCATTCTGAAACTTAGTGCCTTAAAATAAAATCATCTGTTTAGTCCTTGATACTGCAGGTCAGCAATGAGAGCTGAGCTGAGCTGAACTGACCCAGATAGTTCTTCTGGTGTCAGCTGGGCTCTCTCATGGGTCAGTAGTCAATTGCAGGTCAGCTGGATGACTTTGCTTTGGGGACTTGGCTGGCTTTCAGCTAGAGCAATGGGAATGGCTGGACCACAAGTTTTTCATTCTCTAGCACACTGACCTTGGACCTGTTTACATGGTGGCTGTCAGAGTTCCAAAAGAAAAAAATTAAGAGCTTGGGACTCTTGAGAATCCCTTGGACAGCAAGGAATTCAAACTGGTCAATCCTAAGGTAAATCAACCCTGAATACCTTGGAAGAACTGATGCTGAAGCTACAGCTCCAATACTTTGGCCACCTGATATGAATAGCCAACTCATTAAAAAACACCCTGATGCTGGGAAAGATTGAGGCAGGAGGAGAAGAGGACAATAGAGGATAAGATGGTTTGGATGGCATCATCAACTCAATGGACATGAGTTTGAGCACGCTCTGGGAGGTAGTGAGGAACAAGGAGGCCTGGCGTGCTGCAGTCCATGGTTACAAAAAGTCAGACACAACTTAGCAACTGAACAACAACAAGAGCTTGGGCTGGAATTGGGTAAACTCATTTTCACCATTTTCTATTGGCCAAAACTAAGCCTGAAGCCAGTCCAGATTCTAAGGATGAGGAAGTACAACTCCGTTTCTTTTCTTTTTTGTTTTTTCTAATAGTCGTGTATTTATTTATTTGGCTGTGCTAGGTCTTAGTTGCTGCATGAGATGTCTTGGTTATGGAATGTGAAATCTAGTTCCCTGACCAAGGATCAAACCCATGCCCTCTGCACTGGGAGTGGCGAGCCTCACCCACAGAACCACCAGGGAAATCCCACAACTCCATTTCTTGATGTTGGAATTGTAAAGTCACATCGCAAAGGGCTTGACTGCAGGGAAGGGTAGAAACTTGTGGACATTTTTCAGTATTAAATATTTCTTCCCTGGTGGCTCAGTGTTAAAGAATCAGCCTACAATTCATTTAATTGCAATTAATGTTGCAGTGAACTTCATTGTAGTTATAACTTTTGTTTGTTTCTAATGAATAATGTCAATAACATAAAAAATATTCAGGATAAATTTCAGTGAGTGAAATAGGAAAGGAGAGGTAAGGATAGCATTATGATAACAGTAAATGAATAGAGATATTTGAGTCATTTTCCTCAATTGCAGCAACTGTTAATAGTGTCACTTTCTGCAGCCTCACTCCTCCACCCTCTTCCCATTATTCCCCTGCTACAAAATAAGTGTAGTATGTAATATACAAAATTGCTATTGGAAGTTAGTAAGTGCTCAATAACATTAGCTGTTACTATTATTCCCTGAGTGGTAGCTCAGACGGTAAAGAATCTGCCTGAAATGTGGGAGACGGGTTTGTTCCTGGGTTGGGAAGATCCCCTGGAGAAGGGAATGGCCTGGAGAATTCTATGGACAAAAGAGCCTGGCAGGCTACAGTCCTTGGGGTCACAGAGTCAGACACAACTGAGCAACTAACACACACATACATTATTATTACTGTAATTTTTATGGCTTGCTCTATTCTGCTTTCTGCCACCAGACTTTCTGCAACTATGCTACCTTCAGTTGTTCTTTGCTCTAGGATTGGTTGATTATCACAGTTTATGCATTGAAAGAAATTATTGTGATATTCATGGAAATAGATTCAGATATCAGCCTTTTACTGTTTGGCTTCCCAGGTGGCTCAGTGGTAAAGGGTCTGCCTGCCAATGCAGGTGACACAGGGTGGCATGATGTTCGATCCCTGGGTCAGGAAGATGCCCTGGAGGAGAAAATGGCAACCCACTCCAGTATTCATGCCTGGAAAATCCCACCGCCAGCGGGATCTGGTGGGCTACAGTCCATGGGGTTGCAAAAGAGTTGGACATGACTTAGCAACTGAGAACATTTGCTGTTTAATTTCTATGCTACTGGGCTTTGTTATTAGCACATTCTGTGTGTATTAACTTAGTTCTTATGGAATCTAGCAAGCTAGGTGTTTTATCTCAATTTTTTTTAATTTTATTTTATTTTTTTTTTAGTTTTTTTATTTTTTAAATTTTAAAATCTTTAATTCTTACATGCGTTCCCAAACATGAACCCCCCCCTCCCACCTCCCTCCCCATAACATCTCTCTGGGTCATCCCCATGCACCAGCCCCAAGCATGCTGTATCCTGCGTCAGACATAGACTGGCGATTCAATTCTTACATGATAGTATACTTGTTAGAATGCCATTCTCCCAAATCAACCCACCCTCTCCCTCTCCCTCTGAGTCCAAAAGTCCGTTATACACATCTGTGTCTTTTTTCCTGTCTTGCATACAGGGTCATCATTGCCATCTTCCTAAATTCCATATATATGTGTTAGTATACTGTATTGGTGTTTTTATTTCTGGCTTACTTCACTCTGTATAATCGGCTCCAGTTTCATCCATCTCATCAGAACTGATTCAAATGAATTCTTTTTAACAGCTGAGTAATACTCCATTGTGTATATGTACCACCGCTTTCTTATCCATTCATCTGCTGATGGACATCTAGGTTGTTTCCATGTCCTGGCTATTATAAACAGTGCTGCGATGAACATTGGGGTACATGTGTCTCTTTCCATTCTGGTTTCCTCGGTGCGTATGCCCAGAAGTGGGATTGCTGGGTCATAAGGTAGTTCTATTTGCAATTTTTTAAGGAATCTCCACACTGTTCTCCATAGTGGCTGTACTAGTTTGCATTCCCACCAACAGTGTAGGAGGGTTCCCTTTTCTCCACACCCTCTCCAGCATTTATTGCTTGCAGATTTTTGGATCGCAGCCATTCTGACTGGTGTGAAGTGGCACCTCATTGTGGTTTTGATTTGCATTTCTCTAATAATGAGTGATGTTGAGCATCTTTTCATGTGTTTGTTAGCCATCCGTATGTCTTCTTTGGAGAAATGTCTATTTAGTTCTTTGGCCCATTTTTTGATTGGGTCGTTTATTTTTCTGGAATTGAGCTGCATAAGTTGCTTATATAGTTTTGAGATTAGTTGTTTGTCAGTTGCTTCATTTGCTATTATTTTCTCCCATTCAGAAGGCTGTCTTTTCACCTTGCTTATATTTTCCTTTGTTGTGCAGAAGCTTTTAATTTTAATTAGATCCCATTTGTTTATTTTTGCTTTTATTTCCAGAATTCTGGGAGGTGGATCATAGAGGATCCTGCTGTGATTTATCTCAATTTTATAGCTGAAAAACTTAAAACTTGGAGAGGATAAGGAACTTGCCCAGAGTCACCCAGGATACACGTGGCAGAGCTGGGATTTGAATCATGTTTGTTTGAATTCAAAGGCTATAGTCATAAATATTCTGTATTTTTTCTTTCCTTTTAATGATACATATTTATGTACAAATCCACTTAAATTTAATACAGTGACTAGGAATAGAGTAAGTACTAAATAAATAGGAACAGGATGATCCTAAAGGGAAACAGAGCAAACTTCTGGGTCAGAAACAAAAATCTTGCTTGGGATGTAAGCAAATAGGATTAGAAACATCTTCCAGAAAAGGAGGCAAAGCTTCATTGAATAGATTGTCATTCAGGAACACAGCTCCCATCACTAGAGAGGAAATTGACAAGGACAAGAGTAGGCTGTGGTCTGGAAGACCCAGGTTAAAGTGAAGTGAAAGTCGCTCAGTTGTGTCCGACTCTTTGCCACTCTTTGCCACCCCATGAACTATACAGTCTATGAAATTCTCTAGGCCAGAATACTGGAGTGGGTAGCCTTTCCCTTCTCCAAAGGATCTTCCCAACCTAGAGACTGAACCCAGGTCTCCTGCATTGCAGGCGGATTCTTTACCAGGTGAGCCACAAGGGAAGACCCAGGTTACCGGGCAGATAATTCAGCTTAGAATTTAGAAATAGATTAAAGGCTCAGATGGTAAGTGTCTGCCTACAATGCAGGGGAGACCTGGGTTTGATCCCTGGGTCAGGAAGATGCTCTGGAGAAGGAAATGGCAACCCACTACAGTACTCTTGCCTGCAAAATTCCATGGATGGAAGAACCTGGTAAGCTACAGTCCATGGGGTCACAAAGAGTCAGACATGACTGAGTGACTTCACTAAGGTAAATCATGGCTATTGGTCTAAGACACGCATGTTGTCTAAATTATGAAACAATGGTCAGAATCCAGCATGAGATGGATGATTAAAGGGAGGCTAGTCTCAGCTAAAACTCCAATACTTTGGCCACCTGATGAGAAGAGCTGGCTTATCTGAAAAGACCCTGATGCTGGGAAAGATTGAGGGCAAGAGGAGAAGGGGACGATAGAGGATGGGATGGTTGGATGGCATCACCCACTCAATGGACATGAATTTGGGTAGGCTCTGGGAAATGGTGATGGACAGGGAGGCCTGGTGTGCTGCAATTCATGGAGTCCCAAAGAGTCAGACACAACTGAGCAGCTGAACTGAACTGAGCTGAGTCTCAGTAAACCTTGGTGCTGATCTCAGTGGGACATAAACCTGGAGAGAGAATGGGCCTGCTTGGTAGAGAGGAAGATGACAGTCAAGGTAACTCAGCGAGTTATATGGTGTACTATATATATATATATATATATATATATATATATATATATATATATATATTTCTCTTCCTTATTGTAATTAATCACACTGAAACCTCCAGAAAAATTTTAAAGATGCAGAAAATGTTTGAATTGCTCAGTGTCTTCCAGAAATGGTCTCTGCCTGTGGTATAGTTTAGACAAGACCATTATCCCTCCAAACTGCGCAGTAATGACAGAACACATGCCGCTTAATGTAAACTCTCAGCCCGGTGCTGAGCAGACATGATTAGGCTGTCATCTTCCCTAACAGCAGCAGCGGGAGCAAAATAAATAAGTAAAATCATCTTATTCATATTTATTAGGGGACTTTGCAATCAGCCTGATGCCCTGATGTAATTGACATTTTTGCTTATGTTCTTGACTCATGAGCTGAGGACCAATTTAAATCCATCCATTCATAACCTCCCCAAAATCCTGACTTTCATAAGGTGATACAACTCAAGTGTTCCCTTTCCTAAAGGGCTTATCAAATGCATATACTCATTAATTCTGAAATCTGTAACATGATTATTGTTTGTTAAATTTAAAAGTAAAATAAGATGACTAAACCTATGGGCAAATAAAGCCTTTAGAAAATTCTCTTGTTTATCTTTTAATTCTGTTTGTGTATTTTAACCTAACATATGCTAATTGATGCATGCACAGTCATACACATACATTGAAAACCATGGATATGTGCTCAAGCATATATACACACACATTTCTATCTGTGTTTTACTGGTCACCTTAGTGGAAATCAGAGTCCAAACAACGCATCACAATGTCAAGTAAGTTGAATGTAGTCGGACTGCCTTTTTATTTGTACTTAAAAAAAATCTGTGCCTATGCATTAATTCTCGGGTATGACTGAGACAGAGAAGACTTTCCCTAAAAATGCACGTGACCACGTGCAAAAGGCAGGAAGGAGCGAGAACATGAGTGAAACTCTAAAAGTGCCGTAGTTTCCCTCTCAGTGCAGAGAGAAATGAACACGTATTTGTTTAAAAATTTTAGAGACAAGCAAAGAGCTTGCTCTGTGTCCATCGCCTTGACTCAAACTCATTACTCCAACTCCTGATTTAATTATGGAAGACAGCAGCAGACTCTCACACACACACACACACACACAACAGATTAAAGATTCATAACCTTCCTGCAAACAAACCCAGTCTGCCCTGCCCACCTGAGAGACAGCATTTAAGGCAAAAGAAGAACTCGTTTTCCTAGTTTCTCCAGATCTCAGCCTTCCTCTCAGGGGGTTGTCAAGGAGATGCCAATGTCTGCCAAAGTGCCTGTTCTTCAGGAAATGCTGAGATTATAAACTGGCCAGAAAGGCAGGACTTGTTTCTGTCATAGAACAGTCAGCATCAGGATGTGGAGAACTTAGCTCATCAGAGGCAAGGGTGACATCTTGATACATCAGACTGCCAAAGAGTCCACTGACAGCTCCTGGCTTTTGGCATCCCTGGTTCGTTTACTTCCCAAACTGTTAATGTAGCAGATTAACCTTGCCTGATGAAATTTTGCTTATATTTGTATGTCATTAAATGTAAAAGAGATAATAAGCAAAATATTGGGTTGGCCAAAAATTTTGTTGGGTTTACCTTAACATCTTAAGGGCTTCCCTTGTGGCTCAGCTGGTAAAGAATCCACCTGCAATGCGGGAGATCTGGGTTCAATCCCTGGGTTGGGAAGATCCCCTGGAGAAGAGAGAGGCTACCCAATCCAGTATTCTGGCCTGGAGAATTTCATGGACTGTATAGTCCATGGGGTTGCAGAGTCGGACTCGACTGAGCTACTTTCACTAACATTTTATGGGCTTCCCTGGTAGCTCAGTTGGTAAAGAATCCTCCTGCAGTGCAGGAGACCCCAGTTCAATTCCTGGGGCAGGAAGATCCCCTGAAGAAAACATAGCTTACCCACTGCAGTATTCTTGGGCACCTGTGATGGCTCAGCTGGTACAGAATCCACCTGCAATGTGGGAGACCTGGAATCAATTCCTGGGCTGGGAAGATCCCCTGGAGAAGGGAAAGGCTACTCACTCCAGTATTCTGGCCTGGAGAATTCCGTGGACGGTATAGGCCATGGGGTTGCAAAAAGTTGGACGTGATTGAGTGACTTTCACTTTTCACTTAAGATCTTGCAGAAAAATCCGAATGAGCTTTTTGGCCAATCCAATTATTTCCAATGCTTTTATCACCATCTCTCCGCTTGCTTGTTAGTAAACCTCTTCTTCTAGAGAAATCATATACTATGAGACAGTTTGTATCTATTGCCTGATGGGATGACATTGCATTTGGGTGAAATTCTAGAATCTGTGATGGCTGCAATATTTTTCTGTAAAATTGATCATGAGAGCCTCCACAAAAGTGCTGGTGAGCTTTATACTTTTATCAACATCAGGTATGCAAATCAGCTAGGAAAGGCTGTTTTTATTGGTGCTTCTAAATTAAGATTATGTATATGCCACAGGTGCTCCATAGCCTCTACAAGCCCTTTAGTTCCAGGCACAGTAGAACAACCTTTCTGTAGTTTAATCCTCCCAAATTTTAAGAAGCTATGGAGATGCTGGACTTTCTTTGCTTCACCTGCCATTTTAACTACTCAGACACCTGCATGTATTTGTGTTATCTTTTTTTTCTTCTCCTTTGCCATATATGGGAAAACCCAATTAGACTTTGAAAGCCTAAAGTAAAAGCTAAAGGAGATTTAACAATTGGTATTTTAGCTAAAGGAAGTGGAAGCACAGAGTGGTGGTTACAAATTTTGACATGTTGATGTGAAACAGCATTGATAGCTCCCTCTCTGGACTGGTGTGTGCACCCAAATTTCATAAATCCACTGCTCTCTCATAACAGCCCTGTAAGACAATTAACGACAAGTCTTGTTACCTCCGACTTCAAGGAGACAGAATGGAGAGGTTGTGAATAGTATGAGGCTTTGTAAATAGCTTGGCTGCTCAAATTATGAGGCCACCTCTCACTAGCTGTATGACTTAAAACCCCTCAATCTCTTTATTTATAGAATATGGATAATATAGAACCTTCCTGCTCTATTGGGTGATTCCCAGGTGGTGCAGTGCTGAGAATGCATCTGTCAACACAGTAGGCGCAAGAGATGCAGGTTCGATCCCTGAGTTGGGAAGATGCCCTAGAATAGGAAATGGCAACTCACTCTAGTATTCTTGTCTGGAAAATTCCTGGACAGAGGAGTCTGGTGGGCCACAGTCTATGAGGTCACAAAGAGTCACATAGGACTCAGCATGCCACGCCTCCTATATTGATGGCCAGGATTTAAACTTGAGGATCTAATTCCTGAGCTATCCATGGGAATAGAACAGGCAGATCAGTTCAGTTCAGTCAGTAAGACATGTCTGACTCTTCGCAACCCCATGGACTGCAGCACACGAGGCTTCCGAACTGTCCATCACCAACTCCTGTGGCCTACTCAAACTCATGTCTATCATATCGGTGATGCCATCCAACCATCTCATCCTCTGTCATCCCCTTCTCCTCTCACCTGCAATCTTGCCCAGCACCAGGGTCTTTTTCAATGAATCTGTTCTTTGCATCAGGTGGCCAAAGTATTGGAGTTTCAGCTTCAGCATCAGTCCTTCCAATGAATATTCAGGGCTTCTTTCTTGTAAGATTGATTGGTTGGATCTCCTTGCAGTCCAAGGGACTCTCGAAAGTCTTCTCCAACACCATGGTTCAGAAGCATCAATTCTTCAGTGCTCAGCTTTCTTTATAGTCCAACTCTCACATCCATACATGGCTACTAGAAAAAAACATAGCTTTGACTAGGCAGACCTTTGTTGGCAAAGTAATGTCTCTGCTTTTCAATGTGCTGTCTAGGTTGGTCATAGCTTTTCTTCCAAGGAGCAATAATCTTTTAATTTCATGGCTGCAGTCACCATCTGTAGTGATTTTGGAGTCCAAAAAAATAAAGTCACTCACTGTTTCCATTGTTTCCCTATCTTTGCCATGAAGTGATGTGACCAGATGCCATGATCTTAGTTTTCTGAGTGTTGAGTTTTTTAAGCCAACTTTTTCATTCTTCTCTTTCATTTTCATCAAGAGGCTCTTTAGTTCTTTGCTTTCTGCCATAAGGGTGGTTTCATCTGCATATCTGAGGTTATTGATATTTCTCCTGGAAATCTTGATTCCAGCTTCTGCTTCATCCAGCCCAACATTTCTCATGATGTACTCTGCATAAATGTTAAATAAGCAGGGTGACAACAGATAGCTTTGACATACTCTTTTCTCAATTTGGAAACAGTCTGTTGTTCCATGTCCAGTTCTAACTGTGGCTTCTTGACCTCTCACTAGCTGTATGACTTAAGACCCCTCAATTTCTTTATTTATAGAATATGGATAATATAGAACCTTCATACAGCTATATGTATAGCTATATGTATAGCTCTCAGACAGCTAGTGAGAGGTCAAGAGTTGGATCAGGTGGTCTGGTATTCCTGTCTCTTTAAGAGTTTTCCACAGTTCATTGTGATCCACACAGTCAAAGGCTTTGGCATAGTAAATAAAGCAAAAGTCTATGTTTTTCTGGAACTCTCTTTCTTTTTCAATAATCTAGCTGAAGTTGCTCAGTTGTGTCTGACTCTGAGACCCCATGGACTGTACTGTCCATGGGATTTTCCAGGCAAGAATACTAGATGGGCTACCATTTCCTTCTCCAGGGGATCTTCCCAATCCAGGGATCGAACCCGAGTCTCCTGCATCGCAGATAGATGCTTTATCATCTGAGCCACCAGGGAAGCCCAATAATCCAGCAGATGTTGGCAATTTGATCTTTGGTTCCTCTGCCTTTTCTAAATCCAGCTTGAATATCTGGATATTCACGGTTCGTGTACTGTTCAAGCCTGGCTTGGAGAACTTTGATCATTACTTGGCTAGCTTGTAAGATGAATGCAATTGTGCAGTAGTTTGAGCATTCTTTGTCATTGCCTTTCTTTGGGATTGGAATGAAAACTGACCTTTTCCAGTTCTGTGGCCTCTGCTGACTTATTCAGATTTGCTAGCATATTGAGTGCAACACCTATTGAGTGCAACATCTATTGAGTGCAGTCTTTTAGGATTTGAGATATCTTAACTGGAATTCCATCACCTCCACTAGCTTTGTTCATAGTGATGCTTCCTAAGTGCCACGCGACTTCACATCCCTGGATGTGTGGCTCTAGGTGAGTGATCACACTATTGTGGTGATCTGGGTCATGAAGATCTTTTCTGTACAGTTCCTCTGTGTATTCTTGCCACCTCTTCTTAATATCTTCTGCTTCTGTTAGGTCCATACCATTTGTCCTTTATTGTGCTCATCTTTGCATGAAATGTTCCTTTGGAATCTGTTAATTTCCTTGAGATCTCTAGTCTTTCCCATTCTATTAAATTCCTCTGTTTCTTTGCATTGATCACTGAAGAAGCCTTTCTTATCTCTCCTTGCTATTCTTAGGAATGCTGCATTCAAAATGGGGAGATAATTATTGGTATTTCTGACTTCCATTGTAGCAATAAAGGAAATAATTGGGTTAAAAAGAAATATGAAAAAGATAAATCATGGGGCACTGGTCAAGGTTCTCCATGAGGAAAAGATATCATAGCTTTTTTTCTGTTGCTATACCCTTTCATGATTGAGGAAGAATTAGAGGCCAGTGGCTCAAACATTAATCTTGAAGAAATAAGCAATGTTGGAGGAAAAAAGCCCTAAAGTTGTTGCAAGTATTCTCTTCCTTGTCCTTATTTTTAAAGAGATGGATTAAAGCAGTTACTTTGGATTCAACTTAAAAGCTGCACTGAGGTCAAGTATGTTGTAGAAGGGTTTGACAAGCCATTTGGTTGTTTCAGCAAATTCCCTTCCCCAGCCTCAGTTGTCTTATCTATAAAATGTGACAGTTGGACTAGATGATTAATAAAGTCTTTTCTGTTTTTAGTTTATACCCTTAATATATTTTTTAAAATATCTGGATAATGGTACAATATAAAAGAGAAGGTATTTTGAGACAACAAAGAAGACCTGCTAATATCTGGGGCTTGTCACTTGATTAAATCAGAGCTCAAACTTCTTGAGCCCTCAGAATTGGACGTTGGGACCAAAGCAATGTGGATTTGCTGCTGGTTTTGTTTCTGTCTCTGAATAAAGCCTCTGTGATTTTTTTTTTCTGGTGCCTATATATGTACACATATGTATATATACTGCTTGATTTGTGGTTCTATGGTTACTTTTATAAAGAATATGTGAAGCCATGAAGCTATTCTTCAGTAGTTGAAACCCATCAGTAACTATTTTCCACTTTGAACCCCAAATTCACCTTTTTTTAATAAAAGAAAATTTCTCCAATCACACAATAGAAAGTACAAGATAACTATGTGACTGAAAACAATATTCTTTTGTGAGGCTGTAAGAGGGTAGAGAGGAGAGCACTAAGAAATATCATGGTTAAATTAATTTAAAAATTTAATTACTACGACGAAAAACATTTTCCAATAATAGGGAAAATTTTATGTCAAAAGATTACTGCTGACACAAAAGTGCTCTGAGGCCCATTTCCTAAATGTAATCATCACCAATGTCTTCTGAATTTGAGTTTGGTGATGAATGTGGATGTGCTGATTTTTCCTAGCAACTCCTCATGCATTAACTATGTCAGATATCCAGTAAATGCATTTTCTATTAGTTTTGATAGGTTGTTAATTTTTATGGAAATCATTCATGATAATGATCTGGGTCATTGTGGAATACAAGAAAGGTTCACTTCACATTTAAAATATATGTATCTAGTGGAAATACTGAGAATCTTTTAAAAGGAGGACATCTTCAGTCAAGAGTCAATAGTTCAGGTAAAGCTTTATAATTAGAAAGATACTAATGATTTTATGAAAATACCATTTGGTTACTTCAACCACACATAACATGCAGTTTAATAATGCATTTGCCAACCAGATATGTTAACGAATCTTCCATCTGAGAACTTCTTAAAGAAGAAGTATAATTCTGACTGAAGTACCTCCTAAATTTCAGACTTTGGGGGGAAAGATAAACAAAGAGAGATGCTTTTCTGCCTTTATGTGAGGTAATAGCACTACAGACAAAATCTCAATGGTAATCAAGTAGGGAAGCCTTTTCTGTAAATTAAAAAGTAGTGTCAACTCCCCAGCCCTTAATTGTAGTAAGGCTTGACATGAGAGAATGGGTAAGTAGGTTAGAATTTGGCTGTATCAAGCAAAGCTCAGACAAGTACTACAAGACTAAGTGAAAAATGATGTGCAAACATCTGCTTGTCTGTTCTGCTGGTTGCATGCCTTAGAGGCTGAGAGTGGGGCTGGAAGAGAAAAGGCTCAGAGGATCCAGACGCAACACAACGATGAGACTCAACATTTGTTGTACTTGATAAGAATCACTTGTAACTAGCCCATTAATGCTTATCAGGAAGCCTTTTATTCTCAAGTGTTAAGCTGAGTATTTGCCCTGAAATTATGTTTGTACTCTTAATTGGCTTAGAGAGCACTTTTTTTTTTCTCATCCCATAAAGGTAAACTTAAGTTTCTTGGCTACATAATTAAACTTTCTCATTTAAGTGTCCTTAAGATTAATTAATTTGATATAGTCTGTTTACTCCATTCTCTTGCTTTTGCTTCTGTTTTAGAAGTATAACAAAAATGCTCTCTAAAAACCCATAAATGATATATTTTAATTAGCATGCCAATTTATATTTCAAGATATGTTGCTAGAGCAAACTGTTCTAAAACACTGATTCTTTTTTTATAGTTTCATAAGGCAAAGTCCAATAGCAAAACTGTTCAAGAATTTGTATCAAATGGTACCAATTAAGTAATTGCATTGGGAGGTATGTATTAATATTATTCTCTGATGTATTCATTACTTTCACTACAAAAACATGAGAAATAGCATTAAAAAGAATATTTATAAACCAAATGATTTAAAACATAGGCAGTAAACTGAGCAGTAGACGGGAGGAGTGGGTTGCAGTATAATATGACATGTAACTGCGTGGACTTCTGAGTCATGCAGCCCTGAACACTAGTTCTTACTAGTTAAGTGGCACTGAACAATTTTCTTCAGTTTTATGGGCCTGATTTTTCATATCTGAATTCTAGGAGGCTGAGATGATCAATAGAAATCACGTGTATAATATACTCAGCACAGTGCATTATGCCAAAAAAAAAGAAAACACAATATGTTTTAACCATTACTATCATTAACCATCACAATTTTACTTGGCAAGCTGCTGCCAGTGTATCCCACTCAGCACCTCCACACTTCTAGAATACACACACATATACATACGTATAAGAATGGAAAAAATGTATAATAGTAAGAGTTTAGCAAAGGTAAGGAGAGAAAATTCTGGACCAAGAACCTGGGGTCCCAGGTTGATTCTTAGGTTCTGTCACTGAGATGTTGAGTCACTTTTGTTGTTTTTCAGTTGGTCAGTCATGTCCGACTCTTTGTGACCCCATGGACCACAGCACGCCAGGCCTTCCTGTCCATTACCAGCTCCCAGAGTTTACTCAAACTCATGTTCATTGAGTCGGTGATGCCATCCCACCATCTCATCCTCTGTCATCCCCTTCTCCTGTCCTCAGTCTTTCCTACACCAGGGTCTTTTCCAAAAAGTTGGATCTTTGCATAAGGTCACATTAAATAAAAACATTTTGTCTCTCTCGTCCTCAGTTTCCTTGCAGTAAAGATGAAGATTTTGGGCTCGCGGTATTTCTTGTTTAAATGGAACAACAACAACAAAAAAAAAAAGTGTGAAATGATACACATTATCTCCAAATACCTACCTAAAAGGATCAGCAGCCCCACAATCTTTCTTTCATTTGTTGCTTTATAAAAGGAAAGGTAAACATTTTTTATTTGTACTAACTATTATTTCATTTTCAAACCTCTTCTTTATTACTTCAGTTTAATAGATTTGTTCCAGGCTATGTCTCATACTTTTATTCCCCTTCTTTGACACAATCCTCTGCATTACATTTTGAAGTTGGACGAGCTATTTCTGCACCAGTCTCTTTAATGAGAAGCTGTTTCTCTGTTTGTAAATTTCCAACACAGTTCCTCTATATCTAGATAAGCCACATCTGCCCCTCAATCTGGATTACTGCTTCAGTTACCTGAATAACTCTTTTTCAAAATTTCCTGAGCTTCCCGAGCAAGCCTATTGAGTCTCTGTGATATTTCACTGAAGGTATTTCTTACTGACTTCTTTGGATTCATTACACCTTAGGGTGTAGGTTTTAATTCAACAAATATTTATTGAAAAGCTACTATATGTACTAAGCCCTGAGAACAGAAACAAAGATAAGTGAGACATATACTTTTGTTTCTAGAGAGCTTATACTCTAATAAACTTATACTATAATGTTTACAGGAACATAAACAGATAAATTAAACCCAATAAACTGAGTATATGAATAGCAGTAAGCTTAAGATGGGAACTTCTGGGAGAAGTATAAGGTGACTCTACATTTAACATTTTAAGAAACTGTCAAATTTTTTCCAAAATGTCTATACCACTTTACATTCTCATCTGCAATATATGAGGGTTATAGTTTCTCCACAATCTTGACATTTTTTATCTATCTTTTTTATGAAAGCATTTTAGTGGGCATCAAGTTATATCACATTGTAGTTAATATCTGCATTATCTAATAATGTCATGATGTTGAGACTATTTGAGTGCTTCTTGGCTCTTTGTGTGCCTTCATTGATGAAATCTTTATTCAAACCTATTGTCCATTTTTTAATTGGGTAATTTGGGTTCTAAGTTTTAAGATTTTTTTCACTTACAAATCTTTTATTGGATAGGGAATTTACATATATTTCCTGCCAATCTATGGCCTGTCTTTTCATTCTCTGATTATCTCTTTTGAAGTACAGAAGTTATTAATTTTGATAACATCTGTACTGTGCATTTTTTTCTTATGTTGTTTGTGCTCTTGTCATATCTAAGAAATCTTTACTTTAACCCAAAGATACATAGATTTGCTCCTATATTTAGTATTAGGAGTTGTAGTGTTTTAGCACTTATATTTTGCTCTATGATTCGTTTTTATGTAATGCTTGTATATAATTTGAATAAAGGTTTAAATTCATCTTGTGAATGTGGCTATCCAGTTGTACCAACATGACTTGTGGTAATAATTATTTTTTCCCTATTAAATTGCCTTAGCACCTTTATCACAAATCAGTTGACCATAAATGTAAAGATTTATTTCTGAACTTTTAACTCTTTTCCAGTGATCTATGTCTATCCTTATGCAAGTACCACACTTGTATAGTGTTGCAGTAAGTTTTGAAACCAGAAAGTGCAAGTCCTCTGATTTCGTTCAATTCTTAAAGATTATTTTGGCCATTCTTTTATGCTGCTTTAGAGGACATTGTCTTATTTCTTAGGCAATGGAAAGCCATTGCTTGTATATAGATTTTCATCTCAGTCAAGCTGTAAACTTCTTCAGAGAAGGGAGTTTGACTTACTCATTGCTGTCTACATAGCACCTGACACATTGTGTAGCCTCAAATATTTTGTTGAAGCCATAATATGTATATTACGCACATTATGTAAGGTGACATTATGACTGCTCAGTATAATTATTTCATTTAAGGTGATGAGATTGGATAGACTGCTTTAGAAAGAGCAATAGATCAGGAAATGGAAACCCTGATTTCAGTCCTTGATCTATGATAGACCAGTATTTGACCTTGAGAAAGTGAGGAGCTCTTCTGAGTCACAATGTCCACATCTATGAAGGTGAAGTTAGTGCTAATTGTTTTCCAGGATATCTTCTGGCTCCCAAAATCTTTTTTCTTAAGTGACTCTTTCACATTATTTATTTATTTATTTAGCCCATACCACACAGCATGTGGGATCCTTAATTTCTCCAACCAGGATTTGAACCCATGCACTCTGCAGTAGAAACACGGAGTCTTAACCACTAGACCACCAGGGAAATCCCTGGCTTTAAAATTATTTGTTAGTGTAAGATAGCTTTATCAGACTTAGGAAAAGTTACAGTTTACTGAATGATTTCTGTGGGGCAGGTAGTACAATAAAAGGATAAAAGAAATGTAAAGGATGAGCTGTGTTTTCAGGGGACTTGTAATTTAGATCAGGTTGTAGGATATACAGATTTAAAATAATGATTTATTTTCAACGTTCATAAACATCATTATTATAGGATATTATGCCTTTTTTTCTTTTATGCCTTAACTTTGATTTGAATGGTTTCCTTTTGCCCTGTCATTCAGGTATGAAATGCAACTGTGTAGAATCCCAGTTATACCTGGCTAATCATCAACATCTTTATTTTAATGCATTTTGAGTTTTTTTATTACTCAAGCTTTGTGAATCAAGCATAGGGATTTAGTTACCTTTACAGTCTTTGTTCCTCTGCTTTAGCATATGTGACAGAACAATTATCTCATATGCCATATTTGAGATTTGGGGAATGAGAACAGGGTTGTTTAAATCCAGTGAGTGCGTTCCCTCTGCCCTTTGGTCAGAGGCATCACATGAAATCTAAGAATGTTAGAGGAAGAGAGAAATGGGAAGAATAACCCAAATATAGTAGCTTATTTCAGAGCTCAGTTACTATTACAGCAACCACGGCAACCACTTCTCAAATATCCCTTAGTAGGGAGCTCAACTATCATGGTTTGTTTTATGATTTTTTCATTGCGTATAAAAGTGGTAGTTGAGCCACGCAGTCCTGGGGTTTGTAAGAGAGAACATATTTTTCTAAGAGTTTTGGTACAGCATCAGAAATTAGTTACTTTTTAATGAATTTTGAAAAATAAACCTCAGTGGGAGTTATTTAATTTTTCTTCTTTCAAAAAGTTATTCTTCTGTGGATATTCAGCCACAAGGCAACAGTACTGGAGCGTTTAATTGACTAGAAACACAAGTTACAGCAATGAATCAATCTGTATTTCCCGTGAAGGATAAAATGCAATAAGTGGGATAAATATTTCATATTCAAACTTCTTCAGAAGCAACCTTAATGATAGTAATGAATGTTTCTTCTTTCTATAAGGGAGAGAGTGAGAGCAATACCTAAATTGCCTTTTCAGTGAAGAGAAATTTGGTATGTTTAATTCAATTTATAGGTTTTTACCCTAAGGGTTTTACACCACTACCAGGCCTTTTATTAAATTTATTACTTAGGTCACTAGGGTACACGCAAAAATTTACAATCCATTTTATTCTATACTCACAGAAAGTTATTTGATGTAGATATTTAGTACTGAAATGTTTATTCACAGAATGTTAGTCTGAGAGTTTCGGGAATGGATTTCAGTATCTTTTGTACAAGTTAGTAATTTTCCAGAAAGCAAGCCATCTGAGCTATGCTATTATTTGTAAGTTAATGAATCTTTTATCCATAAAAAGAGGCATCAGAGACTTCAGTGATTTTAAAATTGAACAAAACTGAAGATATCTGAGATATCTGACCAACGGGAGAATTGAAAAACAATCAGGGTGTTATATACAGAATGACCACAGTGATTTTCTCTAGGACTTCTGAGCACAAAATTTATAAAATGAAATCCCTTCATTGCTGTGACCTGTTCTCCTAGAGTGGAGACATGGGGTTTGAGAGTAAAGTGCAAAGCAAAGAAGCAGCTTATATGAGTATGCCTTTCTAAATCAAGACTTACTTTCTTCACCTTCCTTCTCACTTCTAGAGCCTCTGTGCTATCAGAAATGTTGGGGAAACCCACAGCTCTAGTAGCTTATGACAGAGAGGAGTATTTACATAAGTGGAGGGCATAGTGGCACAAACACGGGGAAGTGGAGAGGGGCAGGGTTAGATTATAGATAGGCAAAGCATCGTGAGGATGGAAAACTAGGCGGGCTCAGACTTCTGATGTCCACCCATGTAAACAGTGCTGTGAGGCAAGGTCATGGCTGGTTCATGCAGTGCCTTGCTGTGATTAAGAAAACGAGGCCTTCATTTAAAAACTACCTTTTGAAAATTGTTGAAATGAGACAGGTTGTAGCTATTTGCAAGAAAAGTATCATAAATTCCTGATGTTTAAGAAATAAACCACCACACAATTATTATTTCACACGCTAGCAAAGTAAAAATGCTCAAAATTCTCCAAGCTAGGCTTCAAGAGTACGTGAACCAAGAATTTCCAGATGTTCAAGCTGGATTTAGAAAAGTCAGAGGAACCAGAGATAAAATTGCCAACATCTGTTCGATCATAGAAAAAGAAGAGAATTCCAGGAAAACATCTACTTCTGCTTCATAGAGTATGCCAAAGCCTTTGACTGTGTGGATCACAAGAAACAGTGGAAAATTCTTCAGGAGATGGGAATATCAGACCACCTGATCTGCCTCCTGAGAAAGCTGTATGCAGATCAGCAATCAACAGTTAGAACTGGACATAGAACAACAGACTGGTTCCAAATTGGGAAAAGGAGTACGTCAAGGCTGCATATTGTCAGCCTGCTTATTTAAATTATATGCAGAATACATCATGCGAAATGGGCTGGAAGAAGCACAAGCTGGAATCAAGATTGTCAGGAGAAATATTAATAACCTCAGATATGCAGATGACACCCCTCTTATGGCAGAAGGTGAAGAGAAATCAAAGAACCACTTGATCAAGGTGAAAGAGGAAAGTGAGAACGCTTTCTTAAAGCTCGACATTCAGAAAACTAAGATCATGGCATCTGGTCCTATCACTTTATGGCAAATAGATGGGGAAGTAATGGAAACAGTGAGAGACTTTATTTTTTGGTTAAAATCACTGCAGATGGTGACTTCAGCCATGAAATTAAAAGATGCTTGCTCTTTGGAAGAAAAGCTATGACCAACCTAGATAGCTTATTAAAAAGCAGAAACATTACTTTGCCAACAAAGGTCTGTCAAGTCAGAGCTACGGTTTTTTCCAGTAGTCATGTATGGATGTGAGAGTTGGACCATAAAGAAGTCTCAGAGTTGAAGAATTAATGCTTTTGAACTGTGGTATTGAAGAAGACTCTTGAGAGTTTCTTGGGCAACAAGGTGGTCCAACCAGTCAATCCTAAAGAAAATTAATCCTTAATATTCATTGAAAGGACTGATGTTGAAGCTGAAGTTCCAGTAGTTTGGTCACCTGATGGGAAGAGCTGACTCTTGGAAAAGACCCTAATGCTGGGAAAGATTGAAGGCAGGAGGAAAAGGGGCCAACAAGACGAAATGGTTAGATGGCATCACCGACTCAATGGACGTGAGTTTGAGCAAGCTCTGGGAGATGACGAAGGACAGGGAAGCCTGGCGTGCTGCGATTCATGGGGTCACAAAGAACTGGAGATGACTGAGAGGAGATTGAGCAACAGAAACAAAAAAATTAAATTACATTTCTTTAGAGTTTGGTAAAATTGTTCCTGATAATCTCTTTGAATGGGGTGGAGAATGGCAGGATTGGTTTCAGATATTTTACCAGATGATATTGGAAATTCCATGATGGTTGTTCCACAGGTACTCATATTCTGGAGGGCCCTTCAGGGTGTTACTTCCTATTCTTAGTTTAAAATGGCAGCCCTATCTTGGGAGCTCCCTCAAACCTTACATAGCAGTACACTGTCCCTATCATGGTGGTGGGATGGCTGCTATAATCAGTAGATAGAGTAAGACTATGGTAACATTTCTGTCTAATCCAGCTTTAAGATTCCTTAGTTTCTGTAAGGAACTCATTGTGTTGACACAACCTTGCACCATTGGGATGGAACAGAAGTATTAAAAATGGAATCCCCCATTACAACTCAAACAGAGATCTTGTCGTATCTTCTTCAGTCAGAGTTTCCTTCCAGTTGCCATGTTCTGGTTTTCCCAGTGGCCTTAGTCTTCTTGAGTATTTCTTGACATGGCCTGTCAAGTGGGCTGAGCAGCTGTCACTGTCCTACTCCTGGAACATGACGAATGAACATCTGGGTCTCTCTGTACTTTCCCTACCTTCAGGAATCTTCTGAGAAGGTCTGTCCGGTGGCTCAGCCACTTGAGAATCTGCCCTGTCCCTTATGAAGAAACACAAAGCCTCAGTGAGAAGGAACTTGGGGCTTGCCTTGACTCTAAGCCCCTTGCTATTTCGTGTTCACTCTCTTTTCATGCCGTTGAAAAGCATATAAGCTATTAGAATAAAAATATCCTGGAAATAGTAATCATGCTCCATCAAATGTATTCTTGCAGCAACCAAGGTGATCTTTACATGTACCAATTAGAATACATCATTCTTGATAAAATCTTCCAGCAGCTTCTCTTTGTTCTTTGAATAGAGTCAAAATTCCATACAGCTTACAGAGCCTTGTCTGGATGCTACAACATTCCTCTTAGACTCCACCCCAGCCCTTTCCCCAACACCCACCCCCAAGCCATTACATTCACAATATATCCCAGCTAAGAAAACTCTCCAGTCCACTTATTTCTCTCCTCCGACCTTTTATTCTGTCTTCTTTCTTCCTCCCTGTCTCCTTTTCTGTTTCCCTTAAAAAAGAAAAAAAGTTCATTATTAACACAATGGAACACTGACTCTATTGCCACTGATGAAGCAAATGATGTTGGAGAAACGTATGTCATCTCAAAGATTACTCCCAGAATGCTACTCATTTTTCGTCCCATCCATTGCTGCTGATTAAAGTCTGACTGATGACTTGTCTCCTGGCCTCTCTGATTGGATTGATGTTCTTGTATCCACTTTAGATTACTTCATGCTTATTTGTTGTGTATGTACTTTTTTTTTCTCCTTTGAAATAAATAAATAATATCAATATTTAGTGGTTCTTGAATCACATTATCATCCTTGACCTAAGCGGCTTGAGGTAGTAAGATAAAGGATCATAAAATGGGAAAGAATATTAATCATCTAATTTTTGAAAAAATGTAATTCTGATTTTGCATATTCATCAAGCTAGTGTACCCTGGATATAGCATATGGTCAATTAGAATTGATTTGAGTGACAACTGGAACACTAATTCCATGAAGTCAATACCATATTTTATTAAAATATTAATACCATATTTTATTAATCTCAGACACAACTTAGTGACTCAACCACCACCACCTGTACTTAGAAGACTGTCATTAAATATTGAGTAAGCAACCATGTACATGGTGAGTAACAATATAACATAGAGAGAATAAACGTATGTGTTTGGTTTTTAAGAGAAAAAATTAATTGTTGTCCTCTTCTCACACTGAGGTCTGAAATGGTTGATAAATCAGATATAGGAGTCAGATAGGTAAAAACTAAATATTAAGTTCAATGCTAATAAAACTAGTTCTGAGAATATTTCTTGACCTGCACTCAATGTCTGATTTCCCAATATAAACCCTACACCCCTGAATGAAAAAGACGAGTAGTTTGTTAGGGATATGAGTATATAATGTCCTTTCCAACCCAACTCCCAGTTCTACTCCAGGCCTGGGGATAGGCTCTGCCTCTGTAGGAGAGAAAAGTGCTAAATAAACTTGTGAGAAGACAGGTCCACCTGAATATAAAAGCCCAGTGTACAGAGCTGCAGGGGCCTTGTGCTTTTTCTCTCTCTCATCATCAGCTAAGTCATTCCTCTTCTTCCAGGGAGAAGAGGTCTGGTGAAAGAAATTGTATGCATTCCTTTCCATCTAGGAAATGCTTTCTTCTTTATGAAAACATAAGAAGTAGGCATTAAGTACTCACATTTTCCCCTTCAATAGTAGGATAAAAAGGCAACCTGAAACTTCTTAATGGACTTAGGGGAAGATATCAGAGAAAGGTCAAAGTTGTATTTTAAGGCTATGAAACTCAGCCTTTAAGCGAATTACACTGAAGAAAATAAGAGCCATTCATCACAAACTCTATAATTATTTGTGGCATTTTTAAACTTATTTTTTCAATAAATATCTACTGAATATCTACTATGTACTAGTTGCCATTGGAGGTAAGAGGGACAGACCTTTAAACAAGAGATAAATACATCTTGACCTTGTACTGACCTTATATTCCAATGTAGAAAAGAGAAAATCAAGAGAAAAGGAGAAATATATATATATATATATATATATATATAATATAAAGTAAATAGTGAAAAGTACATTAAGTCCTGAAGAAACATGAATTAGGGTAAGAAGTTAAGGAATTATAAGAAATATGGATGTGAGAGTTGAACCACAAAGTAGGCTGAACACTGAAGATTTGATGCTTTTGAACTGTGGTGCTGGAGAAGACTCCTGAGAGTCCCTTGGACTGCAAAGAGATCCAACCAGTCAATTCTAAAGGAAATCAGTCCTGAATATTCATTGGAAGGACTGATGCTGAATGCAAAGCTCCAATATTTTGGCCACCTGATGTGAAGAGCTGACTCACTGGAAAAGTCCCTGATGCTGGAAAAGATTGAAGGCAAAAGGAGAAAAGGGATGCTATCCAACCATCTCAGCAGAGGATGAGATGTTTGGGTAGCATCCCTGACTCTATAGACATGGACTGGTGCAAACTCTAGGAGATAGTGAGGGACAGGGAGGCCTGGTGGCTGCAGTCCATGGGGTCCCGAAGAGTCTGACATGACTTCATGACTGAAAACAAGAAGCAGGTAGCTATTAACATGGGATCACTGGAGAAGGAGTCTCTGAGAATGTTGTATTTGTGTAAGAACCAAAATGAAAGGAGAAAGCCCAAAAAGCAAAGTTTCAGCCAGAGCTGACAGCATGTGCAGAGGTCCTAATGCAGAAACTAGCTTGTGAGGGGAATGTGGCTAACTGGGAACAAATAATAGGAGGTTCTTTTGAAACAGGAGAAGAGTAAGGTCTGGTTCCTTGAATTTTAAAACAAACAAGCAAAAAGGTTTTTGTTTTTTTTCCCCCTGAAAGTAGTAGAAAACCAGGAAAAATTTAGAGCATAAGAAAGTGATCAAATGTATTTTTTAAAAGTCATCACTGGATGGTTGCAGTGAGATGTCATATCAATGCTAAATTGGAAGCAGCAAGACTCCATTAAGACAACTATCTGTTGGTAAAGTAAGAGGACTGTAATACAGAAGCATTTGTGGATGGTGTAGTCATATGGTGTGCTACTCAAGGGACATGGTGTTTTTTAGGAGAACATGTAGGGAAATCATCTGAAAGCACTACTGAAGAGCAAGAAGTACACATCTTCTACCGCCAAGTATTTAGAATGAATGGAAGTGAAAGAGAGAAAGAGAAAAAAGAAGGAAAGGAGAAAAGAGAGAAAGAGTAGACGAGGGGAGGAAGAAGGAAAGAAAGGCAGGAAAGAAAGCTTGTGTGATCATCATCATAAATATGATGGAATTTTGATTGGTTCACAAGCTACGGCTGCAGGTCGGACTCATTCTCCAAAGTAATAAAGTATTACCTGTTAGAGTTACATTCACGAATATTGCTGATGAGGAAAAGTCAGTGTAAGTGTTAGCTCTTCCTCTGGCTACCTGTATGAGTTTTGGATAAACCTCTTAATCATCCTTCCCTGTGAAAGACGGATGGGAAAATGAAGGACAGAGATGTACAGGATTTGATTGAGATGAAGTGGTTTTGCAGAGCTGATTACATACTCCAGAGGCATTTGGATAAATAAATAATAATCACTGTTATTAACAGATTGCCCCTATGGATATGTGCATGCATGACCGTGACATAATGCCGCTACTAATCACTGTTTACTCAGACACATGCTACGCTTCGGAAACTGACAAAATACTTTCCATATATGAATATATTTAGTGTGTATCAAAAATCTCACAGAGAATTCCATCCACACTTTGTTCTAGAATGGAAAGAATATCTTTGGTGTGATTTTGATGCTAGAACAAAATGTATTTCATCGTTGCAAGCATGTGACATGAGGCATCTCAGTCAGCACCATTCTGATGGTGTGCTCTGATCCACTGCTTTACTAATTATAGGTCTGGCTGTCAGCATGTTCAATAATTTTGTCGTTAGACTAAGCAGCAGGATGTTAGACTGAGTTTTGCATAAAAACAACACTGGACACTATACTTGATTAGGAACGTGAGGGATTCATTCAGCATTGACAGGATCAATCGATTCGAGGCAGGTTCACACTTGCCCCTCTTCCAACTGTTATCCCTCAAAGAATCTCAGAGGGCAGTCACTCTAGAGAATCATCAAAATGATACTGTCTTGATTCAGAGATGCCATACCATAACCTCTTAGAGAAATTAGCCCGGATGAGATACGAATCGTTCACCCTATAAATATTTGTTGAGTGCCCTGTCAATGTGTAATGGTGATTGAGCATCCTGGCACAGACCACTGACCAGGTACTGTGAAGAACTCACAGACAATAAATAATAGTAACCTGGAGTTGAAAGCTTTTTTTCTCATGGGTTGTTCCTCTGGGACTCATTCTTCTTGAACACCTCAGACCGCTGTGAGAGCAGACAGCAGTGTTTGAGTGTGCTCAGATGTATGCTTTTAAATAAAAGATCCTTTCCATAAAGTTAGGTTGAGCCATGCAAAAATGGCAACATCCACACAGTTTTTAATCTATAAAAATTGTAAATATTTTTCTGAGTCAACCTAATAGTACATTTTCATGGAAGAAAAAGAGAAATGTTTGAAAGAACTGAAAATGGAGAAAATATTTATAATCCTAGCATGCAGAGGCTTCTATTATAATTATATTTGCATATTTCACCCGACTTTATTTTCTGCATTTAATAGAGTTTTGATATTTCATTGGTAATGGTGTATCTCACTCATTTATTACTCCTTGATTTCAAATTTTGGCTAACAGCTTTCCAGCTCTGAGAGACTGTGTACATTACTAAGCTCATCTGGAAAATGAAACTGCATAGATATATAGTTGATAGGACATTTATGGGACCTAAAAAGATAATACTTTGAAAGCGCTTAGGGCATGCCAAGGATCTGGATAGTGTTCAGAAAATGTTAACTATCAGTCATAAAATGGAACAAATATATACATGTTATTACAAACTCTTAAAGTCCTATTTAGTGACTATGGTATAATAACTCATTATATGAATGCTTCTGTTTATGTCACTCTTATTGTAGGACAACTAGTTTTTTCCCTAAGTTTTGCTCAAACAGTATCTAATTACACTTGCTTCTTTCCTGGGAATAACAATGAGACTAGTGCATTGCACGCAAATGAGATACAGCTTGTAAGAATGTCCCTAAGGCCTTCAGCTTCTTTCCATTCCAAAAGAATGGGAAACGTAAAAGAGTTTTTGAATTAGAAATCTCTGGATTCAAATTCTGTCTGCCCCTTACTATCTGGGTGTCATTAGGGCAGTTGTTTAACCCTGTGTACCACAAGCAAGTTGCTCAGTGTTTGGTGTTAGTAGTTAGCCCACAATACAAGTTATTCTCCTTACTGTTAATGCCAGAGGGACATTTTTAAGAGGCACTGTCTTCCATTTAGTGGTTTTTGTTTGCTTAAATTAAACATATCAATAGGACTAGACTGCATCTCCTGCCTGTATAATAATGTTGTTCGTTCTGCTGATTGGAAGGTTAACCAGTGTGCCATCTCAACTTTCACCAACACAAAATGGTCCTTAGCAGTAGCTGGACACCGCATAGCCTATTTTTTCTTGTGTTTCAGTGTGAATAGTTGACGTGTTTCTCACTAAGTGGCAGGTGTCCCTGGCAGAGTGGCTGCAGTGGTGAGTAGCAGAAAAGTTCAACTGGGTTAAATTTCCTCTATACCCTTGAGATGTGATGTTTCTTAGCTATTGTTTGATAACTACTAAGCATGTAAAAGTTAAATTTATGTTTGTTTGTCTAATTTAATACAAAAATGTATATAAGGAAATTTGAAAGAGACAAGTAAGTTGGATAGCATCACCGAGTTGATGGACATGACTCTGCGTAAGCTCTGGGAGCTGGTGATGGGCAGGGAAGCCTGGCGAGCTGTAGTCCATGGGGTCATAAAGAGTTGGACATGCCTGAGTGACTGAACTGAACTGAACTGAATAATAGAAAGCAACAAAATAAACATATAAGTCCTTCCCTTGCGCCAGAAATGAAGGCTATGAGATGTGTACACCTTCATGGATAATTCTTCCAGATGGTGTTCCTTTCTCTCTCTGACCCTCCCTATCTGCCTCCCTCCTCTCATATCATGTACATTCAGTGTATTCCTCTGTCTCCTTTCATATTATACGCATTCTTCTTACACTAGACTCTTACTTGACAATATATAGCAAATACCTTCCCAAGCCTATTCTCTTGTGAATGATTAACTATTTATTAATCAGTTAACTAAGTGGCCCTGCATATACTTAAAGTATCCCTTTTAATGGCTATAATCTATTTCTTTAAATATAGGTAGCCGAAAAGCTCCTATTATTGGACATCTAGCATGTCCATGAAAACACTTTGTTTGGAATATCAACATTCAGTTCTTACAGTTAAATGTTGTTTCCAGTCATCTTATTAACTGCAAATATTATACCTACATTTATAGTTTTTATGTTTCCAAGGGGTCACTTTTAAATGTATAAAGTATATTACATGATTATTATGAGTCATATTTCTGAAAAAATAGAGGTATATAATTTCTATCAGTATCCTTTTGACTTTGATGAAACATCTGTTGTTGTTTTAACATAATTTGCAGTCAATTCAGATGGTGGATGAATAAAACATTAGTAGTTTACAAGAAATACCTAAAAATCTATGACCCAAACATTGTAAGTCACATGTCAGGTATACAACTGGAGATATTCAATGCTGTGTTAAGAAAAGGGAACTTTAAATCAACTGACTCCAGGCCAGACTTCTTATAAAAACACACCACTGTTTTTTAATCATTATAGATTTAACAATCTGAAATGCACTTATGTTTGAATAGAAGATTGCTTGAGCAATGATCCTCAGAAAACTGGCCTTTACATTACCTGGGATTAATGGTCAGCTCCTCAGTTAATGTCCTGAGTTTTCTAGACCAAGGAAAAAATCATCTGTACTCTTACTCATCAGCCATTAACTGGAATAATGATGGATTCGTGAAAGCATCATTGCTGCTCTGACAATAATTGGTACTTTTAAGTGTTGTCTTGCTTGTTTTATTTTTCTTGATTGTTTACTTTAGGTGACTCATCAAGTGGCCGTTTGGAAGAATGTCTTGTTTTTTAGCTCCATAATTATCAAATGTCATTTATTAGGACATAAACATATAAACCCACACATTTAGATTCTTGTGTACAGAGAGAAAACCAGAAACTATGTAAACTCTATACTGACTGCTTCTAGGATATAATTATTCTTTGTTTGTGTGGATTCCAAAAATATTTTCTGGGCCAGTATTAAATCCCAACAATAATGTGGGATTTTATGTCCAGCATATGGATGGTTATATAACTACTTTCAAATATGTTTGTGTGTTAGAGATGTTTTCTTGGGGAGCTAGATTGTAACACATAGCTTGAGAACAACATGAATGCCTTAAATAGTTTCCTGTGTTTTGTTATTTTAAATCCAAAAGAGATAAGAAAGAAGTTGGTTTCTTATCTAGACTCTTCTCTAATCAGTTCCTAAAACAAAGATTCATTAGTGTTGGATATAATCTCTATTTTATTAATAGTCTCTTTCTGGGTTTAGCGTGAGTCACAGTGCGTTTTTTCCTCTTATCTATTTCCTGCTCTCACCTATGTAAATTATTGCTTGTTTAGACTTTGGGAAAAAGAAGGGAAAAAATTATCAGTGCTCTCTTTAAATTCACTGTTTAAGTGTATTTTTCCTTTTATTTTCCTCCTCAAATCTTCAACTTGGTGATGAAGTATGGTTCTTGAGCCAAATTTTAATCTGAAAACAATTATACTGCTTCAGTATCCTGTGAGGGGCTTCCCCGGTGGCTCAGCAGTAAAGAATCTGCCTGCAGTTCAGGAGCCACAGGAGACAGGGGTTCGATCTCTAGGTCAGGAAGATCCTCTGGAGAAGGGCATGGCAACCCACTCCAGTACTCTTGTCTGGAGAATCCCATGGACAGAGGGGCCTGGTGGGCTACAGTCCATGGGGTCGCGATGAGTCAGATGCAACTGAAAAGGCTTGACACGCATGGACACGATATCCTGTAAACTATTTTCATTCTCCCAAAGAGGCCACTTGGTGGCTGTTATGAGGCAACTGGTTTAGTATTAGGTATTGCCACTGACTGTGAAAGAGACGAATGACAACTGCCATTATTATTATTCTCCAATTTTTAGATAAACAAAAATCAGAATTATTTAACTATTTGCTTTAGACTCATGCCTGAGTCAGCTCAAAGTTTTGATATTTACTTACTAGAAGAACTTGATCAAATTACTTGTCTAGGGTTCTATATATTTGTCACCAAAGGATAACAGAACATATATATATATATATATATATATATATAAAATCTCACAGGTTTCTATAGAGATGAAAAGAAATAAATAATGTTGGAAAAGCGTATATAATAATACCTAAGTAGTTGGTGTTAATACCCCAGATCACATTTATTGTTAGTTTCTGGGAATGGACTGCAAAGTTATACTCATTCAATCAGACTTCCCTTGTAGTTCAGTCGGTAAAGACTCTGCTTACAATGCAGGAGACCCGCGTTTGATTCCTAGGTCCAGAAGATCCCCTGGAGAAGGAAATGGCAAACCACTCCAGTATTCTTGCCTGGAGAATCCCATGGACAGAGGAACCTGGCAAGCTACAGTCTATGGGGTTCCAAGAGTTGGACATGACTGAGTGACTAAGCACAATCAGAGAACTCATTCATTCATCATGGAAGCTCTGTGAAGGAAAACAGTGTTCCATGAGTATTCTGGGACATAACAAAATGCTTGTAGGCCTGGTGATTTAAATTCATGGGAATTTTCAATAACTGATGAAGTGAGTGTAATTATAATTAAACTATGAGAGTAATTAAGGTAAATTTGGTTACACGAATGATTGTTTTCATCTATATTCTTCTGTTTCTTATGTAATTAACATTTTTTCGTTTAGATAATGAGATAATGTCTCCCAATTTCTTTTTTCCATTAATATGCAGTACTAGGATATTAAGTGCCCGTTATATAATTATAATAAAGTGCCTTTAAAGGGTTTCTCTGGACCACAGATAGGCTGCTCTGGTGGCTCAGATGTAAAGAATCTGCCTGCAATGCAGGAGATCTGGGTTCGATCCCTGAGTTGCGAAGATCCCCTGGAGAAGGGAATGCCTACTCACTCCAGTGTTCTTGCCTGGGGAATTCCATGGACAGAGGAGCCTGGGAGTCTATAGTCCATGGGGTCACAAAGAGTCAGACAGAACTGAGAGACTAATATTTCAAACACTGGGCCACAGATACACTGCATGAAGAGGGGAATTAACATAGACCTGAGACTGATCACCTTAGAAAGGCTTATTTGTGAAGTTCGCCCTTAATTGGTGCCTAAACTTGGATTTGGGGAGAATGACCATCATTCTAAAAATTAAGAGTGGCTCACTGCAATTATCTGAACAAACAATGTGGTGTATGCTAAACACCTGCTTTCTTAGTCAGGTCCAGTGAAAACCTGGGACATCAAGGCTCTAGTGAGCCTCCCTGGAAAATGGTATTTCACGTGAGTTGTCAGAATTCATTTCTAGAGGAATTAAGCTTATTCTGGGAGAGGACTGGAATCTACTGGAAGAGGACTCTTGGAAGCTTGTCCCTCATTCTTTCTGGATTTGGCTCCATGTGCTTTTGACTTTGCTGATTTTGCTTTGTATCTTTTCACTGTAATAAATCATGAGTATAGCTATATGCTGAGTCCTATTAGTCTTCTTAGCAAATCACTGAACCTGGCAATGGTCTTAGGAACCCCTGTCACACCCTAGTTCAAGAACTGCCAAGCTTTCTATATCTGCTCACCTCCAGCATCCCTAGGCAGTGCATTTTCCATGCAATGGCAAACCTTCAGAGCCTAAAAAGGAGGATAGGAGTAGATGGAGATTGGGTGGAGAGAGTGGGCTATATGATAAAAATGTCAGAGAACATAAGTTGTGAGGTGGAGGGGATAATTGGAGACAGAAGAAAGGAACCAGCTGAAAAATAAAGCAAAGGAAGCCAGATTAATATCTCTTTAAATTCAAAAACCCTGTGTTTTACTTTGCTGCTCCTGTTTAGTTACTAAGTCGTGTCTGATTCTTTGCAATCCCATGGACTATAGCCAACAAATCTCCTCTATCCATAGATTTTCCCAGCCAAGAATACTGGAGTGGCTTGCCATTTATTTCTCCAGGGGATCATGACAACCCAGGGATCGAATCCACAACTCCTTCTTGGCAGAATTCTTTACCACTGTTCTAAGCCACCTGGAAAGCCCAGTGTTTTACTTTGTAAAGGCGTAACTATTAAAGTCTCAGTGGGTTTGCTGTTAGAATTAGACACATTTATCTATCTTATGGGATTATGTATGGCTTGTTCCATCATCTCCTTCAGTTACTCTTATGAGTTCTTGACTAGCACAAAGAAACACCAGTAATGGATAAAAATTATCACTTAATATTAGAGACTGTGGCAAATAGGAGAACTGATGATTATTTCAAATGCTTTCCAATTACTAAGCAAGATACAAGAGAAGTAGAGTTCAACGGAATGGATGGCTTGAGCGTGAGGAATCCCACCCGTGACAAGGTCATGCAGCAGAGATCTGATGGGCAAGGCGAGTCAGATCTCAGGGCTTTCCCCTGGTATTTCCTGAGCATGTACCCCCAAAACCAAAGTCTGCCAGCCTTTGTACTCTGCTTTTCCACTCTTCTGACACACTCTGGAAAAAGTCATCCCAAGGCTTTAGTCTTCTGCATTTGAAAGGGTGTTTCAATCCAAAAACCCCTCTGATGGCTTTCTAGCCTGCCTGCAGGACTCATACAGCTGCGCATGTGATTGTTTGAGGCCTCCCCGGCGGGAGGCACAGGAAGCTTAAAACATCCTAGGAATGTAGGGGCTTCCGAGGAGTCAAAATCATTAGAATAGGACTGATTAAAGGTTCCATTTGTTGAGCCAATACTTGCTGCCAAATTTTCATATCCTTTATTTTTAGATATAGTTGGTATATAGAAAAACAGGTAGTAGACCTGGTGTTAGCAACATTAGATCTTTGAGTTAAGTACTTTCTTTGTTATAACCCACTGCACCTTTGTTCTACAGGAATGTAACTTTATTTAGTACTTTGAGGGTACGCAGAGTAAAGAAAAAATACTTCTAGGGAAAAGGAGATTTTTGGTTGATAGACAATTATCCAGGAAGAGAGCCATAAACAGGCCTCTTGGCCAGAAGATAATGTAAACCGCCTTTTGTATACAGGAGGGTATGCAAAAAGAAAGCCTTGTCTCAATGAGGGTCAGGACTGCTGCCCCTGCATAACTCTGCATATTCCATTATTTTTTTATGTACAACTTGGGGTATATAAGCTGATTTTGAAAAACAAAGTTTTTGGAGTCTTGCACCGATGCTGGGCTTCCCCATGTTGTTCTTTTCTCCCCTTTTTCGGCTGAATTCCCATCTGGAGCGGAGAGGCTCACCATGTCTACTTATTTGCCCTGGCTGCTAAGATCCAGGCGAAAGGGAGCCTAAGGCAGGGCACCCTTCAATATTCAAGCGGGCGCCAGTGGCCTAACGTAGATGGTGCAAACCTCTTGTCTCGAGGTTTTATTGGTTTTCCCCTTAAACCAAGTTATTCAGCATCTTTTTCTCCACCTAAATTTCCTACTATACTATTTCTTCCTAGTCTAATCTTATATCTCTAAATAAATAAGTTTTCCTCGCCTATCCGTCTCCCCTTCGAATCACCCTGGATCCACTGGGGCTGGACCCTGCCAATGGCTCAATGTTAGGAATTCATACCTGGTAAAGTCTCCTCTGTAAGAAGAGATATATTCTCAAAATATGTTGTTTCACAAAGAGCCTCCAAGAAACTTCCAATAAAAAGTCAAATATTCACATTCAGTTTAGATCTATTTAAAAATTAGAATACTAAAGAAAGGATTTGGGTATAAGTAGATCATACGGATATTTTCAAAATATCTGGAGTGTTTTGACATTATCCTGCTCACCTGCAACACTGCAAATATACTGTTAAAATTTTAGTATGGTTATAGGTTCAGTTATTGTGCTCAGTTCAGTTCAGTTGCTCAATCGTGTCTGACTCTTTGTGACCCTATGGACTGCAGCACACCTCCCTGTCCATCACCAGCTCCCGGAGTTTACTCAACTCATGCCTATCACATTGGTGATGCCATCCAACCATCTCATCCTCTGTTGTCCCCTTCTCCTCCCACCTTCAATCTTTCCCAGCTTCAGGGTCTTTTCAAATGAGTCAGTTCTTCGCATCAAGTAGCCAAAGTATCGGAGTTTCAGCTTCATCATCAATCCTTCCAATGAATATTCAGGACTGATTTCCTTTAGGATTGACTGGTTGGATCTCCTTGCAGTTGAAGGAACTCTCCAGAGTCTTCTCCAACACCACAGTTCAAAAGCATCAGTTCTTTGGTGCTCAGCTTTCTTTATAGCCCAACTCTCACATCCATACATGACTACTGGAAAAACCATAGTTTGACTAGAAAGACCTTTGTTGGCAAAGTAATGTCTCTGCCTTTTAATGTGCTGTCTAGGTTGGTCATAGCTTTTCTTCCAAGTAGCAAGTGTCTTTTAATTTTTTTATTTGCTGGTGATTTCAAATAACAGTGACTTAAAATATACTCTATCTTTGATCTCACATAGTATTGTAGGCCAGGCAGGGCTGAGCCCATGATGTCAGGAGCTCAGGTTCTTTCTGTCTTTTTCTGTCTTCCTTAGGGCATTGCCATCTACACATAATTGAAGATGGTCTATCACTTCACACACATTCTTGCCATCAGAAAAAAGAAGGATAAATCTCTTCAATTTAAGAACTTTGCCTAGAGGTTGCACATTTCATTTTTCTCACATCACTTTCTGTGCTCTTAGATTCAAGATCATACATATCCTAGCCTGCAAGAGAGGCTGGAATATGCCTTTTTCTTTTATTTTGTATCTGCTGGAAGCCCAGATATCTCACTAAAAATTGGGATTTTATTACTGTAAAGGAAAATAAGTGTTTTGGGGAACAACCAACATTTATTTATGCACTCCATCCCTTTAGACATCTAAATATTTGAGTTCACTATCTGACTCATTTACCATTCTAACACATTCGCCCTCTCCTCTAATTAAAAAAATCCCAAACTCTCATCTGGGATATCTGATCTTATAAGTCTTTCTTTATATTTATAAAAGTGATTTAGACCTTGTTGATTAGATCTGGGGAGAAGAAGCAAGACAAAGTTCCCACTGTCCATTCAGTGGCTGTTTGGATGTAGAGCATTCATTTCACAGATGCAGAGTGCAGGAGATAGAGCATAGATTTGGAGTATATATCAGTAGCTGCAGCTTACTGAATTGTGGCAGCTTCCCTGGCCATGGTTGCTCTATGAGTGTGGAATCTTTCCTTCCAATATAAGCTGCCTCCAATGATGGCAGCAATCGTGTGGTTTAGAAGCTAGCAGCTATCATGGGAACTTTTCAAGTTCACAAGCAGCATCTGATAATTAAAGATCCAGATTCTGTGTTCTGGCTTTAGGAGTAAATTCTTAAAACATATATTGGTATATTTTTTCACTTTTCCAATGAGCCATTCAACATGCTGTAATAACTCATTTCTAAGTAAACTAGCTAGTGTGAACTTTGTTTTTGGCAACTGAATCCTTCTGACAACTTAGTAGATCCATCAAATAAATAAGTCACCTCACTTATTTGTTCATTAAGTGTGAACAAAATATGAAATACCCTCAAGCAACTTTTAGTCTAGTAGCCAAATAGCTAATATTTACTGACAATTTTCCATGTGCCAGACATCTAAAATTTTTCCATCGCTAGGATATTTAATGCCAATAACCACCTATGAATTAGGAATAAATATATCCTTATTCTGTGCATGAGAAAACTGAGTTTTTCAGATGTTAAGCAGATCCTCTCTCTCTCTATATATATATATATGTATACATATGTATACATATATATACACATATATATACATATATGTGTGTGTATACATATATATATATATATATATTTATACGTGCTGCTGCTGCTAAGTCACTTCAGTCATGTCCGACTCTGTGCGACCCCATAGATGGCAGCCCACCAGGCTCCCCTGTCCCTAGTATTCTGCAGGCAAGAACAGTGGAGTGGGTTGCCATTTCCTTCTCCAATGCATGAAAGTGAGAAGTGAAAGTGAAGTCTCTCAGTCGTGTCCAACTCTGTGCGACCCCATAGACGGCAGCCCACCAGGCTCCTCCGTCCATGGGATTTTTCAGGCAAGAGTCCTGGATTGGGATGCCATTGCCTTCTCCATATATATGTATATGTATATATAAATTGTATCCAGTCCAGAAAGCATTGGCAATCAGATGATATGTCTTAACAATTATAGCACTGGGAAGAAATTTATTAAAATCATCCTTTTGTTAATGTTTAGTCACTAAGTCCTGTCCAACTCTTTGCAACCCCATGGACTGCAGCACGCCAGGCTTCACTGTCCTTTACTGTCTCTTGAATTTGCTCAAATTCATGTGCCTCCTGGAGGAGGGAATGGAAAACCACTCCAATATTCTTGCCGTGAGAACACCACGAACATGAACAGTATAAAATCATCACTACACATGTATTAAATTAGTTGCAATTTTGATAAGAATGATAATGGAGAGGTACATTATATCAGGATGATGTAGAAAAAGTTGAAAGATGGGTCAAAACCATTGGGCATATTAATGGTGCCGTAGTAGGTTCTCTAGGGGATGGTCATCTTTGAATTACATTTGCGTATTTACAGAATCACTCTGACTGCTGAGTAGAAAATGGTTCGAAGTGTGAATATGTACAGATGTTCGGAGACAAGTCAGCTGGATATTGCAAAAGTAAAACTGGTAAAGTTTGGGTGTTAGCTATGACTATGGGAGTGGAGCAGAATGCAAAAATGTGACTTGTATTTGGGAGGTAGAATGAAGAAACTGTGAAAATGATGTAATAATGGAAACGAGAGGAGAAAACTAGTGCAGGGTGATGTCCAGATTTCTGATTTGAAAAAGTAATTAGATGTTGATGCCAGTCATTCCATATTCATGGACTGTGGTTGCAAACTTTGAATATAGCAATGGCAGAGTAATAGTAAACAAGTAGAAATGTTCTATGAATTTGGTCACCAATGCCCTGCCCTAAACTCTGCATGCTACATTTTTCTGAACAAACAGTGCTAGTGAGCCCACAATATCAATCAAAAAAGACCAATTTCTATTTCCCTAGAGCCTTATTAATCTTGTTTGGCTGTATTTCATACATCACCAGGGATCAAAATTTAAGAGTAATCTTCTTTTTTTTTTTCCTTCTTTTAACATTTAACACCTTGTAATGTTACTCCTTTGTTGGGTGTGGGGGGGGGGGTAGGTGGGTGCCTAGGATTCAGAATAGCAGCTTTTAGCTGCTTTGAACTACATACATTCTTTTTGTCTTAAAAACAGATTCTGAGACCACAGGTAGTCAACAGTCCTGCCAAAAAGCATAAAGACATTTTAAACTCCTTTCAGTTACAGTATATAATTACTCTCATTGTCAGAGTAAATATTTTGAATCACTAAGAAGCCAATTAATAAAGCTGGCTTTTTATCATTTAAATTGTTGCAACACTATGTAAAAGGTGGCCTATGATTTTTAAGAATTTAAGTTCTGAAACTTTATATAGTAATGCTTTACCATATTTTTTCACTAAATAGTCTCATGACTTAAAAGTGTTTGTTAATTGGACAAACTTTCTTTTTAGATATTAACATCTTAATTTTACTGTTTGGTTATCAGTAACACAGTAGTCCTTGATGGAATGTTAATGAACACAATGATATTTTATTACACTATAGTAATATAATTTCAACCAAAAAAAAAGACTTTAATATTTTATTTAATGAATGCAGACTTACCATGGGTCTTTTGCCCTTTAAAATATTGAAAACCAGGTATAGTATCTCAATGTGCATGTATGTCATTTGATGTATTGAAAATACGATTGAAATACTGTTTTTGTTATTTAAGGGGAATTTGGAGTTTCATATACAAAGATTCAGAAACTATTGATCTGGAGGAAAAGAGTCCTCTAGTTTAAAATGCAGAGAAAAAAATGGGTAGAGGATTTGCATTTTGTTTAGTGTGTCTTAAAAATGTGTTCTAAAGGAAAGAATTCCCTTCCTTCAAGTGTGCGTGCATGCCAAGCTGCTTCAGTTGTGCCTGACTCTTTGCAACCCTATGAAATAAAGCCCTCCATGCTCCTCTGTCTATGGGGATTTTCCATACTGGAGTGGATTGCCATACCCTCCTCCAGGGGATCTTTCCCACCCAGGGACCCAACCTCTTATATCTCCTGCTTTGGCAGGCAGGCTATTTACCACCAGCACCACATCCTTCAAGATGATTTGAAAATAATGCAACAGGAACTCAGATTTGCATTACAATTGCCATTGTCTAAATAGTCCTCTTCTAGTGTTTACCTGCTTACTTCATGTCTGTTACCAGTGAGGTACTAAGTATAAGGAACAAAGCTTTAGTTACGCGCTCATACATCCATGTTTTGCTAATCACTGTTGAGTTCAACAAGGAGATAATCCCTGCTCTCCTGCAAACATTTCCAAATATTCAGAGCATCAGTCACTTCCAATTGCTTGAAAATAAAGGAACGGCTATGAACAATATGCACACTCTTTATTAGGCAGACTGGTGAACACATTGCTTTGCTTGATCCTCCTAACAACACTGTGGTTAGCAAAATTGTTATCCCCATTTGATAAATAGTTTCGAGAGGTTAAGTTAATTTCCAAGATACATAGGGTTAGTAAGAGGTAGAGCCAGAATTCGGATCTAGATCTGTCAGACTCTGAACTGGAGACATTTATTTCCTTTTATTTTATCCGTTTTTTTCAGTTCAGTTTAACCACTCAGTTGTATCTAACTTTGGGACCCCATGGACTGCAGCACACCAGGCCTCCTTGTCCACTATCAACTCTTAGAGCCTGCTCAAACTTATGTCCAATGAGTCAGTGAAGCCATCCAACCATCTCCACCTCTGTCGTCCTCTTCTCTTCCTGTCTTCAGTCTTTCCCAGCATCAGGGTCTTTTTCAATAAGTTGGTTCTTCGCATCACGTAGCCGGAGTATTGGAGTTTCAGCTTCGGCATCAGTCCTTCCAATGAACATTCAGAACTGATTTCCTTTAGTATTCACTGAGTTGTTCTCCTTGCTGTCCAAGGGACTCAAGAGTCTTATCCAACACCACAATTCAAAAAAATCAATTATTCAGCACTCAGCTTTCTTTATGATCCAATTCTCACATCCATACTGACTACTGGAAAAGCCATAGCTTTGACTAGACAGACCTTTTTTGGTAAAGAAATGTCTTTCCTTTTTAATATGCTTCTCGGCTTGTCATAGCTTTTTTTCCAAGGAGTAAGCGTACTTTAATTTCATGGCTGCAGTCACCATCTGCAGTGATTTTGGAGCCCCCCAAAAATAAAGTCTGCTGCTGTTTCCATTGTTTCCCTATCTATTTGCCATGAAGTGATGGGACCAGATGTCATGATCTTCGTTTTTCAAATGTTGAGTTTCAGGTCAGCTTTTTCACTCTCCTCTTTCACTTTCCTCAAGAGGCTCTTTATTCTTCTTTGCTTTCTGCCATAAGGGTGGTGTCATCTGCATATCTGCGGTTATTGATATTTCTCCTGGCAAACTTGCTTCCAGCTTGTGCTTTGTCCAGACAGGCATTTAGCATGATGTACTCTGCATATAAGTTAAATAAGCAAGGTGATGTTATACAGCCTTGATGTACTCCTTTTCCCAATTTGGAACCAGTCTATTGTTCGATGTCAGGTTCCTACTGTTGCTTCTCATCCTGCATACACACTTCTCAGGAAGCTGTTAAGGTGGTCTGGTATTTCCATCTCTTTCAGAATTTTCCACATTTTATTGTGATCCACACAGTCAAAGACTTTATTGTAGTCAATGAGGCAGGAAGTAGATGTTTCTTCTGGAATTGTCTTGCTTTTTCTATAATCCAGTGGATATTGGCAATTTGATCTCTGGTTCCTCTGTCTTTTCTAAATCCAGCTTGAACATCTGGAAGTTCTCAGTTCACATACTGTTGAACTCTAGATTGGAGAATTTTGAGTATTACTTTGCTAGCATGTAAGATGAGTGCAATTGTACAGCAGTTTGAACATTCTTTGGCATTGCTTTTCTTTGGGATTAGAGTGAAAACTGACCTTTTCCTGTCCTGTGACCACTGCTGAGTTTGTCAAATTTGCTGGTATATTGAGTGCAGCACATTAACAGCATCATCTTATAGGATTTGAAATAGCTTAACTAGAATTTCATCACCTCCACTAGCTTTGTTTGTAGTGATTCTTCCTAATGCCCACTTAACTTCACACTCCAGGATGTCTGGCTCTGGGTGAGTGATCACACCATCATGATTATCTGGGTCAGTAGATCTCTTTTGTATAGTTCTTCTGTGTATTCCTGCCACCTCTTAATATCCTCTGCTTCTGTTAGGTTCATACCATTTCTGTCCTTTATTGTGCCCATCTTTGCATAAAATGTTCCCTTGGTATCTCTCATTTTCTTGGAGAGATCTCTAATCTTTCCCATTCTATTGTTTTCCTCTATTTCTTTGCATGGATGACTTAAGAAGATTTTCTTATCTCTTCTTGCTATTCTTTGGAACTCTTCATTCAGATGTTTCCTTTTCTCCTTTGCCTTTTGCTTCTCTTCTTTTATTAGCCATTTGTAAGGTCTCCTCAGACAACCATTTTGCCTTTTGCATTTCTTCTTCTTGGGGATAGATTTAAACACCACCTTCCATTGTTACAAACCTCTGTCCATTGTTCTTCAGGCATTCTATCTATCAAGTCTAATCTCTTGAATCTGTTTGTCTCCACTGTATAGTTGCAAGGGATTTGATTTAAGTCATATCTGAATGGATGTGACATTTGGACTGTGAAGAAAGCTGAGTGCTGAAGAATTGATGTTTTTGATCTGTGGTGCTGGAGAAGACTCTTGAGAGTCCCTTGGACTGCAAGGAGATCCAACCAGTCCATCCTAAAGGAGACCAGTCCTGGGTATTCATTGGAAGGACTGACGCTGAGGCTGAAACTCCAGTACTTTGGCCACTTCATACGAAGAGCTGACTCATTGGAAAAGACCTTGATGCTAGGAGGGATTGGGGGCAGGAGGAGAAGGGGACAACAGAGGATGAGATGGCTGGATGGCATCACCGACTTGATGCACACGAGTTTGGGTGAACCCCGGGAGTTGGTGATGGACAGGGAGGCCTGGTGTGCTGTGATTCACCGGGTCGCAAAGAGTCGGACATGACTGAGCGACTGAACTAAACTGAACTGATGGCTTATTAGTCACTTCGTTTAAACATTTTTATTTTACATTGGAGTATAGCTAATTAACAATGTTGTGATTTTTTAGGTGGACTGCAAAGGGACTCAGATACATGTATCCATTCTCTCCCAAAGTTCTCTCCCATCCAGGCTACCAGGTGTTATTGAGCAGAGTTTCCTGTGCTATACAGTAGGTCCTTGTTGGTCAATTTTAAATATAGCAGTTGTGTACATGTCTATCCCAAACTCCCTAACTATCCCTTCCCCATATCCTTCCATGCTGGTGACCATACGCTGCTTCTTTAAGTCTGTGAGTCTGTTTCTTTTTTGTAAATAAGTTCATTAGTAGCATTTTTTTGTTTAGATTCCATATATAAGGGATGTCGTATGCTATCTATCCTCTGGCTGACTTACTTTACGTAGTATGACTGTCTCTAGGTCCACCCATGTTGCTACAAAAGGCATTATTTCATTCTTTTTAATGGCTGAATGATATTCCATTGTACATCTGTACCACAGTTTCTTTATTCATTCTTCTGTCAATGGACGTTTAGGTTGCTGTCATGTCTTGGCTATTGTAAAAAGTGCTGCAGTGAACATTGGGTTGCATACATTCTTTCAGATCATGTTTTTTTCTGAATGTATGCCCATTGGTCATTTTCTGTAGCCCTGGGGAAAAGTTTTAACTATTACCCTATAGATCTTTTGAGGGGAAAGCTTTTAAATACTCTGAAACCCTTATACTGTATAGTTTACTTTTTTCTAACCTGGACCATCACACTTACCTCCAGTAGTTGAGAACTGTAAGATAAGCTGCCATGTTTCAAGGGCTCTTGGATTTTCTCATGGGCTTCTTCCAAAAAATGAATTTCAGGTCATCCTGCTTCACTGAACACCAGAATTGTTATTAACTTATTTATTAGAATATAGACTCTGAGATAGTTAGCTCTTGAATTAAAGAACAAAAATGTGTGTGTTTGTATATGTTGATATGTGTCAATATGTGATTAGAACAGCTTAATTCTCAGCAGCTCCATAAAGCAATTATTTCTTTCATGTGTCATTGAGAAATGATGATTAAATGTTGCTCCTTAACTGGCTTCACTGAAACTCATCCCAGAAGCTCATAGTTCCTAAAACAATCTATTCACAGTGACTATTAGAAAATACAAAGTATTTACAACTTTGCGTTCATTTGTGTTTAAGAGCGTTACGATGAGCTTGTCTGTAATTCTGTGTTTAATACGTATTTCAGGAGACAAACTACCTTTGAGGTATTTGCTCTGTGTTCAAGTACTGATATTTTGGTGGTTTTGTTGTGCATCTATTAAAAGTTAGTATTATTATTGTCTTAATTAAAATTGGACTTCCCTGGTGCCTCAGACAGTAAAAGCATCTGGCCTACAATGTGGGAGAGCCGGGTTTGATCCCTGGGTTGGGAAGATCCCCCTGGAGAAGGAAATGGCAATTTCCAGTACTCTTGCCTGGAAAATCCCATGGATGGATGGAGGAGCCTGGTAGGCTATTGACCATGGGTCCCAAAGAGTCAGACACGACTGAGAGACTTCACTTTCACTTTTCATGAAATAAAATTACTCAGACCAGATCCTCTTTGGTAATTTAATTACCAAAGAGAAAATACTAACTGTAATGACTCTTGGATTTTCTGGAAGGTGACTTCACCCTACTCTGTTCCTGTACCCATAAATTCTGCATCAAGTACATTTTAAGGACAAAAGAACATGGAATTAAAGATATACGAAATGGACTTTAAATATTGTCTAGGCAAGATAAATACAAATATAGAAGTGGTTGTTTCAGGGCAACACAACCTGTTACTGGCCAACTTGGGCATAGAATTCCACTCCATAATCAAGTGTGGCCAAAATTCCTACTAAATAAATGGTTCTCAGTGTTTTGTGAACCCTGAGAGCTAAAGTTTACAACAAAGGTTTTAAGGCTCATCTACTGACTAATATTATGTATTTGGACAAACTAAATAATGTCCTATATATAAATATATTTCTGCTTCTTAAATGCTCATGGAACATGTTATTTTTTAAATGTTAGAGGTTATGAAATTATATATTTTATTATTTAAGAGATTTAATATGTACCATTTTTCATACAACTAGGAAAAGAAAATGCACTTATAATTTTAATGCATCATTGATTGAAAGGTGCTTACTGATTCTATTAAAATGTGAAAAGTAATGTAGATTTTAAACCAAAGTTTAGCAACACCATTTTGTCAATATCATTTAAAAATTTTTTTGTACTATGGATACGCTGTGATACGCATGTTGTGATATCCTATAGTCTTTCTTCTGCACCAAGGACTTGGAACTACTGGGTGACTTCATACTACACTGAGGGGCAGAGCCTGCCTACTTGGTTGTGATAAGCTGTTCAGAAGGCAACATGGTGAAGATGATCTGCTCAAGTACATATAACTTTCTTAGGAAAATGTATGGCACACAGAAAACAACGAATCAGTAAAATTCTCCATATTAAACCACCACCACCGCCACCATTAGTATGGCTGCACTACAGCTTCAAGGGAGGTACATATCTTTAAAAAAGGCAAACAAACACACAAAACAAAAGCTGTAGATTCTCTATTTTTTCCAAAAGCCCCAACATGATTGACTTGGGCAGCCAAGTATGAGAGCCAAGGATAAAGATAGAGTGATATTTATTTTTTTTTCTGCTCCAAATATTTATTGATATTCAAGAAGAATTTCAGAATGAATCTATCATTCTTGTTCTTGAGCATTGAGTAGATACCTTGATTTACTTCTGGATATATGGAAATAGCCAACTCTTGAACTTCAGCAGCTGGAAAATTAAGGCAAAAGTATCTCTATATGTTTTGTGATCTCAAGTCTGGAAAATTACACATGCAAATAAAACATCTGAATTGATCTTGGGTAATATTGGGACTTCATCTTCTAACTACAGTTCAAAGTTTACTAAGCATTTTGACATGGAATTCTAAGTATCCTTTTTAAAAATTAGGTTTTAATCACTTAAATTAGTATTAAAATAGAGGATATGTCTGCTTTCATTTTTATATATAGAACTATATTAGAGTGTGTAGCATTTAGATAGAAGAAGGTTTGAAGTATCAACAGTGACATTTAAGGATTTATATTTACCAGATAATGTGCTTAGCAGTAATACATAGTATCTTTAATTTTCACAACTTTAAGAAACAAAAACAATTTATATTTCCAAAATATAGCCAAGGATACAGGCTCAGAGAGATTAAGTACTTTGCCAAATATCATACAACTAGTAATAGAAATAACTGCTGTTGTGTTTAAAATCAAGTGTCTTTGAGTCCGGTGTTATTTTTCTTAATCACTAGGTCAGATAGTGTGCGCTTTTAGTTCATATTTTAGAAGCAGGGGTTAATTCTCTCGTTGCTGTTCTATTGCTGTTTATTTTTTGGAAAGATCCCTTGATAGTGCTCTTTCATTGGCAACTCACGGATTCCCTACAGGCATTAACTCACATCAAACCCTGTGTTTTCCTTTGGAAAATGTTATCCAACAAATATCAATTAATATGTGAGATACTGCATTGCATACTCAAGATACTGCATTGCATACTTCTGCACAAAGAAGATGTGAGCACATAACTCAGGAATTTACAATCTTGCAAACTTCAAAAACATGTGAGAATGAAGAGCCTTGCAAACTTAGATATCCTTTATAGAGTCACCCAGGGAAAGTACGTTTCATTCTCTCACACTTTTCTACTGGCATACATCACACCATTGCAAAGTTGGATGGTTCATAATCTTTCTTGCCATCTTGTCACAACATGTAAGTAGGAATAATATGCCTGTTATCTCTGCTTTAATTTGGGCTGTCCACATTTTGGTTTGCTAAAGGTCTTCCCAGGTGGTGCAGTGGTAAAGAATCCTCCTGCCAATGCAGGAGACCCAGGGGACACAGATTAGATCCCTGGGTCTGGAAGATCCCTTGGAGTAGGAAATGGCAACCCTCTTCAGTATTGCCTGGAAAATTCCAAGGACAGAGGAGCCTGGCGCACTACAGTCCATGGGGTTGCAAAGAGTCAGACAGGACTGAGCACTGCGCACACCCAAGGGCCCTCCCAATGCATTGGATACGGGGTGGTGTAAGCATTTCTTGTGAAGGAGGATATCATGCATAATAATGATACCGAAAGTGTCCTGGAATGAATCAGAAATTGATTGGAAAGAGTGTGCCTTCTTCCATAGCTGTATTATTTACAGTGACTCTGAGGGTACAGGAGGATTCCCCAGTCCCATGGTGTGTTTGAAAAGTACAATTTCTGGGCAGGCTGATGCATATGGGTGTTCTGTGCTGCATTTTCAATCATAGTGTACTTTTAAGCTTAATTTTTGATTAAAAAAAAAAAGAGCTGCAAATCACAATCCTCTCAAATAAATAATGGCCTACTTACCAGACAGTGGATGGGTAAATTGCATTTGGCAACTTTCTGTAATCTGCTTGCAATTATGAACTGAGTGATAAAGTGACTAATAGAATCAGATTAAATACACTTTATGGATTAACTGGAGTTTCTTTGTCAGATTTTGTCAGATCTTCAAGATTTTCTTCATAGGCTGCTAAATAGCTATTGTGTTTGAAATTTGCTAAGAAATTTCTTTATATCTTGTACAGTCTGGTGGGAAAAAAAAAATAGTGCCCTAACATCATCAGTAGACCAGTGTGACTTTTCTCTAGTGCTTTGCTCCTTTAGAGTGCTCGAGATGTGAAGTGTGGACATTTCATATTCTACAGGAAAAATATATAATTTAGCAGCCCAACCACTCATTGGTGCAAAGGGATTTTACATTTTGTTTGAACACGTTATCACTATAATAAGCACATAACCTAGCTATTTTTTGAGACCTCTGGTTCAAGGAGAAGGATTAATGGGAAAAGGGGTGGAGGAAATCAGCAATAGGTCAAAGGAGAAGGGGAAAAGGAAAGGAAGCCAGATTAGAGAATGAAAAGCAGAGAAAAAGTGGCACTGAGGATGGGCAGGGAAGGCATCTATTAAAGCACAGACTTCAGAGGAGACTCACCTGCTAAGGATTGCTGACTGCCTCGCTTGTTGGTTATGTGACCTTGGACAAAGTATTTCTCTGTATTTCTTTTACTAAAAAAATGGTAGTGACTATTCTATCTGTTTCCCATGTTATTGTGAAAATTCAGTGTGTTTTACATAACACACTTGGCTGAATGCCTGCCACACAGTTACTGTTAATAAGCAGGAACTCTCTGTAAGATTTAACTTTCTCTAGGATAAAAGGGGAGGGGGGCATAGGAGTTGCAAAGAGAGCTGGGGGTGGTAGATTGCAGACATTGCTGTTTCTACGTCATTCGGGGTCAGTCACACCAAATGTGGCTCACCCCTGAGCCCGTCTCTAGCGCTAATGTGGTTCCAGCTCCCTGTTTAGAAGCCAAGCACATGGTCGGATCCATCAGCCCACATCCATATGCGCCGTGCCTCTGAGATAAGTCTCCATCGGAGTTGATTCCATGTATGCGTTTATCTGAGTTCATGCAGTCCTGTGGGGTTTCATTCTTCATGGACTTCCAGGGAGCTGATTTCAGGTCCACCCGATTTCAGGTGCACACATCAATCAGAGCCTAATCAAGCTCAAAGCCAGCAGCTCTCAGGGGATGAGAGAAGCAACCACTGAGACCAGTTCAATCAAGGTGGCCCTTGGGTTCAGAAGCCCTCATACGAGTGCCTTTTAAATTCAATAAGCACTGATGAAGCGGCTGCCCATAGGGGGACCCTTACTGTACAGTATAAATACACCCATCCCAGAGCAGCCATAAATAACACTCTGGTTTTCATGCATAATTAACACTGAGTGGTAGCTAGTGGCTTGGCTGAATTATAGTGACACATTCTCAGGCTACTTTTCTGTGTCTTGGTTTCAGAAGAAAAGAATGTAAAACTATGATCCTGTATCCCACGGTGCATGTGTGTGTGTATGTGTGTATGAGTGAAAAATTGTCCATTTTGTTTATTGGTCTATTTTCTTCTTCATAGGACTATTAAATGCAACTTTATTTCTAAGCAAAACACTGGGAACAAAATGGTGTTTTAAGCTGAGGTTTCCCTGCAATAGGTGGATGATAAGGTGAACCAAGGGCTTCCCACATGGCTTAGCAGTAAAGAATCTCCCTGCAAAGCAGGAGCTGTGGGAGATGCGGGTTTGATCCCTGGGTGGGGAAGATCCTCTGAGGAGAGTGTGGCAACCCACTCCAGTATTCTTTCCTGGAATATTCTGGAGATTTCTAGGGAAGTCTCATGGACAGAGGAGCCCCATGGGCTACAGTCCATAGGGTTGCAAAGAGTCAGACACAACTGAAGTGACTTAGCAGCAGCAAGGTGAGCCAAAACCAAGGCTGTTCTCTTGATCCTGTGGGACCTGGTGAAAGAGAGGGCCAGAAGCATATCAGGCAGAAATGACTCATCTCAAATAGATACACCTTTTGAAGGCAACAAGTAATCCTGATGCTTGGATGTGCTGCTATGAGGTCAAGACTGCTGGGTGAGGATTATCTGCTGTGTCCTCCTGGGATCTTTCCATTCAGTGCCACCTTGTCAATGTAAAATGAAAACACCAGTCTCTTGTCTTTGGTATTTCCTTGGAAAGGTCCATTAACTGCATTAAAATAACACTATTTTAAGTGCAGTCGGCTTCATATGGGATTCCTCACATGCATACCATTCAAAGGTCACTTGGTTGCTTTTTGAGACACAAATATTTGAATTAATGATACACTGGCTATCTAATTACAGCTTCTCATTTAGAAACCTCGATTGATAGAATAACTCAGACTAATGTTTCTTTTTTATGATTCTCCACATAAGCTCAGGGTCTGACAATTTGGCCATTGTTTTCATTTTAGGAGACTACTGCAGCCTTCAGAAAATGCAACTGTGTCCAAAGTAACTAGAAGAGGACTCCATTATTGCCTTTAAACATTGTGAATAATCTCTTGTTAAGATGAAACAATGCAGGGCTGTAGAAGGTATCAAATTTATGCCCAGACAGGCAACTACAATGTAAACTTTAGGGAGATTTGACCATGCAGAAAACAAACAAACAAAAAGCTGAAACAAAAGAGCAGGAATGCCTGTTAAGATGCAAGTACTTCTAGCCAACCACAGAATCTCTTCTCAAATTTAAAGCTCAAATAAGAGCAGAGAATGAGCTGTTTCTGTTTTAGCCTTCCTTGGAAGTGGCGCTCATTTCCTAGAAATGTTCAGAGCACTGTGTTGTGACAGAACTATGATGTTTGGGTTGACCTTCCTTTCCTCCAATTGTGTAGCCTTGCACTCATCACTTACTTGGTGGCTTCCTTAGTTTCTCTACCCAGAAAGAAAGGAGGAAAAATAGCTGGAATATGTCCCTTAGAAAACACCCTGGAGATGCTGTTTATAAATGCTTCAGAGTAGCATTTACAGATGTGAGTTCACCCTCAGAATTAACTTCTGGACTCTTTTTGGGTATGAGGTTAACAATACTGAAAGTTATAGTTACCAACTCTGGTAGAAGTCACCATGACTTCCGTTATGAATCTCATTAAATGATGATGGTAATGATGACCTGGTTAATACCTTAAAAGGCAACGGGCACAAACCCCATCCTATTTGTTGGTGGTGGGAAGAGAGTGACCTACTCAATATCTCTATAGCTTTGAGTTGTTGTTCAGTTGTTAAGTCCTGTCAAACTCTTTGATACCCCATGGACTGTAGCGTGGCAGGCTCCTCTCTCCTTCACTGTCTCCCAGAATTTGCTCAAACTCGTGTCCATTGAGTTGGTGATGCTATCTAACCATCCCATCCTCTGCCACCCCCTTCTCCTTTTGGCTTCAATCTTTCCCAGTATTCGGGTCCTTTCCAATGGCTCATAGCATCAGGTGGCCAAAGTTTTATAGTTTCAGTTTCAACGTCAGTCCCGCCAATGAATATTTAGCGTTAATTTCCTTTAGGATCGACTGGTTTGATCTCCTTGCTGTCCAAGGGACTCTCTAGGGTCTCCTCCTGAACTGCAATTTGAAAGCTTTGAGTAGAGGTGGGAAATTGCATTTTCCTCGTCACCTAGGTCTGAGCTCTCCGACTGTAGCTGTTCGGTTCAAGAACTCACTAATAGAGACTTTGCATTTTGTTTTCTGGACTTACGGACCCAAATTTTGCAACATACCATTTTGCTTTAGTATGTCACATAACCCACACATATAAGGCACGTAGGTATGTTTGTCAGTTTTTTATTTGGTTATTCATTTGTTCATTTTAGCACACAGTCCTGAAGGTTTTTTAATCTACTTTGAGAAAACATTTTAGCAACACCAATTAAAGTAATTATAAAACATGACTGTTCCTTTGAATCATTGCATGTTATTTCTCCCCAAACTTTGGACTTTGTTGTTCATGTTGTTGCTGTTAGGGGTAGTTAAAGTCAATGAGAATGAGCGAAAATGTGTACTTTGTCATAAAGCTTTAAGAATGGCTGGCTGTTATTATTATCTAGAAACTTGCATGTATTACTTATTCACATTCTGGTAAACTTTTATAATACTTTCTTGTTGGAAACTGATGTTGTTGAAAATCTGTGGAAGAAATGTATGAGCTCCTTTGGCCATTGTTAGTCTCAGCTTCACTGCTAGAATTGATTCTCTCAAGGAGGAAATTCATTTCTTTTCTAAAGGAGAACAGCCTGGAGCAAAATAACTAAACACCTCCTGCAAACTGGGTACCCCAAGGCTTTAGTGAAGCCTTTGTCTGTGGTGGTTGGGGAAGACTCCAGTACGGATGCTGTCAGCACAATTGTCTTCTCCAAGGCCAGAATTGAATTTCCAGGACCATCAAAACCCACGTTAGGAATTGGCTCCCATTGTCTTTTTGTTTGTTGGTTTAATTTGTATACAACTGTGCCTGAAATAAGCTTAACCTGCTAGGGAGTGAGCTTGAAAGCTTGCTCCTTCTTAATGAAGGCCATTGCTGATGGACAAGCAGAGAGTTGGTTAAACTGCAGAGTTTTCAAGGACTTTTTATGAACTCCAGCTGTAATTCCAAACGGGTATTTCACTAAATCAGAGAGGACTCAAAATGGCCTATCCCCCTGTTCTTTTGGCAATTTGCTATAAGTGTTGATTATTTTGTCAAGCCTTTCGAGCTCAACGCTCTGCCTATAATATCTGCAGCCTCTGATGGACTGTGGTTAGGTCAGTCAGTGTTGGAAATGAAATGTCTTGTTTACTTAAGAAAAGAGTTGAAAGTGAAACAGGATTTGCTCTGCTTTGGGGAAGACTGAGTAAATGCTAAGGAGAGGTAATTGGGAGTCTTTATTTTAATATGAAAAATCCAGCACAGACAATCCCTACATGTCCAGAATGGCAAGGTAAATGATTTCATTTCAGAATAAAAAGCGCAGTTAAAATGAAACAATCTCTGTATTTTATTGGGGAGCTTTAAGAAGAGTCACATATAAATTATAAATCTATCATCCTTTATGCCTCTGTGGCTCGTAAATATATTGAATCATAAGCTCACTTATTTAGTACTCTCGAATCTTTATTTTGTGAAGTTTCTTTTTAAAATATAAGTAGTAAAAATAAAATAAAATATAAGTAGTATATTTTTAAGAAATTGGACTAAGGATGGGGAAGAACAGCTGAATGTTCCCTGGTGTCTCAGATGGTAAAGAATCTACCTGTAATGAGCGAGACCTGGGTTCAATCCCCTGATTGGAAAGATTCCCTGGAGAAGGGACTGGGAACCCACTCCAGTATTATTGCCTGGAGAATTCCATGGACAGAAGAGACTGGTGAGCTACAGTTCCATGGGATCACAAAGAGTTGGACACAAGCCCCTAACGCATAAACAAACACACAAGGCAGCTAATCTGAAGTAGTCTAGTGATATTTTAAATAAACAGAATGGGCCAGGCATGTAATCTCAACAATCCTGCAAAGGAGGCATTGTTTTCCAACTTTGCACTAGAGAAACTACATCTTTCTTATTTATCCAGTAAAGGCTGCAGGCTTGTTGAGATTATGTACCTGGCCCATTCTGTGACACACAGTACAGATGCTGCTTGCCCAGGATTAATTCCCTTCCTTTGACTCTTATGTTTGGAATTATATTCTGCTTTGAACTATCCTTGTGGGTTGTATATTAGTTTTCTGGGGTGGTGGTGTGGGGGTGTCATATTACCAAAAACTCATGGGTTAAAATAACAAATGTGTTATCTCATAGTTCTGAAGGCTAGATGTCTAAAATCAAGGTGTCACCGCACACAAAAATAAACTCAAAATGGATTAAAGATCTAAATGTAAGATCAGAAACTATAAAACTCCTAGAGGAGAACATAGGCAAAACACTCTCAGACATAAATCACAGCAGGATCCTCTATGATCCACCTCCCAGAATTCTGGAAATAAAAGCAAAAATAAACAAATGGGATCTAATTAAAATTAAAAGCTTCTGCACAACAAAGGAAACTATAAGCAAGGTGAAAAGACAGCCTTCTGAATGGGAGAAAATAATAGCAAATGAAGCAACTGACAAACAACTAATCTCAAAAATATACAAGCAACTTATGCAGCTCAATTCCAGAAAAATAAACGACCCAATCAAAAAATGGGCCAAAGAACTAAATAGACATTTCTCCAAAAAAGACATACGGATGGCTAACAAACACATGAAAAGATGCTCAACATCACTCATTATTAGAGAAATGCAAATCAAAACCACAATGAGGTACCACTTCACACCAGTCAGAATGGCTGCGATCCAAAAATCTGCAAGCAATAAATGCTGGAGAGGGTGTGGAGAAAAGGGAACCCTCCTACACTGTTGGTGGGAATGCAAACTAGTACAGCCACTATGGAGAACGGTGTGGAGATTCCTTAAAAAATTGCAAATAGAACTACCTTATGACCCAGCAATCCCACTGCTGGGCATACACACCGAGGAAACCAGAATTGAAAGAGACACATGTACCCCAATGTTCATTGCAGCACTGTTTATAATAGCCAGGACATGGAAACAACCTAGATGTCCATCAGCAGATGAATGGATAAGAAAGCGGTGGTACATATACACAATGGAGTATTACTCAGCTGTTAAAAAGAATTCATTTGAATCAGTTCTGATGAGATGGATGAAACTGGAGCCGATTATACAGAGTGAAGTAAGCCAGAAAGAAAAACACCAATACAGTATACTAACACATATATATGGAATTTAGGAAGATGGCAATGACGACCCTGTATGCAAGACAGGGAAAGAGACACAGATGTGTATAATGGACTTTTGGACTCAGAGGGAGAGGGAGAGGGTGGGATGATTTGGGAGAATGACATTCTAACATGTATACTATCATGTGAATTGAATCGCCAGTCTATGTCTGACGCAGGATGCAGCATGCTTGGGGCTGGTGCATGGGGATGACCCAGAAAGTTGTTATGGGGAGGGAGGTGGGAGGGGGGTTCATGTTTGGGAATGCATGTAAGAATTAAAGATTTTAAAATTTAAAAAATAAAAAACTAAAATTAAAAAAAAATAAAAAAATAAAAAATAAAAAAATAAATAAAAAAAAATAAAATCAAGGTGTCAGTAGGTCCCTTTTCTCTTGCTGAAGGCTCTAGGGGAGGTTCTGATCTTGCCTTTTTTTCCCCAATTTCTTTCTTTCTTTTTTTTTTTTTTGAGTCATTTATTTATTGGCTAATCTGGGTCTTCATTACAATGTCCAGGCTCTTCATTGCTGTGTTTGGGCTTTCTCTAGCAAGAGCTCCTCATTGCAGTGGCTTCTCTTATTGCAGAGCTCCAGCTCCAGTAGTTGTGGCGTATGGGCCTAGGTGCCCTGTGGCCTGTGGAATCCTACTTTCCCAACCAGAGATCAAACCTGTGTTCCTCCCTTGGCAGGGAGATTCTCAACCACTGGACCACCAGGGAAGTCCCACCTTTTTCCAACTTCTGGTGGTTGCCAACAATCCCTGGAGTGAACTCACGGCTTAGAGCAGCATGACTCCAATTTCTGTTGCCATGTTCACGTGCCTGTCTTCCCTCAGGTGTGTGTCTGGGTGCCTCTGTCTTCTCTTCTTCTGAGAGCACCAGTCATTGGACTATGGCTCACTCAAATCCAGGATGGCCTCCTCTTAACTAGGTACATATGCAAAGGCCATATTTTTAAACCATGCCCCATGCTGAGGTTCTGGTGCATGCGGACTTTTGAGGATCTTATTCAACCCAGTACTGGTTGTTTCTCATAATACAAATTCCTTGAGAACAGAGACTGTGGATTTCTGCTCATCTCTGGCCTCGCTAAACAACCAGCAAATGATTTCTGGGAGTTGATATAATTGATTTTATTTATTATTTTGGGAGTCGATTTGGTGGAAAAGTAATAGAAGAAAGAGGGCATCTGTGTTAAAATATGCAGTGGGAACTTTTGTCCTGTGAAGGAGAAAACAATAAACCAAGCAGAGCAACTAGTCATGCGCCAGGTTAATTTCCCTCCATAGAAAACTGTATAATGCAAATTTCAATTCCTATATAACACTCTAAAGCATCAAAAGAAAATATTACTTAGAAAAAAAGTATCCTGGGCCAAACCTGGAGGTATTTCCAATCACTTTGGAAAACTAAAGCATGCTTCTCCTTCTATGTTGTTACTTTATATATATATATATATATATATATATATATATATATATATATATATATATATATATATATATATATACATATATATATATATACACACATCTTGTTATTATTCATCTTGACTTTATTTTCATAGCATTATAGACTCTTTGTGCCTGAAAGCATCTTTATAACAACTAGCAAAACTCCTTCACTTATATAATATTCGAATCCCCCTATACCATCCTTAGTCTTTGTCTAACCTAAATGCAGCTATGATTTCTTACTAAATATAAATATCTTTATGACAGAGATTCTGTCTCTTTAATCATCCATATTATCTCTGGCACCTAGTACAGTGAGAGACATAAGGAAAGCATATGATAAATATCCATTCAATCAATAAATACATGTATATCAAATCAGAGGTTTCAGGAGGGTTATGAAAGAATGGATGGATGCTTAGGCTCAGAGAATGGTCCCAGGCTTCATCGTTAATGTCTTTACTTTAGCTTTGGCCACCCACACACATATAATGCAAGTTTCAAGAGGGCTTGCCTCTAACCTAAATTCTAAAACACCCATGCAAGTAGGCAAAAGGAAATTTCTATTCATGGTATGTATTTGCAGTCTTTCCATCTGCAATTGCTGCTGCTGTTGTCCAGTCATTCAGTCGTGTCCAACTCTTTGTGACCCCATGGATTGCAGCACACCAGGCTTCCCTGTCCTTCACTATATCCCAGAATTTGCTCAAACTCCTGTTTTAAGTTTTGCATTTGCTCAAATTCCATTGAGTCAGTAATGCCATCCAACCATCTCATCATCTGACACCCCCCTTCTCTTCTTTCCCTCAATCTTTCCCAGCATTATAGTCTTTCCCAATGAGCTGGCTCTTCTCAACATGTGGCCAAAGTATCGGTGCTTCAGTTTCAACAATAGTCTTTCCAATGAATATTCAGGGTTGGTTTCCTTTAGGATTGATTGGTTTGATTTCCTTGCTGTCCAAGGGACTCTCGAGAGTTCTCTGGCACCAGATTTCAAAAGCATTAATTCTTTGGTGCTCAGGCTTCTTTAAGGTCCAACTCTCACATCTGTACATGGCTACTGGAAAAAACATATCTTTGACTATAAGGACCTTTGTCAGCAAGATGATGTCTCTGATTTTTAATGTGCTATCTAGGTTTGCCATAGCTTTTCTTCCAAGGAGCTAGCATCTTTTAGTTTCATGGCTACAGTCACAGTCCATAATGATTTTGGAGCCTAGAAAATAAAATCAGTCATTGTATCCCCATCTGTTTGCCATGGAATGATGGGATGGGATGCCATGATCTTAGTTTTTTGAATTTGAATTTTAAACCAGCCTTTTCACTCTGCTCTTTCACCCTCATCAAGTGGGCTGTTTAGTTCCTCTTCACTCTCTGCCATTAAAGTGGTATCATCTGCACATCTGAGGTTGCTGATGTTTCTCCCAGCAATCTTGATTCCAGTTTGTGAGTCATCTAGACTGGCATTTCTCGTGATGTACCCTTCATATAAGTTAAATAAGCAATGACTTATTGGACAATCTTAGTCCCGTGCCCACAATGGCTGGCTGGGATGAAGAGGGAGACAATTAAGGATGAACTTATGGTAATGAGGCAAGAGACCAGTTAGATTCTGAAGCAAGGCCTAGACTACAACACATTAAATATGTGCTGATGGCACATGAAAACTCTCATAGTGAACGTAGGAAGCCTTCCCTTTGGGAGGTTACCGACACTGACTGATTTATTTTGGTAAAAGAAACAAATCCTCAATTCCCATATGCTTCCCTCACACTTGAGAGCATACAACTTCATTTTTCAATAGGTTTGCATGATATCTCATGCCTCTCTTTCTACAGACACCATCATGTTTGTGACTATATTTTTAATCTCTGCATTCCTTCTGAATCGTACAGTCCCCAGGACGAGAACCATGCTGATTTGCCTGCTGTGAGATCCCCAGTGCAGAGCACAGTGCCTGGCATGTAGCAAATAACTGCTTGTTGTCTGGGATTAAATTTAACTGAGTCATGTTGTTGATTCCAAAAAGCAGATTTATTCTGCCAGATGAATCAATCAGTTGAAAAGACAAGTTGCTTTCCAAATTGCAGTAAAGACACATCAGTTCTGAATTCACTTTTCTGTAGCTGTTCAGTCTTGTTCAAGGTTTTATTTTATGCTGCTGTGTTTTTACCCATTTTGACAGGTACAGAAAGTCACCTTGAATCATGCACTTCATAGCTCTAGGAAGGCATTTTGTTCAACTCCTCCATTTATATATTAGAAAATGGCCTTAATAAAACAATAACTGGTAAAAAAAAAAGAGGCTCAACATATATTTTAGAAAGTAAATATTAAAACAAGAGGCATTCAGTAAATTCACTTTAAATGACAATTTGATGTAGATGGTTGGTTATAGGTCTTCCCTGGTGGCTCAGCTAGTAAAGAATCTGCCTGCAGTCTGGGAGACCTGGGTGTGATCCCTGGGTCAGGAATATCCCCTGGAGAAGGAAATGGCAACCCACTCCAGTATTCTTGCCTGGAGAATTCCATGGACAGCAGAGCCTGGTGGGCTACAGTCCATGGTGTCACAGAGTCGGGCACGACTGAGCAACCAACATTTTTATTTTAAGTTAAAGCTGAAAGCTGCTGCTAAGCTGCTAAGTTGCTTCAGTCGTGTCCGACTCTGTGCGACCCCATAGACGGCAGCCCACCAGGCTCCCCCATCCCTGGGATTCTCCAGGCAAAAACACTGGAGTGGGTTGCCATTTCCTTCTCCAATGCATGAAAGTGAAAAGTGAAAAGTGAAAGTGAAGATGCTCAGTCGTGTTCGACTCTCAGCGGCCCCATGGACTGCAGCCTACTAGGCTCCTCTGTCCATGGGATTTTCCAGGTAAGAGTACTGGAGTGCAGCCTTTTAACTGGAAATGACACTGTTTCTCTGTGTCATATTGTCATCAGCCACTGTAGCATTTTAAGCTAGTGTTTAGTTCTGGAAAATTGTTACATTTAACTTCTCCGGCAATACAAACTATTTAGCTGTTTTTTAAAACAAAACAAAACAAAACGAAAAACCTCTTACTTATTTGCTAATGAATCAGTTAAAAAAAAATCTTGAGTACTTCCTTCTCTGAATGTCTTTTGCTGATAGGGGGCCAGTTTTCTACTCTCTGTTCAGTGTCCTACCCTTTCTCCCTTGCTGTTTAACTTGCCCCGTGAATGTTTATCAATGCAAATTAAATTTCTTTCTCTGCAGAGAGTTGCTGTATTGTTTGCCTCAAAAAATATAGGAAAAAAAGAGTGTGTCATATAGAGTGAAGTAAGTCAGAAAGAGAAAAAGCAATCTTATATATTAACTCATATGTTTGGAATCTAGAAAAAAACTGGTCCAGATGAATCTGTTTGCAGGGCAGGAATAGAGACACAGACCTAGAGCATGGTCTTGTGGGCACAGTCGGGGAGAGAGGGTGAGGTGAATCGCGAGAGCAGCAGTGACAGATACACACTGCTGCTGCTGCTAAGTCACCTCAGTCATGTCCGATTCTGTGCGACCCCATAGATGTCAGCCCACCAGGCTCCCCTGTCCCTGGGATTCTCCAGGCAAGAACACTGGAGTGGGTTGCCATTTCCTTCTCCAATGCATGAAAGTGAAAACTGAAAGTGAAGATGCTCAGTCGTGTCTGACTCTTAGCAACCCCATGGACTGCAGCCTACCAGGCTCCTCCGTCCATGGGATTCTCCAGGCAAGAGTACTGGAGTGAGGTGGCATTGCCATACTACCAGTGTCAAATAAGCAGGGAATAGGACGCTGCTGTGGAGCTTGAGGAGCTCTCCTCTGTGCTCTGAGATGACCTGGAAGGGTGGGATGGCAAAGGGTGGTAGGGAGGCTCGGGGGGAGGACATGTGTGTATACTTATAACTGATTGCCCATTGCTGTACAGTAGAAACGAACACAACAGTGGAAAACAATTATACTCCAATTAAAAAAATAAAAAATATAGGAAATAGTTAGCCTTCCTTTCTACTGCAGCCAATAGTCTGTATGAGGGAACGGGGAACCAAAGGGTGAATGATGATAGGAATTCCAAACCAAACAAGGTTCTAAAAATATACAGGAAAAGATTTGATTCAGACCTATGATTCAAAACTGTATTAGCAACTCGCACTTTGTATCACATGTTTTTGTCTGATGACTATTCTGGTCTTAACTAATGAATAGTTCCAGTCACACAAATACATGACTCAGTGAACAGTGCAAATGCCTTACCATGATGATTACGTTCTGCAGTTCCCTAACACTGGCATTGCTAAAGCATTTCCCATTAGAGGAGACAAGTAGAGATTATTGTGCTAAAACTATTTTAGTTTAAAAAAAAAATCCTAAAGTATTGTTTTGAGCTCAAATAATTAAGACGGCAAAGACGTTTAACATTGTAAATGGGAAAAACTTGAAAAGAGATATAATTCCTTTTAAAATCACCTCAACATGGGCCTGAGTTGAGTAACTCAATAATTTCCAGTCTAGAACTTCTTAAGGTGGAATAAAAGATACCTTACCTGTCTCCTGAGAAACCTGTATGCAGGTTGAGAAGCAACAGTTAGAACAGTACATGCAACAATGGACTGGTTCCAAATTGGGAAAGGAGTACATCAAGGCTGTACATTGTCACCCTGATTATTTATATGGAGTACATCATGTGAAATGCCAGACTGGATGAAGCACAAGCTGGAATTAAGATGGGAGAAATACGAATAACCTCAGATATGCAGATGACACCCAACCACCCTTATGGCAGAAAGCAAAAAGGAACTAAAGAACCTCTTAATGAAAGTGAAACAGAAGAGTGAAAAAGCTGTTTAAAACTCAACATTCAAAAAATGAAGATCATGGCATCTGGTCCCATCACTTCATGCCAAATAGATGGGGAAACAGTGACAGACTTTATTTTCTTGGGCTCCAAAATCACTGCAGATGGTGACTGCAGCCATGAAATGAAAAGACAATTGCTCTTTGGAAGAAAACCTATGACCAACCTAGACATCATATTAAAAAGCAGAGACATGACTTTGCCAACAAAGGTCCGTCTAGTCAAAGCTATGGTTTTTCCAGTAGTCATGTATGGATATGAGAGCTGGACAATAGAAGGACTGAGAGCTGAAGAGCTGATGATTTTGACTCTGGTGTTAGAGAAGACTCTTGAGAGTCCCTTGGATAGCAAGGAGATCTAACCAGTCAATCCTAAAGTAAATCAACCCTGAATATTCATTGAAATGAATGATGTTTAAGCTGAAGCTCCAATACTTTGGCCACAAGTTGAATAGAGCTGACTCATTGGAAAAGACCCTCATGCTGGAAAGATTGAGGGCAGGAAGAGAAGGGGATGACAGAGGATGAGAAGGTTGAATGGCATTACCAACTCAACGGTAGAGAAGGAAATGGCAACCCACTCCAGTATTCCTGCCTGGGAAATCTGATGGACAGAGGAGCCTGGTGGGCTATAACTCATGAGGTCACAAAGAGTCAGACACAACTGAGCGACAGAATATCAATACACATCAACTCAATGGACATGAGTTTGAGCAAACTCAAGGAAATAATGAAGGCAAGGGAAGCCTGGCCTGCTGCAGTCCATGGGATCACAGAGTCTGATAGGACTGAGCAACTGAATAACAGTTGAGTACAGTTCATTCAATTTCCATTTATATGTGGTTTTTTTTTTTTTGTAGTGTTATGGTATTACCAGGTATGGCTTTAGACTCCAGGTATAGCTTAGCTGCATCTTCTGTTTCAGGATTTCACAAGGATGCAAGCAAAGCTGTCAGCCAGGTCTGGAGTTCCATCTGGCTTTGCCTGGGGAAGAATCGTCTTAAGCCCACATGGTTAGTAACAACCTAGAGGGCTGAGGGTCTTAGTTTTTTGCTGTCAGGCAGAGGCTACCCTCAGTTCCTTGCCACGCAGATGCTTCACCACGGCTACCTGTTCTATCAAAGTCACCAAGGGGAAGCATGCACTCTTCTGTAACAAAACCAAGTGAATGGCATTCACCTTTGCTATAATATGTTGACTAGGAGCGGACCCCATAACCCCTTACTCCAGGTTATGAGTAACAGGAAGCAGGGATAATTGACAGTCATTTTACAGTTTCTGCCATACTTGTCCATGAAATGAGAATCAGTGTCTGTTGCCTGGTTGATGGCTTTGAACCAATAGAACTGAGAAACATACTGTTTAATTTTCAGAAGCACACATTTTCAATTTGAAATGTGTGTTTTTAGTGGTTTCTAGAATTAGATTTTATGGATTGGTGCAATTTGGTTGAAAGAGACAAATAAAAACAAAAATGAGGAACTGATATAGCATCAACAATTTTTATGTCACCAAAAAATATGTAAAGAAAAAGCAAAAAGCCAATAGAATTATAATTTTAAAAAACAGAATGATTAAACACCAAAGAGGGCAAACATCTCAGAATAAGGAATATTTCTTTTTATGAAATGACTATATTTTATTTTAAAATTCTAGATTGCTGTTTTTATTTCTTTACCACAGATCCACAAAAAGTTAGTCACCACCCTTCGCCAGTTCTCAGATTGGCATTTGGAAACTATTGCAGCATAGAAATGAGATGCTTTTTTAATAATTTAAGATGTATAACATGCTCAACTCCTAAAGAAGTTAACTGGATTTACAACTTAAATATGGAGCAAAATGAAACTTTTAAATATGAAAGGGAACAGAGACCATTAAAGGAAGCAGATGGAACAGACAATAGCAGATGCCAAAAAGAAATGAACAGAAAGTAGGGCACCAAATTCGGCTCCAAGGTCTTTGCCCATCAGGTTTCCTTATGTAGATGACATGTTTGGATAAGAGACGTGTGAGTCCAGCTGAGGAGAGATTATTTTTTTCCTTTGGACTTGAACTCCATTAGAATTTAGCCCATGAATTCTTCTGTTGAAGACTCTTATCTTTCTTGGAGTTTTCTAGTTTTCTAGAATTTTGAGCAATGTCTTTTTTTTTTTTTTTTTTGAATGTGGACCTTTTTTTTTTTTTTGATATTTATTGAATTTCTTACAATATTGCTTCTGTTTTTTTTTTTTTCTTCTTCTTACTGTGAAGCATGTGAGGTCTTAGCTCCCTGGTTAGGGGTAGAAATCATACCTACTTCGTTGCAAAGTAAAGTCCTAACTACTGGGCCTCCAGGAAGTCCCTGAGTAATGTCTTTTAAACGGAGTTGTTAATATTTACAGAGGGAGTAATATTTATTCAGACTTCTCCATTATCTTTGTGTGTATCCCTTGAATCATTATATCCGTTATATCACTCACAGTGGGTAGGATGTCTACAAACAAGATAGGATGGGTAGATACTCAGATACAATGTTTTATCCCAGGAATATGTGGTTCTGTTTATTTTACCTAATACAAAGCAGAGCCTAGAAGATTTAATAAAAGGTGTTAGAAAGATTGAGTGGTCTGGCTTATTATAATTTGCTCTGTTGCTATGAAATCTGATAATTTTTTTGAAAAAAAAAAAAAATAACCTTTTTTAGGTAAAATTAATGTATGATCATCTTTTAAGGTGAATTCACTCTTCTTTGCTGGCTCTTAATGATTATACTGGTTGCTAGGGCATTCTGTATGCTATTGGCCAAAGGCGAATAAAGAGGAGAAAGATTCAGTAGTGGAGAGATCAGTGGTTTAGAGTGAAAAAGGACAAGCTGAAATTCAATCAACAGGCCTAGGTAAGCAAGAGAAAAAACTAGAAAAGTTCTCCTGTGAGAAAAGCAGCGGAAGAATCGGAATTGTAGCATCAAAAGAAAGAATTGTCGCATTCACTGGAAAAGCAAAAACAGGATAATGGAATTCAGTCTCTAAGGAGCATAGTTTGGCTAGCTGTTGCAGGGCTCAGTTTAAAAAATAAACAAAAACAGGACATCAGAAAATAATTGATCTGTTTCTCCTGCTCTGAGACTCTTGGAAGGGCTTAACTCCAGCTATGCCTTGGTAAACTCAATTCTTCATGATAGGAATTATTGACTTGCTTAAAAGCCAACTGTATAAAAGACTTGGTGTCAATTCATTGTTCATGTCTTTGCAGTTCAAATGTGGAAAGAAGTACAAATAAGGAATGGGAGATGATGCCGGTTAGTAAAATCATCAGCATTTATCTCTTAGCTGTCCCAAGAAAACTTTATGAAGTAGAACAAGAGAGAGCTTCTGGAACCAAAAGTGAAAGTCGCTCAGTCATATCTGACTCTTTGCGACCCCATGGACTGTAGCCTACCACGCTCCTCCATCCGTGGGATTTTCCAGGTGAAAGTACTGGAGTGGGTTGCCATTTCCTTCTCCAGAGGATCTTCCTGACTCAGGGATCAAACCTGGGTCTCCCGCGTTGTAGGCAGGCATTTTTCCATCTAAGCCACCAGCGAAGTTTGGAACCAAGGACATTTTTATCAAGAACTTATTTTCAAGAACTTATTAAATCATGGTGTTAAGCTTCAGGATACAAAGCATTTTTTTAGAGTTGGAGATTTTTCTTTTTTTTTAATGATAAAGAGTTTTAGAGATTCCAACTCATTCAGCTTGGGAAACTCTAGAACATAAATCTATTATGAAATCCCAGGGCATGTCTAATGTTGACAGTCAAAAGACCACATCCAGAGAGACACTGTCTTTGAGTAAATACAGCCTTAATTTAGTCTGGAGGCAGTTCTTCATTTGTAGGCCTCTCGCACTAACCAGGGAGTCTCTAATTTGTTTTAAGAATCACCAGTTGTTAATAGCTGCTACACTTGGCATTGTTTAAATATTTACATGCCATTGACCTCACTACAACTGTTCAAGAAATATAATGGTATATCCAATTTACCGATAAGTATACTTGAGCTGAGAAGTGTTAAATAAATCTTTCATGGTCACAGAGCTATAGAGTGATGAAATTGTGATTCAGATTTAGTTCTGGTTGATTGTAAATATAGCATTCTTCCCCTGTGTGCTATGATGCCTCCCAGAATGCCTCCTTGATATTAACTGCTAATCCTAGTGCATTTGGAGTTATTACTAGAGGAGATGGTAGAAATGAACATATGAATTACCATTGTCCTCCTAATCAGTGGAGTTTTCTTCCATATCCCATCTATGAATTGATCATACTTTAATGAGTCATTCGTAAATTCTGTCTTACTCATTAAACAAAAGTTTATTGATTTTCAGCTTTCATAGTTGAAAGACATTGTCTTTCAGATGAGAAAGACAAAGTCCATGCTTTAGAATCTTCATAGTCTTTAAGCCTGCGATACCACTTAAAGCCACAGAAGTATTATGTCAATGCCCAGGATAGGGTATTTTCCCATTTTAGTAAATGACAGAAATTGTTCCTTCTAAATTCAAAATTCATTTTAAATCTGTACGTGCATATTAAGTCATTTCAGTTGTGTCCAACTCTTTGTGACCCTATGGACTGAAGCCCTTCAGGCTCCTCTGTCCATGGGATCTTTCAGACAAGGTTACTGGAGTAGGTTGCCATTTCCTCTTCCAGTAAATCGGTACATGTCTTCTTAATTTCACTTCCACTTGCTCTCATTGCTTCTCATCTGAATTAATACAATAACATCCTATTAGCCATACTCTCTGATTCTCTCTTTGCTTCTACACAATGCATTTCTTATATAGCCACATACTGACTTAGCTGAGTTAACTTTCCAAAGCTTAACTTTGCTCAGGTTATGTCACTACTTTAATCCCTTCAGTGGATCCTCATTGCTCTTTGCATAAAAACATACTCTTTACTATGACCTTCCAAGCCCTGCATAATCTAACACCTAACTCTTGAAATGCTACAGGTTAGTCTCCCCATTCACAATGCTTGTCACTCTACCTTCTTTTTTCTTAAACAGTAATATATTTATGAGGTGAAGTACCTCATTTTTTGGATATCCTATGAGAAAAATAAACAAAGGGAATAAACTAACAACTCAAAACTGGAAGTATACAAAATAGAAAAGCAGGGAGTTTTTCTTTTTTTTTCCAGAATACTTTTTTTTATTGGAATATAATTGCTTTACAATGATGAGTTAGTTTCTGCTATACAGGGAAGAAAGTCAGCTATATGTATACATAGATCCCCTCCTTCTTGAACCTCTCTTCTGCTTCCCCGTCCCATCCCTCCAACAAGTCAAGCTCATCCATGGTTTCAGGGCTTTGGACTTATTTTCTCTCCCAAGGGCGCTTCTCCCCAGGCAGGTTCCCTGCTCTCAATACGAGGTTCACTGCAGCGTCCATGGCAGCTAGTACAACATCTGTCAGAAGAAACTCACTCAATATGCACAGTGTAACAGGCTGACTCAGATGGTAAGAATCTGCCTGCAATGCGGGAGACCTGGGTTCGATCTCTGGGTTGGGAAGATTCCCTGGAGGAGGGCAATGGCAACCCCCTTCAGTATTCTTGCCTGGAGAATCCCCATGGACAGAGGAGCCTGGTGGGCTACAGTCCATGGGGTCTCAAAGAGTCAGACATGACTGAGTGACTAAGCACAGCAACAATGAACTAGAAGTTCAAGATTTTAACTCCTCAACAGTAAATGTATACACATCACAAAATGAAACCTTAGAGATTTCTGAGATGAATGAAAGTGTAAAAAGTCTCCAGATAACATATTAACCATTATACAAGAAGCACTAGAAATTTTCAAAATGAAAAATAAATAGAAGAGGGATCAAGACTAAACTAAATGTCTTAGCTCAGTATTTCCTCTGTTACAGACTTTCAGAGCACTTGGCTGTTACTCAATTTGTTGTTTAATTTGCAAATGTATTAACCTACCCATGCACCTACCTTTTCTTGAATACATTTGTTTTCAGTATCTACATTTTAAAAAGAAAAAGTTAAAACAAAGTATTCTGCTGCCAAGGATTTTAGCATAATCTAGAAAAGATATGACAGGGGCAAAAAGTCAAGTACAAAATTGAGAGAGTTTGAGAAAACCGTGGAAGAGATCTGTTGATAAAATGCTTTAGGAGACAAAGAGGAGAAAATACTCTCGAGAGGACTTGATGGTTAGCTTTATAACTTGACCTCAAAGGACAAAGAACTCCAAAAGTATGATTAGATCTATACCAAGCAGAGAAAAACCAGGTATACAAGGTATACAAGGAAGGACGTCTGGGCACAGTGGGTGTTTCTGGAACATAAGGGTTCAAGTTGAATAGTGAAAAATACAAACAGATGAGACTTCGGTTCGATTATACCTCACAGTCCTGATAATCATAATAAATTAGATTTTTAACTCTGATTAATATGGTGTCATCTGTATCTTTTGAGCAAAGAATAGGGTTACCAAGGCTTTACTTAAAGGTGATAAACCTGGGTAATCTTTCTTAATTTTAAAAAAAATGTGTTTTTTAAATTATTTTTCATTAAAATTAATTTACATGCTTTAATAGTCACCACTTTAATACATACAGATTGCTGGGCTTTAGTACATTCACAGCCTTCACTACTATATAATTTCAGAGCATATCTTCATCCCCAAAGAAACTCCACACCCTTTAAGCAGCCATTCCCCAATCCTCCTCTCTCCCCAGTCCCTAATCCACTTTCTATCTCTATTAAGCTGCCTATTCTGGACATTTCACATAAGTGGAAACAAAGAATTTGTGACCTTTCATGACTGGTTTCTTTCACTTAGTGTAATTTTTTCTGTTTACCCATTATCTGTTGCATACGATAGCTTCATTTTTTTTATGCCCAATATCCCATTGTATAAATCGACTACATTTTAATTATTTATTGCTCAGTTAAGAGCTATTTGGATTTTTTCCTACTTTTTGGCCATTATATACAGCTATGAACATTCATGTCCAGTTTTGTATGAACATATGCTTTCAGTGAACTTAGGCAAATACCTAGGACTATGCTGAAGTCATTATATAGAAACACGATGTAGCCTCACCCAAAATTTGGTTTGCATGTTAAGACTGCTATTGCTACACAAACCAAGAGGGTATGGAAAATGTTTACAATGAGGCTTTCGGGGGAGAGGAAGGCAGGCCTCCTAATCCAGCCCAAAAATTGCTAAAGGGGGAAGGAAAAGGAGACTGGCTTGAGTTTTTACTTTGTGGTTAGAGAATAGAGCTGGGGTGATGATCCCACACAAGGGAAGGAGGCTCAGTAGTTTGAATCACCCAACAATGCCAAAAGAGGGAATACTTGGGCTTTTGTATTAGTTTGGTCAAAGAAAGAGGGTGGTGAGATTTAAAAGCTCTTAACAGCCAAACGTCAAAAAATGAAGTTAGATCTTATTACAGAGGAGAGTTGCTGGATGGTTTGCTGATTCTGTGTTTAGCTTTTTGAGAAGATGTCAAACTGTTTTCCACAGTGGCTGCACCATTCTACATTACCACCAGCAATGTAGGGAAATTACAATTTTCCGTATCCTTATTGCCATTATCATCATCATTATCATTGTTATCATCATATTATAATAATACTAGGGTATTAAGTGATATCTCATTGTGGTTTTGATTTGAATTTTTCTAATAGCCAATAAAGTTGAGCATCTTTATATATATTATTTGCCTTTGATGTCTCTTTGGAGAAACATCTCTTTAAAGACTTTGTCAACTTTTAAAATTGGGTTGTCTTTTTCTTATTGAGGGCTGAAGTTCTTTATATATTGGGAATACAAGACCCTTGTCAAATATATGATTTGCAGACATTTTCTCCTATTTTGTGAATTGCCTTTTCACTTTCTTCATGGTATCCTTAGGTACAAAAACATTTTAAATTTTGGTAAAGTCCTATTTATTTATTTTTCTTGTGGTTGCTTTTGCCTTTTGGTGTCATAGCCAAAAAGCTATTGCCTAATTTAAGATGACTAAGATTTACACTTGTATTTTATTCTAAGAGTTTTATTTACAGTATCAGTTCTTATAGTTTGGTCTTTTACTCATGTTATTTATTATATACGGTTTGAATTAGGGGGTCCAAATTCGTTATTTTTCATGTAGATATCCAAAACCTGAGTAATCTTGATATCCAGAAGGATTATATTCTCAATTTGCAAATATCATTGTTCTTATGATAGTGCATATAAATAATAGACAATGATCACTCCCTTAAGACTTGCCAAATGGAAGTAATTTGTAAAGAGTATTATTTGGTTTGCTTTTATAACCAAGAACTGTCACATTTTTAGACTTCTTAGGCTTCCCTGGGGGAGCCTGGTGGGCCTGCCGTCTGTGGGGTGGCACAGAGTCGGACACGACTGAAGCCACGCAGCAGCAGCAGCAGGCTTCCCTGGTAGCTCAGGTGGTAACGAATCTGCCTGCAGTGCAGGAGACCCAGGTTCAATCCCTGGGTCAGGAAGATCCCTTGGAGAAGGGAAAGGCAACCCACTCTAGTATTCTTGCCGGGAGAATTCCATGGACAGACCATGGAGTCGCAAAGAAGCAGACACGGCTGAGTGACTATCACTTCACCTCACTTAGCTCTCTCTAAAGTACAGAAATAAGGGAGGGTAAATAGCTTTGTTTTCTAAATCACTTGTCAGCATAAACCTAAGTTTGCCATTTCATGAGACTTATGATCAAAGCAGTGACCAGCAGAGAAAAGCAAGCAACACTGCTGCGAAGATGCTGGGTGTTGGCTAGTCTCATTCCCAAACAACAGAATCACTGATGCACAGCAGTCCCTCTGCCTCAAGATGTGCACAATTTAAATTTTTGTTTTAGCAAAATTAGATATAACTTTAGGTCAGGGAGGGCTTCCCTGTTAGCTCAGCTGGTAAAGAATCTACCTGCAACGTGAGAGACCTGGCTTCGATCCCTGGGTTGGGAAGATCCCCTGGAGAAGGGAAAGGCTACCCGCTCCAGTATCCTGGCTTGGAGAATTCCATGGACTGTATAGTCCATGGGGTCTCAGAGTCGGACACGACTGAGCGACTTTCACTTTCACCTTAAGTCAAGGATCTACAAAATTGCTCTGATATACTCCAGACAATGACTGTTCTATCCCCAATTGCCATCTCATTTTAATTGAGAGTAATTTCTTTAATCTTCTCTTTGCCCTAGAGTCAGACAGTGTTATGTCTCTAGAGTTGGCCACGTAGCACATGTACGGTCGTTGGGCAAGTGTTCTGTTTTCATACTCCCTCTGGGGCCCAAGAATTAGAGTCAAAAAGACATACTCAATGGTTCCTCCACTTATTAGCTGTGTGATTTAGGTTACTTAGTCTTACCAAGTCTGTGTCCTTGTCTGTTAAAAAAAAAGAAAGAAAGAAAGGCAATGAATCTTTCCTTGTGCAGTGGAAGAGGAAGGGAAACGAACCATGGTTGAGAAGCACCTAACCCAATACCTGGCACTCAAAACACAGAAGCACATGTTACAATCATGCCTTTATAAAGATAATACACAATTCTTACTTTATAAGCATTTCCAAGAACAAAAATCAACCATTAGAGCTCTTTGAAACAATGATATTAACCAACAATATAGTCAGTTCATATGTTCTTGTGGATAAAACAGGCCTAGCTTCTCTGCTGTTTTCTTTCTGATTAGCTCTCTGGTCTTTAGATTTTAGGAGTCAGGATGAAAAATAAAAGGCACAACATAGTTCTGTAAACTTTGTGATTGTTACTTCCTTCTAGTAGACACAATGGCCATGAAGTGAGAACAGTGCTGTGACTTTCGTACATACTTAGAATTTACCATGTGGAAATTTCCATTATTTCCTGGAAGACACCCACAGGGTGCTCTTTGACTCACCCTCAGACTTCCCTGGTGGCTCAGTGGTAAAGAATCCATGTGGCAATGCAGCAGACACAAGATCTATTCCTGGATCAGAAAGATCCCCTGGAGAAGGAAATGGCAACCTACTCCAGTATTCTTGCCTGGGAAATCCCTTGGACACAGGACTGTGACGGGCTACAGTCCACGGGGTCACAAAAGAGTCGGACACAACTCAGCGAGTAAATGACTACTACCATAAAAGTTTAACTTCTCTCATGGAGTTAGGAAAGTCATTTCTGAATATAAATCAGCCTCCTACAATAGCTGGGCCATATTTGCATTACAGAGATATTACTAATCCCATCTGGACAAGGACTCCTTGGGCTCCTCACATCACCGAGTGTTTTGCTGTTGCCACCAAAGCTGTGTGAACTCACGATTGGCCTTCTCTCATCTGTTTGCTGCTGCGGCTGCTGATGCTAAGTCGCTTCAGTCATGTCTGACTCTGTGTGACCCCATAGATGGTAGCCCACCAGGCTCTGCCATCCCTGGGATTCTCTAGGGAAGAACACTGGAGTGGGTTGCTATTTCCTTCTCCAATGCATGAAAGTGAAAAGTGAAAGTGAAGTCTCTCAGTCGTATCCAACTCTTTGTAACCCCATGGACTGCAGACTACCAGGCTCCTCCGTCCATGGGATTTTCCAGGCAAGAGTACTGGAGTGGGTTGCCATTGCCTTCTCCGTCTCATCTGTTTAAGGAAGCACATATCTTTATTTGAAGTCTGCAAGAGCCCCAGAAAAGTAAGAGCATTTGGCCATGGCAGATTAAAGGCATCAGCGTCAACCCATCCTTCTATCTCCATGGTCTGGATTATTCTAACCCTTCAGCAGCAAATACTGGGCAGTGATTATATTTCTATTAACTTGCTTTCAAATGCCAGGAAGGTATAAATATTCCATGGGAGTGATACAGCATGGAGAAATGTGAAAAGCAGGGAAAAAGAAAGAGTGGGTCTCTTCTGATATCAACGATTAACTATGCTGCCTAGGTGTGTCATTTAAATATTTTGCCTCAGTTTCCCCACTGACAAAATGCAGGAAATCAAGCAAAAAACCCATCGATCTCTTCCATTTAAAAATTCTGTATGAGTCATTAAGGAGACATATCCTTTGTCTTAGCATAAAACTTATGAGATTAAATGACATCAGTGTATAGTCTTGGCCAGTAAATAGCAAACAATGGAAAAAAATCAGTGATGAGTAATGATCTTCCAGAAATGCCTGTTGAAATGGATGACAGGAAGCATCTAACTACAGCTAGAGAAAAATGGATGTTAATGAGCTATAAAGAGGGCTCAAGGTTACATATTCAAGGGAGAAGCACCATAGACTTCAGGTGAAATGCCCTGATAACTTATGGCTGAACTACAGTGAAAATATTCCAGAAGAGACTTGGATTAATACAGTTACACTCAACCACACTGAATACTATACATTTTAAAGACAATGCAAATGTCTTTTAGCTCATGGATAAATTAGTTTCCATTGGGGAGATTTAATACAGTTTTCTATACCAGTGTATCTTGTGATTGCATTCTAAGCAACTTGTTTGAAATTGGTAAATATTTACTTTATTCTCTGAACTTCTGAAATCTATAGAAACACCACTTAACACTTTGTTAGATCTGAACATGGACTGCATATATATGTGGATGGATTGCCACCACTTTCGTTTGTAAGGTCCTTTATGGTAGTTAACAAATTTGATTCTGTTCTCACTAGGTCCTAGACCCAGTCTGGTCAAAAGGATATCATAGAAAGAAAAAAAAAAAAAACAACAAAAAACCCACAACCTGTTACTGGAGTAACAACCTGTTACTGTTTTGGAGTCAAGAAGACTGTCAAGATAAATGATGGATATTTGGGAAAAGTCTGTTCTGAATACACTGGTATCCTGGATTCTCCCTCCCATGCTAAACCATTGTCCAGATGACTGATGGCTTCTTTGGCAAAATTATTATCCTACATTCAAAGATTCACAATGTTTCCTTAGGCATACTTGCGTTACTTCTTCTACCAGTGTGACATGGTGTGAAGTTTTTCTTCAATTTTTTCTCTTGTTACTAGAATGTATATACTCCCTCTTGCACTTATACAGAACCCTACCAATAACCTTATTAGTCATATTGTCTAGCTAAAATTTTCCTGGGGCCATGTGACGCTCATACACTAGCTTGTAAATCTCACCCACAGGAAAGATGACAGCTTTTAAATTATCAAAATGCTGGAGTCTTCTTCCGCCTGCTCCATATTGTGTGTGTGATAACGAGGCTGGGAGCTTGCATATACGTTGTGTGATTTTGAAATGTCATTTGACCTGTCATTTCAAGGTTTTCATTCATCAAATGGGAACTGTAAATCCTCATCTGTCATTCTTGGTGGTTGTGAGGTTCAGGTGAGAAATGTGCTAAGGCGCAATAGAAATAGTGTAACACTGAATACTGCTGACTAATAATACAGACTATTTATTATCCATGATTATTTAGTATCCTCTTGGTTTTGCTTCTTTTTTATCATAGTGATAATGAATGTTAAAGGTGAGAGTGTAGCATCAGAGAGCAGTGGGTACAATAGTTCGTTTTGTCACTAACTGCACAAGCTTGCATAATTTAATTTCCCTGAGCCTCAGTTTCCTCATCTGTAAAATGACTCTGAGAATGGCATAAGAATGACTATGTATCCTGGATATGTAACTGAGATAATGTATGTAAATGACTTAGCCTGACACAGAGTGACGACTGAAATATTGAACACTATTATCGATCTAGAAATTAAGTGGAAAGAATAACCCTTGATACAGACTTTCTTGCACAGCAAGTTAGAAGAACAGGAATGGCATTTAACATCTTCAGGGAATAAAATCCCCTCGTCACATCCAACGTTTTGGGAAGACAGGAAAGAGCTGCTTATAATTCAATGCTGCTGCTGCTAAGTTGCTTCAGTCGTGTCCCACTCTGTACGACCCCAGACGGCAGCCCACCAGGCTCCCCCGTCCCCTGGGATTCTCCAGGCAAGAACACTGGGGTGGGACACTTTCCAAAGGAAGGAAAATTATAATTGAATAGTGTTGTCTTTTTACACATACTCCTGGTTTGGTCTAAGGCCATAATGTTCAAGAACCAAGAAGATTTGAGTTTCTCTTCCTAGGACTTGCCTGTTTGGGGTCCAAGTCAATCAGGTTCTCCCACATCCATTTCAGGCACTGCTGAAGCATAAGAGGGAACAATTCAACCCTTTCAAATCAAATGCTCTGGGTTACATTCCTCCCTTTATCTTTCTTCCCTTGCCAAAAGGTTCTACTCTGTATCATCTTTTGGGGAGTACATGAGGCTTGCATGAAACAAACAAAAAGCAGGTGGTTCATTGGAATGCAAAGGTGCAAACCAGGGACTCCTTTTATCTGGTAATTGTCTCCCAGCTCACAATTACCACCCATGCCAATTAGAGTAAGATGAATGTCTTTCCATGTGGTAAGAACTGAAAGACAGCTGCTTGTTTACTACTGGTCGTTTGCGTCCGTGATTTGTCTGTGGTTTTTCATCTAGTATTTCACCCAAGGTGGAAACATTTAACCAAAAGAAGAAAGTATCCCTGGCTGACACAAATTAGCATGCAAAATATGGGTCAGCATGCAACTCGATTATTCTATTGCCCATTAGCAAACTGGAGATTTCATTACAGTACAGCTCCCTGAAGATCTAAGAGAAAAATGAGGTGGGAGAACCACAGAGAAATATTAGAGAAAAGGTGATGAAGAAGGGAGCTTTAGGGAGGTGGAGAGAGCAGAGTTGTGGCAAGGAAATGTGCATTAGACAGTGAATTATGCTTCAGTTTTAATCTTTCCACCTACACTCCTTCTGGTCTCTCCATGTGGCTCATTTTTGCTCTGACTTTTAAGTTAAATAACTTAAAAGCATAAATTCGAAAAAAATGTGTTTTGCAGAGAAACATAGTTAGATGCTTGTAAAGGAGCTCAGAGGTCAGATTTGGGTGAATGCTCTTGATATTAGCTAACAAGACTTTAAGTAAACCCTTGCTCTTTAGGTACCATGCCTGCTTTCAATTTCCCTGGCATGTTTTTGCCTCTGTTTACAAGTATTATAACTGCAATTCAAGATCTGGGTATTTCAGAAACCCAACATATCTGCTATTATGTGACAAAGTTTTTCATCATGGAGCAAGTATCCTGGCCCAATGTATCAAGGAGACATTCAAGACACAAAAAGGTTGACAAATAAACTCCTACAATTGTAAACCTTCTTAGTTGGAATGGGATTACAGTTCCTTTTCTTTCTTTTTTCCCTTTAATTTAGGGATCTGTGCTAGAGAATTGAGGTATATAAGTTCTTATCCATGTATTTTGATTTAGGGATTTTATCTTTAGCACACTACAGTTGTAGAAGAGCAACAGTTTAGACCCATACACATTCCAGAAGCATACATATGTGTAAGTGTATTATATGCATGACCATATTTATGAGTATATACATATACATATACCTATATATATATATATATATATATATTTGTGAGCATGTGTGAATTCTGAATGTGTATATGTGCCAGTGTGTGAGAATGTGTGTGTACACATTCAAGTACTGTATATGTGAATTGTGTGGGTTTGTGTGTATGTGTATGAGTGTGTGGTTGTGGATGATGATTCAACCACTACTGACTGACTGCTCTCAGCTTATAATGGTCATGCAACGTAATATATGTGATAAATTTATACGGAATCCACAGTGCTATACGAGTCAATTTCATTATAACTCTTTGCTATCCCATGGGCCATAATCTGCTAGGCTCCTCTGGCCATGGGATTCTCCAGGCAAGAATACTGGAGTGGGTTGCCATTTCCTACTCCATTCGTTATTATAGATACGTACATAAAATACACCATTTTGACCCTTTAAGAGAGCTTCCCTGATGGCTCAGGAGGTAAAGAATCTGCCTGCAAAGCAGGAGATGCAGGTTCAGTCCCTGGATAGGAAAGGTATCCTGGAAGAGGAAATGGCAACCCACTCCAGTATTCTTGCCTGAAAAATCCCGTGAACAGGGGAGCCTAGCTACAGTCCATAGTGTCTCAAAGAGTTGGACATGACTGAGTGACTAAGTACACAGTGCTTTAAGAATGGAGCAGTTCTGCAAGTCAGGCATCATAGTGTATGAATATCTTTATGTTGACTTAAAAAAATTACACAATGTGAGAATGAGAACTGCAAACTGGGAGACAGCACCTCAGATAGCACCTCAGATAGAGGAACTGCTCCACAGATGCAGGGCGGAGGTCATTATGGATGTGATTTTGCTGAAGGGGGAGTACATGTAATCAAGCACATATTTTTGCAGAAGGTTTTAGCTGGTCACAAAGAGCAGTCATCACCATGAAGGATTTTAGTGTTTTATTAGGTAGGAGGATATATAAGAATTGGGCTCATAAAATCTACACCTGAAAATATTTAACTATCTAAAGTTCTGTTCGGCCAGTTTTCCCCCCTATCACAGAGTACCTCATTTCTGCTCTCCACCCTGAATGCCTTTCAGAGGGTGCTGAAAATCAGTAGCTACAACAGCACCTGACTTAATAGAGGTAATTTAATAGAGGTAAATGGTCTATATGTGATCAGAAAACCCGGTTTAAACCATTAGGGAGATGGATATATATATGTATCTATATCCTAATGGTTCACTATCACTATACATATATATATATATATATATATATATATATATAATATACATATGTATTACGAGCTTTCCTTTCCCAGTAATTCTGAATAAGGCATCTCTAATACCATTAGAAACAAGCTCCTTTGCCTATTCTTTATCACCCTACCCCCTGACTTGGCACCAATACTGTACCTATTCTTGCTAGGAATTTCCCATTGATATTTTTCAGTTTTGGAGCAAGATGCTCCACTTTGTGCAGAAAACTGGAATGAGAGCATTGCTTCTGCACATATGACAGTGTTTCAAATAGGGTGGTTCTCATTTCTCAAAACCTCTTCAATGTACTATTCCAGGAAAGCATATCCATTTTGGAAGTGACCTCTTGGACTCTTTAAAAGATGAACTGAGACACATTAAACCTTTTAAGTGTCTATTTGACCAAAATCAATTTGAATCATACAGTATCTAGTCTAGTGGATAGAAAGGAACTCTGAGGAACTGTACAAAATGAAAGATTTTTATAGACAAAATGGAGCAGCAACAAGGAAATTACCCTTGACAACAAAGCTGTTTGGCTACAAAGTATCCTTTAGGAGACAGCAAGGGTATATCAGATGAGTTTCCCTGATGGCCCAGCATTAAAGAATCTGCCTGCAATGCAGGAGACTTGGGAGACTCGGATTCCATCTTTGGATAGAGAAGATCCTGGGTCAGGAAGGATCCCCTGGTGTCAACCTACTCCAGTGTTCTTGCCTGGGGAATCCCATGGACAAAGGAGCCTGGCGAGCTACAGACCACGAAATCTTAGAAGAGTTGGACACAGCTGAGCGACTGAACACACACACAGGGTCTGTCAGGCAGATGGCCTAAGTAATATTGATCAGGTTATTCTTGATTGACTGATTTCAGATTCCATTTCTGGAAAAACTGAAGCTAATTTTTTTAAGTCTTAGTTTGATGATGCCGCGTTTTGCATAAGCACCTGCATTTGGGCCCGTTGTCTTTTTTTAGCAATTCTAAAATTCCTTTTAATGGTGATCTTTTTAGTGGGATTAAAAACTTCCTCTAGTTTCACCGTAACTTTATAACCCAGGTGGTGTTAAATAAATCTTCAGAGAACACAGAAAAAGTTGTTCTGGGGTGTATGTAACTCACTCTAAAAAATAAAAATAAAATGAGCCAATGAATAGTATTTTAAACAAGGAAGAGGCTCCAGCTTGCAAGAATACATCTAGATTCAAGGGTCGTTAAATACCAAAGAAAGTCCTTGTATATTTAATCAGATGGAATGCTTCAAATTGAGTCAATATTAAACCCTTTGATTTTCTAAAATGTCACAGTTTGTATAAATTGGAGACATTTATTTTAGATTCAGGTTGGGAAGTCTTTTATCATGAGTCTGAAGACTTTCTCTGTACTCCCTTGTCATGGCTGAAGTGTGGAGACTGAGGGGTCTGATCTGAGACCATCATCCAAAGGAAATGAGAGTTTCAGCTGAGAATCGATATTGAGAGAGTGCCATTCAGTCTGAAGTACAATGTGAATTAAGTCAGTGTTCCTCTGAATCTTTGACTACTTCTTAGCTACATGGAAAGTCTCTGTTAAAACTGAGGTGTGTATATGTGTGTTTATATACTTGTATGCATAATGTAAGATATTCAAGGTTTAAAAGATCTGAGATCTTAAGACTCTACATATAGGAGGTATTTAGTAGGTATTTTCTTATTGAGTGACTCATTTCTCAATCTAGGTTTTTTGAGCTATATAGTCTTTTGAAAATTTGATGAAACCATTTCTAAGAAAAAGTCACGCATGAATGTATATACACTTTCACATGAAATACCCAGGGAATTAAAGATCAGCTAGACTTGTGGGTGCACAGAGATTACTGAGCCTCCAAATACACCTCCACAAACCAGTTTATTTTTCCACAAGCAAAAACTGAGGCCAGGAAATCAGGTGAGTAAAAGACCCCAGGTATAAAATAATAGGGAATGGTGAGGTCTATGGCAAACTGATAACACTCAGTGCTTCTGAAGAAGTCTGTTTATTTCACCCCAACCAATTGTTAACAGAGGGAGAAGAGGCCCAGAGCCATCAGATTTCCTGGTATGTCAAGAGAAGTCTCAACAAATATCTGCTTAAATGTAAAATTTAATTTAAATTAGTGACAACTAAAACCAATTATTTAAAGAATATTGAACTGGGCAAATGAACTGTCCTGTTTCTAGTTATAATTCAGCAGTTTATCTTTCTTTCAAATACTGTGTTTCGTATCTGTTCAGATTGTCCTATTCACATTACAAATATTCATTATGCTTTGATATATTCAAAATCCTGGGCCAACCTCTGTTAAAAGGACAAAGATGAATACAAGACTGTTTGATATCTTTAAGCTTAATACAGGGATCCTGATGTAGAATAGGCCGAAAGGTCATGTAAACGTTTATGGAAAGAACACTTAGTGATATGGGGGTTGGGGGGAAAGAAGCAATGTTCTGGGTCCTCCGAGGGCTTCAGACTTTCTATCATATGAACTCATATGACCTGATACATCAGGGTTATACCTCTTTGAGGTCCATAAGTATTCTCTCTTTGTCTAGTCTGCTTTAGATATTATTGAATTTGTGGTAGGATTGGGGAGGGATACAGGCTCCTGGGGATCTGTGAGGCTCCACAGGGAGAGACCTGATAGCAAAAAAGTGAATTGTATTCAATTCCCATTCTTTCCTTTAATTGTTCCTTAGTGCAAAGGCCCCATCAGAGAAGGCTATGGCAGCCCACTCCAGTACTCTTGCCTGGAGAATCTCATGGACGGAGGAGCCTGGTGGGCTGCAGGCCATGTGGTCGCGAAGAGTCAGACACTACTGAGTGACTTCCCTTTCGCTTTTCACTTTCATGCATTGGAGAAGGAAATGGCAACCCACTCCGCTGTTCTTGCCTGGAGAATCCCAGGGACTGCGGAGCCTGGTGGGCTGCCATCTCTGGGGTCGTACAGAGTCGGACACGACTGAAGCGACTTAGCAACAGTAGCAGCAGCAGTAAAGGCCCCATAGTGCTTGCAAATAGAGATTCCCTTCCAGCCAGAGTTTTCACAATAATAGTAGTTGCATACGGGAATCATTCTACAAATACAAATATCCAATTCACTCCTTTTTAAAAACTGGTAGGGTATGTTTAAATTCAACTCTGTAATGCCTGTCCTAAACATTATAATGAAAATAAGAATTTGTGAATGGGATTTCTTTGTGCAAAATGAATGTTCATACACAGGTGTGTGTGTGTGTGTGTCTGTGTATGTGTGTGTGTGTGTGTGTGTGTGTGAGAGAGAGAGAGAGAGAGAGAGAGAGAGAGAGCATGCGTGTGTGCATATTTACTCCATGAACATGAGTGAATGAACATTTATTTCCTTGTTTTCCAGAACCTATAAAGTTGAAGTTACATAAGGCCCCTACAGACAATCTGAATGTTCGCATGGCCAATGGTTGACTTAATACTCTATATGATCTCTTCTTTTTGATTCCGTCTTATTAGAACAAACCATCTCTCATTTTGTAGAGTCCACAATAGTGGCCTGCTTGAAAACAGGCAGCAAGAAAGCTTCCTCCTGACATTGGAAGGATTTAGGGAGACAAAGAGAAACACGACTAAGGAAATACCTTACCTAGCGATTTTAGAACCTGGTGGGAAATTAGATTGGAGATGTAAATGAGGTTAGGGAAATTAAGGGGATTAACTGGTTTACAGGGATTTATAGAAAAATAAAGAGAAGATCACTGAAACCCTTTGGGGGCTCCTCCCCGGCAACAAAATTAAAGCTAGTTTTGTTTTAGATGTCTGTGTGTGTGTGTGTATATATATAAATATGTATGTGTATGTACGTGTGTATCTCTTACTTTGCTGCTACTTCTGATTTGTAAGCATTGGACCAGTAATTGCAAAAGAATTGTAATTACCGAGTGCCCCCTATGCTCCAAGAATGTGCCACCTAGGCCCAGAGACTGACACCTGAGTAAGCTCACCTGCCTGAGTATAATGGAGACATTTGCTTTGTTATTAATGGTGATGGATTGGAATCCAAGGAGAAAGGGGATTTACCAACTTCCCTTTTGTGGCTCGGCTGGTAAAGAATCTACCTGCAAAGTGGGAGACCTGGGTTCGATCCCTGGGTTGAGAAGATCCCCTGGAGAAGGGAAAGGCTACCCACTCCAGTATTCTGGCCTGGAGAATCCCATGGACTGTACAGTCCATAGGGTCACAAAGAGTCGGACATGACTGAGCAACTTTCACTTTCAAACTTTTTAGGTTTTCCAACAATCTGCAATACAGACAACCCTATTAGAAGTTACCATTTTTTGTACTGTTCATCTTTGGTGGTGGCCAGACATATTTTTCAGAGCTGTCTATTCTTTAGTTCTGGACAAAAGAGTAACACTGAAGAATAAATGAGCTTTGAAACATATCATCTGAACAACTTTAACCCCCCCAAAAGAAGGAAAATTTTGTATGAACAATAACCTAGACAACTTTTAGCAAATTCAGTGCTAAACCAGGAAAGTCTCTGGTAAACTGGAATTAAGTGGTCACCCTGTGTTTATTTGTTTTTGGGTGGTCTGAGTCTACGTTGCTGCTCGTGTTCTTTCTCTAGTTGCAGAAAGCAAGGGCTGCTCTCTAGTTGCAACGTGTGGGCCTCGTACTGTGTGGCTTCTTTTGTGGAACACAGAATCTAGGTGCACAGGCTCAGTAGTCGTAGCTCAGTAGTTGTGGTGCTCAGGCTTAGTTGCCCCGTGGCATGTAGAATCTTCCCGGATGAGGGATTGAACCTGGGTTCCCTGCACTGCACGGTAGCTTCGTAACCATGGGGCCATCAGGGAAGCCCCACCCTGTGTATAATTCCCGAGAGCATCAAAGGGTGAGAGCACAGTGGCTGTCCCGATGTGTCTCCACTGGGTCCCGTTCCTTGCCCAACCAGAGAATCATGACTGCGCTGACCCCTGCCTCAGTGTACTGGAGTTTATATTACTTCTCCACTCAGTGCTCAGACTTACCTGAGACCTACTTAGCAGAGCTCAGATGGCCCTTCCAGGCTCGAGGTTTGTCTTCTGTTCCCATATTCTAGTTTTCCAGAACAGTTTCACTGTAACTAAACTCGGATGTGACCCCAGAATGATCTTTCTACTCAGTTTTCTTCACAAGGACCTAAGCAAGCATAAGGATCCAGCTATATCTTGCTCTCATTCACTGATTAGCCCTAGGTTGACTGGAAAATCATTAGAATTCAGCTTTGTTTAGGGACAGAAACCAACAATTAAGTATGTCAAAAATAGATCCTTCTCTTTTAAAAAGTGAGCTGGTAACATTTCATAGTATCAAGTAAGTACATATTTTTTTTTCACCTAATCCAAAGGACAGAGAATTGGCTTCATAAAATGCCAGTGTTTATGCAAAATGGTGCTTACCTGTATTTTGTTTATGACTGTGTAGTGATAAGTTAATGGAGTACTTTGATGAACAGAGTGGAATTTTCTCTATAAATACTCAATTAAAATGAGTAAAGCAAATGCATTAACCACAACTAATATAAATTAAAATGCAGATGTGAAAACTTATTGCAGTGTATTAGCACATATTTTTCTTTTTCCTATTTTTAATTACTAAATAGTGGGCGGCATCTATAGTATCTATTAAATTAAAAAAAAACTGTTTTCTTCATAGGCTAAATATTTTCAGCACTTTAATATTTATACTATAAAGTGGTATTGGTCAGACCTATTAATGAACTATTTTTGGAAATTATGATGAACTATTTCACAGATTCTATTAATAACAATATTGTAAATTTTGTAACACAATTTTCATCATAATGAAAATGTTTAAAAATTGACTTAGGAAAACTAACAGCAGTTGAAGGTTTCAATTAAACCTTTCTCTCTTAGGGTTTACAAGGAACTTTCAGTTTGAAATAAGATTTTCAAATCCCCCGTAGGGAACAGATAGTTAGGTGGGTGTTAATTGCAGGATAGATAAAGAAAAGTGAAACACATTTAGTGGCTTCTCAGAATCGTGATATTTATTACTTCAACCTGAAGATTCAACTCCATAGAGTCTTAACAGAATCAGGTGTGAGTTATTTTATCCATGACCCAGCAGAGCGTCTGAAATTAATATCATGCCAAAGGCTTGGGATTTTTGATGCTAAAATGCACTCACAGTTACTTATAAGACAATTGATGTGTGTCTTTCTCCAAAACTTCCATTGTGTGTCTCCTATATCAAGGATATTTTTCTTGTGCTTATTCCCTTGCTCCCTGCTGGAATAAGAGATCTTCCTTGATACCCACTTTAACCAGAGATCTGACAACCTACTTACCTAATCTTTGAACATTTTGCCCACAAGGATTTTTTTTTTTTAAATCATGGAGTTTGTCCTTTACCCTGATGTGCTTTTGTAATCAAAGTTATTAAGGAGGGTACAACCTACAAGTATCACCTTTGACCAGGGACAGCTTCTGGCACATTTCCATAACCAGAGTAGTCTCCTTAGATATGAATGCTAAGACCACTTACGCTCTCTTTTCTGGAATTTAGCTTCTTGGACTAGTCTTCCAAACTCTCTAGAGCTGATTATTGTTGGAATCCCAATTTTACCTGGTCTTAATTTTCTCTTCTCTTCCCACCTGACTGAGTGAGTACCCAACATGTCTCATTACTGAGAACACTTAAGTTATTAAGAAACTCAAAACAGTTAATTCTGTGGCAAGTTTCTATGGTGGGTAGAGTATTACATCCAGAGTACCTGAATGTATAAGCTTGTCAAGGTATTTAAATCCTGAGCAGTGTTTTCCTCATGTTTGATAATAACGCCTAGATAGTAGGTTTGTGGGTTAGATGAAGTAACGTACTAAGTAGTCCTTTGTAGTCTCTAAAGCTTCGATATCATCTTTTCTATTTAGCAAGAATATAATGTGTGCTAAGTCGATTCAGTTGTGCCCGACTCTTTGCTGCCCTAAGGACCATAGCCCACCAGCCTCCTTTGTCCATGAGATTCTCGAGGCAAGAATACGGGAATGGGTTGCCATTTCCTTCTCCAGGGGATCTTCCAGACCCAGGGATCGAACCCGCGTCTCCCGCATTGGTGGCAGACGCTTTAACCTCTGAGCCACCAGCACCACCCAATAGACGGCCACAATAGCATGAACAGTACGCTGGTGCTTGCAATATAGAAATGAAGTGATATGAGTATGGCCAAAAGATCTTGTGATCTGAAGGGAAAGTAAAAGGGAGGGCAGTGTTGTTATCAGTAACAGTGATAGTACCTCTGTAGTCTCTGTGGGTCATTGTTTGACCTTTAGCCTCTTCAGGCAGAGCATGGAAATACTGACTAATCACTTTCAATAGCATCATCTTCAGGTAGAGAGGCCTTCAGCTCTACAGAGTCTTGTGAAAAGTGATAACCTGATTTTTCTTGAAAGCTACTTGGTTTGAGTCATATGTTGGACAAAGTTCCGCATTGGTAATTTATGCCAGTGTGTCTTACATTTTCTTTAGCAGGCCTAATTAAAGTGAGATAAGTAAAAGGCAAGAGAACAGCATAGGATTTTCAAAGCCAGAAAAATTTTAGAAATGCAAATTCATTTTTAAGTGTATTTAAGCCTAATAGCTGGCTTCATATATAATGAGAGTTTTAGAATTTAGAATTATGGGAATATATGTATTTACATATATTTGAATTGATATATTTCTATATGAGTTTATGAATCTATATGAGTTTATATATATGAGTTTATTATATATATATGTACATATATGGATATAACCCCAGAAACATCTATATACATACATATACACACACACACATACATATTTTTTCTTTTATTCTGATATTTTATTCCAAGTACTCTATGCCAACAAAATTTAGGCAAGAAATCTACCTAGGTCTCCTATTTGAAAGGCTTCCCCGAGGGTCTAATCATTTAGTTACCAAATCATGCCTTCTTGGTGTTTGCGACGGCATTTGAGGGTAAGAAAGAGGTTGTGATTGTCACGTTAGCACATTCTCTGACTTTTGGTTGGAGATTTACACAGCATTCTGTATCCTGGAAAGCTCACTCCTGCATCTCTATCTAGGCTTTTGATGCAGCGAAAGAAGGTCGGTCCCTAAGGGTATCATTGAGGGTTATGATATGGGCCTGAATGTGATCAAAAACAATATTTCAGAAGCCTGGAGGATTCCTTTTGAGGCTGCTTTCACTGAATGGCTCTCCTGTTTTCTCCCTGAGGTTCAGTATTTCAATTCAGTTCTCCTGGGGAACAGCTACATCCTTAGCAGACCTCGGCATATAAAAACAATGAACTGAAGACTTTAGAAAGTCTGTCTTATTGTTTTCTGCCTAGCTCTGCCTTTTACACTGCTATGTTTTCCATATTTTAAATTAACAATATTAATAGCTATTTATTGCAGACATTAATTATGCATGTGTTTATAGCTTGTATGATATGTGGCAACTTAAAAAGACTTATGAGCACTGAGTTACAAAATTACGTACTAAGTTAGTTTTCTTGATGTTTCTTTTATGTCTCTTTTTACCTTCTCTGATAACCGAAGTTTTATTCTTAGCTTGGCAAATCCCTACTTGTCCTCAGGAATCATCTCTCCCAGGAAACCGTTTTATTCCTTTCTTTCTACCATGTTTGGATTGCATTCCAGAGCACCCTATCCACCCTATCCATGCTTACGTCATCTGTTCTTTAGTTTATTCATCACATGTTCTTCCCACAAACATATGCTAAACACTTATAATGACCTAGAAGCTTCTATGTTGAAATTACCTGTTTACAATAGTCTCCCCCACTGCATTATAAGCACACAGAGATTGGGTCTGATTTATTTTCTAATCCACAAGGACCAAACCATTTCTAGAGACAGTGGATACTTAATAAATGTTTGTTGTACTGAGTCACTGATAGAAGCTGTGGGGTAGTCTTATCAGAGCTAATCTAATTATGAGGGTAAATGAACCAATACACTATGTGTTACTATTAAATCATTTGATCATTATGATTTGCAAATACAGTTATATTCAAAATTATTCTCACTGCTTTTTCTGAATAGGAAGCATATTTAGCACAGAAAGTGAAAGCTGGAAGTGGTAGCAGCCTCCATGAGCCTAACATCGGAGATTTCAAATTTGCAGTTGTTGAGAAATACACTCCACAAAATATATTTTGCTTGACTGTTTGATAGGCCCACACAGTGTTTTAAAGGACATAAAAGTAGGCAGGTGTTATGCTTACATAAGCATATGAACAGCTTACCATGGGCAGCCTTACAGCACGCATATGCTAAAGGCACACTCCCTGCAGGTATTTGATTTGGGGACCTCTACTCTGGGGTCTGCAAAAATGCTCAGATGTATAAAACCTGCTGCTTTGTCAGCATGTCTCTTCAGTTGTAATGTAATTTAATGGTTTGGGTAACATTGAACTACCAAAAATAGGCTTTCGTGCCAATTTTGCAAATCATTTCCCAGTTAACATCTCTTTAGGGACTTCCCTGGTGGCTCAGACAGTAAAGAATCTGCCTGCCAATGCAGGAGACACAGGTTTGATCCCTGGGTCAGGAATATCCCCTGGAGGAGGGAATGGCTGCCCACTCCAGTATTCTTGCCTGGAGAATTCCATGGACAGAGGAGCTTGGTGGGCTACAGCCCACGGAGTCACAAAGAACTGGACATGACTGAGCTACTAACACTTTCACACTGTCACTTAGGATAAAAGAGACAGTTCAGTGGTAAAATGTGTCTTAGTACTATTATTCCATAAGCACATAACTACACGTAAATGCATGTATGATACATGTGTGATGCTAGTTCTCACAACTTGTTACATTATGAACTTTTTTCATAATCTCATTTGGACTTCAGATCTGCTCTAGTCACATCAGCAGATGACCTTTTTAATTTCATAAATAAATCAACTTGTGTGAAAGTAAGTGTCAGTTCAAAAGATGAGGTAACATTTAAATACGCATGGAAAAGAAGAAAGGCATAGCAGAAGAGGCCATAATGAACAAAGATCCAGAGGGTAAAACTTAGCCTATTAGCAACTAGGATCTCAAAACAGGCAGGAAAAGTTGAGATCCTATTAAAAAAAAAAAAATGAATAGTCTGGTAAAGAATTTGGACTTGGTTCTGTTGTAAAGACTTCTGAGTGTGTATTTTAAATACTACAAGCATTTCCATTTTAGAAAAACAGATGATGACATTGTAGAGAAGAAATTAAAATAGAGTGAGACTGGGGTTAAGAAACCAGTGAAAAGGAACTGCAATAATAGTAGCAGGAATTGATTGGCAGGAGTAGAGAAAAATCAACTTAATTTGAAAGACCAGCCCTTTGCAGATAAAATGGAAGGAAACAGACGAAAGTATTTTTTTCAAAAGTCTGTTTTGAAGGAAAACGTTTCAAGAGTTTGGATCCATCTCACAAAAGTCTGTATAATTTTTTTTTAAGATGATTAAATTTTTATTTGGTTATTTAAATGTACTGGAGTTAATGCCCAGGTGGGTTAGAAAACATTTAAATATTTACATTTCTATTACTTAGTTTATTTAAAAAAAAAAAAAACAGATGATGCTCCATTTTAAAGACTGGTGTTCCTTGTAGATTACAATCGGTCAAAATTTTGTGAATTTGTTTCATCAACAAATAGCATCTCCCCTGTGAGCCACTTTTCACTTTTACTTGCGCTGAGTACAGCTTTTGGTCTTAGGCAGGTACCATATAGCTAGCGTTCTTGTCTTGTTTAGTCACTAAGTCGTGTCCAACTCTTTAGTTGCCATTTCCTCCTCCAGGCATATATGGAGGAAAAATTGCTTCCCTCATACAGCCTATTCTTTTTTTAATGGTTCTCACTATTAACTACTATATATGCTTTCTTAGATTTGTAATTAATATACTAAGTTGTATCAGTTCAGATCAGTTCAGTTGCTCAGTTGTGTCCGACTCTTTGCGACCCCATGAATCGCAGCACGCCAGGCCTCCCTGTCCATCACCAACTCCCGGAGTTCACTCAGACTCACGTCCATCAAGTCAGTGATGCCATCCGGCCATCTCATCCTCTATCAGTAAATAATATCACTACAGTGGTGCTTGAATGCTGTGGCAACACCAAATAAAAAAGAAAACACACTTCATTCAAAACTATTTCAATTCACTCTCAAGAGTGATTGTGAAAGAATGACAAAAAAACCCAGCATCCAGGTTATTTAGAGGGAAACATGAAAACCCTATGCCCCACAACATTAGGCAAATTAAGTTATCAATATTTTAATTAATTGTTCTGAGCTAGACTAATTTATATCTTATCCTACTTTAGGAAGATGCTTAGACTCTATGATTGTCAATTTGAATAAAAAAGTTGTTTTCCTAAGGAAAGTTATGATAAATAAGCTAATTCACATTGGAGAATAATGGTATACACATACCCCTGTGTGGAGAAGGAAACGGCAGGCCACTCCAGCACTCTTACCTGGGGAATCCCATGGACAGAGGAGCCTGGCAGGCTACCGTCCATGAGGTCGAAAGAGTTGGACGTGACTTAGCAACTAAACCACCACCATCACATGCTCCTTGTAAACACATAAACAGAGTTTAACTTGAACATTATTGTGATAATTCAACTCTTTTTTTCCGATTGTTTTTTGTTTGGTGACCTTATTATTTGTCTGTGTGGTAGAACATGTGAGTATATTATTTCCAAACCTTCCGAGCGCTAAGTTTTAGATTGTTTTTTAATTAGCATTTTAATTGCTCATCAAAGTAATTGAAGACAGAGTGGGAAAATGGAACACTTGCTAATCCCTTTGGTATTAGTCAATGCTGTTTTCCCAAGGTCAAGTGCCTTCCTCATGGAAACTTGCATTGCTTTGAGCTCCCTATTACACGGCACGACAATGCTAGACTAGCATCTTTGAAAGATTTTCCCCCTTTTTTCTTCCCTCAGTCTAGATGTTTGCTTGCACCCTTAGGTGAGATGTGAACCTGTTGAATCAACCCCGGCTTTTTTTGTGCAAGAGAGAAATATTTGACATGATTGTTAACTTTTTAAATAAAATATTTAACATCTTCCGTGTTGCAAACACTGGGCTGACATCAAGTATAATTTTTAATTGTAAAAGGTAAAGTCATTTTTTTCTTCTTCTATAGACCACACTGCCCCATCCCACAAAGTGACATATAAGCACATGGGAGAAACATCTACAAATGAATACCAGGAGGAGGATAGTTAGTACAGAGGCTAAAGTGCCTTGTATGAATGCCAGGATTGCCATCTACTTGCTGTGTAAGCTCTGTGTGTGCCTCATTGATGTGGGGGATAAAGAAAAGACCATGGTGAGAATTTAGTACATTGATACTTGTGATGAGTTTAGAATGATCCTTAAAACATTTCAGCAATATATTTCCCTTTATTATTTTTACAGTGAACACAAGATTAACCTGGCTTGGGGCCCATAGTATAAAGACCAAAATTTCATGGTAAAATTCATGTTGCTCTTAAAAAGTAGACATAATTTTCTCAGGCCTGAAAATATGATCCAGGTCATTCTTGCTGAGTTGATCTGCTTCCCTAATCCTTCACCAGCATGGAAAAATGTTTCTATCTCATTCATATACCTGTGCTTGCCTTCTGGCTAACACCCTATATCTTTACACAAAGCTTTAAAAAAAGCAAATATGCCAGGACCCTGACTTAGATAGTAAATACATTAGGGAATAGTTTGGCTTTCGGGAAGGACTGTCTATTTTACTAAAAATGGATGATGAGGAAGATAGTCATAAACTAAAATGGAAGAATTAAGGAACTGATCCAAATTCAGCTGAAAAAAAAATGGCTTATCCAATTATAATTATGTCAATTCAACTCAAGTGCTCCACAAACTAGAATAACTGATAGAATAACTGATGAATGGCCAGCCATTTTGGTTTGAACAGCAGATCTGGTCTCAGGGCAAGAGAATAAGTTATCCCTGAATTTATTTTTTTTTTAATTTCAATTTTTCTTTCTGCTGTTCAAACCACCAATCTCCTCTCCCTCATACAACCCTGAAAATAAGTACAGTGCTTTTTAATGTGAACAATTAATAGTCTCTTAATCCTGTGTTGTGTGACTGAAAACATTTTTAGAAAACTATACTAATTAAAAAAAAAATTATAGCTTGCAGTCTAAATTAAGTCTGCCTACTCTGAAAATGTGTTTCCCAGGTGGTACAGTGGTAACGAATCTGCCTGCCAATGCAGGAGACATAAGAGACTCGAGTTTGATCCCTGGATCAGGAAGATCCCTGGAGGAGGAAATGGCAACCCTCTCCAGTGTTCTTGCCTGGGAAATCTCATGGACAGAAGAGCCTGGTGAGCTGCAGTCTGGGCAACTCTTATCCAACTCTACTACTGTCCTTAAGCTCCTTATGTCTAGAATTTCTGGTGCTGCTCTGTTTAAATTGTATTCTGTTGAGTTGATAAAGTACTTACAGGGATGTTTTTCTAACATTTACTGTTTCATTATTTTATGTTCATTTTAGTTTATCAACTTTTCCAATTTAAAGGTATTGTTGCAGGAAGGCGGACATGTTCCAGGGCCCGAAACTGGGCTCTTGTCTAACACTCGGAACTGAATTGTCTGAGGAGACCCATATGCTGACAAAGCAAGAGATTTTATTGGGAAAGGGCACCCGGGTGGAGAGCAGGAGGGTAAGGGAACCCAGGAGAACTGCTCTGCTGCGTGGCTCCTAGTCTCGGGTTTTATGGTGATGGCATTAGTTTCCGGGTGGTCTTTGGCCAATCATTCTAATTCAGAGTCTTTCCTGGTGGTGCACGCATCGCTCAGCCAAGATGGATGCTAGCGAGAGGGATTTTGGGAAGTGGACGGACACGTGGTGTCTCCTTTCTACCTTTCCCTAACTCTTCCGGTTGGTGGTGGCTTATTAGTTCCGTATTCCTTATCAGGATCTCCTGTCATAAAACAACTCATGCAAATGGTTACTATGGTGCCTGGCCAGGGTGGGCGGTTTCAATCAGTGTGCTTCCCCTAACAGTTTCACCCTTTATCCCGCTTGGTTCTTTTATGTTGGCTGTAGTTTGGTGACTTCACTGCCCTTTTTTTCGTTTTGTTCATGTTTCCTTCAGATCCTCTCTTATCTTCGTATTTTTTTATATCTAACTATAAACTGTTAGATATTGGTTTGACCAATGATAGGAGAGTTGCCTCCTATTTAAATTCATTAATATAATTGATATGCTTAGTTTTATATCTGTCAGTTTTTAAATCTCCGTCTGCCAGGTTAGTAAAAAAGTTGAAAAGAGATTTGATATTGTGTCTCCTACTGTTCAGAGTGCTTTTCTCTCTCTTTTCCTGCTACTTATGTTACCTTTCAAAAAAAGCAAAATATATTTTAAGTTTGTAGAGTTGTACTACAGAGTAAGGATGTATGACTTTGGAGTCATCCATTTCCCCATCTGGATTTTTACCTACAGACACAGAAGTCACAGTAATTCCTGAGAGAAAGTACAGTAGTGCTAACCCCTGACTCAAGGAGAAGTCAGTTTCCCATGCCTTCTGTAGTTTATCATTTTTCCACTGTGACAAAGGAAGACTGTTCTCATTTTGAGGCACAGCTTCTAAAATGTGTTTTGCTAGGTCATCAAGTTGATGATGGGGAAAGAGTTGCATTTCTGTTTTTAGAGGCACAGCAGAAATATCTCTCCAGTAGCTTTGTAAATGTCATTGCCTCCTAACCTTTGAAAGGTCCATTATTTCAGACCCAGGCCAGAGCAGGGTGACCACTGACAGGTTATACACATGTACAAAAACACATTTTGTCCTCGGATGGAAAGATGATGGATACTATTATACCTGAGGTTTCTTTTCTCTTGGTCCTAGCGAAAGGCCTGATGACTTGATACAGATCTAATTCACATAATGACGTACCATCTGCGACCTGAGGAGTGCTCTGAAATAGAGTCCAGAGCACATCATGGACCTCTTGCAGTCCTCAGAACACTTGATCTAACCAGCTTCAAGTTTGGCATGGAGGGTGATTGCCCTTGCTTACCTGTGACCCAGGTACTTCCAGAGCACTTGATTAATATTGTACTCAGATGAAAGATTTACTTTACCAGGTAACAAGCTAAGGCTCTCAGCGCCTAATGTCAAACAGTGTTCTGTCAATAGTCTGCTTCTATGTATCGGAGAAGGCAGTGGCACCCCACTCCAGTACTCTTGCCTGGAAAATCCCATGGATGAAGGAGCCTGGTAGGCTGCAGTCCATGGGGTCGCTAAGTCGGACATGACTGAGCGACTTCACTTTCACCTTTCTCTTTCATGCATTGGAGAAAGAAATGGCAACCCATTCAAGTGTTCTTGCCTGGAGAATCCCAGGGATGGGAGAGCCTGGTGGGCTGCTGTCTATGAGGTCGCAGAGTCAGACACAACTGAAGTGACTTAGCAATGGCTTAGCAATAGCATGTATCCTATGTATATATACATTTCTATACATTATGTATACTCAGAAAGGGGAATTGCTTTCAGTTCAGTTAGATATACACCAATTAAGTTCTAAGCTCATAAAAGAAAAGTTAGCACGAGTGCTCAGGAAGGCATTCCTGTAGAGAGCTGAGATAACACACAGTGAATATTGATTCAGTCAATGTGGATTATCTAAATACATATTATGGCACTGAATTGGGACCATGGAGATCTAAATGGGAAAAAAAAAGTTGATTTTCTTTCAAACTTTTCAGTGGAAAATACTGATGCAAGTAAGCCTTTTTGAGAGAATACATGAGTCTGTTGTTTAAAAGATTCTCTGTTTATGATGTGGTTATGAGTTTGTCATAGAGTTCGTTACATGGAGTGAACGTGGCCCCTTTCTGCATGTGGAAGGTTATGGGAAGGGGCTCTTTTCTGAAAGAATACTTGAGGTCATACACCTAGAAACAAATTCTGTTTCTCAGACAGAAAGCAAGGACTTTAAGGACTAGTCCTTGGAATGTGACATATGAAAATCTATTTCTTTATCTGAAAGAAACTAGTGTTATCGTCATGTCAAAATAGGAGTTCCTGCAGGATATTTCTGGAGAGAAAATATCTGGAGTGAGAGTTATAGGATAGATTTGAATTGAAAGATAGATAACTTGAGATTTTTGTGTATCAACTGATTCTCAAAAAGTATTAAAATCTTGTATTCCTTCAGGGTTTGGTAAAGTCTTTGAAATATTCCACTCTGCCTCAGCAATGTTAAAGGAGCCTAAGGTAGGATCTTGTTTGTTTTTCTTTTTGCTTACATTATTAGAACAGAGAAAAAAGAGCATTTTAGAACCAGGATGGGGGTGGCCATAATATTTGAAGTAAGAGAAACTCAATGTTCAGGCTTTCCTTTTTTGTTCTTTCTTTCTTTCTTCTTCTTCTTTTTTTTAAGAATTTTCTCCCCAGGAATATAAGCTAGAGATTATTAATTAAATTTTCATAATCAAATACACACATATGCACACACCCACAAACACACCAGAGGGGACAAAACAAGATGGGTCTGGTCGTCACAGCTTATGATTTATTATGAGAGAACAAATGGTAAATAAATAAGTCAACAAAGATAATTTATATAATTATGAATTGAATGCTGCAAAGGAAAAGGTCAGAGAACTATGCAAAGCAGCCTAATTTATTTGAGGGGATCAAGGAATTCTTTTCAGAGAAAATGACATTTCAGCTGAGCCTTGACAGATGAGTAGGATTTTATCCAGGCAGAGAAATAGAGGAAAGAATGTCCCTGAGAGAGAAGACAGCCCCTGTGAGGCATCTGAGGAGGGAAGGCTGTCCCTGCCCTCCATTTGAATAGCTGAGGAAGTCCCATAACTAGGGCGTCCGCAAGGATGGGAAGCAGAGAATCCGGAGGGATTTGGCAGGTAGGCAGGTATAGTACTGTGTTATTAATAGTTACCTGTAGCTGCTAGAACTGGGTACCATGAACTGGGTGGGAAACTGGCTGGTAAAAGTGTCTAAAACAATAGACACTTATTTTCTTATATCTCTGGAAGCAAAGAGTCTGAAATCAGGACGACGGCAGGGGCATGCTCTCTTGCCTAGGTTTGGGGAATTGCTGGGAGTCCTTGGCATTTCTTGACTTCTTCATCACACCATCTCTGCCTCTGTGTTCCTTCTGTGTGTCTATCTCTGTGTCTCTTCTCTTTTTATAAGGACTCCCGTTGTATTGGAGTAAGGATCCCCTCTGTTCCAGGACGACCCAATCTTAATTTGCATCTTAATTACATTTACGAAGACTATGTTTCCAAATAAGATCACGTTCCCACTTAACAAGGGATTAGTGTTTCAATGGACCCTTTGGGGAACACGATTTAGCCCACAGCAGTAGGGTCTGTAAACTCTGGAGAGGAGTGAGTGTTCCATTCACTGAGAAACCTTTAGAATGTTTTAAGCAAAGGATTAGCATGATTTTACTTATTGTCTACTGTACTGTGGCATTTTACAGAAATTAACCTGAATGAACTTTTTGGTCAAACTATGTAATTCCATTTATTGGACAGATTAGAAAGGGGAAAAGTATCAGTCCAGTAGTTGCTAGGGGATAAGGGGATCAACCACAAAGGCACTGTAGGTGATTTGGAGGATGGATGGAAATACTTAATACCTTGACTGTAATTATTCTGTGAACATTTATAGGTGTGTACACCTGGGAAGTGGGAAAATTTTCCTGTGTATAATGATACCTCAATATCAAATAAGCACTGAAAATGGACTCAGATCAGACCCCACTCTGGTGGTCTAGTTGAGACAAAGTTGTTGCTTAGATTATGGTGGTGAAGCTGAAGCTTTAATATTTTGGCCATCTGATGTGAAGAGCCAGCTCACTGGAAAAGACCCTGATGCTGGGAAAGATTGAAGACAAAAGAAGAGGGCAGTGGAAAATGAGACAGTTAGATAGCACCACCAGTTCAATGGACATGAATCTGAGCAAACTCTGGAAGATAGTGAAGGACAGAGGAGCCTGGTGTGCTAAGTCCGTGGGGTCGTAAAGAGTGAGACGTGACGTAAGGACTGAACAAGAACACATTTTTGGCCTTCCATGTCACTCCCTTTGTAATCAGCTATCAGTTTCCCAGCTCCTTACCATTTTGGCAGCTTGCTGAAAAGAGCTTTGGGTCCCAAGACAAGTAAAGGAACAGGTTCTGAACCTGGGGCATCTGCCTGAGTGGGGTCAGGTGTCAACAGAAGAAGGAAAATTACACAGCTTCCCAAGGGTTGTGTCTGCTCAGAATAATTAAGGAGAAAGAAAACACAGATGCTGAAGAAGGGAGGGAGAGAATGGAATGAAGTGTCTCTCTGTCCCACGTGGTCAATCTTTTGGGATGTATTGAGGAAAAACTAGAGGCCATGAGGAATAATTATGCTCCTCCCACCTCCTTGAAGATGTTACCAAAGACAAGCTGCAGAAGCCTGCTATCTCTCAGCTGTGCTTCGCAGTTTCAATTCCCCAAGAAAGACTTTGACACTCATCTAGAAGTGTTTCATTGATGATAAGAAGAAATTTGCAAAAACAAGTTGCTCTGGAGAAAGTGAATATATGTAATTTTTTTTTTCCCTTAGGAGTCACTTTTGTTATTGGTATATTTTAGTTGGGACAAGGAAACATTTCATAACTTATTTTTGTTAAATAACAAATACTTTTTCCCCCTGGCAGTCTTTTTAATAGGAGAAATAATCAATAAACTTGTTTTCAAGCTCTTTTACTGCCATAGATCTATGGAATTAGCTAAACTCAAATCTTAGAGGAGTCAGTGTCAGACCTGTGCAACTGAAAATCATTTTAAGGGCTATTTATATTTAAAGAAGACATACTATAACTGTATTAAAAGTCACACTAACTCTAGACCTTGACAGAGTAAAAATCCAGAGCTTTAATTCTAGCCCTGTGAATTAGTTATGTAATATTGTGCAAATTAGTGTTTCTCTTAGATCAGATATCTTCCTCTGTAATATGATATACGTACACATATGTGTGTGTGTGTGTAATCTACTTAGTAAATTTGGGCGTTGGAATTATTCTTTGTAGAGCACTTGTAACATCTGATATTTTTCACTTCATTAATTCTTGCTCCCTGTTGCTTTCCCCTCTAGCACTTACTATATAGCATATATCTTATTTCTTTTCTCTGTCTCTCCATGATAGAATAGAACCATGAGATGAGTTTGTTTAGTTTATTTCTTTGACCTCAGTGCCTAGATCAGTGCCTGGTAGGTGACAAAAGTTAATTGTTCAGTGAATGAACAAATGAACAAATGATTCTTAGTAATAATACTATTCTCTTCCCTTGATTGGCAGTGTGTAATTTAAGTGTGAAGCTTCTCAGCAGTGTGATTTCCTAGCTGTTTCTTGGATACAATCAAAAGCTTTGCTGTTAATATAAGTGAAAATAAAGGCATCACAACCTTAAATTGGATGAAAACTCCTTTCCTCACCCAATCAGGTGTCAACAACAGAAATCCAGGGTATCTGTAGCTGGGAGGAAGGAGCAAAGCCTATGAGAGCATCCTGACTGCGGTGTTTGTTCAGCTCCTGTACTTTGGGCATTGCCTGACTGTCCAAAATGTAGAGATATTCATGAATAATGAAATGGAACATGAACAAGAACTTGTATTTGTTCTCTTGTTTGCCATAAGAAAGAAGTGTTCTCAGTAGAAGGCAGACTGAAAGTTTCTCTTGGTTTTGAATTCTGGCTCAGACATCAACTGATTCTGTCTCTGGACTACAAAATAGACAGCTTTATTCATTAATTCCTTTGATTGATCTAGCTAAAATATTCTCTGAGTTGTGCTAGTTTGGTATTGCTGAAAACCATTCCTATTCTTTCAAACGTCCATGCTTTATCATCATGTTTAATTCCATGGCACCTAATATAGTTGATGCCAGAGAATTTTGGGGGGCAAATGTCTTCTCTGGAAGAAAGTCAATTCAGGGGGGACAATACAAGTACTTCCAGTAACAATCACATTCATAAAAGAGCTGAGTGAGCTGGTTAAGGGAAGCTACGGAGTGAACTCTGACTCTCCATGATGAAAGCCTGTCTGTGTTCATTCATCATTGTTAGAGTGAATAGACAGAGGGCGGCCCCAACCTTCTCAAGGCTGAGCTAGCCTCATATCTTCTAGAGTTCGCTACTGAGCAGTGCGCTCATAATTCCTTCTGAGAATTGTGTTGTTATGAAAAGTACAGTGGAAAAAAGACTAAAGACCTATTTGTAGCAAGATCAGAAAATGGAAAAATTTTTCATGTGTGATTGAAAAAGTAATTAAGTCCAGTTTTGCTCTTCTTTTCTCTAGTAGTTATGTGATATATATTATGTGCTAATATAGAAAGGCATGTTTTCCCATTCTCATAAGCACCCCTGCTACCAAGTAGAGCCACATCTGAATCATCTCTAAAGTTTTCCATCTTTGTTTTTGCAAATAAAACATTGTATTTTTTTCAGCTTTTGTATTTTTATTTAAACTTTTTATTTTGTATTGGATTATAGCCAATTAACAAAACTGTGATAGTTTCAGATGAACTGTGAAGGGACTCAGCCATACATATACATGTATTCATTCTCCCCTCAAACCCCATCTCTAGGCTGCCACATAATATTGAGTAGAGTTCCATGTGCTAAATAGTAGGTCCTTAATAGTTACATCTTCACTCCTACCTAAGGTGATTTGAGATACAGAAATATGTGAAGCTCCTGTATGATTTCTCCTTATTGTTTAGGAGAAACGGTCATGATGTTAATGGTATGAGTTAATAGTCTCTCTCTCTTTTACTGTATTAAGATAGATGTGTGCGCTTTTTTCCTAGACTGTTTTTCTCTTTACGTAAATGGTTTTCCATCTACAGCTTCTCCTCTCTTTGAAAATGTAGATTGCATTTGCGAGCTAGAGATTCTGGAATACTTATAAGGAGGAAGAGACTCTTTTCTAGTTCCCTTTGATTGGAATCACTCCAAGGGGGTGTTCCAGGAGAAAGAAGAGTGCGCAAGGTTTTTTTCTGTTATTTTCAGTTCTCTGCCTTGCCTTTGTGTAGAGATACAGCTATGGCTATTCTGAGTATTTAGTATCTTCTTAACGAAATATTTTGTGACGAATTTCCCTAATGTGTTCAGTGGCACTACTGATTTTAAATATGCAATAGGACCTGCCTAAGAATTTTACTTCCCACTTTAACACCTTTGCTATTTTCTTCTCAAATTTAAATAACATCAATAAAATTTCAGACTGCCTTCCTAAAATACATCTGCATGCCCTTACTGGCATAAATCCCTAAAGACAGTATAAAAATGTCTTTCAGTAACAAGTTATTATTACATCAGTTCTACTGACTGCAGGTAAAATAATTTATTTTTATAGTGTGATGTCAAAGAAAAATGAGTATTTTTAATTCTTGTAGAACTGGTGGACTCCTGAGATGTTCATTCTCTGTTCGCCATTAGAAAAGAATGAGAAAAATCAAGCGAGCACAGGAATTAGCTATTTAAATGTTAATATTTGCTCTGACTTGAAAAGCTAGATTATTGTTCTAGTCTATTATGTCACATGATGACATTCATTTACCACCAAGGCACTGAAGGTTATCCCACTTTACTAAAATAAGTTACTGCTGGTCATGTGACCGATTGTACGCTTAGACCTTGAGTCAGAAAATGGCAATCAAAGCTTTGACTCTGCTACTGCTGGCTGTGTGGCTTTATCCTGGCCTCCTCATCTATAAAGTGGAAATGACCTTCTTTTTATGATAAATAACTTGTTCCAGTTCACCAGGACTTTCCCTGGTTTTAACCTTTAAAGTCCCACTGACGGTCTAATCTTTCTCATTCCCAGGCAAATCAGGCTGGTCGTTCACCTTATATCTTGCTTGGCTTCACAGATTTGTAGTACGAATACACACACAAAAATAAAATTGAAAAACACTTTTTGAGCATGAATAATCTCTACACATGCAAACTATTACAATTGTAAAATATTATGATGAAATTTATGGGCCTTCAAGGAGATCCAAGCAGTCCATTCTGAAGATCAGCCCTGGGATTTCTTTGGAAGGAATGATGCTAAAGCTGAAACTCCAGTACTTTGGCCACCTCATGCAAAGAGTTGACTCATTGGAAAAGACTCTGATGATGGGAGGGACTGGGGACTGGAGGAGAAGGGGACGACCGAGGATGAGATGGCTGGATGGCATCACTGACTCGATGGACGTGAGTTTGAGTGAACTCCAGGAGTTGGTGACGGACAGGGAGGCCTGGCGTGCTGCAATTCATGGGGTCGCAAAGAGTCGGACACGACTGAGCAACTGAACTGAACTGAACTGAAGTTCATATTCGAACACAAGCCCAGTATATCTTCTATGTGTCTGTGTGTGTCTGTGTGCTTAGTTGCTTAGTCATGTCCAACTCTTTGTAAGTCCATGGACTGTAGCCTGCCAGGCTCCTGTGTCTATGGCATTTCTCAGGCAAGAATACTGGGGTGAATAGCCATTTCCTTCTTCAAGGGATCTTCCAGACCCAGGGATCGGATCGAACCCGGGTCTCTTGCATTGCAGACAGATTCAGCCACCAGAGTGGCTCAGATAGTAAAGAATCTGTAACATCATGTTATCCTATCAAAGACTCGAAAGAGCTCTGAGCCCAGACAAAACTCTGGGAACTATGGAACTCTAAGCCTACAAAAGATTTTTACCTGCATTGTTTTACTTAGCCTAAAAAAAAACCCAAAAAACAAATGAGAGTTATCCATTACTTTCAAATGCAAAATTGAAGCTCTCAGATAATTAGTCAACAAGGTTATTTAGCTAGCAAATGGTGAGTATAGCTTGAGACCTGGGCTTTGTGACTCTGTGACTACTGCACGGCCCAAGGAAAATTATCATAAGTATGTCACAAGGAAAACTGTCATAAATTCATAAATTTGCATGACATGTCCGATTTCTCTGGCATGTTAAAAATGTATATTGTACATGCTGTACAATATTTGTATAATAACCAGCTTTTCCTGTCTTAAAGCTTAGGGTAGCAGCAACTACTGCTTTCTCCTTTTAAAGTAGCACAGTTTCTATGTATTTAATTGCTAGTGAAAATCCCAACAACAAAAAATAAGCAATAGCAAGTGTGCAGAATCAGCTTAGTAATTTAGATTGAATGAGCCAACTGACTACAGAATACCAGAACGATTAACGTTTGTATTTAGCTGACCATTATCAAAAGATGTATGATATATTTGTTTAGTTTTATGCAGCTCTGAAGAAAACCTAATCTGCAAATTTCAGATGAACGTTAACAAATTAAGGTGTTAACTCCCATCGGGTCAATATCCATGAAGCAGTAATGATGATGATGGTGGTGATAATGACATTAACAACAAAAATAACAAGTCATATATTTTAATATATAGTTTATAAATCAATATCAAGTATTTTCTTTTGTTAGATACTCATGAAATAGAACGGAATGCTGTTTTATTCACAGCATATACAGGTAACTTTCCTATGCCCCAGAAAGTTCAAATCACTCCATCAAGTCAGTAACAAGAGGAGAGAGAACTAAAATACTGAGCTTCTAACTGTCCATTTCATGCTATTTCCATGGTATCTTTCCTTCTTTCCAGTTCCAATATTTTTGATCCTACCATCTGATGAAGCAGGAGCATCCAAGACTCATCTGGCAACTTTATCTTTCATTCCCAAGAGTCAGCCTGTTACTGTATTTGCAATATGTTCACTGGATCTCTACAAGGTGGCAGTGGCATCTGTAGCCTTAGCCATGTTAAGAGAGCCACGGGAAAGGGGCCAGAGTAAACTCCTAACAAATTGATCACCCTTTGTCTATTTTCTGACGTCTCTCAATAATGCGATTTTGCATGCCTTATTTAACAACATAGTCTTAGTAAAGAATCTGGCCAATATATAATAGCACCTTAAAAACGGTTGTTACATCTCTTTTGGGGAACTTGTCAGGCAAAGCATTGTTCCCCAGAGATTTCCCTTCCAGCTATATCCTTTGTTGCCAAATCAGCTCCACTTTCTTGTTCTCTTTACACAAAGTTATCCCAAGGCTTTGCCTGTATAAAAGCAGTCTGACTTCAGTATTTGAATGTCTGTCAATTTTCACTCCTTATTTTAAAGGTATTGTTTAGTCACTAAGTTGTGTCCGACTCTTTCCGACCCCATTGACTGTAGCCTGCCAGGCTCCTCTGTCCATGGGATTTCTCAGGCAAGAATACTGGAGTGGGTTGCCATTCTTTCTTCAAGAGATCTTCCTGACCCAGGGATTGAACCTGCATCTCCTGCGCTGGCAGGAGGATTCTTTACTGCTGAGCCACCAGGGAAGCCTTCAAGTGCTATGTTCTAAATGATTTTTCTTACCTAATTAGTGGGGGAACATAAATCATAAAAACAAGCTGAAGGCACAAAATTCATCTAAAGTACAAGACAGTCAAAAGACTCCAGAGCCTGGTAAGGCAACCCAGGTGACTAAGGAATATCACGTGGGTATTGGAATGGTGTTAGTTTCCCAGGGCTGCTGTAACAAAGTAATAAACACTGCTGCTGCTAAGTCACTTCAGTCGTGTCCGACTCTGTGCGACCCCATAGACAGCAGCCCACCAGGCTCCCCCGTCCCTGGGATTCTCCAGGCAAGAGTACTGGAGTGGGTTGCCATTTCCTTCTCCAATGCATGAAAGTGAAAAGTGAAAGTGAAGTCGCTCAGTCGTGTCTGACCCTCATCGACCCCATGGACTCCAGCCTTCCAGGCTCCTCGGTCCAGGGGTTTTCCAGGCAAGAGTCCTGGAGTGGGGTGCCATTGCCTTCTCCGAATAAACACTAGGTGGCTTAAAAGAACAAATACCTGTTATTTCACAAGTATGAAGGCTAGAAGTCCAAAATCAAGTTTCTTGTAGGGCATGCTCTCTCTTGACAGCTCTAGGGGTAAAATTCTTTCTTTGCTTCTCTCACTTCGAGTGTTGGCTCATAGTCCTAGGCATTCTTCCACTTATAGATGCATCCCTCCTTCTGCACGGAAGCTTTCCTCCTGTATGTCTTCACATCCTCTTCTCTCTTTGCCTGTCTGTCTCTGAGTTGAACTTTACCCCTATTTGTATTGGATTGGGTCCCACTCTAACAGCATCATTTTAATTTACTTGTTAAATAACATCACATTTTCAGGTACTGAGGATTAGAACTTCCATGTATCTTTTTTGAAGGGACAGAATTTAACCCATAAAAGGAGAAAGTGGAGTGTGCATACTCTCTCCAAAGGGGTGATAGTCATTTATCTTCTGCCTATTGCTCTCATCTTAAATCTTAGTTTTTAAGGGAAACTGGAAATCTGAACATTTTATGGAAAATATGTACAAGTTAGTCTTCTTGTTTTGGGATAATCAAACTAAGCATGTCTTAAGGTCTCACTGAGTCTTCTGCAAGGTCCTAGATTCTCTGATTTCCTCATCTATCAATTAACATGTGAGAACTGTGGCTCAAAGCACTGAAAAAATTTGTCCGTGGCCACACAGTTGTTTGTGGAAGAGAAAGACTTACAATCCCCTGCTCCTAATTTTGTTTTGTTTGGACAAAAGGCAGGAATTGATTATAGACAATCTTTTCCAGTGATCAAACAGCCCTCCTTTCTGCATTAAGTTATATCAAATCCTAACTGTTTAGGAAAATCTTCCTTCAACTTCCAAAAATTTTGCCAGATAATGGTATACAAAGAAGAAAAAAAAATCTGTTCAAGAAATTATATACACATACAGATTTATATATATATATATATATATATATATATATATATATATAAAATCAAAGCAAAAGTAATATTTAGCTTTCCCAATATCTACCTAAATAAAGATAGATATATAGAGAGTTTCCCAAGTGGCTCAGTGGAGAAAGAATCCTCCTGTAATGCAGGAGACATGGATTCTATCCCTCAGTCAGGAAGATCCCCTAGAGGAGGGCATGGCAAAACCACTCCAGTATTCCTGCCTGGAGAATCCCATGGAAAGAGGAGCCCAATGAGCTACATACAGTCCATAGGGTTGCAAAGAGTCAGATGTGACTGAGCATGCACACGTGCACACACGCACACACACGTGCACACACGCACACACACGTATAACATACTGCTCTTTTGGTGTGTCATTTCTTTTTCTCTGTCCTTTTAAACTTGGAACCATATTGTCTACGAAGTATTGTGCTTTCTTTTGAGATTTTCTCCTTTCCAAAATAATTTAAAAATAAATAAGTGCATAAGGCAAGTTATAAAAAGGCAAAAATGATGCCCAGAATATCCTGTGGTTACCCACAGGAAGATTTGTGAGCGATGAGAGAAACTATAAAGAAAAGTTTATGAATCTCTCAAAATCCCTTGGTTAAGAAAGAAATTTGGGCCGAAAAATCAAACACAGGAAGACTTAACATTTATCTAGAGAAGAAGGTAGCCTCCAGATCCTGAATGCAAGTAAAAGGACAAACCGCTGACAGCCACAAAACCCCTGTAGTGTCCTCAGTGTTCTAGGAGGAAGGAAGGGCTAATGGTAGTATCTCCACTAATGGCGCTGAGAGTACAGAAACCGCTTGAAATCGACCAGGAGCCAATCTGAAAGCAGCAGCTAAAACTGAGAGGAGGATCTGCAGGGTATATGTGTGAGTGAGTGTGGCAATCAGGATGGAAGCAGCTTGGCTTGTAAGTTCTGAAAATTCAACATATCAAAGTATCTCTCATGAGAATCAGTCTGTTACTGGACCGTGTGCATTTGCACTAAGTATTCTATGCATTTGCAAGACATGGGTTGGGATCAGAGAGACAGATAGATGGCAGGTAATGAAGGACGTTGTCAGTCATTTAAAGAGTTAAGTTCTTATTCGCAAAGTGATGGGACCACATCAGATTTTGGTGAGGAGTAAAGTGTGTATGATAAGCTCACTCTAGCTGCTGTGCCAGAGAAGGCAATGGCAACCCACTCCAGTACTCTTTGCCTGGAAAATCCCATGGATGGAGGGGCCTGGTAGGCTGCAAGTCATGGGGTCGCTAAGAGTAGGACACGACTGAGCGTCTTCACTTTCACTTTTCACTTTCATGCATTGGAGAAGGAAATGGCAACCCACTCCAGTGTTCTTGCCTGGAGAATCCCAGGGACAGGGGAGCCTGGTGGGCTGCCGCCTGTGGGGTCACACAGTCGGACACGACTGAAGTGACTTAGTAGCAAAGTAGTAGAAGGGCTTCTGAGGGGGCACTAGTGATAAAGAACCCACCTGCCAATGCAGGAGATGTGAGAGACACCGTTCAATCCCTGGGTGGGGAAGGTACCCTGGAGGGCAACCCACTCCAGTGTTCTTACCTGGAGAATCCCGTGTACAGAAGAGCCTGGAGTACTACAGTCTGTAGGGTTGCAAAGAGTCAGACATGACTGAAACAACTTAGCATGGACACTCGCGAAATGGAAGAAAGGTATATGCGGCAAATATCTCTGGAAGAGGCTGGTAGTTTGGATTGGATTGGAGTGCCATTACTGGAGTGAGAATAAAATGACCTATTTTTTTTAGCAAGTTTTGGATATTTAGGCAATAAAGCTTGCTGATTGATTGGAAATGGAGTATGGGAGAAAGCAAAGATGGAGATTCAGTCCTAAACATCTAGATGGATCAGTTCAGCCACTCAGTAGTGTCCAACTCTTTGTGACCCCATGGACTGCCACACGCCAGGCTTTTCTGTCCATCACCAACTCCCGAAGCTTACTCAGACTCATGTCCATCAAGTCGGTGATGCCATCCAACCATGACAGAGATGCCATCCTCTGTTGTCCCCTTCTCCTCCTGCCTTCAATCTTTCCCAGCATCAGGGTCTTTTCTAGTGAGTCAACTCTTTGCATCAGGTGGCCAGAATGAGGAAGTAGGTTTAGAAAACCTGGGAAATACTGGCCGTGTGAGCTTGGATACAATCTCGCATTCCAGAATGAGGTCAAGATTGTATATCTCCCTTTTCATGTCATCAACATACATGGGATAGATAATTTGCTCTTACATAAAATGGAGACCTGGTTAAACAATATTCTACATTTTATTTGTTAAAAATGATTTCTATCTAGGAAGCTTTCCACAACAATACTTCTATTATACATTATCTATTTAACGATCCATAGGGTTTCCATTGTGTTCTACTGATGGGCATTTAACAGGCTGCAGTGGCAATGTTTATGTGCATATCTTTGCATGCTTGTGGGTATTTATCTATGAGACATTCCTCGAAGTGGGATTGTTGCATTCAAGCATATGTGCATTTAAATTTTTGATAGATATTGCCAAGTACTCCCAACAACAATGTATAAGAATAACTGTTTCCTCATACCTTAGCCAAATTTTATAATCTTTGCCAATCTGATAGGTTAAAAAAGAAGGTTTTTGTTACAGAATTTGCATTTTACAGAATAATTAGTGAGGTTGAGCATCTACCCATATGGTTTTAATCTACTGAATCTCTTTTTCTGTGAACAGAACTGCTGTTTTATCTTTTGCCTATTTTCCCATGGAGCTATTATTATTTATTTCTGAATTTTTTTCTCTATCTGTTGCACAATAGGATAAATATTTTCCCAATTCTTACTTGTCTTTGAACTTTGGTATTTTTTGGCAGCAGGATTTTTGAAACATGTTTGTTTTTAATACAAGTTTATGTCTTAACTGATCTAGTCATATATTCAGCATGACAACACTAGAGATGAAGTTATGAAAGTGGTAGGAGTTAGTTATTATGATTCTCATTCTGTTGCAGATTTGCTGGGTGCCACTGGGGCAATCATTTAATCATGTGCCTTAGTTTCCTCCTTGTAAAATGGAAATCCCAGGCTCTGCCTTACCTTTAAGCATTTATTTAGGAAGAAATCTATGAATAAATATAGTAACTCTCTATTGGGTTTTACATACTCTCAACATACGAATTTATGCATGCCGGTTGATTCAATAACATATTGAATATGTTGCAAAATACTAAGAATTTCCAGAGTGCCATAGAATCTCTAAAGCTTCTTCTTTCCCTACCCCTTCTTCTTTTTACTCTTGTCTTTCTGCTTTTCTTCTTCTCTTTTATTTTTCTGTTACACATGGCAGTGTTTCTGGTTGCCATCATTTTGGTGGGGAACTGCAGTGTATATCAATCCAGATACATTTGTAAAATGATAAAGAAAATACGTGCTTGGTGATCACTAGAAACTCTGTGCTGTGCATCTTTTATGTGACATCTGCTTAACAGACATACTGGTGAATTAGGCTGGGTAATTGGGTAGTCACTAGTACCAGTGAAGAGAAGAAAGATGTGTTTATAATTCCTTGGGAAGTGGACAGACAATGTAAATATAGGAGAACTGACCCAAGAGTCTGAAGATTTGAGAGGCAGCTCAGAACCTCTTACTGACTTTGTGGTAGTGATTTATTGATATGCCTTCTTATGAAATAAAATTACAGCATTTACTTATTTTAAAACTCAATCAATCAGAAGCACATTACTCTTTCAATGAGCAAAAAATTAAACTTCAAATTTAGGATTTTCAATGGAAAACTCAATCTTACCTAGCCTCTTTCCATAAAAACAAAATAAGACAACAGCACCAAGTTTTACAGAACTCTTAATATGTCTCTGTAAAACACACTTTGAAAACTCCTTATCTATATTATCTTTGCCCAATCTCTGGCATAAACATTAAATTCTGTGGCTTGCTTCAAATATCTATTAGAAAGAAGGAAAGGAAAGAGGGAGGGAAGAAAGAAGGAGAAAAGGAAGGAAACAAAGATGAGCGGGAGGGAGGAAAGAAAGAGGAGAAGAAAGAGAAAATTTTCTTAGCCCTTACTCTTACCCTAATGTGACCAGGAATAATTATTATAAGTATTTCCTTCCTTACCTCACACCAGATGCATACACTCAGTTTGAATGGTTTCCAATTACTTGACTGATTCTACAACATTGAATTGTGCAGAAAATAAGCAAAGCTTTTCAAAGTAACCTTAGCTTAAGACCTGATTTCCCTAGCACTTTTCCTACATTTTCTAACCATCTTGTAGCATCCATCAGTTCAATTCAGTTCTGTTGCTCAATCATGTCCAACTCTTTGCAACCCCATGGACTGCAGTACATCAGGCCTCTCTGTCCATCACCAACTCCCGGAGCTTGCTCAAACTCATGTCTATCGAGTTGGTGATGCCATCCAACCATCTCATCCTCTGTCATTCCCTTCTCCTCCTGCCTTCAAACTTTCCCAGCATCAGGGTCTTTTCCAATGAGTCATTCCTTTTCATCAGATGGCTCCAATAATAGCAACCATAATGGTTAGAATTTTATGATTAAAAGATTATGCAATTTTAATAAGAAAGGGCTTCCCAGGTGGCACAGCAGTAAAGAATCTGCTTGCCAATTCGGGAGAAGCAAGAGACATGGGTTTGATCCCTGGGTTGGGAAGATCCACTGGAGTAGGAAATGGTAACTGCTCTAGTATTCTTGCTAGAAAATTTCATGGAAAGAGGAGCCTGGCCAGCTACAGTCCATGGGGTCTCAAAGAGACAGACTCAACTGAACACACACACACACACACACACACACACACACACACACACACACACACACGTTGGTAGTATGCAACTCCAGGTTCTCAGAAGTCATACGTCTGATTGTCTGCTTACTTTTGTCTAGACATACACTAGGTTGTTTTGCCTTTGTTCCTTCATTTATTGCTCACGTATCATACATCAACCACTGTGGTATGTAAATCATGGTGTGATGAGAATGAATAAGATATGGTCCTCCTTCTCTAAAGGAATGTGCAAATAAAAGAGAAAATAAACACGTAGTTTTTTCAGATTTAAGGTGATCAACCCAGCACGTTGGCTGTCGGTGGCTTCTTTGTTGATTTGGTCTGTTTCGGGAATCAGTGAACATTATGAGTCTTAACTCTTTCACATATTTGGCTGGCTTGTGAGTGGGTAGAGGGTAACAGGAGCATTTTGCGGATAAAGCTTGAAAATTTCCTACCCAACTGCAAAAGACAGATGGTCTTCTTTCAGTAAAACTTCAGGAAAAAGGGAGGAAGATACAGCATGATGAGAATGGCAGATATAGGAGCCATTCAACTTGGTGCTACTAACATTTTTTGGCTATGGGTTTGGAAGCCCCTGAGAGTAAGTGTTGAGGACTCTGAAAAGAGGACATTGCTAAATGTGTGGAGTCTTGGCCTATGTGTCTTTCAGCTCATCCGCTGTGTCAGTTTCCACAGACCTATGGACTATAGAGGTGAGCGGTAGGTGTTCTTGGCTGTTTATAACCATAGTCTCCCCCAGACAACTAACTCCCTGCTTACTCTTTACCTGTCTGCTTGATCTTGTCTTTGTCCTTGACCACTTCCTGCCCTGTCTGGTTTTACGATCCTGCCATTTTTTTAAGAATTTGGCTCAGATTCATCCTATTGGCTCTTTCTACTTAGGAACCTCGCACCTCAGCGTGATTGAAGGTGTCCCCTAGAGCCAGACAGGTTTGCTTGGTCTTCAATAACAACAAAGAAGGAAGTCCATTTTGACTGCCAAGGACACAGAATTGTGTACAACAAGTAACATGTTAAAGTATATGTGATGGTCTCCCAGATGTCCCCATGATGTCCCTTCCTTCCTTTGAAACTATTCACAAAACTGCAAGTATGTAAACAATCTTCTTTTGTGCTTTATCTTTATATGTTTAATGAAACATACAAGAACTGGATATGGAAAAAAAATATTGCATTTCTATCTTGTCAGTCCCTTAACTCTGTCGGTTGACATAATCTTAAATGGATCTCAAATAACCTTCTTGTAGCTTCTGTGCCTTACTCCCCAAGGTGTCTGCTGAATGTAGCATTTCCAAATGAGTCAGATTCAAACTGTAAGATTCTAGACGTCCTTTACTTTGCTTTCTCAATATGAATACTATCTCAGCAGTGTTTACCATGTTATTTGAAATATATAACCATCTACATACCCATTATATATTTTCTTGCTTTCAACCAAGGATATGTGTTACTTCACATATGTAACTTTTTTTTTTGCTTTTACTAAAATGAATAATGAGCATCCCTTTGAAAAATCTTATTTTAAAATTATTGGAATATTAAGAAAATACTTGAAAAAACTGCAACCTTTAAACTGGTTGTAATAATGCATGTATTTATTTGGTAACATACTTTTCATGTCAAAAATTAGACAAATTCAGTGACAAATGATTATCTTTTGCAAATTATTTACTTTTATATTTGTGACATTTCAATTTTTTCATTATAGAAGTTATGCAAGATCTGTATAATGGGGTTTGTAAAAAAAGGTATAAATACAGAAATCACTCAACTCTATACCCTTAATATGACACTTCACATTAACATTTTGAAGTATTCTCTTACATTTGCTTTTGTGTGCATATTTCAAAAGTTGTAACCGTAAAAGCCATGATTATGTTTCTCCTGCTTTTTTTCACTAATACATATCCTGAGCAATTCCCCCCATTGTTATGTTAGTCATCATAAACATTGAATATTGAGTTTTACTCTTCTTCTATAATGGTAAATGGTCATAAGATTTACTTTAAACATAAATCATTGTGGCTTCTGAACCATGCTTTGAAATATAAAGACTTGTTATTATTCGAGACTGCTAGACTAAATTGTTCAGCATGAATAACATGAAGTACCCTTGTTTGCAATTGTGGTGTTAATTTGGTGATTTGTAGCTCTTTCTCTCTACCTACCATGTAATGAGGAGCTCTTGATGAAGTTGGCAACTGAAACAGACACATGTCTGTGACTCATAACACTGTCTGATGACTGCCCAGACTTACAGCTTGGTGTTTGGAACCTGGTTCCCCTGGAGGTTTGTTCCAATTTGAAATGAAGCTGCTCTGCTTAACAAAGGCGGGCAGACTCAGTGGCAGGATGAATAATGATCTGAGAGCAGCAATTGGAGAGACCTGTGGCAATCTGTGTTAACACAGTGACCCTGGGCTTATTAGAATAAAGAATTCCCAGCAAGGTGTGTGCATGCTGAGTCAAGCAGGGTAGGGACAACCAAGGCAGCCACATCCATATGTGAAGTGAAAGTGAAGTGCTTGGTCAGGTTCAACTTTTTGTAACCCCATGGCCTATAACCCTCTGCCATGCTCCTCTGTCCATGGGATTCTCCGAGCAAGAATACGGGAGTGGGTAGCCATTCCCTTCTCCAGGGGATTTTCCCAACCCAGGGATAAAACCCAGAACTCCTTCACTGCAGGAAGATTCTTTACCATTTGAGACACCAGGGAAGCCCAAAGCAGTCACATCCTTATGTGGGTCTATGTATAACTTATATGCATGTATCTCTTTATGCCATAGGACTCTCTGTTCAGAGGCTGTGTTACTTAAATGGAAATATTTATTAAATAACAAGTGCCAGCTCATTGCTTGTAATATTTAACTCCAAAGTACATGGAGGAAAGTAGTTCAAAGAAGACTTAGTGTAAATCTCTATTACCATTTGAAGAATTTGCAAAAGTGAAAGTGAAATCGCTCAGTCGTGTCCGACTCTTTGCAACCCCATGGACTGTAGCCCACCAGCCTCCTCCCTCCATGGGATTCTCCAAGCAAGAGTACTGGAGTGGGTTGCCATTTCCTTCTCTAGGAGGTCTTCCCGACTCAGGGATTGAACCCATGTCTCCCACATTCCAGGCAGACACTTTAACCTCTGAGCCACCAGGGAAGCCCTACCCAATTACGAAAACTAAACAAAAGAGGAAATTTTCTCTAAGTAAATCTAGGCAGTTGCCTGATTCCTGTTTTAATGTAAACATGTGTTAAATGGAAGACAATTTTATCTCAGAGTCGCAAAGAGCTAGGCCTCCTTAGAAATCCTAGATTTTCAGAAAAATGCTATAGACCCTTAGAAGAGTGCTGAGCTTACTGACCAGCAGGAAAATAAGTGAAACTGGAAAAGATCAGAGTAAGCTTCAAATATGGCACTGCTTCATACATGTTAGAGGTAGAAAGGAGTCAAGCTACACTATGTAAATCGTCTCATTAATAATCCAGGCCTTTTTCAGAAGTCTAATTCCATTTGCTTAATACCTGGGGTCAAGTAAGGGTTGCATTACAATTCAGAAGATATTTGCCTCATGAGTGTATTTTTTTAATTATGTAAAGTCCTCTTAGCTTGTCAAACAAAGGACTAGACTAGATTTAAGGGAAGCCAAGAAGGGGATACCAGGTTGGGTGACCTTCAAATGTGGTCTTACAAGGTCACTGACAGTTTGAAGATGGGTTTCCCTGGGCACTTCATTTGCCACCAACGCACTTATTTGTCTGTCTTAAGAAGCTGAGGTTTGTCTAAGTAGAATGAAAAGGGAATAAGCAAGAAGGTGCATAAAAGGATTTGGTTAGAAATTGATTTGACATACGGCAATGGATTTTCTTCTTGCCTTATGCTAAGAAATGAGCCATGTGACTGAGGATTTACTTCTGTGGAAAGGAGAAGCCAGTACAGGGCAGTGGGAATTCATGGGTTCTGAAGGCTAACGGAGTGAACTTAGTTCTAACTCAAAAATTTACTACCTGTATGACCTTGGTCAGAACTTCTGAATGTCAGTTTTATTAATCGCAACTTACCTTTAATTTAATAAATCAAAAATACTTATTAGGCACTTCTTCAAACCAGGCATTATTCCAACTACTGTAAATTTAGGAATAAAAGAACTCTGCCCCTCACAGAGTTTATCTTCTAATAGTTTTAGGATTATTAAGCTGATTAAGTAAAAGCATGTATTTAAATCTTGCATAGTGCTGAGTGCAGAGTTCGTACTCAATAAATGTTCATTTTTCTTCTATTTCTCCAATATGCTACTCTTTGCAAATTCATGAATACAAATCTTAAGCCAACCCCTATTGGGACCCTAACACATTTTGACTTAACCTTTCCCTGTCAGATGTAGGCTTGTTAAACAATAGACAAGGTTAATTTTGCCCATTTCAAATATAACACTCTACCCATTGATCACAAAATTAAATGCCTTTAATGTCCGGCAGAGATGTAAATGAGTGAATCAAGGTGCAGTGAAAGAAAATGGTGGTGGTGGGGATGTGCACCCAGGAGAATACATGGTAAGTCTATAGCAAGACTAATTATCCAGCTAATTGTTGTCATGGTTATATTAATAAATGGGCCCAGGATTGCCATAACCCTAATTTGCAAGGGAAGTATGAAATCCAGTTGATTATGTGAAATGTCCACATTGAGAAGTATAAGCAGCTTCACACACACACACATACACAGTATGGCAATTATTTGCACATCTAGTAAAATGAATCAATAGACCATGCATTTGAAATCTCTACCAGATATTTTACTCATATATCTACCTGCAGAATTGATGATTATTAAACCCAGATTAAATCAGATCATCTCTCTTCCTTTGAATTCTTCAGACTCTCTTTTAGTTTCTACATTAGAGGTTCACATCTAGTTAGCATCACAATCACCTCTGGAAACTTAAAAATACAAGTTTCTGGAACTCATCCTATTAATTAGAATCTCTAAAAATCTAGCTACATAATCTATACTTTTAAAATACTTTCCCAGATGATTCTGATGATGAGCCAGTCACGAAAACCAAGGCTATACAGAATGAAGGATAATCTGCTCAGTATACAAAGTCCTTCAAAAGAGTATCTTTTTTATTTCACTGATTAATATTCTCTCACCCTCAGGCTTCAGCCACCCCATGAAGGTGTATTACTTGACTTTCATGCTTGATACATTTGCCAATAAAGTCTACTTTGTTACCTTTCTACCTTCTCTCACACAAAACTCTTATTTATCTTTCAAGCACCAGTTGCAATGTTACATCTTCTCCAATGCCTTTTATGTTTTACTAGGAACACTTGGCTATTCCTTCCTTGCACTTCCAAAATAATTTAGATTTACCTGAATTAATGATATCTGCCTTGATATATATTCATTGTTCCTGTATGCATCTTCTCACTACCTATTACGTTAGTTAGCTTGAAATGCTATAACAAATATCATAGATGGGGTAGCTTAAACAGCAAACATTTCTCACCACTCTGGAGGCTTGAAAATCTGAGACCAAGATACCAGAGGATTCAGTGTCTGGTGAGGCTCAGCTTCCTGGTTTGCAGATGGCGGTCTTCTCTTTGTGTCCTCATATGGTGAAGAGAGAAATCATCTCTTTTGTCTCTTCATATAAAAGCACTAATTTCAGTTATGACAGATTCACCCTCATGGCACATTTACCTCCCAAAGGTTCCATCTCCAAATACCATCCTGTTGGGGATTAGAGCTTCAGCAGATGAAATTTGAGGGGACACGCTAAGATCATGGCATCTGGTCCCATCACTTTATGGGAAATTGATAGGGAAACAGTGGAAACAGTCTCAGACTTTATTTTTGCACTTTATCACTGCAGATGGTAACTGCAGCCATGAAATTAAAAGACACTTACTCCATGGTAGGAAAGTTATGACCAACCTAGATAGCATATACAAAAGCAGAGATATTACTTTGCCAACAAAGGTCCATCTAGTCAAGGCTATGGTGTTTCCAGAGGTTATGTATGGACGTGAGAGTTGGTCTGTGAAGAAGGCTGAGCGCCAAAGAATTAATGCCTTTCAACTGTGGTGTTGGAGAAGACACTTGAGAGTCCCTTGGACTGCAAGGAGATCCAACCAGTCCATCCTAAAGGAGATCAGTCCTGGGTGTTCATTGGAAGGCCTGATGCTGAGGCTGAAACTCCAATACTTTGGTCACCTCATGCGAAGATTTGACTCATTAGAAAAGACCTTGATGCTGGGAGGGATTGAAGACGGGAGAAGAAGGGGATGACAGAGGATGAGCTGGCTGGATGGCATCACCGACTCGATGGATATGAGTCTGAGTGAACTCCGGGAGTTGGTGATGGACAGGGAGGCCTGGCGTGCTGCGATTCATGGGGTCATGAAGAGTCGGACACAACTGAGCAACTGAACTGAACTGAACTGATAAGTTAGTATGTCGTGTTCAGAGCAAGTACAGTCTTCTAGAATACATTTGATGGAAAGAAAAGAAAACCTTAATCTGAATAGAGGTTAGCAAGTGTAGTAGCTTTGGTTTATTCTTCACTAAGTCCTCATTTCATTTGCCCATTTGGGGATGTTCCATTAGAAAAATTAGAGTGAATCAGAGCCAATCTGCTAGATACTTAATTTACAGGGCTTACATTTTTAAATTGTGGTTTTTAATTAAGACCAAAGAAAAAAATTCATTTTAAAAATTCTTCCATCACTTTAGCAATACATGGTTTTGAAAATGCTGCAAATTACATAGTATCCATAGTAATGCTATATATATATATTTTTTAATTTTTTAAAATGTTGATCCCTTTGTTGACGTTTTGGTCCCGATGTAAGTGTATCCTGTTTAGGAGCTAGAAATCTTTATGGAAGTGTGGGCTACACAGTGTGGCAGGGAGGCAAACAGGATTCCTGTTCAGCAAGACTAATGCCAGGAGACATTCACAGTCTGTAACAGTAGCCAGGGACTCAGACAGCTTTATTGATGTGTCATCAGACTGAGAAGAGAAGGCACCGCAGCAGGGTGACAAGGACATGTTCTGTGTGTTCATCGATCTGCAGTCTCCCATGGAAGACTCCACATATTTCTGAATGTCTTGAGTGGTTTTATTGATGTGGCTCCTGCCCGCTGAGTGGGCAGGAGCCACCAGGCTTATTTTTCATGTCATGTTGGCACTGTCATTTAAGAATTTAATATATACATAGGTGATGCAGGAAAGGAAGAATATTGAGAATCTCATCATATTATTTGGGGTGGGTTGCTGAAGAAAATTGCAAAACCCCAGAAAGCCAAAAGAGTATGAAATCTGCCCCAAGTATATTGTACGTGGCTACTACTATGGAATTTCTACAATCCTTTGTTACTGAAATGGCCAGTGATGAGTCTTGACCGGGGGAACCAGACAATGCTGCAAAACTGTCCTCTAAGAAGACAATATGGAAAGTTGACAGAACTTTCATACAAGTCTAGTTTGTGAGTGGGTATGTGAATGGGACAGACTGAATAAGGGTATGTCAGTAGATTATAAAGTCATGGGCCTAAGAAGGACTTTGGAAGGTTTTACAACCCATTTTCCTGTCTCCAAAAGGGAAAATCCCTTATATTGTATAGAGCAAAATGAAACGGAACAAAATCTCCTATAGACCCAGAAAGTGCAGTCTGTTTGAGGTATTAATTTCAATTTTAAATTTATAAATGGCACTTGCTTATAATTCCTTTTGATCATGAAATATTAAATTCATAATTAGTTTCTCATAAAAGCAATCAATTCTGAAGCTCTTATTCTGTAATGTGCTTGATGATTAATTTATCAGCTATTTGAACCAACATACTGTCTACTCAGGTATGATGCTAGGAATAATGTTCTAAAAATGTTTGTCAGAGTTTCATAGGCGAAAAAAGACAATCCTTATTCGAGATAATTTGGGGAGTTCAAAAGAATACCTACCCAAGCCTGGGTTGTGCTTAGGGGAAGTGTGGGAAGTCTTAATAAGGGGTTCTTGGAGATAAAGAACTGTGAGTTTGATATTGGTTTATATTTAACAATTAATGTGTTGAAGTAAAATTTTAAAACCATTGACCACAGTGGGACAGCCTTCCTATGTTCATTTAGAATGCCTTCCTCGGCCTCAGCTCTGCATATCATTCTTTGCTCCTTTTTAGGAATCTTACTCTCTTATAGTGCACAAAAATATAGAGACAGAGCTAGAGAGGGAGAGATAGAAAGAGAACCTTCTTTGGCCCATTTCTGCATATTCCCCAAACTCTGATCTTTCTCTCATCACTGTGTGTGTGATAGTTGCTCAGTCATGTCCTACTCTTTGAGACGCCATGGACTGTGGCCCACCAGCCTCCTCTGTCCATGGAATTCTTCAGGAAAGAAAACTGGAGTGGGTTGCCATTCCCTTCTCCAGGAGATCTTCCTGACCCAGGGATTGAACCCGCTTATCCAACATTGCACATTCTTTACCATCTGAGCCACCAGGGAAGCCCCAAGCCATGAAATAATTATGCACATCCCTGTCAATCCTTAACCTTTTGACATCTGGCTACAGTCCCTACAGCTCCTCTGATAGAGGTCTGACAAAGATTGCTTCAAGATGCCAGGGAGCTTTTGAATCTTATCTCATTCTATCCCTTCACAGTCTATGGAATCCTTGACTACTCTCTGCCTTAGGAAACTCTCCTCCTTTGGCTTCTGAAGCCCCTCCCTTCTCATCCTACTGCTGTGCCCTTCACTGTCTCTTTTAGTTTCCTTTGTCTTCAGTTGCCCCACAAGTGATGGTATTCCCCATGGTTCCATTTTTAACTTCATTTCATACCTTTCTCTTTTTTTTTCTTCTCACACGATATATTCCATTTATGGATTTTCCTCAACTTCTAGTTCTTCAGGTTTTCTTAATATTCTGTTAAGTCACAAACCTCCGTCTCTCATACAGATATTTTTGCAGAGTTAAGCCTTGATACTCACTGTATGTTGTACAGTTTCATCTGTATATCCTTCACACCTCTGTAACTCAGAGTCCAACCCTGAACTTCTCATACCACCCCTGGCCAACCCCTTGTCCTGTGTTTCACATCTATCCACAGAACGGCATCACCAGTCACATTCTGTTTGTCAGACTTCACTATTTCTTGACCATTATGAACCCTTGTTGTTGTTGTTTTAACCCCTCAGTTGTGTATAACTCTTTGCAACCCCATGGACTATAGCCTGCCAGGCTCCTCTGTCCATGGGATTTCCCAGACTACCCCTTTCATATTGGTTTACCTCTTATATTCACCTGCCATTGAAAAGCAGGATAGACATGTACAAATGTACATTCTGCTATATTTAAAATGGATAACCGACAAGGACCTACTGTATAGCACATGGGACTCTGTTCAATGTTTTGTGGTGCCTAGATGGGAGGGGAGTCTGGGGGAGAATGGATACATGTGTATGTATGCTGAACTCCTTAATCGGCTATACCCCAATGCAAAATAAGAAAGTTTGAAAAACAAAGACGGTGAGTATGCCTAAAGCCTTGACAATTTTTTTCCCACTAGTTTCAAAAAAAGCAATATGAAATCTGAGGATAGCTAGAATCATAGAGTATTGCTAGACTAGGACCATGCCCAGTACAAAGGCAGAGAAGATTAGGGTCCATGATCAACAAAGGTATACAGTAGGTAATGACTGTTGTCCAACTTCATGATTTAGCCACTCCTCTTTCTCTCCCCTGGGATGCCTCTGATGCCAACTGGCATAAGTAAAACCAATTCGATGTATCACCTATAAATTATCTGATTTTATTATAATAAACCAGCATTGTCTGCATTTCTAAAAGAAAGGTCCAGATTCATAAATACAAAGGAAAGTATTCTATTCCTATTGTAGGAATCTCAAGAACAGTGGAATTAATTAATGAATTAATTTGGAAAGTAAAGTTTTTTCAGATTTCCTGGTATCCTATTTCAAGATAATTAAAAGTCAGCCTTGATTTGATGAAGGCATGTGCTCTGGAAAGGAAATCCACTGTTCTGTAGAAATCGTAGCGAGGGACGAGAGAGGTTACTATAAGATGAATTTCTAGATATAGGCGAGGTCAGGTTGATGTAAATGACCAGTAGACCAAACCATCGTTTGGCATTTGTCCCAAATGTAATGTGAAACTTCCTAAGCTTTTTTTAGCTGGGTTGTTTAAGTGGTGTAGAATCAGCCTGCAATGTAGAAGACACAGGAGATGCAGGTTCAGCCCCTGGAGAAGGAAATGGCAACCCACACCAGTATTCTCGCCTGGCAAATATGACTGAGTATGTATTCACTTAGGCATTGGGTTGGCCAAAAAAGATTGTTTGGGCTTTTCTGTACTTTCCTACAGAATAACTCAAACTTTTTAGCCAACCCAAAAGATATATTCTACCATCTGTGTGACTTCTGATTTTATATAAGCAGTAATAAATGATCAATGTATGACAGTGTCTAAAATTAGGTAGGAATAGATATGAAGAAGAATGAAAAATCTGGAAATATACTTTAAAGTTAGCTTTGCCAAACCTTTGTTGCATTGGGTGTAATTAGAAAGTATTGAAGATGTCCCCTAGGTTCTTTGCTAGAGCAAGTGAGTAGATAACAGTACAGGTTCCTCAAATAGGCAAGACTGGAAGAGAAACAAAACTTGGAGAGGTGTCAAGAGTTGTGTTGAATTGGAAATGTCTACTAGATGGTTAAGTGCAGTAAGCTGTTGTGTATATGAATCTAAAGTTGTATTTGTTGTTATGTTTCATACAAGGAGAACCCGATCCTGTTTAGCTCCTTTTATATAAATAGAAACCAGGTGTTTCTCTGGGCTGACATAGCTCTGTAGATATAGGGACCTAAAACCTGACAATACAGTGTGGACTTTATTTCAGTTCTTGAGGTTATCCTTGAAGCTGTATATCTGGACTGTTTCTGAGAGAGATTACAGTGTAGTTAAGAAAGGTTTCCAGATCACAGGTATGTTGTATGTCAGTCCTCTCTGAACTTAAATTCTGGTCATTTCTTGGTGCATGTCTTGACAAACAAGACATATTTTTTTGGCTAGTCAGGTTTTTGGTGCTCTTGGTTATGCTAGGGAACTTGAGATGGAGGGGAAAAGGAAGGGTGAGGCGGCTAAGAATTAGAGAGCATTCAGGAAAGAATGGCTAATGAAGTTGTGAAGGAGATGTGATAGAAAAAAGTTAAAGAGGGTGAAGGAAAGATGAGAGAATTTCAAGTTGGAGTAAAGGGTTGAACACTTTGACCTCTAAAGATTAATTTGTAATTATTTGGTGGAAAATTAGTTTCTAGGAAATGTAATTATTGCTTCCTAAGGGATGTAGATTTGGAGAGCTGCAGATGGGGCCAAACACACACACACACACACACACACACACACCTTATTTTGGAGGAACTGTTGGCAGAAGTGGAGATTATATAATATACATTGCCAAGATTTTCAACTGTGGGTAGGAGCAATGCCCAGGTCTAAATGGTGTGCCTCCAAGCCAGAAATTCTGAAAGGCTCTCCTTTATTTTATGTTAATTACAAATTAACATATCTCTAGCAGAAAGTGAAGTCGATCAGTCATGCCCGATTCTTTGCGATTCCATGGACTGTAGTCTACCAGGCTTCTCTGTCCATGGGATTTTCCAGGCAAGAGTACTGGAGTGGGTTGCCATTGCCTTCTCCAGGGGATCTTCCTGACCCAGGGATTGAACCCAGGTCTCCTGCATTGCAGGCAGATGCTTTACCCTCTGAGCCACCAGGGAAGCCCCAGCAGAAAGAAATCCCCATTTCTTCAGCATCCTCACTACAACAGTGCATCCAGGGTCTATGCTTCTGGAAGATTATTGCCTACTCTCTGCCCTGGGAGTGTCTAGGCTGGCAACTGGCCAGTGAAATCGCATCACACCTCACCCTTGTTAATAAAATTGCTGAAGAGAGAGTGTTTTCTTTGGAGTAATGCTTGATGCTGCATTCGTGAATTTCATGGAAGAAGAACCTTACCTGTACATGGGTAAGATTTCATAATTCTGAGATGCACTAATTATGCCAAAGTGCATGGGTGGTGAATCGATAGTTTTCCAGGAAAATTGAGTAACACTCCACTACACATTGAACTTATTTAAAAGCAATTACTTTCCAATGGTTCAGAGGAAAAAGGGAGACAAAAGCAACAGCAATATGCTCAATTCCAGATCCTGTTATCTGCAGCAGGGGGACAATAATAGCTTTTATAAATGCTGAGGGCCAGTGTTTCCTGCTACTGAGATCATTTTGAGCTTTATTCTCCAGCTTGTGCACAGACTTCCTGCCATATCATCCTCAAATTCTTGTGTTTATCTGATGCTTTTATCCTGTCTCATTGCTGCTCCCCAAGTTCTGAGTGTCAGACTCTTGACTTGGGATTCATCGTTAAATGAACTAAAATGTAGAGTCATTACTTTCTTTCTGTCTCCACTGACTTGTGTAACACTGTGTTTTTCTGTTTGATATTTGCAATAGAAATATTAGTTGTCAACAAGAAAAAAAAACAATATGAATGATGCTGTGAAGGTCTCTGAAAGGGGGAAAAATGATTCAAACTTGAAATTTTTAACTGATGCTCCCTTTTTCAAAAATGGAGAAGAAATAAAGCAATCGACAGAAAGATGGAGATGTTTCAATTTTGCAACCTTTTCATTAAGAAGGGTTAGATATTTCTTAAATTATTTTTTGTCATAAACAGATGATTTAATTGATACTTAAAATATCAAACAGGCAATAATTCATCTGAAACTCTTCCCATTTCCTAATTTATTATGGATAGATTGTATGTATCCGGGGAGGGGGGTCAAATAAAAGGACCAATAAGGAAATCTAAGATGATCTAAGTCAAGTTTTTTTGTTTGTTTGTTTGTTTTACAATTAAGCAAACTTAAAGCCAGAACAAAAATTGCATATGCCCAAAATGAAGGCAGAGCAGGGTATGCTTACAATATCATGTAGGCTAATATTTCCCCCAACAATCCAATGGAATATGATGTTGCAATACAACTGAGTTGTATAAATTCATATGCACAAAACATAACTTGGATTCCTAAATACTTAGACAGCTGTAGTTATTTTTATTTTGGTTGCCATCATTTTCTAATAAGTGTGTCACATTTCACTCAGGCTTCAGGCACAGTTTGTGAGCAGTTAATACAGGAAGTTTTAATTCCCAGAAACCAGAATGGCTTCTCTGAGAAGATATGGTGTCATCTTTACTTCAAAGTTTTCTTCTCTAGGTTTCTTCACTGGCCAATCAGGAGAAAAATGTTTCCTTCTTTGACTGCATTTTGAGAGACAAGTGATAAAATCTTTCAATATCCTTATGAACAAGATAAAAAATAAGTGTTAGATGAGAATACTAATTGATGGATTCATAGTTTATTTTAAATTAATATTGTAACAGTCATATAGTTTTTAAGATTGTCATTAATGAAAATGGATTCACTTTCCTTTGTGTAATGTTAGGACCTATGGGTAGAAGTCAAAGATATAATTTGACTAGTTTTAAAATGGAATGGAATTTCTTAAGAGGTGACAGCTCTTCTCTTTGATGTGCTGGGCTAACTTTATCAATTTTGGGACAAATGCCCACCAAGTATCCAAGCATGAAAAACCATAGTCTTTTTTTTTAATCAGATGAAAATCAAACTCTATGAAAAAGCATCTTATTCTACTCACAACAGATCATGCAAGTGTTTTTCTTTGAGATGACCATTATAGTTCTTTAAGTATAAGCACTTTCTATGTATTTCACATTTTATCACACAGAATAAAAGATGTGTTACTCAAAAGTCAAGATTAAATAAAATCAATAACATCTACTGCTTCATCACGAACAATCTTAAATGGACATTACATTGCTACCAGTATGTGAGTTTGAAATACAGTGACTACTAGTCTAGTCTAGTGCCACCACTGGATTCCTGCTAAGTTACTACCAGTTTTACCCTCTATTGTTTCTGTATCATCAGTGAAATTATCAGCTCAGTGAACAAGGAAAACCATGTCTTAGTTCAGTATAAATGTTCTTCTGACCTTGTGGAATCCTGAGATGGTCTAGGGACCACCCTCTCCAGTATTCCATGAACCATGATTTCAGAACCACTCATCTGGTGACTAATATCATAGAGTCTGGATGGTACAAGGTTTTGTGACTTTGCACAAAGTACATGGCATTTCTGTGCCTGCTTCCTCATCTATAAAGTGTGGAAAATCAAAATCACTGTCACAGAGGCGGTTGTGAATAGTTACGGAGAAAATGTTATAAACCAAGGAGCACGCTGCTTGATGTATGTCACTGCCAACGGCGCTAAGATTCAGTAGCTGCTTCGTAAAAGAGAGTAGTCAGTCAGTGGTAGTATCTCAGTCATGTCCGACTCTCTGCAACCCCACGGACTGTAGCCTGCCAGGCTCCTCCATCCATGGTATTCTCCAGGCAAGAATACTTAAGTGGTTGCCCTTCCCTTCTCCAAAAAGAGGGTAAGATTGTGTAATTTTGAGCAATGAGAAGCTAGAATAATTGACCTTGAAAATACATTCAAGTTTGAGGTTCTCTGATCCCCTTCCAACCAGCATGTTGTATGTAAGTCCCTTTTGGGTAAATGCCTAGTGTCATACTTCCGCCGTGTTTCGAACATTTGCAGTGTGGCCTAGAGATTCATGAAGGCTGTCTGAGTTTGAATACTACCATTCTCTCTTATTAGCAGTGGGGCTGGGGGCATTTTCCTTAAGCACTCTGAACCTCAGTTTCTTTCTCTGAAAAATGAGAATAACATTTGCACCTGCTTCTTGGGGCAGGTGTGAGGATTCATGTTTGTAAAGTGCCTAAAACAGGGCCAAATACAGAATAGATATTCAGAATAACAATCTCAATTTCCCTTGTCAAAAGAAGATACTATTTCTGGCAAACTTTTCCATACCTAATGGGCAGTGTATATATTTCATATTTTTGTGTCTCTGTCATCGACTTGGGATTTTAAAGAGCAACTGATTTTATGTTCTTTGAGGCTCTAAGAGTCAAAAGGTAAAGATGGCTTTAGAAGAATCATCAATGAGCATTAATTACATAGCCACATAGCAGGTGTGGGAGAGAAAACGGCAGTATATTCAAAATATCTAGCAGCCAGTAAGCCATGAGTACTGATCAAGAAAACAGATGCTGGACCCAACTGGATCAGAGACCCAGATCCTCAGCAGACATTTACCCCACATTTACTAGATCATAGGGGACCCAGCCAAGTAGCATTTTCTGTGGATGCAGCATAGCTTTTTGCATACCAACTAAGTCATGCCAGAATGAATGGTAAGTATGATTTTACTGGCTGCTGATCAATTTGTTTTATCCTCTCTCAATACAAGGAAAGGAATAATTTCCAGAGTGAAATGAAGTTCAGAAGTTTGAGCACAGAATTTCTATCCCTTGCTGCTTATGAACTTGAAAAATGGAGAAACTTGAAGAAGCCGTCTATATTATCATGAAAGACAAAGAGCATGCTCCAGTTGCAATTAAACTTCATAACTCAGAGCCTGTGTACCTGGTTCATCATGGAACTGGGTCCATGGGCACAAGAAAGAAGGAGCATGATTGCAAATGATGGTGAGAGAGTATCATCATCTTCCTTAGTGTAACTGTAGCTGGGGAGCCTCTGAGTCACTGCTGCTAGCTTCACTTAAAACAAGGAAACAAAACTACTCTTCTCCCATGAACAGACACTGCAGGAACCAATATATCCATGGAGGAACCAGCTGGACTTGATCCCGTCCTGCCACCTGTCAAAAACCTTGTGAAGCCCATTACCACTGCACAATCTCCTAAGCATTGATCCTCGCAGAGGCAGGGAGAGTTCAGCTGGGTATTTTTTTTTTTTTTTTAATCCCACAAGGAGTCAGAGGCATTGGCACTTAGCAAATCCTCTTTTAATTTGCTCACTGAGAAAATTCAATCAAGACATCATTAAAAGAAAAGAGACCAGCATGGCACCATTTGTCAAGTCTATGTTTGAGCTATCACTGCGTTTCAAGGGGTGGTGAGTGATGGGCAGAATTATATTTTCTGGCTTCTGAATAAGCTTCTGTTGAAGAGCTCACAATTCTTTTTTTAAGTTAGAAACCAAGAAAAATTATATATATATATATACATAAATGTGCGTTACCCACCTGTAACCTGCTGAGCCCTTCACACAGCAGTAGCTGACCAATTAAGGGACACCACAGCTCTGCGCTCACATAGCAGAGTCAATTTGGAGCCCCCTGAGGGAAATTGGAATCATGAATGAAGGATGCCTGCTGAAAAGCAGGGATTTCTGAAGCATGATTGGAAAATAGGCCGGGCAAAAATTACGAGGAGCTTTGAAGTCAGGTAGACAAGGGTGAAAATCAAAAGTCAGACTTTTGTTATTTTAGGCAAGTTATTATACTCACCAAGTTTCTGTTCTCTCATGTATAACATGGGAATAATGTTACTTTGCAGGTGTTTTATAATTAACTATTCAACTTCTATCAAAAGTTTGGCAAATTGAAAATATTTATTTAGACTGAACTCCTCGGTTTACATAGACATGCTCAAATTCAAAGCTTTTGCCAACAGGTTGTCAGGGTTAGAATCCCACCTCAGTCACATTCTAGATGCTTGACCTGGGGGCATGGTACCACATTTCTTCAAATTTCTGTTTGTTCAGATATAGCTTAATATAAAAATGTCTCCTATGTCAGAGGGTTTTTGTGAGGATATGTATTATACTAAATATAGTATTATGCAAAAATTGCTTAGAGTTCCAAGGAAAGAACCAGAAGTCCTCAACATAGCTTATGTTGTTATTATCTACTTGAGAAGCTAAAGGCAAACATCGGTCTCGCCTTTGCATCACGAGTATTTTTGACAACTGGCAAATGTTTCATCCTTGTATTTTTATAGCTTGTACTTTGAATTCTTATATTTTTGTCACTTTTGCATTTTAAAATTGAGACAGTTCTAAAATGCTAAATATTACTCTATGAATTGTATGAACATATATAATACATAGATACTGTGCCAGTATGTCTAACTCTTTGTGACCCCATGGACTGCAGCCTGCCAAGCTCCTCTGTTAGTGGAGTTTTCCAGGCATGAATACTGGAATGGGTTGCCATTTCCTGTTCCAAAGGAGCTTCCAATCTAGGCATCAAACCCGTGTCTCCTGAGTCTCCTGCATTGGTAGGTAGATTCTTTACCACTGAGCCACCCGGGAAGCCCCAGATGGATAGATAGGTTTAATTACAGAGTAACACTGCTCTCAAGGCTAATGGGAACAATAATAACTGTATTTTAACTCTAACCATTGTTCTTATTTTCTTGTGATGGGGCAATAAAAACGGAGAACTGGCTTTTGTATTCATAAATTGAACAATAGCCTCCCTGCAGTTTTTTCGACCCCACCTGCCACCCCAGTTAACTTTCCATTTGTCAGCTTTTAAAATCATGGGTCACACATTTCTTTCCCCACCTGACCAGGCAGAGTGAGGTTCCTTCTTCTCAACACGTCTAGAGAGCCCTGAACTGAATCTCTTTTGTGGTAGATTATGTTGGCTTTGTTGTTATTTTGAGACAATTTCAAATTTGTAGGAAAGTTGCAAGGATAATTTAGAGAAATTTCATGTACCTTTTAACCACATTCACCAGTTTTACTATTTTGCAACATTTGCTCTATAGTCTCTGTTTATATGTGTGTATGTATATTTATAACAATTATATTAAGTATATTTTTAAATCATGTGAGTGCAGGTTACATTCATCATGCTTTCTTACCCTAAATTTTCAACTACCGTACAGTTATTATGTTCAGGATATTTATATTGACACATTCATTTTGTCTAATCACAGTGATATTCATGTCCACTTGTTCCAAAAATATCATTTATATATTTTTTTATAACTCCAAAGTGGGGTATAATTTAGAATCATGAACACATTGTATTTAGTTATCACATATCTTTGTTCTCTCATACTGATTTTTAATTGTTTACTTTTTGGTCTTGTCTATTAGGTAAGCTTTTTTAGTTTAAGTTTCGCTTTACGGTACTGTATTGGTTTCTGTCAAACTTCATTATGAATCAGCCATAGGCGTACATACATCCTTTCCCTCTTGAACTTCCCTCCCACCTATCACCTCATAGTACCTCACTAGGAAGTCACAGAGCATCGGGTTTGAGCTCCCTGCATCATACAGCAAATTCCAGTGGACTATCTGTTTTACATATGGCAATGGCACCCCCCACTCCAGTACTCTTGCCTGGAAAATCCCATGGATGGAGGAGCCTGGTGGGCTGCAGTCCATGGGGTCGCTGAGGGTCAGACATGACTGAGCGACTTCACTTTCACTTTTCACTTTCATGCATTGGAGAAGGGAATGGCAACCCACTTCAGTGTTCTTGCCTGGAGAATCCCATGGATGGAGGAGCCTGGTGGGCTGCAGTCCATGGGGTCGCTGAGGGTCAGACATGACTGAGCGACTTCACTTTCACTTTTCACTTTCATGCATTGGAGAAGGGAATGGCAACCCACTTCAGTGTTCTTGCCTGGAGAATCCCAGGGATGGGGGAGCCTGGTGGGCTGCCATCTATGGGGTCACACAGAGTCAGACACGACTGAAGTGATGCAGCAGCAGCAGCAAGATAAGAATAGAGGAAAACAACAGAATGGGAAAGACTAGAGATCTCTTCAAGAAAATTAGAGATACCAAGGGAACATTTCATGCAAATACGGGCACAATTAAGGACAGAAATGGTTTGGACCTAACAGAAGCAGAAGATATTAAGAAGAGGTGGCAAGAATACACAGAAGAACTGTACGAAAAAGATCTTCATGACCCAGATAATCACGACGGTGGGATCACTCACCTAGAGCCAGACATCCTGGAATATGAAGTCAAGTGGGCCTTAGGAAGCATCACTAAGAACAAAGCTAGTGGAGGTGATGGAATTCCAGTTGAGCTAATCCTGAAAGATGATGCTGTGAAAGTGGTGCACTCAATATGCCAGCAAATTTGGAAAACTCAGCAGTGGCCACAGGACTGAAAAATGTCCATCTTCATTCCAATCCCAAAGAAAGGCAATGCCAAAGAATGCTCAAACTACCATACAACTGCACTCATCTCACACGTTAGCAAAGTGATGCGTAAAATTCTCCAAGCCAGGCTTCAGCAATACTGTGTACTGTGAACTTCCAGATGTTCAGGCTGGTTTTAGAAAAAGCAGGGGAACCAGAGATCAAATTGCCAACATCTGCTGGATCATCAAAAAAGCAAAAAGTCCCCAAGAAACATCTATTTCTGCTTTATTGACTATGCCAAAGCTTTTGACTGTGTGGATCACAAAAAACTGTGGAAAATTCTGAAAGAGATGGGCATACAAGACCACTTGACCTGCCTCTTGAGAAACCTGTATGCAGGTCAGGAAGCAACAGTTAAAACTGGACATGGAAAAACAGACTGGTTCCAAATATAAAAAGGAGTATGTCAAGGTTGTATCTTGTCACCCTGCTTATTTAACTTATATGCAGAGTACCTCATGAGAAACACTGGGCTGGAAGAAGCACGAGCTGGAGTCAAGATTTCTGGGAGAAATATCAATCACCTCAGATATGCAGATGACACCACCCTTATGGCAGAAAGTGAAGAAGTAAAGAGCCCCTTGATTAAAGAGAAAGAGGAGAGTGAAAAAGTTGGCTTCAAGCTCAACATTCAGAAAACGAAGATCATGGCATCTGGTCCCATCACTTCATGGCAAATAGATGGGGAAACAGTGGAAACAGTGGCTCACTTTATTTTTCTGGGCTCCAAAATCACTGCAAATGGTGATTGCAGCCACGGAATTAAAAGACACTTACTTCTTGGAAGGAAACCTATGACCAAACTAGACAGCATATTAAAAAGCAGAGACATTACTTTGTCAACAAAGGTCCATCTAGTCAAGGCTATGATTTTTCCTGTGGTCATGTATGGATGTGAGATTTGGACTATAAAGAAAGCTGAGCGCTGAAGAACTGATTCTTTTGAACTGTGGTGTTGGAGAAGACTCTTGAGAGTCCCTTGGACTGCAAGGAGATCCAACCAGTCCATCCTAAAGGAGATCAGTCCTGGGCGTTCATTGGAAGGCCTGATGTTGAAGCTGAAACTCCAGTACTTTGGCCACCTGATGCAACAGACTGACTCATTGGAAAAAACCCTGATGTTGAGAAAGATTGAAGGTGGGAGAAGAAGGGGACAACAAAGGATGAGATAGTTGGATGGCATAACTGATTCAATGGACATAGGTTTGGGTGGACTCTGGGGGTTGGTGATAGACAGGGAGGCCTGGTGTGCTGTGGTTCTTGGGGTCGCAAAGAGTTGGACATGACTGAGTGACTGAATTGAACTGAATGTATATTTTTCAATGCTTTTCTCTCTATTCATCCCACCCTCTTTTTCCCCCTCTGTGTCCACAAGTTCGTTTTCTATACTTGTATCTCCACTGCTGCCCTACACATAGGTTCAACCCTACCATCTTTCGAGATCCCATATATATGTGTTAATATACAATATTTGTTTTTCTCTTTCTAACTTACTTCACTCTGCATAAAAGGCTCAATGTTCATCCAGCTCATTAGAACTGACTCAAATGCATTCATTTTTATGCCTGAGTAATATCCCATTGTATATGTACCACAACATCTTTATCCATTCATCTGTTGATGGACGTCTAGGTTGCTTCCATGTCCTAGTCATTGTAGATTGTGTTGCATGAACATTAGGGTGCATGTGTCTTTTTCAATTATGGTTTCCTCAGGGCGTATGCCCAGTAATGGGATTGTTGTGTTACATGGTAGTTTTATTCCTAGTGTTTTAAGAAATCTCCATAGTGTTCTCCATAGTGGCTCTAGCCATTTATATTCCTATCAACAATGCAAGAGAGTTCCCTTTTCTCCACACCTCTCTAGAATTTACTGTTTGTAGATTTTTTGTTGATGGCCTTTCTGACTGGTGTTAAGTGATAGTTTATTGTAGTTTTTATTTGCATTTATCCCCTGGAGAAGGAAATGGCAACCCCATCCAGTACTCTTGCCTGGAAAATTCCAGAGGAGCCTGGTAGGCTCCTCAGTCCATGGGGTCACAAAGAGTCAGACACTACAGAGCGACTTCACATTCACTTTCAATAATAAGTGATGTTGAGCATCTATTGGGCATCTGGGAGAAATACCTGTTTAGGTCTTCTGCCCACTTTTTTTTTTTTTTTTTTGCTGGTATTGAGATGTGTGAACTGCTTGGGTATTTTGGAGCTTAATCCTTTGTCAGTTGTTTCATTTACTATTATTTTGTCCCATTTGGAGGATTATCTTTTCTCCTTGTTTATAGTTTCCTTTGCTGTGTAAAATCTTTTAATTTCAATTAGGTCCCATTTGTTTATTCGTGTTATTTCCTTTAGTCTAGAGGTGAGTCATGGAGGATCTTGCTGTGATTTATGTCAAGGAGTGTTCTGCCTATGTTTTCCTCTAAGAGCTTTATAGCTTCTGGTCTTACATTTAAGTTCTTTAATCCATTTTGAGTTTATTCTTGTGTAAGGTGTTAGGAGGTATTGTTTTGCATGTAGCTGTCCAATTTTCCTAGAACCATTTACTGAAAAAGACTATCTTTTCTCCATTGTATATTGTTGCCTCCTTTTAGACTTAAGCATTTTGAAGACAGGATTTTGTCTTTCCTATTGTAATTCTTTCATCACATAGCATGGAAAATGACACAGAGGATGTACTTACTACGTGTTCATTATGAATCACTAAATATATTTATTTAGTGATAAATGAAACAAGAGGGTCAGAACAAGAGTTTATTTGAACAGATTTGTTAGATGCTCACCAAAATCACAGGAGCATCAACCACAATTGCAACCACAAAAACAAACAAAAATACAAAAATACAATACTTCATAAAGCCTTTGGAATCCCATGGGAAACTATCAAGGACTTTTGTGAATAATTGAAGTTTTTATTCATCTTTCTCTCATTAGATGCATGTCAGAAGATGGGAAGTTGAGTGGATAATAACAGAGACCAATTAAGTTGAGAATGTTGTATTAGGGAAGATACAACAAAATATATGAGGATGTGCCAAAGTGTGTTGTAGGTGAAAGATATCTGTGAGATCCATATGCACCGTATTTGAATTAGAATTAAGGAACTAGAGAGAGAGAAAGGAAATATAAAGGAGGGAGAAAGAATGAGATGAGGAAAATAATGCAACTACAATCAGTAAAATCAGAAACATAAGCAAGGCAGAGACATCTTTTGAATATGATTGAGTCCTCTTAGGTTTCATTGAAGGTTCTAGGGTCTTTGCTTGAAAGTAGAAGGCTTAGCTCTCTGAAATTGATTTGATAAGCAACACTGAGTTATTGACTCTCTTTAAATAGGGTTCTATATGATAAGAGCTGTGCTTTAATTAAATGGAGCTGGTGTATCTTCTAGGAAGTTTATTACGCATTCCTATTTCACAAAAGATAAGATACAGCAAAAATGGTTTATTGAAGTTTCGTGTCTACAGCATGAATATTCTGTAGTTCCTTCATGGTTGTGACATTATTCTTCCAATAACTATTTCATCTTTATTAAAACTTAAGAAGAAAATGGTTTGGGCTTTTACTTTTAATGATAAACTCGTTAAGACCTTTGAGATTTTTCCACATCCACAAACTGAATATTTACAAACTACAGGAAAAGAAAGGGAAAAAAAATGCATCTTTGTTACCATAGTGATGATGAAGTAACTATCCCCCATTTACTGAAAAACAAAACAACAAAAACAAAAAGAGAGATAAATTCATCCTCTTTTAGTCAGCAATAACTTAAGGAAAGAAAAAGCAATAGACTTAAAACTGTAAGTTTTTCATGACTGACTCATTCTTTATGAAACATGTACCAGAAAGAAAAAAAAATGTGTATTTCAAAAGACAATGGTGATGACATCAAATATATATTCCTGTATTCATGGCAAACTAAGTCCTTTAGTAAAGATCCTGAGAACCATTCACTAGCCTCAGAGACCCCCTGCATTTCCCCTTCCTGTCTTGCTCTTCTCTGTTTCAAAAGCAGGCACCGCTGGAGTTTCATTAATGAGTGTCCACAAGATCATATGGTTATCTACAGACGATAGACCACCAGCTGTCTTGACAATTTGATGTGGTTCTTTAGGTCAGATATTGCCTACAGCTATCACACCAAACTATTTCTTCTTTAGAGTAGGGAAATGATGTGTGTCAACCCGCCTTTCCGTGTGAGAATTGACGTTTGTCTATTCTCTGTGGAATTTTATCATAATCCAAGTACGATGTCTTCATCTAGTCCTCCTAACTAAAGGTATAAAATTGCAGTGATATAGCAACTCAGATAAGAGTGTTTTCCTACGTGGGGAAGGTTCTCCATGGATATTTCATACCTTGACAAGGTAAAGTTGAACATACCATCTTTTTCTTCCTTTCACCTAGCTTTTATTGGTCTGCCTATAGCCATGAAATTAAAAGACGCTTACTCCTTGGAAGAAAAGTTATGACCAACCTAGATAGTATATTCAAAAGCAGAGATATTACTTTGCTGACTAAGGTCTGTATAGTCAAGGCTATGGTTTTTCCTGTGGTCATGTATGGATGTGAGATTTGGACTGTGAGGAAGGCTGAGCGCTGAAGAATTGATGCTTTTGAAATGTGGTGTTGGAGAAGACTCTTGAGAGTCCCTTGGACTGCAAGGAGATCCAACCAGTCCATTCTGAAGGAGATCAACCCTGGGATTTCTTTGGAAGGAATGATGCTAAAGCTGAAGCTCCAGTACTTTGGCCACCTCATGCGGAGAGTTGACTCATTGAAAAAGACTCTGATGCTGGGAGCAATTGGGGGCAGGATGCCGGGGTCCAGCCCCAGTGGATCCAGGGTGATTCGAAGGTGGGGATGGAGTCAGCGTCCCGGAAAAAACTTATTTAATTACAGATATAGAGGGAGATTAGAAACAGATAGTGTAGTAGGAGAATTAGTGGAGAAAAGAGGCTGAATAACTGGTTTACATGGAATACCAATCACCACCTATGTAGGCCACAGGCGTCTTTCCATTCTCCCAAAGGAGAGGAGGCACTGAGGCCTCCCTGGTCTGATCTCAGAAGCCCAGGCAGAATTAGCAGGCTTGGTGAGTACCCACATTTCAGATAGTAATTCAGCCAGGAAAGCGGAGAGAAAGAAAGAAATGACACGGGGGAATCAGTCTTTCCAGAAACTGATCCAATTTCTTTATTTTTCAGGTTTGTTTATATACCTTTTTGTTATACATAGGGATGAATACAGAGTCACGCGGGGGTCAGCAGACCTGACCCTTGTCGCAATCAGGTGCTTCATATAAAATTATACAAAGATCTTATGAGTTTCATCATCTTCTGGCCATGAGGTCTGCTGACATTTTATGGCCCTTTCCGATACTGGTCAGTTAACCAGAAAACTTATTTTTCCAGGGGTGATTTTTTCTTAAACCAGGCACCACCCTCCAAATAAAGTTGCATTCCTATAGGGTGAAGGTGTAGTGAGTTACAATCAAGAAAGGAATTTACTTAACCTAAGGTTTAACATGATTAATCTTAAAGGTTAATACTTATTTTTCCTATATGCTAATTATATTCATTATAAGGGCAGGAATATGGAGATTTAGCAGCAAATATTGGCTCAACAAATGTAAACCCTTCACCAATGTTCCCCTTAAGATCTATTTTGTTTTAAGATAGTGATAAAGTTACATTTTTACATAGCATAATGATTTATAGTGATTTATAACAAAGTACAGTGATCTATAACAAAAGAGAAGATTTATTAACTCAAAAAGTCTAGTATTGCTAACATCAAAAACTACTATATTTCCTTTTCTATATTCCAAATACATTGATTAATATATTCCCAGGTGCCTAAGGATATGGAGGCCTAATGGCAATCATTTGACTCATCAATGAAAAAAGCCCTATGCTAATACTCCAAACTCTCTGTGCTGTTTATGGTTGAGAGGGTGTCACACACACGAGCTAGTCTGTCAGCAGAGAGGTTTGACCTGAGACCTCCTTGTCACACCCAGGGCAGGGAATTAGCAGTAATTATTGGCACAACAAATGAAGAAAAAACCTTTCACCAATATAATTCCTAATCAACCCACTATACTATACTAATGATCTTCTAACTTCTCAAAAGAGTCTGTATTTAGAAAGTTTTAAAACACCTCGTGCCTCTCATAGTTGGGAGGCTGTAAACAATCACATGCGGCCGGGTGAGCCTGATCAGGCAGGCCAGAGAAACTTCAGAGTTCGTAAGTTGAAACACTCTTATCACGCCCAGGAATTTTTATTAACTGGACCTGCAAGTTAACTCCTTCTCTGAGAGAAATGGTTATGGGGGAGAGCTCCCCGTAAATACTCTGGTTTTGGGGGTAGATGCTCGGGAACAGGGGGTTTCCTGAGGCTTGATCATGCCTTTGCGTATGCCAAGCTTCCTTCCTCATGACCTTTGCCATGGGCGGAGTTCCTCACGCTGGCTCCCAACAGCAGGAGGAGAAGGGGACAACCAAGGATGTGATGGCTGGATGGCATCACTGACTCGATGGACATGAGTCTGAGTGAACTCCAGGAGATGGTGATGGATAGGGAGGCCTGGCGTACTGCGATTCATAGGGTCGCAAAGAGTTGGACACGACTGAGCAACTCAACTGAACTAAACTGATATATATATATACATATATATATATGTCTAGTGATCCATTGCCTTTGAGCTCATAACAGAATTGAAGCCCAGATCATTCAACTGAACTTGCTCATACCTCATGTCCTTTCATTTCTCCCTCTCTCTTTTTTTAATTGGAGGATAACTGTTTTACAGTGTTGTCTCTCTCTCTCTCTTATACATTAGCATCATCTTATTAATAATATCATTGAAGAACTAAACAAGTGCCATGAGCTGTGCTAAGTCACATCAGTCATGTCCAACTCTTGGCAATCTTGTGGAACTGTAGCCCACCAGACTCCTCTGTCCATGGGATTCTCCAGGTAAGAATACTGAAGGGGGTTGCTATGCCCTCCTCCAGAAGATGGAACCCTTGTCTCTTATGTCTCCTGAATTGGCAGGTGGGTTCTTTACTACAGTGCCACCTGGGAAGCCCAAAGAACTGAACATATCACACCCCAATAATCTGGTTAAATAGCTTCTTCTCCTTTAAAAGTTAAGCTTTTCTCTATGATACTGAATTCTCCAATAATGTAGCCACTAGCCACATGTGGTTATTTAAATTAAAATCATGTAATTAAATCAAATTAAAACTGCCTCTCTAAATCTAGCCACATTTCACATACTTAATAGTCATATATGACTACTGGTTATCATATTAGGCAGAATTAATATAGAATATTTCTACCATTACAGAAATTCCAGCTGGATAATTCTGATCTAGACTCTTGCTACTCAAGGGGTGGTCCATAAATCAACAGCATCGGCTCTTCCTAGAAATGTAGACTCTTGAACCCCACCCCGAAAGCAGTCTACAATTTACAATCTTACAGGGTCACTTGCACTCACATTAAAGTGTGTAAAGTACTGTCTACTTAATAATCATAGTATGAAATAATTGTTTCTTGAATGAAGAAACAAATGGATGAAAATACCTTCCTTTATTTTATATAATAACACTGCTTAAAACTCAACATGCCAAAAACAAACATCATGGCATCCAGTCCCAACACTTCATGGCAAATAGATGGGGAAACAATGGAAGCAGTGAGAGACTTTATTTTTTTGGTCTCCAAAATCACTGCAGATGGTGATTACAACCATGGAATTAAAAAATACTTCCTTGGAAAAAAAGGAATGACAAACGTAGAGAATGTATTAAAAAGCAGAGGCATTACTTGGCCTACAAGGTCCGTATAGTTAAAGCTATGGTTTTTCCAGTAGTCATGCATGGGTGTGAGAGCTAGACAGTAAAAAAGACTGAACACTAAAGAACTGATGCCTTTGAACCGTGGTGCTGGAAAAGACTCTTGAGAGCCTTTCGGACTGCAAGGAGATCAAACCAGTTAATCCTAGTGGATATCAACCCTGAATATTCACTGGAAGAACTGATGCTGAAGCTGAAGCTCCAATCCTTTGGTCACCTGATGTGAAGAACTGACTATTTGGAAAAGACCCTGATGCTGGGAAAGATTGAAGGCAGGAGGAGAAGCGGGCAACAGTGGATGAGATGGTTGGATGGCATCACAGACTCCATAGACATGAGTGTGAGCAAACTCTGGGAGATGGTGAAGGACAGGGAAGCCTGGCATGATGTAGTCCATGGGGTTGCAAAGAGTCGGACATGACTGAGGGACTGAACTGCAAAATTTTCCATAAAGGAAAGAAAGGAAGTCCTCAGAATCCAGAGAATCACTTTCAGCATAGAATCACCCGTTTCAACTTAGCATCTTTATTTCCCTTTCTATATCATTGTATTTTTTAGGGAGAATAAATGAAGGATTAGGCTATGTAAAATATGTAGTTGATATATGACTGAATGAAGTATTTTACATTTTCAGCTACTGTTTCAGGGGACCTTATTCATCAAAATGTATTAGCATGTCTCCATAATCTCTACCTGCCATTTCTTAGCTGTTGGTCCTAGGGGGAGGTGACAGTCATGGTATTTTTAGGTGACACAGGGAAACACTGCATGATTTATCCAGAAATATTTGTGGGAAGTTAGTCATGGAGAATTTAGGTTTGATTGAGTAGTGAACTGCAGGGTATGTCATTTTCTCCCTCTTCTGAGACTTTAAGGGAAATAAGATACGTAAAGGGAAATTGTCCTTTCCTTTCAAAATATTATAGATATTAATCTTTAATGCTTTGTTGTATAAACACTTTTCTAACCTGAAGGACTTATCGTGAGATAAAGATTGTTAGGAGGAAATCCTTGATACTTATCTGTATTAATATTATCACCTTGGCTAATGGAATATTGTAGCTTACTGATTTTTTTCTTAATGAATTTTTGTTTTCATACTACTTGATTCATTTCTTTTAACTTGGGTGAGTATACTGAGTCTCTCTGTGTTTCAAGGGGACAGCAATTCCAGGGAAAGATCTCTTTATATTATTTTAAATGTATAGTGTGCATGACAGTGCATGTAACTACCCAGCCCTAGGGAAAACTTCTGCCTGAACATTATCTTTGTTCCAGTCTCAGCAGGGGAGTTAAGACCTTCTTATGTTGGTAGTGAGGCTGTAGAGTAGGCAATATAGTGCTCCTGTAGGATGAGGGAAGAGATATACATGCTTATCACAAATGCGCTTGGTTAAACCACAAATATTTCAGATAGCTTGAGTATCAGCTGGACTGATCATTTTACCTCTTTAGAGCTGTTTCCGTAAATGTAAAATGAACATAGTAATAGTACCTTTCTCACTGGATCATTATGGGATTGTTAAAAGAAGTTGATAATTTAATATAAAGTGGGTGCTTAGTGCCTGCAGACATGAATGTTGCTGTTTTTATTTTTTGTTTGTTTGTTTTTTTCAACTGGCAAGAGTTGGGTCCACTCTGAGCACAAAGCTCCCATGCTAATAGGATTTGCCTGTTTTAGGCATTTCCATAAACTTGAAGAGGTTTTTAACTGACCACCTTTTGAGTATGTCAAAAGAAGCTATAAAGCTATAAAGTGTGAATAACCACTTGTTCTGTAAAAAGGACTGCACTGCTTACCATCACTCAGTAGTGAGGAATCGATCATAACCTGTCATGATAGGCAAACGATCAGGTTCTCAGTCTGTTTCCTCCTGACCTGGGGAGCTGACCATAACCCGTAACTGTTCAGATGAAATCTCCGTTCTTGATCTATCTTGATCCGATTCTTTTGCCTAGGTTTTTGTTGTTGTTTGCTTGTTTGTTTGTTTTGTTTAATGTTTTCCAAAATCCTTGTCTAAATTCTGAGTTCTTGTTTGTATACCCCAGAAATGGCTGCAAAGTGTGTAGCATGTAGCACAGTCTATGCTGGGGACTCTCAACTACTCTTCCACTCCAGAATGTCCCAGTAACATGACTGACTCTGAAACTGTGTTCACTTGAATTCATTAGAGACTTCTTTTAGTTTTTTGTAATCACTCTATAAACTGCCTTTTTTCTCTCTGCAGAAGAATAGAGTATAAATACCCCTTTGACAGGTACACACTTTTCCTGTCCAAGACAACATTTCTCCTTCACACTTGACCAAGGATGACATTTGCTGTGTAACTCTGTTAAATGTCCTTCTGTTGAAAGAAACTGGTATCATTCCCACTTCAGTATCCTTCTGCCATTTTAGGAGGGCTGCAGATTATTCCAATCACAATGGAATACATCCAAAAACACATCATTGTGTTATTGTCTGTGTCCTGAATGAGTGGCTTTGTGAGTTGAATTTATGCCTGGGAAAGCTACAGGATAACCACTTCCCTTTCATTTCACCAGATGGGCCTTTGTGATCAAGATATTTAAATGTCATCTACTCTGTAACTGGAATTTTGAGGAAACTAGTGTTTGGTGAAAACAACAAAAGAAATTATATGAAAGGTTTCATTGATCCACTTGTCCTGGGAATATGGTATTTTTCTCCAAAGAGTGGAAATAGGTAAATATAAAAGATGATGAGAGCATCCATGTAAAAGAAAGCTAATTCAACCCTGCCTTAAAGAGATGATTGTAGGAATGGATAGTTATAAATCCAATTGTATTTGGATGTATTAGATGTTTTTCTAGGTGAGACACATAAGATATCAAACCCAATTATTGTGATTCAAAGAGAAGAACTTTTCATCTTTTGTTGATTTCATATCATATTTGGCTACAGACTTCAGAGACTCTTAAAGGTACTAAATGGCACTAAGGATAAATTCTATTTAATGTCTATTAAACTCCATTCACAGTAAGGGTATATACTTGAAGTCATACTTTGAAAATAAGGCCACAGAATACTCAAGGATGTCATTAGTTAGCTGGTGCCCTACACTTAAAAAGATTGATGATGACAGGAGTTAACAGACCAACCACCTCTATATTGGCCGACTGTAACTAGAGATAATATCTGTTTTGCCAAAATTTTGTACTTTTAATGACTTTTTCCAGTAGTCATGTATGGATGTGAGAGTTGGACTGTGAAGAAAGCTGAGCACTGAAGAATTGATGCTTTTGAACTGTGGTATTGGAGAAGACTCTTGAGAGTCCCTTGGACTCCGAGGAGATCCAACTAGTCCATTCTGAGGGCGATCAACCCTGGGATTTCTTTGGAAGGAATGATGCTAAAGCTGAAACTCCAGTACTTTGGCCACCTCATGTGAAGAGTTGACTCATTGAAAAAGACTCTGATGCTGGGAGGGATTGGGGGCAGGAGAAGAAGGGGACAACTGAGGATAAGATGGCTGGATGGCATCACTGACTCGATGGACGCGAGTCTGAGTGAACTCCGGAAGATGGTGATGGACAAGGAGGCCTGGCGTGCTGCGATTCATGGGGTCGCAGAGTCGGACACGACTGAGCAACTGAACTGAACTGAATGACAGGAATTGTAATTCACTTATTCATACATGCATTTAGTTCTTTACCCATTGAGTAGTTTAACTTTATATATTAGGAGACTGTTAGGGCTGTGCATTATAGAATATTAGGTCCCAGGGTGCAAGTGAATGAATTAGATATGAACCCTACCCTCAAAGAATTTATGATACAGTGGGCTATGTTGCCGTTGTTCAGTAGCTAAGTAACGTTCAACTCTTTGTGACCTAATGCACTGCAGCATATCAGCCTCCACTGTCCTCCACTATCTCCCAGAGTTTGCTCAGACTTATGTCCATTGAGTCAGTGATGCTGTCTAACCATTTCATCCTCTGCCGCTCGCTTCTCCTTTTTGCTTTCAGTCCTTTCAGCATCAGGGTCTTTTCCAATGAATCAGCTCTTCACATCAGATGGCCAACGTATTGAAGCTTCAGCTTTAGTATCAGTCCTTCCAATGAGTATTTAGGGTTGACTTCCTTTAGGATTGGCTGGATTGATCTCCTTACTATCCAAAGGACTCTCAAGAATCTTCTCTAGCACCACAACACAAAAGCACCGGTGCTTCAGTGCTCAGCCTTCGTTATGGCCCAACTCTCACATCCGTACACAACTATGGGGTGTGACAATGGGAAAATCATAACTTTGACTCTAAGGACCTTCGTCAGCAAAGGGATGTCTGTCTTTTTTAATATGCTGTGTAGGTTTGTCATAGCTTTCCTCCCAAAGAACAAGGAAAGAGCTGACAAAGCATCATCATGAGGAAAGATACTGAGTCCCCTGGAACATATGGCAAAGAAAATGAATCTAGTATGATGGTTCAGGAAAAGCTTCCCTGAGTAAATAAGTAGGTTGAGAACTAAGGATGAGAGAGAGTAGGACAAGTCAACAGTTAAGGGTCAGGGAACATGTGTAAATTATTCCAGAAAGAATAAATACCATATGGAAGAATTAAAGAAGTAGTAAAATGTAGTGACTTCATGGAAATGCAAAAGGTGGCAAATAGATGAAATCAAGGGCATGAAAGGAAAGAGACCATGAGATATGGTGATTTCAGGGTTAATCAGCTTCAGCATGATTGACAGTTTGGGCCAACTAATCCTTTGTTGTGAGAAAGTTTCCTGTGTGATATCAAATATGTAGCAGTGTCTGTGGCCTCTACATGCTAGAAAAGGTCACATATTCTTGACGGCTTTTGACAATCAAAACTGTCTCCCAGAATTGCCAAACATCCCCTGAAATGCAAAATCTACACCCAGGTAAAGAAGTAGAGCACAGAGTCAATGCAGTACTGAAGCCTGGTCCTGGTTGGCTTTGTTAAAGCCTTGCTAGAAATGTAAAGGTTTGTTCTGGGAGGCAATGGAAAACCATGAAGAATTTTAAGTTGGAGAGTGATAAAAGATTTGTACTGAAAGAAAAATAACTCTGATTACAAATATGAGCCGGTGGACTGTAGAAAGACAGAGTGGATTTGGAGGATCAGTGGGGAGACCAATGCAATAATAAATGGAGGAAATGAAGGTGACTGGAATAGAGAGGTGGGAAGAGAGAAATGGAGTGATCTGAGGGCTCTCCCAGAGGTGAAAGCTGATTTTAGAGATAGATGCAATATGGGCTTTGCAACAGGAAAAATTATATGCAGATGCCCATTCCCATATTTTAGTGTTTGTTTTTATGTTCACACCCTTCTCTGATATGCCTTCCACAAGCTTTCTTTTTTTTCCCACTTATAACAGCTTTATTGAAGCATAAATCATACACCATGAGATTCAGCCATTTAAGTCGAAGGAAGGTTCAAGAGGGATATATGTGTATATATGTAGGGGATATATGTGTACATATAGCTGATACATGTTGTACAGCAGAAACTAACACATCATTTTAAAGCAATTATACTCCAATTAAAAAAAAATTAAAATGCAAGCTGTCTTCTGCCATATGACTTTCCTCAGTTCTTCCAGCTAGCCCTCTGCATCCACTTGGCTTTCTTTTATTTTTATTTTTACTTTATTTTACTTTACAATACTGTATTGGTTTTGCCATACATTGACATGAATCCACCATGGGTGTACATGCGTTCCCAAACATGAACCCCCCTCCCACCTCCCTCCCCGTAATATCTCTCTGGGTCATCCCTGTGCACCAGCCCCAAGCATCCTGTATCCTGCATCGGACATAGACTGGCGATTTGTTTCTTACATGATAACATACATGTTTCAATGCCATTCTTGGCTTTCTGACTTGGTAATAGGCAGTTATGTTAGTGTTTAATAAAATAATAAGCATGAGATTAATAAAAAAAGATACTTTGTCAGGCAAACAATAATTGAGTTGCACTTGGGATTTAAGTTTTGAGGGCCCTGTGTGATGGCCAAATGGAGCTAAAATATAGTGATAGGATACAAACAGAAGCAGAGTTGATAAGATGAGCATGACTGGCAATATAAGGATGGAGGAACTTCCACACTGGCCTTTAACTAGTTCTCCAGGAAAGAACTATTTGATTTTCACAGTCCCCAATATTTTATTGGAGAAGGCAATGGCACCCTGCTCCAGTACTCTTGCCTGGAAAATACCATGGATGGAGGAGCCTGGTGGGTTGCCGTCTATAGGGTCACAAAGAGTCGGACATGACTGAAGCGACTTAGCAGCAATATTTTATAGTCACTGTATCTACTTGGAAAATGACTTACACTCTATGTAGAAATCATTGATGGAAAGAGAATGGAGAGGAATCTTTTACTGGACACCCTGTAGTTATACACGGAAAGCATAAATTCAACAGGAGATATTTGACAATAGAACTAGTAGCGTATGCAAACAACAGACTTTAGTATCAGAAATTAAGTGCTATTCTGATTACTAGATGCTCCAAGACATATTTATCAAGGATGCTTTCCATCATGGTCATCCAGTCTTTCTTTTTGGAATCCTTTCCTACTAATTTTATCCTGTCCTTTAATTCCACGATTGGAGAAATAAAAGCACTTAAGTAAATCCCTGCCACCTCACAGAAAATTGCATTTCATTGACTGCTGAACTCCCTACCAACTACCCTGAACAAAATCATAATTGGCATTGCTAGTTTAGTTAGTGCCTTTCTCCACATTCCAAACCTTTATGTTTGCTGCACACTGCCTTTGATATCCAGAATCATCATGCTGATTGCGGATACCTTGTGACAGGTGTTCACAACCCGAGTGCTGTGCTGACCTGTCAAATCACTGAAACTGCCCTCAAGCCAGGGTCTTGCTCTCCTTGGAACCTTTGCTTGTTAATATTCAGAGTCTGCTTAGCTGTTTTCTGAGTGATTAGAATGGGAAGTCTACCCAGACACAATTCTTCCAATAGCCAAAGTGAAATCAGAAAAGCAGGCATACATTGATAAGTCAAGTCAATTCATCTCCTAGAATCAAAGAAAATATTTTTCTTCAATCTGCTTTAGCAGCAGAACTGTGGGCCAGCCGTATGTGAGAAGTGATTGCATCAGTTTCATTAAACAGATGCATATGGGCTGTCAGGTGATAAAAGGTCTTTAAAGAAATATGATCTGAGCCAAGGAGCATATAATTGCATGGATAGCTGTGATCTTCTCTCTGAGTGAATGCAGGCAGATTGTTTTCAGTGTTGCCATTCAGGTTCATGGAAGGCCTTCCAGTTGCTAGTATATTAACATACCTATGGAAAGCAAAAATATTCCAGATAAGATACTGTTGCACCTCTTAGTAGCTATAGTGAATTGTGGGGGCCATATTAACTTTGGTTCAGATTGGCAAATATTGAAGCATCAGGATCTTCTCTGTGCTTTCAGGTGGCCTATAAGGTTGAGAGACAATGTAGTGTATGTCACCTCTGGAAACTGCCTGCCTGGATTCAGATCCCAACTAACTCTGTAAGCTCCTGGAATCTCAGTTTCTTCACCTGTAAAGTGAAGAAGATGACAATAATAGTCCTACTCCCACAGAGCTGTGAAGATTAAATGAGTTTGTATATGTATGGAATGCCCGCCAGACTGAAATGCTATATTGGACGTTGCTCTTGTCATTGGAGAAGGCAGAGCATGTAAACAGTTGTGATTCGGTGCAAGGGCAAAAGAACATATATAGCAAACAAGTGTTAGAGAAAAGATACTGTTTAACTCCATTGTGGAAAGTAAGGCTGGGGCAATATTTTAAAAGAAGAAAGGGAAAGTTGCTCTGTCGTGTCCGACTCTTTGTGACCCTATGGACTATACAGTCCATGGAGTTCTCCAGACCAGAATACTGGAGTGGGTAGCTGTTCCCTTCTCCAGGGGATCTTTCCAACCCAGGGATTAAACCAAGGTTTCCTGCATTGCGGGCAGGTTCTCTACCAGCTGAGCCATGAGGGAAACTCTTAAAAGGAAGAAGAGAAATATAATATATAGGCAAGTGAGAGACAGCATCGTAGGCAGAGAGAACTGCAATTGTAAAGATGAAAAAAGATTAGATATCATGGCTTTTTTGACAAAGCATGAAAAGTTTGACCATGATTTCAGTGTTGGAGAAGGAAATGGCAACCCACTCCTGTATTCTTGCCAGGAGGAGTCCACGGACAGAGGAGCCTGGTAGACTCCAGTCCATGGGATCACAAAGAGACAGACACAACTAAGTGACTAACTTTCTTTTAAGATGGAGAAATAATGGATAGAGTTTATGAAATGAAGTTTATTGAGTCTGAACTTATGGTAAAATGAAAAATTAGTGTGTGTTGATTCTAATCTAGAAATTATAAGTGTATCTTGGGTTTCTTAATCCAGTATTCACTTTAACTGGATGCCATTGAATTTGGTACCATGTTAAAAGTGATATTAGAGAGCTAACCTATATCACTCTAAGATGGACCCTAAACCTTCAGTAAGATTCATTGGCCAGTGAAATAGAGTATGTTGCTGGAAATATAAATACACTGAGCTCTAAGCCAGAAGGAAAGAAAAGCTTCGTTTGACCAAGATTGGACATCAAGAAATAGAGTGATTATTCATAAGGAAATGTCCTCTGCAAAACCATAATTCATGTGAAATATTAATAATTAAGTGTATGAATAGTCCTTGAAATTAAGCTTCTCCAAAGAAAAGATACCCAAATAAGAATTCAGTATATTCTATATTGGGTAGAAGAGGAAAAATAATAAGCATTATGATGTTCAAAAGTATAGGCATAGTTTTTAGATCCTCTAGAGGAGGTTGGTTCTGTAATAAAACCCTCTGCCAGGTATTCAAGTCCCAGTCTCGCTGGTTTGCACAACATGGCCTGAGAAACCTCAGATGTTCCACGTAAGTGACTAGAGAACACCATGGAGATTGGGCAGAAGGAGTCTATGCTGCCTTCCCCATCCTGAACTCAGCTAAGGGCTCATTTATCTGTTATGTATGAGGATCCTATCTGGATATTTGCTTGAAGAAAAGGGGTAAAGCCTAACAGGTTTTAGAAAACAACAGCTGGATTGAGTCACTTCCAAGTCTCTTTCAAATTAAAAATAAAAAATCTAGTTAAATTTTTCATCTCAGTCACAAAAGATGATTAACTCTTCCAATACTCGCCACAATCCTAAACTCTGATTTTGTTTTCTAGCATAAGAATTCAAATTCAAAAAAAAAAAGAAAGAAACAAACAAACAAACTAGAGTTTCTATACTTTTGTCTCATTTGGACAAATTGCATTCTCCAAATCCTTCCTTTGGCCTCCTTTGGTGACTTTTCTACCTCTATGTCTTTCCTATTCCAAGTGATTTCTTAGACCTTCCATCGAGGCCCCAGAGGTTTATTTACTGGCCTCCTGTAAATCAGCCTGGGACTTCTGCAAGGAAAGCTGTCTGCATTTCTAGATAAGTCACTGTTTTGCCATCTCTGTTATTAGTATTTTTTCATTCCTTTCCTATACCCAAATAGTAATCTGTCTTCTCTCTCCTTCATCAATTACCTTCACAGTTAAACTGAACCTTGTGTCAGCTGTTCCCGTCAAACCAACAACCACAAAACCTCTATGAAGGTTTGCAACCGTTAACATCTCTTGGTTTGGGATCAGCTAGAAGGCTCTGTTTATCTTCACGGGTCTTATTGCAGAGTCTGGGGTCAGCTGAATGTCAGGATGTGGGCTGACTTCAACAGAGCAAGCCAGAAACCTGGGCCTCTGCACCTCCTGCTTTTCATTCTCCAAAATTTTCACCCTAGATGAGCTCTCATGGTGCAGAGAGCCAGAGAAACACTTGAGGCTCAGGTTTAGAACTGGCAGACTATCATTTTTTATTCATTCTAGCAATCAAAGCAAGTCCCCTGGCCAAGCCCAGAGTCTGGGCAGATCACCGCACACACAGCTGGAGAGGATTACACAATTTCAGAAGGTGCCCGTGCCTTTATGCAGAGCACCAGGAGGTGTTTTGGGTTTCTCGAAGGATTATGTTAAGTATATAAATGCAAGTGTGTCTGTGAGAAGGTGCTGGGGGAGATCTTGCTCGCTCGTGCATTTTTTAAAACTAAATTTTATTGAAATATAGTTGCTTAAAATGTTGTATTGGTTTCTGCTGTACAGCAAAATGAATCACTTAAGTGTATACATCTATCCCCCTTTTTTAAAATTTCCTTTTCATTTAGGTCACCACAGAGCACTGAGTACAGTTCCCTGCACTGTATACTAGGTTCTTATTAGTTATCTCTTTTATACATAGTACTATGCACATGTCAGCCTCGGTCGCCCAGTTCATCCCCCTCTGTCCTTCCCCACTTTGCATCCATAAGTTTACTCTTTGTATCTGTGCCTCTATTTCTGCTTTACAAATAAATTCACCTGTATTATTTTTCTAGATCCCACATTTAAGCAAGATTATATTATATTTGATTTTCTCCTTCTAACTTCACTCTCTGTGACAGTCTCTAGGTCTGTCCACATCTCTTCAAATGACACTATTTTATTTCTTTTTATGTCTAATATTCCATTGTGTGTGTGTGTATATATATATATAATATATAATATCTTATTATCCATTCCTCTATTGATAGACATTTAGGTTGCTTTCATATCCTGGCTATTATGAACAGTGCTATAGTGAACAGTGCTACCGTGAACACTGGGGTGCATGAATCTTCTGTGAATTGTGACTTTCTCCAGGTATATGCCCAGGAGTGGGATTGCTAGGTCATGTAATAGTTCTATTTTTAGTGTTTTGAGGAACATTCATGCTCTTCTCCATAGTGACTTTATCAATTTACATTCCCACCAACAGTATAGGAGGATTCCCCTTTTCTCCACATCCTCTCCAGCATTTCTTATTTGTAGATTTTTTGATGATGGCCCTGTTGGTTGATGTGAGTTGATACCTCGTTGCAGTTTTGCTTTTCATTTTTCTATAATTAGCAATGTTGAGCATCTTTTCGCATGTTTGTTGACCATCTGTATGTCTTCTTTGGAGAAATGTCTGTTTAGATCTTCTGCCCATATTCTGATTGGGTTGTTTGTTTTTTGGTATTGAGCTGTTTGTGTACTTTGGAGATTAATCCCTTGTTGGTTGCTTTGTTTACTAGTATATTCTCCCATTTTGAGACAAAGGAGGCAAGAATATACAATGGAGAAAAGACTGTCTCTTCAATAATTGGTGCTGGGAAAACTGGACAGTTTCATGTAAAAGAATGAAATTAAAACACTCCCTAACACCTTACGCAGAAATAAACTCACAATGGATCAAAGACCTAGATATAATGCCATACACTATAAAACTCTTAGAGGAAAACATAAACAGACACTGACATAAATTGCAGCAAGATCTTTTTTTGTTCCACCTCCTAGGGTAATAATTTTAAAAATAAACAAATAGGATCTAATTAATCTTAAAATCTATTACAGAGCAAAGGAAACCATAAGCAAAACACAAAGACAACCCTCAGAATGGGAGAGAATAACTCTCATGCCCTTTTGACATCAGTCATAGAGCAGAAATCAAACTGCCTTCTTCATGTAACCTTTGCATCTACAGTATTTCATTCGTAGATATTGATGTTCAGTTCAGTCGCTCAGTCGTGTCTGACTCTTTGCAACCCCACGGACTGTAGCCTGCCAGGCTCCTCCGTCCATGGGATTTTCCAGGCAAGAATACTGGAGTGGGTTGCCATTTCCTTCTCCAGGGGATCTTCCCGACCCAGGGATCGAACCCAAGTCTCCCTCATTACAGGCAGACGCTTTACCATCTGAGCCACCAGGGTATCCCTAGATATTGATGTAGCAACAGCAAATAACCTGACATTCCAACTCTCTACCTGTAAGGAACAGGGAAAAATCATACTTTCCTAGGCTCCAGCACTTTCTAAAGATGATGTAACTAGGTTCTGAGTCATGTTAAATTAAGCCACTGAATTCTTTCCCTCTCTATATCTGACCAGCTTCACAAGAATAATATGAGGCCATGCTGTTTTCAGAACACTGTTGACAGATGCACAGTAAGTGATTTAATTTTTAGGCTCTTTTCTCCAATTTTGAAATGGCTGAGACACCTTGGATTTTAAAAATGTGTTTTGTAAAAAATAGCGAAGATGTAAGTGCATGCACAGATGTATGTTTACATATATATATACACACATACATATGTGTGTTATGTCATATATATTGTATGACATGTGTATAGTATGTATAAATAATTTCACATTCAGCTCCTCAAAAATCTGCTCGAAGTGATGGTCTGCTCAGAGTAGGACCTTCAGAATTATTGACTGAATAAATATCCTTTGACACTTATTCATTCATTTACATTTTAACAAATATTTAACCAGTGAAGTTAGACGCCTATGGTCTGAAATATAAAATTTGCAAAAGTTATTTTAAAAAATAGTCCTATTTTTAGCTATAAAATAAATTTAATAAAAGATGCTTGAGAATGAAATACATTTATATATGTATGGTGGTTAGCCCATTGTCAGACACAGAGTAGTTTGTGGGGGAAAAGATAAAGAAAGAAAAGTCAGCATGTAGTAGTAGCTGCAGTGGCAACAAAACCCAAAGAAAAATTCCCCTGGAGTATTGTCAGTGTGATGTAAGACAGAGATGTGTGTGTGCCTATGGGAAGATGCTGGGGAGAATGGAGGTCAGAGGAGGCTGAGCCTGAAGGGTGAATACAGAGTTCACGTAGGAAGGATGGTGGGTGGGCAGAAGAGGGCTTGTTAAAAGGCTGCGGCACAAAGCACACAACTGAAGCCAAGCACTGACATCTGAGCTAAAATATGCGGACAGACACAGACCTGAGATCCACAGATTAAGCAAAGATCCACAGCTTAAACAAAACAATGAGCACTTAGAGTGATTAGCAGTAACCAGGGCAGCAAGAGTGTCATTGGGCATATTTTTGAGGGTGCCACCTTAAACAGGAGTTCTAGTGTCAGATATGGACAGGATCAGATATCTATAGCACTGAGCGTGCTGTGGAGGAGAGAAGTCTTATATTCATACATAAGCTACTGAATTAATTTCTGTAATACTTAGTATGCACTGCTACAAAATTCTGGATTAGAAGTACTTTTCCCTCACTTCATACATTCCCATAATATTCCTCTAGATTACTCTCAGGATTCCTAAAAATAAAATAAAAAACAACCACAACAAAATAACCCCAAAGCATATTGTGTCTAAGTCTTTGTTTAGTAACGTACTTCCTATTATCTCCACCGCAGCTGTGGAGTTGGATATTACTATCACCACTTCACAGGGAGAAAGTGAGGCTCAGAAAATAAATGTGCCAATGTAAGTTTATTCTGCTTAGTGCGTCACAGACAAGGGGTTTGAAGAATCCTGGGTCCGCGTCCCTCAGCCTCCTTCCTTGAATTGCACAATGACTAGGGTCAGAGTAGAGACACCATGCAAAAGAAAGGGTGACCAGCATCTTTCAGTTCAGAGCCACTGTGCTCAAAGAACATGGTGGAAGGACCATGGGAGGGTGGGAAGGCAGGCGAGGGCATGCGGAAGGCAGATAGAAGATTGTCTGAGAAAATGAAAGTAATATACCCAAGGTCACACATCCAGAACCTCAATACTTACTAAGCGCCATCCATGCCAGGCTCAAGGAGCTTGAGTCCTCAGGGTCTTCTTTGACCCTGAAACCTGCAGACCCCTACAGGCTAACACAACCTCAACAAATTGAAGGGAGCAATGTCTATTCAGTTGAACAACAAGTTTTAACAAATACAGGGTCAACAAATGTATGAGACAAGGATACTTATGTCTCTAGGAAAATAATCCTTAGCTTTCTGAGTCTTCTATCCCTGTCCTTTGTTGGCATTTTATTTTTACATTATTTTTGTATTTTTAATTGAAATATAATTGCTTTACATTGTTGTGTTACTTTCTACTGATCAATGAAGTGAATCAGCTCTATGTATACATATATCCTCTCTCTCTTAGACCTACCACCCCACCACCCCCGCTATCCCACCCATCTAGGTCATCACACATTTCCTTGTAATTATCCTTGGATACTTCCTGGAGGAGAAAGTCTTTAAGAAATGTACTTTCTTGAGCATACACTTCTTCAGAAGCAGCAGTCATTTAACTGGGAATACTTGAACTGCCGTATTTTTGTACACAAAGTACCATACTTAGAGCCTTTTTGTGCAATGTCTTTAAGTTTCTTCCATGACCAATTAAGAAGAAATCAGTATCCCAAGGAATAGCATTCATCAGGAGGCTAACTGTTCTATTTCCTTGTTTGAACAAGGATGATTCAGAGAAGCTTCTATATAGTATATCTGCTTGGTTTCCTTACCTCCATAGAAATAGCTCAGGGTAAATGGATGTTTATTGTATAACAGCTAGTACCTAAATATTTATCACACACTATCTCATTTAATATTCCCAATACTTCATGGAGGAAGTTTCTAGATTTTTTATCTACATTGAAGTAATGCTGAAATTAAGGTTTGGGAAGTGAAAATATCCAAGGTTGCTCATCTAGTTTCAGAGGCAGAATTCCAAGCCGTCTTGTGACTCCTAAGACCCTATCCTTGACAAAAAAAATCACAGGTCAAAAAGGAAGTCTTTTCAGGGCTGTGTTCTTCATTTTCTGAACTGGCCTTTTATTCATACCACCAGTTCTCTATCTTGCTACTCACTATTCCCTTTTCTTTCTTCCCTCTTCTCTGGATTTTGTTTTCTTTTTAAAACATATTTCCAAATTATTAAAGTCTAGACCAGATTAGCCTACTAGATAAAAAGTAAATGACATATGCTCATCTCCCTGTCCAAGTGCCGTAGCTTCTTTAAAGCCTTCCCAAATTATCATACTCATAGGTGGTTGCTTTTTTAAAAATTAATTTATTTTTTAATTGAAGGACGATTGCTTCACTGAATTTTGTTGTTTTTCTGTCAAATCTCTATCATAGACCTTTGCCCACCCTTATAGGGCTCTTAACGCAAGAATGTCATTTCATTCATGAAAGCTGTGTTGTGAGTATCTGGTAGGCAGTAACAAGATATGACGCATACTGATGGTCACGTCTGTAGGATTGATATCTAGGAGATTCTCTCCTCTCTGAAGACAAGGCCAACCATAGCACAGTGAAGGTAAGGCAGAACTTTTGTTCAGGTAGCCTGGGAAATGTGGAGGAAAAAGCAAAACATTCCCAGGTGGGTGGGTGACTGGGAAGAGGAACTGTGGCTTGGAAGGAGTAAATCAATGAGGAGAAAGGGCAGGGGTGAGGAAGGAAGCAGAGGTTGTTAGGCCAGAGGCTGGAGAGCAAGAACTGGTATGTGGTCCACGTGCTGCGTGGAGTTTGCCCGAGCAGAGACACAGCTGGAAGTGGAGTCCATAGAAGAGGAGGATAGGAAGGGGTTCTAAAGAAGAGAAAGCCCAGAAAGGAATTGTGAAGATCCTAGATGGAGACATTGTCAGACTAAATGCAGTTTGGGAGTAGTTTAAGTCTGCCTGAAACAGAGATAGATCCCAGTCTGAAGCCTTTCTCTAGCACATAAGAAATGCAAGCTGTGGTCAACTCAGTCTCATCTGAGAGCACTTTCTCCGCTTCACCACCATTCCCCAGCAGAAACAGAATCCCAGGTAAGTTGAGGGCCAACCTGGGCTTCCCCAGCTCTGAACTTAACTCAATTTCTTCAATGCTAGTCTGTGAACTTAAAGGACTTTCTAATGATCTATTCACACACACACACACACACACACACACACACACACACACACACACACACACGGCTTCCCCAGTGGCTCAGCAGTAAAGAATCTGCCTGCAGTGCAGGAGACCTGGGTTTGATCCCTGGGTCAGGAAGTTCCTCTGGAGAAGGAAAAGGCAAAACTCAGTATTCTCGCCTGGAAAACCCTCAAGGACAGAGAAGCCTGGTGGGCTACAGCCGATAGTGTCACAAAGAGTCAGACAGGACTGAGTGACTAAACTACCAGTATTCTGGCCTGGGAATTCCCAGGGACAGAGGAACCTGGTGGGTTGCAACCCATGGGGTCGCAAGAGTCAGATACAACTGAGCAATTAAACAGCAACAACATATACACATATACACATACATATGCATATATATGTGTGTATATATATAGTATATATACACACACACGTACTCGCAAGCATGAAAATAGGTGAAGTGTGCACAAAGGTCTTTAATGAAATGTCCTGTTTTGGTTTGATTAAGGATGAACTGATAATGCGCCAATGGAATCACATCTGCTCTGGATATCTTTACTCACAAATACATCTATTAGACTTTAAATTCAGAGACTAGCTCCTTAATGTTTGTTAAGGTCCAATGTTTGTTTCTGCTTTGTTTTCTGTTGCTGTTGTTTGATTGATTTTGTTTGCTTTGATTTTGTTTCTAACATTTTCAACTTCTCTGCATGATGTCTGGGGTGTCTAGCAGAAAGCAATAATAAAAATAATAGCTACCACTGAAGGCTTCTTTGCCATGCGCCAGATTCTACTGTAAGTGCTTTACCTGTATGATGGCTTTTCATCCTCACAATGTCCCTAAGAGGTTGCTACTATTGTTATACTGATTTTACAGATAAAGGAAATAAGATACTTGGAGGAACAGAAGTAGATATTTGTAGTAGCTCTCATTAGCAAATGAGAAAATCAAGGTATCTAGAGATCAAATAATAAGGCTAAATGACATAGTGAGTGGTAGAGTTTAGATTCAAAATCAGATATTCCCCTTTCAAGTATTTTTAAGAATTTCCCCAATATTGGCATTTCTCCTTCTATGATAATAAGGCTATGAAAACATTGTCAGCCAGAGATTTTACAGGTAGATATTCCATCTTTGCAGTGTCTAAATAAGATCAACTTGTTTTTGCTCTCCTCTTTCACTTTCATCAAGAGGCTTTATAGCTCCTCTTCACTTTCTGCCATAAGGGTGGTGTCATCTGCATATCTGAGGTTATTGATATTTCTCCCAGCAATCTTGATTCCAGCTTGTGTTTCTTCCAGTCCAATGAAGATCATGGCATCTGGTCTCATCACTTCATGGGAAATACATGGAGAAACAGTGTCAGACTTTTTTTGAGGGGGGCTCCCAAATCACTGCAGATGGTGATTGCAGCCATGAAATTAAAAGATGCTTACTCCTTGGAAGAAAAGTTATGACCAACCTAGATAGTATATTCAAAAGCAGAGACATTACTTTGCCGACTAAGGTCCGTCTAGTCAAGGCTATGGTTTTTCCTGTGGTCATGTATGGATGTGAGATTTGGACTGTGAAGAAGGCTGAGCACCGAAGAATTGATGCTTTTGAACTGTGGTGTTGGAGAAGACTCTGGAGAGTCCCTTGGACTGCAAGGAGATCCAACCAGTCCATTCTGAAGGAGATCAACCCTAGGAATTCTTTGGAAGGAATGATGCTAAAGCTAAAGCTCCAGTACTTTGGCCACCTCATGAGAAGAGTTGACTCACTGGAAAAGACTCTGATGCTGGGAGGGATTGGGGGCAGGAGGAGAAGGGGACGACAGAGGATGAGATGGCTGGATGGCATCACAGACTTGATGGACGTGAATCTGAGTAAACTCCAGGAGATGGTGATGGACAGGGAGGCCTGGCGTGCTGCGATTCATGGGGTCGCAAAGAGTCGGACATGACTAAGCGACTGAACTGAACTGAACTGAAATAAGATCAAACACTTAAAATGTTTGTGTATGAGGCTCTCTTTGAAAGATATTTCATCTCTCTTCCAATATTTGCTGACAAGACAAAAAGTGTTTTTTGCTTAGTTAGTGTGTCTTAAATACTTTAAAGATTTACTTGGGGGAAATATTTGCCCAAGACAGTCTTCCCTAGTGGCTCAGATGGTAAAAGAGTCTGCCTGCAGTGCTGGAGACCTGGGTTTGATCCCTGGGTCAGGAAGATTGGCTGGAGAAGGGAATGGAAACCCGCTTTAGTATTCTTGCCTAGAAAGTTCCATGGATGGAGGAGCCTGGCGGACTCCAGTCTGTGGGGTAGTACAGAGTCAGACACACCAGAGTGACTAACACACACACAAACATTCTGAAAAGCAAATTTTCTCTGTATTTGGATTCCTCGCCCGGGCTAAATGTTTTTATTTTGATTTTTATTGTTGAGTCATTAAATCATGTCCAACTTGTTGAGACCCCATGAACTATAACCTTCCAGTCTTCTCTGTCTATGGGATTTCCCAGGCAGGAATACTGGAGTGGTTTGCTATTTCCTTCTCCAGGGGATCTTCCCAACCCAGGGAATGAACCCACATCTCTTACTTGACAGGCAGATTCTTTACCACTGAGTCACTTGAGAAGCACTTTTGTTGATTAGAAGAGATTATTATTCTGGATACACTAAATCCTAGACCAGGAATCAATAACCATTTTCAGTAAGAGTCTTATAGTAGTTTCCTATTGTTGCTGTAACTCAAAAGCTTAGTGGCTTAATTTAACACTAATTTATTGTCTTCAAGTTCTGGAGGTCAGAAATCTGAAATCAGTCTCACTTGGCTTTAAACCAAGATGTAAGAAGTCCTGCTTTTACTCTGGAGGCCCTGGGGGAGAATCCATTTTCCAGTTTCTAGAAACTGCCTGAATTATTTGGCTTACCCTCCCTTCCTTCATCTTCAAAGCTAGCAGTGTAGAATCTGTTTTCCTCTTGACTTCTCCTTCCATTCTTACATCTTCTGACTCTGATCCTCTCATAAGAACCCTTGTTATCCTGAAACATACATGCAAAGTTAACAAAGTCACCCGGTCTGAAAGTTGGAATGTGGACATCTTTCAGGGGCCCTTTTTCTGCTCACCATAGGCCAGATAGTAAAGAGTTTGGATTTTGCAGGTCAGACAGTTTCTGTGGCTGCTAATCAACTCAGCCATAGCTCATTTGTAAACAAACGGGCATGGATCTGATCCAATAAAACTATTCACCAAAAGAGGCAATGATCCAGATTTGGCCCAGGGACTATATTCTGAAAGCGTTGGCCTAGACATATAGCATCTTATATGGATGCTCCTAAAAGATATTTCTGATAATGTTTCACTAAGTAAATAATTAAATATATACACAGATTGGTCAGTCAATACATGAATCAATGATTGGGAGGAAGTCCTTAGATTTTTGAGTCTGGTGTTCTAAGGAAACACTCCTATAGAATAGGAATTTTATTCACTCACTCAATTTTGAATAGCTCCTAAATCCTGACCTCAATATGAAATTAACTCTCACTCTGTAAGTCTCCTTCCTCTTACCCTAGAGCCTATATAAATACATTTATGCACATGGAATGCAGAGAATCACTGTTGAGTTCCTTTTACTGTCCACATCATATAGAGCTACTTTGGAGATATAAATGCCCAGTGATATAAGACCAATTGTGCATGTTTCAAAAGTCATGAAAGAAGAAAAAGGCCAGAAGCAATTATGAGATTGATATTAATAAGTTTGCTATGATTTTATCTGTAAGACTCAGAAGAATTAAAGAGTTTGGAACATAGAGCAGAGACATCATAGAAGAAGTTTTTGCATCCCATCTTCTTGCCTCCTAGTAACCAAATGAAGCCTCAGTGTTCCAAGTAAAATAGAGCATCTCTGTCATCTATGCTCATCATTTTTTGATCCTTGCTATGTGAATAGATTCACGATCTGACATTTGCTATTCTAATCACAATAGCTCTTGTCTCAGCAATTCAATTTTCAGTGTCTCATGAATTTAATACCTGCTCTATTATCAAAAGACTTGTAATAACTTATACTGCCATGCCTTTTCCAAATTTCCTGTTCGTCTTAACCTTTCCACTCCTCCATGTGGGTGTAGAGAATGGTTTGTGAGAAGGCAGGCTTATCCAACATACTTTCATCAAGCCTCACTATGTGCTAGAGGTACAATGTGGCCAGATTTCAAGATCTCAAGTGTGTCAGAAAGCTGATAGTTTCCGCTGGATTTAGACCAAAACATAGGAAGCAAAAGCAAGGTACATATGTGTAATCTGAGCCCTTTGAGGGACTGTGCCATTGGAAAATGTTATTTTCTCCTTTCCTCTTGACTCCCCAAAGCTATTTCTTTTAGTCACGGCAGCACCACCTAAAACCATAAGCAAACTGCTTATCTCTTACTCTTTCAAAACCAATGCTTCTTTGACTAAATTACCAAGTTTCAGAATTGCACTTGGGAGACGTTCCACCTCTCAGCAATTTTCAGGAACTGAGATCTACCTTGAGCCCCATGAATATGTACAAATCCTCTGACTTGGGTGGCCAACATCTTTAGCTTTCACTTGTGCTGAAACATGCCCCATCAGGTAGATATTGCAAAGAGAACTGTGGGATTTAATTTCCAGGAGTAGATATGGCAGAATGAATTATCTTGCATAGCTAGAAGCCAAATTATGTTCTCAGTTCATGAAGTAATCCCTTTGTCTTCCCACAGAATCGATCCAGAAATATTAACCAGTAATCGCAGAAAGTTAATTCTATACCTTGTAGACAAGGTCACTTCAGTGTTACTTTAGCTCAAGACCACTTTAAATATATATGTGTATATGTATATATGACTGAACACTAAGAATAGATACAAATAATAATTATAGAACAATATACTTATTAAGTTCAAAATTATAATTATTTGGTCAGAGAACAAAATTTGAAATCAGCTTTGACATCTAATTATTACCATTTTGTCTTGGCTAGAAATCAAAAAGGAAGTATGAGTTCACATGGATTAGAAATGTGGTAATGAAACTTTTCTTGAGACTTTACAATACAATTTTAAGATTTTTTCTTATAAGTACAGTAGGCCAATGGTGAAGGAAATGGCAACCCGCTCCAGTATTCTTGCCTGGAGAATCCCATGGACCGAGGAGCCTGGTGGGCTAAAGTCCATGGGATTGCAAGTGTCGGACATGAGTTAGCAACTAAACCGCCACCACCATAGTAGTCCAAAAGAACTCCCCAAAAGAGTGGCAGAAAAGTCTTCCCTCCCTTCCTCCTCTCTTCCTTCCGTCCTCCTTTCCCCCCTTTATTCTTTCCTTCCCTCATTTCTTCTTTTATTTAACATAGTGTTGGCTACAACGTGCCTGTCTTCACTAATAATTCAAAATTACATTAACATCATCGAACTTTTTACAATTGCTTGTATTCTTTATTAAAAGGAGAAGTCATAAAAAAACACCTAAAAGTTAACACAAAGCCTAAAATGTCTGTTAATATGATGGCACTATGGACTGTTGTGTGTTTATTTATTTTTGCATAACTGAGTCTGATGCCATTAAAAGAGCAATCACGGAGCAGATGTGCTTAAATCTTTTCAGCATTTGATTGAACATGACATACTTTCACTAGAGGACTGTGTTCACTTGCTCAGAGTTGAATTTGAAAATGAAGAAAAGTGCAGGGTAACAGACTTGCAAACTGGAGACACCTTTAAATATGTTTAAATATAGGTGCAGAAATGACAGGAGTCATTTTATTACAAAGTCTGACATGTGCCCTCAAATACAATTCAGCTTAACACAAAATTAACACATTGGTGGTTTACATTATGCTAAAATTTTGCCATTAAATATAATTATTTAATATAAAATCATATTAAATATAAATATAATTGATTATAGTCTTCCCAGGTGATGCTGGGTAAAGAACATGCCTGCTAATGCAGGAGGCTTGCGAGACGTGGATTTGATCCCTGGGTTGGGAAGATCCCCTGGAGGAGGATATGGCAACCCACTCCTGTATTATTGTCTGGAGAATCCCATGGACAGAGGAGCCTGGCTAACTACCATCCATAGAGTCTCAAAGAGTCGGATACAACTGAAGCAACTTAGCATGCATACATACATAATTGATTATATCCATAGATTTGCAGTACATTTTCATACTGAATATTATAAATAAAACAACTTTTTTGTTATTTTTTTGTTATACCTAGGATGACCTAGGATATCTGGTTTGCCTGGGACTTCAGAGCAGTGTGTGTTCCAGGGACATGGAAATTTTAGCACTGAACCTGGGAAGTCCTGGCCCGAACAGGACAAGCTGGTCACTCTAGTTATACCACTGAACCGTGTTTTAGAAATCACAGTGCTAAGTTCTGTGTCCTTAGTAAGCCTATAATTAATGGCAACAGCTTCACTTTGTCCATTGGGTTCCAGTTCTGGCTTTATGTTACAATGATCTCAGGAGGCTTTTTAGCGTATTGATGTTTAGGTCCACACAAGAACAATTACATTAGAGTCAGTACATTCGGAAAGCTCCCAGGTGGTTCTAAGTACAGCAGAGCTGACAACTCCTCAGAATGCCAGTCTACAGAGTCAGGCAGAATAAGAGCAAAATGGAGGCATAAGCCCTGCTCAGGGATGAGTGGATTAAACCTACAGGGCTCTTTCTGTGAACCTGCCCAGTGGTAGGAGGAGGCAGGTACTTGTTTTCTATATAAACCTTGCTACTCTCCTTCTTTGCAACTCCCCTCCATGTAACGGTATTGTACAGTAACGAGATCTGAATTTTGTAAACTGTTCTATGAACTGAGAATTCAAGATTTGAGATTTGGGGGATTAAAGTGAAGTGAAAGTGAAAGTCTCTCAATTGTGTCTGACTCTGCAACCCCATGAACTGTATAGTCCATGGAATTCTCCAGACAAGAATACTGGAGTGGGTAGCCTTTCCCTTCTCCAGGGGATCTTCCCAAGCCAGAGACTGAACCCAGGTCTCCCGCATTGCAGATATATTCTGGTAGTTTACGGTGAATGGTGTCAGATTCGTGTTCTTCAAAGAAGATTTAACTTTGGGACCTGGGACCAGGCTTGATAGCTCAAGAGCTTTTGTGTAGCAGAGTTTTATTAAAGTGAAGGGGGGCAGAGAAGGCTTCTGACACAGACATCAGAAGGGGCACGGAGCATGCCCCCATGCTAATTTTAGCAATCTGTTTTATCTGTTAGACAGCTATTAATCAGATAAGAGAGAGTTTCATCAGGCCCCTCTCCCACAGTATGCATTTTTGAGATAGGATGGCATGAGGTGTGTCATCCCCCAGCCATAAAACATTTGATACAAAAACTGGTTTGTTGAGCTATTATTAGCCCAAAAGTTAGTATTAGGAAGAACCAATTTAAAGAAAGGCAAATTCCAAAGCAAATACATAGTTTCATTAACATAGCTTAAGAAAAATAAAGCATTTCCATAGAGAGTTTTGTTCCCTCCTGCTGCTTGCTGCTGCTGCTAAGTCACTTCAGTCGTGTCTGACTCTGTGCAACCCCATAGACGGCAGCCCAAAAGGCTCCCCCGTCCCTGGGATTCTCCAGGCAAGAACACTGGAGTGGGTTGCCATTTCCTTCTCCAATGCATAAAGTGAAAAGTGAAAGTGAAGTCGCTCAGTCATGTCCGACCCTCAGCGACCCCATGGACCGCAGCCTTCTAGGCTCCTCCGTCCATAGGATTTTCCAGCCAAGAGTACTGGAGTGGGGCGCCATTGCCTGCTTAAGGGAGAGGAAAAAAATGTCTTGACACTGCCAGCCTATTTCCTCCACTTGGAGACCCCTGGCCTTTCTGCCTGTTACCCTCTCAATTCTTTACCAGCTGAGCTACCAGGGGAGCCCCTTTAAGGATTGAAAGAAATAGACATAACATTTTCAGAGAGAAAAAAAAAAAAAAGATTGTGACTTATTTAACTCAATAACATGCAGTGCCAAGCACAGAATATTCAATGGATTTGTCAAATCACAGAATTTTCCTTTTTCTAATTTCCTTTAATGAAAGAAATGAAACTCTTCACCCAAATAATTCATTTATTTAACTAACAGTCATCAAGCATTTATTATCTTGTGCCTTTTGGTCCAGCCTTCATGGATGCACAGACTTAGAGGAAATACTAAATTCTTCAGACAAATCAACACAATGCTGAAAAGCAATTTTCTTCCAATTAAAAAGAAAAGCTCAAAAAATATTAACATAAATCAAGCAAGACCTACCTATACAAATGATCAGACAATGATTTAAATGTGATAAATGCTCTAATTTGCCGGAGTAGCTCCTGATTGAATATTATTAAATTTTATATTATATAAGCTATGTGCCAGACACTTCTAAACACATTTATATATAAATGTATTTACTCCACATCACAAACTCATGACTTAGGTAATATTGTACTCAACTTCATTTCATAGTCGAGGAAAGGATGAGCATAAAGAAGTTAATTAAATTGCTAAAGCCTCGGAGTTAGTAAGTAGGAGGACTGAGTTTCAGAGACAGTCTTGCTCTGGAGTCTGTGTTCTTAATTCCTCCTTTATACCACCTCTGTCAGAGTGGAAAATGGCAGAAATCTGCACTGGAAGCTGTTTTATGGCTTTACATAAGGGAAAGGGGTGTAAGATTGCAGGTTTCGTATACTCTCCCTGATCAGGTTTAAAGATTCTCCCTGGTGAACAGGAAAGGGAATGTAAACCCAGACTTGGGCGCCCATTCATTACATTATTAAAGACTCTTGAACGTGATGTAATCCCAATTCCATGTGTACATAAGAAAACAGAATTTGAAGTAAATCTGGAAATTACTCAGAAAATATAGCTAAGTCTTCTGAATCCTGCAAATGAAAATACAAAAGACAGAGAGAAGAGTGAAAGAGAGGGACAGAGAGGTATAACTGTGGAAGGAATAGCCTAATGTGTTTTCTTTGGATAAACTCAGTAAAAGTTTGGTCTCATCCCCCTCTGCCCAGTGCTCCTGGGAAAGTCAAAGCGCCCATGGGCAAGTTTCACATGTGGTTCTAGCCCACCTACAGTTGCCATGAAACTCGAACCCTGTTTTTCCTTTTCTTTTTTTCTAGCTTTACATCTTTTTTTTTCCCCCCAAATCTTCTTAAGGAAATTTATTGGCACTATATGCCTTTAAAAAAGTCAATGTGCATGCTATATAGTGTCTGTCTTTAGAATCACCAAAAATGTTGAGTGTCAACACAGTGTTGAGTCCATTCAGATGTAGGGAAAAGGGCTGTCTACCTGATGCTGTGACTTATTTTGTCTCTTTGGACAGAATCAGTCCTGCATGTGAGCAGAACTTTCATGTATTTACTAAAAATTGCTTCCATTAGATTTTGCTCCGAATTTTCTTTCTCTATCGGGAACCAAAAACCAGCCCAAGGTACCTGGCAGGTATCCAGCTCTTTCTTCCAATTAAACTCTTCTTTTATTTTCCCAGTCATAGAAAAAAAAAAATGCATGTGAAGAGATTTCTAAAAATTCATTTGTGGTCTGGATGGGAATAGAGGGAGTTTATATTAAGGGGAGAGAAAGAGGATGCCAGTTCAAAATTACTTGTTATAAAAGTACAGAAGTAGTAACATAGAGAAGAGATAAATCAGGAATCTTGCTGGTTTTCAGGTAGACATAAAGGGAAATTGGTGAGACATAATACTGCATTTCTTGTATTTCAACTTACTCTAATTTCCTCCTATTTCTTCAGCAAAACTCTGTGAGATAGGCATAAAAAGGTAATATTATCACCTTAATACAAATTAGAAATTTAGATCAATTTGCTGGGCATCTCATTTAAGTTCCCTTGGTAAATATATAGCAGATCTTCTATTAAACAATGCCCAATCTTTTTGAATATTGAAGTGGAAATGCCAGAAGTTAATATTTTCTACTGCAGACCGTGTCAGCCAGCAAATTGCAGTGCTCACTATCTAAAGCATTAAAACTCAGGCAGAATGTTTGCTGATAATTTATAAGAATTCTTTCTTAAAAGACTCTGGACAGAATGTTAGTCAGCAAATAAATACAAGAACCTACTTTAGTCTCCAGGAATGAAATGAGAAATTTAGAGGGCTATTGAGTTTGCTGAAATTTCACAATGGATCAGCAGAAAGTTATTTTGTTCCAGGCATTCTCAGTTGCTTGCACTACCCTTGGATATATAATGTTCTGTAGCTTTTAGTTCAAGAGCTCTTAGCTTCACTTTCTCATCTACAATCTGGCCCTTTGTGAGTGAAGCACACAGCAATATAATGAAAGCCAAAAAGTCCAGTTGGCTTCAGGACTGTGTCAATATAACCTTAAATTTTAATTTGGAGAAGACTTCATTGAAGCAGGGGAATGAGAAATGCACAGTGTTCATATGGAACTTGATTCACTGAACAAAGCAATTTGTCTCCCATGTGTGTGGAACATATGGGTTTTTCTATAGTGAAGCTGAGATGTTAATCAAAAGTTTGTAAGAAGAATCACAATGAAATGAAGAGCTTCCTTAGTTTCAGAGCTCTTTCAAGTACTTTAAATACACGTCAGAATTTGCCAAGGCAAAAGGGAATCTTTGCTGAATTATAGTCATCAATTTCCAACGTGTTTTAAGACACTGTTTGGAAACAGAAAGAACATTCCATAAATTAAAGCAGACTTCCTATAAGTCAAAACAGAATCTTTGCCCATCAAAGTAAATTTCTAGCTCTTTACTCTAGTTTTAGATTATGACTGTGGTGCTCACTATTGTGGTCAAAGAGATTATAATTAAGGGAAGAGGTATTTATTTCACATTTTACATTTTCTGGAGAGTACATTCCAGAGAATACATCCCACTTCCACTATGGTGTGGAAAATCCTACAACATCATTAGAACATTTTGAAGGAAATTCCAAATAAGAAAATGAAAACCATTGCTTCTATTTTCTCTTAGAAAAAGCATTATTTTGTTCCAGTTTCACATTAGATCTTTCCACATTACATCCATATATACTATATTATATGTATCAGTCTGCTCCTTATTAAAAAAAAATAATCTCTCATGAGACAGTTTCTATATCAATGGTAGTTTTCAAAGCATCACCTCACAGTATTCTTAATATGGATGTAACATAATTTAAAATCTGAACACAGCATAGCTTTTGATATAACTTTCAGTTCAGTTCAGTTCAGTTCAGTCACTCAGTCGCGTCCGGCTCTTTGTGACCCCATGAATCGCAGCACGCCAGGCCTCCCTGTCCATCACCAACTCCCGGAGTTCACCCAAACCCACGTCCATCAAGTCAGTGATGCCATCCAGCCATCTCATCCTCTGTCATCCCCTTCTCCTCCTGCCCCTAATCCCTCTCAGCATCAGAGTCTTTTCCAATGAGTCAACTCTTCGCATGAGGTGGCCAAAGGACTGGAGTTTCAGCTTTAGCACCATTCCTTCCAAAGAACACCCAGGGGTGATCTCCTTTAGAATGGACTGGTTGGATCTCCTTGCAGTCCAAGGGACTCTCAAGAGTCTTCTCCAACACCACAATTATTTCACATTTTCCATATAACCTTTTTTTAAAAGCAGAGTGGGCCAAAAGTTTCCCTTTTTCAGAAGGAAATGATTAAGATCAGAGAGGAAGAAATAAAATAGAGGCCAAAAACAAACAAAACAATAGGAAAGATCAGTGAAGCCAACAGCTGGTTTTTGAAAAGATAAATGAAATGTGTAAGTCTAGCTTCTTTATGGAAAAAGAAGACCCAAATCAATAAAATAAGAAAAGAAAGAGAAGAAATTGCAACCGATGCCACAGAGATACTAACCATCATAAGAGAATACTATTAACAGTTATATGCCAACAAATTGGACAACCTTGAGGAGAAATATACATAACTAGAAATGTATACTCTTCCAAGACTGAATCAAGAAGAAATAGATAATCTGAACAGACTGCTTCTTAGTGTTGAAATTGAATTGGTAATCAAAAATCTTTCAACAAACAAAAGTCTAGGTCTTTTGTTTGTTGTCAAAGAGGAATTCCAAGAAACATGTAAAGAGTTAATGAACTATTAACTATCAAACTATCCCAAAAGATTGAAGAGGGTGGAATACCCCTATATTTATTCTATGAGGTCTCCATTGCCTAGAGAGCAAATCCAGAGAAATGCACTACCCTCACAAAAAATTACAGACAAATATCCCTAATGAATATAGTTACAGATCTCCTCAGCAAAATATCAGCAAACCTAATTTAACAATATATGAAAAGAATATATATATATATATATATATATATATATATATATATATATATATATACACACACACACATACACATATATATGTAAAGGGCTTCCCAGGTGGTGATAGTGGTAAAGATGCCAATCCAGGAGAGGTAGGAGATGTGAGTTTGATCCCTGGGTTGGGAAAATCCCTGGAGAAGGAAATGGCCAACCACAAGTTTTCTTGCCTGGAAAACTCCATGGACAGAGGAGCATGGCAGGCTACAGTCTAAGGGACTGCAAAGAGTCGGGCACAACTGAGCTCACACACACACACACACACACACACGCACACACACATGTAAAGAGTCACACACCATGGTCAAGTGAGATTTATTACAACAGTGCAAGGATAGTTCAATATATGCAAAACAATTAATGTAATATACCATGTTGACAAAAAAAGATAAAAATAAAATGACTATCTTAATTGATGCAGAAAAAGTATTTGACAAAATCTCACACTTATTCACCTCCACTTGCTTTGTTCATAGTGATACTTCCTAAGGCTCACTTAACTTTGCATTCCAGGATGTCTGGCTCTAGGTTATTTGAGTCACTGAGAACTTTTCTGTGGAGTTCTGTGTATTCTTGCCCTTCTTCTTAATATCTTCTGCTTCTGTTTGTTCCATGGCATTTCTGTCCTTTCTTGTGTCCATCTCTGATGAAATGTTCCCTTGGTATATCTAATCTTCTTGAAGAGATCTCTGGTTTCCCATTCTATTTTTCCCCTCTATTTCTTTGCATTGTTCACTTAAAAAGGCTTTCTTATCTTTCCTTTCTATTCTTTGGAACTCTGCATTCAGATGGGTATATCATTCCTTTTCTCCTTCGCCTTTCACTTCTTTTTTTTTTTTTTCCTTAGCTTGTTTGTAAGGCCTTTTCAGACAATCACTTTGCCTTGTTGCATTTCTTTTCCTTGGGGATGATTTTGATCACTGCCTCCTGTACAATGTTAGGAACATTCAACCGTACTTCTTTAGGCACTCTGTCAGCTCTAATCCCTTGAATCGATTTGTCACTTCCACTATACAATTGTAAGGAATTTAATTAAGGTCATACCTGAATGGCCTAGTGGTTTTCCTTACTTTCTTCTATTTAAGTCTGAATTTTGCAATAAGGATTCATGATCTGAGCCGCAGTCAGCTCCCGGTCTTGTTTTTGCTTTCTGTGTAGAGCTTCTCCATCTTTGACTGCAAAGAATCTGATCAATCTGATTTCAATATTGACCATCTGGTGATGTCCAGGTATAGAGTCATCTCTTGTTTTGTTGGAAGAGTGTGTTTGCTTGGCAAAACACACAGTGTGTTCTCTTAGCAAAACTCTCTTGGCCTTTGCCTTGCTTCATTTTGTACTTCAAGGCCAAACTTGCCTGTTACTCCAGATATCTTTTGACTTCCTACTTTTGCATTCCAGTCCCCTATAATGAAAAGGACATCTTTTTTGGTTTGTTAGTTCTAGACGGTCTTGTAAGTCTTCACAGAACTGTTCAGCTTCTTTGGCTTCAGTGGTTGCAACATAGACTTGGATTACTGTGATACTGAATCATTCACCTTGAAGTGAATTGAGACCATTCTGTCATTTCTGAGATAGGACCAAAGTAGTGCATTTAGGACTTTTTTGAAGGCTACTACATTTCTTATAAGGGATTTTTGCCCACAGTAGTAGATACAATGGTCATCTGAATTAAATTTGCCCATTCCCATTGACTTTAGTTCACTGATTCCTAAAATGTTGATGTTCACTCTTGCCATCTCCTGTTTAACTACTCCCAATTTACCTTGATTCATGGACCTAACATTCCAGGTTTTTATGCAATATTGTTCTTTACCACAGCGGACTTTACTTTCACCACCAGACATCTGCAACAGGGTGTTGGAAGAAAAGCTATGACAAATCTAGACAGCATATTAAAAAGCAGAGACATTACTTTGCTGTCAAAGGTCCATCTAGTTAAAGCTGTGCTTTTCCCAGTAGTCATGTATATATGTGAGAGTTGGACCATAAAGAAGGCTGAGTGCTGAAATATTGATGCTTTTGAACTATGGTGCTGGAGAAGACTCTTGAGAGTCCCTTGGACTGTAAGATCACACCAGTTAATCCTAAAGGAAATCAACCCTAAATACTCATTGGAAGGACTGATGCTGAAGCTTAAGCTTCAATACCCTGGCCACCTGATGTGGATAGCCAACTAACTGGAAAACACCTTGATGCCAGGAAAAGCTGGAGGCAGGAGAAGGGGATGACAGAGGATGAGATGGTTGGATGTATCATTGACTCGATGGACATGAGTTTGAGCAAGCTCTGGGAGAAGTACAAGGAAGCTTGGAGTGCTGCAGTCCACGGGGTCACAAAGAGTTGGACCTGACTGAGTGACTGAACAGCAAAAACATTCATACACAACTTATATCTCAACAGAGTTTTTATAGAGGAAACAGATCTCAAGATCATAACAGCCATTTATAACAAACCAGCAGCTAACATCACACTCGGTGCTGAAAAACTTTCGCTAAAATCAGGAGCAAGACAAGGATGTTCACTATTTCCATTTCTATTTAATATCATATTGAAGTCTTAGTTATAGAAACAAACAAGAAAAAGAAATAAGAAGGCATCCAAATTAGAAGAGAAATATTAAAACTGTCACTATTTGCAACTGATATGATTATTTATATAATTATATACATAATATTATATATTATAGATAATGTTATATATAATATTATATATTATGTATATATAGTATAGATTATATATTATAATATATACTATATTTATATTATATTATATATATATATATAAAATATGTACCAAAACCCTCTTAGAACTAGGGTATGAATTTTGGATACAAGATTAATATTCATAAATCTGTTCCTTTTCTATAAATTAATAATAAATATCAGAAAGAGAAACCATGAAAGCAATTATGTTTATGATTGAATCAAAAAGAATGAAATATCTAGGAATATACTTAACCAAGAAGGTGAAAGGCCTATATTTTGAAAACTGTAAAACACTGATGAAGAAAATTAAAGATGATAACAAATAATTGGAAAGATATCTCATGTTCATGGACTAGAGGAATTAATATTGTTAAAATGTTGGTACTCCCCAAAGCAATATACAGATTTAATGCAGTCCTTACAAAATACCTATGACATTTTCAAAAGACTAGAGAAAATAATCTTAAATTTTTGTGGGACTACAAAGACCCTGATAGCCAAAGCAATCTTGAGAAAAAAGAATAAACTTGGAGAGATCAGCATGATACCCTGACTTCAAAATATAGTGCAAAACTACAGACATGAAAACAATAAGGTACTAGCACAAAATCACATGCATAAATCAGTGGAACAGAAGAGAGAGCCTAGAAATAAACCCACACCTATGGTCAATTAATAGAGAACAAAAAAGGGGAAAAATATACAGTAGAGAAAAGACAGTCTCTTCAGTGAAAATTTTAGAGAAAATGGATAGCAAAATATAAAAAAATGAAATTAGAACTTTTTTTCACAGCATAAAAACTAATCTTAAAATAGATTAAAGACATACATGTAATGCTGGAAACCGTCAAACTCCTAGAAGAAATATAGACAGTATACTATTGACATACATCTTAGCACTAGTTGTTTTTTTTTTTTTTTATGTCTCCTCAGGCAAAGGAAATAAAAGCAAATTAAACAAATTGGACCTGATTAAACATAAAAGCTTTCCCATAGCAAAAGAAACCATCAATAAAACCAAAAGACAACCTACTGAATGGGGTGACATATTTACACATGATACATCTAATAAAGGATTAATATCCAAAATATTAAAAGTTAATACCACTGAATATTTAAAAAGATTAAAAATCAAGAAGATGTGAATAGACATTTTTCCAAAGGAGATATACAGATGACCAATAGACACATGAAAAGATGCACAGCATCACTGATCTTCAGAGAAATACAGACCAAAACCACTGTGATACATTACCTCACACTTGCCAGAATGGCTATCATCAAAAAGACAACAAATAATAAATTTTAGTGAGGATATGGACAAAAGGAAACACTCATTAACTATTAGCAGGAATGTAACTTGGTAGAACCACTATGAAAAACAATATGGAGGTCTCTCAAAAAATTAAAACTAGAACTACCATATAATCCAGCAATGATACTCCTGGGCATTTATCCAGAGAAAACAAAAATACTAGTTTGAAGAGATATTGGGTGGGCCAAAAACGTTCGTTTGACTTTAAAATGAACATTTTTGGCCCACCCAATATATGCACACCAATGTTCACAGCAGCATTATTTAGAATAGTCAAGGTATTAAAGCAACTTAAGTGTCCATCAACAGACAAATGGGTAAAGAAGATGTGTTAAATACATTCAATGGGATATTTCTCAGCCATATAAAATGAATTAAATTTTGCCACTTGCAACAACATAGATGGACCAAGAGAGAGGGTATTATGCTTTGCAAAGTAAGTCAAAGAAAGACAAATACTGTACACTGTCACTTATATGTAAAATCTAAAATGTAAACAAATGAATGAATATAACAAGACAGAATCAGACTACAGAGAACATGCTAGTAGTTACTAGTGGGGAGAGTAGTAAGAGGGGGAGCAAGATAAAGGGAATTAAGACATATAGCATAAATAAGATACAAGAATATGATATAGAATACAGGGGATAAAATTAATATTTTATATTAACATTGAATGGGATAGAATCTACAAAAGTGTCATCACTGTGTTGTACCCCTGAAATTAATGTAACATTGTAAATCAACCATCCTTTAATTTAAAAAGTCTCACCTTCTTGAATGGAGTCGAATGTGAGAGGCAGGCAGTAGGATCCCTGTGTTGTTCCCAAGGTTCTCTAGCCCAATGTCTGGGGATACAGCAGAGGGAATAGTCACAAACTAAGCAGAATTTCCAGAATTCCTGCTGTTGTCCAAGAACCTCCAGCCAGTCAAGTGATATCATCAAATATAATCTCCAGTGATATGTGCTGGGGAAAAAATTACAAATATTGGTATCAAGGCACATCCATCATTTGAATCCAGGAAGGACAATCAAGCACTATTCACCTGCTAGCTCTCTCAGATAACTTTATTATTGCATCAGCCACATAGCATCGTTTCCCTATATTTTACATGATTGAATTATTTGATATATTTTCTTATATTGAGACAGGATTCACCATACTTAAAATAATCATATATTGGGCTTTTCAAAACATAATCTTGTAGTATTAACATTCTTATAATGCCAATCTTTCAAGGCCTCAGTTCTACTAAAAATGTAAAAATACTCTCCATATAGTTAAGACAAATGGGCGTACATGTTGGCCTCTGTGATTGAAATCATGTTTCTGCTTCAGACCTGATTTATAGAGAGTTTCAAGATGACATTATAGAACCAAAATAATTGTAACATTTCAATTTACTGATTTATATTAATTTCCAAAATTATGGAACAAAATTTATTATAAGGAGACACTCCTTGATCACATAGCATCCTGTCTGGTAGTTCAAGATTTTTATTTTGGCATTTTGTTCCAAAATGTATAAATCAATAACAATCAAATTAGTTATTTTATGTTTTAAAGATGTGAACTTTCCCTAAATTTACATGTTGGTGTGGTTGGTGCCAGTGGGATCCTATGAAGAGCAGAAAAGCTTTAAACAATTGGTAGAACAAAAGCCAGAAGGAAAAAAGGCCCTTTGAAGTGGATGATCTGATAAATTTTGTTGACATATTACCCTAATGTTGTGTGGAGAAAGAACAGAAAAGTTTGCTAGTTTCTCATCTGTGTTATTAGATCTTATAATTAGTGTCTCACTGTTTTGGGAGTAGATTTATAATTTTTCCTTAAGTGAATTACTGCGATTCTTGATCACATTATATAAAGTACACTAACAATCAGTTTTTCTCTCTGACATAGTGAAGTAAGGTAGAATATATGAGAAAGTTTGTTTAAAAGTATTAAATCTATATGTTACCCTAGGGTTAACCATGACTGCTACCCTAAAACATAGAAGAATGGTGTTGAAAGGACCAAAAGTGCTCAAAGATTGTTGACTTCACCTGGACCTTTTGGAGGGTTCCTGCTCTTTATGCCAAACTTCCCAAGCTGGGTGGGAAGATAAAGTCCTTGCTTTTCATCCATTGGTTCATTTTTATCTAATGGACAGCAGTTAAATATTAACTGTATTCAGTGACACAGGCAGGATGATGAAAGCCTGCAGATAGACGTGCTAGTCATGGTGGTGTCTTTCAGAAACATAAAATCTATTGGGGAAAATATGTCTATGAAATTACACACAGCTTTGTATCTTCATTAAGGTGACAAGACAAGTTATAATGCAATATATTCAGAGGTCAAGAAGGTGAGGATTTCTATGGGTTAGAAGAATCATTCCTTTATTAAGGAAATAGGGTTAAAGTTTGGAACTGAGGGGTAGGTAGTATATATCTTTGTCGCTGCCCACCTTGTAAAAATCAGAAAAGGAGGGGGGGGAAAGCCTTGGTAATAAATTATAAAACTATTACTATACAGCAATTGGCCTCTGGGATATGCAGACCAAATAATTTTTTTCCACACTTCTGTTCCCTTATTTTCATAGGAGTTTATATTTTTTAAATAAGATCACTCTCTGGAGATCTTTTTTAATGAACTGTGTTATAAAAGTATGATAGTGTCTCAAGTCTAAAACAAAAATCATTACACTTTAAAGAAGAAACAACCTAGATAAGTTTTACTTTATGACTGCTTCCTTATTAGTACCTTTGCAAGCTTATTAGTACTATTTTATGCAGAGGACTGTATTTACTCTGTTTTTAAGGAGCTGATTTTGCAACTGTGTAAGAGCAAGAACATCTGAGTCATACTGACATGGGCAAGGCGAAAGCATGCGTGCCTCATGCACGTGTATTTGTGTGTTCATCTGTTTGTGGTCAAGAGTAGCAACTAAGTGGTATATGGAAGAGACAGAAGGAACTACTCAGAGATGCCTTGAATAAACTGTTAAATTGCAAGTACAGGAAAAAAAAAAACAAACTGCTTATTATCATGTAATTCTGTGTGAAGAATTGTAACAGCATCTCCTAGTACTTAGGGTCGCTGATGAGAGGGTGCCTCTCCTGAAACTTCTTGGCCTTTTGCCCATCTGCCCAGCTTCACCCTAATCATAGATGCCTCCAATGGGTTTTATGTAAAGTCAGTCTCAATAAATTATTTACATAAATTATATTTGCATTGCTGAAGGGGTAACCCTCAGATACAATAATATCTTAATTCTAGAAAAGGAAGACACCCAAATTAAAATGGTGAGAGAGCTCAGAGAAAGACCATGCATGGCCCAAAAAGCGGAAGTATTAGAACCGCTCAGTCTGTGTCTATTTATTTATTTATATAGTAAATAATGAAAACGGGGGAGGGGAAGCTACGTATCAAATCCAGTCTCCAAAGTCAGTCTACTTGCTTTCTAAGCCCCCAAAATAAACAGTGAAGATATTTTTTTCTGCGAAGAACTCAGGTGGTCTAAAGAGACTCTGGTGACACAGAGGCTTTGGCACAGTTCTTCCTCAACTCTGGGTTGCTATTTTCACTCTTCTTAAAATCAAAATAGTGATATCTACCTTATAATTATATTGAAAGCATAAAGGGAATAGCAGGTAAGATTTGGGCAATATATGTGTCCCACATATGAATTAAGTAAACAATAGCTAACTTTTCTTAGCAAGTCATGATAAAAACACTAGCGACCCACTCCAGTACTCTTGCCTGGAAAATCCCATGGATGGAGGAGCCTGGTGGGCTGCAGTCCATGGGGTCGCTGGGAGTCGGACACGACTGAGCGACTTCACTTTCACTTTTCACTTTCCAGCATTGGAGAAGGAAATGGCAACCCACTCCAGTGTTCTTGCCTGGAGAATCCCAGGGACAGGAGCCTGGTGGGCTGCTGTCTATGAGGTCACACAGAGTCGGACACGACTGACATGACTTAGCAGCAGCATGACATGTTTGGGAACGCATGTACACCCGTGGTGGATTCATGTCAATGTATGGCAAAACCAATATAGTATTGTAAAGTAAAATAAAGTAAAAATAAAAATTTACTAAAAAAAAATGTGTATATACATATATAATTGAACACTGCTTGTATGAATTCATCTGACTCAGACCAAATCTGGAAGTAGTGACTTTCATGCCCAATTCAAAGATTAAAAAATTGAGACATATAGATATTGAATACTTTTCCCAAAACTATAGAACCAGAAAGTATCTGAGTCGAAATTAAAACTGAGGCAGTCTGCCTGCAAAGGATATACTCGCAGGCACTGTACTCCACTCAGCAAAGCATGACTATCAATAGTGTTATGACTACTTACTTCTGTCTTCTTGTCCTACAACGATATTGTTGCAGCTGATCTTCTTCTTAATTTTACCTTTAAAATATCCCCTAATTTGATACTTTCTTTTATGATTAGTATCCTTTAATGATTATTTGTTAATAAGGGATTCTCTTCCAATGGAACTTGTTGCACGCAGTTATGAATATTATCCAAATTCTCCAGAGATTTAAGATAAAAGCTAAAATACTTAAATGTCAACATATTAATGTTTCCATAACTCTAAGCTGCAAAATGGCTACATGTACAATTTACGTACCTAATAAAATCTGTGTAAGTACATGCTGGTGACCTACTTTCCTTCATGCTTGTCTTGTTTTGTAATATCTATACTACCTATTTGCATCAGGAAATAATATTTCCCTTTTTTCCTCTCCCCTACTTTCCTCCTCCCTGTCAGACTGAACTAACACAGTAGAATGCATTTCATATCACACAGCATGTATTTCAGTATTGAATCCAGTTGTCTCGTCATCAGCAGTATGTCTCAACGTAGGATCTGTTACTCTATCTACGAGGAGATTTGGAAAACAAGCCCTCCTTCTTTTTTGTAGCTTTTTATTTGAGAGCTTAGCAGAAATAACATGAAACAATTCACTATCAAATTTTCCAGAGAAATCAATGCACAGCTTACCTTCCTGTCTCTACTCTCCAGATTTTATTATATATGACAATGGCCTTATTTCTATGAAGAACAGTACTGCATTATTTCCATTACTTTCTCTATGTTGCAGGGAGAAGCATTCTCTATGCAGCTAATATTTCACCTCAGTGGAAGGATATTGGATACTAGGAACCTATCTGGGCTCATTCTGCACTGATTCATGCATTTCTTCATCCAAAATATTACACAACCTTTAAAATGAATCTGGTAGCTCTATATGATCTGATATGAAAAGATGCTCAAAATATATTATGTAAAGAAAAAAAAAGCAAACTGCAACACCATATATTAACCAGGATCTGATATTTTGATTTTCAAAAACAGAAAGTAAAATGATTTCATGTGTTTGTGTGGTTTGCAGAAAAACTCTGAAAAGATGTATTCTATAATGTTAACAGTAACCTTCCCCTGCAAAATAAACTTACTCAAATATGAGAGCACTGAGGAGCAGGATGAATCATTCTTTCTTACATATGTTCTTTTGTATTGTTTAGCTTTGTTTAGATTTTTTTTTTTTGGTAATGTTTAGTTTTGTACTGTATAGTATTATTATAGTAATTAGAAGCATATAATTCATATCATACCTGCTCTTATAGGATACCATGTGTATGCAAAGACTGGTGGGACAGTTCTGAATTTGATGAAATAATAGTCTAACAGATGGGATAAGTAAAAACAATCATAATACACAGAGACAGAAGTAATCAATTCCATATGAGAAGTGCACATATATTTGAGATTAGGAGAAAATCGTTGTGCATATTAAGGAGACAGAAACTGAAAAATGGTGTCTGATTGGGAAAGAAAGAATTTTAGAGGGTTGGGATGCTTACTTGTCTTTTCTCCTTTTTTTTGGCAGTGAGGAGAATATGGTATGTGCTCAAAAATGAAGATTGTAGGAATGAAGTAAGAGAGATATGAAGCCTAATGGAATAATCACCTGGTCATAGAAATTTAGAGCTGGACAGAATATAAAGATTATCGCATTTCATGAGTTAATGCTCTTCAGAATAACATTATGTTTCCATCGTATTGCCGCATTGTGGATAGGATCTTTAGTGTATGATTTGTTTTTTCTTTTTCACTTAAAAGAAAGTGACTTCTCTTTGGCATATCCACATTGCCAACATCACTACTCTTGGGCTTTGGAGACATTATTTAATAAAATAAGGATTACTTGAACACACACACTGCAGTATGCGGACAGTAAAGCTGATAAGTGAGAAGGCTACTAAGTGACTAACTGGCAGGATACACTGAGCAAAGGGATGAGTCATGTCCCAGGCAGGACAGAGCTAGACTGTGTGAGATTTCATCATGCTGCTCAGGATGGAATGTAATTTAAAACTCATGAATTGTTTATTTCTGATTTCTTTTTATTTACTATTTTTGGATCATGTTTGAACTCGGGTAACTCAAACCACAAAAAGCAGGACGGGTGGATAGTGGAGGGTAGTGTATACTCGCTAGTCTTCCCTGCCTTGAAGATGTTGAATTTCTGGATGCCACAGCTGAGTCATTTTAACCGCAAACATTGTCTCAAAAGGATTCCTAAAATAATTTATGTTCAGCCTCATACCTGTGCCTGGTACCTGTTTAATGAGTTTTTAAATTGGGGTCATAGGAACTCCAATGTGTACAAGGTATTAAGGAGTAAGATTGTGTTCAACTGCTTATTTTTTATGGGTTGGTATAGTCGACTTAGGGGCTTCCCTGGTGGCTCAGTGGTAAAGAATCTGCTTGTAGCACGGAAGCCACAGGAGACGTGGGTTTGATCTCTGGGTCAGGAAGATCTCCTAAAGAAGGGAATAGCAACCCACCCTAGTATTCTTGCCTGGAGAATCCCATGGTCAGAGGAGCCTGGCTGACTGAAGTCCACAGGGTTGCAAAGAGTCATACATGACTGAAAAGATATAGCAGGCACACAGTCAACCTGAAGGTTGTGTGTGTTCAAGCTCAATTGCTCAGTCACGTCTGACTCTTTTCCACCCTTTGGACTGTAGCCCACCAGGCTTCTCTGTCCATGGAATTTTCCAGGCAAGAATACTGAGTGGTTTGCCATTTCCTACTGCAGGTGATCTGCCTTCCCTTCTAGCTCAGTTAGTAGAGAATCTGCCTGCAATGGAGGAATCCCAGGTTCGATTCCTGGGTGGGGAAGATGCCCTGGAGAAGGAAATAGCAACTGACTCCAGTATTCTTGCCTGGGAAATCCCATGGAGAGAGAAACCTGGCGGGCAACAGTATATGAGGTCACAAGAGTCAGACACGACTTAGCGACTAAACCTCCACTCCAGGTGATCTTCATGACCTAGGGATCAAACCTGCATCTCTTGTGTTTTAATTCCTGTGGTAAGGAAATTGGAATCAATTAGGAAAAAAAAATAGGTGTTTCACTGGCTTATTTGGTTGAGTATGGCCAGTGGAAGAGAAAGACAGCCAAGGTGGATGACACTGAGGAGAGCGTGCCGTGTATAATAGGCAAAGTGAGCCTTGGTACCCAGTGTAACTTGCCTGTAGTCACTGAGGATACACAGGCTGAGATGAATAGGAGAAAATGCAGAAACTCGGATTGTAAAATGTGCCATCTCTTTTTATTGACAAGCTTTAGTCAAAAGTCAAGAGTTGTTAAGTGTTTATATATGGTTCATGATTACTAAGAACATGATGACTTTTGCTGCAAAGCTATCCATAAAGATCTCTTCTGGAGCATAATTTCAGGGGGAAAAGATGATTGAACAGTTGGATCAAACCTATCAGGTGTGTGCAGAATCATCCAAGGATTGAGAGCCCCCTGCTTTAGAGGTCTCCCACTGGAATGTTAAGCTTTCCAGAGGTGCAGGGGAAGGACAGCCATATCAAGAACTCATGTCACTCACCCAGTAGAGATGTTTCGGGAGACAGAGTTTCTAAGTTGTCCAGAGTAATTTGTTAATAAAATCGGCAAATATCGCGTTATTTCAGCCCATGGTTTTCTTAATGCCAGAGGCAATTTCTTTGCCTCCTTTCCAGTGAAGCTGGGAAAATAACAGATTTGTGTTTTGCAAGTCTTATAGATTTAGAAGTTTCTGTATTGAAAGTGAACTTCCTCACAGGGGAAGTCAATAAAATTATTCTTAAAAATTAAAATCTCACAGTTGATAGATGAGGATAAAATATCTTCCCTTCAAATTAAATGGTCCAAAAGTATTACTGAGGCATCTGTGAATACTGATTTTTTTTTTAATTGCAACTGTTAATGATACAGGCTTAAACTCTTCCCCAGTTGATAATATGATATTCCCTTTGTTTACTGATAGAATTACCCTCTGATAATCTGTTGGTTTTGAGAGTGATTCTTTATGACTCATCCAAGGGAAACTAATATTCGTGGAGTAGTTAATAGGTGCTAGACATAATCATAAGGGTTTATGTTTAGTACTTAAGGCAACCTTAAAATAATATTATTTTAGATAAGAAAACTTAAGCCTAATAAAGTATTCATTTTGCCTGGTAAAATATGTCAGGACCTGGGGTAAAATCAGGTCACTCTTTTCTCTAGAAGTGGAGATGAAGAAGGAAGGCTCCACGCATCAGGGGCTTGTGCCCAATTTCTGTAGACATGACACAGTAGGTCAGTTTTTCATGGGTTTTGATTATACGAATCAAGGCTGTTCTTTGTTGGAAGTGAAAGGTTTTCCTCATAAGAATGAAGAGACCAATTATGTGAATAATCTAAAGAGTTCTCCATATGGGGAGATAGTTTTGGAAACAGCTGCCTTCATCATTTTTATATCCCCACCCCCAGTTGAAGCCCATTTCAAATGATGTAACAGACCCTATCTGTCTGTATAATGTCTCTGATGTCTCATTTAAAAACCGAATAAAACCCCTCAGAGTCAACGAAGAAGCTTTGTTTCATTGATCCCTAATTTTTAAACCTCCTAGTAATACAAGGGAACCCAACTGTAGCTAACAAGTGAGTTCTTAGAATTGCATTTTCTTTGGCAGAAAGAAGGGGTTATTTGTGGCTGTGGAATGGAGGGTCTTGGAGACTCATGGTTAAGAATATGAGTTTTGAAGTCAGGCAACCGAGAATCGTAACCCAGTACAGTTACTTGTGTGACAGTGAGTCACTTAAACTCTTCAAATGTCAATTTGCTCCTCTAGACTCAGGGACAGAAAATCACCTGCCAGTAGAGATTCTGTGAGAACAGAACATTCCAGGTATGCCCAACACCTAAAACAGCAGTGAGCACTTAGTCACTGAGAATTTTCTACTCACAAGGAGTGAACTAAGACTTCACAAGTTTCATGTCATAGGGAATGACTCCATAAGGTAGAGGTAATTTTGTTGGCATTTTATATTTAAGAAAACTGAAGGTCACAGAACTTTACATAAAATATGATATAGTTACACATTTAGGTCAGAGTATGTCTACTTTTAACACCTGAGTTCCTTTTATACCTGCAATCCTACTATCACTATGAAGTAAGCTAAGTGTGTCAATTCCTATATAGGAAATTAGCCATAGTGTCTCTGGGGCATTAAATGACTTGCTTATAGTCACACGGTTGGGGAATGGTGGGGCCAGTATTGAGGCCTAGGTCTGTGTGAATCTATCTTGTCTTTCTTAGTGACATCTCCTTCTCCTTTACCTCCTTGACTTTTCCATCTGAATATGCTGTGTCCTTCAGGACTCTTTCTGCAAGGGAGACCCCACACTGTCTGTGCCCAGCATTAATACATTGGTGGCTTCACGTTACCTGCAGAGTAAAGCCAAGCATCTTAGTAGAACTTGCCGAGCTCTCCCTGGTAGGAGTCCTGCCTCCCACTCTAGTCTCACCTCTTAGTGCCCTGCCTGTCCATGCCCTTGAGTCGCTCCTACAGCCGAATGCACTGCTTGGTACTCTGCCATCCTCACCATGGTTGATTTATGTGTTTGTTTCTGCATTTGGTTCATGCCTGAATGCACTTACCCATCTTGCCTACCCTGTGACTTTCTGTTCATCTTTTGAAACCTTTTTGAAGTCCTGGACCACAAGTTAAATTGGTCACTCCATCAAAGTGTCCCTCTTGGCCTGCTGCTGGAAAGAACGGGTTGACAGCCTTCGTGGCTGCTTTCTCTATCTATCAGCGTTTTTTGCTGCTAGGCTGTGCTTGCATTGCTGCTCCCAGCCAATGACTGCTACCGGCTTAGACCCATTCTTATGAAATACAGGATGCTGCTAATAGGAAATTGCAGCTCTAGGACTGCCCATTGGCCCATTAGCTGAAACTTTCTTAACAACATGCTGCAATTCCAGAACCTTCTATCCAAACTTCTGTCCTTCTATTCTGCTTTACACGTGTTAGACTTCTGCTCTAGTTTGAAAGCGCTCTTGATCAATCTGCCATTATCATTCACAGCATTTGCCAATAAATATCCTGTATGTTTCTTTTCATCTTTGCGTCTGCTTCTTGATGGATCTGAATAAATATAACTGCAGTTGCCTTTCTCTATTCCTATACACCTACCATCACAAATAAAATATTCCATTTATTATTTTACTTTTCTCTCTCCTAAATCAATTAGATCAGTAAAATTAGGGAAAACATTGCATTAATTCTTTTTATTTTTAGTGCTTAGCATACTGCATGATACATAGTGAGTATTTAATGAATATTTTAATAAATGAATGCTAAAATGATGTTATCTAACATGAGTTTATTTAGGTCAAAACAAACAAAACTGTGTGTTTACTTCTCAGCTAACACTGTCAATTAAAGTGAAGCTACCTGGGAGTTAGTTTATGGTTGAAATGCTAGGCTTGTGTTTCAGAGTATTGCCATTTAGTTTCTATAGACCCAAAATACTTTCTTAAGTTCAAACTTTATGCTTATAAACTTAATGTAACTAAACTTGAAATCTTGAAATCTCACTGAATATCTCTCATCACTAAATGAAGCAGCCTTGATTAATCACTCCAAGCATTTAAAAATGTTCTGTCAGTTAACCTATATTTAACATAAGCATGTGTAAAATCTATATAAGGCTATTCATTAGTGGGAAAGCATATTCTTAGAGAGCTATAAATTCAAATAGGAATTCTTGATATTTCAAGTGAGGAGAATATAGGGCATTACTATTCATAACTATCCATTACTGGTAAATACATTACAAAGCTGTTCTGATCCATACAACGTCATAACTTATTCCCTTGCTATTGAGATATTTATGCTAAAAAGAAAAAAATAAATGTTTTATTTATCATTAATTTTTGATTTTCACATAAAATTTCACTGGTTTGATAAGTAACTAAAATTTTATGTCATTGCTTGACTTCAGACAATTTTTCACTTTGTTTCCCTCCATTTTTCTTACTTGGTATCTCTCTTATAATTTTTCATGAATAATTTCCAACATATGTTTTGCCTTGTTCTTGTACTATAGACAATGATAATAACAATGTCATTTACTCTGAGAGTCTATTATGTGTACCAAAAAATATGTCTTAAATGCTATCATCCCCATTTCCAAATGAGATACTAAGAATCAGAAAAGTAAAACTTACTTGGAGGCAATTGTACAACTAGCAGCTGGATCTTCAGTGACTTGAACCCAAATCTGCCTACTTTTTGGGTGATCTAATTTCAGTTCAGTTGTCTAGGGTTTTGATTATAAACTTTGAAAGTGAAAGTGGAAATCACTCAGTTGTGTCTGACTCTTTGTGACCCCATGGACTATACAGTCCCTGGAATTTTCCAGGGGATATTCCCAACCCAGGGGTCAAACACAGGTCTCCTGCATTGCAGGTGGATTCTTTCCCAGCTGAGCCACCACTGAAGCCCAAGAATACTGGAGTAGGTAGCCTATCCCTTTTCCAGGGGATCTTCCCAATGCAAGAATCAAACTGGGGTCTCCTGCATTACAGGCGGATTCTTTACCAACTGAGCTATCAAGGAAGCCCTATAAACTTTGAACAGTCGTCTGTTAAGTTGAAAACATACACTATTCTTCTAAGAGATTTGCAGTTTATTCTAGAGGCAATAGTCATTTGGCATCTAACACAGAGGAAAATAATGTAATTGGATATATGCTTTAAAAACATGTCAGAAGGAGACAGTATAAAAAATGTACAAGATAGTATATGAAACTAGAAAAGGGGAGACTTAGAAGCCAGTTACTGAAAAGTCTAAGTGAGAAATTGCTAAGATCTGATTTAAGAGTCTTAGCAAGGATATAGACAGAAGAAAGAGAAGATTAGAGAAACATCTCTAAAACCAGTGGCTCAGCAATGTATGAACCATGGGTTTTTGTCAAATTGCTTAGCTACCCTGCATCTCCTTTCTCTTCTGTAGAAGAGAGATAATCATATCTATTTCAAAGTGTTACCAAGAGCTTCAAGTAATAATCTATTATCACATGCTTATATGTTACATACTGTAAATCTAGGCTCTTTCAAGGGAACTTTATTTATACTAGGACTTCACTTCTCACAACAACTCCAGTAACTAAGTATCATCATTACCAGTTTTACAAATGGGGAAACTGAGGCAGAGTGAAGTAAAGTTAGAAAAAAAAGAGATGGTGCTGTGTGGTAATATGAGATTAAAATAATATCTTGTATAATATCTGATACATAGTAGGTGCTTTATAAATGACTGTAACTAGCTACCTTGATTAATGCCCATGAGAGCCAAATCTGACTTATTTTTGTACCAAGGTAATTTGGAATGTGACATGGGCAGAATTGCCGATTTGGATCCTCAAGGACACAGCAGAGTTGCTATCCTTGGTGCTGAAGATCTGGTGGCAAACTTCCTATTATTCACGATATTTTCCTTCTACTGAAACAGATGTTCTGATGGCTAGATGGTTGAGTAAAGGGAGTATAGTTGTAAAAGTATTTATAAATTATTTTCTGTGACTTTTTTCTTTCTTACAAACATTTGCTGAGAAAGCTTCCATAGGAACAAGACTCTGTAAACTTTCTTCACTTTACTGAATTTCCAGTGAAGACTAAGGGACCAAATTTGTTTTAGATACTTTCTTAAGTAATTTCCCCTTTCATAGAGTTAACTTTAAGCTCTGGACTGTTACAAGCCCCAAAGTTAGTTACAACTGTTGCATTCCCAGCTGTTAAAATAGTACCTAAAACAGTCAGCAACAGTTAACTACTGTGTGTTGAATGAATGGATGAGTGAATGAATAAATAAAGACATTTTTTATTTTTCAAGCTATCTACTCTTTACACACAGTAAGTTGATCTCTAGGGGAAAAAATGAATATTTAAGATTAATTACTAACTGGTGTAGATGCTAGAATTTATGTTTGTGTAAAAAGATATACAATTTGAATGTGATTCTTAACAGTCATTTATGACAAACACTGAGGAGATAATTTTTGTGAATACCAAAATCACAACATCTCTAAATTTCAGAAGTGTCATTATGCCATCTATTTTTCAATTAAGCCTCAATTTCAAAATTCAGATCACAAATAATTTTGAAAAAAACATTAATGTTGAAAATGAATGTGTCATTTAGTCTTACATCATGCTCAATAAATCATAAGGAAATTGTTCTGTGTTCTTCTATTTCATTCATCCTGGTAGGTGGACATATATAGTATGTATATAATTTTAGAAAATATGCTATTTTGAAATTTCTTTCTTTCATGTGATATTATGTCATGAGCATGCTGATATAATATAATGCAATGATAAGATTATCATTTTTATGTCTGGATGATATTTTCTCTACTCTCTCCAATTCTATTGCCATCCAGTCACCTTCAGCAGAGTTGTGGAATTTTGTCAGTTCCCAATTGGGTCTAAAAGTATATATTTGTAAGATAGAATCATTATATTGTAGCATTTTCCAGTTGGAGAAGAGCTTGAAAGCCACAGAATTAGATAACTCACTCCATTTTAAGATAAGAACAGAAACTGAGAGGTCTGTGAGAGGCAGAATGGCTTGATGAGATATTGTGAATAGTGGATGGGTTCATCATGAGATGAATGAATGGCCAGGGGAAAGTCCTTCAGCTGTGTTGTTAATATGTAAATCTGAGACCATCACTCACAACCTTTGCACCTCAGTTTTCTCAGTTATGTTTGGGGGAATGTCGTGTGTATCTGAGCTTCCCCGGTGGCTCATTGGTAAAGAATCTGCCTGCAATGCAGGAGTTGCAGGGAGATACAGATTTAATCTGAGTCAGAAAGATTCCCTGGAGAAGGGCATGGCAACACAATCCAGTATTCTTGCGTGGAGAATCTCATAGATGGAGGAGTCTGTGGTGTACTATCCATGGAGTCACAAAGAATCAGGCATGACTGAAGTGACTTAGCATGCGTGCATATTTTTATCTATCTAAGATGCCCTACCTGGCACAAACTAATCCAATCAATGGTATTTCCAAACTAATCTGTACAATATAGGATCAAAATAAGCCATGTAATGTGCTAACCATAATACCAAACACATTGTGATGTGCAACATGGTGTGCCTACTGCTGCAATTTTTATCATAGTGATAATGATTTGAATCAAGTCGCTACATGATGTGGAATAACCATATTCTAAAATTATTTCTTAGTTTGTTGTCAGGTAAAGTGAATTATCTATCGGATTTCTCTACCATTCTCTTAAAACTTATTTCTGTGACAATTCAGAATCACTGTAGTGCTCTCAACCAATGAAGAAAGGTCAGAGGGAGATTAAGTTTTTTTTCCTGAAGAATAGCTATTTATCAGAAGGAAATGAACTTTCAGCACTGGAAGAGGACCTGGGCCTGATCATTCATCTTCACTGCCTTCTGCTAATGCTTGATTGCTACTGATAGAACATTCTCAAGTGATTCTTTTTAAGTGACTCTAGCAGTGACACTTCCAATTAGATTGATATTTGTCATAACTATTTTATTGGCTCTTGGTAATCACAGAGTGAATTACTGCTATTACTCTCCAACATTACAATGAATCAGTTCACAGAAGCAATTACAAAGAAGAGTGAATTACTGGAGAGACAGAGGAACTAGTCCATTTCGAGTAACTAGATACCGTAAAACAACCAGACCCTAAATAATGCTATCATAATATTGTTATCAGTGACTCTGTTTTTTAACTCATTATTAGGCTTACAGATACTAACCATTTTCAGTTAGGTATAAAAGTGACTGACTGGTTTTTGGGAACTCTGCTGAATTGGCTACAAAAGATATATTTCAAGAATGGAAGCATGATAACTATAGGTAAAAACACAGCATTATGTACTTGAAAGTTGCCAAGAGAGTAAATTTTTAAAGTTCTCATAACAAGAAAAGCAGCCACAATGTGAAGCAATGGATGTTAGTTGAATTCATTGTGATAATCAGGTATATTGTGGCAATATGTACATATATCAAATCATGATGTTGTACACTTTAAATGTATATAATGTTTTATGTCAATTATGTCAATGAAGCTGGAAAAAAGAATCATTTATTTTGAATTAAAAATAGTTTTGTGTCACAGATGTGCCTAGTTAACATTTCAGTTTCACCAGCTACTAGATGTGTGTCCTTTGGCAAATCATTTAATCTCTGCATGCCTTTTTTTCCCATTTTTACATGGAGTTATATACAGCTGCAACCGTGCAGCATTATTTGAAAATTAAATAAAATAATACAGGCAATCACTTAGGGTAGTATGCTGTGTATAGTAAGTGGTCAAAAGTGCTAGATATTATATATGCCAGATATATTTTTCTGACTCTGTGAATCAGGCAAATATAAATTGCTTATTTTTAGGTGTTAATAATAGTTATTGTGGTAGAAAATGGCCAAGTTTAGAATCAAAAGGCCCAAGTTTTGCACTGAGTTCAGCACAGTTTGGCTTTATGAACTAAGTCATGTCTCCAAAAATCGCTGAAACTAAGTTGTGTGTATAAAGTGTAATACAATACACAATTGTGTCAGGATTGAGGTGAGCCTCAACTATGTTATATATTCAAGTTTTCACATCTTGTTTCATACCTTTTGATACTCAAATAATATTTGTACTGACTTTCCCATTTTATTTACTCAGCTCCCTTGGGAAAGTGACTAAGAAGATATTACTATCCTATTTTTATAGCTAAGGATCTGAGACTCAGTTTGAATGATCTTACATTACCAAAACATGGTAGGAAGGGAACTGGAACCTAGTTTCTCTCATGTCAGAAGAATAAACACCTTCAACAAAATAGATTTAAACCCCTACCATGTGCCAGCCATAATTCTAGGCACTAGAAATACAGCAGTGCCCAAATTGATTAAAATATCCCCCTTTCATGGAGTTCAGTTCAGTTCAGTTCAGTCGCTCAGACGTGTCTGACTCTTTGAGACCCTATGAATTGCAGCACACCAGGCCTCCCTTTCCATCACAAACTCCCAGAATTCACCCAAACTCATGTGCATCGAGTCGGTAATGCCATCCAGCCATCTCATCCTCTGTCGTCCCCTTCTCCTCCTGCCCCCAATCTCTCCCAGCATCTGAGTCTTTTCCAATGAGTCAACTCTTCGCATGAGGTGGCCAAAGTACTGGAGTTTCAGCCTCAGCATCAGTCCTTCCAATGAACACCCAGGACTGGTCTCCTTTAGGATGCAGTGGTTGGATCTCCTTGCAGTCCGAGGGACTCTCAAGAGTCTTCTCCAGCACCAGTATTCTTGCTTAATGGGATGAGAGGAATGATTTTTAGAAATTCTATCTGAAAGGCATAGTATCCTAGGTGGAATAAGTGCTTTGGAGAAAATTAAGGACAAAATAAGGATAGAAGTGTCAGGAACAGGGTATCTTTTAAATAGGGTAGCCTGGGAAGCCTTCACTAAGAAAAGGACTGCTGCTGCTGCTGCTAAGTCACTTCAGTCATGTCCGACTCTGTGCAACCCCATAGACGGCAGCCCATCAGGCTCCCCTGTCCTTGGGATTCTCCAGGCAAGAACACTGGAGTGGGTTGCCATCTCCTTCTCCAATGCATGAAAGTGAAAAGTGAAAGTGAAGTCGCTAAATTCCAGTAAATACTCAGTGGAGGTTTGGAATAGGTTCACCTGGATCTGCAGAAGGTATTTCAGGGAAAAGTAACAGAAGAAGCAAAGTCTAGAGGGTGAAACGTGCTGGGATATTTGAGCAACAGCTGGGAGGTCATTGTGGTGGGAGCAGACTAAAGAGGAACAGAAGTGTGATAGAAAACAAATGTGGTTACCAAAGGGGAAAGGGTGGGGAAGGATAAATTAGGAATGTGGGATTAACAGAGGCACAGTTTTATATATAAAATAGATAAACAACAAGGACCAACTCTATAGCACAGGGCACTGTATTCAATATATTATAGTAACTTGTAATGGAAAATAATTTGACAAGGAATATATATATATATATATATATATATATATATATATATATATGTATACACATACTGAATCACTTTCCTGTATACCTGGGAAAGTGGGAAAGTGTTAGTCGCTCAGTCATGTCCAACTCTTTGTGACCCTATGAATTGTAGCCCACCAGTCTCCTGTGTCCATAGAATTCTCCAGGCAAGAATACTGGAATAGGTTGCCATTCCCTTCTCCAGGGGATCTTCCTGACTCAGGGATAGAAATCAGGTCTCCTGTATTGCAGGCAGCTTCGTTACTGATTGATTCACCAGAGAAGCTGTATAACTGAATCAGTGTAAGTCAACTATACTTCAATTAAAAAAGAAAGAAAGAAAGAAAGAAATAGGAAGTGAGATCTGAGAGCTAGCATGCTAATTTGTATAGTGAAGTTGCTTAGTCATGTCCAACTCTTTGTGACCCCATGGGCTGTAGCCTGCCAGGCTCCTCTGTCCATGGGATTTTCCAGGCAAGAATACTGGAGTGGTTTGCCATTTCCTTCTCCAGGGGATCTTCCTGACCTAGGAATCAAATCCGGATCTCCCACACTGCAGTCAAACTCTTTACTGTCTGAGCCACCAGGGAAAACCTAACTTGTATAGGACTTCATTAGTGGTTTTTGTTTGTTTGTTTGTTTTGTTTTTTAAGAGATTTGGCCTTTTATTAGAATGAGATGGAAGCTACTGGAAAGTTGAGCAAACAAAAGCCATAATCTGATTTACCTTTTGATATAATCAATCTAGCTGCTATTTGGACAATAGGCAAAAGGAAGGGAGAGTATAGTAGGTCTCCATTGCAATGAAACTTAACAGAACTTATAGTGGCTTGGACCACTATGTTAAAAATGTAGATGGAGAAATGAGTCATACTTTAGATACATTTTTGAGACATTTTTGAAGTTAGCACTAATGGGATTTTTTTTTAATATACTTGATATGGAATATAGAAGAAAGAGTAGAGTCAGTTTTTTTGGATTGAGAAAATGGTAGGATGTAATTACCCTTCTATGAGAAGAAACTGTAGGGAGAGCAAATTGGTAGCAAAAGGAAGCTCAGTAATGCTCATTTGAAGTTGCCTTTGCGTATTAGTGTCCAACTCTTTGGGACCCCATGTACTGTTGCACACCAGGCTCCTCTGTCTGTGGATTTCTCCAGCAAGCATACTGGAGTGGGTCGTCATTGCCTTCTCCAGGAGATCTTCCTGACCTAGGGATCAAACTCAGGTCTCCTGCATTGCAGGCAGATTCTTTACCATCCAAGATACCAGGGAAGCTATTAGAACTCAAACCGGGTCTATCAAACAGGCAGTTGCTTTGTAAGCATGGCACACAGTCAGAGGTTGGCGCTGAAATAGAAATTTGACAATCCCAGACATAAGAATGATATTTAAAATTATAAGCCTGGATTAGATCTGGAAGGGTGTTAGTCTAATAGAAAACAGGAGAAGTTTAAGATGTGAGCCATGGTGCATTGTGTTATTACAAATCTGGGGAAGTGAGAAAACTTCAGAGGAGATTAAGAAAGTTTAATCCATTGAAGAAGGAAAACTGGAGAGAATGATATTTTGGAGACCAAATTTTTAGAAAGGTGTTTAATTGACAAGAAGTATCAAACTGGTAGGAGATCCAACCAGTCCATTCTGAAGGAGATCAGCCCTGGGATTTCTTTGGAAGGAATGATGCTAAAGCTGAAACTCCAGTACTTCGGCCACCTCATGTGAAGAGTTGACTCATTGGAAAAGACTCTGCTGCTGGGAGGGACTGGGGGCAGGAGGAGAAGGGGACGACAGAGGATGAGATGGCTGGATGGCATCACTGTCCCGATGGACGTGAGTCTGAGTAAATTCTGGGAGTTGGTGATGGACAGGGAGGCCTGGCGTGCTGTGATTCATGGGGTCTCAAAGAGTCGGACATGACTGAGCGACTGAACTGAGCTGAACTGAAGGACTTAACTGGGCTTCCCAGATGGTGCTAGTGGTAAAGAACCTGCCTGCTAATGCAGGAGATGTACGAGACAAGAGTCTTGAGTTTGATTCCTGGGTCGGGAAGATCCCTTGGAAGAGGCCATGCAACCCACTCCAATATTCTTGCCTGGAGAAACCCATGAACAGAAGAGCCTGGTGGGCTACAGTCCATAGGTTCACGAAGAGTCAGACATGACTGAAGTGACTTGGCACACTTGTGAGACCTTAACTACAGCCTTACTAATGTCTGATTTATACCAAGATAGACTAAGGAAAAATTATCCCTTATGTTTCAAAGTCCATTGTGTGCACAGGGACAATGGTGATTATAGACAAAAAAAAAAAAAAAAAAGCAACAGCCAAAACATTCACAGATAAAGCATTGTCTCTATCTTTAAAACTCTAAGGTAGGGAGATGGAGTTAGGGACATTCATTGTAAATCTCGTAATGAATGATAATCAATAGTCTGTGGGACTCTGCATAGATGAGGTAGAAGTTTATGTTGATAGGCAGCTTCAGAGGGTACAAAGGTCATATTTGAGCTGGGTATTGAAGCGTGACTAAGTTTGTTGGGTAGGCAATGGAAATGGGAAAAAGGATAATGACATTTCAGGCAGATAAGATAAAGTGAGAAATGCCACAGAGGTATGAAAAAGCAGAGTAAGTTCAGGGATGAGGCATAAACTCATTTGAGTGAAAGAGATGTGAAGAGTAAAATATGGGTAAAACAACAGTACATACATTTTTTTTTTTAACCTTTATGGAAAACCAGGCTGAACAAGTCCAGTAGAAAGGAAAATGTGATAAAGTGAGATATTTATCCAGAACCAAATATTATAATTACTATCATTTTTTAAAAAGCCTTTTATATTCTGGGAAAAGCCTCAAGCACAACATATTGTATAATGAATATACCCCTGGAAAAATATAAATTGTTCCCTGTAGGTTACTCCATTAGGTAGATTTTAATTTCAAATAATTTTGCTTGGGCTATTTTCTAACTTCCTTAAATGTAATGTATTTTCATTTTATCTCTTTCCTAGAAATGATTCTCTGTATTGTGAGGCTGCAAGATCACCCAGGGAGAGTGGGGCCAAATAGGCTGAAACATCTGACACACTGAATGTATGTGAGTACAATATTAACAGCTTTATTAAAAGAAGAAAAAAAAGGAAGCGGGGAGAAAAAGTGTCTTGTATATGGTATAAAGTGCTTTCGAGTATATAGGCTGTTAGTGAATTAATATGGCTAATAGCTGGATCCTTGGTGTAGACAAGCTCTCATTGGTGAGTGTGGGTTTTGTGTGTACCTGTGAAAAGGGCTTAATTTCTCCTTGAAGGATATTCATTCCATTTTTTGCCAGGCATTACTGTCTCTCTTAACTGTTCTGCTTCTAGTAAAACTTTGAAAGCGGGCTTTCTGACCACAGCTGTGTATATTCCCACTTCTGCTCCCTGAAGGCTATGTAACCCATTCTTTTGTTTTTTTTCTTTTTTTTAAATGTGGACAATTTTAAATATTTTTACTGAGATGTTACAATGCTGTTTCTATTGTATGTTTTGGTTTTCTGGACACGAGGCATGTGGGATCTGACCTCCCCGGCTAGAGACAGAACCTGCACCTGCTCCACTGGAAGGCAAAGTCTCAATCACTAGGTCACCAGGGAAGTCCCGCTAACCCATTCTTTATCCTCCTGCTGTCTTCCTCTGTCAATCTGGCCCCTCAGACACCACATGTAGTTTTACGTGTCTTCCTGTATCTAAAGTCAACTAACCGGCCAGTTCTCTCCAGACCTCTTGTTCTTTATCAACTTGATCTCCACCATATTTACCTTGCCAGTTTTCAAGGTACTATTTATTTGTGTAGCTATTAGATTGTTGTAGGTATCTTTCACAAAATCAAATGCCCCATGCAGACAAGGATCATGCTCATTTGCTGATGTATCATAGATGGTCCACATTATCAGACTGTCTGATCCTGCATGGTTCTGAGTGGAATTTGGCCATGTTAATGTTCCAGCCCATTTACAGGTTTTCAAAATCTCTATTCTTTTTGGGCTTAGATATGCCCCCAGATTGTCTCAGTTTCAGATAAAACAGCCTCTTGCTTTTTAGAAAAGAGGAAGCTTTTAGAACTTAAAATATCTGTTATTATCTGTATTTTAATAGTCTATTTCCTGTTTCTCAAAATAGCTTTGTATATATATTACATTTTAATCCTAACAGTCTCCATTTTTTATGAACTTTGTTAAATCAGCTCTTCCTTTCTGTTTTTTATTTCTCCATTTTTCTTATTTCTTCCACACAGGCAAAAAAAAATAATAATAATAATCATGCTTTTATGCTCCATATCTTGAAAAAATTCAACAACCAAAATCAAAACAAAACAACCCTCTTTCATCTCACTACCATCTTATTTTTACCCTCACTTAGCCCCCTTTACCCTTCAAAGTCTCCCTGAAGCAGTCAATATTATTTGCCAATTCATGGTAATTTCAACAAAAGAAGGGGCTATTTTTATTTTTGTAGTACAGTGTATTTCCAGCACCTAGCACAATATCTAAAGTGGTAGGGACTCAATAATTAAATGAGCTAATTTTAGCTACCCTTTCACTTCCCACTCTCTACCTGAGTATTAAAATTTTGCTTCAAGCACTGCTTAAATTACTCTTACCAAAATAGCTCAGCAAAATAGCTCCCTTCTGTATTATTCAATTCATGACCACATTTCAAATACTCCTCTCATATCCTATATCTTAATCTACCTCAGTTACTGTTAACCGTGTACATGCCTCATCATTTAATCAGAACCTCAACCTCTAGAGCACACGACAATTAACTTGGCCTTTCTTTCTCCCTCACAATTCTTAACAAAGTGTTTCAGTTCAGTTCAGTTCAGTCGCTCAGTCGTGTCCAACTCTTTGAGACCCCATGAATCACAGTACGCCAGGCCTCCCTGTCCATCATCATCTCCCGGAGTTCCCTCAAACTCATGTCCATTGAGTCGGTTATGCCATCCAGCCATCTCACCCTCTGTTGTCCCATTCTCCTCCTGCCCCCAGTCCCTCCCAGCATCAGAGTCTTTGCCAATGAATCAACTCTTCGCATGAGGTGGCCAAAGTACTGGAGTTTCAGCTTCAGCATCAGTCCTTCCAAAGTAATCCCAGGACTGATCTCCTTTAGAATGGACTGGTTGGATCTCCTTTCAGTCCAAGGGACTCTCAAGAGTCTTCTCCAACACCAGAGTTCAAAAGCATCAATTCTTTAGCGCTCAGCTTTCTTCATGGTCCAACTCCCACATCCATACATGACCACTGGAAAAACCATAGCCTTGACTAGATGGACCTCTGTTGGCAAATATCTCTGCTTTTGAATATGCTATCTAGGTTAATCATAATTTTCCTTCCAAAGAGTAAGTGTCTTTTAATTTCATGGCTGCAGTTACCATCTGCAGTGATTTTGGAGCCAAGAAAATAAAGTCTGACACTGTTTCCCCATCTATTTCCCATGGGACCAGATGCCATGATCTTAGTTTTCTGAATGTTGAGCTTTAAGCCAACTTTTTCACTCTCCTCTTTCACTTTCATCAAGAGGCTTTTTAATTCCTCTTCACTTTCTGCCATAAGGGTAGTGTCATCTGAATATCTGAGGTGATTGATATTTCTCCCAGCAATCTTGATTCCAGTTTGTGCTTCTTCCAGCCCAGCATTTCTCATGAGGTGTTTTGCATATAAGTTAAACAAGCAGGGTGACAATATACAGCCTTGATGTACTCCTTTTCTTATTTGGAACCAATCTGTTTTTCCATGTCCAGTTCTAACTGTTGCTTCCTGACCTGCATATAGGTTTCTCAAGAGGCAGGTCAGGTGGTCTTGTATGCCCATCTCTTTCAGAATTGTCCACAGTTTATTGTGATCCACACAGTCAAAGGCTTTGGCATAGTCAATAAAGCAGAAGTAGATGTTTTTCTGGAACTTTCTTGCTTTTCCCATGATCCAGCAGATGTTGGCAATTTGATCTTTGGTTTCTCTGCCTTTACTAAAACCAGGTTGAATATCTGGAAGTTCACGGTTCATGTATTGCTGAAGCTTGGCTTGGAGAATTTTGAGCATTACTTTACTAGCTTGTGAGATGAGTGCAATTGTGCAGTAGTTTGATCATTCTTTGGCATTGCCTTTCTTTGGGATTGGAATGAAAACTGCCCTTTTCCAGTCCTGTGGCCACTGCTGAGTTTTCCAAATTTGCTGGCATATTGAGTGCAGCACTTTCACAGCATCATCTTTTAGGATTTGAAAGAGCTCAACTGGAATTCCATCACCTCCACTAGCTTTGTGTATAGTGATGCTTCCTAAGGCCCGCTTGACTTCACATTCTAGGATGTCTGTCTCTACGTGAGTGATCATACCATCATGATTATCTTGGTCATGAAGTTCTATTTTGTACAGTTCTTCTGTGTATTCTTGGCACGTCTTCTTAATATTTTCTGCTTCTGTAACACAACAGAAAGTGTTTACTTGTTCTTAATTACTAGTGAGTTGAATTAATAACTTTGAGTATAGAAAGGTAATCTAAAATTGCTCTGAGCATATTATTTTACCTTTGATGAAATAGTTCAATCAATCCTGTAAGTGTTCAAACAATAAAAATATGGAAATATGATGGGATACCTTTTATTAAACATTTCAAGTCATTAATGTAATTTTAAAAACCCGATGCTGAATGAATCATGATATATATGCTTTGTATTTATGATCCTTTGATTTCAGTAATTAGAACTATCTATTTATTGTATGTTATGTGCACATGTGTATACATAGTTATAATGGAATTCTTTGATATGTACCTATTTCCATACAAGGGGCTAGCAAATTTCATTAGTTTTAAGATGTACATTTTTTCAAAACTTTCTAACACTAAAACACATTTTAAGTATAAAATAGTATGATTTTTCAGCATGTTTTTCTTTCATGTGATATGTACAATAGCCCACGATATCTTAATATTTTAATTTCTGAAATCAGATTATCAAACATTGTTGATATTGTGTGTGTATGAATAAGTAAATTCCTTTTGCATTATTTTTTTAAGTGAAGGATAGTTGTTTTACAGAGTTTTGCTCTGCTGTACAACAATGTGAATCAGCCACAACTATATATATATACACACACACATACACCCCCTTCCTCTTGAGCCCCCCTTCCCTCCCTCAGTGTGGTCACCGAGCTCAAGGCTGGGTTCCCTGTGTCACAGAGCAGCTTTGTATTAGCTATCTATTTTACATAGTGTATATATGTTGATGCTACTTTCGCAATCTACCTCTCCTTCCCTCACTGTGTCCACAAGTCCATTTTCTCAGAATCTCTGTTCCTGCCCTATAAATAGGTTCATCAGTGCCATTTTTCTAGATTTCATAGATATGCATTAATATACGATATTTGTTTTTCTCTTTCTGACGTCATTCTTTGTAACAAGTTCCACGTATACATGTACCACAACTTCTTTATGCATCCGTCTATCAATGGATGTCTAGGTCGCTTCTATATCCTGGCTATTATAAATAACGCTGCAGTGAACGTTGGGATACATGTGTCCTTTTGAATTAGTTTTCTCACGGTTGAATGACCAGTGGTGGGATTGTTGGGTCATATGGTAGTTTTATTCTTATTTTTAAAGAAATCTTCATACTTTCTCCATACTGTCTTTGACAATGAATTCTGAAATAAAGATTATACCTTCTCACTTACATGCTGTCTGGCATTTCTTTATGTTTTAAACTAAGAAAATTGCTACTAAAAAATGCCATAAAATTTAGTGAAATAAAAAGAAACTGGTTAATTTAATTGCTTGAGTTGCACTGTTTTTAAGAAAATATTTGTTCTATAATTCCTTTTTAAACTTTTAAATGATATTTGAAGTCAAGTGTACTTTGAATCAGTTTATAAAAAGAAAAATGTTTACATTGATTCCTTAGGAAAAAGTGTTAAAAATGAATGAAGAGTGTTTCCTCCCTACGAGATAACATCATCTGTTTAAAAATAATTCGATAGTGGCCTGATAGAGATACCTGTCCTCCCAATAATTGAGCAGAAGTCAAGTTCTGTGTAGGACACTAAAGTGAACAATAATATCTCAAAGGACAAAGAAGCCTCTGAGTACTTCCCACTTGCAGGCAAGGACATCATTTACTTATAATAATAGAAATTACATTTTAATCAATATACCCTTTGCTATTAATCCATTTTTGACTGCTTGAAGAAATTTTAATAACATGTTAGGAAAACCATCCATCTAATGAGTCATTTCAAAGAGAAAAGGGCTGGAATTCTTTCATTTTTAATTCAGCAGTTCAGAATTGACATGTATATTTTGCATTCTTGCTACTCTTGGAAGAATCTGGCATGTCACTGTGGACTCAAGAGATCTTTCTTGGCAACTTAAAAAATCATTTATGGGGATTATTGGTGACACAAATTGATCAGTCATCAGTAGATACATATTTTCTTACTTTGATAGGGTCTAGATGTTTGGTGATATAGTCCCATGGTCAGGGCCTATTGTAATACAACTACAAGCTAGGTTTTATTTTTACCAAAATTTGCTTATGTCTTTTACTAATTTTATTTATTTTATTTTTTATGTGTAAAATAGCAATGCATACTCATTTAAAAAATATCAGAGTACACAGGACATCCTTAAGATCATGAAGACTCATGCTATTCCCTTGCTGAACGTAACCTGCATTATCATGGATGCACAGATGCATGCAAATACTATTTCTATGCACATATTACAATTGTGTATTTATAAATATATTTAGTAGGTATGTGTATAATTTTGTTTTATAGTTTCTGTGGTATTTCTTTGCAGGCATCTATCTTGATTTATTTAGCTAATCAGTTCAGTTCAGTAGCTCAGTTGTGTCCGACTCTTTGCGACCCCATGAACCGCAGCACGTCAGGCCTCCCTGTCCATCACCAATTCTTGGCGTCCTCCCAAACCCATGTTCATTGAATCGGTGATGCCATCCAACCATCTCATCCTCTGTCGTCCCCTTATACCCTCCCCTCAGTCTTTCCCAGCATCAGGGGCTTTTGAAATGAGTCAGCTCTTCGTATCAGGTGGTCAAAGTATTGGAGTTTCAGCTTCAGCATCAGTCCTTCCAACCAAAACCCAGGACTGATCTCCTTTAAGATGGACTGGTTGGATCTCCTTGCTGTCCTAGGGATTCTCAATAGCCTTTTCCAACACCCCTGTTCAAATCATCAATTCTTTGGCGCTCAGCGTTCTTTATACTCCAACTGTCACAAAAATACATGACCACAGGAAAAACCATAGCTTTGACTAGACGGACTTTGTTGACAAAGTAATGTCTCTGCTTTTTAATATGCTGTCTAGATTGTTCATAACTTTCCTTCCAAGGAGTAAGCGTCTTTTAATGTCATGGCTGCAGTCACCATCTGCAGTGGTTTTGGAGCCAAGAAAAATAAAGTCAGCCACTGCTTCCCCTGTTTCCCCATCTATTTGCCATGAATTGATGGGACCGAATGCCATGATCTTAGTTTTCTGAATGTTGAGCTTTAAGCCAACTTCTTCTCTCTCCTCTTTCAGTTTCATCAAGAGGCCTTTTAGTTCTTCCATCTGCATATCTGAGGTTATTGATATTTCTCCCGGCAATCTGCTTCTTCCAGTCCAGCATTTCTCATGAGGTACTCTGCATATAAGTTAAATAAGCAGGGTGACAATATATAGCCTTGCTGCTGCTGCTAAGTCACTTCAGTCGTGTCTGATTCTGCATGACCCAAGAGACAGCAGTCAACCAGTCTTCCCTGTCCCTGGGATTCTCCAGGCAAGAACACTGGAGTGGGTTGCCATTTCCTTTTCCTATTTGGAACCAGTCTGTTGTTCCATGTCCAGTTCTAGCTGTTGCTTCCTGACCTGCATACAGGTTTCTCAAGAGGCAGGTCAGGTGGTCTGGTATTCACGTCTCTTTCAGAATTGTCCACAGTTTATTGTGATCCACACAGTCAAAAGCTTTGGCATAGTCAATAAAGCAGAAATAGATGTTTTTTAGGGACTCTCTTGCTTTTTTGATGATTCAGTGGATGTTGGCAATTTGATCTCTGGTTTCTCTGCCTTTTCTAAAACCAGCTTGAACATCTGGAAGTTCACGGTTCACATATTGCTGAAGCCTGGCTTAGAGAATTTTGAGCATTACTTTACTAGTGTGTGAGATGAGTGCAATTGTGTAATAGTTTGAGCATTCTTTGGTATTGCCTTTCTTTGGGATTGGAATGAAAATTGACCTTTTCCAGTCCTGTGGCCACTGCTGAGTTTTCCAAATTTGCTGGCATATTGAGTGCAGCACTTTCACAGCATCATCTTTCAGGATTTGAAAGAGCTCAACTGGAATTCCATCACCTCCACTAGCTTTCCTCATAGTGATGCTTCCTAAGGCCCACTTGACTTCACATTCCAGGGTGTATGGCTCTAGGTGAGTGATCACACCAGCATGATTATCTGGGTCGTGAAGATCATTTTTGTATAATTCTTCTGTGTATTCTTGCCACCTGTTTTTAATATCTTCTGCTTCCGGTAGGTCCATACCATTTCATCCTTTATTGAGTCCATCTTTACATGAAATGTTCCCTTGGTATCTCTAATTTTCTTGAAGAGATCTCTAATCTTTCCCATTCTATTGTTTCCTCTATTTCTTTGCATTGATCACTGAAGAAGGCTTTCATATCACTCCTTGCTATTCTTTGGAACTCTGTATTCAGATGGGTATATCTTTCCTTTTGTCCTTTGCTTTTCGCTTCGCTTCCCTTCTTTTCACAGCTATTTGTGAGGCCTCTTCAGACATCCATTTTGCTTTTTGGCATTTCTCTTTCTTGGGGATGGTCTTGCTCCTGGTCTCCTGTACAATGTCACGAACGTCCATCCATCTTTCATCAGGCACTGTCTATAAGATCTAGTCCCTTAAATCTATTTCTCACTTCCACTGTATAGTCATAAGGGATTTGATTTAGGTCATATCTGAACTGTCTAGTGGTTTTCCCTACTTTCTTCAATTTCAGTCTGAATTTGGCAACAAGAGGTTCATGATCTGAGCCACAGTTAGCTCCTGGTCTTGTTTCTGCTGACTGTATAGAGCTTCTCCATCTTTGGCTGCAAAGAATATAATCAATTTGATTTCCATGTTGACCATCTGGTGATGTCCATGTGTAGAGTCTTCTCTTGTGTTGTTGGAAGAGGGTGTTTGCTATGACCCGTGCGTTCTCTTGGCAGAATTCTGTTAGCCTTTGCCCTGCTTCATTTTGTATTCCAAGGCCAAATTTGCCTGTTACTCCAGGTGTTTCTTGATTTTCTACTTTTGCATTCCAGTCCCCTATAATGAAAAGGACATCTTTTTTGATCTTGGATTTCTTTTAGCTAATACTCTAATGTTAATTGTATGTTATATCCAAAGTTTTATTGTCTGAAAAGTGCCAGAATAAACATGGTCATAACTTTTTTTTTTTCTTTTTGGCTGCACAGTGCAGCATACAGGATCTTAGTTCCCTGACCAGGGATCAAACCTGTACTGCTGCAGTGGAAGCACAGAGTCCTAACCGCTGAACAATCAAGGGATTTCTCCCTGCTCATAACTTTTTAATTGATAGCCTTCACTATTTTAGTACAATCAATCCCCCAAAATAATAGATTGGAGTAGCAATCACACATAATTTGAGTGTTTTGCATCCTTGCTATGTCTAAAAACATTAACAATTTAGGAAAGTGATAGAGTATTTTCAACAATATTTGTTATTTTAATAATACTACAAGTCTGAAAGATGCTATCTTCATCCATTTGGGCTTCTATAGTAAAGTACAATAGACTGGGTGGTTTAAACAGCAATTATTTATTTCTCATTATTCTGGAGGCTGTAAATCAAAGACCAAGAGGCTGACAGATTAGGTGTCTGGTGAGCCCCCACTTATTGGTTCAAAGATAGCCTTCTCTCTGTGTCTTCACATGGCAGAAAGTGAGAGTAAAGCTCCCTAGGGTCTCTAATAAGGGTGCTTACCCATTATGAGGGTTCCAACCTCATGATTTAAGCACCTCTCAAGGTCCACCTCCACATACCATCACACTGGGGATTAGGTTTCAACAAATGAATTTGGGGCAGCATAAACATTCAGTGGTATATGACAATGCTCTTCAGTTATTATTCTGATTTTCTTTGTTCATCCTTAATAACCACTAGGATTTTTATAATTTACTGTCTATTTTTTCTTTTATTAATTGTGCACCTATGTCCTCATCTGGATCATGTTTTCTGAGAACAAACCAAGAGGAGACATCATACTGTAGAACATGGGGCTAATAAGGAAGAAGGAGGAAAGGCATTCTCTCCAGTAATCATCACTGCCTGCTGGAAAGTAATCACTTCTCCTGGAGACTTGTGATGAATTTGGCATTTATACTGAATGCCAAAGAAAACATGCAATTTAGTGAAACTCCAGTCTGACTGGTTCTTGGCATCTATGTTGATTAAAGGAAAAACAACTTAGGCTTTCACTTCTTTTCAAAGCCACCTGTTAGCAGGTGGTATCAGCACTGTTATCTGTAAAGGTTGAGATCTTTCTACATTAAAGTAAGAACTCAAAAAAGAAATCAGGAAGAGTCATTGACTATCTACAGCATTTGAAGTGGTGGACTAAGAATTCACTTGTATTTACATTCTTTTGGTCAAGAGATATGCAAGTTTTATTTCAGAATCCACTTTATCCATATTCATTTCCCCAGATTTTGAGTAATACCTGTCACAAATTAAAAGTTCAAGAAATGCATAATTATCTCTGATTTATAGATGATAAAAAATCAATGATTAGAGAATCTGAATAACTTTGACAAGAGTCACACAGCTTGAAAGGCATAGTCTCAAAATTCAACATCAGTTTGTCCAAACCCAAATGCTGTACTCTAAGATAATGTTTCTTCTGTTATGTATCATTGTAATGCATAATGGGCTACAAAATGCTGTGGAACAAATAACCCAACCATCTCATGCTTTAAAAGCAACAATGGTTCTTTGCTGCATAAATCATGTAATAATTGCGTTTTAGCCAAAGGCTCTGCTCCTGACTGTTTTCTCTCCAGGAACCTGGTGAGGTAGCAAATCCTCTCTGGATCATTTGTGGTTACCGAGATGAAGGAACGAAGCTCATGTAATATATCTGGTCTTATTTCACTAGTCAAAGCAAGTCACTGAATTTCATACATGTCATGAAACTTCACAGAAGTTTAAGGATGGGAAGATGAAATTGGGTGAACTCAAGTTAGTGACAAGGGTACTTATTGATATAAGTAAAAGAGGATGGCAGGAAGAACCAAGTCTGAGAAAGAAATATGAAGATGGTACACAGGAGGGGAGAAAAATCTAAATATTGTGAGAGGCACCTCCCTCTCATTACCAAATACTCAAATAACTGTGATAGTTAATGCTATGTGTCAACTTAACTGAGCCACAATATCTAGATACTTGGTCAGATATTATTCTGGTTGTTTCTCTAAAGGCGACTTTTGATCAAGAGTAACATTTAAATGAGTAGACTTGGAGTAAAACAGATTATTTTGCATAATGTGGGTAGGCCTCATTCAACCAGCTGAAAGTCTCAATGCAACAAAGGTTAACCTCTTCTGAACAGGAGAAAAATGGTGTCCATGGTCTGTCTTTGGACTGGAATTGCCAATATTCCTGACAACAGGTTCTTCATTTAAAAGAGAGCTTGTTTGAATGGATAGAAGATGATATCTAATGATATTCAAAGGCATTAGTTCAACTTCTAATAGGCAGGGCAATCCTCAGGCAGACAGAGTACCAAGGTGAATATGGAGAACGGTAAAATTTACATGGTCCAAGAGGATAATAAACAAACACACAAACACATATCTGGTTGGTTCTGTCTCTCTGGAGAAATCTAACTAATACAGACTCTTATTTCCTTGCAGAACAACGTTCATTCCCTAAAATAGACAACCCAGAACAGGCATCCAGTTAATGTGTTGGATGCAGAGTCTTAGACTATAAAAGAAGCCTTATAGTCTCTTCACAGTATGGCTATGACCCTGGAGACCTATGATTCAAAGGGCAGATCACATGCCCTTTCACAGCTTATAGGTAGTGATCAAACACCAATGGGAATAAACACTTCTGGAAGACTGGATATGTTCTTTGATTAGGTATAATTTCATTCCATTGGAGGGGTTCCTCTGTTCATGAATTTCCAGTTTACATTCTTTTGGTTTGTCCTTTTGGAATATTCTACTTTGTCCATTATCATTCTTGGTTGCATTAGAAATGTACCTTGGAAAATATGCTCTCCTACGAGAAATGAGCAGGTTTTTTCAACCTACATTCTACCTGTAGGCTCTTTTTAAAATGTCAAGTCTTGGTCTGGAAAACTTAGTTCGCTCCTTACTCATCTGGTAGACTCTGTGCTGTTATCTACTCTAGTGGTACTTTTTAAGGTGTATTCCTTAGCTTTTGCTACATTTCTTTGGTTTCCTTCTCCAATTACTTCTTTCTCTAGGCTGAATTGTGGGCACTTATTAGGTTTCAGTTGGAGCTTATTAGGTTTCAGTTGGAGAACAACACCCCATGTCTCTAATTTCATAGCCTGAGTGTCTAATTGAAATGAATTACTAGGCAGCTGAATTCTTACTCTAAGACCACCTTAGTCACTTTAGGGCTTTTAACAACAGATGTGCTGGTCTTACTGTTGATTGATCCTATTACAGCCTGAGTTTTAATGAACTTGACCCCAAAGATCTTGTTTTCCTTGTTTCATATTTGAAGCTGTAAAGTCCTTGAATTTGTGGGCTGTCTTTACTCTCTTACTAATTTTAAGTGGGTTGATTATTTTCTGAGCTCATCTTTTTTCTCAGTGATTTGCTAAACATAGACAACACAGAGAATTATGTTCTATATTCTAACATTTCCCTAAAGATACAAGTTCACTAGTTCTATGAAATAATTGCCAACTTACAAGAGGTGAGATCTTCATCAAATGCTTTGCTGTTACATGAGAGATGTTACCATCTTTTTGTGTCTCCTTTAACAATTTTCCACTATTTTTGTCCATTAAGCCAAGGTCACACATTTTACATCTTGATATGATAGCATTCTTCTTTTAGATATCAATGTCTTTATGAGTTTAAATAGACTAGTTTCAATAAAAACAATTCTCACATATAAGTGGCTTTAAATATCAAAGACATATATATGCCTTTGTTTTATATATATATATATATATACACATATATATGTATATATATCTTTGTTTTATATATATATCTTTGTTTTATATATATGTTATATATAATCACATATAATTATATATAAATATATAATTATAAATATGTATTATATATTAATATATTATATACACTTATATATATATTGTCTATATTTATTTATTTATATATATGTATATATATCTTCCCAGGTGGCATAGTAAAGAATCCATCTGAGAATGCAAGAGACATAAGAGACGTGGGTTTGATCCCTGGGAGAGGGGAAGATCCCCTGGAGTAGGAAATAGAAACTCATTCCAGTATCTGGCCTGGAAGATTTCATGGAGTGTGGAGCCTAATGGTCTGCACTGCATGGGGTCGCAGAGTTGGACATAACTGAGTGACTGAGTATGCACGTATATTTACTGCACATTGGAGATCAGCTCTGTTCTGTGTCGGTCTTATTTAGGTCTGCTGGCCCAGCTCCCATACTTGCTGACAGGGGCAAAGAGGAACATGAATATTGTATAATGGCTATTAAATCCTCCCCCTAAAAGTGACTTTGACTTCTCCTCATGTGTTAATGGACAAAGCAATATACATGACTACAGTTGTCTTTAAAGGGGTAGGAATGTGCAATCCTGAAAGAAATATTCCTGAAAGAAAAACTAGAAATACTGAGTGAATAAACCTAATGACACATGCTGATACACATCAATACTTTATTTTTGAGAATGCCAAACTGTAATCTCCAAGATGGCAATACCATTTTTTTTTTCATTTGGATCGCTGTGTCTTTTTGCTCAATGCATAGAAATAAGTAGGTACTCAATAAATATCTGTTTAATTACATGAATATTACAATGTTTTCTTAATAGTGATAGAAGATGCATGCCATTTCAGATGTGTAGAGTTCACTTCACCCATTCTATCCAATACAGGCTCTGATATATCTATACCTTTGCATTGAATTGTAAAATTTGTATGACTTTTTCTCTTGGTTCCCTATGCCATGAAAGCTATGAGTGATGACCGATTTTCCAAAGAAGAGTATACAATTATTAATAAACTGGAGGCCTTTTTAAGAAGCAGAGACAGAAAATAAGCTGGGAGCAGGATTCTGCCTTTAGAGTATACTTTTGTTGATGAATTACATTGTGTACCAGAAATATATTTAAAATAATCTTGACAAGAGAATTAATAAACTGCCAGGAACTATCCTAAGGCAACGCTGAGTTTAGGAGTTCTGTAACCAATAGCAACTTTATTCTTCCTCTGTTGCAGATATCTTCAAAGGACTTGTAAACAATGATCACACACCTCTACAAAGATAATAGTTGTGGTTGAAGAAATAGCTTATTCAACATGTGGACTAGCAAGGAGAAAAGTCAGTCATTTTCTGTGGAACAAATATATTCTCATTAAAGAACACATCACACTTGACTTAAAATGATAATTTAAATCTCTACTCCAAAAATTTGAAAACATATATAATGTGGTGTTGGGTGTAAAGAGAAAAGAAAGGGGAAAGAGAAGAAAGGCATGAGGGGGATAGAGGAACAGAAGAGGTTAATTTATAGTTCTTAAGTGTTGAATTAAATAAAATTTCTTTGAAATATACAAACTCAGAAGCAAAGTTACTGATACTTAGAGTATTCTCAAACTTTGGATTTGTTTTGCTCAATAAGAAGTTGTGCCATTTGTCTTTAGGAAGCATGAAAAAGTGGGCTTTAGAATGTCCACATAAATAGCACAGATCATACAATTCCAAAAATCCAGTTCTTGCTGAATCTGTCAGAACATTGGTACTAATTTACGAAGAGCCAGATTTCATTAGTTTTCCTTTGCTGATGTAACAAGTTAATACCAGTTTCAGTTCAGTTCAGTCTCTCAGTCGTGTCCGACTATTTGCGACCCCGTGAATCTCAGTACGCCAGGCCTCCCTGTCCATCACCAACTCCAGGAGTTCACTAAGACTCATGTCCATTGAGTCAGTAATACTGCCTAGCCATCTCACCCTCTGTTGTCCCCTTCTCCTCCTGCCCTCAATCTCTCCCAGCATCAGTCTTTTCCAATGAATCAACTCTTCACATGAGGTGGCCAAAGTACTGGAGTTTCAGAATTAGCATCATTCCTTCCAAAGAAATCCCAGGGGAGATCTCCTTCAGAATGGACTGGTTGGATCTCCTTGCAGTCCAAGGGACTCTCCAGAGTCTTCTCCAACACCACAGTTCAAAAGCATCAATTCTTCAGCGCTCAGCCTTCTTCACAGTCCAACTCTCACATCCATACATGACCATAGGAAAAACCATAGCCTTGACTAGACAGATCTTTGTTGGCAAAGTAATGTCTCTGCTTTTGAATATACTGTCTAGGTTGGTCATAACTTTTCTTCCAAGGAGTAAGAATCTTTTAATTTCAGATGGTGACTGCAGTCACCATCTGCAGTGATTTTTGGACCCCTCCAAAATAAAGTCGGACACTGTATTCACTGTTTCCCCATCTATTTCCCGTGAAGTGATGGGACCAGATGCCATGATCTTTGTTTTCTGAATGTTGAGCTTTAAGCCAACTTTTTCACTCTCCTCTTTCACTTTCATCAAGAGGCTTTTGAGTTCCTCATCACTTTCTGCCATAAGGGTGGTGTCATCTGCATATCTGAGGTTATTGATATTTCTCCCAGCAATCTTGATTCCAGCTTCTCTTTCTTCCATTCCAGCGTTTCTCATGATGTACTCTGCATATAAGTTAAATAAGCAGGGTGACAGTATACAGCCTTGATGTACTCCTTTTCCTATTTGGAACCAGTCTGTTGTTCCATGTCCAGTTCTAACTGTTGCTTCCTGACCTGCTTGCAGGTTTCTCAAGAGGCAGGTCAGGTGGTCTTGTATGCCCATCTCTTTCAGAATTGTCCACAGTTTATTGTGATCCACGTAGTCAAAAGCTTTGGCATAGTCAATAAAGCAGAAATGATGTTTTTCTGGAACTCTTTTGCTTTTTCCAAGATCCAGCAGATGTTGGCAATTTGATCTCTGGTTCCTCTGCCTTTTCTAAAACCAGCTTGAACATCAGGGAGTTCACGGTTCACGTATTGCTGAAGTCTGGCTTGGAGAATTTTGAGCATTACTTTACTAGTGTGTGAGATGAGTGCAGTTGTGTAATAGTTTGAGCATTCTTTGGCATTTCCTTTCTTTGGGATTGGAATGAAAACTGCCCTTTTCCAGTCCTGTGGGCACTGCCAAGTTTTCCAAACTTGCTGGCATATTGAGTGCAGCACTTTCACAGCATCATCTTTCAGGATTTGAAATAGCTCCACTGGAATTCCATCACCTGCACTAGCTTTGTTCATAGTGATGCTTTCTAAGGCCCACATGACTTCACATTCCAGGATGTCTGGCTCTAGATGAGTGATCACACCGCCGTGATTATCTGGGTCATGAAGATCATTTTTGTACAGTTCTTCTGTGTATTCTTGCCACCTCTTCTTAATATCTTCTGCTTTTGTTAGGTCCATACCATTTCTGTCCTTTATGGAGCCCATCTTTGCATGAAATGTTCCCTTGGTATCTCTAATTTTCTTGAAGAGATCTCTAGTCTTTCCCATTCTGTTGTTTTCCTCTGTTTCTTTGCATTGATCGCTGAAGAAGGCGTTCTTATCTCTTCTTGCTATTTTTTGGAACTCTGCATTCAGTTGCTTATATCTTTCCTTTTCTCCTTTGCTTTTTGCCTCTCTTCTTTTCACAGCTATTCGTAAGGCCTCCCCAGACAGCCATTTTGCTTTCTTGCATTTCTTTTCCATGGTGATTTTCTTGATCCCTGTCTCCTGTACAATGTCACGAACCTCATTCCATAGTTCATCAGGCACTCTATCTATCAGATCTAGGCCCTTAAATCTATTTCTCGCTTCCACTGTATAATCATAAGGGATTTAATTTAGGTCATACCTGAATGATCTAGCGATTTTCCCTACTTTCTTCAATTTCAGTCTGAATTTGGTAATAAGGAGTTCATGATCTGAGCCACAGTCAGCTCCTGGTCTTGTTTTTGTTGACTGTTAGAGCTTCTCCATCTTTGGCTGCAAAGAATATAATCAATCTGATTTCGGTGTTGACTATCTGGTGATGTCCATATGTAGAGTCTTCTCTTGTATTGTTGGAAGAGGGTGTTTGCTATGACCAGTGCATTTTTTTGCAAAACTATTAGTCTTTACCTTGCTTCGTTCTGTACTCCAAGGCCACATTTGCCCGTTACTCCAGGTGTTTCTTGACTTCCTACTTTTGCATTCCAGTCCCCTATATTAAAAAGGGCATCTTTTTTGGGTATTAGTTCTAAAAGGTCTTATTGGTCTTCATAGAACTGTTCAACTTCAGCTTCTTCAGCGTTACTGGTTGGGGCATAGACTTGGATTACTGTGGTATTCAATGGTTTGCCTTGGAAAGTCATTTTTGAGATTGCATCCAAGTACTGCATTTCGGACTCTTTTGTTGACCATGATGGCTATTCCGTTTCTTCTGAGGGATTCCTGCCCACAGTAGTAGACATAGTTGGTCATCTGAGTTAAATTTACCCATTCCAGTCCAAGTTTAGTGGCTTGAAATAGTCATGTTAAAACCATGCAATTCTTTATGGCAGAAGTCTGACCACAGGTCTCACTGGGCTAAAATCAATGTGTCAGGAGGGTTGCGTTCCTACCTGAAGCTTCTAGGGGAGGATCCATTTCTTTGCTAACAAAGTTTAGTTCCTTGCAGTTGTGGGACTGACATTCCTGTCCTTGCTGGCTGTCAGCTGAGGGTCATTTGCACTTCTTGAAGCCATTCACATGCCTTGTCACATGCTCTATCTTCAAAGTCAGTGTTGGCAGGTCAATTCCTTCTCACATTTGAATCTCTCCAATCCATTCTTCTGCCCTTCTCTCCCACTTTTTAAAAATAATTTATTACTTGATTTACTTTTTATCGGAGTATAATTTCTTTTCAATGCTGTCTTAGTTTCTGCTGTACAACAAAGTGGATCAGCTATATATACAGATTCTCTTCCACTTTTAAGGACTCATTTGATTTGATTCCTGGTGGCTCAGATGGTAAATAATCTGCCTATGATGCAGGAGACCCAGGTTCCATCCCTGGGTCAAGAAGATCCCCTGGAGAAGGGAATGGCTACCCAATCTAGTATTCTTATCTGGAGAATTCCATGGACAGAGGAGCCTGGCAAGATACAGTGCATGGAATTGCAGAGTTGGACTTGACTGAGCAACTAACACTTTCACTTTTTCTCATTTTTTATTAGATTGGGCCTACCTCGATAATCTAAAATAATCTCCTCATTTCAAATTTTTAACAGATTATATGCACAAAAGAATTATTTGTTATATAATCTAACAAATTAGGATGTGGACATTTTGGGAGGGGTACGTTACTCTGCCTACCACAAAGGTCTAAGTGTCCTATGTATGTGTGGGCTTGTCTGAGATAAATGAATGAATGTTAGAAGTAAACAGGAAACTATCTACTCATGGATTTGGAAAAATCTAAATGCAGTGTACCCTATTAGTATGGGGGAGATAATTGTATGCCTTTCTTACTACAAAAATAGTAGAAAACACTTTATACTTAGCCCAGAACTCTTTCTGAGTCTCCATAAACCAATGCATAAAGGAGTTCAAAACCAATCTGCTGTCATCTAAGAATGTGAAAATGCTTTGTGGGCTTAGAAATAATTATACAAATAAGATGTTTTCCTTTAATATCTTCACCAAGTTATGATTCTGAATGTTTGACCATATCTGCTGAACCTGTCCTAAGAAGATGAATACAAATATGGATGTGTGATTAAACTTGACTGAAGTGGATTTAATTAACCTGGAAAAGAGAAAAATCAAGGAGTATTTGAAAGGTGTCTATTTTGATAAGGGGCTAATATGAAATTAGAAGTGTGCTGTGCATTCTTAGGGATTGACGAGGTCCCAATGAACGCTTGCTTTCAGAATGTTGAGTTCTATTCAACATAAAGAAAGTTTTTCTAATAATCTGAGCAATCTAAACATGGATAGGACTGTATCATAAGATCATATCCTTCCTGTTACTAGAGGTCATTGAGCAGTGATGAATAAGCCCTTAGTAAGGTTGTTTGGGATATATTTTAAGTACTAAAGGGTTATATACTGTTTTTAGGAATGTGGTTCTTTTTTCCTAATAAAACTTTCCAGTTCTATGATAATTTTGTCTAGGTTTTTATGTCTTGCAAACATGTAAAAATTAAATCTCAAGTTGTTTGAAATGGATGAATTTCCATAACATAAAAGGATAACATTTACATGAAATGTGCAGATTTCTATATTGTAGTAATTATAAACACACATTAATTGATCAATACATACTATTCATTTGTTAATATTTGTTTTATGGGAAGCATTATCTAGGACTGTGCTCAATTTTGAAGATACAGACCCAGACTCCAAAAGTTTATGGATTTGTGGGGCAAAAAGAGGGTAAATGAGCAGATGAACAAAATCATTTATCATAGATTATATTATAAAGAAGATAAACAGGATGATAGGTTAAAAAAAGAATAGCAGAAAGCCCAATTTAAACAAGGTAATTATGGGAGAACTTTCAGAGGAGCTGACATTTAAACTGAACATGAAGTGAAAGAAAGGGAAGGCTCCTTTCCATAACCTTATGAGTTATTAATCCTTTCAATATCATTATGAGTTTAGAACTATTGTTGTCTTAATTTCATAGAGGGAGAAATTGAGACTTAGATTTACCTGTACAATTTAACTGCTTAAGCGCGATGAAGCTTGAATTGGGACTCAGGTCAGTAAGATCTCAGAACCTGTTAAAGTTGTAATCCATAACCTTTAGTTTTTATTCTGATTCTGAGTTTCTGTGACTGCAACTGACCAGTGTGACTTGGACAAAGTGAATACCTGCCGCCATGCTCTTCTCTTTCTGTTGTGCTAACGAATGAACTGGTAACTTGAAGAACGCTAAACTTCTGTGAAGGAGTTAAAATACTGCGACACAGAAATATACCCTAAAGCTGATGGAGCTAGTTACAGTTTTTATCTGGACATGGGTCGTGGAAGACACAGGGGCAGAAATAGGTGAAAGACCAGTTTACATTGACACCATTTTGATAGTGCTAATATATAATATGTACATTGGTCTAATAAAAGCCATTTATATACATATAGATAGATAGATAGATAGATAGATAGATAGATAGATAGATAGATAGATAGGAGGAATATACCTACTGAAGACAAGTAGTTGCTAATTGTGGGTTTAGTGCATCATTTGGAGAAGGCAATGGCAACCCACTCCAGTACTCTTGCCTGGCAAATCCCACGGGCGGAGGAGCCTGGTAGGCTGCAGTCCATGGGGTCGCTGGGAGTCAGACACGACTGAGCGACTTCACTTTCACTTTTCACTTTCATGCATTGGAGAAGGAAATGGCAACCCACTCCAGTGTTCTTGCCTGGAGAATCACAGGGATTGGGGAGCCTGGTGGGCTGCCATCTCTGGGGTCGCACAGAGTCAGACATGACGGACGTGACTCAGCAGCAGCAGCAGCAGCAGTGCATCATTGACAATAGGGAAGTCAGGGGGCAAATCTGAATGAGGGAGAGACCTGTGCAGGTAGTACCAGTCGCCTCTGCTGTGCTGTGCTGCACTGTGGCCAGTTGTGTCTGACTCTTTATGACCCCATGCACTGTAGCCCACCAGACTCCTCACCTGTGGAATCTTTCAGACAAGAATATAGGAGTGGGTTGCCATTTCTTTCCCCAGGAGCTACCCCTGCTATTGTGTAACATTGGGAGAAAACATTTATTTCTCTTAAACTCAATTTCCTCATCATGCTCAAAGGCTTCCTGACAATGTGCATGACAGATCTGTAAAAGACAACCTCTTCTTCATATTTAAAATGTTGATGGAAACAAAGATGTGAATTTAAGAGTTAAGATTTATGCAAAAATCAGAACTCTAGTGAAGAGCGTCATCTTCAGAGAAGGCTGGGAGCAGAGTGTATCTTATAGACAGTTCCAGAGAATATCATTGATAGAGATCCCACACGAACAGAAAAATCAGTGAATTGTTAACTTCATAAATTAAATTTCATTTCCCACTTTGAATGTTTGCCGACAATTCTTTAAATCTGTCTATGCTTTAATGCCAGCATCATATATTTGGCAAACATCCACTCTCTTTTTAAATTCAGAACACACACCCACACATACACTAGCATTACTTTAAGTCTGAGAAGGCTATGTGTATACCATGAATGCATATGTCCTCATAATAAAAATTCACAAATGCGTATTTCAATTTAGGGAACAAAAGAGCTGTGTCCTAGATTATACTGTCCTTATGCGTAAACTCATTGGGTATTCTGATTGAAGGATAAAGCTTCTCAAAAGGCTCCTGATCTACCAATCATACAAGATTAATGTTATCTTCATGTCTTCAACATATTGAAATTGAGCTATAACTGTGAGCCAGGCATTGTCCTAGGCATGTGAAATCCCAAACAGGCATAAGATATTGTTGTTTTGCTCAATAAACAAGCATTTTGATAGGCAAAGGATGTCAAGTCCACACTGTTTTTGTTATTGCAGTGGTACTGAATAATATGAATATTGAGTATCTACTTTGTATGTAACTGTGAGGCACATGCTTTGCACATGTTACTCAAGCCTACAATATTACACAATAAAAAAGGGCAATATTATTTTGTATATTGTATACAAGTTGGCCCCTTGAATGGTAGAATGTGATGGTTCTCACTTGTCTTGCTCGATTCTCACAAAAACTGAACAGGTAATTTTTGTTATTCCAAGACGAGAACATTGAGCCTCAAAAGTGTTAAAATCACATAGCTATTAAAAGACAGAGCTGGGTTGATATTTGGATCTGAATGATGCTAAAGCCACAATAATTTTATTACTCTATGAAGTCTGGTGTTATAATACTATCAAATGGACGATCACTCACAATTACCCCAGGGTTCTTTTACAAGTGGAAACCATAACTTAGAGGCCATTTGTATCATTTATCTGAGGAGAAAAATAATGCCTTGCAGCAGCTCTCAGTTCTAGATATAGGCACAAACTGCAGATCCAGCCACTTTTTAAAAGCTTAGAATTTACTAGTTGAGGGGTCCTGCAGAAATTTTTCTTAAACTTCTCCTTTTAGAGAACTGCCCAGGAAATTTTTCCACAATAAGCTTTCTGTTACAGATACATTTCTGTTTTTTTTCCTGAGCAACATCACGGAGATAAGAACAAAAACAAAAACCTATTGAAAGGATTAGACCTGGCACCTCAAAACTTTAGAATTTAAATATGAAAATTTTACCCCCTCTTGAATAAGATAAGACACACATATATCAGGGTCACCTGCTTTTATGTCTGAATGGTGACACTCATTAATTATTTTCATTTTTTCTAGCACAAGAAATGGTATTTTTCTGTGATGATAGTGTTTGTGTAAATATATATTTAATGATGGCAAACATCAGCAAAGTGAATGGATAGAGGTTAAAAGGAGCTAAGGCTCATGGAAAATTTAAGGAAGTGGATTTTGATGTCATGAATCACAGTTGTTACGTTCTACAATGGAGGACAGAGTATCCAATACTAGTCTCGCTATAACCAATACTGTCAGGCTTGCTACCCACACAGTTTACCCCTTTGAATATACCCAAGATAGTTCATTAATTTTAAGTTTCTTTTTAATGTTTAATGCTTAATGGAGAGAAGCTGTGATTTCTCAAAAAAGTTGATGCTGATGATGACTCTGCAAAGAAAAATCATCTTTATTTAAACACAAATTATAATAAAAAAATACGTGCTGCTAGAATGTTAGCATGGTTATTTAGCAGAGAGAAAAAGAATGCCAGCTTGAGTCCATGAGCTTTGTTCCTTTTTTGACACAGTTGTTTTATTTTGTTTCATGACCATAGTTTTACTTTCCTGCTGCTCCTTTTTCCACCTTAATACCCCAGCCAAGCTGGATACAAATATTCTAGTTTGTGCATGTGTGTGAGCAAGCTAAACAACTGTTATTGGCCTAAATTCATTACCACTCTTGGAAAACATCGCGAAGCCTGTGCCGTGGTGGACTGGTAGGTCAGTAATTAGGTAGGTATGACATTTTACTGTCTTAAACTCTACAAAATAAACCATATAGGCAGTACAGTGGTAAAGAATCCACCTACCAATGCAGGAGATGCAAGAAATGCAGCTTCAATCCCTGGGTCCGGAAGATGCCCTGAACTAGGAAATGGCAACTGCTCCAGTGCCCTTGCCTGGAAAATTCCATGGACAGAAGATCCTGGCGGCCTCCAGTCCATGGTATCACAGAGCCAGGCACGACTGAGGAACTGAGCATACACACGTGGTTGCAAAATGTTGGAGATACTCTATTGTATTTAGTTTTCCTCCAAGAAATGACTTAAGTGCATTTTGTCTACTGCAATTACCTAAATTCATCTCATGACTTGATATACAGATTTTATGATGCTCTTAAAAACTACACTTATAAATTCATGAATATGAATATCAACCGGTTTTCCACCTTGAAATTAAGGTTGATTAAATGTCTCAAATGGTTGTTACTAATATTCTTTATGAATTTGAATGAACATAGCTTGTTAAACCCTAGGATTGCCATGGTATTTTTTTTTAATCAAATTCAATTCCTTGAATTGCTTCATATATGTCAATTGTGGAAATTCATATGAAATTAAAATTTACTTGAAATTTATATGAAAATTAAAACATTTTCAAATAATAGCTCTAGGTCATTTTCATCTATATAGACTTCTGGTGAAATTCTTTTTGCTTCCTAAACCTCTGCTCTTTCTTCTGGGTAATGCACAGAATAAAATAGATGCTAACTCTATATTTTCTCAATTGCATGTTGCTTTTTTATCTCCCATAGCACCTGGAGCAGTCTAGAGCATACAAAAGGAACACAATGAATTCTTATTGATCAATGATGGATATGCCCTAAACTTATGTGTGAATCTTAACCTCCATGGAACAACATCTATATTCCTATCAGAATGAATAATAATTTTTAAAGGTCTTATTGTGATTCTTGATATTTGTGACTAAAAGATAATCTTATTCCTGAATTTTAAAGTACAGTTATAAAAGGAAGGAAATAAGAAAATGAAGAAAATCCCCCCTTGGTTACTTATAATGAGAGATTCATGGTTGTCTATTATATCTCCTGATCTTGATCAAAGCAGAAAACGGGGAGTAGAAATAAGGCTGCTTTCTTAGATCCTAAAAATGTTTGTCTTTCGAGCATTGCCCTTCACTATTTTTGTGAATGGAACTTCCCTGGTGGCTCAATCAGCAAAGAATCAGCCTGCAGTGCAGGACGCACGGATTCAGACCCTCAGTCAAAAGTTCCCCTGGAGGAGGAAATGGCAACCCACTCCAGGATTCTTGCCTGGGAAATCCCGTAGACAGAGGAGCCTGGAAGGCTATATGTAGTCCATAGGGTCACAGAGAGTCACACTAAGTGACTAAACCACCACCACCACCACCTGTGTGAACTGGGCCAAATCTTTCATTGTTTTGAGTTTCTGTTGCCTCCTTTGTACAGATAGTATAATAATTATGTTTGCCATGCGAGGTGGATCTGAGAATTAAAGAAACTACCGTATCAATATAAAAGGAGGTTTCACAAAGACAGGAAGTCAAAAGGTATGGATTCCCAGGTTTCCTGTCACTCTGCTATACTTGCATAACAGAATTGACAGAGTTAAAACAGTAACTCATTGAAATAAGACACCTGGAGCTGGTCTATACACTTCATTAATAGGAAAAGCATTGTGATGCGTTTCAGATTTCTGTGGACTTGATCCACAACCCTAAATGGACGGATGAAGTCATCAGGAAATTCCCATTGTGTTCAGTGCATGCTTGCTGTGTTTTGCCTCATTTGTGATTTTTAATAGCTTTATCGTTTTTTTTTTTTTTACTGCTTTTTCATTCTTTTTAATGTATTTTATATGATCATTCCATGGAAGTGAATTGTATGCTGACTCCAAATATTGTCTATTGAAGTCAGTGTTTGCTAAGGTACAAACTGAGTACGAAGCATCAGTTCAGTGGTTAAAAAATAGCTTAAAACATGAAACACAGAATTTTACATACAGAATAATTGATTAAAAAATGGCTAATATATAGCTTATCCAAAGAAAAATTTCTCATTTAATGCAGGAAAGAAAGCAAGATATTAGTTCCAACTCTTATCCCCAAAGGTTCAATGGTGATGTTATGGGAATGTCCACATCAAAGGACAGCATAACGCTCAGAAAAAGACAGCTCTCTAGTGTTAGTTGTTCCGTATGCTGTCTCATTTTGCATTATCTGCTAATGTGGGTAGAATATCAGGGGCAAAATTACACTTTATTCTGCCCATCTCACCTCCTAGTTGTAAGTTCCCTAAATGGTATAGTAATGCTCCCCTTAATACCCAGCACAGTACTTTGCTAGGAGTTCAATAAATGTTTGTTGAATTGAATTACCGCATTAACATGTAAATTGTGAGACTGCAGATTATACAGCCTGTAAATCTTATTTTAAAACCTAGGTTTACACAAATTTGCATATTATTTAGAAAATGAATAAATTAAGCCCAAATCAGTGTCTAATTTAAATGCATTTGCACAAACTCACTTAAATAGTTTGAAGAGTGACCATTTACCAATGCATTGAATAGCACGCGAAGGTGACCTTATACATTTTGGGGAATCAATAATCTTAAAAAATCTTCTAAAAAGAAAAAGACTGTTCAGATGTTTATTTATTTACCAACTGATGCTTTGTTTTTGGTTTGTTTTTTTACCCCAAATGAACTTTCCTTGGAAATTTTTATTTACAGTATTCATTCAGCACTTTTTGAGTCCCATTGCTTTGCTGACTTCATGTACTTAGTTTGAGGGAACTTGATCAATGTTTCTTTGATAAGTAAAGCTGATCTGGCCTTGTATGTAAGCGATGACAAGTAGCTGAAGCTGCTTAAAAGGTACTTCTTTGCCAATTTGTTGTTTTATTGAGTAGTCATACTTTATTCAAGACAGAGAAAATGTCCCTGGCTTGTGGCATTGCAGCTTTTGATACTTCATATAAACTTACAATTAAACTTGGCCTCTTTGTCAATTTAAAGATAAATTAAACTGGCTCTTTTTACAATTTCTTTTATCCTCCTGCTGAGTCTATTATCCAAGTAAGTTAGCTCTACAAATCTTTATACAAATAGTCTCAAAGAGAAATATCCAGCATGATGCTTATCAAGCCATAGTCTAGTCTATTCAGTATGTAAAAAAACAAAACACTACCTTGCTTTTTCTAATGCAATGCTCTTAAATTGAAGCTTTGCACTTGATCACGTAAAAGTACCTGTGTTTCATAATTCATAGCATCTAAATACCTGATTCTATCTACTCAAATAATTTTAAGTGAAAGATACTGGAATTATTTAACAAAATGAGATGTAGAGAGATATTTTTGACAGGGTTTCCAGAGAAACCACAAAACAATAATGCAGTGAAACCTGATTTTAGAACAAAGTCAACTTCTAAATGATTTAAAGAAGCACCATTGATACTTATGAATTTAAAAAAAAATGTAAGGAAACCCCACAGCTAAGTTTCCAATGAGTCAAGACATTGAACAATGTATTCTTGTTGGGAATTAAGAAGGGAATTCAGTATATATATAAAAAAAAAAAAGCTGTAGAGAGGAGGAATTATATTTTAAATACTTCAAACTTCCAAGGTGTGCCGTTGATGAAGTCTTTGTCTTGTCATCACTAAGCTGCAGTCTGTGTTTCTATAATCAAATGCAGTTTTTACACTCTGTGATTATCTTTAATTGTAAGGATACACAACCCCTTATTAAGCTAAAAGGAAGATAGTAGCTGTGCATATTAAAGAACCTGTGAACTCCAATAGCCTGTTTTGATTTCTGAATGATTTTGACACTCTCCTGAATAGTGATTGCCACGTTTCATTCCTTGCTTCTGGTGAGTTTCTTAAAGGAAAACATGCGAAGGCCATCCCCTCAATAACTTTCTTTCTTGCAACCTGGTTAGCTGAGACTCTTGCTGAAGGTGATCTGCTCCTATAAGTTCAGGGGAAAGGAAAAGTAACTCAGCAACACAGGGGCTAGTTATTTAGGCTGGAAGAAAAGGAAAAAAAAGTTAAGTCACTCTACCAGTGACGGTATATGTGTGTGCGTGCTCAGTCGCTTAGTCGTTTCCGACTTTTTGTGACTCTGTGGACAGTAATCCATCAGGCTCCTCTGTCCGTAGGATTTTCCAGGCACGAATGCTAGAATGGGTTGTCCTTTCCTTTTCCAGGGGATCTTCTCCACCCAGGGATCGAACCCACGCATTGCAGGTGGATTCTTTACCACTCAGCCACCGGAAGACACCAGTGGTTGTAGTTTCAACCAAAGATTTTGAACTGTCTGATAGAAGGTTTTATTTGATTCTGAAGGATAGCTAAGTTGAGAGTCTGATGTATTTGCATACCTCTATGTTTGTCAGCTTGGAAAATAACCCCCCAAACAAAACATATGTATACACCCTCTTGCCAACCGCCGCTACCACCATCATTACCACAACAGAGTGATCTGCTATTCTGAGTTCAGCTCAGAGGCAGCTATTTTAGTGAAACTATTTTTGTTTTCTTTGTTCCTCTTCCTATTTCATATATCAAAATTAAGCACCACCCTTTTCCCCTAACATTGCCACAATATAATGTTTATAACTCTATTTAACCTATATTTTACTTTGCCTTATAATCTTTATACGATGTTAACATGACTGTTACCCCTAACAGATTATATATACTCTGAAAGCAAGTGTTACTGTTTTTACTCTTTATATTGTTTCCCTTGTCTGTGAACAACATATACCCACAGAAAAAACACACAAATACTTAGCTATCTATATAAATAAATACATATACATATAGAGTATATATATGCATATATGATCATATGCTCTCTAATATGAATGTTAAAAGAGAGAGAAAGAGATTGCCTTTTCTTATGTAAGATTCTGAAAAGGCAGTGAATTGATTCCATTTGCCAGGTACTCACCCTTGTTCCAGTGATAGTGTTACATCATTATACTATTGATTTTCTATTTTAAAAATTAACACTATAACACAAGCAATTGGATCTTGAAATATCATAAGTTTCTTCCTGCAGACACTTGGGGAAGTCAGGATTACATGCTGCGTCCATTCTGTGCTCCGTCCCATCTCTGTGTTCTGACGATGAGTACACCTCTTTTTCCCTTCTTTCCTCATATTTAGAATTCATTTGGAGGTTATGCTTATCCATCAGGCAGTCATTTTCAGGTTGGAAAAGTGAAGGAGGGCTGCTACAAGTCTAATGAAAGCTTTTGAAAACTGCCATATCAAGTAATGGTGCAATTTTGCTTTCAGTGTATCGAGACATTCTTGTATGGCCTTCATGAATGTTTAGAAATATCACATTTGAATGTTCATGCCTCCTAAAGAGGAGGGAAAGCTGGAGTGCCAATTCGTTTCTGCCAGCGTACTGGTAGCCTTTGGAAATAACTTTGTTCTGTGGATTCCGTTACATTTTAAGTGTACTTTCTTGCATAGTTCATATTTGCAACTGGACACACTGAAGGTGTGGCATAGACAGTGGTGTGTTTCACGGTCATTAGTGCATTTATGTCGCTGTTTGTGGCTTCTGTATATATCGGTGTCATTCGATTTCTGGTATGAGAAGGAAAGACTTAGGCAGTTCATGAAATGAGTACATATTTCAGTGTCTTTAAAAATATGTTTTGTTTAAGGAGATCACTTTTCATTAAAAAAACTTCAATGTTATCAAAGAATAACCCCACATAAAGCAAGAAACCCAAGTGGCTTCACAGGATTGAAATCCTGCAGAACCTTCAAATATCATACCATACCAAGGCTACATACACTTTTGTAGGATATAGAAAATGACATAACTATCTAAATCTTTTCTGTGAAGCAACTGTAACATTGATGGTAAAGCCTTATAAAGATATGAAACATTATGCAAATTAACCTCACTTACCAATATTTATGTAAAAATCCTAGATAAAATAGTAGCAACAAAATTCAATACTATATTAAGATAATTACACCAAATGACCCACTAAGATTTATTTCAGAAATGCAAGATGTTCAATATTAGAAAACCTATTAATATGATTCATTACATTAATAGATCTGAGGATAAAATTCACATGAATATTTCCATAAATACTGAAAAGTTCTTCAAAAAAATGATGTCCATTTCCTAAAATACACTCAATAATAAAAATAAAAGATGGATATTTTCTTAACACAATGAAATAGGAATATTTCCATTCATTAGGAATACTGGGAAAGTTCTAGAAACATTTCCACTAAACTCAGGAATTAGGCAGATACTTGTTACTTCCCCAACTGTTTGACACTATATAGGAGATATTAGCCTTTGGAATTAAGATAACACATAAACACATGGAAATGAAAGAAAAGTAAGATTATCTGCAAACCCCTAGAAAATCCTGGACAATCACTGTTAAAAATAATTTAAACACTGTAAAGTTCAATCAGATTATAAAACATAAAATTAATGTACAAAGTTGATAATCTCAACTAACTTGTGCTATGTAACAAACCACTCCAAAACAAGTAGATTTGAACAAAGAGACAGACATCTGTTATTCCTGGATAGGATTTCTTAATATCAGAAAGATGTTAAGTTCTTCCTAACTGAATTAGTTATTAATACATTGGTTGATACCCATAACAATATCAAGTATTTTTACTGATGTAGGATGAATTGATGCTACAGATCATATAGAAAAATAAGTATGTACACAAACCTCAGAAAAAAATGAGAAAGAATGATAATGGGCACATGAATAGACCAGGGAGACATGAGAGAAAAATCTAGAAATAGATCCAAATACATATGACTTGTTTTGTTTTTACATATATAGTTAAAGTGCTATCTCAAACCACTAAAGAGGAATTTTGAATAAAAGGTCAATTTGGATCTATACACCTTCCTATACATGAACAGTTACACCAGATGCATCAGATGTGATGCATTAGCATTTTTTGTTTAATTCATCAAAGTAAGATTCTCAGAACCAAAGTGTCCATTTCAAAATAACACAGAAACCAACCTGAGGGTGTTCCAACTGGCCAAATTTAGGGTGACTTATACATCAAAATGAAAAATGGAAATGATAATTTAATAAAAAACCATGAATCTGTATGGATCATAGTGTTTCAGGTGAGTGAAGAAAGGAAAGTTACTATTAATATAAGAATAACAACTGATACAAAGTGCGAACATTATAAAGTCAACAGTTAACATCCATGTGTGCCTTGCTGTGCTTACTCACTCAGTCATGTCCGACTCTTGCAACCCCATAGACTGTAGGCCTCCAGTCTCCTCTTTGTCCATGGGATTCTCCAGGTAAGAATACTGGAGTGGGTTGCCATCCCCTCCACCAGGGGATCTTCCCAACCCAGGAATCACACCTGGGTCACCTGCATTGCAGGCAGATTCTTCACTAATTGAGCTATGAGGGAGATGCCCTTAACATCCATAATAGTAATAATTCAGGCAAGAATCATCCATAAACACTAAAAACATAGAGCAGAAGATTGCGCACAGTCTCAAGAATATTCTCTCAGTCTCAAGCTATCCACCCCCCAACCACACATGCACATATTTTCTTCTTTTATCCGCAAAGGGAAGAAAGTATTTTGAGATGGAGCAAAATAACTGCAAACCACACTTACACCAATAATTACACGACACCAAGTAATGTGAAAAGCACATATGCTCTCCTTTAATCTTCTAATTTCTTCTGATCCTTAATTTTGTTTCCAGCTTTTTCCTATAGTATTGTGTTTACCCCTAACAATAAGACTTCTCTGATTAATCATTTGAGTCTCTCTCCAAAATGATTGGTGGGCAGTCACCACACCATCCCCTTCTTGTGCCTCCACTGCACAAAGCTCTTGGACTCAGAAATAATACTCTTCATCCATACAGTTTTATAAAGAACAAATATCTATGTTGGGGAGAGCCCAGTTTTGTCTGTGATAATCAAAAAGGATCTGAATTAAAAATCATGCTAGCTGTTTAAAAAAAAATAGATCCAAAATTCCATGGCTCAGTAAGACACAAGTTTATTTCTCTCTCCAGAAATAGTCCCTCATAGATGTCCCTGCTGAGCGCTTCTAGGGATTTGGTTTCACCTGCATTTAGCTGGTATCATAAAGACGGGCACAGAGGACCATGGCAGGAAGGTTTCCATGACCCAGGCATCATTTCAATTTACATCCTGTTAGAGAAAACTTACTCATATGGCCACTCATGGCACAAGACAGGCTGACAAATTTAATGCAAATGTTTAGCCAAAGAGAAAAAGAACTAATTTGAGGGAATATCCTACAGTGTTGAAATATGTGGTTCATTGCATCTATATATGACCAGGTATATATATGTCCAGGAATCTATAAATAGAACATACTTGGAATGTGTTCTTTACAAACTAAAAGAAAAAGAGTTGTTTTGACTTTTGAAGTTGCTACATTGCTATCTCTGTAATGAGAATTCTCTATATTTGATTATATGTGATTAAATACAATAAACTGTAGAGAATACAGAGTGTATTCTATTGCCTAGAGAATCCCATGGATGGAAGAGCCTGGTGGGCTACAGTCCATGGGGTCACAAAGAGTCGGACACGACTGAGCGAGCTCACTTCACTTCTGTTATCCATCTTTAGCAAAGTCTTTAAGATTTTGATTTTTTTTTCAAGATTAACTGGAGGATAATTAATTGCTTTTCAATGTTGTGTTGGTTTCTGCCATACAACAATGTGAGTTAACCTTAAGGGCAAGTCGTTCAATCGTGTCTCACTCTTTGCAACCCCATGGACTATACAGCCCATGGAATTCTCCAGGCCAGAATACTGGAGTGGGTAGCCTTTCCCTTCTCCAGGGGATCTTCCCAATGCAAGGATTGAACCCAGGTCTCCCACACTGCAGGTGGATTCTTTACTAGTTGAGCCACCTGGGATGCCCTGAGTCAACCTTAAGTGAACATGTATTTCCTCCCTCTTGAGCCTGCCTCACATCCACGCCCATCCCACCCCTCTAGGTTGTCACAGAGCACCAGGCTGAGTGCCTTGTGTTTACAGCAGCTTCCCACTAGGCATGTATTTTCCACATGGTAGGGCTACTCTTTTTTTTCACTTTATTATTTTTTTAATTGGAGGGTAATTGCTTTACAGTGCTGTGTTGGCTTCTGCCATATATTGACATGAATCAGCCATAGCTATGCATATGTCCTTTCCCTCTTGAATCTCCTGCCCACCCCTCAAGGTTGAGGGGTAGCATTGAAACATATGTATTACTATACATAAAATTAGATAGTCAGTGGAAATGTGCTGTATGACACAGGGAGCTCAAATCATGCTCTGATAACTAGAGTGCTACTCTTAATATATGTATTTAAGGAGGAGGGATGAGATGGCTCTGAAATGTCTTCCATTGTTTTCACATGGCTCTTAAGCAGGTATCGGGTTCCATGCTTATTATGATGACTGCCTAGAGTTCCTCTTTACTGATTTTTAAAAAATGTAATCAGGACCAATAGTTGGTCAATTTTTTTACTCAAATAAAACAAGGCATTCTTAAAACTGATAAAATTCATATCTTAAATATTTTATGTTAACATTAAATGTACATTCTCTTGTCAATTTCTCAATCTAAGACCAAGGTCTGCCTAATGGAATTATAAATTTTCTTTCATTTGTAAACCAGACCTCAAAATGTATCCATAGTTTCTACTTTCTTTTTTCTTTTCTTTGTGTACGTGTGTGTGTGTGAAGCATGAACTCATAACCATCTGATGTACAATCTGAAATTAGATTCTTTTCTTTCAGATCATGTCTCCCATATTTATCAGTCCCATGGACAACTAATATTCAGCAAAAATTTTGCTGATTATCCTTTATTGAATATTTCCAAAGAAGCCAACTTATATTTCAACTCTTTCCTTTGCAGAGGTAGTTATATGCCAGGGTCCAGCCCTGGTGGATCCAAGGTAATCGAAGGGTGAAGAGCATCGGCGATTAGGAGAGATTTATTTAATTAGAGATATAAAGGAAGATTAGGAAAGAATAGTGTAGTGGGAAAAATAGAGGAGAAAAGAGGCTGACATTCCTTGGTTTACACAGAAAGTCAATGAAGTCTTGAGACAAGAGACTTGCACAGTTTACGTAGGCCACAGGCACCCTCCCAGTCTCCCAAGGGAGTGAAGATGCAGGGTGCCTTCCCGTTTAGGTCTTAGAAGCCCAGGCAAATAAGTAAACATGGTAGACCTCTGTGCTCCAGATGGGAATTAGCCTGAAAAGGAGAGTAAGAAAAGACAACACGGGGAAACCAGTCTTTCAAGGAACTGGTCCGTCTCTTTATTTTTCAGGAAAGCTTTTATACTTTAAGTTGTACATAGAGATAAATGGAAAATACAAAGTCATGCAGGGTCAGCAGTCCTGACCCCTATCGATACCAGGCACTTCTTTATGCATGCATACAAAGGTCTTAGGTGGTTTTACATCATCTTTGGGCCACGGGGCCTGCTAACATTTTATGACCCTTTCCTTCTGATAATGGTCAGTCAACCAGAAAACTTCTTTTCTCCAAGGGTGATGTTTCTCAAGTCAGGCGCCACCTCCGAAGGCACCAGATAAAGTTGCATTCCTATAGGGCAAAGGTGCAGTGGGCTATAATCAAGAAAATAATTTACTAGCCTAAGGTTTAACACGATTAATATCAAAGGTTATTACTTATTTTTCCATATGCTAGTTATATCAATTAATGTATGCAGAAGATAAGGGATATGGAGGCTTAGCAGCAAATATTGACTCAACAGTGAAACCCTCCACCAGTATTATTCCAACAATCCACTAACATTACACTAACAATTTCTAACTTCTCAAAAGGCTCTGTATTTAGAAAGTTTAGAGTATCTCGTGCCTCTCACAGTTGGGAGGCTGTGAACAATCACATGTGTGGTTGTGAGAGTCTGGATAAACTTGTCAGGCAGGCTAGAGAGCCATCAGAGGAGTTTTTGGACTGAAACATTCTTGTTATACTCAGGAGACTTATTAACTGGAGCTCTAAGTTAACTTTTTCCAGAGAAAGGTGGTGGAGGAGAGCCCCCTGTTAATGTCAGAAGAGCTGGTGAAAGGCATAATACAATAAGGCAGACAGACTGGTTTTGGGGTAGATGCTCGAGAAAGTCCAGAGGGGATCCCTCAAGGCCTGATCTCGCCTTTGCCCTGTCAGGCCTCTTCCTCATGACCTTTGCCATGAGCAGGATTCTCCACACTGGCTCCCGGCAGTTATAGACTTATGTAATATTTAATTGAATTCAATTATACTAATAAAGGCTAAATTGCATAAAAGTTTTTGGATACAAGCAAAATATATTGTTGCTCAGCATACAAGTCAGTTTTGGAAGCAGAAGTGCAAAATATGCCATAGACTTGACTGTTACCCATGATTGGTCAACCAGTTGTGGACATCAACCAGTATGTTTATAGAGAAATAAGGGAGCTTTGATTAATCCAGCCAGTTTATTAAGTGCAAGTCAGTTAAGAGAGCTTAGGTTATAATTCATGCCTTTTGGCTCTGTACCAGAAGTAATATGTGAGCAGTGCTATCTTCTCTTCTCTAGAAGTTTTTCCTCTGGAAGGTAAACTTTGTTATGTAATCTCTTCAGTTCAGTTCAGTCGCTCAGTTGTGTCTGACTCTGTGATCCCATGAACCACAGCACACCAGGCCTCCCTGTCCATCACCAACTCCTGGAGTTTACCCAAACTCATGTCCATTGAGTCGGTGATGCCATCCAACCATCTCATCGTCTGTCATCCCCTTCTCTTCCCACCATAAATCTTTCCCAGCATCAGGGTCTTTTCAAATGAGTCAGTTCTTCACATCAGGTGGCCAAAGTATTGGAGTTACAGCTTCAATATCAGTCCTTCCAATGAACACCCAGGACTGATCTCCTTTAGGATGGACTGGTTGGATCTCCTTGCAGTCCAAGGTATTCTCAAGAGTCTTCTCCAACACCACAGTTCAAAAGCACCAATTCTTCGGCGCTCAGCTTTCTTTATAGTCCAACTCTCACATCCATACATGACCACTGGAAAAACCATAGCCTTGATTAGACAGACCTTTGTTGACAAAGTAAAGGTTCTGCTTTTTAATATGCTGTCTAGGTTGGTCATAACTTACGTAAGAGATGTAATTTCTTAATACGAGATAAAGTTTTTAGTCCTTTTGAATAGGAAAAATAATTTCTTATAGAAGTCTAAAAGTACATTCTTGATTTGCAAAATTTCTGAGCACTTCCTATGAAACTTAATTTTTTCCCTTTGAAGGTAGATTGGGACATTTACTATCTAATCACTGAATCCTTGTTATTATTTAGATTACATTAGAACTGATATGATAAATTAGTTAATGGGCTGAGTCATACTTATGCATTTCATAGCTTGCACTTTTCCAGTTCATGGTTCAGTTAATGCTTCTTGGTTTTGTATAGGGTTTTGGAATCCCAGGGAAGCCATTTCCTGTGCTTGCTATAGTCAAAGCTTGGTCCTTCTGTTTTGAAACAAATTTAGGACTAAATATATATATGACACGTAGCTTTGCTCTATTTTTTTCTTCTGAAGTCAAACCACTCGTCAGAACACTGTTATTCCTCAGCATCTCAATACATTTTTCAAGCATTCCTTCTGAGAAACCTACATAGAAAAGAAGCAATGAACAATATTTTAAAGCCTGGATTCTAGATAATCTCTCCAGATTCTCCTCTTATCATAAATAAACATAATTCAGACGGTTAGAACTGTTTCATAATGAAAATTTTCTTTTTATTCTTTAGGTCCTGAATTATGTTTTTCTTCCCTCCTAATTCTTTTAGTATTTTATTTATGATATTCTTAAGAATTTCTCTTTGGAATTAGATGTATCTGTTTTACCTCTGTGGTCTCAAAGATGTCAGTGACGAGTGTACACATTTCTCCTGGCCAACACCTAGCACCATGGCTTATAAACTGTAAGACAATGAGCATATGCATGGATAAAACCCCCTTCAGTGTGCTATTGATAATTCTTTTAACTTTTTACAATAATGCATTTCTCTTCTTTCATTATATATAATATTTTATTACTTTATTATATCTTTATTTATACATATTCTCAGTTCAGTTCAGTCACTCAGTCGTGTCCGACTCTTTGTGACCCCATGAATTGCAGCACGCCAGGCCTCCCTGTCCATCACCAACTCCCGGAGTTCACTCAAACTCAAGTCCATCGAGTCAGTGATGCCATCCAGCCATCTCATCCTCTGTTGTCCCCTTCTCATGGGCATATATGCACAAATACATATGATTTAGTTTTTTTATGTACATATATGAAAGAAGAGGGGGGCTTCCCTTGTAGCTCAGTTGGTAAAGAATCTGCCTGCAGTGCAGGAGACCTCGGTTTGATAGCTGGGTTGGGAAGATCCCCTGGAGAAGCAAATGGCAACCAACTCCAGTATCCTTGCCTGGAAAATCTCATGGACAGAGAAGCCTGGTGGGCTGCAGTCTGTGCAATCGCAGAGTCGGGCACGACTGAGCAACTAATACTTACTTCCTTACTTACTTATGAAAGAAGGGAGAAATGCTGTGATTTATAGTTCCCAAATTTTAAGATCTAGTATATTTTAAAGTACAACTTTAAAAATAAAGTTTGAATTTTTTGTATAGATGACTTTTTAAAAATTATAGTCTCAAGTTACCTGAAGTGTGTAAAAGATCTTAAAATATTAATAAAGAGTCTAGTGGATTTGATGTACATTTATACTAATTGAAATAAAGATTCACCAGTCAGAAGATGTGATTTTTCTCCCTCTTAAAGAACTCAAGGAAATCTTGAAATAATATATTTCACTGTAATGCCTTGAGTGTTTTCTTTCTGCTTAGAATGGCTATTTATAGTTGGTTCAATTAATTCCTACAGTGTGCAGGGCAAAGAATCCCTTTATCCTGTCACCCTATAGAGCTAAGGGTATGGTCTGTGCTGAGTTAGAGCAAACTTTAAAGCTGACCAAACTTCTAAGCAAAATCCTATATTATGATTAGTGATGGACCCAATCCTGTGAAGTGAGTAGAGGTGAAGGAATCACAAAAGGGTCCCAGGTTGGGGTTGGATGAAAGAATCCAAAGGATGAACTGTGTATCTAAGCCTTATCTAAACTCCCTCAGTGGCTCGAATTGGGTCTGTAATCTTGTTAGGACACACCTTCTTGGGAGATTTTTATGCCTTTTCTCATTTTAGTCAGGTCAGATGAGCCGAGAGAGCAGTTTGCAGGTTCAAAAGCACCAAGGGATATATGACTGAAATTACAGGCATAGCCTCTAGGATTGGAGAGCAGAGTTCAGATGTCAGAACTAGAGCAAAGTCTATAGGCTATTTGGGCCTAATTATTAGCAAAGAACAATACATAAAAATAATTTTGTAAGCTATAGCGTTACCTCCAGGTAATTATAGTGGAGAAAGCTACAAAGAGTAGCCAATGGCCAGATGAATTTCAGTTTTATGGAACAGAGAAAAAGAATGTTTGTGTTCAGAAAAAAATAACACAAGGCTATGTGTTTTGTATACTTTAAAAATATTTATTTTTAAAATAGAAATTTATTTTAATTGGAAGTTAATTACTTTACAATATTGTATTGGTTTGGCCATTTTAAAAATTGGAGAATCAAGTGTTGACTTTGTCAGGCACAGGAAATGGTTTTCCTGGAATTCAGAAGCAGTGGGACTGCTGCAAGCTTTTTCAAAGTTCATTCCCGTATGATTGAGGATGTATAACACCCACTGTTATCATGACATTTCTGTGATTATCAGCTAAATGTAATTTTGTTTTGTTTTATTGTATTTTACATTAATACGAGTGCTTGCTCAGTCACACCCGACTCTTTGTGACCCTGTAGTCTGTAGCCTGCCAGGCTCCTCTGTCTTGGAATTTTCCAGGCAAGAATACTGGAGTAGGTTGCCATTTCCTCCTCCAGGGGACCTTCCTGACCCAGGGACGAACCTGTGTCTCTTATGGCTCCTGCACTGGCAGGTGAATTATTTACCCCTGTGCCACCTGGGAAGCCCCTATTTTACATAGTCTTCATAAAATTTAGGAAAGGTGATTTTTTAATCCATTCTATTACATTGAAATATATGGATTACAGAAGGCCTCATAATTCAAATTGTGTTAGAAATGATGACAAATACAATTAATTCTAAGGTACAATTACCCCTAGAGCTAAATTTTATTGTTTCATTAAAAACAATTTTAGCATGTTTCATTCTCAAATTTAAGTTCCACATTTTTCCTTGAAAAATTAATCTCCTCCTTTCTAATAGGTGCTCAGATAAGAACATAAACATTATACAAGGCACAATATGATACATACCACAGTTACAAAAGTCAAAAGAGGATTACACCTTATCTTGGGGGAGGTACATGGGAAAAAAAGGAGTCTTGAAGTGTGGGTGGATTGTGGATGGGTTCAAAAAATAGCCATTGGCAGGAATTGTAAAGCAAGTTAACGTATTTTCATTTTTGGTTGAGTAGAGGGCTTGAATATCAGTAGGGCAGAAAGTTTAAGGAATTTGCACTTCAGTTTGTTGTGCCGTGTTGAACTATGCTGTGACAAGTCACTTCAGTTGTGTCTGACTCTTTGCGACCCCATGGACTGTAGCCCACCAGGCTCTTCTGTCCATGGGAATTCTCCAGGCAAGAATACTGGAATAGGTTGCCATGCCCTCTTCCGTGGGATCTTCCCAACCAAGGGATCAATCTAATCTCCATGTCTCTTCCATCTTCTGCATTGGCAGGAAGGTTCGTTAACACTAGTGCCCCATGGCAAGCCCAATTGGGAAATACTAAAATTCTGGGATGCAGGAAATGTCTGGATCAGAGCCAGGCATTATAAAGTTTGTAACAGTCCCATAATCTAATTATTTGTTGATATTGTATAACTTTATTTTCTCTCATCCACTCAAGAAAAAAAAAATAATACATGGTCACTAATATCTCTGTGAAATTATTATCCTGTATTTATAATAGATTTATTCAGAAATAGATTGCCCACAGTTCTACTGAAAATCCAAAGAAGATCTAAACTATCAGATCCCTCAAAAATCAGTGAATCTGTCTTCTCTTTTAGCCGTTTTTACATTTTTTTTAAATTAATGAATCTGTAATAATAAGATACTGATTTGAGGGAATGTTTATAATTTGATTAAATTAATTCATTAGTTGCAGAAAGTGAGCAGTTACTGAAGAGTTACTGAAGAGTTTTGGAAATATTTGTTGAAATGTGTTCCATCTTTGGACTTAGAGACTATAAACAACTGGAGGTGAAATTATGAATGTTGAATAGAAAGTATCTAACCATTTTAGCACTAAGGAAATTGGAAAGGAAAAAATGGATTTAGCAAGCATCTGTGAATTCAATTAATGAATTGACCCAAATATAATTTACAAATGATTTCATGGCTCTTAATGGGTCAGATAATGTGCAGGCTTGTGACCTGAGTATTAACTCAAAGCCACATGTATATTCCCTGAAAATTCTCTGTGCCTGATTTGACGTTATTATCAAGAAGCTGGCAGCTTGGATTTTTATGCTTAGATGTGCAAGCCAGTAGGCAGAAGGTGCATTGGCTTCCCAGGTGGCATTAGTGATAAAGAATCTGCCTATGATACAAGAGCCACAGGAGACATGGGTTCACTCTCTGAGTCAGAAAAATCCCTTGGAGGAGTAAATGGTAACCCACTTCAGTATTCTTGCCTAGATAATCCCATGGACAGAGAGGCCTGGAGGGCTACAGTCCATAGGGTTGCAAAGAGTCCAACACGACTGAAGCATCCTGGCATGCAGGAGGAAGATGGGTACACCTTGTGTGTGTGTGCGCGAGTGTGTGTGTGTGTGTGTGTGTGTGTGTGTTACAATATATGGCTAAAATACATTTTTCCTTTGGTCATCTTTTCAGAAACAAGCCAATATTTTCAAATTTGAAATTACAGATTATATCGTCTTTCAGTACTGTAATGTTCTTTGGAGATAAGTTGGTAAACTTTCTATGGACTCAGCTGAAAGATTATGTAAAACCATGGGTATTATATATCCTTCATTTTACCTCTGAGAATAACTAACCTAATTAACCTCTGAGAAATATCGTTTTAAATAATAAAGTAAAGCCTCCAGGATCCTACTGAAATTTTCTCTGAAGTTTGTTCCCATTTTATTCCTTATTGTTGTGGCAGTTTGAGACATTAAAAAGAGGGTTTGATGTAGATTTGAATTGACTTAGGTTCGAATCCTGGCTTCTTTCCTTCCAATAGCTTTTGATATTAGGCATGTTTTTAATTTTTTTTCTGAGTCTTCTCCTTGTTTAAAAAATTGAGAGTAAGATACCTAACTTTCAGAATAACTTTGAAGATTAAGTATGTTGTAATAAGGAGAGTCTAGCTTACAATCCCTGACACTTCACAGCTTCATCTAAGTTGGACATTCCATTCTATATTTCCACTTCATGCCAAGCTGTCTCACTTCATTAAGTGGATGGAAAGCCATGGAAACAGGCTTCTAAATTTTTAACCTAAGTTACTAGGACAAATTAATTGCTCAGAGTATACGCAGCATTGTGTGTATTTTCTTTGTCTTATTCTATTATGACACAAATTCCTATATGTTTTTTTTTTTTAATTAGAGTATAGTTGGTTTACAATGCTCTGTTAATTTAACCTCCTTGATTAGGGCTTTCTTACAATCTAAATCCTCAGGGGAGCACTGTTTGACTATCTAACAATATAAGAAAATGTTTTGTTGTGTGGTCCTTTGAGTGAGTCTAAACTGAGGTCCTACTGGTCATAAACTGAGGAAGTATGGGACAGAGCATGTATTAAGCTCTATTAGACTTTTTAATATACACTGTTTATAAGCCAGATACTATGTAAATGATCTATTCATTTTATTTAATCTATTCAACTCTATAAACATGTATTATTATTTTATCCTTTCAGCAAATAAATATGTTGGCATCCAGAAAGCTTGAGTAACTTGGTTAAAGTTAAATAGAAAAGTGAGAGTGTCAAGTCATTAAACAGGTTTTCTGACCCAGTGTTGCTTCTGGAGTGTCAGTATAGGAATACCTGAATGCAGAACATGCCAGGAAAATAATAGGTAGAATTTTAACTAATACTAGCTTGAATTAAAAATAGTCTATATCAGTTATGTACAGTTTTTCTTTTCCAAGAAACATGATTAAAATAATGCATTTTGTCTGTGTTCATTTTTCTTAAATCATAATATGCTCTGGATTTTTTTTCTTTCTAAATTAATTTTCATAAGGAATACCTTTTAATAGTATTAAATATGTATGTGTGTGTGTGTAAACAAAAGCTTAACAAAAGACACACAAAGTCACATAAACTCACTCAACAGAGGAAATAATTGTTCATATTTTTGTTTATACGCTAGCAGAAAAATACTGGCACACGGATGAACACACATAGATTTATATACATAAAATAGAAGCATACCATGATACTGTTTTTTGACTTTCTATTCACATTCAATAATACACATGAGCATCTTTCCTGGATAAGAAATTTGCTTTCACAAAACAGCTTTATGCTTATGTGTGTGTGTGTTTCGTCTCTCAGTCATGTCTGACTCTTTGTGACCCCATGGACTTTAGCCCACCAGGCTCCTTTGTCCACGGGGATTCTCCAGGCAAGAATACCGGAATCAGTTGTCATGCCCTCCTCCAGGGGATCTTCCCAACCTAGGGGTTGAACCCAGGTCTCCTGCATTACAGGCAGATTCTTTGCCATCTGAATCTCCAGGGTATGTAAAACATGTTCTGGGATGTATTTGTCTCTTCTCTTGAGGATTTACTTTAATGCTGCAGTGAACATACTTTTAATGAAATCCTTGTGTGCATTCTAAATTATTTTCTTAACATAAGTTCCTATAAGCCTAACTGTGTTATGTGGTACGTATTTTACAGTTTTTGATCAGTATTGCCAAATTCCCCTCCAGGAAAAAAAAAAAAAAAAACTTTCATATAGGAGAATATTTCATTGTTTTATTAATAGTGGCTCATTGCCTTAAGTAAAGATATTTGACATGTTCATTTAGTCCAAAATTCCTGAAGGAGAAAAAAAATAAAGGCAGGTAAACATTTTAGTGTGAAAATTGCACCTGCCTTATAGGACCATCGCTGCTTCATATAGGCTTCCCTGGTGGCTCAGAGGGTAAAGCGTCTGCCTGCAATGCAGGAGACCTGGGTTCGATCCCTGGGTCAGGAAGATACCCTGGAGAAGAAAATGGCCACCTACTCCAGTACTCTTGCCTGGAAAATCCCATGGGCAGAGAAGCCTAGTAGACTACAGTCCATGGGATCGCAAAGAGTCGGACACGACTGAGCGACTTCACTTGGATTTCGTAAATATACACGAGAGCCTTGAAATAGCCGGAAAAGATATCCCATCATAACCATTCAACATAGCATGGCCACAGGTTTGATATTTGGTTAATCAGGAGACATTTCCATATTTTAATGAAGAAATTTGCATATATATTTTTTAATCACCATGAAATAAAAGGCTGCTTTGCAATTCTGTTTATAAGACAGTTGATGTCATGGATGTCTATTTAGTTTCCTTGAGGGAACACCATTTCCAAGTAAGTGATAATTGTTTTTTCAGCAAAGAACTGCTTCCTAGTTGGTTAAAACTGGTTCAACATTCTGCTTTAATCTTAGAACTTTAAACTTTAAAGCAACATTCTGCTTGCATTAAATGCAAGTGTGGAAAAATATGTTTTCATGGATACTCTTTGGACACCCACATGCAGTAGATTGAATACTGTCATTTAGATGTAAAATTTAAATACTTTAAAAATGTGTTGTTATAGGTCAATGATGGAGAAAGCAATGGCTCCCCACTCCAGTACTCTTGCCTGGAAAATCCCATGGATGGAGGAGCCTGGTAGGCTGCAGTCCATGGGGTCTCCAACAGTCAGATACGACTGAGCGACTTCACTTTCACTTTTCACTTTCATGCATTGGAGAAGGAAATGGCAACCCACTCCAGTGTTCTTGCCCGGAGAATCCCAGGGATGGGGGAGCCTGGTGGGCTGATGTCTATGGGGTCACACAGAGTCGGACAAAACTGAGGCGAGTTAGCTGCAGCAGCAGCAGCGGCATAGGTCAATGAATGAAAATGCTATATTGAAGAATAAATCTTATTTATAATACATTCATTACTATCAAATCAAATTAGCATTTCAGATTCATACTTAGTCCAGAATCTGCCTTCTATGAACCCACAGAACAGATGTACAGAAGATCTAGAAGCTGAAATTTATTTCAAAATTATGCTTTCCTGAGAGTTTATATGGACTCTGTAGGTGTTATTTCTATATGTTTGAAAATTAATATATAATAGATTATGAGACTTAAATAAAACCAGTTTCCATGTCTCATTCACTCCATCTCCTTTACACAAATGAACATTCACCTTTATGGAGCTGCAAGAATCAGAAGTAATAATCCCAAACACCTGTCAAATAGCACATAGCTTTTAAACCAAAACTGTTTCTTTTCAAAACAAATGGTTTTACCCATCACCCTAACGTAAAGATATAGGAGTTATTGAGTTGAACATTCGCTTTTCAGTTTCTACCTGCCAGCATTGTCTCTAGCATTTTACCTCCACTATGTAGCCACTAAAAGGAAAATAAAAACTAATGTCATGCATAAAAGTGAACCTTTCCAGCAGTTACCTTTCATAGCTCCATTTAAACATATCTTTAGAGCTGAAACATGGACATTCAAATGGAATCTGGCCACTTATATATTTATCACATCAAACGTCCAGTGCAATCACTCCTCCAATCTGCAGTCTAGTCAGATGTGAGTGGTAAAGCTAAGTATAAGCCATAAACATTTGGATTTAGTTGCTGGCATTACAGATGAGAGTGGAGGAAAGTAGACAGATGTTAAGACTCTTTGTATCATTTAATAAGCAAGTTGTGTCCAAGGAATGGCCATATCTTTAGTCCTTAATTTTTTAAAGAAAGAGTCTCTGTTCTCTGCCTTTCTGGCACATGAAGGAAATTGGATGCACTAATGAGTATATTGGGCTTCCCAGGTGGTTCTAGTGGTAAAGAAACTGCCTACCAATGCAGGAGACATGAGATGTTGGTTTGATTCCTGTGTCAGGAAGATTGCCTGGAGGAGGGCTTGGCAACTCACTCCAGTATTCTTGCCTGGGAAATCCCATGGACAGAGGAACCTAGGTGGCTACAGTCCATAGGGTTGCAAAGAGTCAGACTCGACTGAAGCAACTTAGCACACACCCAGACAAAAATGTTGCTACTGAAGCAACTTAGCATGCATGCAGGCAAGAATGTTGCTAAATTTCTGCCCTCGGCCTTTCTCTGAAGCCTGGTATGCTGCAATCCATGGGGACCCAAAGTGTCAGACACGACTTTAGTGACTGAAGAACAAGAACTAGTGAGGATGTGAATTTCTCCACTGAAATCTCTGGAAGCAGTTTAAAAGCTTGTGAGGCAGTCTTCCAAGTTTGTAGAAGGAGAAATAGGCCATTCACAGCTTCTTCCATCTGCCACCCACATTCTTGGGTAGCGCAGTTTATATCCTGCTGCTTCTAAGTCGCTTCAGTCGTGTCTGACTCTGTGAGACCCCATAGACGACAGCTCACCAGGCTCCCCCGTCCCTGGGATTCTCCAGGCAAGAATACTGGAGTGGGTTGCCATTTCCTTCTCCAATGCATGAAAGTGAAAAGTGAAAATGAATTTGCTCAGTCATGTCCGACTTAGCGACCCCATGGACTGCAGCCTACCAGGCTCCTCCATCCATGGGATTTTCCAGGCAAGAGTACTGGAGTGGGGTGCCATTGCTAGTTTATATCCAGACAGTATCAATTCTTTGGGAATGGACGTGTATGAAGTCTATCTACTTCTTCCCAGTCAAAGCCCTGTGCAATTTCTCACTGTGCAGCCATCTAAAATATAGGGTGATTCTAAGCACAGTGATGCCCTCAAGGAATTTCAAGTTGATGAGAAATCAACAATAGCTTTCCTAATTAAGTATTTAACATGGTATCTAGTACATTGTAGCTGGCAAAACATATTTGTGGAGTAAATGTGGTTTTGAATGATATGTACTCTGGATGAGTAGACTCAGCTTTTTAGATTACTCAGCTTTGGGAGACTGCCTGCACTTCAAGAAGCAAACTTTCAGCATCTTGGGTATGTTTCCCTTCAGTTAGTCACCAGATAAAATGAATTCTGAAGCATTTTCTAATGATACTATTTAACCATGGAACTATTTAAATTCCATTTTAAAGTAGCCCTAAAGTCATTAAGAACCATAAAACAGAGGATATAAATAAGTAAGTCCTCTTTTATACATGTACCATATATAAGCCACAGGACTCCTGACCTCCAATACTAAGCATGTGGGATTTCGTGAAGGCTCAGATGGTAAAGATCTGCCTGCAATGCAAGAGACCAAGGTTTGATCCCTAGGTTGGGAAGATTCCCTGGGGAAGGGAAAGGCTACCCACTCCAGTATTCTTGCCTGGAGAGTTCCATGGGCAGAGGAAACTGGCAGGCTGCAGTCCATGGGGTCGCAAAGAGTAGGGCTCTCCTTGTTCAGTCCCTCATTCCTGTCTGACCTTTTGCAGCCCCATGGATTGCAGAATGTCAGACCTCCCTATCCTTCACTGTCTCCTGGAGTTTGCTCAGACTCATGTCCATTGAGTTGATGATGCCATTCAACCATCTCATCCTCTGTTGCCCCCTTCTTCTGCCCTCAAGCTTTTCCAGCATCAGGGTCTTTTCCAATGAGCAGTTCTTTGCCTAAGGTAGCCAAAGTCTTGAACCTTCAGCTTCAACATCAGTCCTTCCAATGAATATTCAGGGTTGATTTCCTTTAGGATTAACTGGTTTTACCTCCGTGCTCTCTAAGGAACTCTCAAGAGTCTTCTCCAACACCACAGTTCCAAAGCATCCATTCTTTGGTGCTCAGCCCTCTTTATGGTCCAACTCTCACAGCTGTACCTGACTACTGGAAAAACCATTGCTTTGACTATATGGACCTTTATCAGCAAAGTGATATCTCTGCTTTTTAATAATGCTGTCTAGGTGCGTCATAGCTTTTCTTCCAAGGAGCAAGAATCTTGTAATTTAATGGTTACTGTCACCATCTTCATTGAGTTTTGGAGCCCAAGAAAATACAATGACAGTCTTTATTTTCTTAGGCTCCAAAATCAGGGCTCATCAGGGCCTGAACAACAACAGTTCTAAACAGGGCTTTGGATAATAGGAATAGGACGGCTGCCATACTGGCCATAGCCTGGTGGTTGTGTGACAATGCCTCCATCAGCCACCCACATCTTGCAATTTAGATCTTGTACTTCTCATTTCTTGTCAAAGCCGAGATTTACATTCTCTAAGAAGACTAGCAATCTTAAAAAATGTCAGTGTCCATATTTTAGTTAGGTAAGTGCTGAACAGTAATTTTAAACTTAACAATTGTATTATTCACTGCTCAGCAGTACATTTGAGTGTTAAGCATGGTGTCTAGTAATGAATTTAGATATGACATAAAATAAGATAAAATACATACACTTTGGGATGTATTTTAAACAGCATTTTTTATCAAAAAAAGCAGAAATAATTCAATCTGTGGCTAAAATTGTTTTCCACAAAAGTAAACATTCTATAATATTATATACATTTCCCACATATATAACATCAGAATCAAATGTTACCTAGAAACAGAATTAGCAAGTGCCTTTCGAAACTCAGTATGTCCAAAAGTATAGAATTATCTGTGTAAAACGACTGTTTCCAACACACTCTCCACTACATCATTTTAGAACATTTATTTCATAGAGCTAGTTTATGATACACAAAGAATATCATGCTTATTGTTTTAGAAACAACTTTATATGATTTTCAAGTCCAATTAAAAAATTATTGGAATATAGTTGCTTTACAATGTTGTGCTAGTTTCTGCTGTACAGCAAAATGAATGCGCTATACATATACATATATCCCCTCTTTTTTGAATACAGTAGGTTCTCATTAGTTATCTATTTTATACATAGTAATGTATATATGGGCTTCCCAGGTGGCTCAGTGGTATTGAATCCACCTGCCTATGCAGGAGACACAGGAGACACTGTCTTCCTGGGTCAGGAAGATTCCTGGAAGTAGGAAATGGCAACCCACTCCAGTATTCTTGCCTGGAAAATTCCAAGGACGTGGAGCCTGGCAGGTAATAGTCCATGGGGTCATAAAGAGTCAGACATGACTTAACACGTACATACATACAATGTATACATGTCAATCTTAATCTCCCAGTGTTTTGAATATCATAACAAAAAGTCACTTTCTATAGTGATCCTCTAATAGCTAACATAAATTAATGATTCCACATCCATAGTATTTTTTTCCATAATTTCATATAAGTGATATTTTCTTAAAATAATTTAAAAAAAAGAAAATACAAAAATGAATGAGAAAGCTCTACTTATGTATCTAATTATTTCATATATATGTAAAATTATGTAATATATATATATAGAAAGAGAGTTGTATGCTGATATACATTTGTACACTTGTAACTCAGAATTTAAGTCTTTCTGTTGACTGATGAGAGGTCATTTGATTTGATGAGTTGATTTTGGATTAGAATGGCAATGCATAATGAATTTAGGGTCCTTCTATATCCAAGTGTTTATACAAATTTTTCTTCTAACTTATCATCAAAATGTATAGGTATGATTACAGAAATATTTTAGGATGTCAGTTCAATTTATAGCCACATTTTTCTCCTCTAGTAGGTAGCAGTCATCTATAGGGGCGATCCACTAAAATCATGTTCATTTTATAAAACACTGTCTCTCCCTGGTCACAGTTGATTAGAGGATGGCCTCCATTGACTCAAGACTAGTAAGCTGCATTTCTCTTTCGAAGATCTAGAGAGGCATCTCAGAGACTTTATTTCAGCTCTTCAAAATAGTTGAACTGAAAAGTGACCAAAAAAAAAGTCTGATTATTAGTAGCAAAGTGCAGGGCAACATGAAAACAGCTGATGAGAAGAAATGGGGATGAAGATGCTCCCAAAGAGACCAATGGCACACACCTCGAGACTGACACTGGGCGCACAGCCCCTTAGTTCCAAAGGCCACCAGATTTATGCCTGTACCCCAGAGGCAAGACTCACAGGTGAGGAAATACCACTACCAAAACAAACTCCATTTCACTGAACCAAGGCTTTGAGGAGTTCTACCATATGCGATCAAGGACACTCTCCCAAGATGGTAGACTCATTAAATATTGCAGACCTGTTAGTTTCTAGGCTAAGAATTCAGAGAAAAAGTATAAGACAGTAATCCCCATCTGACCTCAACTTCATTCTATTTAGAGAGGGAGAACAGGAGGAGAAAAAAATAGAGGTCAGTGCAGATAGTAAATAATTACATTACACTTTTAAGTGTAGTAGGTTCTCTACGGATGAATGAGTCCCATTCCAAGAACATATTCATAAGCCCAATTTGCTTGGAAGTCCAATAAAGTTACCCTAGGTACACAAATAAGACAGTCACATAATTGGCTATATAGTACTCTACTAACAGGTTTATAATACTTTTTACACATATACTACACACATCTCTTCAAGAAAATTAGAGATACCAAGGGAACGTTTCATGCAGCGATGGGCATGATAAAGGACAGAAATGGTATGGACCTAACAGAAGCAGAAGATATGAAGAAGTGGTGGCAAGAATACACAGAACTATACAAAAAATATCTTAATGACCCAGATAATCATGATGGTGTGATCACTCACCTAGAGCCAGACATCCTGGAGTGCAAAGTCAAGTGGGCCTTAGGAAGCATCACTACGAACAAAGCTAGTGGAGGTGATGGAATTCCAGTTGAGCTATTTGAAATCCTGAAAGACGATGCTGTGAAAGTGCTGCACTCAATATGTCAGCAAATTTGGAAAACTCAGCAGTGGCCACAAAACTGGAAAAGGTCAGGTTTCATTCCAATCCCAAAGAAAGCCAATACCAAAGAATGTTCAGACTACCACAGGATTGCACTCATCTTACATGCCAGCAAAGTAATGCTCAAAATTCTCCAAGCTAGGCTTCAACAGTACTTGAACTGAGAACTTTCAGATGTTTGAGCTAGATTTAGAAAAGGCAAAGGAACCAGAGATGAAATTGCCAGCATGTGTTTTATCATAGAGAATTCCAGAAAGACATCTACTTCTGCTTCATTGACTATGCAAAGCCTTTGACTGTGTGGATCACAACAAACTGTGGAAAATTCTTATAGACTTGGAATACCAGACCACCTTATCTGCTTCCTGCTAAACCTGTATGCAGGTTAAGAAACAATAGTTAGCACCAGGCACAGAAAAACAGACTGCTTCCAAATTGGGAAAGGAATAGGTCACAGCCGTATACTGTAATCCTGCTTCTTTAACTTATATGCAGAGTACGTCATGCGAAATAATGGACTGGATGAAGCACAAGCTGAAATCAAGATTGCCAGGAGAAATATCAGTTACCTCAGATATGCAGATGACACTGCCCTTATGGGAGAAAGAGAAGAGGAACTAAAGAGCCTCTTGATGAAAGTGAAAGAGGAGAGTGAAAAAGCTGACTTAAATCAACATTAAAAAAACTAAGATCATGGCATGTGATTCCACCACTTCATGGCAAATAGATGGGGGAACAATGGAAACAGTGACAGACTTTATTTTCTTGGGCTCCAGAATCATTGCAGAGGGTGACTGCAGCCATGAAGTTAAACACACACACACACACACACACACACACAAAACACTTGCTCCTTGGAAGAAAAGCTATGACTAACCTAGACAGCATATTAAAAAGCAGAGACATTACTTTTCTGGCAAAGGTTCATATAGTCAAAGCTATGGTTTTTCCAGTAGTCATGTATGGATGTGAAAGTTGGATCATAAAGAAAGCAGAGTGTTGAAGAATTGATGCTTTCAAACTGGTTTTGGAGAAGACTCTTGAGAGTTCTTTGGACTGCAAGGAGATCAAACCAGTCCATCCTAAAGGAGATCAGTCCTGAATATTCACTGGAAGGACTGATGCTGAAATTTCAAAACTTTGGCCACCTGATATGAAGAACTGATTCATTTGAAAAGACCCTGACGCTGGGAAAGATTGAAGGCAGGAGGAGAAGGAGATGACAGAAGATGGCTGGCTGGATGGCATTACCAACTTGATGGACATAAGTTTGAGCAAGCTCTGGGAGTTGATGATGGACAGGGAAGCCTGGCTTGCTGCAGTCCATGAGGTCGCAAAGAGGCAGACATGACTCAGTGATTGAACTGATAACTTAGCGACATAATACATGCAAAACAAGCAAACACAAAGCATAAAACATTTTTATTCTTATAGTGCTGCTGCTGCTAAGTCACTTCAGTCGTGTCCAACTCTGTGTGAACCCATAGACAGCAACCCACCAGGTTCCTCTGTTCCCATAGTGGTACAGTATAACAACTGGCATACAAAGGTTGGCATTGAATGAACAGGAAAAGAAGAATTACTGACTGGAGCGGGGAGAGGAGCTGGGAGATAACAGAGGTAAAGAATGGTCAGCAATAGTAAATGAAGGGCTAGCTGCAATTGCATTCATCCCTGCAATTCAATGAATGCAATTGCATTCATACCTTTGTGGTATGCACATTCACACATTTGAGTGTTCACAACTTGAAGGTTTGTATGTAAGGCACTTACCATATTGAAATGCAGGAAATGGTACATTGTATAAGCAAGGACAGAGTGTGGAACATTGGGATGCATTTCACAGGGAAGATGGCATCTGAAAAGTCTTAGATAAGGAGAACATCACTAAGCTGAGAAAAGAAAGGAGGAGTTTCCAAAAAGAGAGAGAATAGCATGAATAAAGATACAAAAATGGTCAGGAAGATGGAAAGCATTGAAGGATACAAGGCTGGAAAGATAGAGCAATGTCACAATGGAAAGGCCTTGAATTCTACACTGAGGTACTTGGGTTTTTTATACCCTATAGGGCATAGGTTGTGTGATCATTTGTCCCGGTTTGCCAGGATCTGTTATAATTGATACTTGCCATCTTGGTACAATTATCAACAGCACTTCTTTCTCATTCTGAAGAGTGTTGCAGTTTGGGCAGTTTAGTATTTGGTCAGCATGTCCATGGGCTTCCCATGTGGTGCTTGTGGTAAATAACCCACCTGCCATTGCTGGAGACATGAGAGACTTCGGTTCTATATCTGGGTTGGGAAGATCGCCTAGAGGAGGAACTGGCAACCCACTCCAATATTCTTGTCTGGAGAATCCCATGGGCAGAGGAGCCTGGTGGGCTACAGTCCATAGGGTTGCAAAGAGTTGAACATGAATAAAGCAACTTCGTATGTGCGCACGCGCGCACACACACACACACACACACACACACACACACAGTATGCCCGTAAGGAGTTAAAAAAGGGTTTGGGCAAGAAAATAACTTAAGTAAATCTTGATTTAAAAACTATCATTCATGAAATTGTACACAGCAGTAAATCAAAGCCTGTTCTAGTCAAATCCAACATGTGGCCTAATTTTGTAAATAAAAATTGTTGAAACACAGTCATTCCTGATGTTTGCTACTTTTCAACAATATAGTTGAATGGTTGTGATAGAGCTCATATGATATGCAAAGCTGAAAATATGTACTGTCCAGCTTTTTACAGAAAACATCTGTGGACCCCCAGTATAGAGTAAAAATGCAGGACATAAGACTAGAAGTAGAATCATAATGCCATTTTTAAATGTATGCCATTTTAATTTCCAGTATTTACGTTTTGGTACCAAGTGGCAGGTTTATTAAAATATGGACGTTTAGGTAGTGACATTTCATCCTAAGATGTCCTCCTTTATAGGGACAGCAAGCCTTGCTGAAACCCCACAAAGGTGCTCAAACTAGCATCTAAAATACAAATAATTTCGAGAACTTTTTGTTCCTAAGGTTCTTGCCCAGTAAGAAGACTCCAACTGCCATTAAACATACAAAATAAATACACCTCAAATATGAAAGTAATTACATAGAAGGTCACATAAAATGAGAATAAACGGGTTTAGGCTGAAAATGGCTTCAATCGCATAACTCACAGGGACAGTAAATAACAACCCACATCTGTCTCTTGGGAAGGAAGGACATGTGCCAATTCTTGGTTTTTATTGCTCTGACTCAAAGCATCCAAAGCCAATATATCTTGCCTTTAAATAACTTGCAAAGACTAAAAATAAGAAATAAATAAAAAAAAAAAAGATTATAAAAAAAAAAAAAAAAAAAAAAAAAAAAAAATAAATAACTTGCAAAGAAAAAGTATTTGTGTGTAAGTTGTCAGTGGCCTCAGCGATTAATGAGACATGTGTCCAAAACTGTAGTTATATAGAAAATGTGCTGCTGTGGCTACTGCTTAGTCGCTTCAGTTGCGTCCAACTTGTGTGACACCATGGACTTCAGCCTGCCAAACGCCTCTCTCCATGGGATTCTTGACTGGAGGGGGTGGCCATGCCCTCCACCAGGGGACCTTCCTGACCCAGAGACTGAACCCATGTCTCCTACGGCTCCAGCATTGCAGGCATGTTCTTTACCACTAGCGCCACCTGGAAAGCCCATAGGATATACAGTAATGAACAAAAAAATATATATTCTTTTGGAGTGAATGTAGTAAGATAATAAAATCAGAGAAGGGACAATACTTCCTTACATTTATAGGAGCTCTGTAAATTTTTTTTCTTAATTTTTATTTTTACTGTATTTTACTTTACAATACTGTATTGGTTTTGCCATACATTGACATGAATCCACCATGGGTGTACATGCATTCCCAAATATGAACCCCCCTCCCACCTCCCTCCCCATAACATCTCTCTGGGTCATCCCTGTGCACCAGCCCCAAGCATCCTGTATCCTGCATCAGACATAGACTGGCGATTCATTTCTTACATGATAGTATACATGTTTCAATGCCATTCTCCCAAATCATCCCACCCTCTCCCTCTCTAAAGCACTGAGTATTTTATTCTGAGTTCTATCAAACCATGTGATGTGATATTTACTGGATAAGACTCTTTGTATCAAGGGGTTACAATACAGACAATGAGAGCAATGAAAGTCGCTCATAGGAAGACTGCATCTCAAAAGAGAGGTATGGTTTTTCATATCCTGGGTAACTGGAGTAAGTTCATGAACTCAGCGGAGAAGGCAATGGCACCCCACTTCAGTACTCTTGCCTGGAAAATCCCATGGGTGGAGGAGCCTGGTAGGCTGCAGTCCATGGTGTCTCTCAGAGTCAGACACAACTGAGCGACTTCACTTTCACTTTTCACTTTCATGCACTGGAGAAAGGAAACGGCAACCCACTCCAGTGTTCTTGCCTGGAGAATCCCAGGGGTGGGGAAGCCTGGTGGGCTGACGTCTATGGGGTCCCACAGAGTCGGACACGACTGAAGCAACTTAGTAGCAGCAGAAGCAGCAGCATGAACTCAGGCTTTCAGAATGCAAGAATGTTGCTTATTTTGTGGCCCTTTTGCAAGGACCACCCATTATCTTACTTCTTACTGATATCCTTGATACTCTACTTGTGGTAGCATTCAGGAATACTCATTCTCCAGATAGCAAAAAATAATATATATATACAAATATGTATACAGACATATGTTTCCTTTAGTATCCAAGAGAAATGATCACTTATGTCAACTGTGAATGCAGGCAATAAACCACAGTTGTATTGTTTTTTCATAAAAATAGATTAGTTTTCATATCATATTAGAGTTTTGTCAGATACCACAAAATGTCATTCATATTCATCACTACTTTGAAATTATTATAGTTAGAATTACCACTAGGTATTGTAACTTAATTAATAAAGGTGCACATATCTTACATTAAAATTTTTAGCATATTGATAAAAATATAGCAATTATTTCTGCTCTGTAATGCTATGTATTTTTTTTTTTTTTTCATTTAAAAACAGTAATCTGAGATGGGGTCATCAGATTTCCAAAGAAAACCATGGCATTAAAAAAAATCCTCCCAGGGTTCACAAAATCTATTTACTTAGCTGTTCCTATTTAGTGAGTCAATACAGAATTTAATATCTTAAAGCAACAGCAATTGTTATTTTTCTTTCTCATGATTCTCAGATTTGACTGTGCTGGGATCCAGCCCCAGTGGATCCAGGGTGATTCGAAGGTGGGGATGGAGTCGGCGTCCTTGGAAATAACTTATCTAATTACAGATAGAGAGGGATTAGAAAATTAGAGGGAAAAAGAGGCTGAATAACTTGGTTTACATGGAATACCAATCACCACCTACGTAGGCCGCAGGCGTCTTCCCATTCTCCTGAAGGAGAGGAGGCACTGAGGCCCCCTGGTCGGATCTTAGAAGCCCAGGCAAAATTAGCAGGCTTGGTGGGTACCTATGCACCAGATGGGAATTCGGCCAGAAAATAGTAGGAGAGAAAAAGAGGCTGAATAACTTGGTTTACGTGGGATACCAATAAAATTCCAAGACAAGGAATTTGCACCATCTACATTAGGCCACCGGTGCCACTTGAATATCGGAAGGTGCCCCTCCTTGGGCTCCTTCTCACTGGGCTTGAAAGCCGGGACAAGTAAGTAGACATGGCGAGCACCCATGCTCCAGATGGGAATTCAGCCAGAAAAACGGGGAGCAAGAAAGAACGACATGGCGGAATCAGTCTTTCTGAAACTGATCCGATTTCTTTATTTTGAGGTTTACTTATATACCTTTTGTTACACATAGGGATGAATACAGAGTCATGCAGGGGTCAGCAGTCCTGACCTTTATCAAAATCAGGTGCTTTACACAAAAAAAGGTCTTAGGGGTTTTACATCATCTTCTGGCCATGAGGCCTGCTGACATTTATGACCCTTTCTTTCTGATAACCAAAAAACTTATTTTTTCCAAGGATGTTTTTTCCTAAACCAGGCACCACCCTCCAAATAAAGTTGCATTCCTATAGGGTGAGGGTGTAGTGAGTTACAACTAAGAAAGGAATTTATTTAACCCAAGGTTAACATGATTAATCTTAAAGGTTAATACTTATTTCTCCTATATGCTAGTTATATTCATTATAAGGGCAGGGAATATGGAGATTTAGCAGCAAACATCAGCCCAACAAATGAAAATCCTTTCACCAATGTTCCCCTTAAGATCTATTTAGTCTTAAGATAGTGATAAAGTTACATTTTTACATAGCAAGGACACAGTGATTTATAACAAAGTACAGTGATCTATTACAAAAGAGAAAATTCATTAACTCAAAAAGTCTAGTATTGCTAAACTTAAAAACTACTATATTTCCTTTTCTATATTCCAAATACATTGATTAATATATTCCCAGGTGCCTAAGGATATGGAGGCCTGGTGGCAATCATTGACTCAACAATGAGAAAAGCCCTATGCTAATTAAGACTTGCAAAATACTCCAAAACTCTCTGTGCTCTTTATGTTTTAACCCTAACCCTAATCCTGTCATACAAGCTAGTTTGCCAGCTGAGAGGTTTGACCTGAGACACCCTTGTCACACCCAGGACAGGGAATTAGCAGCAATTACTGGCACAACAAATGAAAAACCCTTCACCAATATAATTCCTAACCAATCCACTATACTAATAATTTCCAACTCCCCAAAAGAATTTGCCTTTAGTAAGTCTAAAACATCTCGTGCCTCTCAGGTTGGGAGGCTGTAAACAATCACATGTGGCTGGACGAACCTATATAGGCGGGCTAGATAACCTTCAGAGGAGTTCCTAAGTTGAAACACTCTTGTCACGCCCAGAAATTTTTATTGACTTGGAGCTGCACATTTACTCCTTCTCCAAGAGAACCGGTGGGAAACAGCCCCCCCTAAAGTCAGAGGTGTAGGCGAGAGCATGAAACAGTAAAGTGGATAGACTCTGGTTTGGGGGTAGATGCTCGGGAACAGGGGGTTTCCTGAGGCTTGATCTCACCTTTGTGTATGCCAAGCCTCCTTCCTCATGACCTTTGCCATGGGTGGAGTTCCTCACACTGGCTCCCGGCATGACTGGGGTCCAATTAGGATTTAATAATACAGGAAATGTCGTTCTTACATCCAGATGTTGGTTGGAGCTGTACTCATCTCAAAGGCTTCCCCACTCTCAGGTCTGACAGTTAATGCCTACAGTTGGCTATCAGTTAAACTGGGCTATTTGCAGTTACATCTACAAATAACTGACTTTCTCAAAGCATGGTGGAGCATTCTAAGAGATCCAGACAGAGTCATATTGCCTTTTAGGACCTGGCCTCAGAAGACACATAATATCACTTTCTCCAGTCACAGGCTTGCCTGGATATAAAGAGAGATACAATCAAGAGAAGAGAATATCAGATCACCTGACCTGCCTCCTGAGAAATTTGAATGCAGGTCAAGAAGCAACAGTTAGAATTGGACATGGAAAAAGAGACTGGTTCCAAATCAGACAAGGAACACTTCAAGGCTGTATATTGTCATCCTGCTTATTTAACTTATATACAGAGTACATCATGAGAAACTCTGGGCTGGAGGAAGCACAAACTAGAATCAAGATGCCAGGAGAAATATCAGTAACCTCAGATATGCAGATGACACCACCCTTATGGCAGAAAGTGAAAAAGAGCTAAAGAGGCTCTTAATGAAAGTAAAAGAGGAGAGTGAAAACATTGGCTTAAAACTCAATATTCAGAAAATTAAGATCGTGGCATCTGGTCCCATCATTTCATGGCAAATAGATGGGGAAACAGTGGAAACAGTGACAGACTTTATTTTGGGGGGCTCCAAAATCACTGCAGATGGTGACTGTAGCCATGAAATTAAAAGACACTTGCTTCTTGGAAGAAAAATTATAACTAACCTAGACATCATATTAAAAGACAGAGACAGTACTTTGCCAACAAAGGTCCATCGAGTCAAAGCTATGGTTTTTCCAGTGGTCATGTATGGATGTAAGAATTGGACTATAAAGAAAGCTGTTCAGTTCAGTTCAGTTCAGTTCAGTTGTTCAGTCGTGTCTGACTCTTTGTGACCCCATGAATCGCAGCACGCAAGGCCTCCCTGTCCATCACCATCTCCCGGAGTTCACTCAGACTCACGTCCATCGAGTCTGTGGTGCCATCTACCCATCTCATCCTGGGTCGTCCCCTTCTCCTCCTGCCTCCAATCTCTCCCAGCATCAGAGTCTTTTCCAATGAGTCAACTCTTCACATGAGGTGTCCAAAGTACTGGAGCTTCAGCTTTAGCATCATTCCTCCCAAAGAAATTCCAGGGTTGATCTCCTTCAGAATGGACTGGTTGGATCTCCTTGCAGTCCAAGGGACTCTCAAGAGTCTTCTCCAACACCACAGTTCAAAAGCATCAATTCTTCGGCACTCAGCCTTCTTCACAGTCCAACTCTCATATCCATACATGACCACAGGAAAAACCATAGCCTTGACTAGACGGACCTTAGTCGTCAAAGTAATGTCTCTGTTTTTGAATATACTATCTAGGTTGGTCATAATTTTTCTTCCAAGGAGTAAGCGTCTTTTAATTTCATGGCTGCAATCACCATCTGCAGTGATCTTGGAGCCCCCCAAAATAAAGTCTGACACTGTTTCTACTGTTTCCCCATCTATTTCCCATGAAGTGATGGGACCAGATGCCATGATCTTCATTTTCTGAATGTTGAGCTTTAAGCCAACTCTTTCACTCTCCACTTTTACTTTCATCAAGAGGCTTTTTAGCTCCTCTTCACTTTCTGCCATAAGGGTGGTGTCATTTGCATATCTGAGATTATTGATATTCCTCCCTGCAATCTTGATTCCAGCTTGTGTTTCTTCCAGTCCAGCATTTCTCATGATGTACTCTGTGTAGAAGTTAAATAAGCAGGGTGACAATATACAGCCTTGACATATTCCTTTTCCTATTTGGAACCAGTCTGTTGTTGCATGTCCAGTTCTAACTGTTGCTTCCTGACCTGCATACAGATTTCTCAAGAGGCAGGTCAGGTGGTCTGGTATTCCCATCTCTTTCAAAATTTTCCACAGTTTATTGTGATCCACATAGTCAAAGGCTTTGGCATAGTCAATAAAGAAGAAATAGATGTTTTTCTGGAACTCTCTTGCTTTTTCCATGATCCAGCAGACGTTGGCAATTTGATCTCTGGTTCCTCTGCCTTTTCTAAAACCAGCTTGAACATCAGGAATTTCATGGTTCATGTATTGCTCAAGTCTGGCTTGGAGAATTTTGAGCATTACTTTACTAGCATGTAAGATGAGTGCAATTGTGCTGTAGTTTGAGCATTCTTTTGCATTGCTTTTCTTTGGGATTGGAATGAAAACTGACCTTTTCTAGTCCTGTGGCCACTGCTGAGTTTTCCAAACTTTTGGCATATTGAGTGCAGCACTTTCACAGCATCGTTTTTCAGGATTTGAAACAGCTCAACTGGAATTCCATCACCTCCACTAGCTTTGTTCGTAGTGATGCTTTCTAAGGCCCACTTGACTTCACATTCCAAGATGTCTGGCTCCAGATTAGTGATCACATCATCATGATTATCTGGGTTGTGAAGATCTTTTTTGTACAGTTCTTCCATGTATTCTTGCCACCTCTTCTTAATATCTTCTGCTTCTGTTAGGTCCATACCATTTCTGTCCTTTATCAAGCCCATCTTTGCATGAAATGTTCCCTTGGTGTCTCTAATTTTCTTGAAGAGATCCCTAGTCTTTCCCATTCTGTTGTTTTCCTCTATTTCTTTGCATTGATCGCTGAGCACCGAAGAATTGATGCTTTTGAACTGTGGTGTTGAAAAAGACTCTTGAGAGTCCCTTGAACAGCAAGGATATCCAACCAGTCCATCCTAAAGGAAATTAGTCCTGAATGTTCATTGGAAGGACTGATGCTGAAGCTGAAACTCTAATACTTTGGCCACCTGATGAGAGGAACTGATTCATTTGAAAAGACCCTGATGCTGGGAAAGGTTGAAGGCAGGAAGAGAAGGGGACCACAGAGGATGAGATGGTTGGATGGCATCACCGGCTCAATGGACATGAATTTGAGTAAACTCTGGGAGCTGGTGATGAACAGGGAAGGCTGGCATGCTGCAGTCCATGGGGTTGCAAAGAGTTGGATACGACTCAGCAACTCAACTGAACTGAACATCAACCACAACTCTCAGTAAGAGGAATGGCTGTGTCTTATCACAATTGTGTGTGGGATAGGGTATATCTGAATAAATTTATGTGGACCTCTTTAAAAATACAATCCATCATAATGTCCCAACATTTTCCATGTTTCTGAGTATTTCACATAGTATATATCGTGCTCTAAATTTCCTTCTGTTTTTCTCTCATGTTATTCTCCTGTTTTTCCCTTAAACCCAAAATGAAGTAGAAATTCTACTGCTAACTTCCCTGAATGGCCTTCCTCATTTTCACATACAGTTAATTTCTTTGTGTGGGAGGGAGGCGACGGAGGTATGCATGCTACAATTTTATCTTAAATTTTAATTTGTGAGTTTATTTAATAAATTCTACTACTTCTTTATAAGTACTCTTTCTTTTCTCTTCTTTGTTATTTCTTTGAGGATAAATTCACTTTCTGTTTCCCCTACTCACCTCCTCACTTGTTGCACGTTAATACTCAACTAATGTTTTGTGGGATCAAAAGCTGCTCTTTGAAATTCAGGCTGCTGCTGCCTGTTTGGAACATATCAGCCTTCATCAAAAGAGTCAAAACCCACCAGACTGAAAGATGTGGAGCTCACAGTTAGTTAAGGGGTAACAGCAGCTTCATTTACTAGTTACTTCTATCAGAGCTAAAAAATGATTTCAAGGTGACACAGCTCAACATAACCAAATTGCTTCAGCGATTCTTGTAGACTATATGAGTAACATCTTCCCACCTTAAAGCTAAAGGCAGAGATACCACAACCTTGCTTAAAACCTGAGAACATTATTTATCCAAAAGAGATCAATAAAGAGGTGAAATGGTGAGCCATGGGTTAAGGGGTCAATTATGTGAGATTATTTTAAAATACAAGTACTTAAGTTGTGTGACACTCTGACATGACATCAAATGACATTTTAGAAGGGACCAAAAAGTTCATGAGAGATTCATTTCAAATCCCGGTGAAGGAGAAAGAATTAACCTTGAAAAGAATCAAATCCATCCACATTAATGTTAAAAGGAAAAAAATAAGTGTATATTGTAATCTTTGAGACTGATATGATATATGAAATTCTGGCCATTAAACAAACTTTTTTTTTTTTTTTTTAACACAAGATGACAAAAATGGGCTGGTTCACTGAGGGGGGAAAAAAAGGGAATTTCATAGCATTTGCTGTGTTTATTAACAAGAACTAAACAGGGACTTCAGCCATAACAAGGTTCAGGTAGAAGTAAGTTATTCCCTAGATTACTACTCTGAGTTCCTGTGCAGTAAGCATTTATGATTAGATAGAAATCATAAATGTATATACCTCCCAACTGAGAGAGAAACATAGTCACAATATTGGCAGTGAAACACTTTGGAAAGAAGGTTTTGACTAAACTCACCATCAATGACTAGCAACAAATTGTTCATGAGACCAAGATGAACTACATTTCTAACCCCTTATTTAATTCTTCAAATAAGCATTTCAGTATTTGTTTCTGCTGAAAACATGATCATATATGCATTTTGCTAAATTATCTGCAAATTTTTGAATCTTGACTCCATATTCCCAACAGATCAGAAGTATAAATTTTAGATACCAGAGTCCTCATTTGTGGGCTTCCCCAGTGACTGAACAGTAAAGAATCCAGCTGCAATGCGGGAGACTCAGGAGACACAGGTTTGATTCTTGGGTTGGAAAGATCCCCTGGAGGAGGGCATGGCAACCCACTCTAGCATCCTTGCTAGGAAAATCTCACGGACAGAGGAGCCTGGCAGGCTACAGTTCATGGAATTGAAAAGAGTCAGATACAACTGAAGCGGCTGAGCATGTAGTAAGAAATGGTGTATTAAATATTTTTTTTTAGAATTAGACTAGTAGGAGTGAAAACACATTTGAATAAGAGATATAATCTTGAAAATATCTCTGATATAAATATTTCTTTTGGTTCTGAGAAGTTTTTGAGTAGATTTCTTTATTGTTTAGTTGTATTCTTGACAACTAAAAAAAAATCTTTGTATAAATTCTGTCTCTTTATATTAACAAGCCTATCTTTATTGTATTAGTTATTGGGCTGAATATAAAAGGATATCTAAACTGATTACCGTTTATAAAAATATGGTTCAAATGCCTTCTCAATGTTATATATTTAATACATGAATTCATTCTAAATGAATTCATTCATTCATTCTAAAGGAAACAGAGGCATCCTTTTATCCTCCACACCTGTCTTCACTGAGTACCCACTTAGAGAAAGACAGCAGTGTTGCCCTCCTAGCTGTCCATGCACCCAAGCCTTCTACTGGATACAGTGCCATGTAGCTGGAGGAAGCAGATGCTCTGCCCGCCAATGCAAACCCAGTGAACCTGAATCTCTAGAGATGAGTTGTGTGCATTTATACTTTCCAAAAGCTTCCCAAGTGATTCTAATGTACAGCTGGGTCAGAACACTTTTCAGAGCATACACAGTCCTCTCATCTTTGAATGTTAGTGCTTTCTCCACAATTGTGGCATTTGGGGTAGGCGCTCTTTGGAGGGAGAAAGAAACAAATGATAAGGACATCATTTTCCCAGATAGGGGAGGAACGGTGTGACCTTGAAGCTGAGGAAGTAATCCCTGTGCTTTCTTCCTCCTAAGTAGGAAAACTGTGCTCTCATTCTCCATGGCCCATTTAGACAGGGCAGCTCACACAGGCTGAATCTGGGCCAGCTAGGCAGAGAATAATGTCTCCTTGCCCAAACTAGTGAATTGTGGGATGAGGAGTGTTATTGGAAAAATGTATCAAAACCTTACATGTTTGTTTAAATGAAGTTGTGATCAAAGACTGTACTGAACAAACTCTGTGCAGCTTGATTCTGGGCTATGAAATTTATTTTGTTCTTTAAGTGTAGAGGCATGAGGAGAAAATCCAAGTGCAATACATAAATCTTGATTAACTTGTTCAGAGCTCTCAGGAGATCCTTTAAACTCCCCTGGATAGAGTCATGCTCTCATATTGGACATTTCCTCTACGCTTTTATTTCCTGATCTTTATTAATGGCCAACACGCCTGCCCATAGCTGCTGTTAGTCCCTCTGGAGGGAATTTAAATGGTACACGAAATAGTCCTCTTATATACATCACATTCTGCTCTGTTACATTAGTGGTGCAAAACTGATTCTTAAAATATGGTTTTCACAAATACTCTGTTCAGTGATGGAAATGTATTGTTTTTGACTCTTACTTGGGCTTCCTTGGTGGCTCAGATGGTAAAGCATCTGTCTACAATGTGAGAGACCTGGGTTCGATCCCTGGGTCAGGAAGATCCCCTGGAGAAGGAAACGGCAACGCACTCCAGTACTATTGCCTAGAAAATCCCATTGACAGAGGAGCTTGGTAGGCTACGATCCATGGGGTCGCAAAGAGTCGGACACAACTGACCGACTTCACTTTACTAGAAGAAACATGAAGCATGAAATATATGTTTATTAGAAATGCATATCACCAAATGAGGCTTCAATGAATGCAAAAAAAAAAAAAAAGGTAAAAGGATTTAGCATTAACTTTTCTTTTCAGCTGTACAGGAAATCAACTAGGCAGAGATAGTTACCTAGACATGTGAGCCAATAATACTGTATTAATTGTCTAGTTCTTGTTGCCTAGCAGACTAATACTGAACCAGTGTTCTGGAAAATAAAGGCACCCATAATTTGGGGTATAAAAATCAATATTTGTGTACAGTCCTGTCTGATTACCCCCACTCCCCAAGTGTTTTCTCTTTTTAAAAAGCAGCTACATTGATGTCTCTTGTTTTTCCAGCGGTTGCCAGATGCTTTATTCCTTGCAGTAACTGGTTCTGTCTTGTATACAGTGGTAGAGACGGAAACAGAGTTCCTTTGCTAATTGTGGGTGCAGCTATTCTGTTCTGTATTGTAAGTCACTCAGTGGTGTCCAACTCTTTGGGACCCCATGGACTGTAGCCCTCTAGGCTCCTCTGTCCATGGAATTCTCAAGGCAGGAGTACTAGAGTGGGTAGCCATTCCTTCTCCAGGGCATCTTCCTGACCCATGGGTTGAACCCAGGTCTCCTGCATTGCTGCAGATTCTTTACCATCTGAACCACCATTCTGTTCTATAACACAGACCCATCTTTAAGCTTCTCAGCCTGCCACCTAAGAGTCTCCGTGTGGTTGTGTGGTGATTTTGGATACAGAGAGTCTGAACATCCATATTTCAAACTGTTTGTGTGTTAGTTGCTCAGTCGTGTCCAGCTGTTTGTGACCCCATGGACTATAGCCCACCAGATTACTCTGTCCATGGGAATCTCAGGCAAGAATACTGGAGTGGGCTCCCATTCCCTTCTCCACAGGATATTCCAGACCCAGGGATCAAACCAAGCCTCCCTCATTGCAGGCGGATTCTTTACTCTCTGGACCACCTATAGAGAATGCTAGCCACCCATGAGGCCTTGCACTAGCAGGCTGCATGCTTTGCTGTAATCAGCGCAGTACCACGTGGAAATAGTTCTTTGTATTATTTTTATCATTTCCATTTCACAGATGTAGAAACTGAGGCTTCCTTGAAGTAAGCAACTTTTCCAAAGACATTGCTAATGGTAGTACAGAATTTGAATACAGATCTTTCTAATCTTGAACGTGAGGATTTACCTAGGCTCTTAAACTGTCAATTTTATTTATTCTGAATACTATATTTTCTAAGGAGTCACACAGAGGTTTTTCGTCTCATCTACATCCATACCACAATTTCAAAGATTAACTTAGAGTGAATAAAGATTAAGTTTTATTTTATCTATTTTTATTTTTCTTTTAAGTTTTCTTTTAAACTTAGAAATTTGAGTTCTAGTTTTTAACATCTAATGTACCAAAAGTACTAATGAAAAATGTTACAATTCTGAAAGTGAGAATCAAAGTGAGATAGTGGCATCAAACTTATATATATATATATATATATATATATATATATATATATATATATATATATGTTTGAAATATATATATATATATATCACAGAGCATACAGGATATATGTTTTTTTTCTGTTTTATTTGTCCATATAGACAAATAAAATATAAAGTTCATAAATACAATATATAGGCCTGTCTTGATTGCAATGTATCCTCAAAGCTCATAGAGTAGCTGGCATTTTGTATAGTTTAAGCATACATTTTGGACACACAAAGGTATATGATTTACCAGATTTGATTTAGTTGTGGGTATATTCTAAAATGGGCTTTCCTGGTAGCTTAGATGATAAAGAATTTGACTGCAATGCAGGAGACCTGGGTTCAACTTCTGGGTTGGGAAGCTCTCCTGGAGAAGGGAATGGTGACTCACTCCAGTACTCCTGCCTGGAGAATTCCATGGACAGAGGAGCCCTGTGGGCTACAGTCCACGGGGTCATGAAGAGTCGCACACAACTGAGCAACTAACACTCTCATTTTTTTCGTACTCTAAAATAGTGAAGTGGTAGTCTATAAGAAGAGTCATTTTAATAGCTTGGGTCCAATATTTCTCCTATTACAAAAAAGAATGTATAGAAAAATGTCTAGAATATAGCAGATGCTCAAAAATAATACTAATAGGAAATTCTAGTCATCACTGAATAACTTGCTTTGATTTTTTTGTAAGTTTCACTAAGGAATTTGAAAATTTTTCTTCCAATCATTGAATTAAATTATTTGTGCTAGAATATACAATATGGGTTCTTAGACAAGCAGGAAAAAAAGATTACTGTGCTTTTATAACTTTCAGCCGATGACACATATGCCAGAGACATACAATCCTGTACAGCATAATGCCCACCTACCACCAGCCCATTTACTACAGCCCCCTCAAAATGTTGACCATCTCCAAAGAAGGCTGTTGATTATCACATTATATTGTAGGAGATCCAAGTGATAAATTAGACTTGAATTTATTCTCAAAGCTATAAATTACTCTGAAGTTTAAAGGGCTGTGAATTAGGTTTTTTGTATAACTTTGACCTTCTCTAGACGCCTTATTGTATTTATTTGGTCTGATCCCCATTTGAGAATGGGAGCTCCTTGAGCATAGGTCTTGTTCGTCATCATACAGTGCCTGGTACATGGTAAGCCTTCAGTAATAATAGTAGTAGATGCCATTATTGTTGTTGAAAGTTGATAGAGATGTCAGCGAGCGACTTTTTGAATCTGTCATAAATTTGTCTTATCTTTTTTTATTTCCTGGAAAACATTGGGTTTTCCTTGCTTCAGATAGTTCCATGTGCTCAGAGATAATTTTTTCAAATTTTTTCCATCTCAGTTTCCTTAATTCTGAAGTGAGGATAATTTTCAACCCCCCTACAGTTTTGTTTTCAAGGTTGAATGAGATTATGTGCTTGAAAGCCATCTTATACTCTCAAAAGTTGTTTTTAGTGAAATTAAATAAGCTAAAGTAGTATAAGGGACAAAACAAATATCATGTCTCTGAGGCTAGAATAATTTCTTAGAGAATAACAAAAGTTATTTTCTTCTAGATGACTTATATAATCCTGTAAAGGGAGAAGGGGACCAAGATGACCCAGGAAAACATGGTCTCTTAAAAGTCAATATTATGAAACATAGTTTCAATTTTTATCTTTAATCAGATACGAAAACAATCATTTTTAGCTTTTTAAATTACAGCTTGATTATATATTATGAAGCCCAGAGGTAATTCCCTGAAATAATCAGACACGATATTTCCAGTGCTGCTGATAGGCATGGAGAGTAGGCAGTCCTGTTCTCCTTGAAACTTGGTGGTTGTGGGTGGCCCACAGAGGTTAGAAAATCGGAAGAAATTCTCCTCCTCTAGAGCAGATTTGATTCATGGGGTCGCAAAGAGTTGGACACGACTGAGTGACTGAACTGAACTGAGAGCGGATTTGGATTCAAGGCTGCAGAGATAAATCTTCTCAAGCTTATAATGAAAATCCCCATATGATTTTCTTTGCTGACTCGTCTTTTAAAGGGGTGCATTAACAATGTGGGCATAGCAGGACTTTCTGCCATAAAGAGAACCCTGCACGGCTCCCTCTGAGGGTGAAGTTCTGATGTTTGAAATTGGTAATTGACTGTCCCCATAATGGGGTCATAGTGAAATTTGAAATTTCAATCCCTAACAGGTGAAATTGGAACCCAATGATCACTGTAATTAAACACAGCTTCCCTGTTCCTTTTCCAAAATGATTGGGCTATCACAGAGGTAGCTTAGTGGGACTTTTTCCACACCGCTCCTCTGACCTCCCTAATCCTTACAAACAAACCCAGACACCTCCAAGTGTTCACACAGTTTAAGTAAAAGCAACATGTTTACAATGCAGACACTCTCAAGACAAGTCTTGTAAATTTCCTTAAAAAACCAGATGACTCTTCCCAAATGCTTCCAAGACATAAATTCTGGAGCCTTACCTAAATCTCTTCTCTCTGCAAGTTGCAAAATAGCTAAAAAGAGGTGCATTTCATGAGTTAGTGTGAGTTTCTCTCACTGGATCATGCAAAATGCTGAAGTCGTGTGGGTCTTTCATAACCATTTCCCTGGTGCATTGCCAGAGCCACATAATCTAATGAGCTTTCCAGATGGGATGAGGCAAGCTGAGGTGTGCATCAGGTGCGCTTGTCACAGGTGCAGACCTCTGAGAGACTGGCTTTCAAGTCTGATTTGCAAGTTGGATATGCCCGTCACTTTGGATTAGCTTCCAATTTAAATTCAGCTGTTGTCATTTCCGTCTTAGCATCACATGCATTCTGACGGAAGGCCCTGAATAAAATCACAGTCCCAGAAAATCCTGTCTGTTATCATAATGCTAGGAAGCCACTGTGGTAGACTAAAATGAACTAGACATCAAATGTGTTGCCTTAGCAATCTATCTGCCTTTCCTTTTTCAAGATTGTTTATTTGAACCCTTGAGTGGTCTCTGCTACTAATCAGAAAATTGAGCTTGTCTAACTCATAGGACAGTAATAGTGATACTAGGTATTGTGGAAGACAACAGTTCATAAGTTTCTCACGGAAGCCTTAAAATAATACCCAGAGGCAATGTACCTGTAAGCTCAAAGGCGAGGAACTGAGACCTCGTAGGTCAGGTCTACCTTGACGCATTTGGCCAAAGTTTCAAGGCTAGTGAGCAGTAGGAATAGGATTCAAGCTCCCACCTTCCTAACTCCAAAACTACATCCATCTGCTTTGCTACATTGCAGATATATGGGCAGGAGTGAGCAAATGACACCACACACACACACACACACACACACAGACAGACACACACACACAATATGTTAAAAGCAAGGTTGTGCTGGTTAATAAGGCAAATGCAGTCTTTAGCTGTCTTATAATCTAACTGGGGGAAGAAAAAAACGAAGCAAGTGATTAAAGTGCCATTTAAATGCTTAACGGGGAACAAGAGGGCACAAGAGGGCACTCTGGCATCATATAGCATATGAATTAAACATGTTTTGTAAGGCAATATGCACAGGAAAGTCGAACAGTAGAATCTGGCCAGTAATGGTGGGTGAAGTAGACATGAGGTGGTTGTTGATGTTTAGTCGCTAAGTTGCAACTGAATCTTCTGCATTCCCATAGACTATAGCCCATCAGGCTCCTCTGTCCATGGTATTTCCTAAGCAAATAAACTGAAGTGGCTTGCCATTTTCTTCTCCAGAGGATCTTCCCAACCAAGGCATCAAACCTTTGTCTCCTGCATTGACAGGAGGATTCTTTACCACTGAGCCACCAGGGAAGCCCCGATGTGAGGTTAGAAGGGGAAAATATCTGAGAAAAAGGAATGGCAAAGAATCAGGGCTAAGAAAACATACAGTTACTAAAGAAAATGAAAGATGGCTGGGTAGAGAAAGAGTTACAGGATGGATAGTGAGGAGTGTTGGCTGGGCTGTAAAGTCTTTAAAGGGATGCAGAGGTCATATTGTAGACCTCTTTGTAAAACTATGTTATGTTAAATACTCTGCTGAAAGGAATAATGATAATTATTTTGATGTTTACAGCAACAGTCCAAGTTAAATATCCTCATACTGTTTTACCAGTAGCTAAGCTAAGTCGCTTCAGTTGTGTCCGACTCTTTGTGACCCCATAGACGGCAGCCCACCAGGCTCCCCCGTCCCTGGGATTCTCCAAGCAAGAATATTGGAGTGGGTTGCCATTTCCTTCTCCAATGCATGAAAGTGAAAAGTGCAAGTGAAGTCGCTCAGTCGTGTCTGACTCTTAGTGACCCCATGGACTGCAGCCTCCCAGGCTCCTCCACCCATAGGATTTTCCAGGCAAGAGTACTGCAGTGGGGTGCCATTGCCTTCTCCCATTTTACCAGTAGAGAAGCTGGGATTCCCAGACCTACGGTAGCCAAAACTCTGTTGGCTTGTCCCAAAGCCCTTCATCAGGAAGGTACCCCACACAGTTGCCTTACCTTGTCACTTAACTACACACGGAACAGGGACAGAGTCAAAATATTGTCCTGTTGATCTTCACCATAAATGTGAAAGTCAACCCAGATCACATGTCTAGTCAATTCATTTTGTGATGACAAGTGGAATCATGTAGTCTTAGTTAGGGCCTAATTTAAATATATATATATATATATATATATATATATATAGTTTGTGAAACTTTGCAAACAGGGACATCATTAACATTTCATGCTTTAACCACATGTAGCCAGCTTTGGAGATTTGACATTTTAAACTTTGCTGACCTTTTTGGGTTGTTAAAAGGAAATATCTTTTTTGTATTCTTCTCCCTCTGTTACAGCAAATGAAAGCCAACTGTATTAGTATTTATAGAAAAAAAAATAAAGGGGGAAAATGATAAAGACCACATTTCTTGCTACTTATTTCTTTTAAAGTAGAATTATCCTGGGCTTTCAACCAGAGACTTTGGGCTGCTCTGTTATTGATCTGTCTGTTCTATATAAAGATCAGACCATATGTATCTGTCCAAATTGGCAAGGATTCATTTAGAGGCTTTGCCTTTCATATTTTTATTTGTTGCTTACTACTACAGTCTCACACAGATAATGGAATAGAATAAATCTCCATATTTCATCCAATAGATTTAAAAAGCGAGTTTTTCCAAACCCATATTTAACATAATAAAATTATCTTTTGATCTCTCCAGATAGCTTTTACTTCTCTGGTAAAGTGGTTACATCCCTAATCATGCATTTTAAATTAACCCTCTGAATTAGTGAGATTCTGTGTCACATTACAATATGTGTATTTGTGTGGATGGGCTGTTTTTTGGCAGGTGAGTTTTTTGCCCCTAGCACTACTTGGGAAGCCCCAATTTTTCCATACCACCATGCCATTCTCAGACACCAGCTGGATGTCCCACCACTCAACTCAATTCTAACACTATCTACTTGGAGATAGAAAAAGACCCCACAGGTTAAGAGTTCAGGCTCACAAGACTAACCCTCCACCCCAACATCAGATATCAATCAGAGGTCTGGGTTTTCACTTGTGTTTCTGACCAATTATCTATAGATCTGAAATTCCAAAGCTCCTTTGCTCAGTTTTCCTTGATCTACTAGAGCTGCTCAGAGAATAAGGGAAAAATTTTTCTTAGTAGATTACTGGTTTATTAGAAAAGGATGTCATTTGGGAAAAACTAGATGAAAGAGATACATAGGGCAAGGTATGGAGAAAGGGCAGAGAGTATCCATGCCCCCGCTGAGGGTCATTCTGCCTCAATCAGCATATGTGCGCCAATTAGAAGATCTCCAAACCCTATACTTTGGGGCTTTTATGGAGGTTTCCTTACATAGGCGTGATTGATGAAACCATCGGCCACTGGTAATGGACTCAGTCTCCAACTCCCTCCCCTTCCAGGAGGTCTTTGTTGCTATACAGTGGCTCAATCATGTATGACTCTTTGAGACCCCATGGAGTGCAGCACGTCAGGCTTCCGTGTCCTTCACCATCTCCCAGAGTATGTTCAAACTCATGTCTACTGAGTCAGTGGTTCCATCCAAACATCTTGTCCTGTTGTCCCCTTCTCCTTCAGCCTTCAATCTTTCCCAGCATCAGATTCTTTTCAAATGAGTCAGTTATTTGCATCAGGTGGCCAAAGTATTGGAGCTTCAGCTTCAGCATCAGTCCTTCCAGTGAATATTCAGGACTGATCTCCTTTAGGACCGACTGATTTGATCTCCTTGCAGTTCAAGGGACTCTCAAGAGTCTTTTCCAACACCACAGTTCCAAAGCATCAGTTCTTCAGTGCTCAGCCTTTTTTATGGTCCACCTCTCACATCTGTACATGACTACTGGAAAAACCATAGCTTTGACTAGACAGACCTTTGTAGGGAAAGTAATATGTCTGCTTTTTAATATGCTATCTAGGTTGGTAATGGCTTTTCTTCCAAGGAGCAAGTGTCTTTTAATTTCATGGCTAAAGTCACCATCCACAGTGACTTTGGAACCCAAGAAAATAAAGTCTGTCACTGTTTCCATTGTTTCCCCTTCTATTTTCCATGAAGTGATGGGACTGGATGCCATGATCTTAGTTTTAGTTTTTTGTATGTTGAGTTTCAAGCCAGCTTTTTCACTCTCTTCTTTCACCTTCATCAAGAAGCTGTTTAGTTCCTCTTCATTTTTTGCCATTAGGGTGGTGTCCAGGTCTAGGATGGAACTAAAATTCTCAGTCCTCTAATCCCACAGTTGGTTGCCAAAGCAACTAGTCCCTTGAGTTACCTTGATACTCTCCAAAAGTCACCTCATTAACATAACAAAAGACACTGTTTTTTTCCTTCCTCCACTGGAGGAATTTCTACAGTTTTAGAAGTTCTGTGATAGAAAAAGAAATCAAGACCCAAGTTAAGTCTGTTACAAATCACATTACAATTGCTCTTAATTTTCCTTCCTATTATATTGCAACTTAATCTTTTATCTGTACTTTATAGTTTATATGTGAAAAATATTTATACTCATTCAAAGGTAAAACTTATTCCATATTGCATTTCTTATATTATTCTTCCAATTTTGTATCTTTGGATTAGAATTACGTGTGTGCTTTCTTCAGAGTTAATCCACTATTGGTATTTTAGAAACAGCTTTTCGTTTTTTTAAATCGTGTTTTTAGGTTAAACAGTTACTTGAACCAGGTGATGGCTTAAGCAGCTATTTATCATGTGTCCTTCTGTATAATGCTGCATAGTGCATCTTTTACACACGAAAGGGTATATTTGTTGAGTGTGGAGATGATGAGAAGCTTGTGGAAAAGCCAAGAATCTGAAAACATGAATCTATGAACTATCTTAGCCCAGAGAGAACAAAGATATCTAATTTGCCATGCTTATTAATTATCTATGTCTTCCTAGCACACTAGCTAAGAATTTGTATCTATGTATTTATATATTGATACTTTTGAACTGTGGTATTGGAGAAGACACTTGAGAGTCGGACTACAAGGAGATCCAACCAGTCCATCCTAAAGGAGATCAGTCCTGGGTATTCGTTGGAAGGACTGATGTTGAAGCTGAAACTCCAATAGTTTGATCACCTGGTGCGAAGAGCTGACTCATTGGAAAAGACCCTGATGCTGGGAAAGATTGAGGACAGGAGGAGAAGGGGACGACAGAGGAGGAGATGGTTGGATGGCATCACCGACACAATGGACATGGATTTGGGTGGACTCTGGGAGGTGGTAATGGACAGGGAGGCCTGGCGTGCTGCTCAAATTCATAGCATGCATAGGGTCACAAAGAGTCAGACATGACTGATCAACTGAACTGAACTGAACTGATTTATATATTGCCCACTTTGAAAGAGAGTCATTGTCCATTTGGGATATCTCTCTGGAGCACAAAATAGGAAAAGGTAAGCTTTTTTTTGTTTGTTTTTAAATCTTGTGTTAGCTTCATGAAGTTGGTCTAAATCAGGGACCAACTAGAAAGTTAGAGGTCAGCTAACTGTATGATTTAACATGAATTTGAGCAAACTCCGGTAGATAGTGGAGAACAGAGGAGCCTGGTGTGCTGCAGTCCATTGGGTTGCAAAGAGTCAGACATGATTTAGTGGCTGAACAACAAGTCTGAATAGTATATCACCTGGCTTCATTTGAGAGAAATTCATGTTATGATTTTCTCAAATATGACACTCTTCCCTTGGCCAGATATTTGGTGATAATCTTCCATGATTTTGCATTACCTGGAAAGAAGACAGTGCATCTTCACACAGAACACTCGAGGATGCAAGAGTACCTTTTATTATTGACAAACTAGTACCTGTTACATGCACTGTCTTCACTGTTGTTTTTCTCATTATTATAATTATTTTTTCTTAAGTTGAATAACTTTGCATTTCTGTGTGAGCTAAGTCTCAGTTCAGTTCAGTCGCTCAGTCGTGTCTGACTCTTTGCGAACCCATGAATTGCAGCACGCCAGGCCTCCCTGTCCATCACCAACTCCCAGAGTTCACTCAGATTCACATCCATTGAGTCCGTGATGCCATCCACCCATCTCATCCTCTGTTGTCCTCTTCTCCTCCTGCCCCCAATCCCTCCCAGCATCAGAGTCTTTTCCAATGAGTCAACACTTCGCATGAGGTGGCCAAAGTACAGGAGTTTCAGCTTTAGCATCATTCCTCCCAAAGAAATCCCAGGGCTGATCTCCTTCAGAATGGACTGGTTGGATCTCCTTGCACAGTCCAAGGGACTCTCAAGAGTCTTCTCCAACACAACACTTCAAAAGCATCAATTTTTTGGTGCTCAGCCTTCTTCACAGTCCAACTCTCACATCCATACATGACTACTGGAAAAACCATAGCCCTGACCAGATGGACCTTAGACGGCAAAGTAATGTCTCTGCTTTTGAATATGCCATCTAGGTTGATCATAACTTTTCTTCCAAGGAGTAAACGTCTTTTAATTTCCTGGCTGCAGTCACCATCTGCAGTGATTTTGGAGCCCAAAAATATAAAGTCTGAAACTGTTCCACTGTTTCCCCATCTATTTCCCATGAAGTGATGGGACCAGATGCCATGATCTTCATTTTCTGAATGTTGAGCTTTAAGCCAACTTTTTCACTCTCCTCTTTCACTTTCATCAAGAGGCTTTTTAGTGCCTCTTCACTTTCTGCCATAAGGGTGGTGTCATTTGCATATCTGAGGCGATTGATATTTCTCCCGGCAATCTTGATTCCAGCTTGTGTTTCTTCCAGTCCAGCGTTTCTCGTGATGTACTCTGCATAGAAGTTAAATAAGCAGGGTGACAGTATACAGCCTTGACGTACTCCTTTTCCTATTTGGAACCAGTCTGTTGTTGCATGTCCAGTTCTAACTGTTGCTTCCTGACCTGCATACAAATTTCTCAAGAGGCAGGTCAGGTGGTCTGATTCCATTAAAAGGTTATGCAGTTTAAGGGTTACTTTCCATTTACAGTCATTAAAATATCTTAGCTAAGGTACCTATGTTGTACAATACATCCTTGTGCCTATACTATATCCAGTAGTTTGTGCCTCCTTATCCCCTGCTCTATAGATTCTATTTTTGATAGGAGGAGAATGACACACAGTGAATCTTGGAATATGAGGTTGGAGTCATTAAAACATCTTTTGGTTACCAGCAACATGAACAAAAGTCAAATAAGCTATGGGAAGATATAAAACATATCATAGTGATGTCATTATATCTTAAAAAAAAAAAAAAAAACCTACCTGAAACTCATGACTGATTTTAACAAGAGATTTCATGAATAGCTACAAGCCACATTTCTATTTTTAGTCTCTGATTTTATCTGTATGTTTGCTTTATACTTCCCTCTCATTTGCCACATTAGTTTTCTCCTTATCTCTAATCACCTTGAAGAGAAATACTGTTGTCCAAAGTCTCTGAATCTATAGTTTCAACCTCAGGGAAAGATCTACTCTTCCTTGTTTCTGCTTTGATTCTAAGAAAGGACTCCTAGGTCAAAAGATGAACCCTGAGAGGTGAGTCTGAAGAAAGGGCTGTGATGGTACAGTTTGGAAAACAGCCAGATCCAGGAGCTATGGGTGATCTCAGGGGGCTGTGTGGGGTGAAGTGGCTTAACCAGGGCTTCAGTCCTTGTGTTCCTTGAGGAAAGAATTCAACAGAGACGGAAACTGTGAAGCAGATAAAGCATTTGTTAGAAGCAAAGTATATGGAGAAGAGCACACAGGCAGCCTTGAAGTGACTCACACCCCGTAGGGGTGGCTTAGATTGCTTGTTTGGGGGCAGTTTTCCAGGTTCTCTCTGACTAGTCATCTGGTCCTTGCCCTTGTTTGGTCTGACTCAGGGCCCTCCCTGACATGTGCATGTATCTTTCAGCCAAGATTAATTCCAGCACAATGGTTTCTAGGAGGTTGGTGGGACATATTATGGACTGGCACCCCTCGCTCCCCATCCCTGTTCTTTGACTCCTGAAGATCTTCTCTGCACATATGTGGGCTGCGGGCTCCACTTGAGCACAAGAATGAGAAAAATGTAGTCAACTTCAGTTCATCTCCGTCGTGTCTGACTCCTTGCAACCCCATGTGCTGAAGCACGCCAAACTTCCCTGTCCATCACTAGCTCCCAGAGTTTACTCAAACTCATGTCCATTGAGTCAGTGATGCCATCCAACCATCTCATCTTCTGTCGTCCCCTTCTCCTCCGCCTTGAACCTTTCCCAGCATCAGGGTCTTTTCAAATGAGTCAACTTTTCACATGAGGTGACCAAAGTATTGGAGTTTCAGCTTCAGTATGAGTCCTTCCAATGAATATTCAGAGCTGATTTCCATTAGGATGGACTGGGTGGACCTCCTTGCAGTCCAAGGGACTCTTAAGAGTCTTCTCCAACACCACAGTTGAAAAGCATCAGTTCTTTGGCACTCAGTCACCTTAGTTTTTATCTAAGCAGGGCTTTGTCTTTTTCTTGAAGAGTCAGCAGCAGACTGTATGCAGCTACTCAGCCTGGGGTCCATCTATCTCTTGCCTCAGGGGCACCAATGGCCGTTGAACAGCTGCTTGCATCTGGATGGCCTGTGATGCTGTGAGATGGGAAAACCAGGGAAGAGTTTTTGTGCAAGCGGAATTGTTAAAGTAAGAAATGCATGCCTTATTTACTGGCTTAGAGAGGAAATGTCTTGTCTTTTGAATTTCTATTTGGCATAGTAAATTAACCTCTACACTTTCCTGGAATATTACAGTTGGACGCTTCCAAGGAAGCCAACTTCTACATGTTTGGAAACACATGACATTCTTGGCTAGTTGACTGTGGGTGAAAGTGAATTAGTTGGTGCTTTGTTGTTGGACCAATGACCCTTAGGCTGGAAGGCTACTCAAGTGAAGAGAGTGGAATTGAATGCAAAAGATCTAATTAGCTCTGCTCACCATTTTGTGCCCTGTTTAGGCTCCTTAATAATTCCATCTTCTTCCCTGCATTGTGACGATCACCTTCAGTTCCTACATCTCAGAACCTACTGAAAGCGGAAAATGATGGTCCAAAATGTCATATTTCCCACTGAAGGATGACAAAGCATGGATAGCCCTCTCTCAGAATAAATCATTTGTTCCTCAGATTATTTTTTTGTTGTTTTTCTGTTTGTGAAGCTCAATTGCTGCTACTTAAAAACTGACCCACAGCAACGGATAGCATTTTTGGATAAGAACATTGGCTCAAAACGGAAGTGCTGAAGAGGTTCTTGTGGTTTTTCTCCTCCTAGGAGACATGAAGTTGTGTGTTTTGGTGGTAGGATCAGGGCATCAACATTTAAATGCTTTATTTACTTTCTATGATGTCCTTTCATTCCCAAGCAATTTTTGGTCTCGGTTGTCCTCTAAAAAAACAAACAAGAAGAAGCATGGCTGAAAATTGTTTTCAGAATGTCATAGCTGAAAGAGATGGGAGTTTGTCAACCCTCATGTTTCTGTCCAAATTGTGTGGGATTCCATACAATGATACACAAGTGAATATTTATTTATTTATTTATTTTTTTAAATTTAATTAATTTTTTTTTTAGTTTTTTGTTTTTTAAATTTTAAAATCTTTAATTCTTACATGCGTTCCCAAACATGAACCCCCCTCCCACCTCCCTCCCCATAACATCTCTCTGGGTCAACCCCATGCACCAGCCCCAAGCATGCTGTATCCTGTGTCAGACATAGACTGGCGATTTACCCTAATACCAAAACCTGACAAAGATGTCACAAAAAAAGAAAACTACAGGCCAATATCACTGATGAACACAAGTGAATATTTAAAATAATAAAGCATAAATAAAGCAGCAAGATATTGGGATTTGTTCTTGTGTTCATTTAATAAGCACTTTCTCTTTTTCTGAAAGAATTATGAACAAATGACTCTTTGCTTCTTACAAATAACAAGGTAACATGCACTTCAGACTTCATTTTTTAAAAAAATAAGAGCCTTTCTTCTTTAATCACTTTGTTTTTGTTACCCAAAAAAGACACCTTATTTTTATTTTTCTAGTAGAAAGAGTAACAGTCATGTGAAATAGAATAGTGTCATTAAATAATTTAAGACTGTCTTCTGTTTATATTTGGTAGCATTTCCAGGTGGCTTAGCAAGACCGGAAACCACAGACCTGTGTAGGTGAGAGCTTCCTCACCCCACCTTCCCGTGACCTTAGGAAACACACGTCCTTCTGTCTTCTGTGCTTTTAGCGGACGTGTTTTCTCATGGCCTCTCTTGTTATTCTTCTATATTCACCCTGATTTTCTGGATCTTCTTCGTCCAGGATTCCTCTCTTCTTCACCCCTGGTGCTAGTCTCAGATTCTCTCTAAACCTCAATCACAGTGCAGTTTTTTCTGATAGCCTTGAACTTAATATTGGAGTTTTGCCTAATAAAGAAATGAATAATGAACTTTACACATCCTTGTTCTTAAAACTACTAGACCTTTCTTGGCAAGGGTTCCCTTCTGGGCTGATGTTTCACCTTTATGTCTAGTGCTCCCATTTTGCTGATGCTTCTGCCCTCCTCTGTATATCCAGGGATCTCAGAATGTATTCTGCTTTAAGATGATTTAACTTTTCATTTTTCTGTGTTTGCCCTTCTCAGGTTTGATCTAGGGCATTCTACACATAATTGATAATGGTTCTGGAAGGTGTTCTAATATATGAAGACCTCTTTTCCCTCTTTAAAGGAGTACATTATTTATATCCTGCATTAAAATATTCTGATATATTTATAACACTGCATTGTTTAAATTGAGATGGAACTCATATAACATGAAATCAACCATTTAAAGTTAAACAGTTCAGTAGCATTTAGTACACTTGCAATATCATCCAAGCATCACTTCTCTCAAATTCTGAAATGTGTCCGTGTTGCCAAAATAAAACCTTGCACTCACTAAGCAGTCACTCTATGTTAAGGGCTGAATTATATCCTCCCGTCTCCACCACCCCCCTAAAAATTTTATTAAGATTCTAATCCCTGGCACTTCAGAATGCTGTCTTCTTTGGATAAAAGGTTGTTGCAGTTGTGATTAATTAGATTGAGATGAGGTTGTCCTTGAGTAAACTAGACTACTAATCCAGTATGACCTATGTTCTTATAAGAAGACAGTCATGTGAAGATAGAGACATTGAGACAATGACATGTGACTACAAAGGCAGAGGATGGAATTAAGAAGTCACAAGACAAGGAACAAAGATGGTGGACAAGATCAAAGACAGTAGACAAACCAGCAGAAGCTAGGACTGAACAAGGAAGGATACTCTACAGATTTCAGAGGGAGCATAGCCCCACTGACACCTTAACTTTGATTTCTCGCCTTTAGAACAATGTGGCAATAAATTTTATTAGAAGTCCTTTATTCAGCCTAGGAAACTGATATACCCATGTTCCCTCCTGCACTCAGCATTTGCAACCAGATATTACATAAAAGAGGAATCATACAGTAAGTGACCCATTGTGTCTGACTATTTTCACTTAGCAAAAGGTTTTTGAGACACATTTACTCTGCAAGGTACCAGTGCTTCATTTTATGGATATCTCTAGGCAAGAATACTGGAGTGGGGTGCATGCCTTCCTTCCTCCAGGGGATCTCCTCAACCTGGGGATGTTCTTGACCTAAGGATCAAACCCAAGTGTTTCTATGTCACTGTGAGAAGAATTTAATATTTAACAGCTCTCATCCAGGAGACTTGAACTTTTTCAGTGGAAATTGATCCACTCTATTCAGTTTCTTCGGTTACCTTTGTCCCAGAACAGTGACTTCTGTTGGTTAAAGCTTGGTACAAGTATGGTGTAGATTTGACATATTAAAGCTTATTGTATATCCAGAATATATGTCTGTTCTCAGCCTACTCATATCATTGCTGCTAAAAATAAAGCAGATTTACATAAGTGGGTTAAGACAAAAATCATACTATTTCTCAAAAGCAATCAAATTTCTTATTGCTCTTGTTTTTCAAGACGACTCATAGTGTTATGACCCTTTCTTCAATACTGCATGCTTTAGGCCAGATCTTTTCAACAAAACTTTCTGTAATGATGAAAATCTGATGCAGTTGTACACTATCTAATATACTATTTACTAGCCACATGTGACCGTTGAGCAGTTGAAATGTGCTGAACAAATGTTACTGAGGAGCTAAATTTTTTATCTTTTCAAAAATTATTTATTTGTTTATTTGGCTGCACTGCATCTTTGTGGTGGCATACAAGATCTTTAGCTGCAGCGTGTGGACTTTTAGTTCCAGCACATGGGATCTAGTTCCCTGACCAGTGGTCAAACCTGGGTCCCCTGCATTGGGAGTGTGGAGTCTTAGTCACTGGACCACTAGGGAAGTCTCCTAAAATTTTTAGTTAGTTGTATTTAAATTTAAATAGCTACACCTGACTAACTGCTAACATACTGAACACTATAGCTTTAGAATTTCCCATTTCTATTAGACTCATATGTCCTCTTCAAGATCCCATAACAGTTAGCCCTGTATACTCCTAAAATAAAATCCAAATTTTGGGTAGTAATATCATAGGTAGTCAATCTTCGCTTCAGTGTGGTACCAAAACCTGCATTAAGATAGAAATGTGTTGTCCTAAACAAATAATATGAATATAATTCTTTATCGCATTATAAGGATTTGTGTCTTCTAACATTTAAACAAATGGATAAATTTGATGGATAACTTAAGTAATGGAAAACCTGAGTTTTAACTCCAGTATGTAGAGAAAGCTCTTCCCAAACTCTAGTCTGCACTAGGTTCCTTTGCAAAATGAAGTTTGTCTTGATCTCATCCTTTCCTGAGTATTGCAGGAAGAAGCAGTTTCTTTTGAAATATCTGAATCAATTAGGAAAAATTGTTTGTTTTATTTTGTTTACTCCCAAAGGCAAAGGCAAAAAAAAAAAGTTACTCCTGAAATGTCAGTGCCAAGGATATTCCATTTTATGCATTTTAATTTTGTTAGGAGACACATGTTTAACCAAGGCTGTAAGCAGAAAACCTTCTATAAAGATTATTAAATATGAAAATATATAAATGTGTTAAACAACCTATGCCAATCCCAGAAGCACAGGGTAAAATACCTTTGAAAAATGTTACTTCTTCAGAACAGAGAAAACATGCCCGACTCTCTCTCTCTCTCTCTCTCTCTCTCTCTCTCTCTCTCGCCCAAAAACATGTATTGCAACATAGTCATTATCTGCACAATATTTTAGATTTTCAGCAAAAAGTGTAGGTAGGTCTTTGAGGTGGACTGCATATCTGTATTTAGTTAGCAGTAATTTCTGGGAAAGAACTTTCTTTCAGATGTATCCAGACTGTTGCAGAAACAGATTGATTTCTAAACTGCTTGCATTTTCACAGAATTAAGAATTCACATCCCACAGACTTTATGAAGTTCCCTTCCCTTCCCCAAAGTTTTAACATACAGGAATGAACGGCTCCAAGATATGTAAGAACAGAGGTTTCAGAATAAAGCTGAGATACGAAATTCTGTACGACTGGAATATGTACCTAAGGAAGAAAAAACAAAAACATAAAGATAAAGCTGTCTTTGTTTCTATATGTTTGTCCTCCCCCCAAAAGTAAATAAATAACAATATAGGATAATATTTTATAAAATATATTATAGTCACATACTACCTTAAAAAGGATGACTAAGATGAACCTATCCTGAATCTGAGTGTTCACATTGTGGAAATGAGACTCATAGCTGTAGTCTTTCATAAAGTTAAATTCTCAACATATATATATATATATATGTGTGTGTGTGTGTGTGTGTATTTTTAAGAGGATTTATTCTAAGAAGTTCTCCTGCCAAAGCAGGAAGTCATATGTATGGTGGTCATACCCAAGTCATATCCTCAGTTTCATAGATAGGAGTTAATTATAAAGGGCACCTTGAAAACCATGCAGGCTGACTCCAGTTACCCTGATGACACTCCACGTTAAAAATACATGAAAACAAAGGATGGGTTAATAAAAGTCCCATAGAGATTTTAAAACTTTATTTCCTTCTCATTGGTTAGTTTAATGCTGCGAAATAATCCTAAAGCACACATCCCAGAAAGGCCCCAAGGAATTCTATACATACATAAGTGGGCTAAGCCACCCTATTCACTGCATACTGATAGACGGTGAGCTAATTAACATGATGTTATAATGCAAAATGAAAATTGGATCTTCACTGTGCCCTTTTGGTTACTACTTTAAAGGTAGAGGAGGCATAGGAGATGAATAATAGACTTAATAAGAAAACATTTCATTGGGTTTTTCATTATAGTAAAAACATCTCAGTGGAGAGATAAAAGGCATTTACTAAATTTGCCAGAATGGAGATGTGATTGTTGGAACAGTTTAGGTACTTTATAATTCATTTTGCTCTAATCTCTTTTTTGAAATCTGAGCACAAGGAAGAAAAGAAATCCTTACTTTCATAATACAGTTGGAGGACACAGAAAATGATCTTTACCAGACATTTTGGATTATGAGTTTCATTCTGACAGTCATTTTGACCAGAGAAATGGCAATATCAGCTATTAAAAAGAAATTAACTCCCTAATTGCAATTACAACATTAATTTTAGTTAGTATATCAATAGGGAAAAATCATTTTCTAAATATTTGTCTCAGGATATGTCTCTCTTCCATCCAGCCAATTTACCTCTTGCTTTTCAAATGTCAAAGTCATCTGTAGTTGTTTTTAACAAGACTGACAAAGGCAGGTGACTGACAGCTCAACGTAAAAACACAGAAAATGTATGAACGGAATTTCTGATTAATTAGACGGTTTTATTAACTAGTTCTCTTTTTGGTGCTGTGAACATATTTAAAATGTTTAAACTTTTGCAGGATTGCCAAATGTAGTAAGAAAGCTACACTGGGGGAAAAAAGAAAGCATTACATGAAAAGTGTATGACAACTATTTTTAGCTAAAGATGTCTAATAGCTGATAGATATGGAAAAAAGAGAATGGAAATTTCTCAATTATTATGAATAATGTAGGTTAAGACTCCTTGAACACCTGAACCAAATTCACAAATCCAGAGGAGTTCAAAAGGCAGACCAAGAGTAGGTGTGCATTTGAGAACACAGCCATGCAGCCCTGGAGTACACACGTGGCCCTTCTCTTTTCAATCACCACAGAGGTTGGCTATTTTTAAAGTGTTGTAAGATTCTAGAGTGATGAAAAAACACCCACTCCAGTTAGAATCTATTCTTCCCTTGTCAGGAAACTGAGTTTAATCATTAATGGCCTGATTTCAAAATGCCAGTGCTTCTTGGCTCCAAAAATATAGGTGGGGGAAATTATAACAATTGATTGCCCGTTAGTCAAATACTGATGACTGGATAAAAGCTGTTCATGCAAGTGTTTTTCTTTCCTTTAAGCCATTTTTTCCAAGAGAATATAGTTTCAGAAGCTGAGTAGTTTGAGGGTAAGCAATGGTATTTTGAGAGACCAAGTCAGGGAATTGTTCCAGAAGAATGACGAAATCAGCAATGATAAGAGGCCATTAGCGATAATCAGAAAGGTACAATTTGTTGCTGAATTAGGATATTCTTGATCTTCTCTTCTCCAGTTAATCTTGAGTTGATGGTGTAGGCATGTACTGGATTAATCTGCCTTGGGCAGAATATTCAAATAAATTAAATGTGTCTTCCACACTCTCCCACCACTTGTCTTTTTTTTCCTACTCAGCTGTCACCTGGCATCTTTAATTTTCACTTTGTTTTGGCTGCTTTGGGTCTTAGCTGCAGCAAATAAGGTCTTCTGTTGCAGCGCACGGACTTTCCCACTGTGGTGCATGACCTTAGTTGCCCTGTAGCATGTGGAATCTTAGCTCAATCCCAACCAGGGATTGAGTGGGAAATCCCTGCATTGCAAGGTGGATTCTTAACCACTGGACCACCAAGGAAGTTCCAATCCTATCTCCTGTATCTGATTGTGATGCCTTTAATTTTCAATCATGGAAAGACTCAGTTCTGTGTCCTAAACTTTTTCTTTCTCCACATCACATCTCACCCTGTTGGATCTTCTGATAATTGCTAAGAGGGTATTTGTTTAATCCACTAATTCCACTTGAGTTTTGAATGATACTTACAGCTTAATTCCTTAATGATCCCATGGTGTTCATAATTTTAAATAGGTCAGTAGATAATCCAAATGATTCTTGCATTTGTCTTTTTTGTTTTTGACCTTTGGATCTTTCTGGATATGGTAGAATGATTGTAAGTCTTTGGAGAGACATTTTCGGACGGACTAAGATTTGCTTTGCCTTGTGTGTGTGTGTGTGCGTGTGCTATAGTTCAAGTCAGAGAACGTGGTAATTGTTCAATCTGTCTAAAGCAAAAAACTTGACATTTACACAGCTGTTACCCCTTACGTTCCCATGTCAGATATCATTAATCCATCTCTGCACTCTTTCCCTCTGAATTCAGATGAGGCCATAGAATCCATCTCAACTCAGACTTTCAGGCAACCACTAATGGATCATCAGAAGCCACACCCCTGCTTCTAACGTCATAGTGGGGTGTGTGTGTGTGTGTGTATGTATTTGAATGGCTGAAGCAAAGAAAGATACCTATATATTCCCTCTCCCCTTTTTCCTTTAACTGGGACTAAACATTACAACCAACTGTTGTATCATCTCCATTGTGAAGACAGAGATATTTTTAAGAGTAAACTAACTATATAGATGTGATCTAAATTTCAGGATATGACTACCAGGAGGTATGTATAGAACAGAATGAGTATTGATCTATGGTTGAGGCAGAAGGAAATGTCATGAAATGGGCCTTTAAATGCATTATTCACTTCTCTTTGATCAACATAAGGGTCCATAGTATATTAATATTCTTGATACATTAGTTCATGCCAGTTCTTATTCAAAATCTATCACAATAAAGACAGCTATATATACTCCTTCAAACTATCTTACATAGAAATATATTAAATATATTTTCTTAAAGATTTTGTAACTCATATGGACTGAGTTCTCAGTTGATACCAGAAAATCTCCATTCTTACATCAGTATTGAAGATGTGATGTGAAAGATGATGTTTGAGGATGTGAAATAGTCTTATTCCTTTTAATTATGCTACTATCTTAATGTTTTTGGTTGAAAATTCATGTCTATTCTTTTATTTTTATGATAAATTATTTTTATTCATTTTAAGTCAAGAGATTGCCCTTACCTACTAAGTCTTCTCCCCATTTTGACATTATCTATACCCTAAAGCATTACAGTATACCATTAAAATGAAAATAAAAGAAACCTAAAGGAAATCACATTTATTGTATTTCTGTCTTATGCCAGTTATGATGCTACACATAGTAGCATTGTTTCAAATGTTATCTGACCTAACTTTTACTTTAAACATTTGTGGAATCACAGTATCCTTGTTTGCAGATAAATAATTGGTGGCTTAGAGAGGTCTTAAATGATATAACCAATACCAGTATTTGAAGAGAATAATTTAGAAGTGAAAACTTACTTTCTCCAAAAGACCAGATCAATAAGAACAGAACCTAGATTGTATAATATATGATTAGCTTTATGATATTTAACATGTGTTTGTTATATTTAAGCACCATTTGGAAATGGAGATTTTCCTAGGAAATTCTAATGGATGAAATGCGTCTCTCTTTTTCAATAGTCTATTTGGAGCAGTAAGTACTAGAAAATTGTGATTAAAAATTGGAATTCTAAGATGAAGGTCTGGCTTCAGGATTGACTGACCCAATGATTTGTTAAGATTCAGTATTCTTTCTATGTGTCTGACCTGTTTTTCTTTTGGTTGTCTTTTATATTTCGATCAGTAACAAGATGACTGCAGCAACCGCAGAGCTATTAATGTCCATTGGAAAGCAGAGGGACCTTTTATTTTTGCAACTTTTTCTCAGGAATGTGGAAAGATCCCTATCAAATAACCCTACTTGCCCGCCAGGCTCTTCTATCCATGGGGGATTCTCCAGACAAGAATACTGGAGTGGGTTGCCATGCACTCCTTCAAGGGGTCTTCCCAACCCAGGGATTGAAGCCAGGTTCTTGCATTGCAGACAGTTCCTTTGCCATCCAAGCCACCAGAGAAGCCCAAGAATACTGGAGAGGGTAGCCTATCCTTCTCCAGAGGATCTTCCCAACCCAGGAATCAAACCTGGGTCTCTTGCATAGCATGCAGAATCTTTACCAGCTGAGATACCAGGGAAGCCTATTGAGTGTAGTACTTGGCACATAACTCTTACAGAGTGAATGGTTTAAGAATCTGCATAGACTTGTTTTGAAAAGTTGTTTGGAACCATCTCAACGTCAAAAAATAGATTATTTAGGTTTCAGTTCAGTTCAGTTCAGTTCAGTTGCTCAATTGTGTCCGACTCTGTGACCCCATGAATCGCACCACTCCAGGCCTCCCTGTCCATCAGCAATTCCCGGAGTTCACTCAGACTCATGTCCATCGAGTCTGTGATGCCCTCCAGCCGTCTCATCCTCTGTCATCCCCTTCTCTTCCTGCCCACAATCCCTCCCAGCATCAGGGCCTTTCCAATGAGTCAACTCTTCTCATGAGGTGGCCAATGTACCGGAGTTTCAGCTTTAGCATTATTCCTTCCAAAGAAATCCCAGGGCTGATCTTCAGAATGGACTGGTTGAATCTCCTTGAAGTCCAAGAGACTCTCAAGAGTCTTCTCCAACACCACAGTTCAAAAGCATCAATTCTTTGGCGCTAAGCTTTCTTCACAGTCCAACTCTCACATCCATACATGACCACTGGAAAAACCATAGCCTTGACTAGATGGACCTTTGTTGGCAGAGTAATATTAGTCTCTGCTTTTGAATATGCTATCTGGGTTGGCCATAACTTTCCTTCCAAGGAGTAAGTGTATTAATTTCATGGCTGCAATCACCATCTGCAGTGATTTTGGAGCCCCCCAAAATAAAATCTGACACTGTTTCCACTGATTCCCCATCTATTTGCCATCAAGTGATGGGACCAGATGCCATGATCTTAGTTTTCTGAATGTTGAGCTTTAAGCCAACTTTTCCACTCTCCTCTTTCACTTTCATCAAGAGGCTTTTTGGTTCCCCTTCACTTTCTCCCATAAGGGTGGTGTCATCTGCATATCTGAGGTAATTGGTATTTCTCTCGGCAATCTTGATTCCAGCTTGTGCTTCTTCCAGCCCAGCATTTCTCATGATGTACTCTGCATAGAAGTTAAATAAGCAGGGTGACAATATACAGCCTTGACATGCTCCTTTTCCTATTTGGAACCAGTCTGTTGTTCCATGTCCAGTTCTAACTGTTGCTTCCTGGCCTGCATACAGATTTCTCAAGAGGCAGGTCAGGTGATCTGGTATTCCCATCTCTTTCAGAATTTTCCACAGTTTATTGTCAGCCACACAGTCAAAGTCTTTGAAGGTAGAGAATAGAAAAAGCCACCTGCCCTTTAACTGACTAGGATGATTGCAATTCATCCCAGAGAGAATCTAAACTCTAGACATTTATTAAATAGCTTGGGTGTTTTGAAAATTGTTAATAATAATGATGCTTATTTTCAGTTGAAGATAGGTTGTTATTAGGGAATGTCAACCAATTAGGAGACCAATTGTATAGGAAGCAGATGAATAAGTCCAGGGAAAGGGATCTTAGGATCCCCTGGGGTGGAGGGAAGACAGAAGGGGACAAGGAGGGAGATCCCAGTCAATTTTCTGGGATGTAGGGTTAAAATCAAAGGGCTAGGAAAAAGTCTATACACCCAAGGAAAAAAAAACAGAATAAAGTGGGCCAAGAAGGTTCATGGGCTACTTTGATAGGAGTAAATAGTAGTGATCATTCAATATGGTTACTGCACAGTGTGGATATTTAGGATCAGTTTGCCCCCTGGCAAGTAGTTCTAGAACAATTAGTATCACCTGGAGGGCATGTTAAACCTGGTTGATGGGCCCCACTTATTGGGATTCAATAGATCTGAATGGAGATTCAATAGATTCAATAGATCTGAATGGAGATTCAATAGATTCAATAGATCTGAATGGAGATTCAATAGATTCAATAGATCTGAATGGAGCTCAGGAAGGTTTTGGTGGATTGGGGTGGAAATTTGGAGGGTTAGGGAGCTGGTTAAACAAGTTCCTGGGTGATTCCAAGGTCTCTGAGAGCCACTGACTGTTTTACCAATAGATTAGTCTGTAGTGTAACACAATCAATTTGTTTTTATTCCATACAAATCAGCCAGGCAAGAGTTGAAGATTGTTGATATTTTATTGCTATCTACAAAGACATTCTGCAGAATTAGAATATTAAGAACAGTTGCTGAGACAGAACGTCCATAATAGGATGAAGGACACCAAAGATGCATGGAGTTGAGCTAACTGGGGCAGATTTGTAGGATTCAAAGTTCAGCACTAGAATCTGGCACCTGAGTTCCTACATTTGATTTGCATTGTTCCCAACAGCAAACAGTATTGTTGCAGTAAGGCGGACTGCTTCCAAGGCTCGAGGGTGGGCTTTTGTTTACCACTCAGAATTGAATGGTGAGGAGACATACATACTGACAAAGCAAGAGAGTTTATTGGGAAGGGGCGCCCAGGTGGAGAGCAGTAGGGTAAAGAAATCCAGGAGAAATTCTCTGCCATGTGCCTTTCAATCTTGGGTTTTATGGTGATGAGATTAGTTTCTCAGGTAGTCTCTGGCCAATCATTCTGACTCAAGATTCCTCTAAGAAAAAACATGCATTTACAGAATTTTATTATCCCCAGTGTTTTATTGCCTCCCAGACAGTATTTATCTACTTTCTTCTTGGGCTGCCATAACAAAGTACCATAAACTCATTTGCCTAAATGAAAGAAATGCATTTCTGGAGGCTGACAGTCCAAGATCAAAGTGTTGGGAAGGAAGGTTTCATCTGAGGTCTCTTCTCTTGACCTGTGGGCAGCTATCATCTGGCTGTGTGCTCACATGATCTCTTCTTTGATGCAAGTGGGAAATAGAAAGATAGACAGAGATAATGTCCTCTGGTGCCTCTTCTTATAAAGGTAATGAAAGTGAAAGTCTTTCTGTCTTGTCCGACTCCAGGCCCGAATACTGGAGTGGGTAGCCTATTCCTTCTCCAGCAGATTTTCCTGACCCAGGAATTTAACTGGGGTCTCCTGCATTGCAGGTGGATTCTTTACCAACTGAGCTATCAGGGAAGCCCCTATAAGGATAATAATTCTGCCAAATTGGGTCCCCTCCTTTATGCCTTCATTTAACCTTAACTATTTCCTTAGAGGCCCCATCTCCATATGCAAGCACAAAGGGGTTAGGAGTTAGCATATTAATTTGGGGGATCTGGATATCAGTCCATGACACAAACCACAGATGGACAAAAATTTATTATACAAAAACTGGTAATAAGACTATAAATTATGTAAGCTGTACCATGAATCCTGATTTTTAAAAATGAATTATACTGATTTTGACTTGGAGATTAGGAAAATTACTCTCTTTCTCTTAAATCAGCCAGACTCATTTCAAATTTATACTAAAGAAAATGTAAGAAATTATACTAAAATTATTTCAAAATTATACTAAAGAAAATGTAAGAATTTAGTAATTATATTGTAACTCTAAAGAGTGATATAGATACAATGGATATTTATTTCAAAACCATGTTGATTGTATATCTTGTTAGATTTTTTAAGTTCCAATGACTCTCATATATAACCAGTGTGAGCAAACAAATAAATAAAAAGTCTGTTCCTGTGAAGATGATAATGTTTTTGTGGCCTTTTCCTATCCATTAATAACCTGGAATTTGATTGACAAATGGTAAATAAAGAGAAGAGATGGACAAGTCCATTTGATTCCCAAAGTATGAATATAAAAAAGTCACTGATACTAAGAAGTCTCATCAATACATATTTTCTGATTTTTTTTCTTTTCCTTCACTGCTCTTTAGTTATAAACCTTTGATTTGAAAGTGAGTTATTTTCTAAAACTTTCTAATTTTTTTAGTCAAAGAGTGCAAAAGGATAGAAATTTGATTTGACTAAAAAGAGAAATAGCAACCGATCAAAATTTATTTACCAGTTCAAGGAAATCAGAAGCAGCGATATATCACCAGATGGTAAATGGATCAGTGTTACCTCTAATGGTGTTTACTATTTTCAATTCAATGTTATTTGCAATTTTTACATTATTTGGATTTCCAACTTTTTCATTTATTGCAAAAATTCATTAGGTGCAACTCTAAAATCTGCTTTTTATATTCTAGTCCTTTCAATGCAGATTTATAAGAGTGCTGAAAAATCAGTTTTGTAGTTAAAGGAGCAAGTGTGGGAGTAGATTATACAATCAAATGCCTGGTAGTAAAATAAAGAAATAGAAGTAACCTAGGTAGAATGAAGGCTGGTGGTTTGGGAGAATTTGCTGAGTAATAAATGAAAACAATATCTTTTTGCATCTGTCTTTTGATATATGTTTAAATTTGTTTTGCTCTAAAAAGTGTTTGCTGTCTTAATGCTATTGTATTGATTGCAGCCACTGTAATACCACCCTTAGGGTTTTATCATAAAGTCTTATACAGGCTTTCTTCACATTAAATGTTGATAGAGGTGATACAGACACATATATCTCAGGTTTTTGATGCTCTTTAGAAATTTAATTTAGTTTCTGTATAAAGTTGTTTTCATATCCCGCCAAAGTCAATTACTTTTTATTCTCATTTTATGCCTATTATAGAAAAAGTCATAGTAGTTTTTGTGGCTAGCAGTGACTTACACTATATAATAAGGTTTAAAACTTTTGTATCACTTTTTAGCCATTTTCAGCTTAAATATTAACTCATTTTGAATATTTCAAAAATCAATGTGGAATTATAATATTTCATAATGGCTCTCAATATGCTTTGAAATTAGAAATGACAAGGCTTGCTGATGAACTTGACATGGAATGCAAAGTAATGAGAAGAAAGGTCTTTGTGATTGTTGTTTGTTTGTTGTTTTTCTTAAGCTCCTTGAGAGAATATAATCGCCACTTACTGAAATGGGAACCGTCAGTTTAAGAGAGAGAAAAATGAATTATCGTACATTTGTTTTATGGTATATAGGATATTTCTTTATTCTAAAAACTGTGTCAGAACTAATCTTAATTATTTTTTTTCCTAGAGATTCCAAACTTTTTGATTCTGGACTGAAATTATTTTTAAGAGGTTTACAGCATAGATCCCATCAACAAAATTTCTTCCTATTCTATCCATGGCATCTAGCCATACTTCCTTTATCCCACTAGATAAAGTAGTAACCCTGTAAGTCACTTGTTTAGCCTTTACTAATTTTGGAGATCAGTTAACAAGTATCCTTTTTCATCCAGACAATTAATAACCATAAGAGTATCAACGATAATGAATATCCTTCTTGGGAAATTCAATTGTTTTCTGCCTCTCCACCATTTTTTTTCATCTTGAATGATACCATGACTTAACTCTAGGCTGAGAGAATTTTAAAATGGATGATAAATGATTATAGGAAATAATATCTTATATCTGGAAGTTGAGAATTCCATAGAGAAACTTTTCTAGAAAATATATGAAAAAACTTAGAGGCAATGTTGCATTTGTATATTTGAGAGGGAAAATGCTGCAAAACACTGTGTGTTAATATAGCGAAGTTAATGGTCTCTCCTACCCATCTGCTCTCTTCTGGGAATATATTTTTGGGGAAATACTGAAGTCAGCTGTTACAAATGCATCTCCATTCCTATTTCCTCCCTTAAAATCTTGAAGATAGATAGAATTTTCTTCTGATTATTATGTAAGAATGAATTATTGATTGGATTAATGAAGAGACATTCTTTTGTAATAAGTATGATAAATGGTTTATATATAGGAATAACTTCTGGGAGTTTTCACTAACATTCCATTTTTTACTATATTTCTAAAGTCAAGCAATTAAGATGAGAAGTTCTAAAGTCAAACCAAAGAATCTAAGTGTTTAGGTCAGTTACTGCTACTCATGTATCACCAATTGTATGTTTATCTTATAAAAACAAACTTCTTGCACCAATAGAGCAGGCTTTGTGTGCTTTCAAGTCTAGAAAGAGGAATTCATGTTCATTGCCAATCTATATAACATAAAAGAAAAAAATCGATGCCCCGAGAAATGTTTGATTTAGCAAAGTCCAGGCGGTAACTATCGGATGGATGAATAGATCATGTGAAATTTTGAATATACATTTTTCATGAAGTGACTGGCCACATCCCAGAGAGAGATATTGTGAGAGATAAAACATTTTCATCAGGGTTGAAAATATTGAGAATTAAAAATGCCAAGTAAATTTTCAACAGTTGTTTCAATTAGCCAAAGCCATCTGAAATCCTTTTTGAAAACAAGAAAATAAAAACATGTGGAAATAATCTTCTCTCTCATTCAATTTTTGATTTCTAGAACTTCTACTCATTGAGAATGATTTGAATGTCAAAAGCAGTTAGAGTTTCTAGTTCACTTGGAGCCATCAGAAAAATGATATAGAAATACCAGTGGGGATATCTGCTTCTATGGTATCCTTTTACAATAAATCCTAAGAACAGCCAATAATTGAAGTTATTTTGGCACTAGCAGATGCATTTACTAAGATGTATTGTTTTCACTAATATTGTTTTTGTTTACCAGTTTAAAATATACTCCTTCCAAAAAATGGGAAGTTTTTACATGAGTTTAATATGTTTAAAACTCATTGGTCACTGCTGCTGCTGCTAAGTCGCTCAGTTGTGTCCAACTCTATGTGACCCCATAGATGGCAACCCTCCAGCCTCCCCCGTCCCTGGCATTCTCCAGGCAAGAACACTGGAGTGGGTTGCCATTTCCTTCTAATTATTCGGCCACTACGTCATGTCTGACTCTGTGATTTCATGGACTGCAGCATGCCAGACTCCTCTGACCTCCACTATCTCCTGAGTTTGCTTATTAGTATTTAATATATTTAGCACTCATTGGGCAATTTTTATCATCTCCATAAAATGCCAGTTTGTTTGGCTATCAAATAGGTAAACATAGTTTCAGCTTTGGTTTTTATCCTTCCCATAACATTCAACAAGAAAACTACTATATCTATGGAAACAGCAGTTCCAGCATGATTTATACTACATATAAAATATAAGTAATAGTCACAAATAAGCATTATAGAATTTGCTTTATGAACATCATAAGGCAAGTTCTTTTTTATTTTATTCAATAGAGATTGATTTTGTATAACTATGGGATCAAAAATTTGGACCTGAAATTACTACAGAGGTTATCAAACTTCAAGTCACATCTCCCTTACACAGGTGAGCAGGCATCAAAAGAGAAGACTGTGAATTCTTGAGTGCACAAGTGAGTCGTATCAATTAAGTACAACAGTAAGAGAGGGTGTGGAGAAAAGGGAACCCTCTTACACTGTTGGTGGGAATGCAAACTAGTACAGCCACTATGGAGAATAGTGTGGAGATTCCTTAAAAAACTGGAAATAGAACTGCCTTATGACTGAGCAATCCCACTGCTGGGCATACACACTGAGGAAACCAGAATTGAAAGAGACAAGTGTACCCCAATGTTCATCGCAGCACTGTTTACAATAGCCAGGACGTGGAAGCAACCTAGACGTCCATCAGCAGATGAATGGATAAGAAAGCTGTGGTACATATACACAATGGACTATTACTCAGCCATTGAAAAGAATACATTTGAATCAGTTCTAGTGAGGTGGATGAAACTGGAGCTGATTATACAGAGTGAAGTAAGCCAAAAAGAAAAACACCAATACAGCATACTAACATATATATATGGAATATAGAAAGATGGTAATGATAACCCTGTATGCGAGACAGCAAAAGACACACAGATGTATAGAACAGACTTTTGGACTCAGAGGGAGAGGGAGAGGGTGGGATGATTTGGGAGAATGGCATTGCAACATGTATACTATCATGTAAGAAATGAATTGCCAGTCTAGGTTTGATACAGGATACAGGATGCTTGGGGCTGGTGCACTGGGATGACCCAGAGAGATGATATGCGGAGGGTGGTGGGAGGGGGGTTCAGGATTGGGAACTCATGTACACCCGTGGCAGATTCATGTTGATGTATGGCAAAACCAATACAGTATTGTAAAGTAAAAAAAAATAATAATAATAAATAAAGAGCACAAAAAAATAAATTAAAATTTAAAAAAACAATTAAGTACAACAAATTGTAAAATGACTGTTGAATCAACTGCTTCCTTTAAAATTTTAAGAAATGGAAATTGGGAAAACCAAGGGACTTGTCTAGCTTGCACTAGTGAGATGTCAGAATATGAAGCCGTGGTTGTCTTGTGATGATGACAAACTGGATGGAGCTATAGAGATGAAGATTAAATGGGGATAAAGATGATGTTGTCAGTGAGATAATAATGATGATAATAGTAATTAAGAATAATAACAACACTGACAGCCATATATGGCACTCATTCAATAGTTTGTCTTATTTAATCCTTATAACTACCCTATAAGGTAGCTAGTATTCTACTTACTTTTTAAAGAGGGAAGTATTAAAAAACAAGTCACCCTAGGACATGTAGATAGTAAACATTGGTCCTGAGAGTCAAATCTGGGTCCGAATCCATGGTCAACGCATTTTTTTTAGAATTTTTTTTTGTATTTTTTTAACAACTCTTTAGATACATCCATATCCTACATGAGGATTCTGTCATAAAATAAGCTTTTTTAATACTTTGAAAAGGATTTCTGCCTTACAGGGAAATGTTGAACTACAGAAGAGAACACGAAGAACATGTAAGACTCAGTACATCCCACTCCAACCCCACCCCCCAGTCAAATAATGCAGAGCTAGTTCTAGAACTTTCTTACCATATATACTTTATTATTGACATATTAATATAATTTCAGAGCATATGATGTACCTAAAGCCTCTGTATGAGCACCTAACCTGCTCCCATATAACAAGTTAGGCCTTATGGCAAATATAATCTATGCTATGAAAACAGGCCACCTGGTCTTTCCTGTCAAGCTTTGCCTTAACATGAGGCATGAGACTGTATCTTTTTTCCTCAGTAAAGAAACTGTGATGGCCGGTTTCAGGAAACCTGCATTTGAGAGAAGATTCATCAAGTTGAGGTGTAAATGTGTGCCTCTGAAACCAGAACTCTGTGTAACCCTGAAAGAAAGTCATGCGACCCTAAATGTGCTATTTTTGTGGTAACAAGTGGTTCCTTTTTAGATGGTTCCATTTTTTTTCTCTTGAAACTACAGTGACTGGAAGCTTAAGTTGTAGAGACATGCTTACCAATGTTGCAAATGCAACGCAGCGCAGATGCCAGCATCCACCACTAGCAAGCTGGGGCTGGGCAGGGAGGCGCGGGCTGCATTGCTTAGAGTAAGGCCTGAATGCCCCGAGGGCAACCTGAGGGAACTAACTTGAGATAGCAAACCAGACTGTGGGATAGCTACCCCAGAGAAGCCCTAACATAAGATACTGCCAGGCCCGCTCACAGAGCAAAGGACTGACTAGAGCTAGCTGGCTGCGGACTGGCCCATCCCCTGCCGGAGACAGGCAGCCAGAACCAGAAGGGGGAAATCATGGCCCCAGAGAGGCATCATCTACCAAACTGCAAGCAGGCTTCGTTGCTAACCAAGACTTCTTGGAATTCTGGACCGTTGACATCCGCCTGAGAAGGTGCGCCAGTTGTACACCCAGAAAACCGAGCGGCAGGGATGGGGGAGGCGATAAGTCGCAGCTGCCACACTCGTTAAGTACCTGGTCACCTGAGCTGCTCGGATCTGGGAAGGGCACAAAATGCAGGCCCAACCGAGTCTGCGCCTTTGTGGAGTACCCGAGTACCTGAACCTGAGTGGCTTAGATCTGGGAAGTGCATGCAACCCAGGGCCGGGATCCAACAATCCCCAGCAGAGCAACCTAGAGCCTAAGCAGTGTAGACTGGGAAAGCACACGCGCCTTGAGTGGGGGCAAACCCAGTGTGGCCAAGACACTGCGAACACACCCCAGTGTAATATGCTTGCAGCATTCCTCCCTCCCCATAGCACGACTGAACAAGTGAGCCTAAAAAAGTGTCCACCACCGCCCCCTTGTGTCAGGGCAGAAATTAGACACTGAAGAGACCAGCAAACAGAAAAAGCTAAAACAGAGGGAACGGCCTTGGAAGTGACAGATGGAGACATCTTGAAGCTACTGTAAGACTAAGACTGAAAACCAGAGGCAGGAGGCTTAAGTCCAAATCCTGAGAACACCAGAGAACTCCTGATTCCAGGGAACATTAATCGATAGGAGCTCATCAAACGCCTCCATACCTACACTGAAACCAAGCACCACCCAAGGGCCAACAAGTTCCATAGCAAGACATACCATGCAAATTCTCCAGCAACACAGGAACATAGCCCTGATCTTCAATATACAGGCTTTTCAAAGTCACTCCAAACCCACTGACATCTCATAACTCATTACTGGACACTTCATTGCACTCCAGAGAGAAGAAATCCAGCTCCATTCACCAGAAGACTGACACAAGCTTCCCTAACCAGGAAACCGTGACAAACCACTTGTCCAATCCCACTCACAGCGAGGAAACTCCACAATAAAGGGAACTCCACAAACTGCCAGAATACGGAAAGAGCACCCCAAACACAGCAATATAAACAAGAGGAAGAGGCAGAGAAATACCCAGCAGGTAAAGGAACAGAATAAATCCCCACCAAACCAAACAAAAGAGGAAGAAGTAGGGAATCAACCTGATGAAGAATTCTGAATAAAGATAGTGAAAATGATCCAAAATCTTGCAAACAAAATGGAGTTACAGATAAATAGCCTGGAGACAAGGGTTGAGAAGATGCAAGAAAGGTTTAACAAGGACCTAGAAGAAATAAAAGAGTCAATATATAATAAATAATGCAATAAATGAGATCAAAAACACTCTGGAGGGAACCAACAGTAGAATAACAGAGGCAGAAGATAGGATAAGTGAGGTAGAAGATCAGTTCAGTTCAGTCGCTCAGTCGTGTCCAGCTCTTTGTGATCCCATGAATTGCAGCACGCCAGGCCTCTCTGTCCATCACCAACTCCCCGAGTTCACTCAGACTCACGTCTATCGAGTCAGTGATGCCATCCAGCCATCTCATCCTCTGTCGTCCCCTTCTTCTCTTCTCCCCAATCCCTCCCAGCATCAGAGTCTTTTCCAATGAGTCAACTCTCCGCATGAGGTGGCCAAAGTACTGGAGTTTCAGCTGTAGCATCATTCCTTCCAAAGAAATCCCGGGGCTGATCTCCTTCAGAATGGACTGGTTGGATCTCCTTGCAGTCCAAGGGACTCTCAAGAGTCTTCTCCAACACCACAGTTCAAATGCATCAATTTTTTGTCACTCAGCCTTCTTCACAGTCCAACTCTCACATCCATACATGACCACTGGAAAAACCATAGCCTTGACTAGATGGACCTTTGTTGGCAAAGTAATATACACTGGCAAATTTAATTGCCATTATATTTTTACTGCTTATTGCTGCTATAAGGGAAAGCTATTGACAATTCTATGATTTAATCTGGCCAACATACTAATATTTCTCTTAATTATAAATTTATAGTGAATCATTTGATATTTTTTTAAATATAAAATCATATAACCTTCAAATCCTAATTTTTTATGCCTGCATTTATCTTTTGCACTTTTGGATATTTATAATTTTCATTTATGTTTCATATTTTATTTCGTATTGTCTGGAAGGAACTTCTAGGTCAATGATAAAGTATAGTGATACTACAAGGAGAATCTGCCTTGTTTTCTAATATGTAGATTTATAAAATCAAGTGTTCTTTGTCCTTTGTTAATTTGCCCTCTTTGTAAGGGTTGTGTATGGCATTAAAATCAACAATATATATTCAGATAAATGGTGTAGAGTTGAATTAGCCAAAGAAGTATAGACGACAGTATAGACCATCTGTTAACTAACATCAATTCCTAAAAGCATAAGTATAGAAATTGAGTGCAAATGTTTAGAATTTTATAGCAATTTGATAGAAGAATTTTGTGTCCTTTGACTCTAACAATAAAATATGTGGTCTTGTACTTTGGAATTTTTGCTTTCTTTGTTTTATTCTTTCAGTAATTCATTTTTATATTTCACAAGATCATCAGTCTGCAAAAATGGGGAAAATTAACTGATGTGTATACTTAATTTTTTTTTCTTTTAAGTTTTAAAAATTGAGAAATGTTTTATTCAGTGGGAATTTTTAAGACTTCAAGCCTGGGAGACAGCATTCCAAGTAACCCTGAGAGAACTGCTCTGAGGAGGCAAAGGGAAGAGCTAGGTTATATAGAAGTTTTCCAATAAAGGGCAGGCAGGGACGGGGGAGCCTGGTGGGCTGCCGTCTATGGGGTCACACAGAGTCGGACACGACTGAAGCAACTTAGCAGCAGTAGCAGCAGCAGCAGCCTGAACATGAAAAGATTATTGTTAATTAAAGAAAGCTAGATATCTTAAGAAATTCAGTGCTTTTCTATGTACAGGAAGATGCAAGAGTGTGGGCTCACTGAAACCATTACTTTCATATGCATCTCAAATATCTGGGGTCAATATCCTGTGTTTTTCACATCCTAGAGCTCACTTGGAGCTCACCATAAGGAGTGGCTGCAGTCCTGATGGCTGTTAGATTCCAGGTATTCTTCTCTTTCCTGAGTGCCCTTAGGACTCACCAGGTCACATTGGAGTGCTGCCATCGTTGATGACAATGGCATCCTTGTTTACTAATACCACAGGAAATACTCCATTTCTCAGGTAGTTTGAGAAGTATTGTAGAAGGAAAAGGAATATTGGGTTAGCGGTTGAGCTAAATGAATTCTGTATTTATATTTCCTTTCAACTTCAATATTTTGAATATATGAATATTCCTCCTGAAAAAAATGTTATCCAGTGCTGTATTCTGATCAGTTTTGAGAACAGACTTAGAAAGGAAGTATATATATTCAAATTCCAGAACCTTAGGTTGTTGTTAACCCATTTTCTCAGATCAACCCCCAAATCAATTACACACAAGTATTAAGAATATATGTGTTAAGATAGACACATTGAGGGCTGAATTTTTGGAACTGTGGCATACTAAATATATACATTCAGTTGATTTTTATTTCCAGGAATCTTGTTAATTTGAATGATCTTTAGGAGATGTGAAGAACAGAAGAGAAGTGATAATTTCATGGAGTATTTAGCCTGTGTCCATTATTGTCAACTCAGTAACAAGGAAGTGTATATAACCACTTATTTCTATCCTTTGAAAGCATGGTATATGTAATGAATAGCATTTACACATGAGACATTTGTTGATGGATGCCTACGGGTAGACCCTTTAATGTAGTTAATTTCTAGGGTGCCAATTACAACTCCCCTTCCTGCTCTTTCACTCCAAGAAATATATTGGATTTTAAGAAGATATAAAATATATTACTTTTTAGATTAGTTTTAAGTATGTCAGTTTCCTAGCTTTAAGTCTTTGCAGTTTTGTCACAGATTATTTTTCATCTCACAAATTACTCTGATGGATCAGTGTGTCACAGTCCTAAAGTTGTGGACTGCTCATTAAATAAACAGCATACACAGACACACAGATCTGGGGTCCCCATATATAACAATCAGATTGTTAATAAAAGAATACAGATAGTGAGATTAGAATTTACCTAGATCAACTTCTTTTTGTGACAAATGAAAAAATTAAGTACTTACCAACAGAGATGAAATCGTTTGTATGACGTCATTCATTCTGTAGCCTGTGTAAAATAGTCTGTCAATTCTCAGCTTCCTAAGTTCCAGCAGTCTCTCTCTCCCTCTCTCACATACACATGCACTCACTTACTTGTGCACATTTTAATATTTATTTTTCAAAATTCAATATGTACACACTTATTTTTCAAGTCAAGTTTTAAAATACAGGGTTAGAAATCTTGTCCAAATAATAATAGAAATCTTCCAAATAATAATGTTTGGAAGAAAAATAATCATTTAAAATTGTTGTATTTTCAGGAACTAGAAAGGATATTTATAGTTTATAGCTTTGCCAATCAATATGGAAGCTAGTACTCCTTTATTAATTAATTCATTTATTTTAATTGGAGGATAATTACTTTACAATATTGTGATGGTTTTTGCCATACAATGACATGAATCAGCCACAGGTGCACAAATATAGTCCCATTCTGAACCGCCCCCACCCACATCTCTCCCTTCCCCACTCCACCCCATCCTTCTGGCGTGTCCCAGAGCATCGGCTTTGAGTGTCCTGCTTCATGCATCGAACTCGCACTGGTTATCTGTTTTACATATGGTAATTACATGTTTCAGTGCTATTCTCTCAAATTATCCTACCCTTGCTTTCTCCTACAGAGTCCAAATTCTCTTCTTCACATATGTGTCTCTTTTGCTGGTTTGCATATAGGATCATTGTTACCATCTTTCTAAATTCCATCAATGTGTATTAATATACAGAATTGGTGTTTCTCTAACTTATTTCACTCTGTATAATCGACTCCAAGTTCATTTACTTCAATAGAACTGACTCAAATGTGTTCCTTTTCATAGCTGAGTAATATTCGATTGTGTATATGTACCCCAGCTTCCTTATCCATTTGTCTTCCAATGGACATCTAGGTTGCTTCCATGTCCTAGCTGTTGTACAATGCTGCAGTGAACACTGGGGTATATGTGTTTCTTTCAATTCTGGTTTCTTTGGTGTGTATATCCAGTGAGATTGCTGGGTCATATGGCAGTTCTATTTCCAGTTTTTTATGGCATTTTCACACTGTTCTCTGTAGTGGCTGTACCAGTATGCATTCCCACCAACAGTGTAAGAGGGTTTCCTTTTTTCCACACCCTCTCCAGCCAAAAGGTTTCTAGGTTTTTTGATGGCCAGCCATTCTGACTGGCGTGAGATGGTACCTCATTGTGGCTTTGATTTGCATTTCTCTAATAATGAGTGATATTGAGCATCTTTTCATGTGTTTATTAACCAACTATATGTCTTCTTTGGAGGAATGTCTGTTTAGTAGTTTTGCCCATTTTTGACTGGGTTGTTCATTTTTCTGGTATTGAGCTGCATGAGCTGGGATGTTATTACTCCTAATTTCCCACTGAATGCCTGAAATAAGGCTGGCTGATTTGGGATGTGTTTCAAGAATAAAACATGTTTCAGAGATGAAAGTTCTAATATTATAAAACAGGTTAAAATATTTCATTTTTAAAAATTGGTTTTCATGTTGATAATACTTTGGATATATTTGTCTAAATAATATATCTTATTAGAATTAGTTTCACCATTTTTAAAAATTATTAAATGTTAGTTGTTGTTGTTGTTCAAACACCAAGTCAAGTCCAACTTTTTGCAGTTCCATGAACTGCAGCAAACCAGGCTTGCCTGTCCTTCACTATCTCCCAGAGTTTGCTCAAAGTTAGGTCCATCGAGTTGGTGATACTAAGGATCTCCTCATCTGCCACCCTCTTCTCTTTTTACTTTCAATCTTTCCCAGAATTAGGATCTTTTCAGCTTCCCTGGTGGCCCAGAGGTTAAAGCGTCTGCCTGAAATGCAGGAGACCCAGGTTCGATCCCTGGGTCGGGAAGATCCCCTGGAAAAGGAAATGGCAATCCACTCTGGTATTCTTGCCTGGAGAATCCCATGGATGGAGGAGCATGGTAGGCTACAGTCCATGGGGTCACAAAGAGTTGGACATGACTGAGCGACTTCACTCACTAGTGAGTTGGCTCTTTGCATCAGGTGACCAAAGTATTAGAACTTCATCATCAATCCTTTCAATGAATATTCAGTGTTACTGCTAAACATTTAAAAATTGCATACATGTCTCCCATTACATTAATATTCTCACTGAAGAAAATTGGTTTAGAATTTCTTCTTCTCTATATCTGTAAATCATGCACAATCTGCTAATAATTCCCAGAGAAGAGTTTAGCTGAGAAGAAAAAATTTAATTATAGGTAAGTTCTAAGTCTGAGATTGGAAAATTTTCTTCCACGTGAATTTTTTTCACTCATTCCACATATATTTGTGGAATTTCTATATATCACTCCCTTAGTCATCGGGGTTATTAAACATATTAATAAAATGGATAAAATATCTTGCTCTCTTAGAACTTACATTCTATTGGGGAAATTTTTCAATAAGCAAAATGAATAAGTAAATATAAACTAAACAAAATAATGATAAGCATATAGTGAATTTTAGATGAGTATCAAGCCCGGATTCACTATGCCTTTCTAAATAACCACACCCATAAACTGAGTTTTAAACAGCTTTAATGGAAGTAAAAAGGTCAGTAGAATGTTAATGATTCATGCTATATGTTAACATTTTGCAAGGGTGATAAATATGTCAAGCTCTTGGGAATCCTTCACATCCTCATGTTGAATTCGCTGTGTTCATAATTTTAGCCAAACAGACTGCCTAGAAAAATGCTTGTAATAAATTAGTTTGTATGGTATTAAATGTTTATGGTTGTATATATTATTACCTTTTTTCCCCATGAGACAAGTTGTTCCCCTTTTAAATGTTCTCTCTTATTCTAGGTCCTTTTGTAGTTACATTTAAATCCAATCTAAGTTTCTGTTTTATATTTTTAATAATAGGGGTAAAGTTTTATGACATTTTTATAAACAATAAACAACAAATTTTAAAAAGGTACTTTCAATATGTTGTGTCAAAAGTGAAAAATAACTGATAGGATAAGAGGAGGACCAGATTCCAACCTTCCCTGTTACAACCTTGACTTTTGTCTTATGAGAGTTAACTGAAATAGTAATAAGTATCCTCAAGGGTCTCCCAACTTCATTGAATATTTTGATATCCTGGGTATGAGATTTCTTTTTTTTTTAGTTATGGGATATCTTGATGGAACATAAAAGTTCTATGTTCTTTTGATTTGTGATAGTAACTATTATATCTCCAGTGTCTAGAAAAGAGTCTGACATACCAAAAAGTGTTTCTAAATGTCTAAAGTAAGTATACTGTATCAGTTCTACATGATTAACCTGTTATTTTTGATATTTTAAATGTGTATCTTAATCATTTAAAATCTACATGTATATTTTATGACTATATATGTTGTTCTAATTATAATAATTTTAATATTTCTAAAATATAAATTTACATTTAATTATTTTTATTTTATTTTAATGGCAAAGAACTGCTTCAGTCTATGTAACCTGTAGGTAAAAGGACAGCAATAGACCTGTACCAGATATGTCTGCTTGAAGACCTCTGTGTGGGTCTACTTAAAAACTTCATCTAATTCTTACCCGGTTATTAAGAGGATGGATCATACTACAGATATTTGAATCCTGTCATTCTTCTATCAGAAAATTATGAAATTCAATTTTACTTTTTATGTATTACCAGAAAGCAAAAGTAACATTATAAATGTTCATCTTATGCTTAGAAATTATTACTTAGAATCCAACAAATAGTCTCTGTGAGCAAGATATAAAGTTTCAGACACAAGCTTGCGGAGTCATGCCTTTCTCCTGCATTTCTGTCACTGCTTCCTATTGCTAAGGATGTGATATCTGCCCTCTGGAGAACTGCCAGAAAAGAGAATTAGTGTTTGAGGCTCTGCTGCTAGAGTGACATGAAGATACTGTTTGTTGTAGTATTGCTAATTCCAATACATTTCTTTTGGTAGTTCATATGAGACATCGTAATTCACATCTCAACAGCCATTTCACTGCAGCAGGGGAATTAACTTCAACCATGATAATTTCATCTTTTTGCTATAGATTGGTTCAAAGGATGGGAGTATTAGCAAAAGAAATGTTTTGTTCTTGGGAGCCATGGGGAGTTAGTCATGCAACTAAGGAAAAAGTGTAAATCAAATTATTATTGGCGGCCAGTCTACAAAACAAGGCAGCCTTGTCTTAGTTTGAACTGCTCCACAAAATGCCACAGAACGGCTGGCTTACACAGCAAAACTTGGCTGTCTCAGTTCTGGAGGCTAGAAGTCCAAAAGCAGGGTACCAACATGGCTGTTTTCTGGTGAGAACTCTCTTCCTAGCTTGCAGACCGCAATAATATATTTGTGCCCTTGCATGACTGGAGAGAGTGAACTCTGGTGTCTCTCTCTTTTCTTTTCCCATAAGATACTTTAAAAAAAAAAAAAGTTAAGTCTTTATCAGTTATCTATTTTAAATACAGTAGTGTGTACATGTCAATCCCAAACTCCCAATTTATTCCTTCCCACCTCACCACCCTTCCCCAGCGGTAACCCCAAGTTCATATTCTAAGTCTCTTGAGTTTTGTCAATAAGTTCATTTATATCATTTGCTTTTAGATTCCACATACAAGCAATATCACATGATATTTGCCCTTTTCTGTCAGATTTACTCCACTTAGTATGATAATCTCCAGGTTCATTCATGTTTTGGCAAATGGCATTATTTCAATCTTTTTAATGACTGAGTAATATTCCATTGTATATATGTATTCTTATAAAGACACTAATCTCACCATGAGGAACTGACCCTCATAACCTCATCTAAACCTAAGTACCCCCCAAAATCCCTGATTTCCAAAAAATATCACACTGTGGGGGATGTTAGGGCTTCATTCTATGAATTTCAAGGGAACATAATTCAGTGCAGAGCAAGAAATGTATTGCAAACAAGAATGGTGCAGGGAGACTTCTGTATCAGTCAGCTCTGAATCCTGCCCAGGTATAATCTCCTTCATGGTTGACCTATTATATCTCCCTTCTGTTATCTACCAATTTAATTGGGGTTTTCTTTGATGTTTGATCAAGTGCATACTGGGCTTTGCAAGTGACTCATTGGTAAAGAATCTGCCTGTAATGCAAAGACCTGAGGTAGATACAGGTTCGATCGCTAGGTCAAGAAGATCCCATGGAGCAGGAAATGGCAACCCACTCCAGTATTCTTGCCTGGGAAATCCTATGGATTTCCTATGGTCAGAGGTGCCTGGTTGACTGTGGCCCATGGGTTTTCAGAGTTGGGCATGACTGAGCTGCTAAAAACAATAATAGAGTGCTTACCAACTGATGAACTCTGTGTACAATCTCTGCAGCACTAGAGACCTGTCATTCAGCATTGGTCCCAGCCACTTGCTTATGGTTCAGTGTGAACAATTTCTCTCCCCAAAAGCCTTGCAACAGTGTTAGGAATTGAGGAGTGTACCATTAGTTGGATTTTGGACATCAGGGACAGTCAGGAGTTGAGTGTTTCCACTGTAACATTTTCAGCATCTAAAGTAGGTATGGTGACACCATGAGATACCAGTCGAGATTACATAGATCTGCCAAGCGATGAAAAGTTGGGGGAAAACTCTATTTAACTGTCCTCATTACATATTTGGCGTACTCTCTCGAATTTAAGGAGAGAGTATTGATTCATAGTCAGCTCCATACTGAATGAATTTTTCTACTTAATTTTCCGTGAAAAGCCACTTTCAGTCTTAGCTAAAGCACCCCTGCCATTTTCCCTCCTAATGTTCCAGTCACATGGTGGTTCTGAACTGTTCATGCTTGCTTCTGTACATTGTGACTCTAAATATGCAATCTATTCTGCTGTTTGTCTTGCTGGCAAACACTTATTCATCCTTCAAGATGCTGCTCTACTGTTGAGTCTTCTATGAATTAATTCTGACCCCACACATTCCTAGAGGTGAAATTATTTAAATTACAGTGTTTTTGAAGTTATTTCCAGGTCCCTCTAAAAGCATCTTGTGTGTGTTTTATTAGTTTATCTATATGTCTCTTTGTAATAAATATAGTGATATTCGGAGCAGAGAGATTATAGCATCTTTTTCTCTAACCTAACACCCAGCACAGTGGTTGATAAATCTTGGGCTTATCATTAATCTATGGTTTTTGATTATGTGAAGAATGATTAATGAGTCGATGAATGAATAACAGCAGTAACCAGAATAAAGTCTTTTTTTTTTTCCCCTGTTTCTATAGCCCAGATCTTAATTTGAACAAGATTGATCAAATGGCCTTAGTTTTAGCAAAATGAATATTCTTTGAATTTGTTACATAATTTTCCAGTTTTCCAAAATGCTTGGCGTTAAATACCATCCAATTAAATAATTTAAGCAGCTTTTAGCTATATTAAGGAATGAATCTGTAGCAATAGTTTTTGAGTTGCTACATTGCCAAAGAAACTACTAGTATTTCTTAGCAATTCTGTAACCATATGCTGCTTTGTAAAAGCATTCCAGAGTATTTCTGCTCTACAGTTCCAGAGGTTGCAGACCTTTCCATCTCTGAGGCAAGAATAAGAATTCATCAAGCATTTCAGCTTGCTCTATGGCTATCCAATGGCAGCCCACTCCAGTGCTCTTGCCTGGAGAATCCCATGGACGGAGGAGCCTGGTGGGCTGCAGTCCATGGGGTCGCTAAGAGTCGGACACGGACACAACTGAGTGACTTCACTTTCATGCCTTGGAGAAGGAAATGGCAACCCACTCCAGTGTTGTTGCCTGGAGAATCCCAGGGACTGGGGAGCCTGGTGGGCTGCCATCTACGGGATCACACAGACTTGGACACAACTGAAGTGACTTAGCAGCAGCATGCTTATGAAAGTGAAAGTCACTCAGTTGTCTCTGACTTACAACCCCATGAGTGGACTATACAGTCCATGGAATTCTCCAGGTCAGAATACTAGAGTGGGTAGCCTTTCCCTTCCCCAGGGAATCTTCCCAACCCAGGGATCGAACCCAGGTCTCCTGCATTGCAGCCAGATTCTTTACCTGCTCAGCCACTAGGGAAGCCTCAAAACTGCTTAAATATTAATATGGCTAGATGATTTGGGGGAGCTTTCAAAACTATCTTTTTATTTTCCAACTCCCAGTATCCCAAACAATAATGCCTAAATATGTACTGTTTCTTCTACTGTTTTTTTATTTCATTTCCCATTAAAACAATATGTGCCTCAAAGTAGAATTCAGATATCTTGATTATGATGACATAATCATTTCCATAGAAACCAATTATGATGTGAACAGGACTGAAACTTCAATAGGAGAATGAACAGCAGGAAGTGTTGAATTCCAATGAAGAGTTTTATTTGTGCATGATTATATATAGAAACCAGAAACCAGGAGAGGACAAGAAGAAATCAGCAAATGCACTGAGTAAAACATGATTTACGTGCTAGGAAATAAATTGTTTTATTAATTGCTCTAGTATAGTTTTGCCTGTATTTAGAATTATGATTTAAGTAATTTTGATGGCAGATCGTATTGGAAAGTAGGAAGAATGGGAACTTTGTCACACTAAGACCTTTGGAAGTATTTCAGAAGCACAGTTTGAAGACCAATTGTCAGGTCCAAACCATTCATTTTGGAATGAAGAAATGAAAGCCTGGAGGGTACAGATAACTTGCTGTAGGCTAGACAAGTAGGCAGTGGCAGAACCAGAATAAGAACTAAGTTTTTTAGGGCTTTTTTTTTTTCCTGTCAGTTTTCTGAGTTTAAAATATGGAAATATGCATTTTCATAAATGTTTTCCATTTCCAAACCACTTAATGCTAAAAACCTGAGGGCTTCCATTCAATATAAAGGTGAAAATTGTAATCTGAGATTAAAGCACAGCTCAACACTTTGTATTGTTTAAATCTGTATAAAGAATTTGTTCCTATAATATTTGGATACATACTTCCATTAGTTGAAAGCTTTTCAATATTTTTGATACTAGCAAAGTAAAACATAGCCTTTATAGAAATCAGGAAAACATTTAAAATAGTCTTTTGTACTATAGTTACATAATCTTAAAGTAAATTCACTTATTTTTACTATATTGGGAAAATAAATTTAAAAGGTATAATAGTCAAATCAAGGGAACTATGCAATAAATATGCATTTGTATATAGTTATATGTATATAATATATAATCCATATATCATATAGTCTGCCTGTTTTTTAGAATATGTGTTTCTATGTTTATATAAACAAAATAAAAACTAGTACATCTCCAAACTTGTTCCAGCATAATTTTGGTTATATGCAATTTTTGTCTTAGGCACTGCTTTTAGAAGCATTTATCAATTCATAAGATTATGTGAATCTGCTCCATTGATGAATTTAAATTTGGGGGACTCTAAAAAGAGCCAATAATGATATTCATCTTTGAGGAACATCAATATATATTACCTTTTCATCAGCAACAGGATAAATTTTTATAACTTAATTCTTCACAAATTGTACTTACTTTACTCACTTGATGAAAGAAATATGTGAAAACCTTAAAGTATTCCCTCTGGAACTGGGACAGTCAATAATTTGATATATAACTACATGTACACACATATTTCATTGTACCAGAAAAAAGAAAATAATTAAGTAGTTAACTTACCTAGTTTAAAGCATCCTCGGATTATTTATTAGCCTTCTTTATGGTGAGAATTATCTATTACTCCTCTCTGGGGAATCATACAGTGGAATTTACATGCAGTTCCATATTTATTGTTGTATTATTCAGATTTTAGTGTTAATACATTTTAGTGAAAGAATCAATATATGTCTGATAAAAGATGATTATAAAGATTTTTGTCTTCACTTCTGGCTTTGGATTCAAGAATAATTTTCCTTTTTATCGTTCCCTTCTAGGTTTCTGACTATTTAACAGATACAATTAGTCTGATTTTCATACCTGTGTGTAATAATGGACCATAGTCCCTGTCTGGAAACTCTGTACTTGATACTCATTTGACAGCCAAGGCCTTTGACTTCCTTAGGGAATATGAATCAGTATAGTCTACTGTTTTGCAATCCAAGATGACAAAAAAAAAAAAAAAAAAAGAAAGAAAGAAAGAAATGCTTTCATTAGCCTAGAATGGATTTAAGCAAATAGGTTTAGCTACCAGTCTCCTGGTAGCTGAGAAAAGGAGAAAAGGAGAGATATACTCATTTGAATGCAGAGTTCCAAAGAATAGCCAGGAGAGATAAGAAAGCCTTCTTCAGTGATCAGTGCAAAGAAATAGAGGAAAAGAATACAGGATGCTCGGGCTGGTGCACTGGGATGACCCAGAGGGATGGTATGGGGTGGGAGGTGGGAGGGGGGTTCAGGATGGGGAACACATGTACACCAGTGGTGGATTCATGTCAATGTATGGCAAAACCAATACAATATTGTAAAGTAATTAGCCTCCAATTAAAATAGATAAATATATATTAAAAAAAATGAATGGGAAAGACTAGTGACATCTTCAAGAAAATTAGATATAGCAAGGGAATATTTCATGCAAAGATGGGCTCAATCAAGGACAGAAAGGGTAGGGACCTAACAGACAGAGAAGATATTAAGAAAAAGTGGCAAGTATACATCAAAGAACTGTATAAAAAAGATCTTCATGACCCAAATAATCTCGATAGGGTGATCACTCACCTTGAGCTAGACTTCCTGGACTATGAAGTCAGGTGGGCCCTAGGAATCATCACTACAAACAAAGTTAGTGGAGGTGATAGAATTCCAGTTGAGCTATTTCAAATCCTGAAAGATGATGCTGTGAAAGTGCTGCACTCAATATGCTAGCAAATAACACCAGTAGCTTTGTATGGATGTGAGAGTTGGATTGCAAAAAAAGCTGAGCACCAAAGACTTGATGCTTTGAACTGTGGTCTTGGAGAAGACTCTTGAGAGTCCCTTGGACTGCAGGGAAATCCAACCAGTCCATCCTAATGGAAATCAGTCCTGACTGTGCATTGGAAGGATTGATGTTGAAGCTGAAACTCCAATACTTTGGCCACCTGATGCGAAGAGCTGACTCATTTGAAAAGCCCCTGATGCTGGGAAAGATTGAAGGCAGGAGGAGAAGGGGACAACAGAGGATGAGATATTTGGATGGCATCACCAACTCAATGGACATGAGTTTGGGTAAACTCCGGGAGTTGGTAATGGACAGGGAGGCCGGGCATGCTGCAGTCCATGGGGTCACAAAGAATCGGACATGACTGAGTGACTGAACTGAACTAGTGTCCTAGATACGCAATTGAATATTCAAATTACAGCACCCTCTGAAACCTTAGCTGAATATATACTTGTATCATAGTGGAGCTGAGATTTTGTGGTATTTGAGTGAATCCATGCTTCTGATATTTTACTTTTAAATTCTTCAAGTATGTGTGGACTTAGTCACTTAGTCATGTCTGACTCTGTGTGACCCTTTGAACTGTAGCCCACCAGGGTCTATTAATGAGAAGATTTTTTAGGCAAGAATACTGGAGTGGGTTGCCATTTCCTTCTCCAGGGGATCTTCCTGACCCAGGGACTGAACCTGCATCTCCTATGTCTCCTGCATTGGAGGCTGATTCTTTACCTGCTGAGCCATATGGGAAGCCCAAATTAATCAAGAGATCTTACCTTTATTGCATATTGTGTTATCTGTGATTTATTTCTGAATGGTTAACTTATTAAACCCTAATATAATTTTAGGGTCTTCAAAGAGAGTATCATTTCATAGGTCTCATAAAAGCTTTTGTTTCCGCTGTTAGTATTATTTTGTTTTTAATAAGGATTAAAAGTTAGATATTTAAATATTCTGGAAACTCTTGTTTTTTGTTCATATGGGAATATTTTGCTTATTGAATTGAAATAACCCATGTTCAAATGTTTTACTGAACCTTAGCCAGTCTCTTACACTATTTGGGTGTATGTGGGAACTTTTGAAATATCAGGACAACTGGGAAGGCTTGTTTCATCTCCACTCTTCCAATTGGTATGAAAGCCAGTCAGATGGTTTAATAATCATAAAAATAGAATCCACTGGAAATAAGCTTGCTGTGGAATGTTCTCTCCTTTCCAATCTCATGTCAGTTGGCTAGCTCAATATCAGTTGACTTCCAGTGATATATTTTCAATATTTTCAAAGTAAAAGACCTGATTTTTTTGGTGTGTGGGTGTGAATAATGTTTTTCAAGTTTTAGAGGGGGCGACTGGCATACCCTTGGGCAGAATCTCCCTTAATGCGACTTTGTGTTTCTGCTTATTCTCCTACTGCCTCAGAAGTCGCGGCAGCTCAGCAGAACTCTATTCACAGTAATTGGTGAAATCTTTTTGGAATCCTTCAGGCTGTATAAATGTCAAATGTTGCTGTTATCGCCATTATTAATGGGACTTCGAGTCGAAATGGAGGGGGAAGGAAGGGCTTGACTGTATTAACATGCACTGACTGCGTATTGACTGCAAAGAAGAATTGTATCTGCAGGAAGAAAGCTCCATTTCCATGATTTAGTAAGCAATTGAGAGACAGCAATCTGGCTAAATAGAAAGAAATGATTTGCTCTTTAACAAGCAGTTAGTTCTACCTGCCAGCAAAAATAACTGTCTTTCTCCCCTGTATAAATCTACTTCTGGTTTCTTGCCTCATGAACTACATCAGGGTGTGCCATAAGAAGGAAATCTTAATAAATCCAGCAGTTTTCTTATCTCATTCTCCTTGTACCCATTGAATATATGTGAGACCCAAAGAATAAAAAATAATGTGAAGGAGATACAGGAAGTGAAAGAAAAAATTTTTCTTGAAAAAAATTTATATATTTATATGTACATATTTAGGGCTTCCCTGTTGCCGCTGGTGGTAAAGAACCTGACTGCCAGTGCAAGTGAGTTGAGAGGCAGGTTTGATCCCTGGGTAGGCAAGATCCCCTGGAGGAGGGCATGGTAATCCACTCTAGTATTCTTGCCTGGAGAATCCTCTGGACAGAGGAGCCTGGCGGGCTACAGTCCATGGGGTCACAAAGAATCAGACACGACTGAGTTACTAAACAACAATCAACTATGTATACATATATACATATAGTTGATTGTTGTTGTTTAGTTTATATATATACATATATATACACATATATATTCTCTCTATATATATGTGTGTGTGTATATGTGAATACATACATACATACACACATAATACATATATATATATATATATATGTAGGTATATACACACATACACACATACACATAAGTGGCTTATTTCATTCCAGGAATCTTTTGGCCTTTACTGGCTCCCTGGCATCCATCTAGCACATGTCAACACTAAGCGGACTCTGGTGGACTCTTTAATGGGGACATCACGTGTCTTTTGTCAGGAGAGGAAAGGCTTCATCCCCTGTATTAGTCTACTATTCTTGAAAGAAAATGGAAGTGGGAAAAATGAATGCCAGGTCAGAGCCATCTATGTGTTGTGACAAAAACTTCAGGTTTGTGCACTTTCGGATGATTACACATTACACTGAATAGCTCTTAATTATTTAAAATGACTTTTACCTCATTGTTAAAGCCCGTATATGATTGAGTCCTTGCTCTAAATGCCAAGTTCTTTTGTTTCCAGGAGGGTGGAGTGAGTTTAGATGTCAAGTGGAGATGGCAGAATGTAATTTGACAGGGAGAAGGGAACTAGGCATTCATTAATCATCCATATAATGGTGCTTTAGTATAGCAACAGATACCCCTCTTTTTCTCTGAATCATATTTTATTTTATTTATTTGCCAGTTTGGCCAACCACAGACTCAGTAATTCTAAAGAAATTCTAAAGAAACTGGCTTTGAGAAGTTCTCTTTAAGTGATGAGATGATGGAGTGTTCTTTTGTGATCATCTAATATTTATCATCCATATCTTGTATTTGGTATAATGAGAACCATGCTTTTTGTGAACTGAGGTTTCAGTCTGAGCATCTCAAGAAACTACTGGGCAAACCTGAATAATTTAGTAAAACTCTCATTTTCTCTCTATGTAAAGAGGAAATTTTAGCATTTAGCTTAGTGTTGTTATTAAGTAAACTAATATATCCAGAGGGCTTCCCTGGTGGCTCAGTGGTAAAGAATGCATCTGCCAAGGTAGAAGCCACGAGGTCAATCCCTAGGTTGGGAAGACCCCTTGGAGTATGAAATAGCAACCCACTCCAGTGTTCTTGCCTGGGAACTCCCATGGAGAGAGGAGCCTGGCAGGCTCCAGTCCATGGGGTCTCAAAAGAGCCTGACACAACTGACTAAACCGTAATATATGTGGGAGCATTTACATAATGCTTAGCCTTAACAGGTACCAATAAATATTGGTTCTTTTTTCCAGCATGAAATGCCATTATGGGCTCTGTAACACCCACTTAAAAACAAGGACCCGTTCACTGTTACAGAGGACCCATTCGCTTTAACAGGGTCACCCTTTGGCAGAACAATGGCAGCATTTTATATTACTGTGTATGTTAAGAAAGAGCAGACATGTGTTTACCAGTTCTCTATGTGGCCTCGAGTGTGATGCTAAGGGCAACTGAGTACACAGATAGCATTAACAAGAAACAGTGACTACAATTCATGTTCTGACTGGTGGCAATTTGCTCTGGGTCTCCACTCATGGCTACATGTTGCCGTTTCTAATAAAGTAACGCTTTGACTTGCAAGCCTGCTTAGAAATATGTATTGGATACTTTGATTAAGATGCTATTAGAGTGATGAATAGCGTCTCTAATACTCATGAATTTAGATTAGTGCTAACAGAATGGTTAGAAAAACAAAGGCTAGCCAAAGTGAATATTTAAACCTGGAGATTTTTATAGTGAAATGATAAATTTATATATTTGGAATGATGGATTTTTGTAAGCTCCCTTATCTTGCTACATAGTTTGTTTATGAAGCAAACGCTGTTGAAGAAATAATCAAGGGATGTTTCCACTTTAATCTTTAATTTTTTTAAAAAAAATCTTCACTTCAATCTACTTTATCTTTAACTTTCACTTTGGTATAAAAACTGTACACAGTTTTAAGAGCTTCAGGGTGATAATAATGCCATAAAATTCACAAATTGGAAATATACAATTCTGTGACTTTATATAAGTTTATAGTATTGTATAACCACTGCTACAATCTAGTTTATAAAAATTTCAAGCACTCTAAAATTTCCTTCATATCTTTTTTCAATTATTCCTCACTCCTACCCTCTACCCTGGACAACACTGATTTGTGTTTGTGTCTGTGAATTTGCCTTTTTTGTGTACATTTCATATAAATGGAATCATACAATATGTAGTCTTATACACTGGACTACTTTTACTTAAATATTTTTGAAAGTCATCCCTGTTGAATCATGTATCAGTAGCCCATTCCTTTTTATTGCTGAGTAGTATTTTATTTTGTGTATCATGCTTTTTTTCTCTTATTGATTGGGCTCTTGGTGTTTTATACAGGAACACTTGCCCAACCCAAGGTAATAAAGAATTTCTCTTCAGTTTTCTTCTGGAACTTTTGATGATTTTAGTTCTTATTTAGGTGTTCAATCGACTTTGTGTTAATGTCTGTATACTGTGAGGTATAGGTCTAAGTTTACGTTTGCCATGTGGTCATACAATTATACCAAAACTATCTATTAGAAAGACTAAGATTTCCTAGTTCAGTGGTCTTGGCAGCTTTGTCAAAACATAATTGACTCTAACTATTAAGATTTTCTTTTGAACTCTCACAATTGACTTTTATGCCTATCCTAGAAACACCCTGCCTTATTATTGTGGCTTTGTATTAAGTAGTAAAATCTGGTTAAAAAAAAAAAGTGTCCCCTAACTTTATTCTTTTTCAAAATTGTTTAGCTAGCCTTGGTCTCTCACATTTTTATGTAACTTTTAGGTATGGTTTGTCAGTTCCTTAAAAAAAAAAAAAAGCTTATTAGGATTTCAATAGGGATAGCAGTGCATTTGTAGGTCCATTTTGGAAGAATTGTCATTTTAAAATTATTGAATATTTCGGCTCATGAACATGGAGTATTTATTCATTTATTTACGATCTTAGGATTTCCCTGGTGGCTCAGACAGTAAATCGTCTGTCTACAATGCGGGAGACCTGGGTTTGAGCCCTGGGTTGGGAAGATCCCCTGGAGAAGGAAATGGCAATCCACTCCAGTACTATTGCCTGGAAAATCCCATGGACAGAGGAGCCTGGTAGGCTACAGTCTATGGGGTCGCAAAGAGTAGGACACGACTGAGCGACTTCACTAATTTATGATTTTATCTAATTTATCTAATCAAAATATAAAACTATTTTATAGCTTTCATTGTACAAGCCTTGTGCTTCTTTTGTCAGATGTCTTCCCCAGCAGTTTATTCTTTTAAGTATATCATAAGTGATATGGTTTTCTTCATTTCATTTTATGTTTTTTTGTTGCTAGTGTATAGAGGTACAATTGATTTTTATATACTGATCTTATATTTTGCAAAATTGCTTTACTTGTTAGTTCTGATGGATTTGCGTGTGTGTGTGTGTGTGTGTTTATGTGTGGATGCCTTGGGACTTCCTATGATCCTGTAGGATCATTTTGTCTATAAATAAATATAGTGGTACTTCTTTTACTCTCTGGATATCTTTTATGTATGCACTTTCTCTGATTGCATTAGAGCATTGAACATCTCCTTCATTTAAGACCCTGTTTGTAAGTTTTATAGAAAGTGAATCGTTAGTCTTTCCGAAAACTGAGTATTTCTGTGTATTGGTTCAGTATATACACGGCTTCCCAGGTGGCTCAGTGATAACACATCTGACTGCCAATGCAGGAGCCACAGGTTCTATCCCTGGATCAGGAAGATCCCCTGGAGAAGGAAATGGCAGCACCTCTGGTATTCTTACTTGGGAAATCCCATGGACAGAGGAGCCTGGTGGGCTACAGTTCACAGGTCACAAAAGAGTCAGACACAACTTACAACTAAACAGCAACCACAAATACATTTTGTATTTTTTTCACGGTAATTAAAGAATGATGGTTATCCCTGTTGAATAAGACTCCAATGACTTGACATCCCATAGAAATGATTAAAGTTAATTTTCTTCAGTTAACCAAGCATTGATAAAGAATAACAAGGTCAGTTCTTTTAAAAATCATAAATCTGCTTTCCTAATCTAGTGTGTAACCTGTTGATTCAGATCTGTCTTTGGTATCCGATAATTGCTGTAGATTTTAAAGTCATCATACCAAACGTAATCTCAATATAAAATATAGACTCAAAAGGGGGAGGGTATAGAATATTGGCCTTAGAGTTTATTTTAAAAATGTTCTTGAATTCGTTTTTAGAAGTAAATTTTCTGGGACTTCCCTGGCAGGCCAACGCTTAAGAATGCAAAGGATGTAGGTTTGATTCCTCATAGGGGAACTAAGATCCCACATGCCGCAGAGCAACTAGGCCACATGTCACAACTTCTGAGTCCTCGTGCTGCAACAAAAGATCCCATGTGACACAACACAGCCAGATAAATTTAAAAAAGATGTAAAGCATTTCTGGATCCTCCTCCCTTCTCATAGAGCTTGACTGAGAATAGGAAAAAGATGTTCAACTTCTTCTTCTTAATAATACTGGTAGTAATGATGATAATGTTTAAAGCTTTATTTGAAAATCACTACTTTATTGTAGTCAGATATAATATATCAAGTAAAATTTCTTGAGTACCTACTTACATATTGAGGCAGGCACTGTATATTTAAGAGTGGAGGGAAAAGTCCCTAGCATCTAGGAATTTGTAATCCTTGGGGAGAACAGAACATTACATTACAGCTCAGTGAGTTGAGTGCCATGAGCACAGTTTTCAGAAATGTTATGGATATAGCAGAAGGAGATCGTCTGGACTTTGACTTCCTAATTTGTTTAAGCAAGACTACCTGGATGTCACCGTCACAGGTAAGGTGGGAGAGAAATGCTGAGAGAAGTAACATCTATTCTGTACTTTCTATAAGTTAGGCATTTCATGTAGGTATTTTCATAGCTTTAAGAAGAGAAGAATTAACAAAACCAAATCCTGAGTCTCAGGTGACATAATTAACTTGGATAAGTTTCTGATATGAATACCTGTGTGTGCAGAGGTGGACAGTGTGCTGTCAGGAGGGCATCGAAGTGAAGATTGGTGATAATTACAAAGACATTATATAGGATCTTTATTAAGTTATAATGATAGTAAGGAAAGTTGAAAGCCACACCTATGACACTGGCAGCGGGAACAGAAAGAAGGATATTGTTCCAGGCGTGATTCGAGTTAGCACTGGTAACAGTTGGAGAGTTAAACTGAATTTGCAGTATAAGACAGTCAAAAAAGATTCCCAGGTTTCTTTCTTGGACGTATTGGTGGATTGTTCTTGTTGTTCACTGAGTAAAAATCTTCAGGAGAAGGAGCAGAATTTAGGGGAGGATGATATCAGAGACCAGAAAGGAGATTTCCTCCATAAAATGCTTCAGGTCTTATTAATCATGCAGTTCTCGCATCAAAGTGTAGTTCAACTAAGACAAGTAGATTGAGTCCTGCCAAAATAACCCCCAGACAATACATCATATCTATCTGGGTCACTGAGATTCAGGTATGCATTAGAAGGTTCTGAAAAATTGCTCTCAGATTTCTTTATATATTAAAAAAAAAATAGTCCTTGGAGAAACATGGTCTCGAAAACTTTTTTTTTTTTCCTTTCCCATGAAAAAGAATAATGGAGGAGAGGGATAGTTCAGATAGCTGACACTTGGATTTCCCCTCAGTTAGATAAATATTGTGTCAGTTTTCTGCCTAGTGCAGACACTCTAGCGGGCAAGTGCTCTGAATGAGGCAAAGACTTGATCAGGTTGGCTATTCTACCTCTCGATCTTCATTTATTATACCACTACAATTTATCTTAGAACTGAGACAGCTGTCATTATGCTAGGCTTGGATTACACTAACTGCTGTAGACAATGCTCAGAGGGAAAAAAGAAACAGCAGTCTCAGCTTCTGCACTGTGGTCCATCCAGCACTATCAGACTTTTCTTCCAGATATTGTCATGAAAGAACTGCGAGTATTCCACCTATATGATGAGAGCCATTGTCAAGACTTTCACAATCAACTCTGGATGTAATATTTTTGCAAGAAGTGTGATGATGAAAAAATATCAAACTGCTGTTTGGAAACTAGTTCTTTTGGACTTCTCAACTTTAAAGTCATTTTAAAGTTGTTTTCTAGGCCTAGAAATCCCTGAGTATGAGTATATGTAACTAAACGGTCTTCTAGGATTTACCTTAATGGTGGAAAATTTTTATCAGTTGATATTGTCCATATAGTGCTATTCTATCCTTGAGTATGATGCTAACAATAGTGACTCTATTCATGAATGTGGCTGAAAAATATCTCTCTCTTTAGTCGCTAAGTAGTGTCTGACTCTTGTGACCCCATGGACTGTAGCCTGCCAGACTCCTCTGTCCATGGGATTCTCCAGGCAAGAATACTGGAGTGGGTTGGCATAATTTTATTGACATGTGAATTATAGGTGATTCCGAATGTCATTCCAATGCCACCATTCTGAACCCTTGCCTTGCATGCAACATAACAGCCACCCCTCAAATGAAAAAGAAAAGGCAAGAAAACTTCAGAAAGAGTAGTTTGTAAAGAGCCTCCTAATATCTGTTATGGATCTGTGACAGTTTGGGACATCTGGTTTAGGTTTTCACGTTTGCCCTTGGGCAACTTCTACTGTGTTTGCTGCTTTTAGATCTCAATGGAAAGCTGAGAGTGAAATCCAGCAATCTGTCCACACACAGATGCAGAGAGACTGTAATATTCTCCCTTTTACATTTCAGCTTATCCTAGTTGCCTCTAGTGGCCTAAAGATAAGGACCTGCCATTTCCATTCCCAAAAGGAGCAGATGATAGTCAATATGTGTAACACTTTTAAAGTCACAGCAAGCCTCAACTTTGATCTCTTTGAGCTTTCCTTGGTACTTTAGCAGATGCAAGCAAGTCTGTCATCTTGTTCAAGTAAGTGGCGACTCTTTTCGTATTGGGAGTTCAAAAGGGGTCTGCTTATGTTTTTACTTTCACTGTAACTCATTTTGCATTAAATCAGTTTGATTACCTGTGTGGAAAGCAGCCTATATTCTAATAAGGAAGATATTTAATTATTAGTTTCACTGCTGGGAAGTAAGAAATGTAGGTCATTTCTCTGTTGAACACACATAATCAAATAGAGCTGATAGAAGTCTTGCTTTTATAACAAGATCCCTTTTCTTGGTGTTTATCTGACAACCAGTTGGACTAGAGTTAAAGAGGATGGTGCAGGTCAACCAATGCACTTAGCTGATGGCATTCCCACTGAAGTTGGCAGAATGGTAGCAACAGGAGTCAATTTTAATGAGAGTGGCACTCCTTGGAAAGGACCTGGGCCATACATTATCAGCTCTGGAAAGAAAAGGCAAAAAGGAAGCCAGAGAGGAAATGAAAGCATTATGGGTGACATGAGAAGACAGACTCCAGTGGAGAGCAATCAGGGCTCTTCTGGAAAAACATTCAAGCATTATAAAGACAGGAATTATTGATCCCCATAGGCAATCAGAACTGAGTATATATAAAAAAATCTGCTTAGAAAACAGGATCTTAGGGAAAGGCATGTTGTGTAACAGAGGAAAGGAGGAGTTGTGCTATGGATCCCAACATTCACTAGGGTGATCTGACCTCTTATATCATATCCTAACATGGTTGGCTAACCATCCAAGTTGAGCAAATTTTACCCCACATGAAATGATGAACTCTCAGATATTGAGGAAATACTTTGAGAAATTTGATGGGATTTAAAAATTGAATTTTAAGATGCTTGCATGGTGAAAGTGAAGAAATGTGCTCTCTCTGTGTATACATATGTCTCTCTGTCTCTCTTTCTCTCTCTCTCTCTATATATATATATATACACACACACACACACAGACATATTTGTGTGTGTAGGCTATATTAAAGATATGTTCAATACAATATATTACATATGTTCTATACTACATATTCTTTCTCGGTCTGGAATCTAGGGTCTTCCTCTATTCTTTCTGTTTCCCTTCCCACTTCATTTTCTTCTCTTTTTTCAGTGCAAACATTTTTGCAGAGAACAGGTTCCAGAGATGTGTTGCAAACAGATAGTTAACTGAAAGCTTCTCTTGCCCTTTGGTGCCTTAATCTTCGATTATCCTAATGTTGGCAATTACAGTATTCCATTATCTACAGAAGCTGCTTTTATGATGAGTGAAAATTAAAATGTGTGCTGGGATGTTTGCCTTCAGAGTCTCATTCTTCTTATATAATACCCTATCACCTACATATTTTTGCAGCTTAGATTGTAGAGCAAAGGTATTTATTTTCTTATCTCATTTGGAAGCTCTGAAACTAGCTTGTTAAAAGCACTAAGAATCTTATAACACTTTAATATAGAGAACCAAAAGCAAAGGTTATACTGAAGGCTAAGTTTCTTTGCTAAAGTGTAGTTCACAAGATGTCATTGTGTGTCAGTTGCTCAGTCATATCCAACTCTTTTAAACCCCATGGACTGTAGCTCACCAGGCTCTTCTGTCCATGCAGTTCTCTAGGCAAGAATACTGGAGTGGGTCACCATGCCCTCCTCCAGGGATCTTCCCAACCCAGGAATCCAACACAGGTCTCCCACATTATGGGCAGATTCTTTACCATCTGAGCTACCACGGAAGCCCATTTTATTAGTAGTAGTGTTACTGCTGTTATTTATTAAGCTTTCATATTGATGTGTTCCAAAGTTTTATATAACTACATCCATTCTATAAATAAAAAGACTTTGAGTCAGAGAATTAAAGTCAGACAGCTGAGTCACATAACTAATAGTTTATGAAACCAGGACAAAAACTTGTTATGCATGATTTAAAACCCTATGCATTTGCCATTACACACTTTTGCTACAAATTGGGACTAATAAAAGAAGTGTGAATCTGTTTTCCCACTACATTTGGCATTTATTGAATTTGGAAGGTTATAACATAAGCTAACAAAAGATACAAACAATTACATGCTAACTTGAGCAATACATGCAAAGCAATAGCAAGAGAAAAGATAGTAAATTAAATAAGAGAGAAAAGGTACATATAGGTTGGAATTAAACTAAGTCTCATTAGGAATTATTGCCTTATTCTGAAAGGGCCATAGCATTTACAACAGCTTCTATATGTTTGTTATAGAAGTGGGTATATTTTATAGCAATTAGTAGTACTACTAATTAACATTCTAGCAAAGTGGATATTTTCCTCCCTATCTTATACACACAGACGTTGTAACCCAGAGGGAATGAGCAGCCTGCCCAACGTGGATGACCACTGATATATTCATCCAAAATATATGTGATAGATTCCATACGATATGCCCTGTATGTACTAGGCTCTGAGGAAGCAGTTGTCAATAAGATAGTCAAGATTCCTGTCCTCAAGAAACTCACATTCCTATGAGGGAAGACAGTTTAGAAATTATTAAACATGATAGCCCTAAAATAGAATAAGCTGAAGCCATCATAGCATGAATATTTCAATTTTAAATAATCTTAGCTACTGTGAAGGAAATGAAGTAAGGAATTATAATAGTGACCAAACTTAGAGCTCATGAAGGGAGAAGATGATTTGGTGCTTTGGACAATAGAGTTGGGCAAGGCCTTTTTTAGAAGGTCACATTTGGAGTAAGATCACTGAGAAGAAAAGAGTTAGGCAAGAAAAATCCCTTGAGAAAGCACCTTCCAGATGGGAGAAGGCCAAGCTCAAATACCCAGAAGAAAGAATCAGAGTCCCACGCTAAGGAACTAAAATAAATTCAAGATTTCTAAAACACAGAACAAGGTTGGAGAAGACGACAAAGGTCTGATTGCATAGAGCCTCTCAGAACATGAGAAGAGTTTTAATTTTATTCTATGTGAACCTGGAAGACATCTGAAGATTTCTCCACATAAATGGATAAGATGATGTCATGTAAGTGTTTGGGAAAAAAATTACTCTGGCTTATAAAGCCATGTGTAGGGATACAGGGATCATTTCGGTGGCCATGGTAGCAATGCAAAGAAGCTAGGATGATGATTTGGGCCAGAGTGGTTAGAGTGGATTTGAGGAGAGTTGGGTGAATGTGTTTTGGAAACACAACTAAAAGGGCATGTTGATTTGCTATGGGGATAAGGGCCGTGTAAGCTTATGAGTAACTATGAGTATTTGCTCTTAGTCATTTACTAAGACTAAGATAGGTGTCAGTGCCATTTACTGAGATGAAGAAGGCGAGGGAAGCAGCAGATTGCAGAGCCGGGTAGTGAGAACTAGGGGTTCCATTTGGGATAGAATTATTTTGAAATGTGTGTTCAATATATAATGGGAAATACTGTGTTTAATGAATAAGTCTAACTTCACAAGATAAATCAGGGCTGGAGATAGAAATTTGGCAATCAGTACCACTCCAGTACTCTTGCCTGGAAAATCCCATGGACGGAGTTAGCCTGAAAGGCTTCAGTCTATGGAGTCGCTGAAGGTCAGACACAACTGAGCGACTTCCCTTTCACTTTTCACTTTCATGCACTGGAGAAGGAAAAGGCAACCCACTCCAGTGTTCTTGCCTGGAGAGTCCCAGGGACGGGAGAGTCTGGTGGGCTGCCATCTATGCGGTCACACAGAGTTGGACACAACTAAAGCGACTTAGCAGCAGCAGCAGCAGCAGCAGCATACAGATACTATTTAAAACCATGGGAGAGACTTCCCTGGTGGTTCAGTGGGTAAGAATCCGCACTCCCAATGCAGGGGGCCAGGATTCCATCCCTGGTTGGGGAACTAGATCCCATATGCTGCAACTAAGACCTTGTGTACCCCAATAAATAAATGTAAAAAAATAAATAAGTAACATAAAACCATAGGACACAGTGAGATTATCCTTCTTAAGAGAGAGTATGGATAATGAACTGATGAATACTCCTACATAGATACCCCTACATAAGAGTGCTCCCACATTCTTAGCTCAAATGGACAAAGTGAAAATCAGGCATGCCCAACTCTTTCACCCCATGGACTATACAGTCCATAAAATTTTCCAGGCTAGAACACTGGAATGGGTGGCCTTTCCCTTCTCCAGGGGATCTTCCCAACTCAGGGATCAAACCCAGGTCTCCTGCATTGCAGGTGGATATTTTACCAGCTGAACCACAAGAGAAGCCCAAGAATACTAGAGGGGTAGCGTATCCTTTCTCCAGTGGATCTTCCCGAGCCAGGAATTGAAACGAGGTCTCCTGCATTGCAGGCGGATTCTTTGCTAACTGAGCTATCAGGGAGGAGCTCACAGGGCAGGAGCTCACAAAGGAGACTGAGAGGTTGCTGCTGAAACAAAAGGGAAACCCAGAGGGACACAGAAGCCAAGAGAAGAAGGCACTTCCCCAGGGGGAGATTATTCACCTATATCAACTGCTACTGAAAGATCAAGTCACGTGAGGGCACATAAGTGAAGATTGGATTACTCCACATGCTGGTCTGGAAATCAATGCTGAGGCTAGAACAGGAAGTGAGAAAATGGAAGTTATGAATAGGGGCAAACTTTATAAAGAGATTTGCTGTGAACAGATACATAAATAAATGTAGTAGCTGAAAAGGTTTCGAACTGAAAGAGAAATTGTTTAAATCTTCAATGATAAGAGTCTTATGATTCCAAATAGTTACTTTTTGCATTTTAATCTCTCAAAATTCTAGGTCCTAAGAGTTTGAGAAAAGAAATAGAAGTAAAAGCATTGCGTTCCTATTTCAGAAAGAATAGGAATTTGTTCCAGAAATTTGAATACATTGACTAACAGTCACCACTTACTGAGAGTCTGCTTTGTGAGACAGGATGCCAGGATATGGGGATATGAAGATAAATGCACTTATTGATTCAAAATAGAAAGTCTATGGTCTCCTTCACTGTGCAAAAGCTTTTAAGTTTAATTAGGTCCCATTTGTTTATTTTTTTATTTTTATTTTTTTTAATTTTCATTACTTTAGGAGGTGGGTTTAAAGGATCTTCCTGTGATATTATATGGAGTAAAGAAAGTCGGAAAGACAAAAACAAATATTCTATATTATTACGTATATATGGCATCTAGAAAAATGGAACAGATGAATCTATTTTCAGGGCAGGAACAGAGACACAGGCATGTGGCCACACTGTGGGGAACAGCGGTAGGATGAATTAGGAGGCTGAGATTGACATATATACACTACCATGTTCAAAATAGATAGCTAGTAGGAACCTGCTATCTATCTACTGGAGAAGGCAATGGCAACCCATTCCAGTGTTCTTGCCTGGAGAATCCCAGGGATGGGGGGGCCTGGTGGGCTGCCATCTCTGGGATCGCATATATCGGACATGACTGGAATGACTTAGCTGCAGAAGCAGCAGCTATCTATCTATAGCACAGGAAGCTCAGTTTGATGCTCTGTGATGACCGAGATGGGTGAGATGGAATGGAGGTGGGAGGGAGGACCAAAAGGGAGGGGATAAAGGAAACATACAGCTCATTCACTTTGCTTTACAGCAGAGACTAACATAATAGTGTAAAGTAATTATACTGCAATTTAAAAAAAAGTTAAATGAGCATCGATAATGTCAAGTGCTATCCTGGGAGCATGCTCAGTCACACAGTTGTGTCAAACTATTTGAAACAACATGGGCTGCTGTAGCCTGCCAGACTCCAATCTCCATAATATTCTCCAGGTAAGCATACTGGAGTGGGTTGCCATGTACTTCTCCAGGAGATCTTCCCGACCCAGGAATGAAACCTATATCTCCAGTGTCTCTTGCAATGGCAGGTGGGTTCATTACCAATAAGCCACCTGGGAAGTCCCGCTATACTGACTGTTGGAGTTTTAACTGTGGAACAAATAGTCAGAAAACGTCCTTTCCTTTAAGATGCCATTAGTCAGATGGGAAGGAGAGAGTCAGTGAGTTCAGTTCAGTCGTTCAGTCATGTTCAACTGTGAGAAACCATGGACTGCAATATGCCAGGCCTCCCTGTCCATCACCAACTCCCACAGCATGCTCAAACTCATGCCCACTGAGTCAGTGATGCCATCCAACCATCTTATCCTCCACTGTCCCCTTCTCCTCCTGCCTTCAATCTTTCCCAGTATCACGGTCTTTTCTAGTGAGTTAATTCTTCACATCAGGTGGCCAAAGCATTGGAGCTTCAACTTCAGCATCAGTTTTTCCAATGAACATTCAGAACTCATTTCCTTTAGGATTGACTGGTTTGACCTCCTTGCTGTCTAAGGGACTCTCAAGAGTCTTCTCCAGCACCACAGTTCAAAAGCATCAGTTGTTTGACGCTCAGATTTGTTTATGGTCCAACTCAAACATCCATACATGACTAATGAACAAGCCATAGCTTTCACTATACAGACATTTGTCAATAAAGTAATCTCTCCTTTTTAATATACTGTCTAGGCACATCATAGCTTCTTCTCCAGGGAGCAAGTGTCTTAAGTTCATGGCTGCAATCACCATCTGCGGTGATTTTGCAGCGCAAGAAAATAAATAAATCTGTCAGTTTCTATTGTTTCTCCATCTATTTGTTATGAAGTAATGGGACCAAATGGCATGATCTTTGTTTTCTAAATGTTGAGTTTTAGCATTCAGCTTTTTCACTCCCCTTTTTCACTTTCATCAAAAGGCTATTAAGTTCTTATTTGCTTTCTACCATAAGAAAGCATAAAAAGTCATCTGCATATCTGAGGTTATTGATATTACTCCCAGCAATCTTGATTCCAGCTTGTGCTTCATCCATCCCAGGCTTTCACATGATATACTCTGCATATAATTTAAATAATCAGGGTGACAATATACAGCCTTGATGTACTCCTTTCCCAATTTGGAACGAATCTATTTTTTCACTTTTGGTTGTAACTGTTGCTTCTTGAACTGCATACAGGTTTCTCAGGAGGCAAGTGAGGTGGTCTGGTATTCCCACCTCTTTAAGAATTTTCCACAGTTTGTTGTGATCCACACAGTCAAAGGCTTTTGTGTAGTCAGTGAAGCAGACATAGATGTTTTGTTTTGTTTTGTTTTCTGCAATTCTCTTGCTTTTTCTATGATCCAATGGATGTTGGCAATTTGATGTCTGGTTCCTCTGTCTTTTCTAAATCCAGCTTGAACATCTGGAAGTTCTCAGTTCACATACTCTTGAAGTCTGGCTTGGAGAATTTTGAGCAGTACTTTGCTAGTATGTGAGATGAGTACAATTGTGTGGTAGTTTGAATGTTCTTTGGCATTGCCTTTCTTCGGAATTGGAATGAAAACTGATCATTTTCAGTCCTGTGGCCACTGCTGAGTTTTTCAAATTTACTGGCATATTGTGTACAGCACTTTCACAACATCACCTTTTAGGATTTGAAATAGCTCAGTGGAATTCTATTACTTCCACTAGCTTTGCTCATAGTGATGCTTCCTAAAGCCCATTTGACTTTACCCTTCAGGATGTCTGGCTCTAGGTGAGTGATCATACTATCATGATTATCTGGGTCATGGAGATCTTTTTCTATAGTTCTTCTGTGTATTTTTGCCACTTCTTCTAAATATCTTCTGCTTCCATTAGGTCCAGACCATTTCTGTCCTTTATTGTGCCCATCTTTGCATGAAATGTTCCATTGGTAGCTCCAGTTTTTTTGAAGAGATCTGTAGTCTTTCCCATTCTATTGTTTTCCTCTATTTCTTTGCATTGATCACTGAAGAAGGCTTTCTTATCTCTCCTTGCTATTGTTTGGAACACTGAATTCAGATGGATATATCTTTCTTTTTCTCCATTGCCTTTTGCTTCTCTTCTTTTCTCAGATATTTGTAAGGCCTTGTCATACAACCATTTTGCATTTTTTCTTCTTGGGGATGATTTGATGACCACCTTCTGTGCAATGTTATGAACCTCCATCCATAGTTCTTTAGGCACTCTATCTACCAGATCTAATTCCTTGAATCTATTTCTCACTTCCACTGTATAATTGCTGGGGATTTGATTTAGGTCATGCCTGAATGATCTAGTGGTTTTTCCTACTTTCTTCAATTTAAGTCTGAATTTTGCAATAAGGAGATCATGACCTGAGCCACAAACAGCTCCTGGTTCTGTTGTGCTAACTGTATAGAGCTTCTCCATCTTCAGCTCCAAATAATTAATCAATCTGATTTTGATATTGACCATCTGGTGATGTCCATGTGTAGAGTCATAGTTTGTATTGTTGGAAGAGGGTTTTTGCTATGAACAGCGCATTCTCTTGGCAAAATTCTGCTAGCCTTTGCCCTGCTTCATTTTGTAATCCAAGGCCAAACTTGCCATTTATTCCAGGTATCTCTTGATTTCATACTTTAGTATCCCAGTCCCCTATGATTAAAAGGACATCTTTTTTGGATGTTAGTTCTAGAAGGTCTTGCAGGGTTTCACAGAGCTTTTCAACTTCAGCTTCTTCAGCATTAGTGGCTGGGGGATAGACTTGGATTACTGTGATATTGAATGGTTTGCCTTGGAAATGTACAGAGATCATTCTGTCATGTTTGAGATTGTACCCAAGTACTGCATTTTGGACTCTTTCATTGACTATGAGGGCTACTCAATTTCTTCTAAGGAATTCTTGCCTACAGTAGTAGATATAATGATCATCTGAATTAAATTTGCCAATTCTGGTCCAATTTAGTTCACTGATTCCTAAAATGATGATGTTCACTTTTGCCATCTCCTGTTTGACTTCTTCCAATTTACCTTGATCCATGGACCTAACATTCCAGGTTCCTATGCAATATTGTACTTTACAGCATTGGAATTTACTTCCATCACAATCACATCCACAACTGGGCATTGTTTTTGCCTTGGCTCAGCCTCCGTTCTTTCTGGTGTTATTTCTCCATTCTTCTCCAGTAGCATATTGGGCACCTACCAACCTGGGGAGTTCATTTTTCAGTGTCATATTTTTTTGCCTTTTCGTATTGTCATGGGGTTCTCAAAGCAAGAATACTGAAGTGGTTTGCCATTCCCTTCTCCAGGGAAGGAGAGAGACATATATTAAATAAATAAATAAGTAATATATAAAGTTTATTGATTAAAATTCTGTGAAGAAAATGCATCAAGAGAAGGATATAAGTAGGACAGGAAGCAGGGAAGATATAGAAATTTTAAAAGGTATAGACAGAAAGTCATAGAAAAAAAATAACAACTGAACACAAATATGAAGGAGAAGCAATACTGGAGAATATGTAAAAATTAGAACCAGCAGCTGCTGCTGCTAAGTTGCTTCAGTTGTGTCCGACTCTGTGCGACCCCATAGATGGCAGCCTAGTAGGCTCCCCCGTCCCTGGGATTCTCCAGGCAAGAACACTGGAGTGGGTTGCCATTTCCTTCTCCAATGAATGAAAGTGAAAAGTGAAAGTGAAGTTGCTCAGTCGTGTCCAACCCTCAGCGACCCCATGGACTGCAGCCTTCCAGGCTCCGCCGTCCATGGGATTTTCCAGGCAAGAGGAAACTGCAGATCCAAAGGCCCTAAAGTAGGATCTTTCCAAATCTAGTTTACAAAGTGTTTTAAGAATGAGAGAGAGAAGCTATGTTAGATGTTTGCAGTAGGTTAACTCTGAAGCACAAAGTCATTCTTGATTTCGACAAAAGCAGTTCAGTAGAATAATGGAAGAGGAAGCCTGGTTGGAGTGAGGACAAAAAAATAAGAGGAGAAAATTAATTGGAGATACAGGATATAGAAAATTGTTTTGAGCAGTATTGCTCTAAAGAGAAGCAGAGAAATGTGATAGTGGCTGGAGGGGAGTGGGGTCCAGAGAGAGATTTATTTAAAGATAGAACCATAACAGTGTGTGTGCACACTGATAGAAATTATCCAGCAGAGTCGAACTGATGAGAAGGAGACGATTGCTAAAGCAATGTCCCTGAAGAAGTGAGAGGGGCTGTGAAGTTATAAAGAAGCGGAACTTTTGGCAGCAGACACAGAAGCAAATCAACCATAGCCACAGGAAAGGAGAGCAAGGTGTCTAGCCTCACGTGGTCATGAGTATGCGGTAGGAGCTTGAGGAAGTTCATGATTGATCCACTTGAATGAAAGAAGACGCAAGTTATCAGTTGAGAAGTTGGAGAAGGAGATTTGGAAGTTTGATGATATAAGAGAAGGTATGAAACAGTTATTTTAAAAATGAAAGGACTAGAAATACTGTAGAATTGTTAAGAAGCATTCGGCCCCTGTCAGTGTTGTTAGTCATGCATTTTAAATGAGATTTTTTTCAGTTCTGTGCAGTTGAACAGGGGCTGGAAGGGGAAATAAAGTGTCTCCTTTCTTTCCTAAAATCTATGATAAGAGAGAGAAGAAAAGACAGCATAAACAGTAAAGCAAAAATTATAGAATATGTACTAAGTGCTGGGCTTCCCTGGTAGCTCAGCTGGTAAAGAATCCACCTATAATGCAGGCCTGGTTTGATTCCTGGGTCAAAAAGTTCCCCTGGAAAAGGGATAGACTACTCACTCCGGCATTCCTGGGCTTCCGTTGTGGCTCAGCTGGTAAAGAATCACCTGCAGTGTGGGAGACCTGGGTTCAACCCCTGAGATGGGAACGTCCCCTGGAGGAGGGCATGGAATCCCACTCCAGTATTCTTGTCTAGAGAATCCCTGTGGACAGAGAAGCCTGGTGGGCTACAGTCCTTGTGGTTGCAAAGAATTGGACATGACTAAGTGACTAAGCAAAACACAGCACTAAGTGCTACAATCAAATTACTTCAGATAGAGGGACAGCTCAGAGTTGAAATAAGAACTCTGCCTGACTTGAGTGATGGATAAGGGAAGATTATGCATAGCAAGAAATGCTTAAAACATGAATAATAACTAGGGGTTGTGAACATATATGCCTGAAAATACTGTTTGATTCATCATCTCATGATTTTTATCATTTTTATCAAAATCAATGTAGGAAGCGGGCTTTTCAGTAGTCTGAAAATAGTAATAATAATGCCATCCATACACATATATTGGGTTGGCCAAAAAGTTAGTTGTAATAATATTATAGTGAAATATCATTGTATGGTATATTATAATATACATGGACTTCCCAGGTGGTGCTAGTGGTAAAGAACACACGTGCCAATGCAGGAGACATAAAGAGATGTGGTTTTGATCCCTGGGTTGGGAAGATCCCTGGAGGAAGGCATGGGATTGTTTGGAGAATCCCTTGCACAGAGGAGCCTGACAGGCTTCAGTCCCTAGGGTCACAGAGTTTAACATGACTGAAGCAACTTGGCACACATGTATGATATATGTGATATGCAACAGAATTTATAATTTCATTATTATTATTGCTCATATTTGATCAATCATTACTTAGCATTGTCATGAAAGAAAGTAAAAGTCACTCAGTCGTGTCTGACTATTTGAGACCCCATGGACTGCCAGAAAACTGGAGCGGGTAGCCTTTCCCTTCTCCAGGGGATCTTCTCAACCTAGAGGATCACACCCAGGTCTCCCGCAGTGCAGGCGTATTCTTTGCCAGCTGAGCCACAAGGGAAGCCCAAGAATATGGGGGTAGGTAGCCTATCCCTTCTCCAGGGGATCTTCCTGACCCAGGAATTGAATCAGGGTCTCCTGCATTGCAGATGGATCCTTTACCAACTGAGCTATTAGTTTTCATTAATGACCAACTCTCATTCTCACAAAGAAATTGGCACAGAAGCTATTATTGTTCTTTCCATTTTACAGATAAGATCAAGGCACAGGCTATTAAGGCACTTGTCCATGATCATTGACTCAGTAATTAGTAGAAACAGGATTCAGACTCAGATGTATCTGATACCTGTGTTTTCCCAGATAATCAAAAGCAGTGCTACACAACATGGTGTTATAAACTGTTGCACCAGGCAGAATTAGGAGCAAAGACTTTCATCAGTACCTTTGAATATGGTACCCAGCAATATGGTTATATCTACATTACAGCTTTCCCTTAAGGTCCTATACAAATAGAAGACCATTTTGTATCTCTTGCCTGAATCTGGTTCTCCAAAGTTGAGATTCAAATGTTGAATCACTGTGAATGTGTGATGCTATATCTGAAAATCAGAGATTCAAAAGAACCAGTAAAATCCAGGGCAGAGATCTGTAGTGCTTACTAGTTAGATAGTATTTACGACTTCAGAAGAGAGCTCTGCTTGCCCTTCAGGACATAGATTTTAATTGGGTCACAGGAAGGGAAGGGATGGCACAGCCTCCACAGCTTCAGTCCTATCAGAGAGAGCTTAGGATCATACAACTTTTTTTTTTCCTTACACAACAAGGTCAGTGATGGAGTTCTGTTTCAGACTGATTCACACCAATACTAAATTAGGGGTCAGAGAAGATGAAACAAACAAATGGTATGCTTGCTGCTTATTTGGGTCCCTCAGTCATAATAGATAGGCTTAGGGTCATAGGGTTTGGGGTAATGATAAAAAGGGAGGTGAGAGGCATCCCTTATAGTCTGTCGAGAGACAAGTAAGCAGGTTGCAGTGTGAGAATGAAATGTCCTGTTGTCTTGAGATCTGTTGAGATGTACCTCTGGCAGATTATTAAACTGACCCTTGTAGCTATTGACAACTTGTTGATGTACTGGAAAAAGCTGTGTGGAAGCAAGGAGTAGTTATGGTGCCAAAACGAGGGAGGTGCCCAGAAAGTTAGCAGGGTATTTGGGAAACCCCACATTCAGTTTTCTTAAAAGACCAGAGAGAAAAAAATCAAGAGAAAGAATCCATTTGGGTCACTAAAATGTGATATAAGGGAACATTTCATGCAAAGAAGGGCTCGATAAAGGACAGAAATGGTATGGACATAAGAGAAGCAGAAGATATTAAGAAGAGGTGGCAAGAATACACAGAAGAACTGTACAAAAAAGATCTTCACGACCCAGATAATCACGATGGTGTGATCACTCACTTAGAGATAGACATCCTGGAATGTGAAGTCAAGTGGGCCTTAGAAAGCCATCACTATGAACAAAGCTAGTGGAGGTGACGGAATTCCAGTTGAGCTGTTTCAAATCCTGAAAGATGATGCTGTGTAAGTGTTGCACTCAATATGCCAGCAAATTTGGAAAACTCAGCAGTGCCCACAGGACTGGAAAATGTCAGTTTACATTCCAATCCCAAAGAAAGGCAATGCCAAAGAATGCTCAAACAACCACGCAATTGCACTCATCTCACACACTAGGAAAGTAATGCTCAAAATTCTCCAAGCCAGGTTTCAGCAATACATAAACCATGGACTTCCAGATGTTCAAGCTGGTTTCAGAAAAGGCAGAGGAACCAGAGATCAAATTGCCAACATCTGCTGGATCATGGGAAAAGCAAGAGTTCCGGAAAAAAACATCTATTTCTGCCTTATTGACTATGCCAAAGCCTTTGACTGTGTGGATCACAATATACTATGGAAAATTCTGAAAGAGATGGGAATACCAGACCACCTGACCTGCCTCTTGAGAAACCTGTATGCAGGTCAGGAAGCAACAGTTAGAACTGGAACAACAGACTGGTTCCAAATAGGAAAAGGAGTATGTCAAGGCGGTATATTGTCAGCATGCTTATTTAACTTCTATGCAGGTTACATCATGAGAAATGCTGGGCTGGAAGAAGCATAAGCTGGAATCAGGATTGCTGGGAGACATATCAATCACCTCAGATATGCAGACGACACCACCCTTATGGCAGAAAGTGAAGAGGAACTAAAAAGCCTCTTGATGAAAGTGAAAGAGGAGAGTGGAAAAGTTGGCTTAAAGCTCAACATTCAAAAAACTAAGATCATGGCATCTGGTCCTATCTCTTCATGGGAAATAGATGGGGAAACAGTGGAAACAGTGTCAGACTTTAATTTTTGGGCTCCAAAATCACTGCAGATGGTGATTGCAGCCATGAAATTAAAAGATGCTTACTCCTTGGAAGGAAGGTTTTGACCAACCTAGATAGCATTTTCAAAAGCAGAGACATTACTTTGCTAATGAAGGTACGGCTAGTCAAGGCAATGGTTTTTCCAGTGGTCATGCATGGATGTGAGAGTTGGACTGTGAAGAAGGCTGAGTGCCGAAGGATTGATGCTTTTGAACTGTGGTGTTGGAGAAGACTCTTGAGAGTCCCTTGGACTGCAAGGAGATCCAACCAGTCCATTCTGAAGGAGATCAGCCCTTCAATTTCTTTGGAGGGAATGATGCTAAAGCTGAAATTCCAGTACTTTGGCCACCTCATGCAAAGAGTTGACTCACTGGAAAAGACTCTGATACTGAGAGGGATTGAGGGCAGGAGGAGAAGGGGACAACAGAGGATGAGATGGCTGGATGGCATCACCAACTCGATGGACATGAGTTTGGGTAAACTCCGGGAGTTGATGATGGACAGCACAGCCTGGCGTGCTGCGCTTCAGGGGGTTGCAAAGAGTCGGCCATGACTGAGTGACTGAACTGAACTGATCTTTGATGAATTCTAGGAAAAAATAAATCACAGATTTTTTAAAATCTAAAACAAATGCACATCTCTCTCCTCTTGATTTGTTAATTTGTTAATTCAGAGTAACTAAAGGAAATTTTCAATTCAAGGCTGGTTTCACTCTGTCTCTCAGCACACATCCAATAAAAATTACTTTTTCCCTATCTGCATAGTGCTGTTTTTGAGAAATAATGATTGATTCTAATAGCAGATAAAGTAATGAGATGCACACATTTCTGGGATTAAAATGACCTAAGTCAAAATGCACACAGATATGTGACTCATGCATAATTGTAAATTGTGATTTTGGCAAATTTATAAAAAGTGACTGCTACATTTATGATCTCACCGGCTTTTCCAGAACCTTGTAACCACTTCATCAAAAGACAGTTTATATTTTCATTCTCCTTGAAAAGAGGCAGGGCTTTATGGCTGCTTCAGTACAAAGATTGCTATGTGATTTGAGATTAAATCAAAAAAAGATGATATATCCTCTCTTTGGGCATGGGATATGGGAGCCTGCAAGGAGAAGTCTAGCTTCCCTGAATCAGCCTGCTAGAGAGATCACTCATAGAAATGATAGAACTAGAGCTAGAGAGAGATACAAACGGAGATGGGCGTGGAGTTGGATGGAGGTGGAAGTGGTTGGAGGTGGAGATGAAGGTGGCAGTGCATGGAGGTGGAGATGGGAAAAAAAAGAAAGTAGAGGTGGAGAGAAGCCCAGAGAATCCTAACAATTCCATGCCATCATGCTGTTTGAGTTATCTGTTTCCAGATGTACAAGCATGTGATTTTTCAGATGATTTCAACTCGTCTTTGAGCTACCCCAACTGATACCAAGGGGAACAAAATAAGCCTTTCTTGAAAGGCAACTTCATAAGCAAAATACATGTATTTGTTCAGACGTTAGTTTTTGTAGAGTCTGGTTATGCTGCACTGTATAAACAAGCTTGGTAGTAAGCATCTTTCTCTTTTATTAATATAAATAAGGGGAACTTCCCTGGTGGCTCTGATGGTAAAGCATCTGCCTACAATGCAGGAGACCCAGGTTCGATCCCTGGGTCAGGAAGATCCTCTGGAGAAGGAAATGGCAACCCACTCCAGTACTCTTGCCTGGAAAATCCCATGGATGGAGGAGCGTGGTAGGCTACAGTCCATGGGGTCACAAAGAGTCAGATACGACTTAGTGACTTCACTTTCACTAGGCATCTAGAGATGATGACTATATAATACTGAATGTGGGCAGGTAGGACACTAGGGACTTTGTAAAGCACTCTTTCCCAGGAGTTCAGTTGTCACAGTTAAGGAGGAAGGACAGAGCAACAGGGAGTCTGCTGTCTCCTAGGTCCATGCTCTTTCCTTGCGAGCATCATGGAATTCTGTTAGCTCTTAGAGTCATTTCTAAATAAACAGAATGAATCTTGCTTACCATCTTATGAATCCCATGCCTTTCACATCTCTGAGCCAGCTTAGCAGTAGTGCTACTAAACTGAAATTAAATAATGTTTGTCTGAGAATTAGAATCATGGCTACTATATCCATGTTTTTTGAGTAGTTGTTATGAGGAAGTAGAGAACAAGATTCCCTAGCCCAAGTAATAATGAGGAGCCTGGAAAGAAAACTTCACTGTGGTTTTGAGAGTGAAAATGGTGTCTTCTTTATATTTTTCTTCTTGAAACTAGTGTTCAGTACACCCAGAATTCTAGGTTCATCTGTGGACACATCTATTACTGAAATATTTACATAGGTTCAGAATTGTATACAAGTAGATATTATTTCAGATATTTTTGTTTATAAGAAACTGAAAGACCAAGTCATCCTGGTTTAAAAAATGAATGACTCTCATAACTGAAAACTCTAGAGGGTGATCTGATTATAAATGAAAGTTAATCCAATAGCTCACGTGCTGTGAGCAGACCTGATTTCCCACTTTCTCTTTACACTTCTGAGCTTCAGTCTGTGGCTTTGCTTTATTTTATGCAGACTTTTCCTCTTGCTGTCCCAAGTTAGCTTCCAGAGAATCCTAAATCTGCATGAACCTAATCAAACTTCTCTCCAAGTTACAGAACACAAGTTCTTGTTATTGCTAGATCAAATTAGGTAATATGAATTTTATTAAACCATCTCTGAAGACAGAGTCAGGTCAGATCAGGTCAGTCACTCAGTAGTGTCCGACTCTTTGCAGTCTCATGAATTGAAGCACGCCAGGCCTCCCTGTCCATCACCAACTCCAGGAGTTCACTCAAACTCACGTCCATCGAATTGGTGATGCCATCTATCTATCTCATCCTCTGTCATCCCCTTCTCCTCCTGCCCCCAATCCCTCCCAGCATCAGAGTCTTTTCCAGTGAGTCAACTCTTTGTATGAGGTGGCCAAAGTGTTGGCGTTTCAGCTTTAGCGTCATTCCTGGGTGTGGTCTCCTTTAGAATGGACTGGTTTGATCTCCTTGCAGTCCAAGGGACTCTCAAGAGACTTCTCCAACACCACACTTCAAAAGCATCAATTCTTCGGTGCTCAGCTTTCTTCACAGTCCAACTCTCACATGCATACATGACTACTGGAAAAACCATAGCCTTGACTAGACAGACCTATGTTGGCAAAGTAATGTCTCTGCTTTTGAATATGCTGTCTAGGTTGGTCATAACTTTCCTTCCAAGGCTGCAATCACCATCTGCAGTGATTTTGGAGGACAGAGTAGTGGATTCATTTAGCTCAGGCCCCAGTCTTGGATACAAAGTGCAGAAAATGTTCCCAGCAGCAAAGTCTGAACTGAGGTGGGTTCTATATTCCTCATTAAATAGGAGGGTTGGATTCTGAGTAGCCAAACCTAGAAATATCTACCTGCAAAAGCATTTTATGGACAAATATATTCTAATATCTGTTTTTGGTAGTGGTTTAGTTGCTAAGTTGTGTTTGACTCCTTTGCAACCCCATGGACTATATCCTGCCAGGCTCTTCTGTCCATGGGATTTCTCAAGTAAGACTACCAGAGTGGATTGCCATTTTCTTCTCCAGGGGATCTTCCCAACCCAGGGAGTGAACCTGTGTTTCTTGCTTAACAGGCAAATTCTTTACTACTGAGCCACCTGGGAAACCCCTAATAGCTATTAGGAACAAACATATTAACATATCTAGAAAAACTAGCATTTTCTAGTGCATTAACCTTGCATTTTTATGAATTACTTCAAGTATGTTTTTTGACCAGTGCAATGCAACGCTAATTATTTATGGAGGTTTTCCACGACATAACAGTTTTTGAACATTTATAGGCTTTAGAAAGAGAAAGTGATAACTTTAAGTCATCTGGGATATTCCATATTCTCTACTATAAAATCTTTGGATGAAGTAAAGCAATAACTTGGGGAGGCTTGAGAATCAACTGGCTTGTGATTTATCCAACTGCGAATTAGACTAGTTCAACTAGGTAATAATAATAATACATGCTTGGAGAATATAATACACAGTGAAAGAATAAAGGAAACCTTTCCCTCCATTTCTATGAACTTCAGAAAATGCTTATTAGGCATTTCTGCTTATTAGGCATTGTATTGTGTTACTTTGAGTTATATCATTAGACACATGAAGAACAAGGGTGGTTATGAATCTACTTCGATTTGACAATGCACATCCCAGGGAAGAGAGAAACTTAAAAAATATCTGGGTCACTGGAAAAGTCAAATTTCTTAGAAGCATATTTTTAAATCAGAGCTTTAGAAATATTCATATTCTAATGAAATATTTTTATTCTACTGAATATGTTTGCATTTTAATTCCAGGTAAGGATGAGTTCAGTATGTAGACATGTTCCTCAAATTTGAACCTATGGAAAGGTTAGTATTTTAGTAAAGTTAGGCAAAAGACTGTGGGAAGGGGAAATAGAAGGAAACACACGATAAAGTTAATTTTTGATAAATTATCTGATTTTTTTAAGTAGCAGCAGTATATATATGCTAGCTTCCCTGGTGGCTCAGATGGTACAGCGTCTGCCTGCAATACAGGAAACCTGGATTCAATCCCTGGGTTGGGAAGATCCCCTGAAGAAAGAAATGGCAACCCACTCCAGTATTCTTGCTTGGAAAATCCCATGGATGGAGGAGCCTGGTGGGCTACAGTCCATGGTGTCATTAAGAGTCGGACATAACTGAGCGACTTCACTTCATATATATATATATATATATATATATATATATATATATAAAACAACCTTCGAGGTAAATGTAATTACTTCTAAAGGACATATTTAGAGATAAGGGAGACATTCCTTTGAATTTAGTGATGAAAGTGTTTTATGTTTAGTATCATAAAGACACACCTGATAAAGGCAGCATTTTTTGTCAGGGTAGCAATTTATTTTTGATTGAGGTACAAGATGTCATGTTTGGACCTGGACTGTGGGTTTTTTAGCCTTGGTCCTCCCATCCTCTGACAGAAACAGTGGCATGACTTTCAAAGACATTATTCTAACCTTTCTATGCCTCCATTTCCTCATGTGTAAAGAAAGGATAATAATATCCATCTTTGGAGATTATTGAAGAATTACATTTGTTATTTAGTGTATTGTGTTTTCAACAGGGCCTGCCATATAGTAAAAATCAGTACTTAACTAGTAGTTAAACTAGTTCTTAACTAGTAGTTTGGCTGGTTATAGAATTTGATGCTGCAAGCCATGTTCCTCTTCCTGCAAAACTTTGAAAGATAGTGATATATTTTTAACCATATATTTTTGTATTTTATTGAATTTCAATGTCATTATAAACCTAAATCCTTTTCACATCCATTGCCTTTTCTTTCTCAAAGTGTTTGAAGACTTTTCTCTTTTTCCTTCAGTATTTTGAAATTCACAGAGATGTTCCTTGGTGTGAGCCTTCCTTCAACCACTGTGATGGACACTGTGAGTGTCTGCTATATCTCGAAATTAATTTGTTTTATTTTTGAGAAGTTGAATTAAGTTATTAGTTTGATAAGTTTATTTTTGCATCTTTATTCTTTGCACTTTCTATAATTCCTATTATTTGGATATTAACCTTCTAAAATGATTCTTAAAATTCTCATTTTATGTTTCTCATTTTCTATATTTTTCTATTTACTATTTTGAAGTGTTTACTAAACTTATTGTATGTACAGTAAGTGCTAAAGAAACAATAGCTTTTTCCAATTCCTTTGTCTCATTTTTCTTTCTGTTTCTCTTTCTCTTTTCCTTCCAGATGCTTTTTCTTTTTCTTCTTTTACATGATTACCACTTTTCAAGTGATATGTCTAATTTTAATTAAGTGCTCTGGTTTCAGTAGCCTGCCTCTGCATCTAGAACATGTACAGTTTTGTTCAGCCAGAGAAATATTAAACAATTTAGAAATGAACCAGAAATTTCTTTTTAACTAGCATTCAGTAAACACCCACTGTATGGACAAAGAATCTATTAAATTGGCTTTCTCTAAAGCACTGATATCGTCACAATAAACTTAAATGAGAACATTAGTCTTATGCAATTTGGCAAATAAGGACATAAAGTTTCAGGGAGATTGCAAAATTTAATAAACATTAAAGATAGGGTTCGAACCATGACATTATGGCTTCTAAATTCCATGCCTTAATACCTGCACAATGCTGCTATGACACGGACATGAATTCCCCAAATCACTGACTGTAATGTAGAGGGAAATCTGATTCATCCATGGTATCTCAGACATACAATGCTAATACCAGGTAGGAGGTATGGGCAATGCACACATTTCAAGCAACTGCTGTGTACATGTCCCATGGCAAAGGCGGTCCCCTGATGTGCAGTTGGTCTAACTTCTGATCCGTTGTGATTTCTCTGACTTTACTAGCACGGGTCTGACGACGGGATGTAGCAAGATGACTTCTCCCAGCTGGAATTCTCACTAGGGAAGGATGAAAAAAGATGCAAGCTTGTTGTTTGACTTGGATACAGGGATTTCTCATTTCAGTAAACACAGAGGAAAATGAATGTGATGGTAAAAAAAGGCCTGGTGGATGCAGAGTCTGCATTAATCCTCCCTGTGGCTAATGATATATTTGAAATGCATTTTCCTCCATATGGGGGAGTGACATTTTAATGCAGATTCTCCATCTTGACCTCCTAGTGACTTTCTATCAAATGAAATTATATTTATATGTGTGATTAATGCATCCATGCTATGAATTAGAACTGTGGGGAATTTTCATTCATTTTTCTATCCATCATTCCTTTTACTCCATAATTTTTAGGCTACATGGAATGATACTGCATATACTCAACTGTTTATTACCTCAGGAATGTTCATTTCCTTGGTTCAAAATAAAACATACTAAATTCTGATTAAAAGTAGCTTTGAGAGATTAAACATTTATTGGACATAACCATAAATGATATGAACTAGAAGAATATATGTCTATTCATATATACAGCAAGTTTTTACTGAACACCTATCATGCCATGAACTCTGAGATAAACCGCAACACAACAGATGCAATTCATACTGACTTGGAAGTTCAGATCTTTCAGAAAAAATTGAAAGGTACTTGAACTATTGTCATGAGAAAGATGTCATTGCCATAAGTTGGTATTGGAGTTCAAAGGACAATAACATGTCTTGCTAAAGGAATTCAGAAGGGTATGAAGAAGATGGTGGTAATGAGCTTGTCCTTGACTACTGGATAGAATTTAGTAAGAGAGCACCTATAAGAGGGAACTATAAAAGCACCTTGGTGATGTTCAGTTTCTATGGGACCCAGTTGAGAGTCTGGCACATAGATTGTTTCCAATTGCTCAGGGAGGCAACATATAAACAATAAATTTTAATACAAAGCAGAATATGTGAGTCAATTGTAGGTATATACACATTTGGTTTTCTTTATGCAAAAGGAATAATTCGTTGTGACTGAAGAAATCAACAAGGGCTTCTCGGTCAAGACCATTTCACTTGCCTCAAAGAAGAGTATAATTTACAAGGGTGGACAATGGAGGAAAAGACATCTAAGTTGAAGGAAATCCAGTTAGGGAGGTTTAGAAGAAAAGAATTTCAAGGCATATTTAAGAGAAAAAACCATTGTACAAGGAGCCTGGTGCTCATCTGTGATGAAGGTGATTCGCAAACCTTGCACTAAACAAAGGTGAGGTTTGCTAGTCTTGTGGGGCAATTTGTATTATATTGCATGGGGCATCACTGAAAATATCTGGAAGAAGCCTAATTTTTCCTGAAAGAGTTAAGCTGTGAACCTAGAAGCAGGTATACTAGACAGATCATCCTTTTCTTCTCTTAAAAATATAGTGTCATTCAATATATTATGCTAGAAAGAAAAGTGAACTTGGAGTTAGAAGATATGGGCAAATTGATGCTGTTTCTAGAGCTTAACTCCCTCAAACACCCAAAAGGAACAGACTCCTGATTCTTTCTACTTCCCAAGTTTGTTGTGAAGAATATATGCAAGATAGCAATAATGATCTCTCTCAGACAAATGTGACAGTCTGATTGAGAGGTGGCATTTTAAAGGAGCAAATTTAGGCAAAGATGTATGTGCTAGAGTAATGCTTCTTGGTAATGACCTAATCACCACCCAGGTCCACAGACTATGTATAGGGATCAGTTCAGTTCAGTTCAGTTCAGTCACTCAGTCATGTCCAACTCTTTGCAACCCCAAGGACTGCAACACCCCAGGCCTCCCTGTCCATGACCGACTCGTGGAGCTTACTCAGATTCATTCCCATCAAGTTGGTGATGCCATCCAACCATCTCATCCTCTGTCGTCCCCTTCTCCTGCCCTCAATCTTTCCCAGCATCAGGGCTTTTTAAATGAGTCAGTTCTTCACATCAGGAGGCCAAAGTATTGGAGTTTCTGCTTCAACATCAGTTCTTCCAATGAACACCCAGGACTGACCAAGGGTGTATCATCTATGGACATAATTGAATCTCTCTCTCAAACCATAATTGCTGTCATGGTTGAACGTTATCATCAAAAATTCCCCAAACGTCCTCTATGTCTACTGACAGAGGAATGGATAAGGAAGAGGTGATACATATGTACAATGAAATATTACTGAGCCATTAAAAAGAATGAAATAATGTCATCTGTAGCAACATGGATGGACCTAGAGACTGTCACACTGAGTGAAGTAAGTCAGACAGAGAAAGATAAGTATCATGTAACATCCCTTATATGTAGAATTTAAAAAGAAATGATACAAATGCACTTACTTGTAAAGCAGAAACAGACTCACTGACTTAGAGAACAGATCTTTGGTTACAAGGGAAGGACAGGGAGAAAGGATAGTTAGGGATTTGGGATGGACATGTACACACTTTTATATTTAAAACAGACAACTAGCAAGGACTTATTGTATAGCAGAGGGAACTCTGCTCAGTGTTATGTGTCAGCCTGTTTGGGAGAGTTTGGGGGAGAATGGAATACATGTATATGTATGAGTAAGTCACTCTGTTGTGCACCTGAAACTATTGCAACTTTTTAAATCAGCTATCAGTTCAGTTCAGTTCAGTCGCTCAGTCGTGTCCGACTCTTTGTGACCCCATGAATTGCAGCACGCCAGGCCTTCCTGTCCATCACCAACTCCCAGAGTTCACTCGGACTCACGTCCATCGAGTCAGTGATGCCATCCAGCCATCTCATCCTCTGTTGTCCCCTTCTCCTCCTGCCCCCAATCCCTCCCAGCATCAGAGACTTTCCAGTGAGTCAACTCTTTGCATGAGGTGGCCAAAGTACTGGAGTTTCAGCTTCAGCATCATTCCTACTCCAATATAAAATTGAAAAGAAAGAGATGTACCCTGAATTATCATGTCAAACCTTTCTGTGAAAAAGAAAAAAATCCCAAGAGGAAGAGACCACAGGCATGGCAACAAAAATCATACATACTCTCCAGAGATTTCTCTTAGTTGTTTATGTGGACTTTGCCAATAGTATCTTGTTGCTTGTACCATGTGGGGCATTGCAGTCGATGGGCAAAGAGAGATAAACTAGGCATAGAATACGTCAATGTGATTAACTGGAAAATCACTCAACTAAGAATCTGGAGGATTTGATACTTAGTCCAATTCTCTGCACTTAGATTTTGTTCTTTGTCCTCTTCCACTCTTAAGCTATTGGTTTTGGAACACTTTCTTATACCATCCTTTAAGGAAATTTACCTTAAAATTTTAATTGCACTGGGTTTGTCATTGTTGTATAAAGAGGAAATCTGAGACTCAGAGAGCTTAAGTGTTTTGCTCAGAGACTAGAGAAGTAAATGGCTTCATTAGGATTCAAATCTAGATCAATGTGACTAGAAGATCAGTTATCTTTTGACTATATTGTGTGACTGCTTATATTTAATCTACATTTGTAATAAAAAATAATACCATGAAATACAAACCTAAACATTACAAAACTGTTTGTGATAGGAGAAAATAATTAGAAAAGAACATAATTTAAAGTTCCCATTAATAGGAAATTGAGGAAATGAATTATAGTAATTTTATAAAGTGAAATATTACATGGTCCTTAAAAATTCTGAAATGCCGTATGTATTGATAGGCAAAGATTCGGTGATTCATTGCTAACTATAACCAAAGCAAAGGAATGTGAACAATATAATTTTATTTTACAAAAATGATATAATATTGTATTTGTTTATAAGCATTTAAATTTCTGGAAGGATATAAAAAGAAACTGGTGATAACACAAACTACTAAGGATGGAGAAAGTGAGAATTTTACTTTTATTGTGTATCTCTTGTCTTATTGAATTTAGTGCATTCCCCATATTACTTATATTTTTAGGGATTAAAATCAGATAATTATATGTGAAAAATAGCGTAAAGGACACTCACAGCTTCCAAATATCATGTTTGAAATCAGAAAGCTAACTTGCATTGAACAAAGCCAATAGACTATTTCTCAACAGTGTTCCCCTACAGCCAAAATTCAGGACAATTGTGTGCATATAAAAAATACATGTGCAGGCAATGTTACTTTCAGAGCGACAGCTGGATGGGGGAAACTGGCCAAAGGCTGATCCACAGCATATGGCCTCACAGGTTTCTTGATTCCCCCACACGTAACATTCTTGGCAAGGTCAAGGGCAGGCAAGAAAGGGATTCATTAAACTTTTACAGGTGATATGCGCTAGATGTGTTCTGCAAGTCAGCATCCTATACATGCAGACCTAGGCTCCAGCCCTTTTGTTTAAAGGACAAAAATTTTTCTTTTTTTCTAAAGTAGGGAACATGAAATCCACATGGATGGCACTGATATGTTGACAATACAGATTGTCGACCCAATAGAATTTCACTGTTCAGTCTTACGTTGCAGCTTTTGGAAAAAGATGTTGTAATTAATACTATTAGTATTTCTAAGTCTAACATTTGCCCTTACACACTTTAAGGAGTGTAGCTAAATAGCAAGGATAATATTAGAATCTATTATTTGTCATTTAGATGGAGTGTAGTGTTGTATAATACTTTGTCTTCAGCCAGCAAATACTGAGTCTCTGTTCCCCCAGGAAGCTTATCATCATCTAAACACATTTGTCTTTTTGATCAAGCTAAATGGCAATCCAGCTCCAAAATTTTATTTACAGATAAGGTTAATATTAGCTAAAGGATCAAGAGAAAGTCTTGATGTCCTAGAAAATACAGAATAGTCTCTTAGAGTAGTATAAGGTAATTTTTCATCCTTTTTATTCCCTCTTTACTCGTTTTTATAGGTGGTTCCTGGAAAATTTGAAATAGAGTTTCATTCTGCATCAAGTTTATCATTTTAGTCTTTGTAATAAGATATCCTCTTTTCTTTCTTTTCTAACCTACTAACTATGGATAGTCTTTAAGACTGAGATGTGCTGTATATATCTCTTTTCTTTGATGATTTAAGTTATGGCCCCAAATCCCCATGATTTTCAAATCAACATTTCCAACTAGATTTCCCACCAGGACTTTCCAGGATATTACCTTAATTTGCAATAAAATATCATCTCTCAGATGTCTCAGAGTAATCTGAACCAGAACTTTTTCAAAGTCAAACTCATTTTGGTTCGTTGCTTATCTCCACTCACCTCACTCTGTCCATTCGTGTTTCCACATCCCAAACGGAGATACTGCTTTCTTTCTTGGTTCAAACACTTGGAGTTATATTATATGGAGAAGGTTTTTTTTTGTTTGTTTTTTGTTTTTTGTTTTTTTTTTTGGTTTTCTTCCAGATTGGCTAATGCTGTCCCTTCTTAAGAATTTGACCTTCTGTGGTTGTTACCATTATTGAAATGATCATTTATTAAAATATAACCTAGAATCATTCCAAGTTCTCTGTTGGCTCAGATGTAAAGAGTCTGCTTACAGTCACTATAGCCCACCATCTCCCCACTGATGTACCTTGTTCAGAGATACTGTCCAAGTCCTACAGTGTGCAATGTCTATGGTGGCCCTTCCAAAGTTCTCTTTGTTCTTTCCTGCTTTTCCAAATCTGACTATCCTGTTTCATTCTCACAGCTCCCTTTTATTATAGTAACTTCCATTAGTAAGTAAAAACTTATTTATTGCAACTTTTCTAAAAGCCCTGCTGCTGCTGCTGCTAAGTCGCTTCAGTCGTGTCCGACTCTGTGTGACCTCATAGACGGCAGCCCACCAGGCTCCCCTGTCCCTGGGATTCTCCAGGCAAGAACACTGGAATGGGTTGCCATTTCCTTCTCCAATACATGAAAGTGAAAAGTGAAAGTGAAGTTGCTCAGTTGTGTCTGACTCTTAGTGACCCCATGGACTGCAGCCTATCAGGCTCCTCCGTCCGTGGAATTTTCCAGGCAAGAGTAGTGGAGTAGGGTGCCATTGCCTTCTCCTCTAAAAGCCCTAGGCTTTTGCATTAGTAAGTCCCATAGTTTGCCCAGCCCAAATCACTGACCCTATCAATCAAATATTTCATCTCTTTCAGCATGGCTAAAGTGATCCTTCCACCCTATTGTATTAATTTTGCTTTTTTAAAAAATACTGTACCCATTCATTATTTTAACATCAGATGTCCTTAGGTGAATGTCTGTGAATTTAGGAACTTAGTTTGGATCATTTACATCGATATATAATTCAACCAAAATCATAGCCCTGCTATTTTGAACATCTGGTACAGCTCTCTTCTTCACTCTCAGCTCCTTTGGCAATGAGACTTTTATTCTTTGCTTGACTCTCCTCTGTCGCAACAGTTTTGCTCTCAACCCCTGCCCAACCTCTTATCCAGGGCCTGTATAGTGACTGGAGAAATTTACACATTTTCCATAGAATAGCTCCTCAAAGCCTAGATATGATACCAAAGTACCCATATTCTATAGTACCATAAATAGTTGAAGAAAAACATCATTTTGGATACCTACATATTTTTATCCTATGATCATATTAAAATTCAAAGCTAATGTATTGACATGTTATTATTTTATGATCATAGCAAAAACAAAAGATATATTTTTTCTTTCAACTGCCAGTTCTTTTAAAATATATATAATTTATACCTATTTTACCTTTCAACCTCTTCCTAAATGGAATTGGCACAATTATTTCTTTCTTTAAGTGCTCTCGGTCTAATTAGAAGTTTTGAATCCTTTTCTCTAATTTATACATTACAGATTGAAGCTGGTTTTTCATAATCCAAGATGAAGGTTATTAGCTCTCTTTTGAAAACTTTTGGCAATCATATTACCTTTCTTTTGAAAATTAAGGGTATATTAAAACATACTCCTGAAATAAATATTCTTTTTTTAATAAGAGGACAGACTTATTTATTTTTTTTCTCTATATTTTCAGAAACAACACTTCTTGGACTCCCAAGTCATAAAAACAGATGAGGGAAATTAACCAATTTGGCAGAATAACTTCATAATTTTTAAAATGTAAAAGATTTAGACAAAGTACCTCCTGTGGAAGATTGGTATAAATTGTTAGAGTTTATTACCAATACCACATAATGCTGTCATAGACCAAGGAATTTTGCTCTATTATCCAAAATTAGTCATGTGCACTTTATCTCCTATGCCAGGATGTTCATGCAAAAGTAACTCTGGAGGGAGTAGGGGGGGATCTTTAAATAATCATCATCTGGAGAAAGGGAAATGAAAGCATTCACAATCTTTCACCTAACAGGCCCTGAGTGACAAAATCTAGCTCATATTGTGATAATGTTCCAAATAAATCAAGACCTCTGATTAAATAACTTGAACCTTTGGCTCCTAAAATTCTAAGGACTATCAGTTGAAGCATTGTGGCATAGTTTTATTAGACTCATTGGAGCTATAATTAACCATTGGAGAGAAACAAAAAAATTTAAAAATCCATTATGATTAATTTTCACAGGATGTCTTGGAAACCTTACAGGAGGCATTAGGAGTCTGCCTATTTATAATTAACAGATCGCAAACACTAATGCATTTTCCCAACAGGGACGATTTTAATGGAATGTTTTGTTGATGTGGGACTTAAATACCTAGGCGTGAGTCCGGGAAAGCTGTGTTTTACAGAGATTTTAGGACAATGCACTATGTTCTCCTGATGAGATGTTCTTGTCATTACTCCTGTTTGAAGTGATCATAAGGGAAAATCCCCTTGGCTTCCTTTGGCTAAGGCAGCATGTTTATTGTGGCAACTTGAACTATATGCTCACCTTGGAGAGAAATATGCAACCAGTGCAGACACAACAGTTCTTATGTTAAGTGTTGGAATCTAGTATCCAAAGTATTTACATTTGGAATTTTATGATCACCTCACTCAATTAACTCAAATGTTACTGTTATATATGTATATGTATACTTAGGTGTATATATATATATATATATATATATACACATATACATATATACATATTTAATTTTTATTGAAGTATATAGTCTATTTAAAATGTTGTGTTAGTTTCAGGTGTACATCAAAGTGAATCAGTAATACGTATACATATATATATATATATATACTTTTTTTTTAGATTATTTTCCCATATAGGTCCTTACAGAGTAGGTCATTACAAAGTAGTGAGTAGAAGTTCCTGTCCTATGGCCTCCTGGGTGGCACGAGTGGTAAAGAATCCACCTGCCAACGCAGGAGATATGACAGACACAGGTTTGATCCCTGGATCAGGAAGATCCCCTGGAGGAGGACACAGTATACACTAGGTACTTATTGGGTATCTATTTTCTATACAGTAGTGTGTATTTGTCAATATCAGTATCCCAATTATTCCCTCCCTCGCCCCCTTGTAATCTTAAGTTTGTTTTCTATATTTGTAATTCTATTTCTGTTTTAGAAATAAGGTCATTTGTACCCTTTTTTTGGATTCCACATATAAGTGATATCATATGATATTTATCTTTATCTGGCTTACTTCACTCAATATGACAATCTCTAGGCCCACCTATGTTGCTGCAAATGACACTGTTTTCTTTTTATGGCTGAGATGGCATCACTGACTCGATGGACGTGAGTCTGAGTGAACTCCGGGAGTTGGTGATGGACAGGGAGGCCTGGCGTCCTGCGATTCATGGGGTCGCAAAGAGTCGGACACGACTTAGCGACTGAACTGAACTGAATATTCCATTGTATATTTGTACCACATCGTCTTTGTTCATTCCTCTGTTTTTGTCTATTGTGAACAATGCTGAAGTGAATATTGGGGATCATGTGTCTTTTTGGATTGTGGTTTTCTCTGGGTATATGCCCCTGAGTGGGATTGCTGGATCATATGCTAGCTCTATTTTTAGTTTTTTTTAAAGGAACCTCTAAAATTCTTAGAGGAAAATATAGGCTGAACACTCTTTGACATAAATTGCAGAAAAATCTTTTTTGATTCACCTCCTACAGTCATGAAAATAAAAACAAAAATAAACAAATGGGACCTATTTAAACTTAGAAACTGTTATACAACTAAGGAAACCATAAATAAAATGAAAAGACAACCTTCAGAATGGGAGAAAATATTTGCTAATGTCATATATTTATCAGATACCTCTAGTTTCCAGACCAATTCCAGAATATTCTTTCTATGTAAAAATCTAGGATTATCACTCCACATACAATATGGACTTCTTCAAGGACAGCCACTCATGTTTTTTTAATCATGTGGTAAAAGCCCTTGTAATCTAGCCATATCTTACACATGAGATCTCAATCCATTATATTTTCAAATGTTCCAATCTTATAAGTTGTTTCCAGGACCTCACCATATGCTTTCAAATCCTCCTGTCCTTGCTCTTCTCAATCTGAAAAGTTTCTACTTAATATTTAAAACCTTTAAAACTTGAAGCACATATGGAACTCTTATTTGAATCTCTTTTGGTCCAACCTTTTCCATTGCCTCTTCATGGTTAATAGTATATCCCGTTTTAGTGCTAATATAACATTTTGTGTGTGCGTCTGTTGTCATGCTTATTAGTTTATGCTCCAACCCTTGAAGGAATTGGATTGTGTATCCCTAAAACCTAGAGAATGGCTGTTGCATATTCTTTATCACCTTGGAAGATATCCGACTCTGTAAGCGATCACTGAAAAGACTTGTGAGTGTACTGATTAGCATACCTGTTTATATCATCTTGCACAAAACAATTGTGTTTTCTGTGCGAATATTTAACATGGTCTCAACAAAGGATGTAGTTTTTATGAGCGGAAACTTAAATTGATAAGTGGCAGCTAATTCCGGAAGTAGATCTAAAGTATAGGGCAGTAAACTTATTTTAGAAATCTCATTGAGTATACCAATTAAAAAAGGAGAGGGAGACATGAAGGACATGTTGAAAAAATTGTTATTGAAATATGACCTTGCATTTTTATTGTACTAAACCTGGAACGCATGTAAATTAGGAGAGGGGGAAGCCGAAAGTACTTTAGATATTGGTGTGCAATGGACCATGGACATTTTGGATGGAACAAACTAGATATCAGTGACGAGAGACTAAACTAATTGACAGATCATACCTTACCTGAAATAAACATTGTAGTTGTAGCAACAGAATTTTAGTTTTTTTTTTTAAGTTCCCTTCCTAGCCTGAATTATGTATAGCTATAGATGTTAAATAATGAAAGAATGGTCTGAAACTCCAAACTTCATTCCTTTCCTTTCCTTAGTCATGAACCCCCTAACCCATGAACCTATGATTTGTTTTGTGTCATTACCTAAATAGAAATCTTTTTCTAATATATATATGTATCATTGAAGTATAATTGATTTACAATGTTGTATTAATTTTTATGTATACCCTAAATAAGTATCTTATATTTGTCATTGCTATTGCTGTTTAGTCACTAAGTCATGTCCAGCTCTTTGTGACCCACCAGGCTTCTCTGTCCATGGAATTTCCCAGGCAAGAATATTGGACTGGGAAATACACTTCCTTCTCCAGGGGATCTTCCCAACCAAGGGATCAAACCTGTATCTTCTGCATTACAGGGTGATTCTTTACTGCTGACCCACCAGGGAAGCTCATGGGAGATTTGAAATGAGAAACATTATAAGTCCATAAGCTATTTTGATAAAAATGCTAGAGAAGCTCTGATTGAAGGGAGATGAAATGAGCCTTCCATCTCATAGAATAAAATCAGGGGCAAAAAATGATGGGAAAATGTACATCCATGCTCATTAATTCCATTCCTAACAGCAGCAGGGATATCACTTAAGCCTACAGTCCCCAGCGTTTTTGGCACTAGTGACCAGTTTTATAGAAGACAGTTTGTCCATGGATGGGGTGGAAGGATGCTTCAGGTGGTAATGTGAGTGATGGGGAGCAGCAGATGAACCTTTTCTTGCCAGCCTGCCACTTATCTCGCTAGGTGGCCAGGTTCCTAACAACCCTAGGGGTTGGGAACCCCTCACTGAAGTTAACTTCTAATAGGTATGGCACCCTGGGTAGCTTTGCTCATAGTAGGTTGTCATAATATTTTTATAGCATGATAGTATTGAGAACTTAAACACTTAGAGCAAGTACTGAGGTCTCATTTTGTCTTCAGACATAGGCAACACTACAGATCTTAGAGCATTATCATCCAATGACCTACTAAGCCAGAAGTGAAAGGAACTCTATAAGAAAGGAAGAGAAAGCAATGTTAATTTGCTTAATTAAGGTTGAATACATAGCTAGCTGGTTTGAATATATTTAGAGGGAAAGTAGGGCATCTCGCATGTAAGAGCTGTTCATGAGGAAGCAATCTTTGGATAAACTTTGCGATGAAATCTAAATTCTTTCATAGTGTGGTTGTGTGAACTTTTGCAAGTTATAACACTTCTAGTAAATTTTCTCATTTATAAAATGGAAACAGGGTTACTTGTCTTTTAGTTTGTGAAGAATGAATAAGATAACACATCCAAAGCATGATAATATATCATGTTTTGCATGATACAAGATAATTTAAAAATATACCAGTCCTTCTCCTTCAACAGGAAGAGCACTGTGTACTGGGCTGGCTGCTGTAATGTGCCATTTTCCCCACTCATCCCTTCTTTTAAATCTCAAATGTAAAGAAATTATAATGAGGTCATTTGAAAAAAAAAAAACTGGTTTGGACTTCATGTTCAATTCATTTTAATCCTTGTGGAAGGGGATTCTTATTTTTGTTTTGTTTTGTAAGTAAAAGTTTAAATTATGTACCTCTAATGAAATTTTTGTAAGTTCCCAACCTGACTTCTGGATCAAGGTGGCAGATTGAGTATATCCTCTTATATCCCTTCCATTTACACTGGCAAGCCAGTATTGGCAGTAAAGGAGGAGTTAATCCACAACAGTGATCAGTATCAGAGAGTGTACCTTTAACAGTTTGGACATTTTGAGTAATTCTGTAAATAGACAAGAAGAAGAGATCACACTGATGGGTAAACCAGAATAGAGAAAACTGCCCTGCGATGAAGAAGGTTTCAGTTTAGGTAAGAACGTTTCTTTCCCATTCAGTTGCAGAGAGTCTTCTAGCTTGATGTCAGCAAGTACGAAGGACAAAAGTGGACAGTGGGATATCCGCCTGGGTAATTAACAAAGAGACTGCAAACTCCACAACAAGAGTAGTCAGAGATCTTTCTCACTCTGTTTATCCCTCTTTTCCTCCTCTTGCCCCTTTCAACAACTGACAGCAATTTTTGGCAAAAGATTTTGTCATTCAGGGAAAATATTTTTTAATTCTTTAGCATATTAAGAAATATGGAAGGGTAGGGCTTTGTTTCTTAGTATCCATGCTGGCACCCGAGACTGAGGTATGGAGAGAAGACTCTTCAACACCAAGTCAAAGCCTCTTTCTTTTGATATGTAGGAAAGAGCCTCCTATTTTCTGCCTACTTTCCTGCCAGCAATGACAATACAAAGTGTCTGTATAAGAGAACAAATAGGGCCATCCCAATTCAAGGAAGAACCGAGGAACCTTGACTCAGGGTTACATTTCCATTATGTGTGCTCCAGTTTTGACATAAAACTATTTGCTGATTACAGATTTTTTTTTTCTAAGATAGGAGAGAAAAACTAATTCCACATGATTTTATGCTGATCCTTGCTACCTACACAAATGTTACCAGGTCACACACATTTATTCCACTTTCACAAAGGTTTTGGTCAGTACTTCTATTCAGGGCAGAAGGTTACTGGGGTCAATATTAGCTTTTGCTACTAAGGAACAATCAGAAAACCTCAGAGGCATAAATTATACATTTGTACCTCATTTATACACCTGCTTATTGGCTAGAATGTGTCTGATTCAGATTTCGGGTCAGGCGTGGTGGCTCTGAACCTCAAATCTCTTTATCAAGACCACAGACTATGGCTACTTGAAGTATTTTGTTCTCATGATGGTGGTAGAAGCAAAGAGGACAAGCCCAGATGTACACACATGTTTTAAACATATCTTAAGTCATTTCCAATAGCATCCCGTTGGCTAAAGCAATCACAAAGCCAAACGCAAAGTCAACAATCATAAAGTTTATTCAGCACATTGTGAGGCTATGACACAGCTGTGAATGTATAAAACCATTCCAGAGACATGAATATTTGAGACTAGTAATTCAATTTGCCATGGAGAAAGAGACCAAAACTCACAATTAAAGCCATATCAACTTCTAGAACCAATCAGTTTGGTCCCTTATCCTTCATGCAAGTTTATATCCAGAAATCAATTAACATTTTACAGAAACTAATATGAAAGAAGAAAGGACAATAGCTTCCCTGTAAAATTTGGAAGAGAGCCACTGGGTTTTGTAAGAATGAAAAAAATAACAGTTTTTATTTCAGTAGAAGTTTCTTAACTTACATTTTCCTCGCCAGTATCCACTGCTCATCTACTCTACACAGGGAAATGAGTGATAGGCTGACAATGCCTGACGATGAGATTTGCATAGGATTGAGGTGAAATTTGTATTTTCCTAGAGGTACCAGTCAATTTTGATAGAACCTGATAGATCATTTGGGATTAGACAACAAATATCTCAATAAATTTGAAGCTCTTTTCCCAGGAAGTGCTGAAATTTTATTGTTCTGAGTCACTTGAGAAGACATCACTTTCCCCCATCCCACCAGAGGTTAGTGGATATAATCTTGGAGCTTCCAGTGAAGATTGTCTGCAGGTATCTGTGTCCAGTGTGCAAACCAATTTTTTTTTTCCCTAATTGTATAGTGACAAGAAAATCAGGTAGTGGTAAAGAATCCTCGTGCCCATTCAGGAGATATAAGTGGCTGGGTTTCAATCCCTGTGTTGGGAAAATCCCTTGGAGGAAGAAATGGCAACCCATTCCAGTATTCTTACCTGGAAAATCCCATTGACAGAGGAACCTGGCAGGCTACAGTCCACAGGGTCACGAAGAGTCAGACTTGACTGAGAACCCATATACTACTACTATTCTTAAGAAAACACTTTAAATTGTGCATTATGAAAAAGAGGACATGGTGATTAGGGATCATTTCTCTCATAGCCTGTACCAAGAAATATTACTTCAGAGATAGCCACAATATCTCTTATAATACCCTTTAGTGATATCACTTCTCTTAAGGTAAAAGAGAACTATTAAATAATATATTAAATAAATTAACTGCCAATTTATGATATTGGAAGCTAGTAAAAAGATCTTGCAAACTATGAGACTAAAAATTTAAAAGTTGAAGGACATGCTGTAACTACAGGAACATGAGGAAGCTGAAATTCACACCTAGTTTTTGTTATTACTCATAAATCTTGCTTGACATTAGCAGAGTTCTTCAGCCTCTGAATCATAGGCTTGTATTCATTCCTGGGCACCATCTCTTATCTTATTCAGACAGAAATGTGTTAATTAGCATAACAACATAGATTGTATAGCTGTGAGATAATTATAAAATTGTAGCTGATGTCACTAAATTCTAAGTCAACAAATACATTATCATGGCAATTAATGGGCAGACCCTTATCATTTTGAAACTTTGCAGGTATTTTTAAAATGTTCTTTTCCCTGCAAGCTGAAGGTAACCCTCATTTTTTTCATCTCATTCAACTTGTCTTCCTCCCCCTCTCTTTCCTTTTTTCCTTCTTTTTTTTCTTCTTCCCTAACTTCTTCTGCCTCTCCATCTTTGTTTCTTCTTTTGAAATTTATTGGCTCAAAAACACTTACTAAACCTTAAAATACACTGTTCTATGCCCTCTTTATCTTAAAGATCAGTGATGTATTAGGCACTGCCCAAGGGTCTTTAGTTATGGAATGTTCACTATAGCTGTCGTATGGAACAGATTGCAGCATACACAGTTATAGACCAAATATTTCAAATTAATTCACTTTTCACTTTATTTAAAATCAGCACACATATAATGAAAATAATTCAAAGTAATCAAAATGAGAACAAGGAAGAGGCAGAATGGGAGTGATTGTGAGATATCAATGAATCTCACTTAAAATGGTGCTCAAAAATGTTACTAATATCAGTGGGTTAATTACGGCAGAAAAAACCTAAGTCATTTGGTCACTACCTCATATTGAATACATTCTTTCTGCTTTCCCATGCTCTTTGCTGATTGAGTATCACATTTGAGTAACACATCTATCTGATGAGAGAGGTAGGGCAGAATTTTATTAGAGAAGGCACCTGTTTCCTTGGTCCCTTCTGGTTTATAAGAGGATTCAACTCTTCAACTTTCTCTAGGGTTCAGATCAGTTCAGTTGCTCAGTCATGTCCGACTCTCTGTGACCTCATGAACGGCAGCACGCCAGGCCTCCCTGTCTATTACCAATTCCCTGAGTCCACTCAAACCCATATCCATTGAGTCGGTGATGCCATCCAACCATCTCATCCTCTTTCATCCCCTTCTCCTCCTGCCCTCAATCCTTCCCAATATTAGAATATTTTCCAATGAGTCAACTCTTCGCATCAGGTGGCCAAAGTTTTGAAGTTTCAGCTTCAACATCAGTCCTTCCAATGAACACCCAGGACTGATCTCCTTTAGAATGGACTGGTTGGATCTCCTTGCAGTCCAAGGGACTCTCAAGAGTCTTCTCCAACACCACAGTTCAAAAGCATAAATTCTTTGTGCTCAGCTTTCTTTATAGTCCAACTCTCACATCCATATATGACCACAGGAAAAACCATAGCCTTGGCTAGACGGACCTTTGTTGGCAAAGTAATGTCCCTGCTTTTGAATATGCTATCTAGGTTGGTCATAGCTTTCCTTCCAAGGAGTAAATGTCTTTTAATTTCATGGCTGCAATCACCATCTGCAATGATTTTGGAGCCCAGAAAAATTAAGTCAGCCACTGTTTCCCCATCTATTTCGCATGAAGTGATGGGACCAGATACCATGATCTTCGTTTTCTGAATGTTGAGCTTTAAGCCAACTTTTTCACTCTCCTCTTTCACTTTCATCCAGAGGCTCTTTAGTTCTTCTTCACTTTCTGCCTTAAGGGTGGTGTCATCTGCATATCTGAGGTTACTGATATTTCTCCAAGAAATCTTGATTCCAGCTTGTGCTTCCTCCAGCCCCACGTTTTCCATAATGTACTCTGCATATAAGTTAAATAAGCAGGGTGACAATATACAGCCTTGAGGTACTCCTTTTCCTATTTGGAACCAGTCTGTTGTTCCATGTCCAGTTCTAACTGTTGCTTCCTGACCTGCATACAGGTTTCTCAAGAGGCAGGTCAGGTGGTTGGGTAAGCCCATCTCTTTCAAAATTTTCCAGTTTATTGTGATCCACACAGTCAAAGGCTTTGGCATAGTCAATAAAGCAGAAATTGTTGTTTTTCTGGAACTCTCTTGCTTTTTCCGTGATCCAGCGGATGTTAGCAATTTGATCTCTGGTTCCTCTGCCTTTTCTAAAACCAGCTTGAACATCTGGAAGTTCACAGTTCACCTATTGCTGAAGCCTGGCTTGGAGAATTTTGAGCATTACTTTACTGGTGTGTGAGATGAATGCAATTGTGCGATAGTTTGAGCATTCTTTGGCATTGCCTTTCTTTGGGAGTGGAATGAAAACTGACCTTTTCCATTCCTGTGGCTACTACTGAGTTTTCCAAATTTGCTGGCATATTGAGTGCAGCACTTTCACAACATCATCCTTCAGGAATTGAAATAGGTCAACTGGAATTCCATCACCTTCTCTAGCTTTGTTCATAGTGAGGCTTCCTAAGGCCCTCTTGACTTCACATTCCAGGATGTCTGGCTCTAGGTGAGTGATCACACCATCGTGATTATCTGGGTCATGAAGATCTTCTTTGTACAGTTCTCCTGTGTATTCTTCCACCTCTTCTTAATGTCTTCTGCTTCTGTTAGGTCCATACCATTTTTGTCCTTTATTGAGCCCATCTTTGCATGAAATGTAAACCCATAGAATGAAGTAGTAAGTAAAGATAATGGGTAAGATTTGACTTTCATGAAATAGATATGTTTAGGTTTATCCTTACCTGCTTGCATAGATGCATGCTAAGTTGCTTCAGTCATATCCGACTCTTTGCAACCCCGTGGACTTTAGCCCACCAGGCTCCTCTGTCATGGAATTTTCCCAGTACGAATACTGGAGTGGGTTGCCATTTCCTCCTCCAGGGCATCTGCCCAACCCAGGCATCGAAGCTGCATCTGTTACATCTGTGTTTGCAGGCAGGTTCTTTACCACTAGTGTTACCTGGGAAGCCCCTCCTTACCTGCTTAGAATCTTGATAAAATTTTCTTCTTTGAACAAAAAGAAAACTCAGAATGAAGACGCTGACAAAATATGTTAATCAGTTTTCTAAACCAGCAATATCTGTCTAATGCATGTTGCACCAGAAATTTATTTGTAAGCCACTGCTTTAAAGAACATGGCTGTATCTCACTTTACAAAATAATTCTGGAACTCTAGTTCCAGAGTTACCTGCAGAATTTATTTATAAGACACATGACAACATATCTTAATACAGTATGTCACTCAGTCGTGTCCAATTCTTTGCGACCCCATGGACTGTAGCCTACCAGGCTCCTCCCTCCATGGGATTCTCCAGGCAAGAGTACTGGAGTGGGTTGTCATTTCCTTTCTCCAGGGGATCTTCCCGACCCAGGGATTGAACCTGGGTCTCCCACATTCCAGGCAGACGCTTTAACCTCTGAGCTACCAGGAAAGCCCGACAACATATCTTCCTACCCTAAAATTAAATGATGAATTAACCGAGCTTGAACATTTACCTGACTCATTGAAAAAGACCCTGATGCTGGGAAAGATTGAAGGTGAGAGGAGAAGGGACGACAGAGGATGGGATGGTTGGATGGCATCACGTACTTGAATGACATGAGTTTGAGCAAGCTCTGGGAGTTGGTGATGGACAGGGGAGCCTTGCATGCAGCAGTCCATGGGGTCACAAAGACTCAGGTACGACTGAGCTACTGAAGTGAACATTACCTTCCTTATTCATTAATCTTAAGTTGTTTCTGTCAATCTTCAAACACAAATGTTCCCCTAATATAATAATAACCACGTCAAATACCATATACCCTTTGCAACCAAGTTCCAAAATGTTATAACCAAAATTAGAATCTCTGGAGAAAAAATATAATTTGTATTATTAATTATATTAAGAAGAAAAAACAAGGCAGTCCCCTTTTAGCTAAGTATCTCTTGTAAGATTATTAAACAACTTGGAAGCTCATACTTCTGTATGAGTCAGAAGGGTCATCATTTCAAATCATAAGCAGAGATTTGATTAATCACCAACATTTAAAATTTCTCTTATTAATGTTGATCTTTGCTTAAATGGCACCACAGTTTAAACAACTGGACAAAATGCTCTTATTAGAGGCTCTATCAAAGTTGTAAGTCTATACAGAAGTTGTGAGGGTTATTTGAGTTATATTAGTATTTAAAAATAATTCCTGGTGGAAGCGAACTTGAGGTCAGACCCACATAGATGGATGTGTGTATGTGCTGGGGGAAGGGTATGTGTGTATATATATGAATGCTTCACTGTAATTAACAACACCAAAATCCTATTATTTTGAGTTGTAGCTAATGAATAGGAATAATATCCCTCAGGTTTATAAAATATGCACACATTCTACTAATAGTCTTTTGCACAGAGAACACAAGTATCAAATGCTCTAAGTAAATTGACATTACTAATGTAATTGTTTGCCCAAAACTCAGGCTTCTTGAACTGATTCTTGTGCTAATCACTAATTGTAGTAAGACACCTTAGAGAAAGGCAGAAAGTGTTGAGATTGAAATTGGTAAATTAGATTCATCTGAGTATTTTAGTTTTGTCAAAGTCATTTTGCCACTACTAATAAAGATTCTATGATTAAAATTAAAACGTTATAGTTTGATGGGTTAAGATATGGGCCAGAGAAGAGAAAGAGGTGATGTTCCATTCATTCTCATTTATCTTCAAATGACAGCAAGCAGGGCATAGCTTAAAGCAGAAGTCAGAATAAATGTGACAAATGCTTTCAAACATTGGCGGGTTCGATAGTCATTGTTTCCAGTGATACAGTCTTAAACCGATAGACCTGCAAAATGTTATTGTGCTGTGGTCAGAGGTGCCTGCAAGTAAGTATGCCAAAAGCATTGTTAGGGAAAATGAAAGTTGTTATTAATGAAACAAATTGAGAAGCTGACAGTGAGAAAAGAGGGTTGGGAGGGCACTGTTTGGAAGCAAAATCAGTAACCACCATTTTAAAGGATAAAAAATTGTTAGGCATGCATGTTTGGCTGAATTAAATGAAAGGAAATAATTGTAAATCAATAATGCAATAAAGAAGGCAGAAAGCTAATGGTTCTTTTGTTTCAAACTGTAAATGGCACTTTTGTGTTCCACTGTAAACCTCAAGTGATGGCTCTGTTAATTATGGCATAGAAAGCCTGCCATTTCACTTTTGTGACTATAACAATGTCTACTTTAATAAGCCTTGATTTTGTTTATTTGGATGCATTAAGGTGTGAACTAAGAGTTACAGCTTTTTTGACATGAGGAGACCTAGTTTCTCAAAAAAAGATTTTTGCCTTTGATACTTAGGGTCCGGTTAAGAAATTTTGCTGTATTGAAAGTCAGATCCACTAGGCATGACTATTTTGTGTTTTTAGGTATAGAGCATATGATGCCAAATCAGCAAATGTATCTTTATGTTAAAGTTGGAATAAAATTACCAAATAAAATTACCTTTTATTTGGAAAGCTTTCTAAATCTTCTGATAAAGGACGTGAAGCCATCACAAAACTAATTAAAGAGAGTGTCATGCTTTATTGGGCTACCCTAAAGAAAAGGCTTAAGATGCTTCTTGAACCTGCCATAATGAGTTGATTGTCAACTGGTAATTGGTTGCTCATATTTTATATATGTTTTGACTATACAATATTTTATATATGATAATATTTTGTATATGTATGTATTTTTCATTTTACAATGTCTGCATCTTTTGCTGTTTCTCATTTACTTCATCCCTTCTCTGAAAGTCTCTCTACCCCTTCACCTCCATGAAATTTTACTGGAAAGCTCTATATTCTACAATTGTAGGTTACAGGGGTGAGGGGTAGATAAGTTGTTTCTCTAGTTTTAAAAATTGGTAACTGTAGAGGAATTTTACCCAGATTGAAGTTTCTGATTTGGATGATGAGATGCTGGACTCTAAACAAATGCTGTAATGGATGAGACATGTGGTTCCTCTTGGTCGGTGGTGACTATATTCTGCGGTGGTGGGGGAGGACACGTGGGAGCATGTGAGCCACTGGGAGCTATAAGGTGGACAATAACCAGCAGGTTCTAAGATGATCCAAGGATCCCTGCTTCCTGGCATTCACATTCTGCAGCATCTCCTTCCCTAGAGAGCAACCTGGACCTGTGACTTGTTTTAGAATATTTGTTGTTGCTGTTGTTCAGTAACTCAGTAGTGTCTGACTCTTTGTGATCCAACCCCATAAATGGCAGCACACCAGGCTTACCTGTCCTTCACTATCTCCCGGAGTTTGTTCAAATTCATGTCTGTTAAGTTGGTGATGCTATCTTACCATCTCATCCTCTGCCACCCTCTTCTCATTTTGCCTTCAATCTTCCCCAGCATCAGGGTATTTTCCAATGAGTCAGCTCTACACATCAGGTGGCCAAATTATTGGAGCTTCAGCTTTAGCACCAGTTCTTCCAATGAATATTCAGGCTAGATTTCCTTTAGGACTGACTGGTTTAATCTCCTTGCTGTCCAAGGGATTCTCAAGAGTGTTCTCCAGCACCACAGTTCAAAAGCCTCAGTTGTATGGTGCTCAGCCTTCTTTGTGGGTCCAACATGAACATCCCTACATGACTACTGAAGAAACCATAGCTTTGATCCATCTAGTGATGGATCTTTGTTTGTAAAACTAGAATATGGTAATGGAAACAAGATTTCAATTCTGTGATTACATGACATAAGATTGTCATGTCCACCTTGCTAGCAGACTCTCTCCCTTGCTGTCCTTACTGTAACAAGCAGCCGGGTTGGGAAGGCCATCAGAACATGCAACTGAAGACAGTCTCTGGTCTGCAACCAACTGGAAATGGAGGACAGCATCCGGTCAATGGCCAGCCAGAAACTGAAATCCTTAGCCTTATAATTGCACAGAATGTATTTTGCCAACAACCACATGTGTTTGGAAACAGTTCCTTCCCCATTCCATCCTTGAGAATAGACCACAACCCTGGCCTATCCCCTGAATGCAGCCTGTTGAGAAATCCAAAGCAGCAGACCCCTACTCCACAGAAACCATAAGTTCAAAAATGTGATTTAAGTTTATTCTTTTTCTTAAAAAAAATAATTTGGGGGGATATATTTGCTTTATAATGTTGTATTAATTTCTACTGTACAGCAAAGTGAATCACCCATCTATACATATAGCTCCTCTTTTTTGGATTTCCTTCCCATTTAGGTCACCTCAGAGAACTGACTAGAATTCCCTGAGCTATACAGCAGGTTCTCACCAGTTATCTCTCTTAGGCATGCATGCTAAGTCTCTTCAGTCATGTCCATCTCTGTGAGACCCTGTACACTATAGCCAGCCAGGCTCCTCTGTCCATGAGTAGTATCAAGAGTGTATATATGTCAACCCCAATGTCCCAATCCATCCCATCACCTCCCTTCCTTCCCTTCATGGCCATACATTTGTTCTCTATGTCTGTGTCTCTGTGTCTGTTTTGCAAATTAGATCACCAAATTCGATACCATTTTTCTAGATTCCACATGTAAAGCACCCTGATGTTCATTGCAGCGCTATTTATAATAGCCAGATCATGGGAAGCAACCTAAGTGCCCATCAGCAGAGAAACAGATAAAGATGTGATTTAAGTTTCAAAACAAACAAACAAAGAAAAAATTACTGGCAATCTGCATGTTCATCATCCTTCCTCATTCAGGGGAAAAAAAAAAGGCTTTAATCAGTTTTCAATTTGCTAGCTCTCTGATTTTATCAAATGTTCCTTTACTCTAGTACATGTTATAAGAACTCTATATGAGGGTCAATTTCAATGAACAGTCTCTAAATGCTATTTGTTATAATGGTGTTTAGGAATGGTGCTTTGGTGATGATCCTTTTTATCTATTTTGTAATATTTAAAATAGGTCAGACTGAAGCACTTACCCTCTTGTACGCCATTCATCATTACTGTAGCTTTATTATCTTCCTTGGTATCATCTTCTTTTCATATTAAACAGTTCTGGTTCTCTGAAACTCCTCTGTTAGGAAATTGCTTTACGGTAATCATATCTCTTGCCCATCTCAAGATCTTTTCTATTCTTGCTTTGTCATCTTAGAAATTACATGAGAAAAATGAAACACGGTATGTAAAGTGAGAGGATCCATTTAGCATCATACATTTCTGAGTTTTCTTCTCATTCCTATGTATTTGGTGCTACAAAGAAGTCTACAGTGCCATAAATGCATTCAAGATATTGACATTTCTAGGCTGGTAATGAAAAAATGTGATGTATTTGTAGTTGCCTAGAGGTGAAAAACAAATTTTATGTAAGCAAGTGCCACATTTCTGGCCAAAGAATACTCAGGATACCTTTTACTTAATAGACGTGTATCTTGTGAATTTTTTTCAGAGTCAGCATATTAGAACTGGATAGATCCAATCTAAGTCTAATTTAAAGACAAAGAACCTAAGCTATTATGCTAATAAAGATTAATGCCGGAATGCCTACCTCTTAGTCCTACAGCGTTTCCATTGCATCCTATTGATGCCTGTGGTATTGCTATGAAAGGCTGGAATAACCATTTTGAATTGTAATGGACTATTTTTCTCACTCAAGTATTACATAAGCAACTAAGATGACAGGTGAGAGGAAGCAATGGAAAGAAAACATAATAGCCTTTCCTTTCTAACTATGAGCTGGCTACTTCGTCACCTTGGCTCTTCGGAATGATGTGCTCCATTTGATCACAGCATTCCATTTGATTGTCCTCTTTGGGGAACATGAAGTTTTGAAAAGAATTGAGTACTAGGGAGGATAATCACCAAGAACACTTTCAATTTACATAGAATTCAGAGGATGAGATGGTTGGATGGCATTACCGACTCAATGGACGTAAGCTTGGGTAAACTCTGGGAGTTGGTGATGGACAGCGAGGCCTGGTGTGCTGCAGTCCATGGGGTCGCAAAGAGTCAGGCACGACTGAGTGACTGAACTGCATGTCATACATGTATATATGATCTGACTTGATTTACAGTATAAACTAAAGAGATATAAAAATATTTAAAACCAACTAATTCATTTTTAAGAAACAGAAACAGGGAAACAAGCTTTATGACATTTAGTTACAATATATGTAGCAATGTTAGTAAATAGTGACATATACCTAAAATCATTCACCTTGTCTCCCCTGCCTGGATCTTCTGCAACAGCATCCCATCTCCTATGGATTTCTCTTGATGTAACTTAAATGTAGTGTCATATATATTGCTGCTGCTGCTGCTGCTAAGTCACTTCAGTCATGTCCGACTCTGTGAGACCCCATAGATGGCAGCCCAGCAGGCTCCCCTGTCCCTGGGATTCTCCAGGCAAGAACACTGGAGTGGGTTGCCATTCCAATTTATATTCTTTTCTTTTTTTTCCATAAAAAACAAAAATTTACTTCTCATAGCTCTGGAGGCTGGAAATCTAAGATCAGCATGGTCAAATTCTAGTGAGGAACCTCTTCCCATATGTAGAAGAAGAACTTTTCCACCACCATCTTCTCATTATGTCCACATATGTGCCTGAGTGACAGTAAGAGAGCTCTCTGGAGTCCCTTTTATAAGAGCACTAGTCTTATTCAGGAGGGCTCCACTTTCATGACCTAATCATGTCCATAGGCCCACGTCCTAATGGCATCATTTTGGAAATAAGTGTCAACATAGGAATTTTGGGAAGGTACATTCAGTCCGTTCCAATGAAAATCACAAAAGATATTTTTGAACAAAGCAAGTCATTAATTATACTTTTGATCCAAGTGTCAGAAACACAACTCAAACTTGCTTAAGCAAAATGTATAAGTACTTCCTGTGGTAAAGCTAATTCTAGACTAGATTAGATTTAGATTCACTCTAGACTAGCTAAACTAGCCAGACCAGTAACAGAATCAAACTGAAGTGATAGCAATTACCATACAATATTGAAAAAGATACACTTCATGCTTGGAATTATTCCTAAGTGATTGTCATTTCAAATTTCACTCATTTTAAACAATGGCTATCTGTAAGTAGCTACTCTATAATGTAGAATTTCATTACAGCGACACCTGCATGATTTTCTCCATGTAAATATCCATGACATAATTTACAAGTTCCCTTGCTCCTCCTGAAACCAATATATCTTAACTGTATCAGGAATTTTCAGTGTTTTGGGCATAATTCTAAGGAAACCTTCCAACCTCAAGATCTGTAACACTATATCATAATTCCATGAAATTCTGTTTATATGTTCAATCACATAGTTGTGTCCAGCTCTTTGTGACGCTATGAATGTCAACACACCAGGCTTCCCTGTCCTTCACTATCATCAAGAGTTTGCTCAAACTCATAATATCCACTGAGTCAGTGATGCCATCCAACCATCTCATTCTTTTTCATCCCTTCTCCTCATGCCCTCAAACTTTCCCAGCATCATGATCTTTTCCAGTGAGTCAACTCTTCACATCAGGTGGCCAAAGTTTTGAAGCTTCAGTTTCAGCACCAGTCCTTCCAATGAATATTCAGGGTTGATTTCCTTTAGAACTGAGAGATTTGCTCTCCTTGCTGTCCAGGGGACTCTCAAGAGTCTTCTCCAGAACCGCAGTTTGAAAGCATCAATTCTTTGACATTCAGCCTTCTTAATGGTCCAACTCTAACATCCATACATGACTGCTGGAAAAACCATAGCTTTTGACTATATGGACCTTTGTTGGAAGTGATGTCTCTGCTTTGTAGTATGCTGTCTAGGTTTGTCATAGCTTTTCTTTCAAGAAGTGAGGATCTTTTAATTCCATGGCTGCAGTCTCCATCTGCAATGATTTTGGAGTCCCCCAGAAATAGTCTGTAATTTTTTCCATTGTTTCCTCTCTATTTGCCATGAAGTGCTAAGACTAGATGCCATGATCTTAGTTTTTTGAATGTTGAATTGCAACCCAAGTTTTTCACTCTGCTCTTTCACCTTCATCAAAAGGCCCTTCAGTTAGTTCCCCTTCACTTTCTGCTATTAGGGTGGTATCATCTGCATATCTGAGGTTATTGATATTTCTCCTGGCAATCTTGATTCTAGCTTGTGATTTATCCAGACTGGTATTTCACTTAATGTTGTCTGCACATAAATTAAATAAGCAAGGTGACAATATACAGCCTTGTCATATTTCTTTCCCAATTTTGAACCAGTCTGTTATTCTATGTGACCAAGAGAAATGTTGTATGTGACCAAGTTAAGTGGAAATATTTGACTTCTCTTGTATTTAGCAGTATACCTTTTAAACATCATGAACTTGAAATTTTTTTGAAGACTGGGTCAAAGAGTTGAATAAATATGATACCAAATTATATTAATATTTTTGTCTCTCTAATTAATTTTTCAATAAATTTATTTACTATTCAAGTAATAAAAATTACTATGCAAATACAAAATGCTATGAAAGTAATACAAATCAATGTCAAATTCAAGCCTGTTTTGTTGGGCAAGTCCAAGACTTACTGCCCATCTTTACAAAGTAACTCTGAGTCATTTTATCAACTTAAGATTATTCTGTCTTTACTAGTTCCTGAGTAAAGTGGTAGCAATAATTATTCCAACAAGTTTTCACCTTTATTGACATTTCCTATGTTCCTCAAAAGGTTTTATAATTTCATCATATGGATTTTATAAATTTATTTTCATTTATATTTCTTAGTAGGTACTATTTTGTTTTGGATAGTTTCAATTGGATTTTTTTCTTTAATTGCTATTTCCCAAATAGTTATTCTTGTACATTTCACATTTATTTTTTTGGATAAGTTCTATATGTATCATGATTTACATAGCCCATTCTAGGAGCCTCAGAACAGATGGAATGAATTTAAATATAAACAGCACTCGCTGGCTCTCAACCCTTGTAGAGGCACTTGGAAGGAAACCAGCACAAGTCAACATCTAAGTACACATAATGTACACATACACATTATTGAATAATGTATATATATTTTTTTTTGAAGAAAGAGTTTTTTAGCTGGCCATACTTTTGCAAGTCTCTTTCCTTATTTTTGATCCAAGCCTTTTGCCCCATTAATATGCAAAATTTTATGAGATTAGGTAATGCTTATCTGGAATTTACATCTCCATGGAAACAAGCTCATCATCTCATCTCAGAAATACAAGGTTTAGTAGGAGATCAGTTCAGTTCAGTCGCTCAGTTGTGTCCGACTCTTTGTGACCCCATGAATTGTAGCACGTGAGGCCTCCCTGTCCATCACCAACTCCTGGAGATCACTCAGACTCACATCCATAGAGTCAGTGATAGCATCCAGCCATCTCATCCTCTGTCGTCCCCTTCTCCTCCTGCCCCCAATCCCTCCCAGCATCAGAGTCTTTTCCAGTGAGTCAACTCTTCGCATGAGGTGGCCAAAGTATTGGAGTTTCAGCTTTAGCACCATTCCTTCCAAAGAAATCCCAGGGTTGATCTCCTTCAGAATGGACTGGTTGGATCTCCTTGCAGTCCAAGGGACTCTCAAGAGTCTTCTCCAACACCACAGTTCAAAAGCATCAATTCTTCAGTGCTCAGCCTTCTTCACAGTCCAACTCTCATATCCATACATGACCACAAGAAAAACCATAGCCTTGACTAGATGGCCCTTAGTCAGCAAAGTAATGTCTCTGCTTTTGAATATACTATCTAGGTTGGTCATAACTTTTCTTCCAAGGAGTAAGCGTCTTTTAATTTCATGGCTGCAGTCACCATCTGCAGTGATTTTGGAGACCCCAAAAATAAAGTCTGACACTGTTTTCACTGTTTCCACTTTTTCCCCGTCTATTTCCCATGAAATGATGGGACCAGATGCCATGATCTTCGTTTTCTGAATGTTGAGCTTTAGGCCAACTTTTTCACTCTCCTCTTTCACTTTCATCAAGAGGCTTTTTAGTGCCTCTTCACTTTCTGCCATAAGGGTGGTGTCATCTGCATATCTGAGGTGACTGATATTTCTCCCGGCAATCTTGATTCCAGCTTGCGTTTCTTCCAGCCCAGGGTTTCTCATGATGTACTCTGCATAGAAGTTAAATAAGCAGGGTGACAATATACAGCCCTGACATACTCCTTTTCTTATTTGAAAGCAGTGTGTTGTTCCATTTCCTGTTCTAACTGCTGCTTCCTGACTTGCATACAGATTTCTCAAGAGGCCAGGTCAGGTGGTCTGGTATTCCCATCTCTTTCAGAATTTTCCACAGTAGATTGTGATCCACACAGTCAAAAGCTTTGGCATAGTCAATAAAGCAGAAATAGATGTTTTTCTGGAACTCTCTTGCTTTTTCCATGATCCAGCAGATGTTGGCAATTTGATCTCTGGTTCCTCTGCCTTTCAAAAACCAGCTTGAACATCAGGAATTTCACAGTTCATGTACTGCTGAAGCCTGGCTTGGAGAATTTTGAGCATTACTTTCCTAGCATGTGAGATGAGTGCAATTGTGGCGTAGTTTGAGCATTCTTTTGCATTGCCTTTCTTTGGGATTGGAATGAAAACTGACCTTTTCCAGTCCTGTGGCCACTGCTGAGTTTTAGTAGTGACCCTCAAAAGAGGTTAGTGTAGAAGGTCCAACAGTGAGAAGTGGTAAGGGGAAAAAAAAGAACAACAACAACAAAAAAGAGGCTAGACCATATTAAAACATCTGTATTTTAGGCTACAGTTTTGTAACAAGTAGCCAGGCTACATATCTACCTCTAATATCTTTCTCTTTGGCAACGATTGATGAGTTCTGAATTATATATTTAATTGAAACAAACAGTTTATTTAAAAAAAAACACACATTTGACTTGTTTTCACTCATGTTGGTATCTACTACAGCAGAGGAGCAGACTAGAGTGGGATCAGTCAAGTCTGAATTCTTCAAACTGACAAAGAATATTCTTATAATCCACATTTGTGCTGGCGAGTTTAAAATAAATTGTATTTTCCTTTCTCATTATATGCAATCACGAGTTCAAACTCTTGATTCCTCAAAGACATATTTAATTTTTTTATACTTTTGATATTTTAATCTTTGTTAGATTCAGCACATGGAGCAGAATACATCTTTATATACATCTATACACTGTTATCTTCCTCTTCATCTTCTTAGCTTTTTTCTTTAAAAAAATTTTTTAATATAAATTTTTTTATTTTAATCAGAGGCTAAGGAGATCAGCCCTGGGATTTCTTTGGAAGGAATGATGCTAAAGCTGAAACTCCAGTACTTTGGCCACCTCATGCGAAGAGTTGACTCATTGGAAAAGACTCTGATGCTGGGAGGGATTGGGGGCAGAAGGAGAAGGGGACGACAGAGGATGAGATGGCTGGATGGCATCACTGACTCGATGGACGTGAGTCTGAGTGAACTCTGGGAGTTGGTGAAGGACAAAGAGGCCTGGCGTGCTGCGATTCATGGGGTCGCAAAGAGTCGGACACAACTGAGTGACTGAACTGAACTGAACTGAACTGAATTACTTTACAATATTGTATTGGTTTTGCCATACATTGACATGAATCCGCCATGGGTGTACACGTGTTTCCCTTCCTGAACCCTCCCAGCTCCCTTCCCATACCATCTCTCATGGTCAGCCCAGTGTACCAGCCCCGAGGAGGATCCAGTATCATGCATCGAACCTGGACTGGTGATTCATGTCACATATGATAATATACATGTCAATGCCATACTCTGAAACCATCCCACCCTCGCCTTCTCCCACAGAGTCCAAAAGACTGTTCTGTACATCTGTGTCTCTTTTGCTGTCTTGCATACAGGGTTATCGTTACCATCTTTCTAAATCCCATATATATGCGTTATTATACTGTATTGGTGTTTTTCTTTCTGTCTTACTTCACTCGGTATAATAGGCTCCAGTTTCATCCACCTCATTAGAACTGATTCAAATGTATTCTTTTTAATGGCTGAGTAATACTCCATTGTGTATACATACCACAGCTTTCTCATCCATTCATCTGCTGATGGACATCTAGGATACGTCCATGTCCTGGCTATTATAAACAGTGCTGCGATGAACATTGGGGTACACATGTCTCTTTCAATTCTGGTTTCCTCGGTGTGTATGCCCAGAAGTGGGATTGCTGGGTAGTATGGCAGTTCTATTTCCAGTTTTTTAGGAAATCTCCACACTGTTCTCCATAGTGGCTGCACTAGTTTGCATTCCCACCAACAGTGTAAGAGGGTTCCCTTTTCTCCACACCCTCTCCAGCATTTATTGCTTGTAGACTTTTGGATAGCAGCCATTCTGACTGGCGTGAAATGGTAACTTATTGTGGTTTGATTTGCATTTCTCTGATAATGAGTGATGTTGAGCATCTTTTCACGTGTTTGTTAGCCATCTGTATGTCTTCTTTGGAGAAATCTCTGTTTATTCTCTGGCCCGTATTTTGATTGGGTCGTTTATTTTTCTGGAATTGAGTTACAGCAGTTGCTTGCATATTTTTGAGATTAATTCTTTGTCAGTTGCTTCATTTGCTATTATTTTCTCCCATTCTGAAGGCTGTCTTTTCACCTTGCTTATACTTTCCTTTGTTGTGCAGAAGTTTTTAATTTTAATTAGGTCCCATTTGTTTATTTTTGCTTTTATTTCCAATATTCTGGGAGGTGGGTCATAAAAGATCCTGCTGTGATTTATGTCAGAGAGTGTTTTGCCTATGTTCTCCTCTAGAGTTTTATATTTTCTGGTCTTAGATTTAGATATTTAATCCATTTTGAGTTTATTTTGTGTACGGTGTTAGAAAGTGATCTAGTTTAATTCTTTTACAAGTGGTTGACCAGTTTTCCCAGAACCACTTGTTAAAGAGATTGTCTTTTCTCCATTGTATATTCTTGCCTCCTTTCTCCAAGATAACGTGTCCATAGGTGTGTAGTTTTATCTCTGGGCTTTCTATTTTGTTCCATTGATCTATATTTCTGTCTTTGTGCCAGTACCATACTGTCTTGATGACTGTGGCTTTGTAGTAGAGCCTGAAGTCAGGCAGCTTGATTCCTCCAGTTTCATTCTTCTTTCTCAAGATTGCTTTGGCTATTTGAGGTTTTTTGGATTTCCATACAAATCTTGAAATTATTTGTTCTAGCTCTGTGAAAAATACCGTTGGTAGCTTGATAGGGATTGCATTGAATCTATAGATTGCTTTGGGTAGCATACTCATTTTCACTATATTGTTTCTTCTGATCCATGAACATGATATATTTCTCCATCTATTAGTGTCCTCTTTGATTTTTTTTCACCAATGTTTTATAGTTTTCTATATATAGGTCTTTTGTTTCTTTAGGTAGATATATTCCTAAGTATTTTATTCTTTTCATTGCAATGGTGAATGGAATTTTTTCCTTAATTTCACTGTCTATTTTCTCATTATTAGTATATAGGAATACAAGAGATTTCTGTGTGTTGATTTTATATCCTGCAACTTTACTATATTCATTGATTAGCTCTAGTAATTTTCTGGTGGAGTCTTTAGGGTTTTCAATGTAGAGGATCATGTCATCTGCAAACAATGAGAGTGTTACTTCCTCTTTTCCAATTTGGATTCCTTTTATTCCTTTTTCTGCTGTGGCCAAAACTTCCAAAACTATGTTGAATAGTAGTGATGAGAGTGGGCACCCTTGTCTTATTCCTGACTTTAGGGGAAATGCTTTCATTTTTTCACCATTGAGGATAATGTTTGCTGTGGGTTTGTCATATATAGCTTTTATTATGTTGAGGTATTTTCCTTCTATTTCTGCTTTCTGGAGGGTTTTTATCATAAATGGAATTTGAATATTGTCAAAGGGTTTCTCTGCATATATTGAGTTAATCATATGGATTTTATTTTTCAATTTGTTAATGTGGTGTATTACATTGATTGATTTGTGAATATTGAGGAATCCTTGCATCCCTGGGATAAAGCCCATTTGATCATGATGTGTGATCTTTTTTAATGTGTTGTTGGATTCTGATTGCTAGAATTTTGTTAAGGATTTTTGCATCTATGTTCATCAGTGATATTGACCTGTAGTTTTCTTTTTTTGTGGCATCTTTGTCATGTTTTGGTATTAGGGTGATGGTGGCCTGATAGAATGAGTTTGGAAGTTTACCTTCCTCTGCAATTTTCTGGAAGAGTTTGAGTAGGATAGGTGTTAGCTCTTCTCTAAATTTTTGGTAGAATTCAGCTGTGAAGCCATCTGGGCCAGGGCTTTTGTTTGCTGGAAGATTTCTGATTACAGTTTCAATTTCTGTTCTTGTGACAGATCTGTTAAGATTTTCTATTTCTTCCTGGTTCAGTTTTGGAAAGTTGTACTTTTCTAAGAATTTGTCCATTTTATTGGCATATGATTGCTGATAGTAGTCTCTTATGATCCTCTGTATTTCTGTGTTGTCTGTTGTGATCTCTCCATTTTCATTTCTAATTTTATTGATTTGATTTTTCTCCCTTTGTTTCTTGATGAGTCTGGCTAATGGTTTGTCAGTTTTATTTATCCTCTCACAGAACCAGCTTTTGGCTTTGTTGATTTTTGCTATGGTCTCTTTTGCTTCTTTTGCATTTATTTCTGCCCTAATATTTAAGCTTTCTTTCCTTCTACTAACCTTGGGTTCTTCATTTCTTCATTTTCTAGTTGCTTTAGGTGTAGAATTAGGTTATTTATTTGACTCTTTTCTTGTTTCTTGAGGTATGCCTGTATTGCTTGAAGCTTCCCCTTAGCACTGCTTTTACAGTGTCCCACAGGTTTCGGATTGTTGTGTTTTCATTTTCATTTGTTTCTATGCATATTTTGATTTCTTCTGTGATTTGTTGGTTATTCAGCAGCATGTTGTTCAGCCTCTATATGCTGGAATTTTCTCCTGTAATTGAGATCTAATCTTACTGCATTGTGGTCAGAAAAGATGCTTGGAATCATTTCAGTTTTTTGAATTTACCAGTGCTAGATTTATGGCCCAGGATGTGATCTATCCTGAAGAAGGCTCTGTGAGCACTTGAGAAAAAGGTGAAATTCATCGTTTTGGAGTGAAATGTCCTATAGATATCAATTCGGTCTAAGCAGTCTATTGTGTCATTTAAAGTTTGCGTTTCCTTGTTAATTTTCTGTTTAGAGGATCTATCCATAGGTGTGAGTGGAGTATTAAATTCTCCCACTATTACTGTGTTATTGTTAATTTCCCCTTTCATACTTGTTAGCATTTGGCTTACATATTGTGGTGCTCCTATGTTGGGTGCATATATATTTATAATTGTTATATCTTCTTCTTGGATTGATCCTTTGATCATTAGGTAGTGTCCTTCTTTGTCTCTTTTCACAGCCTTTGTTTTAAAGTCTATTTTATCTGGTATGAGTATTGCTACTCCTGCTTTCTTTTGGTCTATATTTGTGTGGAATATCTTTTTCTAGCCCTTCATCTTCAGTCTGTATGTGTCCCTTGTTTAGAGGAGGGTCTCTTGTAGACAACTAAAATAGAGGTCTTGTTTTTATATCCATTCAGCCAGTCTTTGTCTTTTGGTTGGGGCATTTAACCCATTTACATTTAAGGTAATTATTGATAAGTATGATCCTGTTGCCATTTACTTTATTGTTTGGGTTCATGTTTATACACCCTTTCTGTGTTTCCTGTCTAGAGAAGATCCTTTAGCATTTGTTGGAGAGCTGGTTTGGTGGTGCTGAATTCTCTCAGCTTTGCTTATCTGTAAAGCTTTTGATTTCTCCTTCATATTTGAATGAGATCCTTGCTGGGTGCAGTAATTTGGGCTGTAGGTTATTATTTTTTTTTTTTAATCACTTTAAGTATGTCCTGCCATTCCCTCCTGGCCTGAAGAGTCTCTATTGAAAGATCAGCTGTTATCCTTATGGGAATCCCCTTGTGTGTTATTTATTGTTTTTCCCTTGCTGTTTTTAATATTTGTTCTTTGTATTCGATCTTTGTTAATTTGATTAATATGTTTCTTGGGGTGTTTCACCTTGGGTTTATCCTGTTTGGGCCTCTCTGGGTTTCTTGGACTTGGGTGATTATTTCCTTCCCTATTTTAGGGAAGTTTTCAACTATTATCTCCTCAAGTATTTTCTCATTGTCTTTCTTTTTGTCTTCTTCTTCTGGGACTCCTATGATTCGAATGTTGGGGCATTTAACATTGTCCCAGAGGTCTCTGAGATTGTCCTCATTTCTTTTAATTCATTTTTCTTTTTTCCTCTCTGTTTCACTTATTTCTACCATTCTATCTTCTACCTCACTTATCCTATCTTCTGCCTCTGTTATTCTACTGTTGGTTCCCTCCAGAGTGTTTTTGATCTCATTTATTGCATTATTCGTTATATATTGACTCTTTTTTATTTCTTCTAGGTCCTTGTTAAACCTTTCTTGCATCTTCTCAACCCTTGTCTCCAGGCTATTTATCTGTAACTCCATTTTGTTTTCAATATTTTGGATCCTTTTCACTATCATTATTCAGAATTATTTATCAGATAGATTCCATATCAGTTCCTCTTTTGTTTGGTTTGGTGGGCATTTATCCTGTTCCTTTACCTGCTGGGTATTTTTCTGCCTCTTCCTCTTGTTTATATTGCTGTGTTTGGGGTGGCCTTTCTGTATTCTGGCAGTTTGTGGAGTTCTCTTTATTGTGGAGTTTCCTCGCTGTGGGTAGGATTGGATGGGTGGCTTGTCAAGGTTTTCTGGCTAGGGAAGCTTGTGTCGGTGTTCTGGTGGGTGGAGCTGGATTTCTTCTCTCTGGAGTGCAATGAAGTGTCCAGTAATGAGTTGTGAGATGTCAGTGGGTTTGGAGAGACTTTGGGCAGACTGTGTATTGAAGCTCAGGGCTATGTTCTTGTGTTGCTGGAGAATTTGTGTGGTATGTCTTGCTCTGGAGCTTGCTGGCCCTTGGGTGGTGCTTGGTTTCAGTGTAGGTATGGAGGAGTTTGATGAGCTCCTATCGATTAATGTTCCCTGGAGTCAGGACTTCTCAGGTGTTCTCAGGATTTGGACTTAAGCCTCCTGCCTCTGGTTTTCAGTCTTATTCTTACAGTAGCCTCAAGACTTCTCTATCTGCTTTAGAAAACAATGGTCTGCTTTTCTGGGTGCCTGATGTCCTCTGCCAGCATTCAGAAGTTGTTTTGTTGAGTTTGCTTAGCGTTCAAATGTTCTTTTGATGAATCTATGGGGGAGAAAATGGTCTCCCAATCCTATTCCTCCGCCATCTTAGGACTGCCTCCCCATCTTCTCATTTTTATGTCTATTATCCTAAAATAAAATAACTTTGAAATTTCCAACTGAAATGTGTAACTGGATAAAATACTCTTTGTTTTGAACTTCTCAGGTGGCTCTAGTGGTAAAGAACCTATGAGCCAACACAGCAGACACAAAGGACGTGAGTTTGATTTGTGGTTCAGGAAGATCCTCTGGGGAAGGGCATAGCAACCCACTTCAGTATTCTTGCCAGGAGAATCCCATGGACAGAGGAGCTTGGTGGGCTACCATCCATAGGGTCACAAAGAGTTGGATATAACTAAAGCAACTTAGCACACATGAACCCTTCATTTCACCTTTGTGGCTAGGCTGATCTTAGGAAGAAGATAGAGACCTTTGCTTCTGGCCATAATGAAATAATTTAATGGATCATCTTCCTGCCATGAACACCTGGAGAGCAGACCAAACATTATAAGAAAACTGTTTATACACATAGAACAACAGGAGACATGGGACTCATTGATCCTTGAGAAAAGAGAAGCAGGATGATCCCTATGAGCAACTTGAATTCAGTTCCTGAATGATTGTGTGAATGCACATCAGTCTCCCTGAGTTGAAACAAAGAAGGATATTTGTGGAGGCTGAAGCCATTTAACCCTGCAGTGTGGAGAACTGGAGGAGAGGGAGACATACAGAGAAAAAGTGCTAGAATTCTGCTGTGGTGTCACTTTGCATTTTTTACAGAATATTAATCCAGTATTGGTAGATTAATACACCCTGAAGCCAAGCAAAGAATGACCAGGAGTTGTAGATGAAACAATTAATGGAATGTGAACAGGGTTAGAATCTCTGTGCTTGCTGGCTAAGTCGCTTCAGTCAATTTCAGAGAAGTGACTCTTTGAGACCCTTGAACTGCAGCCCACCAGGCTTATTTGTCCGTGGGAATCTCTAGGCAAGAATAGTGGAGTGGGTTGCCATACCCTCCTCCAGGGGACCTTCCCGACCCAGGGATTGAACCTGTGGTTCTTATGTCTCCTGCATTGGCAGGTGGGTTCTTTACCACTACCGCTGCCTGGGAAGCCCTGTACATCCTGACTAATCAGAATAATTTAAGAATAATTCTTAAGTTATTCTTAAAATTTGACTGAGAAATCCCATTTACAGCTTGTTTCTAGCATATATGAAGAACACGTACAAAATACGGTGGCAAAGAACTAAAATAAATCGCAAAGAATTTGGATACTTTACTAAAGAAGATGGTCAATACTCTTTTGAAAAAATGTTCAGCATCATTAACACTGGGGATATGTAACTTAAAACCACAAAGACATGCTGCTACTCATCCACTAGGATTATCATTTTTTTTTAAATGCTGATAGTATCAAATGCTCATGAGAATATGGACCCATGCTGATGTAAAAAATAAAGTGAGTCAACCATTTTGGTAAAAGCTAAGGTAGTTTCTTGTAAAATTAAACTTCTAGTTGCCATATGATCCAGAAATATAGAATCCAGATATTTATACAAGAAAAACAAAATCATTTGTCCACACAAAGACTCATGTAAATATTCATAGCAACTTCATAATAGCTTTAACTGGAAATGGTTCAAATATTCATCAGTAGGTAAATTGATAAACAAATTGCTGTACATTCTTACTGTGAGATACTTTTCATGAATAAAAGTTACAAATTATTACTGTAGGGAACTATGAATGCAGCATAAAATTGTGATGAGTGAAAGAAACCAGACAGAAGAGAGCATATGGCATTTGATCTCACTTACATGGAATTATAGAAAAGGTAAGTCAAACCTGACCAATGGAAATCAGCAAATCAGTAGTTGTGCCAGGAACAGAGTAGGTAATTACCTGAAAAAAGTAGAGGAAGGAATTTTGGCTCTTTGCTTTTGGAATGAAGACCATATTGATGGAATGAATGTTGGAGTGAATCTTATTGTTGATGACAGTTACATGGATGCATTTATTTATCAAAACTCAGCAAACTAGATGCATAAATAAATGCACACATTCTATTTTAATTATTTAAAATTATACTGCAATAAACTTCATTTAAAGTTTAATAAAACCTAGTTAAATTCAGGCCAAAATTTTTCTTTCCTCACTTAAATCATTTTTGCCTGTAAGAAAAAGAAATGACTTGTCTTTGGTAGTCCCATATTTTCATTAATTTTTGTTCTAAACTGGGATGGTGATTCTTGGAATATTGTGAGTGGCATGGGGTATTTCACTCTTGAGAAAAGGTTCTGCTCTGCAAACACATATTAATACTGATAATCTTATCATGCCCTGAAGTGTAATTTTAGGATGAAGAAGAGTAGGAGACACTGTCGCCTCTTAGATGTGTAGTTTCTGAATCACTTATTAGTTAATTCTGTCTTGCTCATGAAAGAGAGTATACAGAGGAAGAAAGAGCCAGTGACAACTGGATTGTGCTACATGAAGGCCTAGACTACACCAGCTGTGTCTTTCAGATCTTTACAAATCATAGCAATCACATTAGGTGTCCTAAATCAATATAGTTTTGTTGATTTTGTCAGGAATTGGACAATGTTTTGAGTCAGAGCCAGCCTGGTTTGCCATGAGAATGTAATTGAGAAATTGATTCTACCTGAAACGTTAATGGAAAGAATGAAATGCCTCATACTAAGTGATTAAGCTACAGTTAGATTCTTGTGGAAGTTTATTACCAATTTTAGATCACTGTGTGGGTGCTGCAAGGCATGGCAAGCCAAGCCAAGCAACAAGATTGTTACATTTCTCTACAGACCAAATCATCAGCCAATGTAAGCCTGAATTTCTAAGATGGGGCCCTTACATACTGTCTTCTACTTCCTTCCTCAGTGCCATAAAAGTCTAGGCACTATGAGAAACAGGCATCTCTTGGAAAATGTCTTTTTATGCTCTAGAGAAGTCCAAAATGACAATGATCCATCACCATTGTTTCGATCCCTGGACATTCTTAGTACCTTATTGGTAATATATGTGAAAATATCACAGTATTATCAAGTTCCAGAAATCAAGAAAATGGTAGCATACTCCAAATTTCTAAGAGCCTCCTATAATACTAAGGATGGAAGTTTGTCTCCAAATCATCCCCAACTTTACTCCAGAAAGATTGTCACTTTAATATGAGAACACCTCAGTGTGAAAGAAAATGGAAGTCTGGAGCTCTTTCCTAATGCCTTACCTTAATACAGGGCAGTTGACCCAAAACTGGCCCTTCATTATGCCTTTAAAATGTTTGCTTGAAGTTGTTCACTAGTCTGATGCTATATGAACACATAACTCAGTTTTTCCTGTGATAGCTAATAAGTATATTTTGCTGAATGCCTGCTATAAGATGATATATCTTCAGCAGAGTCTGTAAAAATTGGTCAGCTGGACATCTTCATAAAGAGATCTGGGACCATACTGTCTATTTTAGAAATCCGTGTGTGATCCATTTCAACATCACTTTCAACACCCACCTTCAACAGCAGGCAGGCTGATGCTGCATGTGAGTCTTGGTTCAGTTCAACCTACCCCCGACCGCAATCCACCCAACCTCCATATACCAGATTAAGTAGCTTTCTCAAGGTGAAACAGCTAATTACAGCTTTGTCCATGTGGTAGGAAGTATGCTAACTGATTCCCATCCATTTTCTCACTTAATTCTCTGAAAGTATAATGCTGTTACTATTGGCATTGCAATTTTAGAGCTGAGGACCCAGGCATCAAATTGTAGTATAAACTGCCAGAGGGCATGCAGCTAGCAAGGGGCAAGGCCCAAATTTGATGCTTTTTCTGAATCCAGAGAATGTGCTGGAAACTCTAACATGTTCTCTGCTATCACCCCTGTTAGTGGCAGAGACAGAAATACAACTAAACACGATCATAAACATATTCCTTAAGTGATCTGTTACTGGGTAAGTCATGAAATATCTCATCATAATCTTGACTCTCCATGCTACCTCAGGGGGAAGTGTGTGACATGGATAGACCTAAATGATGAATGATCCAAAAATAATTTAGCCTTGAAATGTCCTTTTATGTGTAACATTGAGCACTAGTGCACATTATGCTTCAACCAAATGAGTCTGCAAATAATTTTTCCTGGCAGAAATGAGTCGCTTAGGTTTTTACAGAGGTCAGCAAAGTTTTTTTAGTAAAGGGCCAGAGTGCAAATATTTTAGACTTTGTGAACCATATGGTCTCTTTTGCAACTACTCAGCTCTGCCTCTGTAGGTCTAGTAACCATAGATAAAAGCAGCCATAGGCAATATATAAATAATATGAATCTCTATTTATTTATGAACACAAACATTTGAATATAACAAAATTAAATGTCAGTGACTATAATTATTTTACTTTTTCTTTTTTCAACCATTGGAAAATATAAAGATCATTCTTTCTTCACAAGCACTACAGAAACATATGGCAGACTGGATTTGACCCAGGAACAATAATTGACAGACCCTGCCCTACAGAGTCATGAATTATCGACTCTGCCCTCAATCTCATCACAGATTCATGCGAGGAGTTGTTCAGAACTGATTTCTCCTTTTTTCCTTCAGCTTCTTTTTTATCCTCTGGATTCACTTCACCTTTTCTTCTTCCTTTTACCCTGAATGCATGTATCAGGTTGAACAAAAAGTTAATTTGGGTTTCTCTGTAATATTTTACAGAACAAACCAATATGATTTCTGGTTTCCACTTTTCAAGGAAGATAGCTGTAATGATTAGTAGCCCCCCTGGTCTAATTACTTTGAGGAAGTTGGCTGATAAAGAAAGGAGAAAAATCTGTAAAGACATTAATTGTATGACCAATGAGTTGATAAATAGAATATGGTAATTTGGACAAGAAGCATAACTCCAGACCATCTGACTAGTTTCCTTGCTGATTTAGTGGAATATAGTTACAACCAAGGTCCCTATAGTCAAAGCTATGGATTTTCCAGTAATCATGTATGGATGTGAGAGTCGGACCATAAAGAAGGCTGAGCGCTGAAGAATTGATGCTTTTGAAATGTGGTGTTGGAGAAGACTCTTGACAAGAGTCCCTTGGACTGCGAGGAGGGAGATCAAACCAGTCAATTCTAAAGAAAATCAACCGTGCACATTCACTGGGAGGACTGGTGCTGAAACTGAAACTCAAATACTTTTCCCACCTGATGTAAAGAGCCAGCTCACCAGAGAAGACCCTGGTGCTGGGAAAGATTGAAGGCAAGAGGAGAAGGGGACAACAGAGGACGAGATGGTTGGATGGCATCACTAACTCAATGGACATGAGTTTGAGCAAGCTCCAGGAGATTGTGAAGAACAGGGAAGTCTGGCGTACTGCAGTCTGTGAGGTCACAAAGAGTCGAACATGACTGAGAGACTGGACAACAACAACAGCAATAGGTATAATGGGGTTATAGATCACTCAGTCGAATGTGTTCTAAATACCTCCCAGGAACCAAAATCTAGGCTAGACCCTGTAGGTATAGGATTGAGCAAAATTCAACATGTTGTATGATCTGTTGGACTAGCAAAAATTAATCAAATGCATTATTATGTAAATTACCATGTAATTCAATTGTATAAAGTGTCACTAAAGTAAAATGTATGAAGAGGAGGTAAATGGTGCAGTAAGAACGTATGACAGGGATATCCAACCTCTTCTGAGTACTCATGGAAGTCTTTCTTGTGGAAATGACATTTGACTGAGATCTGAAGGATGCAGAGAAATCAGATACTAAAGGAGGAGGCAAGAAATCATGTCAGCAGGACAAACCAGTGAGGACCAGTTGAGGTTAAATGTAGAACCAAGAGGGAAAGCAAAGAAAGATTAGATAAAAACAGCTCTTAGGGACCAAATCATGCAGGGATTTGTAGGCTCTATTAAGGAACATGCATTTGGGGGAAATCATATGTATGTTTGAATGGGGGGATAAATTGTATAAGAGCATGATGTTTAATTTTATATATCAACATGATGGAGTCATGGGATGCCCAGACACTAGGTCAAACATCATTCTGGAGGTGACTCCGAGGAAGTTTTAGTGAGATTAATGTTTAAATCAGTAGACTGAGTAAAGCAGATTCCCTCCATAATGTGAGTGGCCCTCCACCAATCAGTTGAAGAGCTGAGTAAAACAAAAATCCTGAGTAGGAGGAAACTTCGCTTACCTGAAACACTGAGCTGAAATTTTGGTCTCCTCCTGCCCTGGGATTGGAACTTATATCATTGCTGTACCTGGTTCTCAGGCCTTGGGATGTGGACTAGAACTATTTGACTGGTCTCCTAGGTCTCCCATTTGCCAACAAGATCTGAGACTGATCAACCTCCATAATCCATAGGCATTATCTACAAGATCTCTTTATATATATTAGATTGGTCAAAAAGTTCATTTGGGTTTTTCCATAACATCTTGAAAGAAAAAAAAAACAAAACCCTGAATGAACTTTTTGGCCAACCAAATATATTAAATTAAAATTGAAATTGGAGGTTATGTATATCATATACATACACTAATATATGCACTAAAATATAGAGAGATTTCATAAGTATAATGCATGTACTATTAAAGGAACAAATATGGGGAATCCAATTACTAGTTCATTGTTGAAATCTAGACAAAAGATAATGGTAACTTGGACTTGAATCTTATTCATTGATATGGTAGATAGTAAAAATATTCATTAAGTACATAACAATTAAAATATGAACATAAATAAATGATGTGTTGGATGGAGCAGGCATTGAGTTAAAGAAAATGCTGGTGTTGAGGATAATTCCTGGCGTTATGGTTTACAAGAGCAGATGGATGGTGTGTTGTCACTGAGATGGTGAATACAGATAGGGACTGAGTTTCCGTGGGAAAAAGTCATTAGATTAGGAGGTCATTTTGGACAGGTCAAATTTAAAATGTCTTTAGGGGAAAAAATGTTTGCTTAGGTTTCCAAATATCATCTAGTAGGTAGTCGCCTACAAATGTGCTTGAACCTAATAAGTTCAGATTATAGAAATATAATTTTGAGAGTCATTGGCATATTAGGGATTAATTGATATGTTTTCATGAGATTACTTACAGAAAGAATATTTAAAAGCAACAAAAACTAAAATAGAACAACATTAGACTGAGCCTTGAGGAATTCTGATATTTTTACGACCTACAGCAAAAAGAGGCACCAGGAGAAAAATCAGAGAAGTTGTAGCCGGAGTAAATCAGAAACTTACTGAAACCCACGTTTCTAGAAGGGGGAGTAGAAAGCAGCATTGAGGTGCCACTGGGAAGGCAAGTACGGTGAGAACTAAAAGCACTACCTATGGGATTCAGTGATGTGGAAGTCTTTGATGACCTTATTTTTTTTTTTTTCTGGATGCATGATGGGCATATTCCCAAATACATGAAATTAATAAAGTGAAATATTCTTGAGAAGTTTATCCATGAAAAAGAACTAAGAGAGAAGGTAGTGAATAAGAGATATGGAAGCAAGACAGAGTTGTGTTTTTGACGGATTTCAGACAGTGAGACTTGTACATATATAAATAACAAGTAATATGATGCCACGAGGTGGAAGAGATTTAATATATAAGAGGAAGAAAAATGCTGACTACCAGTGATTACTGAGCCTTCACTTTCTTTCTGTAATCCTGAATTTTATTACTCGTTTTGTTGTTTGGATGATTACGTGAGTGAAGGTTGGTATCAAAAGGAAACAAAGGGAACTTGCTCCTTACTTTCAGGTTCTAAGTTGAAAGTGGGGAGATGAGAAATAAGCAGAGCCATAGAAATGTTCTAGATGAACCAGGCTGATTTTTAGGTTCCATTGTTCTGTTTGCTCCAAAGTTTTCACCCATCCAGGGCATCTTACCCTCTTTGCCTCTTCTTTTTTCCAGAGCCTTGAAAGAGGAAGGGTTAGTCATTTAGTCACATCTGACTCTGCAACCCTGTTGCCTGCCAGGCTTTTCTGTTCATAGAGTTCTCCAGGCAAGAATACTGGAGCTGGTAGCCATATCCTTCTCCAGGGATCTTCCCAATGCAGGGATCAAACTTGGTCTCCTGCATTGCAGGCAGATTCTTTACCATCTGAGCCACCAGGGAAACTCCATTCTTTGCTTCTTTTTTTCCCGGAACCTTAGAGATTCATAAAACTCCTCAGTGTCTCCCAGAGACTCAGCCTATTAAATGTACTATTTTGAAAACACTGGTTATTAATGTATAAATTCAAGCATACAGAAACCCTCCTTGGGGATTTTGTGGTTCTTAATGTGCCTATATCTGAAATCACATGGTCTTTTTCCAGATTAGGAGAACATATAAATTTATTAAACCCATAAACCAGGAGCCTTATTTTTCCAGGTCCTCATTGCCATTCAAATGGCAGGGGACCCCAAGTTACCCCCTGAACAGGTAACCTATAAATCCAAAGACTCCTAAAGATTCTAAATCATTGATAAGGTCAACCATTGGAGCAGCCATAATTCGTGGAAGACAATTATTCAATAAAACATAGCTACTTAGAGGCAAAGAACTTATATAATTTATCTTCAGATCCAGAGGACCATAGCATAGTAGAGAGGAGAAAAGATGCCAAGAAATGTTTGCTGAATAAATGGTGAGTGACGTCTGTTCTCTCAGCTCTGACTTAACACTTCGCAGGAGATATAGCCCCCTCCATAAACCTTCCACAACAAACTGCACTGAGGCAGCGTTCGATGTCACTCTCCAGATGTCATCATCAGCACATAATGGATTCTTCCTCTCAGAAGCTTGAGATGTAAAACATTTGAGGTTTCAGAGGCACAAAATAACAAAAGTGTCTTGTCAAGGAATGTTGCATCCCTGAGGATTTGAGCAAGCCAGTGTTTGTGTCTCTAACTCCCTCACCTAGAGTGTGACACCTAGAATGTCACTGTCACTGGTTTCCAACAGGTGTGCTATTTTCATTTGGACCACTCTTCTTTCCTTGGGAACTGTTCTGCAGGATATTCAGCATCCCTTGACCCTGCCCTCTTATGCTTATAGTACTTGCTTTCCTAGTCATTGTGAAAAAATAGAATGTGTCCCTGGGACCAAAGGGAAACTTACTTATAGCAGAAGGCAGGAGGAGGCTGAAGAAAAGAGATAGCCAAAATTAAGCTCAAAGGGCTTGCTTTGATTCAGCTAGCCTACTCTGGGAGCAAGATCAAGGATGAGAGATGTGACTAGCCAAAGGGGAAAAAAGAAAGAGATGCAATTTATTTTCTGGAGGAAAAGTACAGGAACAGCAATTTCTGAGCAACACAATGATTTTTCTAGTAACACATGAATGTTCAGGCAATGGGTACTGGGAAAAAGCCACAGAGCTAAGTGCAAGCATCAAAATGTAGTAAGTGTGAGATAAGGCAGAAATGATACTCACATCCTCCTCACACTCATTCCAAAACATCCATTATATAGATGACAGTTCTTAGAGCAACTGAGGCACTAACTAGTCTCTGACCTGTTTCCTGGTCTCATGATGGGGTAAGACTTTGCCATGTGTGTGCTCCATCACTCCATCATGTCCAGCTCTTCGGGACTCTTTGGACTGTAGCCCACCAGGCTCCTCTGTCCATGGGATTTTTCAGGCAAGAGTACTGGACGGGGTTGCTGTTTCCTCTTCCCAGGGATCTTCCCACCCCAGGGATTAAACCAAAGTCTCTTGCAGCTTCAGCATTGCAGGTGGATTTTTTACCACTAACTAATCAGGGAAGTCCAAGAAGCTGTCATATTCACAGTAAATTATCCAAAAGGACCTATCTCAACAGGGTAAGGGAGAATGAAAGGATGACAGAAGTCATGTTGTTAGGTTTTCATGAAAAGGAGAAGAGTTTTGGGAGCACTGGGTGTGTGAATGTGTGTGGACATGTATATACCTTGCTTGTTTTATCATAGAAGCAAAAGAAACTTCTTTATCTGCAGAGAAGAAGGGTAAAGACGTGTTTTGTGAGATGTGCCCTTTTGATCCCCAACCATGATCAACTCCTAGGAAAGCATGAAAAAGAGCCTGATGGAAGGAAATAGACATAAAACGGAAGCCTGGGTTTTCCTCTTTCATCTATCATACATCCATTAGCTTTCAAATGGTTGGGATGAGAAACACTGATTTTTAAAATCAGTTTCTATATTATGTCAGAGATAATGTGAAATAAGAATATTGTTTAGAATGTTTCATAACATCTGATAGTAGCCAAGCCAAGAGTTTTACATTTTCAGGAGGTTTCATTTGACCTGTTTAATTTTTGAGGTAATTTGTCAACCTTTGATAGATAACAGCTTTCAAATTAGCCAAATACTAATGAATATTTTTCACGTAGAGAAATTGCCCTGCTCCAGCTTCCCCAGCACACGCAGCATGCTCACTGGAGCAGGACACTTGGATGTCAGCTTTGGAGACTTTTGTAAATTCTTTACAGCCTGAAATGGGAATCAAAAGTGGATTTTGCTCCAAAAGGAAATTAAGTTTACAAAATGCTGCATAATAAATGAAGTGAAATCCCAGGTTGACTGAAGAGGTGAATCATTTTTAATTAGCATAGTGATAGACTATGCAAAAGATGCTTTAGGAGAGCTAAAGGTTCTTGAAAATATTGTACAGCCTTAGGTAATATATTCATTTGCTACGACTGCCATAATGAAGTACCACAGAGTAGGTGGCTTAAGCAACAGACATTTGTTTTTTGCAGTTCTGAAGGCTGGAAGTCCAAGATCAAGGTAACAGCAAGGATGGTTTCCTCTGAGGATCATCTTTCCCTTTTGGAAGGATGTGTTGCAAGCCTGTCTCCTTGGCCACCCTCTTTATATGGCTGTTCCTCTGAGCATACCTGCATCTCTGGTGTCTCTCTGTGCATCCAAATGCCCTATGAGGACACCAGTGAGATTGGCTTAAGGTACATTCTGATGGCCTTAGTTTAATTATCTCTTTAAAGACTATTCCAATATGGCACATTCTGTGATACTGGAGATGAAGGCTAAAATACATGAATGGGGGGGGGGGCGATGTGGGCGCGTGGAGCAAGTTCAACCCATAACAAGTAATTTAATGATACATCCTAGAATCCTGTTTTTACTTTGCCATATTGCTGCCAAATACAGGGTTCTGAAGCCGGCATGATCATTTTCTCTAAAGCAGTTTATCAACTTTGGTGTTATCAACACGTGGGCTGGATAAGTCTTTGCTTGTCTGGAGTTCTCTGCATTATAGAATGTTTAGAAGCATTCCTGGCCTCTACCTACTAGGTGCCAGTAGCAACCCCTCGTCCCCCATACCAGTTATGACAACCTAAAATGTATCCAGCGGAGAAAGCAATGGCAACAGACTCTAGTGTTCTTTCCTGGAGAATCTCAGGGACGCGGAGCCTGGTGGGCTGCCGTCTATGGGGTCATGCAGAGTCAAACATGACTGAAGTGACTTAGCAGCAGCAGCAAAGTGTGTCCAGATATTGGCCAAATATTCTCTGGAGTGCAAGCTCACTCCCAGTTGATAACTGTTGGCCTAAACGGAAGGAAATGAGAAAAACAGGGCAGTAGTAATAAGAGCGTTGAGAATGAATGGAATTTATAATGACTTTTCTTCTGATAAATATCTTTCACCTTTTAGAGTGGCTGGAGTTTGCATTCTGGTCAAACATATTCTAGCTGTGTGGTTTTAGGCAAGTCTCTGGCAAAACTAAGTCCTTTCTGTGTCTTAGTTTTATTGTCTGTAAAATGGTGGTGATAATAGTACCTGCCTCCTAGGATATCTGTGATAATAAGTAAAGAACTTACACGGTGCCTGGAACATAATAACTACAATGAAAGTCTTTTGTCATAGAAGCAGTAGTAGTGCTATTAGAAGCAATAGTGAAGGAATCTAAAACTGTTAATAGGGTCTCCAATTCTAAAACAGACTGAGCTGAACTTTACCTTGCAAACTCAACAAATATGCTACTTGATAACACTTGAGAATAGGACTTCTATTGAAAAGTCTATGAATATATATCATGGTAAATAAACTTCCTACAGTCTGGATGCAACTTTCAAAGAATATGTGAGCTTGTGTATTTTTCAGAAGAAAGGACCATAATTTTTAATCTTGTTCACCAAAAGACCTAGATACTGCAAAACTGTAAAGAAATGCTGCTTCACACATATTAATGTATCAAAACATGAAATTCGAATGCTGGTCTTTTGAAGGAAAATTGTGAATATGATAAACCATTAGCTAGCCTAGCTATTAAAAAAATTGGAAGTGAAATATAAACACTCAAAATAAGAAAGAAAAAGGGATATTAACATGAGCAAAGGAAATTAAAGGATAACTCCTATGACTACATTGTTCATCCTTATGCTAATAAATAATTATTTATTCTATATTGATATTTGATTGATAATCATAAGGTGCATGATGTTTAAGCCAGGATCCCTGACCTCTCCTTGCTCTCCTGCTCTGACAGTATGTTGCCTTTGGAAAAGCCAGAAGGCCTCTCAGCCTGGGGCTTTTGTTTTGTATCCATCAACATGGCACTAGCTAGAACCCTGTCTCCATTCCTGAGTCCCAGGACAAGGGCCCAAATAGCCTGTCTTTCCTTGAGGACAACTGATCTGGACCATGAGATCTTAGAACTCATTTATACAAAGCACCTATCTGCCTATCACACATCTATGATTATGTGTGAAAAGGAGGAAATTTCCTTGTTCCTTCTTAGATGTAAATAGTGCTGCTGCATTAAGGATGGCATCATGTTTTGCAGAGCTCATTAGAAACATCCCTATTAAAATATTAGAGTTGGAATTAAGCCAATATGCCCTTTATCACCAATAGTTTTTAACATAATATTAGAATATTAGCCAACAAAATTAGAGAAAGATGTATGAATTATGAAAATTGAAAAGAAACAAAAAAATTACCACTTTCTACAAATGATGACTGTTGATGTATAAACTCCAAAAAAAAAATCAACTGTAAAACTCTTGCAAATGATAATTCAGTAACTTAATTATTTAAAGTTGATATGTAGACAGTATACATACAGATATATACAAAACAACTACAAAATATAATAGTTCTGGCCCATTTTGCAATGGAAAATAGAAAAAATATTTTAAATTAAAAAAACACACACCCATAAACATATAAATTATTTGTAGAAGGGCATATTAAAAAGCACTGCTTCTGGGATATGAACTATATAAATAGTTCAGGGTATTAAAGGATACTTACTTTTCAGTTTATACCACTCTGAAATTTTGAGCTTTTTACTATCTGCATATATTGCCTTTTTAAATTACATAACTGCAACATGTTTAAAATAATCATTTATTTTGATTAATAGCACCAATGTTCATAATATCCTGAATTAAACTTTTCTTCCAGGAACAACAATAAGTTTAATTGAGAATAATTCAACCCATACAACGGAATGAGAGCTACATATTTAAATGAGGTTAAAGTCAGCAAAATTATGTACATTAATAACTGATATTCATTGTATTTCTTAACTAAATATACATTTTCTCCCTGGTGAAGAACTGTGGAAAACTCTCAGTACAAAATATATTTAGAAATAGTGCCTTCTAGGATGAATTCTTTCCACCTACATCGTCTAAACAGCCATCTACTGTCTGTTCCATTGGGAAGTTGTTTAGTTGTTTCCTGATAATTCAGTTCTCTCAATAATTTTATTTATTTTATTGGAGTATAATGGGTTTATAATGTTGTGTTACTTTCAAGTGTGCAATAAAGTGATTCAGTTATATATGCATATATATTCTTTCTTTTTCAGAATTTTTATCTATTAAAATTATTACAGAATGTTGAATAGAGCTCTCTGTGCTACAGAGTTCAGTTCAGTAGAGTCACTCAGTCATGTTAGATTCTCTGCAACCGCAGGACTGCAGCACACCAGGCTTCCCTGTCCACCTCCAGGAGCTTGCTCAAACTCATATCCATCGAGTTGGGGATGCCATCCAACCATATCATCCTCTGTCATCTCCTCTCCTTCTATTTTCAGTCTTTCCCAGCATCAGGGTCTTTTCCAGTGAGTCAGTTCTTTGCATCAGATGGCCAATGTATTGGAGTAGGTCCTGTTAGTTATCTGTTTTATATACAATATTATGTGTATGTTAATCCCAAGCTCCAAATTTATCCCTCTCCATCAGATTTCTCCTTCGGTAATCATAAATTTGCTTTTGAAATCTGTGAGTCTGTTTCATAAATAAGTCAATCTGTATCATTTTTTAAAATTAGAGTCCGAATATAAATGATATTACATATTTGTCTTTGTCTGACTTCAGTTGATTTACTCAGTCATGTTTGACTCTTTGTGACCCCATGGACTACATCATGCCAGGCTTCTCTGTCCATCATAACTCCCAGAGCTTGCTCAGACTCCTGTCCATCAAGTAGGTGATGCCATCCAATCATCTTGTCTGACCTATTTCACTTCATATGACAATCTTTAGGTCCATCCATGTTGCTGAAAATGGCATTATTTTGTTCTCTTTTATGGATGAATAATATTCCATTGTGTGTTTTGTGTGTGTGGGTATATATATATACATTTCCGTTGATGGATATTTAGATTGCTTCCATGTCCTGGTTATTGTAAATAGTGCTGTGATGAAATTTGGGGTGCGTGTGTCTTTTCAAATTATGGTTTTCTCTAGATATATGGCCAGAAATGGGATGGTTGAATCATATGGTATTTCTAATTTTAGTTTTTTTAAGGAACCTCCTTACTGTTCTTTTTAAAGGTCATACTAATTTACATTCCCATCAACAGCCCACCAACAGTGAAGGAGAATTCTGTTTCTCCATATCCTTTCCATCATTTTTTCATGTGAAATTTTCATTTTCACTGAGATTGGAAAATGTGGTAGACAGAGTAATGACGCTCCAAATAGGTACAGGTCTTAATTCCAAAACTTATAAATACAGCAGGCCGTCTGGAAGGAGGCCAGAAGTCAAGATCGCTCTAGGATCTGCAATAGGGCGAATGACTTCTCCCTGAGAACTTCCAGAAAGTTGTAGCACTGCCAACACCTTGATTTAAGCCTGATGAGATTCATTTTGAACCTGTGACCTCAAGACTGTACAACAATAAGTGTGTTGTTTTGAGCCAATAGTTTGTGATAATCTGTTATAAGACTAACAGGAAACTAATATAGGGGTCACAAGAGTAATTGTTTCGAGAATTAAATGAGATTACTTATGTAGAGTGCTTAGTAAAGTACTAGTCCTAATAAACAATCTTAAATGTAAGCTTTTTTTGCTGATATAATTTTTTAGGCTGTTAATATCAATAAGAAATACATTTTTATATTTTGCTAATACTGTTCCAGTTCAGTTCAGTTCAGTCGCTCAGTCATGTCCGACTCTTTGTGGCCCCAAAAATCGCAGCATGCCAGGCCTCCCTGTCCAGCACCAACTCCCGGAGTTCACTCAAACTCATGTCCATCGAGTCAGTGATGCATCCAGCCATCTCATCCTCTGTCATCCTCTTCTCCTCCTGCCCTCAATACCTCCCAGCATCAGAGTCTTTTCCAGTGAGCCAACTCTTCGCATGAGGTGGCCAAAGTATTGGAGTTTCAGCTTTAGCATCATTCCTTCCAAAGAAATCCCAGGGCTGATCTCCTTCAGAATGGACTGGTTGGATCTCCTTGCAATCCAAGGGACTCTCAAGAATCTTCTCCAACACCACAGTTCAAAAGCATCAATTCTTCAGCGCTCAGCCTTCTTCACAGTCTAACTCTCACATCCATACATGACCACAGGAAAAACCATAGCTTTGACTAGAAAGACCTTAGTCGGCAAAGTAATGTCTCTGCTTTTGAATATGCTATCTAGGTTGGTCATAACTTTTCTTCCAAGGAGTAAGCGTCTTTTAATTTCATGGCTGCAATCACCATCTGCAGTGATTTTGGAGCCCCCCAAAATAAAGTCTGACACTGTTTCCACTGTTTCCCCATTTATTTCCCATGAAGTTATGGGACCAGATGCCATGATCTTCGTTTTCTAAATGTTGAGCTTTAAGCCAACTTTTTCACTCTCCTCTTTCACTTTCATCAAGAGGCTTTTTAGTGCCTCTTCACTTTCTGCCATAAGTGTGGTATCATCTGCATATCTGAGGTGACTAATATTTCTCCTGGCAATCTTGATTCCAGCTTGTGTTTCTTCCAGTCCAGCGTTTCTCATGATGTACTCTGCATAGAAGTTAAATAAGCAGGGTGAAAGTATACAGCCTTGACATATTCCTTTTCCTATTTGAAAGCAGTCTGTTGTTCCATGTCCAGTTCCAACTGCTGCTTCCTGACTTGCATACAGATTTCTCAAGAGGCAGGTCAGGTGGTCTGGTATTCCCATCTCTTCCAGAATTTTCCACAGTTTCTTGTGATCCACATAGTCAAAGGCTTTGGCATAGTCAATAAAGCAGAAATAGATGTTTTTCAGGAACTCTCTTGCTTTTTCCATGATCCAGCAGATGTTGGCAATTTGATCTCTGGTTCCTCTGCCTTTTCTAAAACCAGTTTGAACATCTCACAGACTAGTAAAGTAATACTCAAAATTCTCCAAGCCAGGCTTCAGCAATATGTGAACCATGAACTTCCCGATGTTTAAGCTGGTTTTAGAAATGGCAGAGGAACCAGAGATCAAATTGCCAACATCCGCTGGATCATCGAAAAAGCAAGAGAGTTCCAGAAAAACATCTATTTCTGCTTTATTGACTATGCCAAAGCATTTGACTGTGTGGATCACAAGAAACTGCGGAAAATTCTGAAAGAGATGGGGATACCAGACCACCTAACCTGCCTCTTGAGAAACCTATATGCAGGTCAGGATGTAACAGTTAGAAGTGGACATGGAACAACAGACTGGTTCCAAATAGGAAAAGGAGTACATCAAGGCTGAATATTGTCACCCTGCTTATTTAACTTCTATGCAGAGTACATCATGAGAAACGCTGGGCTAGATGAAGCACAAGCTGGAATCAAGATTGTCGGGAGAAATATCAATAACCTCAGATATGCAGATAACACCTCCCTTATGGCAGAAAGTGAAGAAGAACTAAAAACCCTCTTGATGAAAGTGAAAGTGTAGAATTAAAAAGTTGGCTTAAAGCTCAACATTCAGAAAACGAAGATCATGGCCTCTGGTCCCATCACTTCATGGGAAATAGATGGGGAAACAGTGGAAACAGTGTCAGACTTTATTTTGGGGGCTCCAAAATCACTGCAGATGGTGATTGCAGCCATGAAATTAAAAGACACTCCTTGGAAAAAAAGTTATGACCAACCTAGACAGCATGTTGAAAAACAGAGACATTACTTTGCCAACAAAGGTCCACTAGTTAAGGCTATGGCTTTTCCAGTGGTTATGTATGGATATGAGAGTTAGACTGTGAAGAAAGCTGAGTGCTGAACAATTGATGCTTTTGAATTGTGGTGTTGGAGAAGACTCTTGAGAGTCCCTTGGACTGCAAGGAGATCCAACCAGTCCATCCTGAAGGAGATCAGTCCTGGGTGTTCTTTGGAAGGAATGATGCTAAAGCTGAAACTCCAGTACTTTGGCCACTTCATGAGAAGAGCTGAATCATTGGAAAAGACTCTGAAGCTGGGAGGGATTGTGGGCCGTAGGAGAAGGGGACAACAGAGAATGAGATGGCTGGATGGCATCACAGACTCGATGGATACAAGTTTGAGTCAACTCCAGGAGCTGGTGATGGACCGGAAGTCCTGGCATGCTGTGATTCATGGGTCTCAGAGTCAGACACAACTGAGCATCTGAACTGACTGAACTGAATACTGTAACAGGAAACAAATTGCTTGTTCTTGAGAGCTTTCCCATCAAGAATTTACTAGAAGCAAGTCTACTTATATTATTTTGATGTTTTTGTTAATGTTTCCAAATAATGTGCTTTGAAATCAGAATCACTTCCTACTCATTTTCATGTAATTCTCATGATGCTTTTCATCACACATTAGTGATCAGAAATGATATGTCCAATCTCTGCCCGCAAGACCTGAGTAGGATCTTGCTGTAAGTTGATGGGAATTTTGCCCTGTCTCATGGATTGTTCAACAATGAACTGCTGTTGTGTTTGACTCAGTGTAGACAGCTTGTGGTGTGGTTTATTTGAATGCTATTGAATTCAGCTTACAATAAAAAAGCTTAATACAAATCTTTATTTGTTTAGTGTAAAAAAAAAGCAGTACGTATTGATCTGCTGCCTGAAGCTGTCCCGAATGTACTTTTATTTGTGTACTGTGTGCTATGCTTAGTTGCTCAGTGTGTCCAAGTCTTTGAGTCCTCATGGACTGTAACCAGGCTCCTCTGTCCACAGGGATCCTTTGGGCAAGAATACTAGAATGGATTGTCATGCCCGCCTCCAGGGGACCTTCCCAACCCAGGGATAGAACCCAGGTCTCCTGCGTTGCAGGCTGATTCTTTACAGTCTGAGCCACCAAGGAAACCCAATGTACCTATTCCTATGTGGAAAATTAAAATCGAACAGTGTTTTAGGTTCCGTGCGTTCTTGTCAAAAAACTTAATAGGCCATAGTTGACTTAAAAGACCTTGACTCCCTCCATCTTTCACACATTGTAGATTCAGATAAGCACTGCAGAATAGAAAATGTGATGCTGGGAAAGATTGAAGGCAGGAGGGGAAAGGGACAACAGAGGATGAGATGGTTGGATGGCATCACTGACTCGATGGACATGAGTTTGAGCAAGCTCTGGAGTTGATGATGGACAGGGAAGCCTGGCGTGCTGCAGTCCATGGGTCTGCAAAGCATAGGACATGACTGAGCGACTGAACTAAAGAATCACTTTGCATCCCCTTCCTGATGCTGATATGATCTAATGTGGTATGATATTTGCACCCCGAAGCCTCACTGCTGACATGGCAGGAGCATGTGAGGGAGAGAACAGGCTACTCTATACTCACACACTGTAACACTTCATAATTATGTTGGTTTTTGTATGAGATCATTACAAAGAGACACAGGTTGAAAACAAATGGTGCTCACTCCAAGGTATAACCATGTAGCACTATTCAATGGGAAAGCAACCATCAGAGAGTGGAACAGAAAATTGCAGATCCCAGGTTTTAGAACGCTCAAGTACTGGATAAACAGGTAATTGCACTTTCTCTTTACTCTAAAAATTCTAACCATCAGTAGTAAAGATAATTAGGTGCCTGTGTTGGTAAATGATGGCTTTCTTAGCTTCCATGGAGCCCTTGATTTGCCCAGTCTGTTGGGCTGCCCATCTACTTTCTCGTCATTCTTTCTCTTAGAAGCACTAGTTTATATCTCTAATCATCACTTAACATATCCTAGAGAAAACTGATGGAATGAAGAGCCACTGGTAGCTTTTGACAAAAGCACTTGCCTTAGATACTTAGGAAACTAAGCCTTAATTAGAAGATTCTAATGAATGTGAAGTAGAAAAAATATTTCAAGATATCCTACTTGCCATGTTTTGCATCCCTTTAGAAATGAGAACGAATACTGTTCAGATGCAAAGTCTTATTTCTTAGGAGTTTAACTCTACTAGATGCTTTCTCTTTAAAAAGTCTCAGTGATGCCTCAAAGATGTCTTTCAAAACTACTCTGTATAGTAGCTATTCTGAGGCAATTTCAAAGCTAGAGAGATACATTATCATGGAAGCAGGATCTTGACTGGTTTGACTTTCATCCTCCTGCTGCTTATCCCTTCCTTGTGAAGTGATAATGCTCCTTTATGACGTTAGTTTCTTTCTGCTTTACCAAAATGTGTAGTCAGGAATAAAATATGGTGATTCTAGCTGGGAGTAACAAGGACAGGTGGAATTCTAAACTACAAAGATCAGATATTCCTAGGTAGTACAAGCTTTCTTTATTCCAGTTGAAATTCTATCTTTAGCTAGCATGAAAGCTAATAAAATTGTAGCTTGTAATGAAAAGCAGAAAATCTTATTTGATTTTGTCATCAATGGATTTCCTAAAAGAGTGATAATTAGATCATTTAAACTCTGATGCTGGGAGGGATTGGGGGCAGGAGGAGAAGGGGGTGACAGAGGATGAGATGGTTGGATGGCATCACTGACTCTATGGACGTGCTGCTGCTGCTGCTGCTAAGTCACTTCAGTTGTGTCCGACTCTGGGTGACCCCATAGATGGCAGCCCACCGGGCTCCCTCGTCCCTGGGATTCTCCAGGCAAGAACACTGGAATGGGTTGCCATTTCCTTCTCCAATGCATGAAAGTGAAAAGTGAAAGTGAAAAGTGAAAGCGAAGTCGCTCAGTCGTGTCTGACTGTTCGCGACCCCATGGACTGCAGCCTACCAGGCTTCCCCATCCGTGGGATTTTCCAGGCAAGAGTACTGGAGTGGGGTGCCATTTCCTTCCCTGCTATGGATGTGAGTCTGAGTGAACTCTGAGAGTTGGTGCTGGACAGGGAGGCCTGGCGTGCTGCGATTCATGGGGTCACAAAGACTCGGACATGACTGAGCGACTGAACTGAACTGAACTGAAACTGTGATTACATAACACAACCCACATTACTTTACCAACAAAGTCTCTTTGAAAAAATCTGCATTAGGGAATAAACGTAAAATTCAAATTTTAAGGCATAGAATAATAGTATTGCTAAATTTAGGAGGCCATATTTACTCTGTACCAAATATAAAATCTTAGATTAATGTGGAGTCCTGTAAGAGGGTGACTGCTGGTTTTGCATAAATAGAAAAGTTAGTGAGGTATGTGTCTACTCCACTATCCTAAATGGGCCATGAGAAAAGAGTACAGATGTTGGACTTGGATCCAGTTACGATTTAAGATACCTGCATTGTCTTCCAAAGGAGCCATGTAAATTGCTGAAATTCAGTCATCCAGGGGATTGCTAGGGTAACACTGCAGACTCTAAAAGGACTTGAATCCTGGTATGTTAAAAAATAAATAAATAAATAACTGGGATGAAGATGTGTGTATTGGAGGGGTGGGAAATACATATATATTTCTGTACATTCATTCAGTTGGGGTGACAAAGAATTGAATATATTATTTTGACACGTCAATGCTCAGCTTTCCAAATGTATTAGTACATACTCTTGGCTCCTCTCTCTTCCTCTACTTGCTTAGGACAAAATGTGTTATGTTGTTTTATCCCTCTTAAGATAGTATGGACAACCTATCAGAGTTCTTTGCTATGACTTAATTTTATTAGCCAGAAAAGCAGCAGAAAAATCCATTTCATGGCTGTTTCAGTTCAGTTCACATGCTTAGTCACATCTGACTCTTTCCAACCCCAAAACTACAGCACACCAGGCTTCCCTGTCAATGGTGAAGCTTGTTCAAATTCATGTCCATTGAGTCAGTGATGCCATCCAACCATCTCATTCTCTGTCATACCCTTATTCTCCTGCCTTCAATCTTTCCCAGCATCAGGGTCTTTCCCAATGAGTCAGTACTTCACATCAGGTGGTCAAAGTATTAGAGTTTCAGCTTCAGCATCAATCCTTCGAATGAATATTCAGGACTGATTTCCTTTAGGATTGTCTGGTTGGATCTCCTTGCCATCCAAGAGACTGTCAAGAGTCTTCTCCAACACCACCGTTCAAAAGCATCAATTCTTTGGTGCTCAGCTTTCTTATGGTCCAATTTTCATATCTGTACATGACTACTAGAAAAACCATACTTTGACTAGATGGACCTTTGTCGGCAAAGTAATGTCTTGCTTTTTAATATGCTCTCTAGGTTGGTTATAACTTTTCTTCCAAGGAACAAATGTCTTTTAATTTAATGGCTACAGTCACAATCTGTAGTAATTTTGGAGATCAAGAAAAAAAGTCTGTCACTGTTTCCATTGTTTCCTCGTCTATTTGCCATGAAATGATGGCAAGAGAATTCCAGAAAAACATCTTCTTCTGCTTTATTGACTATGCCAAAGCCTTTGACTGTGTTCATTTCAGTCACTCAGTTGTGTCCAACTCTTTGCGACCCCATGAATCGCAGCACACCAGGCCTCCCTGTCCATCACCAACTCCTGGAGTTCACTCAAACTCAGGTCCATCAAGTCAGTGATGCCATCCAGCCATCTCATCCTCGGTCGTCCCCTTCTTCTCCTGCCCCCAATCCCTCCCAGCATCAGAGTCTTTTCCAATGAGTCAACTCTTCGCATAAGGTGGCCAAAGTACTGGAGTTTCAGCTTTAGCATCATTCCCTCCAAAGAACACCCAGGGCTGATCTCCTTTAGAATGGATCTCCTTGCAGTCCAAGGGACTCTCAAGAGTCTTCTCCAACACCACAGTTCAAAAGCATCAATTCTTTGGCACTCAGCCTTCTTCACAGTCCAACTCTCGCATCCATACATGACCACAGGAAAAACCATAACCTTGATTAGATGGACCTTTGTTGGCACAGTAATCTCTCTGCTTTTCAATATGCTATCTAAGTTGGTCATAATTTTTCTTCCAAGGAGTAAGCGTCTTTTAATTTCATGGCTGCAGTCACCATCTGCAGTGATTTTGGAGCCCCCCAAAATAAAGTCTGACACTGTTTCCACTGTTTCCCCATCTATTTCCCATGAAGTGATGGGACCAGGTGCCATGATCTTCGTTTTCTGAATGTTGAGCTTTAAGTTTCCTCTTTGACTGTGCGGATCACAACAAACTGTGGAAAATTCTTTAAGAGACAGGAATACCAGACCATCTTACCTGCCTCTTAAAAAATCTGTATACAGGTCAAGAAGTAAGAGTTAGAACCAGACATAGAAAAACAGACTGGTTCCCAATTGGGAAAGGAGTACCGCAAGGCTTCTATTGTCACCCTGCTTATTGAACTTATAGCAGAGTACATCATGAGAAACGCTGGGCTGGATGAAGCACAAACTGGAATCAAGATTGCCAGGAGAAATATCAACCACCTCAGATATGCAGATGACACCACCCTTATGGCAGAAAGCTAAGCGGTGGTGCCCAATGTGCTACTGGAGATCAGTGAAGCAATGACCGTATGAACTCTTCTGTAATAAAGCTTCTCTAATACAGTTGAGTGTAGGGGCCAGTTCTTTATTGTTAGTTTCTGCAAAATCTCTTTTGCAGGTGAATTTACCAAACCTGAAATCTGACAGTAAAGTATATTTCTTTCCTTGAAGGTGAATGTGTATTTTTGCTGATTCTCTTGTGGCTCAGGATTGGGAAAAACAAAACAGAAGAAGAAAAAAAGCTTTGACCTCTTAATCTCTGTGAACAACTTGACACATATCTTTAAGACATATTTTAGGAATGAAGTTAGTCAATGTCTTTTAGCATTCTCTAGTATATTGTCACTGTCAAAAGTCACAGAATTTTTTGGCTCACAGTGGACTTTAAGAATGATAGAATCACAAATCCTTCAGATTCTAAGATTGAGTTAGACATTTCTTTGATTTTACCCATCTCCCTATATTTTTTTTAAAGTTTTGCTTTTGGCTGATATTATGATTAATTCTATGATTTATTTTCTATTGATATTTTATTCTTATAAATGATTGTTTCCCTAAAATTACAATAAATTTATTCTAATAATATTTTAAGAAATACCATGGTATGGAAATGTATGGACCTCTTCTTTGTACCTAAAGTGATAAAACTACCTGGGACAATATCCCTCTAAAACCACTTATGTTGATGTATTTCCTTCAGGGTTTGTTAAGGATTCCAAATCCTAATGTAATTCTCGATTATTTCTTCTAATAAACCACAAGAAGATTAGGTTTTACCACTTGCTGAATGAATTAGGATACATTCTAGGGGCTTAGAGTCACAAGATTGATGGTAATGGACATTTGAAGGAGGTAGATATTAATTTCTTAATATCTGAGTATCTATAAAGTCATATTTCTTTTTTAAAAATGTTTACTTTGTTAATCTGTAAGGGCAAAGCTCAGTGTTAGAGTTGAGTCTGGCATAAAGTGTTTGGGCTTTATATTCTATACCTAAGATACAGAATTCTGATCTTCAGTTATTTGCCTCATATGTAACAAGATATTATATGATTCAGGAACTTCTTAATAAGCAAAGACCAGATATTTCTTTGGGAAGACATGTAAGCTAAGTGGATTCAATCAACTCCATATCCTGGATCTAAAATCATCTTTAACATAGAAAGTTGGACAGATTTACTACCTGTGTTCTTTTATAGTTCTGAGAATGCTGTAAAGTTAAATGGCAGACACTCCATAATAATATAATCTATACCCACAACTGATTTTAGAAGCACACAGATCTAGGTTTAAATTTTTGTGCTAACCGTTAATAGATATGAAACCTTGGGTAAGGTAGATGGTACTTCAAGAATTCTCACCTTTAAAATGGTAACCAAAATATTTAGCCCGTAGTGATTGGTCAGAGAGTTAAATGGGAGTAAGAATGCTTTAACCTAATAATTGGTCAACAAATGCATGAACTAATCTATAAACAGTGATAATAAAGCCAGACAAGGTAGTAGGTACTTTATATTCAGAACAACCCTGGGAGTTTGGTACCTTAAATGTCCATTTAAATTTTTCATATTATTAACTTCAAAGAGATTAAGTAATCTGCTAGTATTTGAAGCCCAAAAATCATCATGGTGAAAATGATGATGATGGTAAAGATAATGGTGCTGGCTGTGGTGATGAAGGTGGTGGAAGGACAGAAAGCAGGTCAGCTCCTCCATTAGACGTCATCTCCTTCTCCTAGCGTCCCTTTTACGGCTGTGTGGTCTCCTAGGTGCCCGGTATCAGCAGATGGGAGGAGCAAACTCAAATATCACTAGTTGAGTTGCTGTTAGTGTCGCTTTAAGTTGTGGGAGACCAGAACTGAATCAAAAAAGCAAAAAGTAGAAAAATGAGCTAGAGATACCATCATTCAGAAGGAAAACCAGAACTTCAACCACTGGGATTTTTGAGGCTTGCATTTTAGAGGCAAGCATTGACCCTTCGGGAGTACTTCCATCCAATTGTCAATTTTCCCCTTGCAATAAGATATTAATACAGTTTGAGTTACCTGAAATATTCTTTTCTTGCCAGCAAAGTGTAAGCGCCATACATTTCTTTTGAAATTGGCTGTATAAATACTTGGCTGTTATTAGAAATTGGCTGTTTGACGCAGGATGCAGCATGCTTGGGGCTGGTGCATGGGGATGACCCAGAGAGATGTTATGGGGAGGGAGGTGGGAGGGGGGTTCATGTTTGGGAACGCATGTAAGAATTAAAGATTTTAAAATTTAAAAAATAAAAAACTAAAAAAAATAAAATAAAAATAAAAATAAAAAAATAAAAGTATAAGCTTTTAAAAAAAAAGAAATTGGCTGTTCAGTACTTTTTATATTAGGAGTTCTTTATTCAGATTTTAGATGTAAGGACATTTTTTTTTAATTTAATGGAAGAAACCAAAATGTAGGAACTTTTGCTGAAGGTAAGAATTAAATGTTTTGTACTGTATTTTATTATTTTGCTTTCCATAGAAATGAAATGTTCCTAGGATAGACAATTGATTCCTTGATTTTTAGAACTTCTTCACAAAAGGTCAACACAAAAAATTAATGATGTTTTAGTACTGAATTATAGTTGTCTAAAGGAAGATCCATTCAGGAAGTAATGAGGCTCCTTTCATTCAATTAAAACAAACAAAAACTTCTGCTTATTTTGGTGAATCATGGCCCATTAATGAGATATCATTTTCCAACACTGTAATTGTTCATAACACACTTTGATTTTGGCTTCCAAGCCTGTTCTCTCAGCAGCACATTATAGTGGAAAAGATTTTGATTTTTTTTGTTGTTTGTTTTCAGTTTTGCCCAATGTATATTTCATATGTGAAGTGAATGAAAGAGACATGCATAGTAAGTAAGAAGATAGAAAGAATGTTATAAGGGGGATTACAATAAATATTTGTTGTTATTCAGTCAGTAAGTTGTGTCTGACTCCTGCCACCCCATGACCTGCAGCATGCCAGGCTTCCCTGTCTTTCGCCATCTCCCAGAGTTTGCTAAAACTCACGTCCATCGAGTCAGTGATGCCATCTAAGCATCTCATCCTTTGTCATCCCCTTCTCCTCCTGCTGTCAGTCTTACCCAACATCAGGGTCTTTTCTGATGAGTCGGCTCTTTGCATCAGGTGACTTCAGCTTCAGCATCAGTCCTTCCAATGCATATTCACAGTTGATTTCCTTTAGGATTGGCTGGTTGGATCTCTTTGTAGTCCAAGGGACTCTCAAGAGTCTTCTCCAGAACCACAGTTCGAAAGCATCAGTTCTTCAGCACTCATCTTTCTTTATGATCCAGCTCTCATATACATATGTGACTACTGGTAAAAACACAGCTTTGACTGGATGGACCTTTGTTGGCAAAGTAATGTCTCTGCTTTTTAATACGCTGTCTAGGTTTGGCATACCTGTTCTTCCAAGGAACAAGTGTCTTTTAATTTCATGGCGGCAGTCACCATCTGCAATTATTTTGGAGCCCAAGAAAATAAATATGCCACTGGGTCCATTGTTTCCCCATCTATTTGCCATGAAGTGATGGGACCAGATGCCATGAAGTTAGATTTTGAATGTTGAATTTTAAGCTAGTTTTTCACTCTCCTCTTTCACCTTCATCAAGAGGCTCTTTAGTTCTTCTTTGCTTTCTGCCCTTAGAGTGGTATCATCTGCATATATGAGGTTATTGATATTTCTCCTAGCCATCTTGATTCCAGCTTGTGCTTCATCCAGCCCAGTGTTTCGATGATGTACTCTGCACAGAAGTTAAATGACCAAGGTGACAATGCACTGCCTCGTCTTAGTCCTTTCTCGAATTTGTACCAGTCAGTTGTTCCATGTAAGGTTCTAACTGTTGCCTCTTGACCCACATATAGGTTTTGCGAGAGATGGGTAAATTGACCTGGTATTCCCATCTCTTTAAAAATTTGGTACAGTTTGTTGTAATCCACACAATCAAAGGCCTTAGCATAGCCAATGAAGCAGATGTTTTTCTGGAATTCCCTTGCTTTCTCTATGATCCAATAAATGTTGGCAATTTAATTTCTGGTTCCTCTTTTTCAAAACCCAGCTTGTACATCTGGAAGTTCTTAGTCCATATATACCTGAAACTAGCTTAAAGGATTTTGAGCATAACCTTACTTGCAGGCAAAATAAGTACAGCAATCCGGTAGTTTGAGCATTGCTTGGCACTTCCCTTCTTTGAAATTGGAATGAAAACTGATCATTTCCAGTCCTGTGGCCACTGCTGATATTTCCAAATATGCTGGCATATAACATCATCATCTTTTAAGATTTGAAATAATTCAGCTAGAATTCTATCATCTCCACTAGCTTTTTTTATAGCAATGCTTCCTAAGGCCCACTTAACTTCAAACTCCAGGATGTCTGGCTCTAAGTGAGTGACCACACCATCATGGTTATCCGAGTCATTAAGATCTTTTTTGTATAATTCTTCTCTGTATTCTTGCCGCCTCTTCTTAATCTCTTCTGCTTCTGTTAGGTCCTTACTACTTTTGTCATTTATTGTGACCGTCTTTGCATGAAATGTTCCCTTGATCTCCAATCTTCTTGAAGAGATCTCATCTTTCCCACTCAATGGTTTCCTCTACATCCTTGCACTGTTCATTTAAGAAGGCCTTCTTATCTCTCCTTGCTATTCTCTGGACTCTGCATTCAGTTGAATATATCTTTCCCTTTCTCTCTTGTTTTTCACATCTCTCTTTCCTCAGCTACTTATAAAGCCTCTAAGTCAGATTAATTTTATTCCAAATATTATAACAAAATCTGAAAGCAAACAACATAATTTCTATAAGTTGCTGTGATGCACCAAAAAAAAAAAAGAAGAAGAAGAAGAACCCTTGGCCTAGAAGTTAAGATACCTGGATCCTCATGCTATTTTTTAAATTAATTTTCTGGATGGATTTATTTAAGTAATGTTCTCTAGGTCTGTTTATTTATCTAAAAATGATGAGAACAGGTTTAAATGCCTTCCCTAATTTCGTCTATCTCAAAATTCATTTATATTTATACTTCTATGAAAGTATATCCATCATTTTTTTCTTTCTTAAGAATATAATGAGCTACCATTTTAATCATAATATTTGGGTTCTACATTAGGTGAATAACAAGTGGTGGAAAATTCATTCCTTATTCTGGAGAAATGAATGAAGGCAGCAAAATTCCCGAATACTGAAGTCTTTTTTAACATCTCTCTATACCTATCACTTTTCTTTGCTCCTATTTCACAACCTTGTCCACAGATAACTGAAAGTTCATTATTAAATTATCCATCAGTTGGGCTTATCCATATATTGCTTAAATTTATTACTATAATCCTCTTTTAAAGTTTCTATCATACACTGATCCACTCAGTAAGTCTTTAATGAATGGTAACCATGAGATAAACATTTTGCTCAATGCTGAGTATGTTTTTCTGGGGGAAAAAATAAAGACCTTTACGTTGCTTATAGTCTGATTGGGAAGATAGAGAACAATAGGAAAACAAAAAGTTCGTTCATAAATGAATTAAAATTTTGTAGATGTAAGCAAACAAGCAAAGGGGTACAGTTACGTAAATGATGGAAATGAATTATTTAGACAGAACAGTCACTTTGGTGCTATTAAAACTGAGATTGGAAGGATGAGATATAGTCAGCCATGGGAAGAGCAAAGGAAAAGATAAAGGAATCCAAAGACTGGTAATTAGGGCATGACTATGATTGAAGAGTGCCCTGAGTGAGGTCAGAGGAGCAGGGAGATGGCAGTGACTGGACTTTGTGCAAGGTTTCATTTTTATTTTTTATCAAAGCACAGTAAGAAGTTGTTGAATGACAATAAGTTGCAAAATATGATCTCATCCTTTCAGAAAACAAAAAAGCAAATCTGTACTGCGTCGCTTGGGCCAACCTTACAATCGGCCATAGAGTTTTGTCCATTTCATTTCTAAGAAAACTACAGTCAAGAAGTTAATTTGTCCCAACATGTCTATACCTAGAAAGAGGAGGAAGCAAAGACATAAGCCAGCTTGATTTGATTGGAAAGCCAGTGCCCTTTCTGGTGTGCCTCCCTATCTCTCTGTAGTCTACCAGTTTTATCACAGGATAACTTCATTATAGGCTGTTTGAGAACATGGATTTATCTCCTGGTCAAGTTTTACAAAAGGTGGTCTAGTTGCAGTGGGATGAGATGGTCAGGAAGAAACAGCAGAGGAGTCAATGGGCATTATGTGTATCTGCAGAAAGGGGGACTATGACATGTCATAGGGACCCTCATCTTCTCCTTGGGCATTTGCCAGAGGCCAGGCAAGTCACGCCATGGGGGAGGGGTAGTGTGCAGGCTCTGCGGTGTGATCATTCTGGCTCATCATGCTATGTAAAGCCAGGCCAGAAACAGAAGACGTAGGCTGTGGGCAGTGTTGGGAACCTGAAGATGAGCTAATGCCTATCCGGCCATCAGGAGTCAGAAAAAACTCTGGATTGAGGTTTGATTTTAAAGGAAAGTGGAAAGGAATAAAAAATACATCACATATGTGTTTGGTCTGTTTTGATGCTAGAAGCCTAGCTATTTAGCTTCTTCTCCATCTTCCTTAGTAGTCTTATTTTGGCCTTAATGAAAATGGCAAATATTTATGTGGCATTTCTCAGTTGCTCAGTCATGTCCAACTCTTTGTGACCCCATGGACTGTAGCCTGCCAGGCTCTTCTGTCCATGGAATTTTCCAGGCAAGAATACTGGAGTGGGTTGCCATTTCTTACTCCATTATATTGCATTAGATATTGCAACATAGTCTAGTTAGCATCAAAATACATTAACTTAGACTAAAATATGTCAGGAGTAATTACTTTGGAATCAGTTGAGCATACATTTAAGTTTTTTGTTTTTTTTTTTTAGAACCAGCATATGATTGCCATATAGTATAAAATACACAATTTTTTTAGAAAAAGTCTCTAACTCAGAATCCTTTCCTATCAACATATACATATACGTATATTCTAGAAACAGGTGGTGTTAGCAATCTTTAAATATATTTGTCTGTGAATTTTCCATAGATGTGAAAACATGCATAGAAACATATGCATGAATCTAACCATAGTTTCCTCATCTCATTTACCCCTGAGAGCTCAGTTTGAGCAGCAGTGTTATCAGTGTTTCAAGCTTTTTTTACCTCTTTAGATGGTCACATGTTGCTGGCAACCGCAAGTGACCTCCCATGCTTAGGTAACTGCCCAACCTTGCTCTCTGTGGCTACAACGGCACTATAGAGGAAAAGAGACAAATGAAGCTCTTAGAGGAGGTTGGCAAAAGTCAGCTAGTATCAAATGCTCTTGCAACCCTGATCAAGTGAAAGTTTTCTTACACATTTCTGAGTCACATCCTAAAGATCACTATGTTTCCATAGCATCCTGTGGCTTCTTCATGGGACGTGACTGTAGAGAGGAATGAATTCCCTTTATCGAGGGTCACATCCTTCTCTGGCTGTAATTAATAGGCTCATCTCCTGTGGCTAAGTGTCCCCTCCAAGCAGCAGGAGCTGCAGACTTAAATTCTTCAATTTCAACTGAAATCTCCCTCGCCTCCCTTGAAATAGCACCCATGAAAATATGATTACGCTCCTTTGCTCATGAATCACACCTATACATCATACTATAAATCAGAGAGATTTTATTTTATGAAGTGAAATGAGGCATTTTCTTCATGATTGAACTAGTCCTTTGACAGAAAATTGGGAAGATTCTAATTCTATACTCTTCTGAGATCTTTATCAAATGACATAAAAGATCCCTCCCTCTGCCCTAGACATAGGTCATAAGTGAATTTCAGGTGCTTGGAAGATGAAGGTCCTCCAAGACCATGCCCTCGCTCCCTTGTCTGATCTCCCTGGTTTATATAATCTCTGTGATTCACTTGGTCCCTTAGGCATCCTGTTGTATTGCTAACTGTTTTTTCACAAGCTTATGTCTCTTAAGCAACCTGAATGCAAAAATTTAGTCTTTTAAATTTTCAAATATCCTTTCAGAAGTTAATGAGGACTATATAATAGGCATCATACCAGAGATATTTTAGTTTTGTCATTCTTTCATCTCCTTGATAGCTTTGGCAAGCTGTAGGGATTCACAGTCCTTTCTGATAGTTTGAACATGGTTTCCTAAGGATGAAACAAAGGAAGTGGTTCTGTGTTTGAAAGGACCAAGTGGAGGTTACTGTTATAAGACAGAAGCATTATAAAGACAGTCTGGATTTTGCAATTTGTATGTGTGATATTTCATGAGATTAAGAAATGGCTCTACAATTAATGAGAGGAGGAGATGAAAGTAGGAAAAGAAATGAGTCTTGTGATAATGGGTTGCTCATATGCGCTCGGAGAAGGTAATGGCACCCTGCTCCAGTACTCTTGCCTGGAAAATCCCATGGACGGAGGAGCCTGGTAGGCTACAGTCCATGGGGTCGCTAAGAGTCGGACATGACTGAGTGACTTCCCTTTCACTTTTCACTTTCATGCATTGGAGAAGGAAATGGCACCCCACTCCAGTATTCTTGCCTGGAGAATCCCAGGGACGGGGGAGCCTGGCAGGCTGCCGTCTATGGGGTCGCACAGAGTCGGACACGACTGGAGCGACTTAGCAGCAGCAGCAGCAGCAGCAGCAGCAGCAGCAGCATGTGCGCTCAGTCACTCCAGTCGTGTTCGACTCTTTGTGACCCTATGGACTGTAGCCCGCCAGGCTCCTCTGTCCACAGGTTTCTCCAGGCAAAAACTCTGGAGTATGTTGCTTGCCCTCCTCCAGGGGATCTTCCTGACCCGGGGATCAAACCCGCATCTGCCTGCATCTCCTGCATTGCCGGTGGATTCATTACCCCCTGAGGCACCTGGGAAGCCCTAATGAGTTGCTATCTAAGTGTCAAAATAGAGGGATAAGCAGGAAGGAGAGTTGAAAGTCAGGGCTGAAATTAGAAGTGGGCATTCTTTAAAAGCAAACCACCCACTTCCTAATATTGCCTCAGAACTCCAGAAATCAATCAGATTAAAATTGCTTTTTTTTTTGTTTGTTTTTCAATTAAGCAAAGGAAGGCAGATAATTTTCAAAAAGAAATCCTGATTCTCATTCTAGTCTAAGTATGATCTCAGTGGCCATTTTGAATAAGATTGTCTTCATTGTTGCAGGGAAAGATTTTAAAGGCCACAGAGTATCCACAAAGCTCTACCACTGACACCAATAATAGTGGTTTAAAGGCTGATAACGATTCCCAGATGACAGTGTACAAATATAATTTCTTACTGCAAATGTTCACTTACAATTCGCTGTTGGAGAACAGGGAGCAATATAAAAACATGGCAGTTTGCATGGACAAACCTCATTTTGCTCATTGTAATTACTGCAGCCAGTCTTGGTATATTCTCAGTAGTAGAATTTTCACCATCCAGAAGAAGCTTGGCTCTCCTCAGTAATATTCAGGACAGATGGGATTGAATTGCACATTCTGTGCCACTCTGGAATATTACAGACCTCACATTAATGTTGTTAGGTAAGACTCCAAGTTCTAAAGAGGGCAGAAGTTTACTTGAGCAACTAGTTTTATTATGGTCACTTTTCTAACTTTAACCTTCTTTTTAGTTGACTTTAAACTATTGTCTGATATGGAACAATTGCCCTTTATCCTCTTCCCTTTAAAGACTAGAATTAAAAATATTTATGGTTCGCAGTAATGCATTCACTTCTATGGCAAAATGTTGCCAATTGGTGTTTTTCTCCTCTTTTTCCAAAGATGATTACATGTTCACAATTTACAAGGTATTGTACACATTTCAGCAGGAAATTGTAAGCCTTTATCTTTTGACAGCAAGAAGGAATTACTGCCCTTTTTTAAATAGCCTCCCTATTTTGTCCAAATAAATGATTCATGCTGGAGACTTCATGATGTCTTTTGTTGGTTTCTGTGAATTTCAACACAGGCAGTCAAAAGGAAAAAGAAGTAATGCATTTCTGAAAATTTTAGAAAATTATAGGTTTTATATGGGAAGGAGGATGCATTCAAATATCTTTAGTCCCGGTTTCTTCTTCCTTCTGTGCTTTATTAATGCAAAGCTTAGAGCAAGGAAAAGGAAATAAATGAGAGAGTAGGAAACAAATATTTTTCCTTCTCTCTCCAAGGGCTGTTCAGTGCCCCATTTCCTTATCCTCATAGAAATCAAACAAAGTAAGAAATGGCTACAGCCATGTTGACTAACACTTACCACTGCTGTCTGAAAACCCCTCTTTATTTGAAAATAACAGCATGTCTTTACTAATTTGATTTCTTCCATAGTTTCTGATCATATATTATTTTTAGTTAAGTTTGTGCAGTAATATTGTTTTTGGTGTTATCTTCCTTTTAGTTTACTTAAACTCTTTCATCTCTTGGATGTATATAGTTGGCAGGTGACTTAAATGTCCTCTAATCTATAATGCTTATTATTTACCTTTGCACATAGTAAATTCCTTTGGAGCCCCATCTAGTGGGCCAGTAAGCAGTGGGTAAAAGTTTGCAATATTTTTACTAATAGCCAAACCATGGCACTTTGCTTCTATCTCTCAATTGCCCAGGCCCCAGGGTTTCTCAACTTCAGAGTTTGACATTTTAGCCTGGAAAATTATTTGTTGTGGAGCTCAGGTTTATGCATTGTAGTACCCCTGGCATCTACCAATAAGATGCCTTTAGCACTACTCTCAATTGTGACAGCTAAAACTGTCTACAAACATTTGCCTAATGTCCCTTGGAGAACAAAATTACTCCTGATTAGAACCACTTGCCTAACCCATAAATTCATACCTTTGTACATACTTGAAATTCTTTGATAAGGATTGCAGAGGCATCCACCATGTCTTCCATGGTATCTGAAGAATAAAGGAGATTATAAAGGTATGTATCCTCTTTTGCCTAATCTGAACACATTAATTGCTGTTATACGTTTAACCCAGACACACGCATACATACACATGGACATGCACACACACTTGTACAATATGCATCCAGATTTTTAAATCATGATTTCTGTCCTATATCAATTATGGTAAACATAGTAGTGATTTTTCCCAGGTGGCACAGCTGTAAAGAATCTTCCTGCAATGCAGGAGAGGCAAGTTCAATTCCTGGGTCCAGAAGATTCCCCTGGAGAAGGAAATGGCAAACCACTCCAGTATTCTTACTGGGAAAATTCCATGGACAGAGTAGCCTGGCAGCTACAACCCATGGGATTGCAGAGTCGGATATGGCTGAGCAACTGAACATACACACAGCGCTATTTCAGTCCCCCTTGAATCTTAAGAAACATGGTAAACATTTCTCCATATCTTACATACCTTGGGAGCCAGGTGTTTTCATAGCAGCAGGTGCTGTATTTTAACAGAATCTAGTTTTTAAATTTCCTTTGCAACTTGTTTTTAAGTCCTGTCCAAAGCTCATACGTAAAACTGTCAATAACAACAGCAAGCATAATAATAGTAATATCAGATGGTTGGAAAGACAAAATGGAAAAACATGTATGAGATTGGTACCTCAGTTTTACTCAAAAAATCACTTATAACTGTTTTAATTATGGAGTGTTATGTATTATGAAGGTGTAATTTCTTACCCCTCAAACCTCTCCATCAAGCCTATATTTTGAAGAGTCTGGATTGTAATGGAAAAGTCTTGAAACTGTGGGACTTCAAAAGACTCCAGAAAATCTGGGATTGACTTTTGGCTCTGATTCTTACTTGATGAAACAATCTGAAAATTGTTAGCTTTTAGAGTCTCACTTTTCTTGAAAAGATGAAGAAAAAAAAAAGAACCCACATACATCAGAAAATATTTGAAAATGCTGAGGCATAGCAGAAATGCATGGTTCTATTTTATGACTTGTAAATAATCTAGAAAGACGAATAGAAAAATGTGTCCCTACTGAATATGCCATCCCTATGTATGCCAAGTAAGTTATCAACCTGTGAGCCCAGGGAAAACTATAGAGAACCTGGTGATAGCTGACATCAGAATAGAGAGGCTCTGAATGCACTGGAATCTTCCAGGGTCAGAACGAAGCTGCTCAAAGGGTTAACGCTGCAGATAAAGGGCAAAGTAATGGTTCATTTCTCAGTGTGATTGGCAGCCACCTTCAAGTCTGAGTTGTTCCAGCAGGTCCCTACTGCCATGTTGGCAGGCACAGCCAAGCATCAGAATCCTGATTCCTACTCTTCTGTCACCTCCCTACATCTCTATAAACAGCACTTCACCAGCACCTGTCACAGTCTCCTTCCTGGCTCTCTGAACCTCTAGGGGAGTCATTCCCTTTAGAATAAAAAGGTTAGTGGCTTTGGCAAATTCTCAGGAAGTGGAGAGCAGAGGAAAGATGCTTTTTCAATTCAGTTTTAAGGCAATTATGAAGTGTCGAGTCAAGACTTTGAGGAATTCATGACCTCTTAGTCTAGCACATTACTACTTTTCTTTATGTGCTGACTTCAAGATCTCTGCCAGGGTGGGAGCAATGTTACAAACACTGCTCTTGGCATTCATCCAGCCTCCTTTCAGCTCATGGCAAACATCTGCTATGACCCCCTGCCCTGAAGCCCAAATGTGAAGCAGAATGCTTTTATAGGACCTACACTAAGAATTACTGGCAGGGAAAATTGCTTCCTTGATGATTCATTCCAATAAGAAAACTGATGACAAAGTTTTCTTTTAAAAATTATTATTTTGAACATCAGTTCAGTTTGGTAGCTCTGTTGTGACCAACTTTTTGCAACCCCATCAATCGCAGCAAGTCAGGCCTCCCTGTCCATCACCAAATCGTGGAGTTCACGCAGAGTCACGTCCATCGAGTCAGTGATGCCATCCAGCCAACTCATCCTCTGTCGTTCCCTTCTCCTCCTGCCCCCAATCCCTCCCAGCATCAGAGTCTTTTCCAATAAGGTGGCCAAAGTACTGGAGTCTCAGCTTTGGCATCATTTCTTCCGAAGAAATCCCAGGGTTGATCTCCGTCAGAATGGACTGGTTGGATCTCCTTGCAGTCCAACAGACCCTCAAGAGTCTTCTCTGACACCACAGTTCAAAAGCATCAATTCTTTAGCGCTCAGTTTTCTTCACAGTCCAACTCTCACATCCATGAATGACCACAGGAAAAACCATAGCCTTGACTAGACGGACCTTTGTTGGCAAAGTAATGTCTCTGCTTTTGAATATGCTATCTAGGTTGGTCATAACTTTTCTTCCAAGGAGTAAGCGTCTTTTAATTTCATGGCTGCAATCACCATCTGCAGTGATTTTGGAGCCCCCCAAAATAAAGTCTGACACTGTTTCCGCTGTTTCCTTGTCTATTTCCCATGAAGTGATGGGACCAGATGCCTTGATCTCGTTTTCTGAATGTTGAGCTTTAAGCCAACTTTTTCACTCTCCTCTTTCACTTTCATCCAGAGGCTTTTTAGTTCCTCTTCACTTTCTGCCATAAGGGTGGTGTCATCTGCATATCTGAGGTTATTGATATTTCTCCCAGCAATCTTGATTCCAGCTTGTGCTGTTTCCAGCCCAGCATTTCTCATGATGTACTCTGCATATAAAAGAACACTTACAGCATATATGTATAATATCAATAATAACAGTACTAGAGAAGATTGTGTTTCTCCCACTCAGTCCCTTAAGGGCTTCATCCACAGTTCTATTTATATCTTTCCGCAACATAGATAAATGCTGCTCTAAATTTTCATTCCCTTTCTTTTTAAGGTGTTACTAAATGTAATTGGATGTCATTTGAATTTTTTGAATATTTTTGCAATTTATAAAGATAGACTCATGCTGTGAGATTTCGCCTAACTGTGCTCTTTGAATTCATTTTAATGTCCCTTAAATGCATGGGTCTTGTTGCGATTTATTCAGTTTTTTCTGTTGCGCACTATTCCATTCTTCTCTTGATGGATCTGTGGCACTTCCACTTATTGTGGCTGTATGTTGTGCTTATGTGCATTCTTGTCAATGACATCTAGTGCTCATGTACAGAAATTTTCTAGATTATGGATTTAGGAGTGCAATTGTTGTACCACATGGCAGCCACATATTCCACATTTTGACATAATATCAAATGCTTTTTCAAAGTAATAGTACTGTTTTTTACTCCCAACCTCTGTGGCAATTTTTCCTTCTTATCTCTTTACATACTTGCCAATCTTTGATATCATCTAGCTTTTAAAAGTTACAAGCCAATCTGATGAACTGAAATAGCATCTTCTTGAGGCTATGAATTATAATTCTCTAATTACTCATAAGTGAATACTTAGGTTGTTGGTTATTTGGTTTCCCTTTTCTGTGAAGAGCTTAATTTTATACTTTGGCCCTTTTTTAAAAAATTTAGAATTTGTTTCATATTTATCTGTAGCAGGTTTTAACATGTTTTGGAAAATAGCTTTTGGTGTAGTTTGTGTTCCTTGTTTCAATTTATGGCTTATTCTTTTCACTCTGTTTTGATACTTTGGATAAATAGTCATTATTTTAATATAGTTGAATTTATCCACTTTTCCCTTTGTGGTCTGTGCTTTGTTTATATGTGCACGTGTGTGTTGTTAAGAAGTGCATTTTCCTGCCATGATCATCCAGGTATTCTCCTATAATATGCTCTAAACATGCAAGGCTTGTTCTTCAAATGTCAGTCTTTCAGCCTCATGGTATTGCTTTTGTCTAGAACATAAGATTTTGGTGGAGTATCATTATTTCCATATGAATAAGTTTCCCAGAAACCTCTATTGAAAATTCTCATTTTTCCCACTGACAAATATCAGATCAGCCATAGTCAGTTGGGTTTCCTTAATTACATGTGTCACTTTCTGGTCTCTCTATACTGGTCCATGGTTCAATTTTTATATTCTTGTACTAGTCACACCAGGCTACCTGGGTATCTCCAATGATAAAGAATCTGCCTGCAATGCATGAGACCTGGGTTTGATCCCTGGGTTGGGAAGATCCCCCAGAGGAGGGCGTGGCAACCCACTCATCCCATGGACAGGGAGGAGCCTGGTGGGCTAGAGTCCATGGGGTTGCCAAGAGTTGAACATGACTGAGCAACTAACACTTTCACTTTCACTATTCACTTAGCCAAAATAACATTGGAAGATTCCAAAGGCAGTTCAGCATCTTAGGAAAACTTCTACCATGGATGAAATTCTGTTCTTGAGTTCCAGTTTCCACGAAACAAGTACCACACCTTCATACTCACTACAGTTTTATATTATTGATATTAGAGATCTTGATATCCTCTTCAGTTTATTCTCTTTAGGGAATGTTTAATCATGTTTGATCTTTTGCTCTTCTAGAAGCACTTGAGAATGAGTTTTGCAAATCCCACAAGATGAAACAGCAAGAGATGACTATATCACTTACCTTTTGCTGTGTAACTAACAACCTCAGACTATTGACTTACAACCACTTATTTAACTTCTAGCTCAGTGGTTTGCCAGAGTGAACTGGGCTCTGCGAGATTGTCCTTCTGGCCTGAGCCAAGACTGGTTGTTGTTAGATAATTAAGATGTAATAATACAGATGTTATTGTCAGGTGCAGGGTTAAATCTATTACTGTATATGAATGCACCCCAAAATATACAGGGTTAAGAATAATATACACCTGCTTCCTCACATAATATTATGGTCAGGAGTTTGGCAGTATCTTAGCTAGAGGGGTCTGGCTCATGACTCTCAATGAGGTTGCCATCAAGGTGTTGCCAGGGAGCTGTCCTCTGAACCCATGACCAGAGCTTGAAGACTGGCATCCATGGTGGCTCACTCACATGGCTCACAATGTGGTGCTGGCTCTTAGACATCTAAGTCCAGCATCACGTGGTTATCGCCATAGGGCTTCATCACTGTCCTCATAATATAGCATCTGGATTCTGCAGAGCATTCATCCAAGAGACAGCACAGTGAAAACTTGACTGTCTTTTATGAGAGAGTTGTGAATTTCCATTCTGTCATCTCCACAACATTCTACAGGCCATTCCTACTCAACAGAGAAGGGGATCAAAGCGGGGCATGAGTATTAGGAGGCTAGAAGGTGAGAATCATCAAGAGAAATCTTGGAGACTGTCTTCTATAGTCTTTTCTATTTTTTTTTTTTGATTGAAACATAAATTGCAGTAAATCTACATATTCTTACAAACATCTCCTCTCTGGATTTTAAAGTGCAGATATATTTAAAGATAGATTTCTATCAGGGAGGATCCAGAAAATGAGGTTTACAGTTTTAAATGTCTTCCTCAGATTGTGGTTTAAAAAATAGCTCCTATTATAAAGAAATTTGAGCTTCTATGGTGGCTCAGACGGCAGTCTGCCTGTAATGCTGGAGACCTGGGTTAGATTCCTGGGTCGGGAAGACCCCTGGAGAAGGAAATATCAACCCACTCCGGTATTCTTGCCTGGAAAACTCCATGGACAGAAGTGGGCTACATTCCATGGGGTCACAAAGAGTCGGAAACGACTAGCAACTAACTTTTACTTTATACGTAATTTCTCAGTAAAGAATTATTGATGTATTATATATGTTAATAATATAGTATTATTCTTTAGCACTCAGCTTTCTTTATAGTCCAACTCTCACATCCATACATAACTACTGGAAAAACAATAGCTTTGACTAGATGGACTTTTATTGGCAAAGTAATGTCTCTCCTTTTTAATATGCTGTCTAGGTTGTCATAACTTTCCTTCCAAGGAGCTAGCGTCTTTTAATTTCATGGCTGCAATCACCGTCTGCAGTGATTTTGGAGCCCCCAAAAGTTTCCACTGTTTCCCCATCTATTTCCCATGAAGTGATGGGACCAGATGCCATGATCTTAGTTTTCTGAATGTTGAGCTTTAAGCCAACTTTTTCACCCTCCACTTTCACTTTCATCAAGAGGCTCTTTAGTTCTTCTTTGCTTTCTGACATAAGGGTGATGTGCTCTGCATATCTGAGATTATTGATATTTCTCCCGGCAATCTACATCCAGCTTGTGCTTCCAGCTTGTCCGGCATTTATCATGATCTACTCTGCATATAAGTTAAATAAGCAGGGTGACAATATACAGCCCTGACGTACTCCTTTTCCTATTTGGAACCAGTCTGTTGTTCCATGTCCAGTTCTAACTGTTGCTTCCTGACCTGCATACAGGTTTCTCAAGAGGCAGGTCAGGTGGTCGGGTACGCTCATGTCTTTAAGAATTTTCCACAGTTTATTATGACCCACATAGTCAAAGGCTTTCGCATAGTCAATAAAGCAGAAGTAGGTGTAATTGGTGGCTCAGAGGTTAGAGCATCTGCCTCCAATGTGGGAGTCCCAGGTTTGATCCCTGTGTGGGGAAGATCCCCTGAAGAAAGAAATGGCAACCCAATCCAGTATTCTTGCCTGGAGAATGCCATGGATGGAGGAGCCTGGTAGGCTACAGTCCACGAGGTCACAAAGAGTCAGACACAACTGAGTGACTTCACTCACTCACTCACTCATTTGTAATTTTCTAAAGGAAATCAGTTCTGAATATTCTTTGGAACGACTGATGCTGAAGCTGAAACTCCAATATTTTGGCCACCTGATGTGAAGAACTGATTCATTTGAAAAGTCCGTGATGCTGGGAAAGATTGAAGGTGGGAAGAGAAGGGGACCACAGAGGATGAAATGGTTGGATGGCATCACCAACTCAATGGACATGGGTTTGAGTAAACTCCGGGAGTCGGTGGTGGACAGGGAGGCCTGGCGTTCTGTAGTCCATGGGGTCGCAGAATCAGACACAACTAAGCAACTGACCTGAACTGAACTGGTATGTGTTAATCCTCATAACTACACTTACCCCTTTTAAAGTAGGTATTTATATACTCATTTTCAAGTTGAAGAAAGAAATCCAGTGCTCTTGTAACTTTTTCACATGTAAATAGCTACATAGTGGCAGAGATGTGCTTCTAAACCTGGGCTATTAGTCCTCAAATCTCAAGTGATTTCCAGGTAATCAATTTTCCAGTGAATATGTAGGAGGAGTTTCTTGGCATTTCCAGATAAAAGTGTTGGGCGTAACTCATCGGCTATGAATTTTCTAAAGGGTGGCTTATTTGTTCCATCCGCATTTCAAATGAGTGACAGAACTGCAGAAATGCTCAGTTATTCTGTTAAAAAATCTCTCCTCCCCTAATGATACCAGAAGAAATTTGTTTAGACCAGAAATGTAAAAGATGCTGCAAAAAGTTCCACTGAAATGAAAATAACTTCAGGATGGAATGCTATTTCTTCATGTCTTTTTAATATCAAATACTCACAACATGTATAGCTCTAAACATGCCACGCGAATCTTTCTTTCAAGGTAGTCGCGAGATGATGCTCTTCCTTTTTTAAAATTTTGTCTTTGTTCCCCACACTGATCCACACTGTACTGGTAACTTCTTTATTTGAAGGGGTATATATTAATTACATAGGTAGAATAATACTGATAAAATGAAACAACCCCATAAACACTATCTATAAGTGAATTTCACCAGCTTCCCTGGTGGTTCAGATGGTAAAGCATCTACCAGGTTCGATCCCCGGCTTGGGAAGACCCCCTAGAGAAGGAAATGGCAACCCACTCCAGTACTCTTGCCTGGAAAATTCCATGGACTGAGGAGCCTGGTAGACTGCAGTCCATGGGGTCCCAAAGAGTTGGACATGACTGAGCAACTTCATTTTCACTTTTCATGAGTGAATTTATTCTAGAAATACCTTTGTATGAAAAATGGTTTTTCTGCCTCTTCGAAAGGTATTTAGAATTGGTCCTGGGTTCAGGAGAAAGATAATATCATTTGAGCTACATGCTTAGTTGCCGTCATGTCTGACTGTTTGTGACCTCATGAATTGTAGTCAACAAGTCTTGTCTGTCCATGGAATTCTCCAGACTAATACTGGAGTGAGTAGCCATTCCCTTCTCCAAGGATTCTTCACATCCCAGGAATCGAATGGGGATCTCCTGCTTTGCAGGCAAATTTGTACCTTCTGAGCCACCAGGGAAGTTCAGTTCAGTTCAGTTCAGTCACTCAGTCGTGTCCCACTCTTTGCGACCCTATGAATCGCAGCACGCCAGGCCTCCCTGTCCATCACCATCTCTCGGAGTTCACTCAGACTCGCATCCATTGAGTCTGTGATGCCATCCAGCCATCTCATCCTCTGTCGTCCCCTTCTCCTCCTGCCCCCAGTACCTCCCAGCATCAGAGTCTTTTCCAAGGAGTCAACTCTTCGCATGAGGTGGCCAAAGTACTGGAGCTTCAGCTTTAGCATCATTCCTTCCAAGGAAATCCCAGGGCTGATCTCCTTCAGAATGGGCTGGTTGGATCTCCTTGCAGTCCAAGGGACTCTCAAGAGTCTTCTCCAACACCACAATTCAAAAGCATCAATTCTTCGGCACTCAGCCTTCTTCACAGTCCAACTCTCACATCCATACATGACCACAGGAAAAACCATAGCCTTGACTAGACGGACCTTAGTCGGCAAAGTAATGTCTCTGCTTTTGAATATACTATCTAGGTTGGTCATAACTTTTCTTCCAAGGAGTAAGCATCTTTTAATTTCATGGCTGCAATCACCATCTGCAGTGATTTTGGAGCCCGAAAAAATAAAGTCTGACACTGTTTCTACTGTTTCCCCATCTATTTCCCATGAAGTGTTGGGACCGGATGCCATGATCTTCGTTTTCTGAATGTTGAACTTTAAGTCAACTTTTCCACTCTCCTCTTTCACTTTCATCAAGAGGCTTTTTAGCTACTCTTCACTTTCTGCCATAAGGGTGGTGTCATCTGCATATCTGAGGTTATTGATATTACTCCCGGCAATCTTGATTCCAGCTTGTGTTTCTTCCAGTCCAGCATTTCTCATGATGTACTCTGCATATAAGTTAAATAAGCAGGGTGACAATATACAGCCCTGACGTACTCCTTTTCCTATTTGGAACCAATCTGTTGTTCCATGTCCAGTTCTAACTGTTGCTTCCTGACCTGCATACAGGTTTCTCAAGAGGCAGGTCAGGTGGTCTGGTATTCCCATCTCTTTCAGAATTTTCCACAGTTTATTGTGATCCACACAGTCAAAGGCTTTGGCATAGTCAATAAAGCAGAAATAGATGTTTTTCTGGAACTCTCTTGCTTTTTCCATGATCCAGTGGATGTTGGCAATTTGATCTCTTGCTCCTCTGCCTTTTCTAAAACCAGCTTGAACATCAGGGAGTTCACGGTTCACATATTGCTGAAGCCTGGCTTGGAGAATTTTGAGCATTACTTTCCTAGCATGTGAAATGAGTGCAATTGTGCGGTAGTCTGAGCATTCTTTGGCATTGCCTTTCTTTGGGATTGGAATGAAAACTGACCTTTTCCAGTCCTGTGGCCACTGCTGAGTTTTCCAAATTTGTTGGCATATTGAGTGCAGCACTTTCACAGCATCATCTTTCAGGATTTGAAACAGTTCAACTGGAATTCCAACACCTCCACTAGCTTTGTTTGTAGTGATGCTTTCTAAGGCCCACTTAACTTCACATTCTAAGATGTCTGGCTCTAGATTAGTGATCACATCATCATGATTATCTGGGTCATGAAGATCTTTTTTGTACAGTTCTTCTGTGTATTCTTGCCACCTTTTCTTAATATCTTCTGCTTCTGTTAGGTCCATATCATTTCTGTCCTTTATCGAGCCCATCTTTGCATGAAATGTTCCCTTGGTATCTCTAATTTTCTTGAAGAGATCTCTAGTCTTTCCCATTCTGTTGTTTTCCTCTATTTCTTTGCATTGATCACTGAGGAAGGCTTTCTTATCTCTTTTTCCTATTCTTTGGAACTCTGCATTCAGATGCTTACATCTTTCCTTTTCTCCTTTGTTTTTCACCTCTCTTCTTTTCACAGCTATTTGTAAGGCTTCCCCAGACAGCCATTTTGCTTTTTTGCATTTCTTTTCCATGGGGATGGTCTTGATCCCTGTCTCCGGTACAATGTCACGAACCTCATTCCATAGTTCATCAGGCACTCTATCTATCAGATCTGGTCCCTTAAATCTATTTCTCACTTCCAGTGTATAATCATAAGGAATTTGATTTAGGTCATACCTGAATGGTCTAGTGGTTTTCCCTACTTTCTTCAATTTAAGTCTGAATTTGGCAATAAGGAGTTCATGATCTGAGCCACAGCCAGCTCCTGGTTTTGTTTTTGTTGACTGTATAGAGCTTCTCCATCTTTGGCTGCAAAGAATATAATCAATCTGATTTTGGTGTTGACTATCTGGTGATGTCCATGTGTAGAGTCTTCTCTTGTGTTGTTGGAAGAGGGTGTTTGCTATGACCAGTGTATTTTCTTGGCAAAATTCTATTAGCCTTTGCCCTGCTTCATTCTGTACTCCAAGGCCAAATTTGCCTGTTACTCCAGGTGTTTCTTGACTTCCTACTTTTGCATTCCAGTCCCCTATAATGAAAAGGACATCTTTTTTGAGTGTTAGTTCTAAAAGGTCTTGTAGGTCTTCATAAAACCGTTCAACTTCAGCTTTTTCAGCGTTACTGGTTGGGGCATAGACTTGGATAACTGTGATATTGAATGGTTTGCCTTGGATATGAACAGAGATCATTCTGTTGTTTTTGAGATTGCATCCAAGTACTGCATTTCGGACTCTTTTGTTGACCAAGATGGCTACTCCATTTCTTCTGAGGGATTCCTGCCCACAGTAGTGGATATAATGGTCATCTGAGTTAAATTCACCCATTCCACTCCATTTTAGTTCGCTGATTCCTAGAATGTCGATATTCACCCTTGCCATCTCTTGTTTGACCACTTCCAATTTGCCTTGATTCATGGACCTGATGTTCCAGGTTCCTATGCAATATTGCTCTTTACAGCATCGGATCTTGCTTCTATCACCAGTCACATCCACAGCTGGGTATTGTTTTTGCTTTGGCTCCATCCCTTCATTTTTTCTGGAGTTATTTCTCCACTGATCTCCAGGGAAGGGGTACCTAAGAAAACCATGTTACTTATTCTTTTTCTTTATAAATGTTTCTAATTCTCACAAGTAACTTTGGCTACAGAAGCTCATGTTTAATACTTCTTTCAAAAATATTTTATAGCACTTCATTTTGACTTTTAGCTCTTTAAATCTTCCTGCATATGGATTATGCAAATATGTTAGTCAGGGGGTGCTGGTAAAACCTAGTAAATGAAAATCAAAGTGTATTAAGTCAAAAACAAAAATTCAAGTATTGTTTGAACCCAATTAAAATATAATATATCTAAGATAATAACATTAGCAATTGAGGTAATATTTGCAACAACTCGAGATGCATGCCTTTTCAGAAGTTGTCCATTAAATAAAGAAAGACAAATGTGCAGCATCTTCTTTGATATTCTGGCAAACTTTAATTAAGTCAGTCACTTCATCAAACCTCCTTGGAAATTCCTTTGTAATTTCAAGTGGCAACAATTTATCCTTCCCTTTAGCCCTTCTGAGTTATTAGATGTAGTTGTTTTGTACAATTACTACAGTAGTCTGTGAGAAAGTTTGCATTTTAGTTTTAGCGTTTTAGCTTTTATTGCAAATGTTAATGCAACATTAAAATTCAACATTTAAGTTCCCAGGAGCAAAGAAATGCAAAGGGTAAGGTTCTTTTAATGTGATTAATTTGTTATTCTATCTTCGACTTCTCATTAGGACATGCTTTTATGTTTCGAACTTACAAATTAAAAAAAGCAAACAAACAAAAAAAAATTAAGCACAGTTATTTCTTTCACAATTTCGCTAAAAAGGAAGAACATTTTTTCAGTTACTATCCATGATAAAAAAAAATCTTAGTGTTTGCATGTGGGTAGGGAGGGGTGTGGGTGTGTGTTTAAATTCTAGGTCCACAAACTATGTTTTCTTTCCCACTCACAGATTTCCCTGGTTCTTTATTCAGGACATGTCTATACAGTATCAGCCAAACTTATCCAAAAGGAAAAGGTCTAGTGAAATATTCACTTTTAGTTCTACAAGTTAACATAAATGCAATTTTCTATTCTCTGTTAATGAAATTTCTACATATTTCTCAAAAACGTTAAGATTGTTACCTCCATAAAACATTGTCTCCACCATGACTCACATTATTTCTGATAATCAATTGACAGTTTTTGAATTGCTTTATTCTACTAACATTTGATCAGTATCTGTGGAAGATATGCCCCCGTTTGGGGTATAAGTAAGCAAAAATTTAGAAGATGGATTTAGATATTAAGTAAATTTGTGGTTCAAACATGGGATCAACTGAATAGTTTGTGATATTTTGGGCAAGTTATTTTATCTTGACATTTTCAAGGGTAAAATGGGAGTGCTGTGGAATTTACAAAACTGAATTTTTATATGAATCAAATTATATTATGTGTATCTGTGTAAAGACACTTAGTTATTCACATATAATATTAGTATCCTTATGAACTCTTATAAAATATAATGTTTGTATACAACATGTGGAATTGTTAACATGTTTTCTCTTCAATAAAATACATAATTCCTAAGGAATAAATTCTATGCTTTAGTACTTGGCCATAAATATTCATTTTAAACTTATCATAAAAAATTTAAAAAATATTAAAACTTCTTATGATGAAATATATGAATGGCATATAAGTTACACTAAAAGTTAATGTTCTTTAAAATATAATGATGGAAAGATTATCTATAATGTATGTGTCTATACACACAGCCATATGCACATATATGCTTATAAAAAATTAGCCATATTCTCATTTTGAAGATAGTATGTATAATAAAATTGTAAATATTAATATTGGTAAAAATAGTATCTAACATTTATTGAGCATTTGCAATGAACCAGGCACTAATTTAAGCTCTTGACTTTTATTACTTTGTTTAATCATCACAATAACTTCATTATATAGGAATTATTAATATCTCTAATTTTCAGTTGAGAAAACTGAGGCCCAGAGAGATTAAAGCCCAAGATTGTGTTGTCAGAAATCATCAGGGCTTGTATCTCAGGTTTCCTGCTCTTCACTGCTGAACTCTATAATGACTACATTCTAAATGCAGAATTACCTAAGGTAGATCAAAACCCAGTCTGGTTGGAGATGAGGTTTTATGAAGAGTTGTATTATCTTATTACCTAAATGACTATATTAATTGAAGAGTTAGACATGTGTCAGAGGTCATGAGCTTCAGTAACAAGTTTAGTTTGTTCTTTATTTCTTTGTAGATTGTTTATTTTGCAAGTTTCTCACTGAAATTCTACAGTACAAAAGTATACTAACTTAGAATTAAAACCCCAGACCCATTTTCTATGCAATTATCCTTTTGAGTTTCCAGCTCTTTATAAAGTATTAAGATTAGTTGCTGAAACACACAATGTCAATGAAAATATAGCAAAATTGGAGAAAAAGAAAATACCAAAATCAGGGGACAACTTAGGACATTGTACCCCAATTATTAGCTGTTATCAATCACTGCTTGATTTAAGCTCAGCTCTTCTCCAGGCTTCAGTGAATCATGTGTTCTAAGTCATCGTACGCTAGGTAGGGCTTGTTTTTCCCTGTTCCTCTATTAGACTTGGAGTTTGTCTTCAATTGCACGTTTTGTCTCCTAATTAGTTAAATGCTATGATTATCTCAGTCACTCTGAAAGCATCGAAGGCTGTAAAACACCCTTTATTAAAAGAGAAACAACTCTTCCGTCTTCTCTTTTCTTCTCCCCTTATTTTCTCTTACACTTTTTTCTTTTTGTTTCCGATTCCCAATCCCTGATCAAAGCTTTATTCTTCTACCTTCTATTATTAATATTCTCAGGTTGAAAAATAGGGAACAGGTACAGAAACAGAACTAAAAATATCCTTTCATTAATTATATTCCTCCTTGCCAGATTCTTTGATCATATATTACCTTTCTATATAAAAAAAGAGTAATTTGGAATACAAGTTAATTTATTTTTCTCTTGTTGATATATAAACCAAATATTAAAGGTAGTCCGTTGACAACATGGGAGAAATATTTATAATATTAATATGGCAGCAAATATTTTTATTAGAGAGAGACTTAATCGTAGATGAGAAAAAAGAATGTTCCTATTGGATAAAAGATACCAACAGGAAAATAACAAAGATAATAAAACACCAACAGAAAGCAACACATGTATCTGTGATATTAATATATAAAACATGCTTAATGTTCAACTTTGCTAATAAGTAAGTGCAAATTAAACTGGCAACAAGATTTTATTTTTTCCCAGTCAGCTTGATCAAAACTAAAATATGTTTATGAAGATATGGAAAAAGGGGCACCACCTTGCTGTTGAAAGAGGATGAATTGGTCCAATCTTTCTGCATTTGATCAGTTCAATCACTCAGTCATGTCTGACTCTTTGTGACCCCATAGACTGCAACATGCCAGACTTCCCTGTCCATCACCAACTCATGGACCTCACTCTAACTCATGTCGGTGATGCGATCCAACCATCTCACCCTCTGTCATCCACTCCTCCTCCTACTATCAGTCTTTCCCAGCATCAGGGTCTTTTCCAATGAGTAGGTTCCTCATACCAGGGGGCCAAAGTATTGGAGCTTCAGCTTCAGCGTCAGTCCTTCCAATGAACACGCAAGACTGATCTCCTTTAGGATGAACTGGTTGGATCTCCTTGCAGTCCAAGGGACTCTCAAGAGTCTTCTCCAACACCACAGTTCAAAAGCATCAATTCTTTGGCACTCAACTTTCTTTATGGTTCAACTCTCACATTCATACATGACTCCTGGAAGAAACATAGCTTTGACTGAACAGACCTTTGTTGGTAAAGGAATGTCTCTGCTTTTCAACATGCTGTCTAGGTTGGTCATAGCTTTTCTTCCAAGGAGCAAGTGCCTTTGATTTTCGTGGCTGCAGTCACCATCTGCAGTGATTTTGGAGCCCAAGAAAATAGTCTGTCATCCTTTCCATTGTTTCCCTGTCTGTTTGCCATGAAGTGATGGAACCAGATGCCATGGATCTTAGTTTTTTGCATGTTGAGTTTTAAGCCAGCTTTTTCGCTTTCCTCTAACTTTCATCAAGAGATTCTTTAGTTCCTCTTTGCTTTCTGCCATAAGTGTGGTGTCATCTGTGTATCTTAGGTTACTGATATCTCTCCCAGCAATATTCATTCCATAATCTTTCTGAATAGAATGTTTTTATATAACTTGAATAATTGAAGACAAACATTTGCAATTTTCCTGTGGCGGATTCATGTTGATGTATGGCAAAACAAATACAATATTGTAAAGTAATTAACCTCCAATTAAAATAAATCAATTTATATTCAAAAATAAAGAAGGAATAAAGGAAAAGGAAAATGAAGAAAAGGAAACACAGAAGGAAGGAAAGAAAAGGAATAAACAAAATATTTTCAAAAGTTAAGTTTTTAAAGTTTGGGACAGCTTGCTCTTCATGCAATATCTAGACAGATTATTTAATTTAATTAATTGACTCATTGGAAGCTATGCTAAAAGAGCTATTGTTTGATGCTGGACAGAATCATCCATATTTTTTTGCATTATATTGGATTGGCCAAAAATTTCATTCTGGTTTTTCCATTGCATCTTGCAGAATAGCTTGAATAAAACTTCTTGGCTGACCCAATATTTTTGTCTTGATGCCTTATTTGATAGAATAAGCAAAGCAGTGAAATGACCTTGATGTATATATATTTGTGCAAATCTCAAAGCTTTCAAAATTCCAGTTACATAATAACCTTTCTTTCTGTGACAAATTTTAAATGATAGGAACATATTTTGCAAACAGATGTGGCATAATTTTAGGTATGACTGTTGATTAAAAAAAGTACATTTTTTTAAAGATTTGGGTGTATTATTTTAACCAGCTATTTCAACTGTGCCTATTATATAGTTATTTTGTCTAGCATCCCTTAAATCCCTTGATTTTTTTTCCAAGTTGTAGGTTATTTACCTCAAAACTCAAATCACTTAGTACATATTTTAGGTGAAGAGATGAACCAAGAGGCAATTTTTATCTTTAAAAGGATACTACTACTAAGTCACTTCAGTCGTGTCCGACTCTGTGCAACCCCACAGACGGCAGCCCACCAGGCTCCCCCATCCCTGGGATTCTCCAGCAAGAACACTGGAGTGGGTTGCCATTTCCTTCTCCAATGCATGAAAGTAAAAAGTGAAAGTGAAGTCGCTCAGTCGTGTCCGACCCTCAAAAGGATAAGGCATGCTTTAAATCTCTCCAATAATTAAAACAGAGTGACTGTTTTACAAACTTTGAAATACTTAATAATTGATTCAGGATTATTTATCATCTTAAATACACCAATTCCACATTTCTAGGAGAGTGAACTTTCTTGAGATGAGCAATAAAGCTGTAATGTTCATATATATATGAAAAACATATGCCTAAGAAAAATATAAATGCATTATCTACATTTTATGGAAATTCACAGGTTTGCAATCATATATGTATAGAATAAAGTGTTTAGACTTTTAGGTAAAACAGTAATATAAGCTTTTTTTCACTATTTTTTCTACCTTTATTGAACAGTCTGCAAAAAAACTGTTGCATATTGTTCATGCTGCTCAACATTAACATCCATTGAGAAAATAAAAAGGTAGTGCATCTTTGAGTCTCTTTTAAGCTTTTCTTTTACATGGTGTGTCACATTAATGCTGCCCTACAGGGAAATAATCAAAGAGCTTTAATATAATACTGTGGTTCAGAAAGGAAAGATGACAGCAGTGCGTTACTGCAAATTGAATTTAATGAGCTTCTTAGCGCTAGGAGAGTGACTCTTTGAAACAGAAGCTACCCAATTGAGATCATTTTGATTATAATTAAATCATTTTACATTTACCACAGGGACAAGTTTAATCTTAATTAGACATTTTTATGGAGAGGTGAAGCCACATAATTTATATTTTCTTGATCATATAGCGAAGGATTCATAATGTAAAGGATAAAAAACAATATGGCTGTCCTTTCAGGGGAAAATGGAATTAGGTATTCTCAAAGTTCTGGGAGGGGAATAACTTGGGCAGAGCAATGTCAGTGACTGGACCTTGGCATGGATATATGCACATCTGTAAATGCGATAGCTATAAATATGAACTGTGTCAGATTCCTGATCTCCGAAGAAGATTCAGGTTCCAGACAAGGCACCAGACAAGATTGCTCAAGGGCTGTAAGGTAGCTGAGGCTTTGTAAAGTATAAAAAAGGCTGCAGAAAGTTTCTGACATAGACATCAGAAAAAGGATGGAGAGCGCCCCTTCACTAGTGTTAGTAAAGGAATTATATACTTTTCAGTTGGCTCTTACAGTAAATCAAAAGAATGTCTCAAGGCTGTAAAGATCTTACAGGACCCACTCCCACAATTTACATTTTAAGATGTCAAGATTAGTCAGAAGGTTCTCAAGAAGGAGAAACATATCCTCAAGCAGGATACATTGTTATTATATAATCCAAGGCGCCCCACTCCAGTACTCTTGCCTGGAAAATCCCATGGTCGGAGGAGCCTGAAAGTCTGCAGTCCATGGGGTCGCTGAGGGTCAGACACGACTGAGCGACTTCACTTTCACTTGTCACTTTGGTGCATTGGAGAAAGAGATGGCAACCCACTCCAGTGTCCTTGCCTGGAGAATCCCAGGGATGGGGGAGCCTGGTGGGCTGCCGTCTATGGGGTCGCACACAGTCGGACACGACAAGTGTAGCAGTAGCAGTAACAGTACAGAGTTTAAGCTAAGCTGTTTTGTTGTGTAATCATTGGTTCAGTTCAGATGCTCAGCCCTATCCCACTCTTTTTGTCACCCCATGGACAGCAAGACGCCAGGCTTCCATGTCCATCACCATCACCAACTCCCGGACCTTGCTCAAACTCATGTCCATCGAGTCAGTGCTGCCATCCAACCATCTTACCCTCTGTTGTCCCCTTCTCCTCCTGCTTTCAATCTTTCTCAGAATCAGGGTCTTTTCCAATGAGTCAGTTCTTTGCATCAGGTGGTCAAATTGTTGGAGTTTCAGCTTCAGCATCAGTCCTTCCAATGAATATTCAGGACTGATTTCCTTTAGGATTGACTGGTTTGATCTTCTTGCAGTCCAAGGGCCTCTCAAGAGTCTTCTCCAACAACACAGTTCAGAAGCATCAGTTCTTCAGCACTTAGCTTTCTTTATGATCCACCTCTTGCATCCATACATGACTACTGGAAAAAACGTAGCTTTGACTGGATGGACCTTTGTTGGTAAAGTAATGTCTCTGCTTTTCAATATGCTGTCTAGGTTGGTCATAGCTTTTCTTCCAAGGATGAAGTGTCTTTTACTTTCATGGCTTCAGTCACCATCTACAATGATTTTGGAGCCCCCAAAAATAAAGTGTCATTCTTTCCATTGCTTCCCCATCTATTTGCCATGAAGTGATGAGACTGTATGTCATAATCTTAGGTTTTTGAATGCTGAGTTTTAAGCCAGCTTTTTCACTCTCCTCTTTCACTTTCATCTAGAAGCTCTTTAGTTCTCTTTAGCTTTCTGCCATAAGGGTGGTGTCATCTGCATATCTGAGGTTATTGATATTTCTCCAGGCAATCTTGATTCCAGCTTGTGCTTCATCCAGCCCGGCATTTCTCATGATGTACTCTGCATGTAAGTTAATTAAGCAGAGTGACAGTATAAGCCTTGAGGTACTCCTTTCCCATTTGGGAACCAGTCTGTTTTTCTGTGTCTGGTTCTAACTGTTGCTTCTTGACCTACATACAGATTTCTTAGGAAGCGGGTAAGGTGGTTTGCTATTCCCATCTCTTGAAGAATTTTCCATAGTTTGTTGTGATCCACACAGTCAAAGGCTTTGGCGTACTCAGTGTAGCAGAAGTAGATATTTTCGGGAACTCTCTTGCTTTTTCTATGATCCAATGGATGTTGGCAATTTGATCTCAGGTTCCCCTGCCTTTTCTAAATCCAACTTGAAGTTATAAATCCAGCTGGAAGTTGAAGGTTCATGTACTGTTGAAGCCTGGCTTGGAGAATTTTGAGAATTACTTTGCTAGTGTGTGTACTAGTGCAATTGTGTGGTCGTTAAAACATTCTTTGGCATAGCCGTTGTTTGGGATTGGAATGAAAACTGACCTTTTCCAGTCCTGTGGCCACTGCTGAGGTTTTCAAATTTGCTGGCATATTGAATATAGCACTTTAACACCATCAGCTCTGGGCTTAAAGAAAAAAAAAAAAAGTTTTATCTGACTAAAACTAAGTAATGTAGAAGAAAAGTTTTCCTTTGTCCTCCTCGAGAGCCCCAGACTTCTTATCAACCTACCTAAGTATTGACTCTTTCAAATGGATGGGTAAATAAAAGCAATATTCATTTTATTCTTTATTGCATGGCTTTTCCTTGGGCTTCCCAGGTAGTGCTAGTGATAAAGAATCTGCCTGCCAATGCAGGAGACACAGAAGACATGGGCTCATTACTTGGGTAGGAAAGATCTCCTGGAAGAGGAAATGGTGACCCACTCCAGTATTCTTGCCTGGAGAATCCCACAGAGAAGCCTGGTGGGCTAAAGTCCAGGGGGTCTTAAAGAGTCACACACAACTGAGCATGCACACGCATGGGTTTTCCTAAAATATTGAAATTGTGCTTTGGGTAAATAATTATTAATTAAGGGACAAAGGAAATGGCAACCCACTCCAGTATTCTTTCCTGGAGAATCCCATGGGCAGAGGAACCTGGTGGGCTACAATCCACGGGGTCGCAAAGAGTCGGACACGACTGAGCGACTTCACTTCATTTCACTTAAGGGACAAAGATATTAGTTAAAATGAATCCAGTATATATGTCCTTGTTTTGGCTAAAAGCACACTTGATTTGGATTCCCAAGACAATCCAAGTACTAATTCTGTCATTTTTTAGCTTTTTAATCTTGGGCAAATAACTTAATCTCCTTGAACCACATTCCATCCCCCCTAAAGTGAGATTAATATCTCCTTTTTAGAGTTAATGTAATGTTTACAAGAGATAAAACTATGAAATCACATTGAAACTTTAGATTGATATATATAGCTTATTAATATTAATTTTAAAACTTTATATTTCTGGAACTTTTGCTACATAATGCTAACATTTCACCTCTTTCAACATTCTTATTTTACATAATATATGCTATATGAAGGTAAGTGAAAATTACAATAAAGAACAAGGAAAAGAATGATTAAAAACCAATGTGTGTTTCTATAATTGGCGTTTTCCCAACCATGATATATTCAAAGATTGTCTTATGTTTAAACAAAATGACATGACAAGAAAGTGGATGGCTCGTGAGATTTCTTGAGGATTAATCTATTTGGCATTATGCACAGCTGTAAATCTAAGATATCTTCAATCATCTAAGGCATTTGGTCATTTCCCCGAAATGGAAACATTCAAAAAATGTCCCTCTTGTTAACTTCATGTGGGGAAAATATCTGCTAAAAGAATACCTTGAAGGGTATCCAATAGGAAATATTGGATATTGTTCTGAATTTTAAAATTATTTTAACTTTTCTTGCCAAAAAAATGTATTTAAAAATAATACAGACTTTCAAAATTAATTATTAGAAATTCTATTTATTTGTGTATATTTAATGTGAGATTATCTATTTGTATTCTTGGGTGCCACAATGAGATACTTTTTAATAGTAACAATTGTGTTGTGAATATTCTACAGACTAAAATAAATGAATTGCTTCCTGTACTGTCATTCATGCAAGTGGATATTAACTCCATCAATGCCTTAGAATTAGCTTTGGTCATCGCATGCTTGTGTGTATGTATTCGTGTGTATTTCTTTGTTGTATCACTAGCACCTACCATATCATTGCTGTTATTATTTGACCAATTTAACTAATTTTGGAGTTATTAGCTCTAAGACATTAAATAGTACACTTTTAGAAATTTTACTATAGTTCTATTTACCTAAAATCAGAGATAACATGGTATTTCGGAAAATATACTGGACTGAATTAGATTCCTGTAAGACTTCCCTGTGGCGCAGACGATAGAGCGTCTGTCTACAATGCAGGAGACCTGGGTTCGATCCCTGGGTCAGGAAGATCCCCTGGAGAAGGAAATGGCAATCCACTCCAGCACTCTTGCCTGGAAAATCCCATGGACAGAGAAGCCTGGTGGGCTACAGTCCATGGGGTCGCAAAGAGTCAGACACGACTGAGCAACTTCACTATCCTTCATTTGCTTACTCTGTGTCTTTGAATACATCCTGTCATCTCTTAATTTTTTGATCTTCATAATGAACAGGTTGGATAAGACAGACTTTAAATTCTCTTTCAATTTAAATGATCAAAAAATAGTTATGTGTTTTTTGTACCATATGGAGACACTTTCTTTGCTGAGCTGAGTCAGTCTTTGCTTAGCTATGTGGTGTGTTTTACCAAAGATGATTTCACATCTTTAATTATTAATTCATTTCTGAATAATGTTGTAATTGATCCATGGCTCTGGAGAGAAAGAAGACAATTCACCGTATATTTCCTACAATTCTTCAGGGTAAAATTTGGTTGCAGATACTTCAAAATTTCTTCAGCATTCAGATAATTGTAATGAATAGAGTTGGTAGAGTAGGCATATGGGGGCTTTAATCTCATTCTGCCTACTGAGCTGTGTGCATGTTTAGAGAGACTGAGTTGACGTGGTGGGTGGTAAGGGACTCAGGCATGAAAATTTTTATATTCTTTTTCCAATTCCTTTTAGTTGTTGTTTTTCTTTTTCTTTCTTTTCTTTCTCATTTTCTCTCCCTTCCTTCTTTACAGAAAGTTTATCTTTGTTCTCTCCTCTCCCTTTTTTCATTCTCCTCTAGAAATAAAGTATGTATGGGAGATGATGGACCAAAGGTGAGGCAGGATTGGTCAGGATTTGAATAAGGGGAAGAGTAAAAGGTAGAGGTGTTCTAACCGATTCTTTGCCTTCACCAGGATAGGATTCTTCTCCCAAACCCAAGAACTGAGAGTATAGAGAATAAATGAAAGTAACTAATAAGCATTCGCAGAAAGCTCAACCTCAGTGTCAATAGGAGAAATGCAAATTATACTAATTAGATACCAATTTATAGCTGTCAAATGAATAAAGTTTTAGAATAATAATAAGTTTTAGGAGAGATATTTATTAAAAAGGGGTATTAAAATGGGTATTCACTTGTACTCCACTGCACAAGCATATGGAAAAACAATTTTTTAAATGTTCATTTGTTTTGAAGTTTGTAAACATGTTTTCATGAATATAGCCTCTAAACATCAAAGATAAGTATGAAGATCTATGCTAAAGGGCATTGCAGTGGTTTTAAATAATTGCAAAAATTAATAACAACTAAGGTCAAAAAGAACAGAATAGTTGCAAGTAATTGTACATTCATGTCAGAATACTATGCAGTAATCAAAATGATATTCTTAAACAATATCTAATGGAAATATGCTCACTCTCAATTATTGAAAGTGAAAAAATAAATTCAAGTGTAATCCACATATTGTAAAATGTAATCAGAGATCAAAGAACCGGAGAAAAGATGTAGAATCATTAACAGTTATCTCAGAATATTCAAATTGACTGTTTTTCTTTTATCTCTTTCTTCTCTTATTTTCTCAACATTTCATGTAAAAATATATTGTTCATAAAAAGAAAGTGCTATTAGAGAATCACACGTCCCTTAGTTAAAATATAATAATAATTTACATCCAAATAGTGCTTTGTAGTTTGAAAAGGATTTCTAACTACATCATTTTATTTGAATCTAAAACTAAGCACCCTCCTTCCCAATCTCATTTGTGATGCTCACATTACTTCTGAAGACTGAGTTCAATGTCACTCTTTCATGAAGTCTTTGTTGAACCTGCCAGTCATTCTTTTTCAAATAATGTTTTTACTCCTATATGTTCAACCAAGGCATCTAACACAGATATATTCATTGAATACATAAAAGAATGAACAGCCCGAATGCTATATATAATACAATGTTGTGTCCCCCGAATTCATATGTTAAAGCCTAATCCCCAGTGTAATGGTATTTGGAGGTGGAGCCTTTGAATGTTGATAAGGTCATGAGGATGAGATCCTTGTTAATGGTATTAGTGCCGCATGTAAGAATTAAAGATTTTAAAATTTAAAAAATAAAAAACTAAAAAAAAAACAACAAAAAAACAAACAAACAAAAAAAAAACACAAAGAGACTCGAGAGTACTTTTCTGTCATGTGAGGCTTCAACAAGGAAAATAACCAGGAAGCAGGTCCTCACCAGGCATTTCATCTGCCATTGTGTTTCCCAGTCTCTTGAACAATGAGAATAAATGTGTTTTTCACTTGTGGTACTTTTGTGATAACAGCCTAAATTAACTAATATATCAACCAACAAAAATGCATTATATATAAAGTATAGGATTGATACTGTTTTCTCCATTTTATAGTAATAGGTGAGAACTTGAGGCTCAGAAATTTTCAGTTATTTTCCCAAAACTCAGATTAACAAAAATTAGAGGAATGTTCTAGTTTCTAAACTTTGTGCTTCTTGGAATATTCTGCTTTTGAAACCATGAGGCCATGAAAGTCATTAAAAATTTGAAGAATTATCAAATCTCTTTCTAGATTTGTTTTAGTCTGGGTAAGATATTGCTTCTTGGAGCTGGTTAATTCATACAGATATTTGGAATCATTCTTCATGTCCCTTTCAAAGAAATAAATAGGAATGAAAGATAGCAAAGGGCAGAGGTTTGCTGCAGTCCTTAAAATGCTGGAGGGAAGGGAACTAATTGAAAGAGATGAATGGATTGGAAATGGGGAAAAGGAATGACGCTTGTGGCAGGGTAACAACCTCTCAAAGATGTCTGTGTCCTAGTCTTGGGAAAGGTATGGTTAAGGACTTTGAGATGAGAACATTCTTCTGAATTATCCAAGTGGGCCCAGTGAAGTTGTGGATGTCTTTATAAGTGAGAGTAAGAGAGAGAGGCCGAGAGTCAGAGAAACAGATGTGATGATAGAAGCTGAGGCTACAGTGATGTGATTTCTATTCTTGAAGATGGATGGTGACCACTAGCCAAGATTGTGGGAAGCTTCTAGAAGCTGAAAACACCATGAGAAGGATGCTCCTCTCAGTTCAGTTCAATTCAGTCGCTAAGTCGTGTCCGACTCTTTGTGACCCCATGAATCGCAGCACGCCAGGCCTCCCTGTCCATCACCAACTCCCGGAGTTCACTCAGACTCACGTTCATCGAGTGAGTGATGCCATCCAGCCATCTCATCCTCTGTCATCCCCTTCTCTTCCTGCCACCAATCCCTCCCAGCATCAGAGTCTTTTCCAATGAGTCAACTCTTTGCATGAGGTGGCCAAAGTACTGGAGCTTCAGCTTCAGCATCATTCCTTCCAAAGAAATCCCAGGGCTGATCTCCTTCAGAATGGACTGGTTGGATCTCCTTGCAGTCCAAGGGACTCTCAAGAGTCTTCTCCAACACCACAGTCCAAAAGACCCTCTAAAGCCCCCAAAAGGGATACAGCTCTGCCAGCACTGCGACTTCAGCTCCATGAGACTCATTTCAGATTTTTGACATATACAAGTACATTTAATAAGACAAGAAAATTATGTTCTTTTAAAAAAAAAAACAATTTTCTTGCAGGATTCCTATTTTTTAAAAACTTATTTTATTTACTTGGCTGCACTGAGTCTTCATTGCTGTTGTGCACAGCCTTCTCTTGTTGCGGATTCTGTACCACTGAGCCACCGGGGAAGCCCACAGTGTTATACCTGAGTGAACTCAATACATTCTAGTCCCATAAACAAGCCAACTGGCAGCAATTTTTGCGGTGGGGCGCTTAGGAGGCAAGCCTCCTCTGCTGCCATGTATAGGTGTGGTACTGTGTCTGTCTTATTGGCTGTGGACTCCGCTGTCTCCTGAAGACAGACTGTCCCCATGAACCTAAGACATTGCGTTGACTGTAGCACTTGACTTCTATAATGTTCCTTCATAGCCACGGGAGTCCATGAAAGGACACCACAACTCTGACGTTTTAAGGGTAATACATTATGGGTGTACCACATACAAAGGCAGCATTTAGCTGCTATCACATCTAGCAAACAGAAACTGTTTCTCTGAATTCTGCTTATCGGTGGACTGTGCTTGATCACGGCTCTCAAATCATTTAGTTTATAAAATTCAATGAAAGAAAGTGATCAAAACGAGTCAGATGATTTCCGCTAAGGGTAAGAATGAAAGAGCTAGGAAAGAATGCAGCCTCCATCCATATTCACTGCTTGTTTTCTCAAATGCTGTCCTCCTCCTGGATGGAAAATGGTTCGTCTCTCCCCAGCCGTTCCAGGCCTAATAGCTGAAGCCAATTTCCCTGATGTTCTATTTACCTTGTTCTTGCTTTTATTTCCTTTGATAAAAACCTATTGGTATGAAGATTGTTGCGGGGGGGGGGAGATATTTTACATCCCGATTCTGGTTCAATTACTTCCAGCTACATCGGTACCCTGCCAGAGACAGCTGCAGAAGGTAACAGAGCAAGTGTGCATTGCCTTCCGTCTCCCAGGTAGCAAACGCAATTGTTTTGTTTTCCACGGTCTCAAAATGACTAGATATCAGCTGCTTACACCCTGCAGGGCAAATCAGGATGCAGCAAGAAGTGTTCGGAATTGCTATGTTGGCATTGAGAGCAGCTCGGTAATAACAGAGTGTGTCTGGAGACAATAGGGCTTTTGGCAATGTCAGTGCTCATTCCCTGGTGGAAAATAGACTGTATCATTGTGTCATTCCAACTCACCTTTTATTTTCCGTCCTCTTCCTTGACCTGGAGATTTTTTTAGGATGAATTAACTCTTCCTTCTTTGCCACGGACACACTATGCATTCCTGCCTCTGTCACTGTGTCTCTTGCTAGGTAGCTCAAAGATGACTCTCTAGTAATCTCTCCTTCCAGAGGGGTTTGTGCTTATCTGGTTCACCTCCCTGCTAACTCACTGTAGTAACTTCCTAGATGTATGTAGCAGCTAACAAACTCCTTGGCTTTATCCTTAAAGGTATGATATGAGAGTCATGATATAAAGAAAGTCCCTAGACCAGTTATCCCCTAGAGACACATCCACGTCGTCTTCACAACAGACACACATACTCAGCTTCCTTTAGTGTTATCCCAAAATTGGTAAGTAAACTTTCAGTTCTATTCAGTCATCTTTAGCTAAAGAATTACTGCCTCTGTAAACTCAATATCTATTAGTGCCAACATTGTACCAATAGGGTGCTAATCATTCTACACAGATTTCCACATTTTTGGCATTCTCTTTGCTGAAAGCTCATTATTTGTAATGTGATGAGTTTAGTCAGCCATTTGTTTTATTTGTCTGTATCTCACTTCTTTATAAATCTTGGTGATATGCCTGACCAGCTTTTCTAATGCTGCACAATCAATTTTTTCTAATTTTTAACCTATATATGAAGATGTGTGACTGTGTATTATAGTAAACAACAATAGCAATCATAACACATTGCATAACAATCCACTACAAAATGGCCTGGGAGCAGTATTTATCTGGCTCGTTGGTTTTGATGTCATAGAGGACTACCAATTTCACTTTTTGTATTAATGCCACAGTGTTGCTACATATAAGACAGTTTGCCTCCTTTCTGATTCTCCACACAAAGCTTACTTTCCTATCTTGTTTAATGTATTAATTTCACAGATAAGGTCCTTGTCATACCATGAATATGTTTGTAATGGAATTGAATGTGTGGTATCATGGGATAAGCACCAGCCTATGTATATAATCCAAATAGGTACCCATTATGTCTTCTTAATTCATGTAAATATCAAAAAAATTAACAAAAGAAAATAAAAACTGAGATAGTATGCTAAAGCAGACTGTTATTTGGAGTGACTGACTGGCAGAGAATTTCCTTAACTTCCTAAGAGAGTATCAACATTGTCCCATGACCAAAGAGAATTCTTCAAGGACTACTGTTTATAAATGCTTTCAGCAGTCTTCCCTGGTGGCTCAGATGGTAAAGCATTTGCCTACAATGTGGGATACCCGGTTTCAATCCCTGGGTCAGGAACAATTCCTGGAGAAGGAAATGGCAACCTACTCCAATATTCTTGCCTGGAAAATCCCATGGATGGAGAAGGCTGGCAGGCTACATTCCATGGGGTCTCAAAGAGTCAGTCGTGGCTGAGTGACTTCACTTTCACTTTCAGCAATAAAAAGCTTTTCCTTGCTCCTCTTGACCCTCTAGTGGTTTCCAGTTTTCCTCCCTTTTTGCCTTATTTCCACTGCTGCTATTTCTACTATTTTCATCTTTTAAGGTCTTTGAACTGTGAACCAAACTATTCATAAAAAGAGAATAACAAAGATTTAACTTTCAAAATAGTATAACTGCATGCTAGAAACTGCCCACCCATGTGTTGGAAAAACTGATGGAGCAGTGAAAAGAGCAAAGATGCTCTTCTTTGGGTCCCTCCTTTTGTTTCTCTTCCCTCCATGGCTGGAGATTGAACACCTCCACTGACATTGTCAACAAAGCTGTTATTCCACTCATTGGTCCATGCATGTTTCATTTACTCCTGAATATCTAGGACATTGATGCACTGTATGTGGATCTCACTCTTGGGTTCATTTTCTCAGGCATAGTGATATTTCATCTGTACTATGTACATTCTTGATTATTTGACAGGGGTGGGGAGATTAAATCCTAATTTACCTGCATGAAAACTCAGGTGCAAAGAAGGAAATTAAAATAATATGCCTCTTTTTCTTCTGAAAGGAAAGAGGCTGGTCCTTTCAGTATTCTAAGGAAAGGAAATGTCTGGCTTATCTTCAAGAAAACCTCTGTCTACCTATGGAGTCAGTGGTGGAACAAATGACTTTCAAGAGGAATACAGTCCCAAATTAGGAGCCATCCATTTAAGAGACCATTCTTTAAAATGAGTATTATGTTTGTTTCTTGTGTATAACATAGTAATTTAATATTTAAATCCATTAAGAAATGAGCATCATGATAAGTCTAGTAACCACATGTCACCATTCAAAAGTATACACTATTTAGTGACCATATTCTTTAGGCTATATATTATATCCCAGTGATTTATTTACTTTATACCTAGAAGTTTGTACCTCTTAATCTTTTTCACTTGTTTCAACCACACTCCACCTTCCTCTGCTTTGGCAACCTCTAATTTGCTTTCTGTATATATAAATTTGTTTTTGTTTTATTTTGTGTATTTTATTTTATAGATTCACATATAAGTGAGATGACATTGTACTAGTCTTTCTCTGTTTAACTTATTTCGCTTACATAATACCGTCTAGGTCAATCCATACTGTCACAGATGACAATACTTCATTCTTTTTTATGCCTGAGTAATATTCCATTGTGCAAGTGATATGTATGTGCGTGTACACATTGCTCACATCCACTTTATAAATTCATCATTTGATGATCACTGAGGATATTTCACATTTGGCTAAGATAAATAGTGCTGAAATGTACATAGCTGTGCATACATCTTTTTGGATTAGTATTTTTGCTTTATTAGGGTACATACTCAGAATTGGTGGATTGTGTGATAGTTCTACTCTTAATTTTTTGAGGAAGCTCTATGCATTTTTCCATTGCAAATGAACCAATTTACCTTCCCACTAATGGTGGACCAGAAATTTTTTTTCTCCACATCCTTGCCAACTATGTTATCTTTTTGGTAATAGTCATTCTGGCAACCCACTCCAATATGCTTGCCGGGAAGATCCCATGAACAGAGGAGCCTGGGGGGCTGCAGTCGAAGGGGTCGCAAAAGAGTCGGACACGACTTAGCGACTAAACAACAATTCTGGCATGTGTAAGAAATATCTCATTGTGATTTTGATTTATATTTCCCTGGTGAACAGTGAAGTTGAACATCTTTTTATGTGTCTGTTGGCCATTTGTATTTCTTCTTTGGAGAAAAGTCTATTCAGATTCTCTGCCCTTTTCTTTTTTTTTTTTCAGATTAGATTTTATTTATTTATTTATTTATTTTTAAATTTTAAAATCTTTAATTCTTACATGCGTTCCCAAACATGAACCCCCCTCCCACCACCCTCCCCATAACATCTCTCTGGGTCATCCCCATGCACCAGCCCCAAGCATGCTGTATCCTGCCTCAGACATAGACTGGCGATTCAATTCTTACATGATAGTATACATGTTAGAATGCCATTTTCCCAAATCATCCCGCCCTCTCCCTCTCCCTCTGAGTCCAAAAGTCCGTTATACACATCTGTGTCTTTTTTCCTGTCTTGCATACAGGGTTGTCATTGCCATCTTCCTAAATTCCATATATATGTGTTAGTATACTGTATTGGTGTTTTTCTTTCTGGCTTACTTCACTCTGTATATCCCTGCCCTTTTCTTAATTGATTTGTATTTTGATACTTAGTTGTATGATTCCTTTCTATATTTTAGATAGTAATGCCTTATCAGATATATTGTTTGCAAATAACTTCTCCCATTCATTTGATTGCCTTGTCATTTTGTTGATAGTTTCTTTCTCTATGAAAAAGCTCTTTAGTTTGATGTAATCTCAATTGTCTAGTTTTTCTTCTGTTGCCTTTGCCTGAGAATACAGATCAAAAAAGAATTATATTGTTAAAACTGATGTCAAAGACTATACTGCCCGCTTCTTCTGGGAGTTTTATGCTTTCAGTTCTAACATTTATATCTTTAATCTAATTTGTGTCTATTTTTGTATAAGGTGTGAGAGAATTGTCCAGTTTCATACTTTTGTGTGTAGCTATCCAATCTTCCTAACCATATTTATTAGAAAGGCTGTGTGTACGCTACTGAATCTGGCCTCCTTTGTTGTAGATAAATGAACCATTTAAGTGTCAGTTTGCATCTGAGCTCTTTATTACATTCCATTGATCTTCATGTCTGTTTTGGGGCCACCATGGTACTGGATTATGGTAGATTTGTAATATAGTTTGAAATCAGGGGGCATGATCTCTCTAGGTGTGTTCTTTTTTCTCAGCCTTATTTTGGCTATTTAGGGTCTTATGTAGTTCTCTACAAACGTTAGCACTATTTGTTCTAGTTCTGTGAAAAGTATCATTAGTATTTTCATAGACTGCATTGAAACCTTACAATTTGTTGGGTAGTTTTGTCATTTTAACCATATTAATTCTGCCCATACATAATCACTGTAAATCTTTTCTTTTATTTATATGTATCATCCTAAATTTCTTTCATCAGTGTCTTATAGTTTTTAGTGTACAAGTCGTTCACCTTTTTTTTGTTAAATTAATTCCTAGGTATTTTAGTCTTTTTGATTCAGTTTTAAATGCAATTGTTTGGTTAAATTCTCTTTCTGATATATTCTTATTAGTATTTAGAAATGCAAAAATAGTGTTGTGTATTCATTTTGTATTCCGAAATGTACTTAATTCATTAATTCATTCTAGTAGGTTTTTGAGGTAGGGAACATATTTTTATTATGGGGCATCTCAACTAATTATTGTAGGCATATGTGATTTTATTAATTTTGTCATCTAACGTTCCAACTGGCAGTGTAGCTGGCTGACTGAATGCCTCTGCTACGTTTTCCTTTCCCAGTGAGACTTGTCTTTTTATAATTTTTTTTTTCATTTCTAGTTATGGTCTTTTCTGCTTAAACAAGTCCCTTTGACATTTGTTGTTAAGTTTACTTTAGTGGTGATGAATTCCTTTGGATAATAACCTTGTTGGATAGAATATTTTTCTTTAAAAGTTTTTTTTTTTTTTTTTTTTTTTTTGCTTCTTCTCCTCTTAATACTTTGAATATATTGTGCTACTCCCTTCTGGCCTCTGAAATTTCTTCTGAAAATTCAGCTGATAGTCTTATAGGGGCTCCCCTATACATAACATAATGCATCTTTTAAGATACTCTCTTTATCTTGACTGTGACATATATGTGTCTTAGTGTAAGTTTCTTCAGTTTTATCTTATTTGGGACTTCCTGTGCTTCCTGAACTTGGATATCTGTTTCCTTTGTCAGGTTAAAGAAGTTTTCAGTGGTTATTTCTTAAAGTAAAATTTCTATCTCTTTCTCTCTTTTCCTTTGACCCTTATAATGTGATAGTACACTTATTGTCCCAGAGATCGTTAAACTCTCCTCATTGTTTCTATCTTTTTTTGTTTTGCTGTTCCAATTGAGTGAGTTCCAATGGTCTGTCTTCTAGTTTGCTTTTCTTTTGCAACATCTAATCTGTTGTTGGTCCCATCTAGTGTACTTTTGATATAAGTTCTTATAATCTAAAGCTGTGACTAATTTTTTATTAATATGGATGTGAGAGTTGGACTATAAAGAAATCTGAACACAGAAGAATTGATGCTTTTGAACTGTGGTGTTGGAGAAGACTCTTGAGAGTCCCTTAGACTGCAAGGAGAGCCAACCAGTCCATCCTAAAGGAAATCAGTCCTGAATATTCATTGGAAGGACTGATGCTGAAGCTGAAGCTCCAATACTTTGCCCACCTGATGCAAAGAGCTGACTCATTTGAAAAGACCCTGATGCTGGGAAAGATTGAAAGCAGGAGGAGAAGGGGACAACAGAGGATGAGATGGTTGTATGTCATCACCGACTCAATGGACATGGGTTTGGGTGGACTTCAGGAGTTGATGATGGACAGGGAGGCCTGGTGTACTGCAGTTCAGGGGATTGCAAAAAGTCAGACATGACTGAACAGCTGAACTGAACTGAATCTCTTTCTTGAGGTTCTCATTGTGTCTCTCTATTTTTATCCTGAGTTCATTGGACATGCTTGGAATTGTTGCTTTCAGCTCTTTGTCTGGAAGATTTTTTATCTCCTTTAGTTATTTTTCTGAGATTTTATCTTGTAATTCTGTTTGGAACATATTCCTTTGTTTTCTCATTTTGTCTGGCTGTCTATGTTTGTTTATACTTATTAAGTGGATTAACTACATCTCCCAGTCTTGAAAGAATGGCTTTATATAGATGTCCTATTGGAATCAGCAGTAGGCTCCTCCCTGGTTGCAAGAGACAGGTGGCCCAGGACTGTCCCCTGTGAGAGCTGCATATGTCCTCCCATTTTAACTGGGTGTTGCAAACCTATTAGTGTGTGTAAAGACCCCTGAAAGACTCAAATGCATCTGTTGTAGACACTATGGTGTTAGGGAGAGCCCCCAGACCAAGGGGCCACTTTGGTAGCGCTTTGGTGTTGGCTGAGGGCTCCTGCAAGATCTGGCGGGATGGACGTCACTTTGTAAAGGGGCTCTGGTGCTAGCTGAGGGGACCTTCCAGGCCTGGCAGGGTGAGGATCTGCTTTGGAAAGGTGCCAGCTAAGTCTTCAGGTGAGCCTGGGGCAGGGGAAGAGATGCTGCTAAGTTAGAGCGGGAGAGTCAGCTGGCCCCTGTCAGTAGTGAGCAAGCTTGGTAAAGTGTGAAACTGAAGCAAACCGAAAACTAAAGAAACTCTGAAACTGGCACCTGTCAACTCTTTTATACACAGAGAAAGTTCCAACAGATCCCTGCCCTTGGGTACATGCCCTAAAATTAATCAATAAACTTCATGTATGACTGAGTTGCTTTTCAAACTGCTACCTCTGCGCTAAGACTTAGAGACAGTGAATTTTTGAGCCTCCTTATTAACAGGTCTTTCTCCACTTCCCACAGCCCTCCAGCTCTCTCAGCCATAAGCCCCGAAGCCCTGGGTATTCCAAGCCAGGCATTTTAAGGGGCTCATTTTCTTGGTGCAGGTCCCTGGACTGGGCAGTCTGATGTGTGGTTTGGAGCCCTTGCTCCTCAGGGAGGTCCTCTAAGACTGTTATTTCCCTCCTGCCTGTGGGTCACAGCACCTGAGTTGTGAGTCTTAGCCAGACCACATCTCTGTCCTTCCTACTCACATCAACATGGCTTTTCAAAATTTTTGGTTGTGAAAATTTTTTTCTGCTAGTCTTCAGGTCATTATCAGAGGTAGTTTCTTTGAGATCGGTGTAATTTGGGTACATCCCTGGGAAGAGTGAAGTCCGGGATCTCCTACTCTGCTATTTTGACCTGCCCCTCAAGGAAAAGAATTTCTTTAAAATATATGCATATTGAGACTTCCCTGATGGTCTAGTGGTAAAGACTCTGCGCTTCCACTGCAGGAGGTGTGGATTTAATCCCTAGTCTGGAACCTGAGATCCCACTTGCCTGACACACAAAGGTAAAGGGAAAAAAAAAGAAACATATTTAGGGAGAATTCCATATAACTTCAATCTGTTTCTGCTAAGAATGCACATATTTGAAGTTAGTATATATTTAAACAAATTCTAGTCCTTTTCCAGACTTGAGGCAAATGCTAGATTTAACAGTTCTAGTCACTTTCTTTGAAGGATTTTCTTTAAGCTCCCCACCTTGGAGGAAAAGTAATTAACCTCATTATGACTGTTTCTTTGCTGTGTATTTCCTCTGCACACCAGTGTATAGTTATTTTCATATCCTCTTGCACAGTTGTTTGCATTCTGTCTCTAGTTTCATGAATGCCTGAAGGTATAATGATACCTGACTCTCTGAGTTGCCATGAAGTTTATGTGAAAAAATATATGTTGATTCCCACCTCCTGGTCCTGTTACAGCTCTGGAGATACAGAGGAAATAAAATACTTGGGAAAGGGAAAAGCTTGGGGAACCTACTTAGCCCACCATTGGTAAAAGAGGAATCCCCCATGAGTCCCCTTTGGGTGTTCTGGAATGTTTCTGTACATACTGGTTTATATTGGTAGCCAGAAGGCCACATGAAATTCAAAGCCGTGGTCTCTGGTTGCTGGAAAGTTTCATTTGTCTATTTATTTGTGATATGCTCTGTTTTGTTTAGAAAATAACCAGTTGTCAGCATTTCTACATCAAAAGTTTTTATATAAAAATCTAAATCTCCTGACATATTTGGCTGCAGTCCCGTCTGGCTGAAGCTGAGTAATAACACAGACTTGTATGTTTCCATGGATTGGATAGCAAACAATTCCTCTGTAGTTACAGAAGTGAAAATAGAGCATTCGGTCATGGAAGTTTGTAGGTGAGTACTTGTAGTGATGGAAAGTTGTAGACTTTCCCTTTAGATGTCTTCTATTTTCTTCATGAAAAAGGAAGTCATAACACCAGCCGAGAGGGGAGGTGGGTGGTGAAGGGGAAATAGGGAAAGAGCATATTTCACTAGCAAATTGTCACCTTTCCGCAACTCCTGAAATGAGCAAAGAAAAATCTAACTTTTATTTTCTATAACTTATTTAATACTCTCCTCATTACTCCACCCCATTTAGGGGGAAAGTGAGGCTACAAAGACTTATCTAAAATCTGCCAATGAACAGTTCCAGTGTAATCTCTATAAGGTAACATGTTTAATCAACTCACCATTTAGCTATCCAGCAGAGCTGTTCTTCTCACTCTCCTTTTCCCCAACTAACATCCAAGTATGTGGGAAATATGTCAGAATTCAAGGGAATATCCCATCCATACAGATTGCCATGCTTGTGCTGGTCCCCATCGTGGGACGATGGGTGTGATCCTGGGCGTGCCAGTTGCCTGACTGAAGAATACAAGTTCCATTATTTTTATTCAGTCATGGTCTAGTGAGACTCCAACTTAGATCAGAGAAAGCCAGATATGGTTTCTTCACCAGTCACATAGAATGTCCCACTTCCAGTTAGCCTGTTCCAGCTTCCCCACGGCAATATCCTTCAATCAGAGCATCCTTGAAGCATCCCCTTTATTCTACTATTAAGATTTCCAACTCCCCTGCCTGCCTTTGCATCTCTGCCAAATGCAAGGGATAATGGCTACTCCCTTGCTAGAGCAAGTTCCAGATAAACAGCTATTGCTTGTCTTCATTTAGGTGATCTTTATTTATTTCCATAATTCAAAACCTCCTACTGTCACTTATGAGTTACATAACTTTGTGCATGTTTCTTGACCTCTGAGAGTCTTAGTTTCCTTATTCTACGAGGGAGATGTTAGTAACACCTACCACGTAGAATCAAATTCAGTGAATAAAATGCATGTAAAACTCCTTAAAAAGGGTCTGGTACACTGTAAGCCCATAATAGTTCCCAATCTTTGTATTGATTATACTTATTTATTATTAGACATGAGGAAATAAACTGAGAGAATAAGAGACTTGCTTGAAGTCCATGGAGCTTCAATGTCTGAGTTGGGTGCAAACCCTGCTCGGTTCAAATCTAGCGTGGCTTTTCCTAATTCAAGCAAAAGCATGGAGAGTACAATTAGCAAATGGTTTCCAAATGAATGCAAGAAAGAATAAGGAAACAAGTTAGCAGAGTACATTTGTTACCTAAGTTGAAAGTACAAATATGGATAAAGGGAGGAATCATTTAATCAGCCAAAGTCTAGAATTCAGTTGTATTGAATCTTGTAAAGAGGTAAATGATTTGGGAGCTGGAAATTATATTACAGACCACTTAATTCTGTGGTTTTCAAACCCCACAATCATAGAGATTCAGAAAGTAAAACCTTCTACTGTCATATTGAAATAGTAACAAAATCAAACTAAACTCTATTCATAAGTCATTTTTTGGTTTTAAGTGAGAAGCTGGGAGAAATTTTCAATTCTGTCTTCAACTTGATTTTTCCTGTAAATATTGTTAACAATCTACCATATCAATCATAACTTTCAGGAAATGGGTAAATCATGATTAAAATAAGAAGCCACTGAAATATTCTCATGAGACTCAAGTATTTTAGCTTGGATTCTCTGTGAAGCAGTTCCTCAGATAAGGATTTGTGTACAAGTAGTTTATTTGAGAGATAATTCCAGGGAATACCTAAAGAGATAGGAAGTGAGATAGCAAGTAAGGTAGGGCCAATAACACATGTATTGATGAACATATCATTGCTATGGGAGCCTGGGGCTCAACTAATCTGGAGACACTCTGGGACACAGTGAGGAATAGTCTACAGAATTGTCGCCAAGAGGTTTGAGGAGTCTGAGACTTCAGTCCCTCTTGGACTGAGGGATGATAACTCCCATGAACTCCTTGTTTGCATCTCTTACAGACTACAGACTTTTTGATGACAAGAGAACATTTCTAGCCAGAGAAGTGACAGGTATTCTCTGGAAAAATCTGCAGAAGACCTCCAGGGTAACCCAGGCTACAGCTTGGACAGGGTGATGTCTGCTATACAAAGCCTAAACTTGAAAAAATACTGATTAAGATGTTTGTCTTAGATCTGTGTCTTTATCGAAACTATTGATGTTATAAAAGGCAACAGATAAACTGGAGAAAAAAAAATGACCAGTGATATTATCATTCATACATAAATTATACATAAGGAAACAGATTACAAAAAGGCTGATAGAGAAAGAGGTAGAAGTTAGTCAAGTTAATTCATAAAACATATCATGGAAATGGTAAAAACACTGGGAAGGGAGTGTGGTTTGTTTCATTAATCTAAAAAGTTAATTAAAGCTGACCTACAGATTTCCCCATATGAGAAAGACCTCGATGCTGGGAAAGATTGAGGGCAGAAGAAGGGGGAGACAGAAGATGATATGGTTGGATGGCATCACCAACTCAATGGACATGAGTTTGAGTAAACTCTGGGAGATAGTGAAGGACAGGAAAGTCTGGCCTGCTGCAGTCATGGGGCCACAAAGAGTTGGGCAGTACTTAGTGACTGAACAATATAGATTTCTCACCTAGGCTGCCAAGGGTACAGCGAATGGGAACTCTGATGAATACTCCCTTTTGAAATGCAGTTTAATCCTCCAGGTCAAGGGCTTTTAGTTGTTCCTTCTCTTTGGTTTAGTTATTCCACTTCTGAAAATACAAACCAGGGGAAAAAAGGAAATATAGAAAAAATAAAAAGCTCACTTTTTTTTTTCCCTTGAAGCATACAGAATAGTTTAAAACATTAATTTACATGAACAATATCACGCAGATGGTTAAATATATTATAGATCCATATGAAGTGTATTATGCAAGCACTTTGCAAGGAGTTTTCACAAACATGATGTCTTCGACTTGTTTGATAGAAAGTTCCATACAGAATACAGGAAAGCTGTGAGGACTTGATATGTACCAGTTACTGTCCTAAGTGCTTTTATACATAGTTACTTAATCCTCTCAAGGGCCCAGTGATGGACTATTCTTACCATTCTCATTTTTGAGATGAATATACTGGGGCCAATGAGACATTGAGTGCATTGTCCAAGATTACATATATAGTCAATGTAGAATTGAGATTCTGACCCGGGCAAAGGGGCCACAAAACCTGCAAGACTCTCAACCAGTTCTTGAGGGCTTTTCACAGGAGGGTCCTGGAAGAACAAACTGAATTTAGGATCCTGGGCAGTAGAAGGAACTTGCAACTCTGTCTCTCTTTTCCTCTCTTCCTTTCTCCTCCCTCCCATCTCTTTTCCCTTCCTGCCTCCTTCCCTTCCTTCTCTGCTTCCTGTCTTTTCCTCTTTGCTCTCTGTGAGACCTGTTTCCACCAAGCTGCATTGTCAAGTACTAGGTATTTTATGGACAAGACAACTCTTGTTGTATACCCGCTCCAGGTTCAATTCATGGCCACTATAAATGAAAGCTAATCTAGAGCTCTCCAAGTGAAGAACTTCTACCAAGACGTCATGGTTGTTATTAATGATACTATTTCTTAGTGCTGTTTAATACTATTAATGATACTTGTTAAAATATCTCATGTTTACAATGGTTTACACATCCATATTCCCTCCTATGGTTGCATCTTTGTAATAACCTTGTGAAGCATGTAGCTGCTGCTGCTGCTAAGTCACCTCAGTCATGTCCGACTCTGTGCGACCCCATAGACAGCAGCCCGCCAGACTCCCCCATCCCTGGGATTCTCCAGGCAAGAACACTGGAGTGGGTTGCCATTTCTTTCTCCAATGCATTAAAGTGGAAAGTGAAACTGAAGTCGCCCAGTCGTGTCCAACCCTTATCGACCCCACGGACTACAGACTACCAGAATCCTCTGTCCATGGGATTTTCCAGGCAAGAGTACTGGAGTGGGGTGCCATTGCCTTCTCTGGTGAAGTATGTAGAGCAGACATTAAAATCCCATCTTTTCAGTTAAGAATATGAGGGTTAGAGAGACTCCTGGAGACACATTTCTGACAAGATAAGCTCGATCAGACAGACTTGGGTTCAGATCCCGTACCTGTCCTTCTCTTTGACTTTGAGCTGACTTTGAGCAGGACACTGAACCTCTTTCCATCACCTTCTGTGAAATGAGAACATTTATTTATATGCAAACTCCTTTGGTTATTGGGAGATTTAAATAAGGAGATGCAGAAACTCCAGAGGAAAAACCATTGTTCTTTGTGTTTATTTGTTTGGTTGGTTTGATTGAGTTTGGTTTGTTTGTTTACACATTGAAGAGAAGTTAGTATAATCTCTACTACAGTACTAGTAGATAAGTCTCTATGATTCTTTGCACCTTATCGCTTTTAAAAGTGGAAAAGAGCCATTTGTTTCCTTTTAGTTCTTCAGAGTTGACCCTACAAGAAAGCACTCACTGCCCAGAAGCAAGGAGTGTGATGATCCAAAAGCCTGCGGTAATACATTTTTTCAGGATCTGCCTTGGTTTTCAAGTCAAAGTCACGCTCCTCTTTAGCCAGACTCCAGCCAGTGGCCATGCAAGTCAAGTAGCTGACATCCACTCTTCCCAACAAAGCTCCCAGAAAGTAACAGAGCAAGGAAGTGGTTTAAGGGTTCAGGGACTTTTTCATTTCCATCCAAGACAGGCTTCCTCAGATGGGTAGTCTTTTCCAGACTGTTCATTCGACTGAAAGAGGCTATGTCGGTTCTAACTCAGCATGCTAACTGCATCTCAGCTGGTGCTTCCCAGAGGTCATAGCCAACTCACTGATTGATGCAGCTGGGAAAGACAAGGTTCTGGTCAAGGTTTCTGGACTTTGGTACCATGGGCATTCTGTGCTGTGGGGTGTGTCATGCGCATTCAAGGATCTTTAGCAATATCCTTGAATTTAACCCACTAGATTCTCATAGAAACTCCCCAAGTTGTGACATTGTGACAACCACAACTGTCTTTGGACATTTCCTAGTACCCCATGTTGAGAATCACTGGTTGAGACAAATCCTTTAACTTTACCAATGAGGAAATTAAAGTCCAAAGTGTTAACTTTAGTTGCCCATTTTCGCTAGCCAAGCTAAAGACAGAACTGGGCCTAGAACCCAAATTAATGCTGTTTCTAATCTAGGACTTTTCTTAGATTTTGAATTAGAAAACAGAATTTATAAGAAAAACACTATTGCCATCTACTTTCAGACTAGAATTTCCATAGGTGAAAAATTCCAGAACAAAAGATACTTTCTTTGTTCCTTTTCTTGTTTATACCTCTTGCCAAGAAGGTGCTGTAACGTCTACCACAGCACAGCCCTGAAAACAAAGTTCCTGTACTGCCTGGGTTGCAGGTCTAAATTGCATCTTCTTATTTGGTTGCATATGGAACAACTTGAAAATCATGGTGGTTCTTATTATGTGTAAAACTAAATTAGTCTCCCACCAATGAAACATGTCTCCTAAGTATCTGTACTGTATAGACTGGACTTTTAAATAAATTTCTGTGTAATCTCTTGTAAAAAAAAAGTTTTCCTTGATATTCCACTCCAATTTCTCCACCAAGATGGGGAACTCTCTGTGTTTCTGTGGCATCCATCCTGTGTTTACTGCTGTCAGAGCTTCCAGTCTTGTCTATTACTATCATCTCCTTGTCTGATTTCCCCCTCTGCCTTGTGAGCTGTTTGAGCATGATGGCCTGAGCCTTTCAACATTTAATGTCTAATTACTGAATTCCTAACTGGGGAATGAATGAATGAATATTTAAGAGCTGCCAGATCACTGTTCAAGGAAAAGAATTATAAAAGGAAGCTCTTCTCCTCATTCTTTAGGAGTTTACTCTGTTTCTTCCGCTAATCTTGACTATATTTACATCAAAGTTAACAGGAAAATGTCTTGAAACACTTCTGTCAGATCAAATATTTTGCAAATGTTCAGGTCTGGTGTTTACTTCCATATCCTTTAAATATGATGTGGATAACTCTGTGTGACAACTTCTGACCTTAACACTTTTACTTCAGCTCACTTTTACCCTCTGCTCTGAGATTTTAAGACCTGATTATAGGGTAATGAATTTGTAATGCTGCACAGGAAAATCTGTTGCTGAATGACTGAAAAAAAAATTCAAATTCTTTTCATAAACTACATTCTATTCTTTGCCAGACATTATTATGGAACAATAGTGATTACATTATTCTCAGTAAAAAAAAAAAAAAACAAAAAAAACAAAAAACTCTGTAAATCAGGACTATGCTTATTCAAATATTGTTTATCCAGGTATTTATTATAATAAGATAATAATCTTACTGTGAATTAGCTATTGAGTGAGATATTCTGGTTGTTTGTAAAGTTTAATTCCACACCAGAAAATAATCTTGGGAGGTAGTCACTGTAACAGCTAATGAATAAATATAAAGCTTATTTTCAGGCATTTACACATTAGGAAATTTAGGTTTTAGCCCTCATTATTTTATCACTTTCAATATAAAATTATAAACAGGCTTTGCCTTGAAAGTGAAATAATTTGCATGCATCAATCATAATAAGAAAAACATGATTTAAAATTTCTCTTATATTACTGAAGTGAAGTGAATTTGCTCAGTCGTGTCTGACTCTTTGCGACCCCCCATGGACTGTAGCCCACCAGGCTCCTCAGTCCATGGAATTTTCCAGGCAAGAGTACTGGAGTGAGTTGCCATTTCCTTCTCCACGGGATCTTCCCAACCCAGGGATAGAACCCTGGGTCTCCCGCACGGCAGGCAGACGCTTTACCGTCTGAGCCACCAGGGAAGTACTGATGTACTATTTGAGCTTCAGTTTGAAGGGGCAAAGAAGCATTTTTGGTACAATTAGTCTCAATCTCATTGTTTGAATAGCAATGTGTGTTAAACAAACAGTATTTAGTAAGCAATAGTATTTGCTTAGCTCTGCGCTGAATGTTGGAGCATAAGGGCATTTACCTATAAATAATTTTAAAATATGGTCATGACCGTCAGAGATGTTGTACTCCCATTGAGAAGAAGATATAAAAGTGTATGTGTATACATATATTATATAACAAATGCAGAAATGTATTAGTTGATATTTTTATTTGCACTTAAAAGTTTATTGAGTCTAAGAGGTATAATTCAGGAAGGGATATGATACACTGGTTTGGGAGTCTTGGATTGAATCCTAGGTTCATCAGTCCTAGGTTCATCAATCCTAGCTGTGTGACCTGACACATTTTATACAAATTTTCTAGCGCATTGATTGTCAAACTGCTGCATATCAGAATTGCCTAAAGTGGTTTTAAAAGTCCCCACTCTCAGACATCAGAATTTTGTAAAACTTAGATTTCAGGGTGACTTCAGTGAGCATCCAAGATAGAGAACAATTAATCTGTTTCTCAAACTTTAATGTGAATACCAACTGCCTTGTTCACTAGGGGAAATGCAGGTAATCATACAGAAGGCCTAGCATGGGGCCTGAGATTCTGCATTTCTCAGAGGCTACCAGGTTAGGTTAACCCTATCTGCCCTGTGGTTACGCTTTCAGTGGGAAAGTTCTAGCTGACAATTATATCCCCCTGAAAATAGAGATAACCTTTGGAGGACTGATGGAAAGACTAGTCATCAGGCACAGTGCCAGTCATATGACACATGTGTCTTATAATGCTGATTTCAGCTTCACTTCCCTCAAAATATTGACATAATTAGGGAGAGTCATCCCTTTCTAAAATGGATTATATCTGAATTTAAAATTTTTTGTTTGAATTTTCTTTTCTTTCCCTCTTACTTAGGCAAAGGCTAGTCATTGATCCTGGCTCTGAAGTTTATACAATCTCTTCTGCCCACGCATACCATACTCTAGCTTCATGGTTTTCCATAGTGGAATCTCCCAAAACCATTCCATGGCAAATCCAGTGCCTGAGCCTCCCACTAGACAAATTATTCAATATATCTGAGGATGACTCCAGTATGCTGCTCTGGTTGAACACCACTGTTTGTCTGATTCTCTACGTTCCATTTACTTATCTTTTATCCACTTAGCATGCACTGAACTTCTACTCCATGCCAGTGTTGTGTTGGGCAGTGGGACTGATATAAAAAAGTAAAAAATAAAAATAAGTAATAAATAGCAATAATGTATCAGTACCTTGGTGGTGGTTCTTGTTGTGTTCCACCTTGTCTGACCCAACCCAGGGACTGAACCTGGGTGTCCTGTGTTGCAGGCACATTACTGTCTGAGACAGAGGGAAGCCCAGCTTGTCTAGGGTCCCAAGCTAATGAATGTGGATTCAAACTCCAAGCTCTGACTCACAGGACAACCATGTTCCCTAGGAGACTGTGGTAAGCTGTGGGAAACACAGAAGTATGTATTTTAAGTTTAGAATTTGTTCTTTACAATTCTCTACCTTGGACTTCTTTTATATATATATTACTGGTTTTTATGCTCAGGTACAGTACAAAATCCTTAAGGTCAGAATCATGTTTTGCAGTGATATGATTGATACCTTTTAAACCTAGAACAAAGCACAAAATTGAAAACAAAGTTTCTTTTCTCATTTTGCCTCTTCCTCTCCTCTCTCTCTGTGTATCATGTATATATATACATATATGTATGTATGTATACATGCACATATTTATATACTTTTACAATTGTATTTAAACTATCTTTTAAACCTCAAGCATACAGAATTGTACTACATCTTTTGTTCAAATCCTCTTTTTAATTTTATCATTTTTCTCCTTCATTCTATATCTTCATTTTTATCTCCTTCTTTGCTCTAAAGCATTTAATATATTTCCTTTCATTCTATTAATACTTTTCACATGCTTTCTAGATATTGATATACTAAAATTAAAACATATTCCTGTTCTGTGCATTTTATATTTTTATAAATGATATTTCACTGTAAATGTTACTATTTTGTTAAATTTGCTTTGTGTTTTTGGATCTATCCAGGTTGCCAAATTTAAACCTAGTTTATCATTTCTGATTATACTATGATATTTTACTTATACGTTTCCCTTTTTAAGTAAAAATCTAAGTCCGTTTAACCATGGTTCTAATTACAGAGGAAAAGCTGCTGATACCTCTTATTACAACAAAATGCAAGAGCTTCATTGATATTCCCACACAGATGGAGGGATGTTAGGCCAAACTTAATATCTCTAAAGTAGTTTGATCTCCAGAAGAACAGCGTCAGTTTTTACTCTCCCACAATAATTCCAGTTATTCACATCTTTAGCATTTGATTTAAAAAATGTCATTCCAGCTGGTATCAAATGCTATTTCTCTGTTTTGTTTCATGTTTTCGTATTACTAGGGTGTGAACGTCTCAGTGCATCTGTTAGCTGTTTGTTTCTTTTTTTCAGTGTCACATACCCTACTCAAAATTAGTTTATTGAAATTTTGTTATAGACTTGCAAAAGTTATTTATGTTAATCTCTTTAGACTTTGTGACAGTCTTATTCAAATATGTTCCCAGTCTTTCTATAATATTCTTTTCTGATCAGAAGTGATAGTCGGGTATCGAATTTAGGTTGATGTTATTTTCTCTTTATTTCCATTGTCTTCTAGTCTCTATTGTCACTAAGTTTTTGTCGGAGAAATTGTTCTTCACTTGCATGTAACCTACGTTTTCCTCTCTGATTTCATTTAAAATATTTTTTGCCTTTGATATTTAGTAAATTCATTATAATGTATTCCTTTGACTTTTATGACTTTTTTCTTATCAAGATTCTTTATTCTCCTTAATCTAGATATTTGTGACCATTGTCAATTCTAGAAAAATGTGTAAAATAACTCTCTATGAATTACTTCACAAAAATTTCTCCGAACATCCATTTATGAACTCTTTTAGACTTTAGACTTTGGATATCCCTATGGCAAATCTTGATTTTCCTCTTTCTTTCTTATGTGTCTCATGCATTTTTTTGAAATGGATTATATGTTAATTCTTCAATTCTGTTTTCCAGTTTACATTACTTTCAATTGTGTCTAATTAAATATTTAATGCATACATTAAGATTTAAAAATGTTTCCAGCTTTTCTTTTTTAATTCTAGTAGTTCTGTTTATTTTTCAACTCTTTCTGTTCTTTATCCAAATTAGTTTCTTATACTTTTTATGAAGTCGTTTTGTTTATGAAATTTGTAAACATATTTTATACAGTCTTTAGTTTATTGTTTAATTTTAAAAAATATTTGGTTTTATGATACCTACATACTATGTCTGCTGAATTGTCATTCATGGTAAAAATATTCCTTAAGTATTTTGTAATATTGTAAAATGGACTTTGTTTTATTGTATTTATGGAAATGATTCCAGTGCAACTCTGCTAATGCTTATAGTAAGAGTTATACCAGCAATGTCATTAGCCTTGGCAAGGTTTTATGCTAATTTCAGGTGCTAATGACAAATAACTATGGTATATTTAAACTCAGCACATGGAATAGTGAGCCTGAAATTCCAGCTGTGCCTATGTTTTTCCTTCCCAAATTTCTAGTTGTGATGAGTTTCCCTGATAGCCCAGTTGATAAAGAATCCTCCTGCAATGCAGGAGACCTCAGTTCAATTCCTAGGTTGGGAAGATCCCCTGGAGAAGGAATAGGCTACCCACTCCAGCATTCTTGGGCTTCCCTTGTGGCTCAGCTGGTAAAGAATCAGCCTGCAATTCAGGAGACCTTAGGTCAATAGCTGGGTTGGGAAGATCCCCCGGAGAAGGGAAAGACTACCCACTCTAGTATTCTGGCCTGGAGAATTCCATGGACTGTATAGTCCATGAGGTTGCAAAGTGTCAGACACGACTGACCCACTTTCACTTTTTGTGTTTCCTCATTGGTTTTCTGTACTGTGGGATTTTTCTAGTCTTTCTTTCTATTGAAAGTGAAGCCCTCATGGGTTTTCAGCTTTATAGAGGGTCCCAAATTTGCCTCATGCAGAACCAAACCTTTTCTACCATTTCTGTATAAACTTTAAAGAACATCTACTTCCTCCCCACAGGTCCAAATCTCTGCACTTATAGGAAACAGCTGCAATATTAGTATGCCCAATTATATCTCTGTGATTCATTTTTCCTTGTACCAAGGAATTTCTTCTTTCCTGTGTCAATTATTTATTTTAAAATGGCAGTATTTTATCCTATATTCCCAAGTATTTGTTGCATAATTTTTTTTTGGGGGGGGGGTCAGGCATTTTGCTAAATATAAAGCTATTGCTGTATTTGGCATCAAGGTTATAATAATATTGTAAAGTATCTTAGCCAAGAGTAAAGTTTCAAAAAATGCAAATGTACTGTACTGTTCTTTGGATATTTTGATGGTATAGTTCATGTTAAGGGAGGTGGTAGGGGAAGGGGAGCTGGTGTCGATTGAAAAGATGATACCTAATCTAAGTAAAACTTTTCTCTCCAGTGCTCTCCAGAACAAGGGCAACGTTCCTGTAAGTTTACCCCATTGCTTCAAGCATTTGCTTCTTTACTGCACTGCACTAGCATGAAGCAGACCATGAGAAGAAGAGGAAGTGCAGAGCTAGAAAGTTCTTCCTTGAATTTTCCTAATATATGTCACTTGGTAGTATTTTATTCTTGGCTACTGTTTCTTTCTCACACCTGGATACCTCCAACTATTTCCCAAAGGTTTCATACAATTCCATCAACCATTCTCTCCTTTGAGGTCAGAAAATAGCCAGCAACCCAGTTAGTTTTTGATCCAGTTTAGAATAGCTCAAATATCTATTAATCAGTCAATTATTGCAAGAGGGGTTCAGTTCAGTTCAGTTGTCGCTCAGTTGTGTCCCACTCTTTGCGACTCTGTGAATCACAGCATACCATGCCTCCCTGTCCATCACCAACTCCCAGAGTTGACTCAAACTCATGTCCATCGAGATGGTGATGCCATCCAGGCATCTCATCCTTGGTCATCCTTGGTCGTCCCCTTCTCCTCCTGCCCCTAATCCTTCCCAGCATCAGGGTCTTTTCCAGAGTCAACTCATCGCATGAGGTGGCCAAAGTATTGGAGTTTCAGCCTCAGCAAAATGCAAAACAGCGAAATGGCTGTCTGAGGAGGCTTTACAAATAGCTGTGAAAAGAAGAAAAGTGAAAAGCAAAGGAGAAAAGGAAATATATAAGCATATGAATGCAGAGTTCCAAAGAATAGCAAGGAGAGATAAAGCCTTCCTCAGTGATCAATGCAAAGAAATAGAGGAAACAACAGAACAGGAAAGACTAGAGATCTCTTCAAGAAAATTAGAGATACCAAGGGAACATTTCATGCAAAGATGGGCTCAATAAAGGACAGAAATGTTATGGACCTAACAGAAGTAAGAGGGGTTAGTGACTGTCAATTATTACTTATGAAAGAATATATGTAAATCAAGATGCCATTAGGTAAAAATGTTACATGATGAGAAAACATTTCTTAATGTCCATGCTATTGGTGAAGGCATCTAGTAAGAACCACACTTGACAAATTTTATGGGGTGTTGTTTCTATGGAAGACATTTATTCATTTGTATTCAGTTCAGTGCAGTTGCTCAGTCATGTCCGACTCTTTGTGACCCCATGAATCGCAGCACTCCAGGCCTCCCTGTCCATCACCAATTCCCGGAGTTCACTCAGACTCACATCCATTGAGTCGGTGATGCCATCCAGCCATCTCATCCTCTGTCATCCCCTTCTCCTCCTGCCCCCACTCCCTCCCAGCATCAGAGTCTTTTCCAGTGAGTCAGCTCTTTGCATGACGTGGCCAAAGTATTGGAGTTTCAGCTTCAGCATCATTCCTTCCAAAGTAATCCCAGGGCTGATCTCCTTCAGAATGGACTTGTTGGATTTCCTTGCATTCCAAGAGACTCTCAAGAGTCTTCTCCAACACCACAGTTCAAAAGCATCAATTCTTCAGTGCTCAGCCTTCTTCACAGTCCAACTCTCACATCCAAACATGACTACAGGAAAAATCATAGCCTTTCATAAGTATTTATAGAGTACCTTACTGTGTTCAGTTCAGTTCAGTTGCTCAGTCATGTCCGAGTCTTTGTGTCCCCATGAATTGCAGCACTCCAGGCCTCCCTGTCCATTACCAACTCCTGGAGTTCACTCAAACTCATGTCCATCAAGTCAGTGATGCCATCCAGCCATCTCATCCTCTGTCATCCCCTTCTCCTCCTGCCACCAATCCCTCCCAGCATCCGAGTCTTTTCCAATGAGTCAACTCTTTGCATGAGGTGGCCAAAGTATTGGATTTTCAGCTTTAGCATCAGTCCTTCCAAGGAACACCCAGGACTGATCTCCTTTAGGATGGACTGGTTGGATCTCCTTGCAGTCCAAGGGACTCTCAACAGTCTTCTCTAACACCACAGCTCAAAAGCATCTATTCTTCAGCACTCAGCTTTCTTTATAGTCCAACTCTCACATCCATACATGACCACAGGAAAAACCATAGCCTTGACTAGATGGACCTTTGTTGGCAAACTAATGTCTCTGCTTTTGAATATGCTATCTAGGTTGGTCATAACTTTTCTTCCAAGGAGTAAGCGTCTTTTAGTTTTATGGCTGCAGTCACCATCTGCAGTGATTTTGGAGCCCCCCAAAACAAAGTCTGACACTGTTTCCACCGTTTCCCCATCTAGTTCTCATGAAGTGATGGGACCAGATATCATGATCTTCGTTTTCTGAATGTTGAGCTTTAAGCCAACTTTTTCACTCTCCTCTTTCACTGTCATCAAGAGGCCTTGCTGTGTTAGTGATCCCATAATGATGTGCTTTTAATGCCAGTACCCATTTTCATTAACTCCCTCCACATTTTTTGAATTAATATTGCATTATTCTCAAAATTATGTAAAATTCTTTACAAATGAGATATCAAAGCCCGCCTTACTACTACAATGTCAGGCCAAATATTTCCTCATGTAGAATGAGAAGCACTGTATTTTATTTGCCCTCAACGTTATAAGTTATTGTTGTTCAGTCACTCAGTCATGTGGGACTGTTTGTGACCCCTTAGACTGCAGCATGCCAGGCTTCCCCATCCTTTACTACCTCCTGGATTACAGCAAATGAAAATATATAGGACTTTTTCACAAAGAGAATAGTGTATATTGGGGAAATAGTTCGTAGGATTAATCAATAATAGTTGTGACTGAGATTTTTGGAAAGATACACAAGCTTGGCTTATATGAATCCTGTATTTGTGTATTCTTGACTGATTATTTGAATTATGGCTGTCCTGAAGGGACCACTCTCTATTTCGGTTTGTCAGTACTCATGCTCTGCTGACTATTAAATGCTTTTATTATCTCCCCTGTTAGGTTGCTCTGTGAGTTCAGGGACCCATCACTGGAGTTTTTCAGCCACTGGTTCTTCTTCTACTCCTTTCCACTCAACACAAAAATATAGGGGATTTTTCACAGATACATAGACCAGTTTATGGATTATATGAGACCTATGCAGTCCAAAACAGTGGCCCAAGGCACATCTGGCAATTAAATACTTGAAATGCTACTTGTTCAAATTGAGGTGTGCTGTACGTGTAAATTGCACATCACATTTTAAAGACAGTAGATTAACTATATCTCATGAATTATTTTGTGTCGGTTTCATGCTAAAATAATACTATCCTGGATACATTAGGTTAAATAAAGTATAACATTAAAATTGATTGTAGCTATGTCATTTTTATCTTTTATAATGTGGCTATAAGAAAATTTAAGATTACACATATGGCTTATATCATATTTTTATTTCAAAGCATTGTATTAGACTTGATATTTAACAAAGAAATTATATTTAAATTCCCCCTCATTGTAGTTTTGCAAAATGAAGCCAGGCAATGGGAAGAGTTACCCAAGAACATAGAATGGGGTAGTATCAGAAATAAGTTTGCAGCCTGAACTTTGCTGTCTAATGCCTTCTTAGACATTCAACATTGCTTTTAAGGTTAGATCTTATCTTCAAAGGAAAACATATCAATATAAATATTGTTAGTGATACGAAATGATATCTCTTGAACATTGACCATAAAATATTTTATAAAGGAAAACAAAACTGGAATCTTAATTGTTTATCTGCTTATCATTTTCTTTTATCACATTTTTCAGGAAATTGAACTATTCAATATAAACCTTTTGATTCATTATGGAAAAAAGAGCTTCAGATATCTAACAATTGTATAGTTGTTGAACTGTGTGAATATAAGGAAACAGATAATCAAGTAATCTGAAATTGTAGTTATCCCAAATTCAGTTATAAGTTTGTGATTTCATATACCTTTTGAGAGGACAAGGTGAGAGAGTTTTCCTTCATGATTATTTCTTATATGTTTATAATTTAATTGACATTGTATATTCCTAGACCCATATCCATTTCCCACTTAGTACATTGTCTATAAACATATTCAGTGTTAATAAATAATTTATGAAAAATAATGAAACATAATATATAAATAATAGCATTATTGTAACTTTATTTATAATATGCTTATTTAAATGAAATTAGAAAGAATACATGCATTTGAAATCTTTGGAAACCAACATTGAGTTCAAAGATGAAAAGGAAATAATTATTTAGAAATGCCAAGAGAGGTTATTTTGAACAATTAAAAAGTACTGTGCAGGGAGTTGTGATCATCTGGTGTTAGCAGGACACCTTTCCAAGAAACTGGCTCACAGCTCATGCTTTTATCCTTTCACAAAAAGAAAGGTAGGCATTGACACTCTAAGGTAGCTATGGAAGCTTCATGAAACCATCAGAAACACAGTCTTCTTCCAACTCTCAGTTCCACCATTCTTGGGTTGTATGTTTTATCCTTGTGATCCAAGTAAACAGGTGAAACTCCAGATATGTGCTTCGGAAAGCCAATTGGAGAAAAATCATAAATATAATAGTTATATAATTAATCCCTTTAAAGTGATGTCTGTACATTCTCATATAACAAATCCACTTAAAACTCGTTGGCCAGAACTCCATCACATGAACACATTTCTGTGTGCAAAGATTGCAAAATGTGTGTGTGTGTGTGCATCTGTGTTTAACTGGGCAGTAAAAACACTGCTAAAAATTGTTGTGTTTTTTCAATCAACATTTTTGTTTAATAAAGGAATATGAGAAAGTAGATTCTGGGGTCAGCCAGTAGCAGACCATCCTGTGATCTATACATTTGCTTTCCCAATATCTATGCATACACTGGGGAAGGCAAATGGAAGCCCACTGCAGTTTTCTTGCCTGGAGAATTCCATGGCCAGAGGAGCCTGGTGGACTACAGTCTATGGGGTCTCAAAGAGTCAGACACAAGAGAAGCAACTTCTCATGCATGCACATGCAGACTATTTTGGTAGCATAATTCCTTTAAACTTTGTTAATCATCTGGCTCATTTTCTCATAGCCCATCCTATAGTAAATAACCACATCCAGCAGTGTTATCTAAGGTGTATTAAGCCAATCTTGTTTCAGATAATCTGTCTGTATACAATGTGAAACTGGTGCCAATTAGATGAATGAAATCCCAAGAAAGCCCTGTTAACCATCTTGTACTACTGATGCTCTATCATGTAGCAAAAGGGAATACTTATCTTGCATTTTTGAAGGCACAATGATATCTAGGAGAAGTAGTTTTTAGGAAGGCAGGTATTGATGAAACCTGAAAGAAAATCAAAAATAAAATGAAGAAAAATAAATACCTTTTCCAATCATTGGAACTGCCTCAAGTCTGGAAGTTTGCCTGGAGAGGTTCCCTCACTGGTTTTCAAGCCTGCTAAGGAGGACTTTTCAGTGTGGGAGCTTAAATTAGATCATCTATAAGGTTCCATCTAACCCTGACTTGCATATTTCTATGATTGTATGAAACCAAAGGCAAGTATTGGACAAGTATTGATTCAGCAGAATCCAGAGAAGAATGAAGCAACTACAGAAACATCAAATTGTCTTGCAAGCTGCCATGAAAGATTTATGCTACTCCTGTAAGAGCAGCCAAAAGTTAAGATTGTTCAATCTTCATTTTCCAGTTGACCCTGTGATCTATTTGAATTCCTGATACAGAGTTTTAGGGGCCATTTGATCTACTTTGGATTTCTGACAGAGGGAGTTATCATGAAATGAAAGGTCTCTATATAAATTTCATTTTATTCTTTAGGAAATATATTTTGTTTTATAGAAATTTTTTTGTAAATGTATGTATGTTTAGTAAGTTTTGAAATTTGTGTTGATTGGTGAAATGAGGGCACAGTTTTGTTTTTTTTTTTTTTTTTTTTCCATGATATCTGAATCCATGTGGCTATGTTTGGAAGTTTTCTTTTTCTGTTGCTTTGACTGTTCACATGAACAGTGTGTGAATTTCCTGTCTGCATTTGTCTTTAAATCCAGAGATTTTGGACTCAGCTCTTTAATAAGTGTATAGTACTATGAAACAGGTTAAATAAAAATAATTCTGTTTTCAACAAGGTACATGGGACATTCAAGAACTGAATGAGTGTGTCTAAGGAGAAAGAAGGACATTTACTTATTCAGTACATATTCATTGAGTCCCTGCATACCTGCCTTGTGTCAGTTGTTGAAGTTGGCACTGAAGATAAAATGGTAAGCAGGTCAGACAGTGTGTCTTTCAGGTATCACTAACTCAGCACCTGAGGAGTAACATAAGATAAATTCTGAAAATGTGGTGATAGAGGAAGAAATGGTTACTAGGGAGAACACAGAAAGGGAAACTAACCTAGATTCAGCAAGTCAGAAAGCAATGCCATGCTGTAGCGTGAGTAGGAAGAGAGAAGAGTAAAAAAATAGGGTTTAACTGGTTTCCCGAGTCTCTCGCTATCTCTGTCCAAACTTAACACTCATGATTAGGGCAGGTCTGGTTTTTCTGAGGCCTAAAGTTTATAATATTTTTAATGGCTTTCCTTTAGGAAAAAATACAACATTATAAATACAAAATAGGGTACAAAACCAAGTAGCTATTTCAAATGAAAAAAGAAATCACATGTACAACTCCATTGAATAATATAATGCAAATTATCAGGATCTTTATCTCCTGTTTTCAGTTATTGTTTTTTTTTTAAGAGTAGGCTTCAGTACAGTACTGACTCTGACTTTCTAAGTCCATAATTTGTCTACTATCTGTGTTTCTACTAAAGTAGGACTATTTCTCAGATTCAAATATAAAGTGAACGGTCTAAATGTCTAGCACATATTGTGGGGTGAAAAAGTCAGGGTCCCTGGATATATTTTTAAGTATACTCAATAAATTGCAAACTATTTTTTCATGTAACATGATTTGTCTGAGATTTTATTCCTCTGACAAAAATCAAGCTTAACTTAATTTTGCAGTATATGATGTTAACTTGTTTTCACGGCTATAAAAACTCTCAGAATGAAAAAAAAAAAAAAAAACCTCTCAGAATGAATTTCATTGTTAACATAGAGTCTCATTGTTAACAGATATTAAGAGAGGTCTATGTACCTGGCAAAACAGTGCAGTTTGAACATTTTTTAATTTATGATGTTAAAAATAGCTTCTCTGTCAATATCCGGAAGCTGATCTACCACCAGAATGGCATAGCTTTCCTTAAAAGTTTATAATATCTCATTTATCTTTTACAACCATATACTCCAGTAAGGTGCAACTAGTGACTTACCATGTCTTGAGACTTGACCCAAGACATCATCTCAGGGACAAGAAAAAAGTATTCATTCATTCAAATAATACTTGATGGGCACAGACTATATGTTAGTAATGTGAAAAAGACAAACAAAATCTCTAACCTCGACAAATTAACATTCTCAAACAGAAACAGATAATAAATGTATCTATATTTATTTTATATAGTAATGGTACTCTGAGAAAATAAAACAGAGTAATGTTACAAACAGGGATAAATGGGAGGTAAGTCTATAAGGAGGTCAGGATTTCTCTCCGAGCTAGCATATTTAGAAATTAATAGCATAGATAGAAATTAATTTGTGTTTTGTGAATGAAGAATTTTGAGTGAAGTAGAACTGTTCAGTGAATTTTATGCAGTTACTTTCTCTGATTGTCTGAGCAACATATATACTAGTGTCTCGGAAGATGATGGTGCTGGTTTAGTCACTAAGTCATGTCTGACTCTTGTGGCCCCATGGACAGTAGCCTGCCAGGCTCCTCTGTCCACGGGATTCTTCAGGCAAGAATACTGGAGTAGGTTGCCATTTCCCTTCTCCAGAGGATCTTCCTAAACCAGGAATTGAACCTGGGTCTCCTGCACTGCAGGCAGATTCTTTGCCAACTGAGCTTATGATAGTTCTGATTCAGACAATGTGAATATTAGACCAACAAAAAAGACAAAAATCTTAGTGATCCAGTCTGATACAGAAAGTGAAAATGAAACAGTGCTAGGAGAGAAAGCTCCTTTGCGTCTACAGAAGAGTGGATTGAAGGCAATATTTCACAAAAATTGGAAGACTTTACAGGTGGGTCAGGTGTTAACTATTGAATGTAATAACCATAACACTGTTGGTGAAATAACAGATTTAATTTGGGGCCAGTCAAAAGAAAGATCACTGGGCACAGGCATTGGTTTTCCAAAAATATCCCAGTCAATAATAAGCTGAAATCCTATTGTGTGGCTGAACTCTGATATTGTAATAACTATATCCACTCCCTTAGCTTGTTTACATCACTGGATTTTTTTCCCTAACATTGAATATTTGTAGTTTAATAGAAAATGCTATTTCAAAGACTAGTAATGTATTTTCTGAAATTTTTTCTAAAATAAACTTTATTAATTTCAAAACATAAAATAATTATCAATTATAGTTACAGATGTTTTATTTCTGAAAGATATCAATATAGATTCAGGTAGTCATACAAGTAGGTGTAGGTATAGCTATCAGTTCAGTTCAGTTGCTCAGTCATGTCCAACTCTTTGCAACCCCATGGACTGCAAGCATGCCAGTCTTCTCTATCACCAACTCTCAGAGCTTGCTCTAACTCATGTCTATCAAGTCAGTGATGCCATCCAACTGTCTCACCCTCTGTCGTTCCATCTCCTCCTGTCTTTAATCCTTCCCAGCATCAGGGTCTTTTCCAAGGAGTTAGTTCTTCACAACATGTGGCTAAAATATTGGTATTTCAGCTTTAGCATCTTTCCAGTGATTATTCAAGACTGATTTACTTTAGGATTGACTGATTTGATCTCCCTGCAGTCCAAAGGATTCTCAAGAGTCTTCTCCAGCACCACAGTTCAAAAGGTATATGTATAGATATATGCAACTGCTTCCAAAAATCAGTCTCTATACTTTTTCTACTTGAGTCATATCACATAAAAACAGTTCCTCATCATTGATCTAATTCAGTGTCCAGATTCATAGGTAAACATAGGTCCACTGAGGTGAGTGAGCAAACTGACAAATGAGTTATAAGAACATACCATTCTAAAGGGAGAGAAGTGTACTTTGTAATAGCATAGGGATTTGTTGTGTGCCAGTGAGATCACTATCATGCAAGTGGAGAAACTTTAGCTTAGTTACCAAGGCAGAAATTTTCATTATGGGTGAGGGGACTCTGAACTGTAAAAGCAAAGTCCTCATCTAGGGAAGGTAACCATGGACTCCAGACTTTACTGTTCCATTTGGTACATTTTTCTCTACTCCCCATTTGGTACATTTTTCTCTACTCCCTTATTGTTGTTCAGTTGCTCAGTCCTGTCCATCTCTGTGACCCCACGGGCTGCCACAGACCAGGCTTCCTTCCCTGCCCTTCACTATCGACCAGAATTTGCTCAGACTCATGTCCAATGAGTTGATGACACCATCTGACCATCTTGTTCTCTGTTGCCTCCTCCTCTATTCCCTAGGCATGCCCAATGCATTTTTCATGGTTTTGAAGTAACATTCTCCACCCCTGCCCCTGGGGGAAAGGTTGCTCCTGAAAAGGAGACAAACAAATCTTTCCGTTGCTGATGAAAATGAAGAGCTCTGGAAGCATATTGTTGTTAGCAACAATTAAAGCTATTATCAAGGAAACAATGTTCTAGTGGCAATGAAAATACAGTATGATTGGTTGGATTTATTATAAGATAAGTGATGTCATATCCACTATCCTTATAATGAGTTCAATATTCAGTGAGAATATCCTGGGGAGAGATGTTAGATTCTGTGTCATAGTGAGAAAGGTAAGTATAGCCAGCAGAGATTTAAATTGAACATAAATATTTATAAAGCAGAAAAGAGGTGCAAGTGACAGATGATATCCCCTTATCAAAGTGTCAAGTGGCAGCCCAATCAGAATTTGAAATGTGAGGCCCCTACCTGAAGCCATTATTAGAGTTATTGAGAGTATAAATGTTGATTGAAATACAATAAAGGGTCTTATTAAAAGAGCGCGAGTGCTGATTGAAGGTCAACCTTTGCTCCAAAAGCAACTACAACAGAACCTACCTAATAGTAGGTCTTGGGATGGAGGTGAAAGGAGAGAGGAGTAGTGCTGCAAAGAGAAAGAAGAGGAGAAATAGAAAACACCCACCCAACTTTCTATGAGAAACATCAGCTATTTAAGGATTAATAATCTCAGGCCATTGACCTGAAATTTAAAAACAGAGAAAAAAGAATCTCTGAGAATTCTTTGACTTTGAAGATGAGACGGCCAAATATTTACTTCCCATCTAACTTTTGTGGTTTATTATTGCATTCATAAAAGAAACGTTCCATTTGAGTTTCTAGGAGGCTGCCTTTTGAACTCCTAATGACTCATTCAATCACCATGCATGGATTTTATGAATGCTGCATGGGGATAGTGTTTAGAAGAAAGGGAGAAATGTTTCATGCATTCATTTTTTTCCCAGCAATATAATAAATCAGCCTAAAGGAAATCTGCCAGGAAAGTGATTTGACCCTATTCAAAAAGAGGGCAACCCAGAATGACCCATCCATTCAGGATTTATAGTTGTGTTTAAAAACTCAACAAGCACAGGGCCTCAAACCAGGGTTATAACGGTCAGTACGTCAAAGCAAGATCATTAATTGAGGCACGTGCCCTGATAAGTTACCATCTGATGCTCTGTCTGCTCTAGTTATTCCTCTTCTTTGAAGACAAAAACCAAAAATCAATTCATCTAGCCCTACAGTTTTTACGGATTTTCTTCATAGTGTCTTGGCTTTGGGAAAATATAAATCGAAAGGGAACGGAGGAAAGAAAAACTCTCTGGCTCTATTCCATTGGGTTATTACTTTAAAAATATAAGTAAGATAGAACTTTAATTTTTAGGTGAACATTCTCAAAGGTTTAGTTTCTACTCTCCTTCCCTATATTTTCCTCTCTTATTATAGATTGATGATGGTGAGGAACAGAGTTTTTCTCAGGTATTGACATGAAAAATAGTCAGCAGAAAATATGAGGATTTTTGTCCAAGAGGAGTGAAGATGAGAAGGTTTGGGGTTTAGATATAAGAAAAATGAAAGTATTAAAATGTACCTGTTCTCCCACACCCCAAACTTGATTTGTAGCCACCTTTTGTGTAGGTCTTTAAAATCTATATATTTCTATCTGCATGTGTTTTTCTCTCTCTTTCCCTCCCTCCCTCCTTCCTTACTTCTCTTTTTTAAGAGGGAAAGCAAATCACTACACACTGGTTGAGGACATATTGGCTTGGAAGATGGCCAAAGATAGATTATATTTATCAAGCACAACCATTTCCATATTTTAAAAATTGGTCTCTGGAGCTACAGCAAATATCCTGTGTGATTTACTATACAAAGAGATGAAAGGAAGTAAGTGCAGCAGCCTATGAATGCCAAATGTTGTTTATACAGATATTTATAACTAAAAAGGATCTTAGGGATCAAATCAGTGTCATCAGAATCACCTGGGAATCTTTAAAAGATTAGTATACAGCCTCATCTCTCAAAATTCTGATCAATCAGTTTGCTGGAAGGGTTCAGATTTTCATATAACCCTTGCATTAAAAAAAATTTTTTTTAAAGAGAACTTGAGTAAGTGTGATGCACACTCAGAACTGAGGACACTGATAACCTAGCTTTTTCGCAGAAGGGGAATTGCATTAGTTGTCTATTGCTGCATAGCAGACTACCCAAACTTAGATGCTTAGCACAGCATAAATTTACTGACTCACAGCTCTGTGAATCAGAGGTCCAAGCACAGTAGAAGTGGTTCCCTGCTCATTGTCTAATGAGACTGCAATCAATTTATTACCAGGTCTCTGTTCCTTTCTGAAGCTCAGAATACTTGTTCTACCTCTTGTGGGTTTCAGTCGAATTCCTTGTGAGGTCCCTGCTTAATACTTGCTTAGCTGAGGGTGGCCCACTGCTCTTATAGGGCACTACAGTCCCTTCCTACACCTTCTTAGAGATGCTCTTACAGACCATCTTACAACACGGCAGCCGTGCCTTTAACCCCAGGAATGTCTCTTGGCACATCCTCCTAAGATGCATTCTTCTGTAACGGAATGTAATCCCAGTGACTGACCCATCACTTTTGTCATATTCGGTTGTGACTAAAAGCAAGTCTCAGTTTCCTCCTGCACTCAAGGGAAAAGAAGTACATAAAAATTTGACACACAAGGGATCACCTCAGAGTTTCTGCTCCACAGGTAGCTAAGTTCCAAAGAGCTCAACTGAACAAATGAGTTTATATAACAAATTGGTGCACTATGAATTTCCTTATAAGTGTGGGTGGTCTTTTAATAGCAAACAAAAGTAAAGACACAATCTTTCTCTCTCTGCTGATATAATAAATGTGTATTTTTGCATTGAGCTCTTTGTAGAACATGAAAGCACTAATTTATGAGTTTGCTCATTTTCCGCTTACATGTAGGTAAAGTGCTTCTGTAAAAATACGAAACAGTTAATTTACAAAGAGCCTTTGGCCCTAACATATGGCAGTGGTTTGAAAAATACTGCTTTCTGCTAAAGTCTGATTTTTGTGGAGAGTGCAACCACATTCTAAATAGTCTGCATTTGTGATTGGAATCATTCATCTGGTAAACATTTCAGCCTAAAGGAAAATTAAGTATTTGGCAAAAACATGGATGACAATGTGAGTTGAAGGTGTTTTCCCATTTTTAGCATTTTTATAGCTACTTAAATATTTTTGGAGTTAACATTTCACAGATATGTGGAGGCACTTCAGGAAGAAGCTGGTTATTTTAACTGACCCCTGGCTAAGATAACACATGTAAGTCTGAAATTTAGTCAATTGCCATCTGCCTTTAAATCTCTAAAGTCTCCTAATTTTGCAGTTCAGAAGTTCTTTCCACTGTCTTTTTTTTCTGTTAAATTTAAAGTTATTCCATCTTGTCACAACAGTCACAACACGGGCATATGTTGGATGTTCTTGGGAAGGTATCAGTTTCTCTATTGCATTATTAGTGTATTTAAATACAGATGTCATAATTATAACTAGTTATAATTCTCCTCTTGCTCCAGTAACAGTTTCTAAACCTAGTTCATCTAATTTCATTAAAAAAAATTATTTTTGAGACATTGCAAACACTCAGGTATGCCAATATAATATTGCCATATATTCCTTATATTCCTTTTTGGAAAGAAATATAATTTTGTATTATAGCTGATTCCTAGTTATCCCAACTATGACCCTGCTGTCCTTACTGGATAAAGATAACCAAGCTAGAGGTAACTACTGCCTGGAGAATTTTTGTATCCTCCTGCATGTGTGGGTGTGTGCTCTTTCAGTTGTGTACAACTATTTGTGACCCCATTGACCCACCAGGCTTCTCTGTCCATGGGATTTCCCAGGCAAGCATACTGGACTGGGTTGCCATTTTCTCCTCCAGGCGATCTTCCATACCTGGGGATCAAACCCACATCTCCCGTGTGTCCTGCATTGCAGGATAATTTTTTTTACCACTGAGCCACTTGGGAATCCCTTTGTATTCTTACCATGTATACAATTATTTTTATATATTCACACCCTATACATCTATCTATAAAGATATGTGATATTATTTATTTTGTGTTTCATTTCATAAATTTTATACATATACTTTGTCAACTTGCTGTTTGTGTTCAGTATTATAATGTGGTTCATAGGAAACTTGTTCATTTATTTTGATTATTCACTGGTAGCATGCGGTTAAGTCTAATAATAATTCTCTACCCATCTTTAATGTAAGGACATCTAATTATTTACCATTACCCATGACGATAGCAAATGATTCAGTAAGCATTTCTGTAAACATTTACATGTCATATCCATGTGTATACATGGGAGTCTTTCTCCAGGAAAATTGTATTTCAACTTGCTGTACTATAATCCCACATAAATAAATACATTTTATTTTGTGGCTCAGGACCTGCCTATGTGCATGCATACCTACATATGGAAAGATGCTTACCTTACCTTTTCTACATTCACGTACACATGTACACACACATACATATGAAAATTATGAATAAAATCTGGGCTGTTGTTTTGTCTTCTATTATGTTGTGGGTAAATTAAGTGGATAGAGACCCACTAAGACTTCCCCCATGGCTCAGTGGTAAAGAATACATGAGCTGTAGGAGATGCGGGTCCAATTCCTGAGTTGGGAAGATCCCCTGGAGGAGAGCATGGCAACCCACTTCAGTATTCTTGCCTGGAGAATCCCGTGGACAGAGGAGCCTGGTGGGCTAACAGTCCATGGGGTCACAAAGAGTAGGACATGACTGAAGCAACTTACCAGGCATGTACACACATAGAGATCCACTAAATTGAATTGGCAGTCTCTTGATGAGTCGTAGTCAACAATTTGAAAAATGATGGCATAGGCTAGTGTGTTAGCTGCTCAGTTATATCTGACTCTTTGTGATCCCATGGACTGTAGCCCTTGGGCTTCTCTAGTGGCCCAGATGGTAAAGAATCTGCCTGCAATGTGGGAGGCCTGGGTTTGATACCTGGGATGAGAACATCTCCTAGAGGAGGGCATGGCAACCCACTCCAGTGTTCTTGCCTGGAGAATCCACATAGACAGAGGAGCCTGGTGGGCTACAGTCCATGTGGTTGCAAAGACTGAACACAACTGAGTGACTACAGCACACACATCACAGAACCATAGCCCATCAGGCTCTTCTGTTCATGGAATTCTCCAAGCAAGAATACTGGACTGGGTCACCATTCCCTTCACCAGGGGATCTTTCTGACTCACGGAACGAACTCAGGTCTCCTCCACTGCAAGCAGATTCTTCACCCTTTGAGCCACCAGGGAAGGCTGTTATTAGGCTATACACCTACAGAACTACTATGGAAAATGAGCATCTTCAAGTTCTTTATATTGCTAACTTGCTCTTTAAAGAGTTTTAAAAATTTGCAATCTCAGAAGTGGTTTAAATAAGTTTCTGTTTCCTTATATTTTCTGCTTTCTTCTCAGTTCCCCACAGCATGTAGTTTTTTTTTTTTAATTGAAGTAAAATTGACAAATAAAAGTTGTATGCATTTTATTTTAAGATGTACAGCTTGATATTTTGATGTACATGCATATTATGAAATGATCATTATAATGAACTAAATGACATCCATCACCTTATATAGTTGGTATTTTTCTTTTCTTCCTTCCTTCTCTCTCTCTTTTTGTCATGAGAACACTTAGAATCTGCTTTCTTAGCACATTTTGAGAATACAATACAGGGTTTTTAACTATAGGCATCATGCTGTACCTTAGATCTCCAGGATTTATTCATCCTGTGGTTTGAAATGTGTAACCTTGGCCCAACATCTCCTCATTTCCCCCACCCCTAAGCCCTTAGAAGCCACCATTTTATCCTGTGTTTCCCTGAGTTTTCCTATTTTAGACTCCATGTATAAGTGAGATCACACAGTATTTGTCATTCTGTGTCTGGCTTATTTCAATTTTCTCAAACTATCCTTGTCTGGATTTGGAGAGCTATTGAGACTCTCAGAAAGAATCATGGTTAACTTGAACTGAAAATGTACCTAACACAACCTGAAAAAGAAAGTGGAATTCTCTACCTATGGGTAGAAGATTTTTCTTTACTGTCTCCAACTCTCACTCCCAACATAAAAAACAATGATCCCGGATTTCTGGGTTCTTCTCAACCCACGGCTTCTTTACTTTATAGAAACTTTGCGTGTGTGTGTATGTGCTTAGTCGCTCAGTCCTATCTGCCTCTTTGTGACCCTTTGGGCTGTAGCCCACTGGGCTCCTCTGTCCATGTAATTCTCTAAGCAAAAATACTGGAGTGAGTTGCCATTTCCTCCTCCAGGGGATCTTTCCAACCCAGGGATTGAACTGCCTGTCTTGCATCTTCTGAATTGCCGGTGGATTCTTTACCCACTGAGCTGCTGAGGAAGACCCATAGAAACTTTGCAGAAATCAACAAATTTAGTTTTTTCCAAGAATAAAAATGGGGAGGTTTCAGGAGTCTACATTCATTCACTTATACCCTAATCTCCTAAATATATTTTACTATTACATCCCTTAAATATTAAAAGTATACTATATTTGCTGTCATTCATTTCCAAATATTTTGTAATATAAAATATGTTTTTCTTATTTTACTATTTTATAAATCATTAAGTTGATCAGTGTTCTATATAAGTCAATTAGGTTAAGTTCATTCTTTGGGTTCAAGTCTTTTATAAACTTGACATTTTGATCAGACAAAATCAATAGGATTGGAACTAGTTTTGTTTTGCTGAGAATCCTTATGGCTCTTTTATAGTTACTATTCCTATGTTTCTTCACTTTATTGACATGATATGTTGCTTAAGTGATTTAGTGGGGTATGTTAAAATCTTCTGCTATGATTGTGCTAGGGTTAGTCACTTTAGTCGCTCAGTCTTGTCTGACTTGTTGAGACTCTGTGGATCCATGGATGATGGCCCACCAGGCTCCTCAGTCCATGGAATTCTCCAGGCAAGGATACTGGAGTGGGTTGACATTCCCTTCTCCAGGGAATCTTCCTGACCCAGGGATAGAACCTAGGTTTCCCGAATTGCAGGTGGATTCTTTACTATCGGAGCCTCCAGGGAAGCCATGATTATGAGATTGCCTATTTCTCAGTTCTGTCGTCTTTAGCTTTGTATGTTTTGGGACTGTGTTATTGTTATTGAGTGAAGTCGTGCAGTCATGTCTAACTATTTGCGATCCCACGGACTGTAGCCTACCAGGCTCCTCGGTCCATGGAATTCTCCAGGCAAGAATACTGAAGTGGATTGCTGTTTCTTTCTCCAGGGGATCTTCCCGACCCAGGGATTGAACCCAGGTCTCCTGTATTGTAGGCAGATGCTTTGCCATCTGAGCTACCAGGGAAGCCCATTATTGTTATTAGATGCATTCAAATTTAGGACTGGTATACCTTACAGTTGTATAACTCCAGGCTTTGTAGGAGTTCCCTCTTCTGTTAGAGACTTGTCAGTTTCTACTCAGATATGTAGAGAAGTATCAGAGCTATCGCCTACCAAAAGTCATGCTTTTTGTTTTCCATAGGTTATCTAATTTAATTTTAAATAAGGTGTTTAGGACAATATCATTATGAAAATATCTCCTGCCATATCAATAAACAGTTAATGTCACCACCATCAGCAATTTCTGGTCTTTAAATGTGAATGAGAGCTCCTAAAATTGAGATCCAGCTTTTGATCTGTGATCCAACTTTTGAACTGTGGTGTTGGAGAAGACTCTTGAGAGTCCCTTGGACTGCAAGGAGATCAAACCAGTCAATCCTAAAGGAAATCAGTCCTGAATATTCACTGGAAGGACTGATGCTGAAGCTGAAACTCTAATCCTTTGGCCGCCTGATGCGAATAACTGACTCTATGGAAAAGACCCTGATGCTGGATTGAAGCTGGGAGGAGAAGGGGATGACAGAGAATGAGATGGTTGGATTGCATCGCTGACTCAGTGGACATGAGTTTGAGCAAGCTCCAGGATTTGGAGATGGACAGGGATGCCTGGCGTGCTGCAGTCCAGGGGGTCGCAGAGTCTGACACAATTGAGTGACTGAACTGAACTGAAAACTGTGATTCAGTGGATGCTACCACCTCCCAAGGTGATTGCTGAGGAACTGGGGGAATGCAAGAAGCAAGGGGAGCAAGGAAACAGGATTAGTACCAGAGAGCAGAGGTGCATATTAAGGAATGAATTCAGTGAGCCCAGAGGCTTCCATCTTCCCATACATAGAATGTGAAATTCCTTAACTTGATGCCTACTTTTGAGCTTCAGACTGTTTGCTCCCTTTGTTGCAAAACTGTATGGAGCCTAACTTCCCCTCCTGCCTCCTTGGAGCAGTTTTCACAGACTGACTGAGTTGCTGTCTCCAGGGCTCATAGTCCTAAACATGCCCACGGAATTAAATAACTATCTACTTTCAGGTCGTGACTGTTTTTTAGTGGTCATACCCTTTGGAAGATAGGGAAACAACTCAGAAAGTAACAATGTAATGGTAATGATGTAAGCGATTGCCACCTGGATTTGAACTGAGACCTTATGACTTTATAGTGAGGTCAGATAATTGTTAAGTATTTGCTTCCCTAAGAATGAACAAATCAAATAATAATCATGATTTTCCATGAAGTCAACCTTATCCTGAAAACCTGGCTGAAACAGCTGTTGGATGCAACATGATTGTATGCTCTGCACATATTATTTTGATGTTTTCCTAGGCAAATGGGACTTGAACAGCTAACTAGAGTATCATAAGCATATTTAAACTTAAATTTTGTTTCAAAACATTAAAAAATAGAATGCAGGAATGAATGAAAGAAAGATATACACTGGCATCAGTCTCTTTTTTTCAAATCAATATATTAACACATTTGTTATTGAGTTGTATGAATTGAGATTATACGTCATGTTTTTAATTGAAGACACCAGATAGGATATGGTCATTATAAATATAATAACTTAGTTCTTGACTGTATGTTTATGTCAAAAGTCCTATTTGTGATTTGGAGTGCCCAATGACACAAATATAATAAAGAAAAACTTCATTCATTTATATTCAATAAGGCAATGTTAGAAAATGATATATTCTCTCTTCCTGATTATTAGCACTTTGAGTCTCATGATTCTTTATTAAATTTATTATTTCTTGGGATATAATTTCCAAAGACTCTGTCTTTAGCATCAGTATCTCTTCTTTGGCTTCCATTATAAACAGTGTTTACAATTAAGTGGTGAAAATATACACTTTGGGAATAATCACAATAAACGGGCACACAGCATCTGTCAGTTTTGAAAGGGGCATGATCAGATATGCAAAAGATGATATTAATAGTGTGTATTTACATCAGGCCTTGAAACCTGAGAGAGTGTCAGCATCTTCGGGAAGTCTGAGAATCAGGCGAGAATCGCTGTTTCTCCACTTCCCTTAAAAGTTGCTCTGTGTTTTACTCTGCGGGTTGATAGCATCATGGGGCAAAATACACAGCTGGACACAGAGAATTGGGCCTTTGTTAGAGAGAATCCCTAAGACAGATCTCCAGCCAAACAAAGAAGAGATGAGAAGAATTCTTACTATTGATGGGTCCCAATATTTAAGCATATTTTGCTACAATAAATGCATTTTTTAATAAGAAGAAAAAGTTTAATTCCATGATTGTTCTGTGAGAAAAATAAATTTGCAAAAAAATTCAGAAAATCAGAAAACATAGTTAGGGGTAGGGCAGTATGGAAATGGCTAGGAACTGGCAGATTATGCAGCTCTAATTTTTTAAATTGGGGTATAGATGCTTTAGAGTCTATCATACAGAGTAAGTCAAAAAGAGAAAAACAAGTATCATGTATTAACACGTATATATGGAATCTAGAAAATGGTACAGATGATCCATTGCAGGACAGAACGGAGATGCAGACATAGGGAAAAAAATATGTAGCCATGGAGGGGTGGAGGAGGGGTGAATGGGAGATTGGAATTGACATGTGTGTACTCCTATGTGTAGAACAAATAGCCAGTAGTGTTGCTGATCAAAATCATGGCTTTCTCTGCCCACTGAAGCCAAACAAAAAATCATGGAGACAGTTTGGAGGAAATAGACAGGGGCCTTTAATTCTCACCTTGTGGCGAGGGGAACACAGAAGGCTCTAAGGCTCAAGAACTTTCCCCCTTCCCTGAGGCGTCTAGGGGCTTATATAAGACGAGGGCTCTCAGTCAGGGGTTGGTGATGAGGATCAAAAGTGTTAGTCTCAAAACCAGCCATAGGCTGGTGTCAATAAGCTAGTAATTGAGTCTGGCTGTTCTGTGTCTCTGCAGCCTTCTTTCTGATATGTAGCTACAAGGGGAAGGAAGTGTTGTAAGGGTAAGCAAAGGACAGTAGCTGTGAAATGTAGCTCCTGCAGAGTTAGAGGGCAGAAAAGCAAACTTAGTCACAGACACCCTGAGTTAGGAGCAGTTAAAGTGAAAAAACAAACAAACAAACAAACAAACAAAAAAACTAGGAATGTTCAGGCCTGCTCACTATATATCCGTCTTTGTTTTCAGGAAAGGGAGAGAAAAAAACTCATCCCTCTTTTTCTCTCCTTTTCACTGCAACCCATTCCTCTTTTTTCCCTTTTCACTGGAACAAATTCCTCTCCCCACCTCCACCCCGTTTCACTGCAACAGTAGGAACCTTCTGCACAGTGCAGGACACAGCTCACTGTTCTGTAATGACCTAAATGGATGGGATAGGGTAGTGGGTGAGAGGTCCACGAGTGAGGTGAAATACACATGCATAGAACTGGTTCACTTTATTGTACAGCAGAAAGTAACACACAATGTAAATTCAGCTCTTTTTGTTTCACATATCAAGGAAGGATGGTGGGCAGGGTTTGAAGGTAATGTTCTAAACTCTGTATTAGAGGTCTGAAGCCACATCAGCCCACCTTAGAACTCCAAAACTTTGCCCTCCCTTTTGTTTGAAGTGGTTTAGTTACTAAGCTGTGTTCTACTCTTGTGACCCTATGAGACTGTAGCCCACCAGGCTCCTCTGTCCATGGGATTTCCCAGGCAAGAATACTGAAGTGGGTTGCCATTTCCTTCTCCAGGGCATATTCCTGGATCGAACACAGGTCTCCTGCATTGCAGGTGGATCCTTTACCAACTGAGCTATTAGGAAAGCCCTGTGAGCTCATACATGTAAAGAAGTGTGGATATTTTCCTGGCTTACTGTTAACTACCAGACAAATTCATTTATTTTGATATATATATTTTTTCCCCATAAATACTAGTGTCAACTAAGAAGTATAGTCACAACCTGAAACATTTAGTGGAAATGTTTAGACTGGAGACCAAGATTCTCAGTAGTTCAGAGATAACTGCCCTAAGGAGGCTAGGGGAAGTCAGGTCTTATACTAATTACAACAAAGGGAACAGTCTGAACATCAAATATCAGGTATAAAGGTAAGGAATTCCGCATATTGTGTATGGGAAGATGCAGGCCTCTGGGCTCACTGAATTCATTCCTTTCATACTCTGTCTCAGCCCAATTCCTTGTTCACCTAAGGAGTGGCCAATGGCTGTTTCTCGCATTCTCCCAGGTCTTCAGCAATCACCATGGGGGGTGGCTTCATCCTCTAGGTTGCAGTTTTGGGAGCCCTTATCCACAAGTGGAGGCCAGAACTTGCTGATGGCAGTGACATTTCTTGTTTATTGATATAGCAGATATTTTCATTTCCGTCTCGTGGCTCAGACAGTAAAGAATCTGCCAGTTATGCAGGACACCTGGGTTCAATTCCTGGGTCGGGAAGATCCCCTGGAGAAAGAGAATGGCTACCCACTCCACTATTCTTGCCTGGAGAATTCCATAGATGGAGGAGCTTGGCAGACTACAGTCCATGGAGTCAAAAAGAGTCAGACACGACTGAGCAACTAACTAGCTTTGATTCAGACATGGAAAGATGACAGTGATTGAGAGCATCTGAGCAAATGTTAATTTGCACCCTATTTCCATCATAAAAATCTGACTTTAACATTGAAAATGTTTTAATCGTGCAGCCCCTCCTTAATCCAAATGTATTAATATTATAGATGTAATTTGGTTACAAGGCTAAATGGTATGGCAACCCACTCAGATATCCTTGCCTGGAGAATTCCCTGAACAGAGGAGGCTGGTAGGTTACAGTCCATGGGGTAACAAAAAGTAGGACACAACTGAGTCACTAACACTTATTTCCTTTAGATGGAACATTATTCTCTTTGAAGCATCTTCGTTTAGAACATATTCACTTTAAATGCTTTGAGATATTTATAAGAGGGAATTCCAACTTGGAGCTATCAGTAGACTAACCATTTTTAAAGTGAAAACATCTATAGTATAAGTAGAAAAGAACATGGAGACTGATGTAAAGTCTGTATTTTAACACCTGTTAAAGAAGTAACTGTGTGCTCTTGCATGTACCTTGTACCTTTACTAAACATTAGCTTCTTAATGTTTGAAATTATGCATTCTAGGTAGAGACTTCTAAATTGTCTTGAGAATTAAATGGGACCACACACACAAATACCTTTTTTTAAAAAAACACTGTTTCTCTGACACTCAAAGGCAGCTAAATGGATCTTGTTAAATGAAAACAAAAGCTGAAAAATTTAAAATGCATAATGGTAGGAGATTATGATTAATTAAAAAGTTAAGTTACTTTAGAATGTTTTTCATCAATTCATTTTAAATAAAAGCTGCAATTCAACATCAGTCAATTCACCAAGGTCTCTAGGGGAGATCTTGTTTTCCTGGCTGAAGTTCAACATATTTGGTGGCCTCATAATATATGGATTGTACTTTATCAAACGGATCAACAGCTTATCCAAGTACCTTTGACTCTAGAGGGAAATAACACTTTTAGGTGGAAACCTGCAATAGACTTGGACATCTGCATAATGATGGAAATTAGCATAGGTTTACATAGAATACAGCTCCATTAGAATTTTGATGCCTTGGAAAGGAACAGAAGGTTGTAAATTTCCTAAGGGAATGTCTCTGGAGGGTGCGAAGACCTGAAACAAAATCAGACCAACTAGCAGGTGTGCTGTGAATGGCTGAAAATAAAGAAAACTCATCATCCTAGGACAAGTGTGTTGCATTTTTCTTAACTAACAGTGACCCATGATAGGTTGTGCAATACGGTCCTCTCACTTTTTAAGGGATGCTAATAACTGGTATGATTTCTCTCTTCTCCTTATTGAGAAGTGATATAGTATAAACCTATTCATTTGATAACTATGACCTCATCAAAATATATTTCCCAATGGAGAAGAAGAAAATCAAGAAAGGGAGAGGAGAAAAGTGGGAAAAGAGGAAAGGGAGAGGAGAGGAAAACAAGAAGGGTGGGGATGAGGAGGGAAAAAGAGGGAAAAGAAAAAAGAAAACTATGAATTTAGCTTGATTTTATGGTTTAGCAGCCATGAAAATGTGATCCCCAATGTTTCTAGAATGTGGTATTATAAGCAGATACAAGGTAGTTTAACGTACAGAAGATTCTGAAGGTTCTGAGATCTGCCCAAATTTCCAGCCACACTCTGCAGATAGGGATGATAAGAAATCAATGCTGTCCTCCTGTTGGTACTGACAGGAACAATTTCCTATATAAGTAGGAAATTGTACCTGGATTTGTGAGCAAAAGACAACTTCAGAGCAAAGTTGTCCATGGCAGTGGGTGTCTGCAGAGATCATCAAAATTCCTGGGCAGTGATAGAATGTAGACACGTGATTCCCCAAACTTTCACCACCAAAGGTTCCTCCAGCATATTTGAACCCCATAATCTGAATGTTTTTCTATTGAACAGAGTCCATGGATGTAATGGCACTTAGTGTGTTTTTCATGCTGTTTGTTATTAAGCAATCCACTGTATATTTCTATTGACATTCCAGATTGAGAATAAAAAACATGGTTTCATCTGAGTTGATTTAAACCAAACCACAAAGACACTTGATCTTTTAAATAGCTCTTATTTATTATAGATGATTATTCATCACTGCCTCTTTTGAAATATTGAAATTAGTGCCTGGAGATCAGTCCATTCTAAAGGAGATCAGTCCTGGGTTTTCATTGGAAGGACTGCTGCTAAAGCTGAAACTCCAATACTTTGGCCACCTCATGCAGAGTTGACTCATTGGAAAAGACTTTGATGCTGGGAGGGGTTGGGGGCAGGAGGAGAAGGGAACGACAGAGGATGAGATAGCTGGATGGCATCACCAACTTGATGGACATGAGTTTGCGTGAACTCCGGGAGTTGGTGATGGACAGGGAGGCCTGGCGTGCTGCAATTCATGGGGTCACAGGGAGTTGGACATGACTGAGCAACTGAACTGAACTGAACTGACCTGATTCTTACATAGGAGATTAATTAATATATAAAATAATAATTTTAAAGATTAATAAGTATATAAAATGATAAGATTAAAGTATCAATAGAAAGGGAAGTGAACTGAGACAGGAAACCTCAGAATAATTGGATAAATAATGAGGCAGTAAGGTGGAAAAGAGACGCTGAGACTCCCTGGTAGTCTCGTTGTTCAGTTGAATCCCACTCTTTGTGACCCCATGGACTGAAGCACACCAGGCTTCCTTGTCCTTCACCATCTCCCAGAGCATGTTCAGACTCATATCCATTGAGTTGGTGATGCCATCCAGTCATCTTGTCCTCTGTCATCCCCTTCTCCTCTTGCCTTCAATCTTTTCCTGCATTGGGATCTTTTCTAATGAGTCAGCTCTTCACATCAGGAGGCCAAAGTATTGAAGCTTCAGCTTCAGCGTCAGTCCTTCCAATGAATATTCAGGGTTGATTTCCTTTAGGATTGACTGGTTTGGTCTCCTTGCAGTCCAAGGGACTCTCAAGAGCCTTCCCCAACACCACAGTTCAAAAGCATCAGTTCATTGGTGCTCTGCCTTCTTTGTGGTTCAACCCTCACATACAAACTATCATGTCTATACATGACTCCTGGATAACCATAGCTTTGACTAAATGGACCTTTGTTGGCAAAGTAATGGCTCTGCTTTTTAATATCCTGTCTAGGTTGATCATAGCCTTTCTTCCAAGGAGCAAGCATCTTTTAATTTCATGGCTACAGTCACCATCTTTAGTGATTTTGAAGCCCAAGAAAACAAAGTCTGTCACTGTTTCCAATGCTTCCCCATCTATTTGGCATGAAGTGATAGGACCAGATGCCATGATCTTCACTTTTTGTGTGTTGAGCTTTAAGCAAGCCTTTTCACTCTTCTCTTTCACCTTCATTAAGAGCTCTTTAGTTCCTATTTGCTTTCTGCCATAAGGATGGTATCACCTGCATACCTAAGATTATTGATATTTCTCCCAGAAATCTTGATTCCAGCTTGTGCTTCATCCAGTCCAGCATTTCTCATGATGTACTCTCCCAGTTTGGAACCAGTCTGTTGTTCCATGTCCGGTTCTGTTGCTTCTTGACTTGCATACAGGTATCTCAGGAGGCAGGTAAGGTGGTCTGTATTCCCATCTCTTAAAGAATTTCCCACAGTTTGCTGTGGAAAGGCTTTAACATACTCAGTGAAGCAGAAGTAGATGTTTTTCTGGAATTCTCTTGCTTTTTCTATGATCCAACTGATGTTGGCAGTTTGTTCTCTGGTTCCTCTGCCTTTTCTAAATCCAGCCTGAGCTTTTGGGAGTTCTTATTTCAGATACTGTTGAAGCCTAGCTTGGAGAATTTTGTGTATTTCTTTGTTACCATGTGAAATGAGTGCTATTGTACAGTGCTTTGAACATTCGGTAGCATTGCTCTTCTTTGGGATTGGAATGAGAAAAGGTTTTCCATTCTATAGCCGATGCTGAGTTTTCCACATTTTCTGGCATATTGAGTGCAGCACTTTCACCGCATCATCTTTTAGGATTTGAAATAGCTCAGTTGGAATTCCATCACCTCCACTAACTGTATTTATAGTGATGTTTCCTAAGGCCCACTTGAGTTCACCTTTCAGGATATCTGGCTCTATTCAGTTATCACACCATCATGATTATCTGGGTCATGAAGATCTTTTTTGTATAGTTATTCTTTGTATTCTAGCCACCTCTTCTTAACATCTTCTGCTTCTCTTAGGTCCCTACCATTTCTGTCCTTTATTGTGCCCATCTTTGCGTCAAATGTTCCCCTGTTATCTCTAATTTTCTTGAAGAGATCTTTAGTCTTTCCCATTCTATTGTTTTCCTCTATTTCTTTGCATTGTTCAGCAAGTGTTAAATTTCACCTTTCCTTTCTCCCTGATTTTAATGGCTATGTGGCTCATTCTCCTAGTTATTAGTGTCAGATAATGTAGAAGCAATGGGTGGATACTGAGCCAGACCCAGCCCCTTGCTGCGTGAGAGATTTGAGAGAAGCCCTCTGTTTCCCTGAACTTGGCTTTTCCAGCTATAAAATAAGGCCATTATGCTGTGATCTTGCTATTTCTTTCTATTCTAACATGCTGTGATTTTTTTTTTAACATCATTTTCTCTGAGCCTCATTTTTCTTATCTGTAAAAATGGGAAGAATGTGTACATTACAAGGTGACTTTGAGGATTAAAAGTTAGCAATTTAGTATGTTTCCCTGTACGAATCTACCTGATCCCTCAATTCAGTTATTAAGAGTTCATAGAGTGAGTTCAGTTAGTTAATGGTACAGCACTGTTTGAGTTTATTCAAGTTCAGTATTTCATTTATCAAGTAGTGAGTTTTGGATAGTGAGGTTTTATCAAATGTTTCTGGTTCCTGGATATCTATGGAAGCACCTTGCACGTAAGCTACCTTCAATACAGATTTATTCTGGTCTCTTTGGCCATGAAGATAGAAACAGCCTTGTTCAGCTTTGCACACCCAGTTTGCAGCAGTGTGCCTAACAGTCAGAAATGCCCAGGGAAAATTTGTGGCTCTCAGGTAAGTCATGGAAATTTGCTGGGGCTCATCTTGGCTGTAAAATGTGCTTAACAATATCTATCCCCCATAGAGTTGTTGTAAAAAAATGATAAAAGATCATTTAATACAAGATAAGTTCATGACTATCATATAGACATGAAATTTTCAAGTGTAAAAGATTTTATATAACTCATTAATCAGTGAGAGAACCAGGAGAGTTACAACCAGTTAAGAGAAAAATCCAAATAAAGATACATTTATAGGTTAAGAATATCGAAACTAATGTGCTAAGGAGGCAAAACAGTCTTCTTGCACAGTGAAGAGGGAAGTCAGTTGAGCATCTACTAGACATGATAACATTGACTATAGAGAAGAATTATTTTGTATTGCTAACAGCTATTTATATTTTGCAGAGTTGTGAATTCTGTAGAATTCTTTCACAGAATCACATGAGCAGAAAAATGTGCTGTAGACAATGTATATAGATTTCCACTGAAGCATCAAAATTTCCACATGTAAATAAATTAGATAATCATGTAAATTATTTAATTCGTGCCTAGCACATAGCGAATCTTCAATAAACGGTTACTTTTAAAATATGCAACAGTGAAATAGTCTCTTTTGTAAATATTCAATAAATTGAATAAGAACTGCAACTGTAACAAAAATTTAATCTATTAATATTTCTTAGGTTTGGTATTTGTCCCCTCATTTAATTCATGGCCCTCTTCCTCTTTTTTAATACTGTTCTACTATGTTTCTTTAACATATGCTAAGAAGAATCTGCAAATTGCTGAATAAATTTAGATGTTTATTTCTAGCATTAAATTCAGGATTATCCTAATGGGAATTCTTACAATAATCTGGAATGACAGTAGAAAATCCAAGTTTGAGACAAACTTAGCAATGGCTGTTGATTCATATATTTGTGGTAGGAAGGCTCTCCTGCTGTCTCCTCTGTCCAAGCCACAGTTCAAAGTGTTGAACAGGGGAGTCAGTTTTATGGGGTAAAAGGGGAAAATACTGAGACTGTATCTAACTGGCAAGTATCTATTAAGATAGGATTTTTGGAAATATGGGAGATGTGCTAATTGGTATATTTGACAGTTCTTGGTGAACTGAAGAGGAAAGACAAGTTTGGGGTTCAAAAAAGTAAGGATTGCTCAATATTGAGAGCAGAGGATTTTCTATGACCATTTCCTAGAACAGGAAGGTGTCCATAGGGTTCTTTGTTGCTGTCATAATACTCCTTTTAGATTGGGAAGATAGGATCACTATGGCTGACGATTTCTTACTATAAACCAGTTAATATAAGAGAGAGTTTAAGAAGTTAGATGGTTTTGATGTGCATGAAATGATTATGCTGAATTTAGTTACAAGAGCCCCATGAATCCAAAATAGACATTTGAACTTTCAGGCCAGAACAATTGTGATGGAGGAAATAAAAATCATATGGTTAAGGAAAAGGACCATAATTATGATATGATATACAGTGACATGGAATTTAGTATCAATTTTTCCTTGGAAGTCACCATAGCCCAATATCCAAGCCACTATTTTTCTTTGTCTTAAGATGGGTGTGTTCTGATCGCTCAGTTGTGTCCTACTTTTTGCAATCCCATAGAACATAGTCCATGGAATTCTCCAGGCCAGGATACTGGAGTGAGTAGCCTTTCCCTTCTCCAAGGGTTCTTGCCAACACAGGAACCAAATCCAGGTCTCCCACATTGCTAGCAGATTCTTTACCAATTGAGGTATCAGAAAGCAATATCTTAAGATAAATTCAGTGTAAAAAGTGTTTCAATATTATTAAAACAAAACAATATTATATGTTCCTCTCCCAGACCTGAGTAAGAAAAGAATAATGGATTCAGCTTTCGTGTGTGCACACGTGCTCAGTCACTAAGTTGTGTCCCACTCATTCAGCTTCAGTTCAGTTCAGTCACTCATTCGTGTCCAACTCTTTGTGACCCCATGAATCGCAGCATGCTAGGCCTCCCTGTCCATCACCAACTCCAGGAGTTCACTCAAACTCATGCCCATCGAGTCGGTGAGGCCATCCAGCCATCTCATCTTCTGGCGTCCCCTTCTCCTCCTGCCCCCAATCCCTCCCAGCATCAGAGTCTTTTCCAATGAGTAAACTCTTCACATGAAGTGCCCAAGGTATTGGAGTTTCAGCTTCAGCTTCAGTACCTCCAATGAACACCCAGGACTGATCTCCTTTAGGATGGACTGGTTGGATCTCCTTGCAGTCCAAGGGACTCAAGAGTCTTCTCCAATACCACAGTTCAAAAGCATCAATTCTTCAATGCTCAGCTTTCTTCACAGTCCAACTCTCACATCCATACATGATCGCTGGAAAATCCATAGCCTTGACTAGATGGACCTTTGCTGGCAAAGTAATGTCTCTGCTTTTGAATATGCTAAGTTGGTCATAACTTTTCTTCCAAGGAGTAAGCGTCTTTTAAATTTCATGGCTGCAGTCACCATCTGCAGTGATTTGGGAGCCCCCAAAAATAAAGTCTGACACTGTTTCCACTGTTTCCCCATCTATTTCCCATGAAGTGATGAGACCAAATGCCATGATCTTCATTTTCTGAATGTTGAGCTTTAAGCCAACTTTTTCACTGTCTTCTTTCACTTTCATCAAGAGGCTTTTTAGTTCCTCTTCACTTTCTTCCATAAGAGTGGTGTCATCTGCATATCTGAGGTAATTGATATTTCTCCCAGCAATCTTGATTCTAGCTTGCTATTCTTCCAGCCCAGTGTTTCTCATGATGTACTCTGCATATAAGTTAAATAAGCTGGGTGACAATATTCTGCCGGGATGCACTCCTTTTCCTATTTCGAACCAGTCTGTTGTTCCATGTCCAGTTCTAACTGTTGCTTCCTGACCTGCATACAGGTTTCTCAAGAGGTAGGTCAGGTGGTCTGGTATTCCCATCTCTTGAAGAATTTTCCACAGTTTCTTGTGATCCACACAGCCAAAGGCTTTGGCATAGTCAATAAAGCAGAAATAGATGTTTTTCTGGAACTCTCTTGCTTTTTCCATGATCCAGCAGATGTTGGCAATTTGATCTCTGGTTCCTCTGCCTTTTCTAAAACCAGCTTGAACAACTGGAAGTTCATGGTTCACGTACTACTGAAGCCTGGCTTGGAGAATTTTGAGCATTACTTTACTAGTGCGTGAGATGAGTGCAACTGTGCAGTAGTTTGAGCATTCTTTGGCACTGGAATGAAAACTGACCTTTTCCATTCCTGTGGCTACTGCTGAGTTTTCCAAATTTGGTGGCATATTGAGTGAAGTACTTTCACAGAATCATCTTCCAGGATTTGAAACAGCTCAACTAGAATTCCATCACCCCCACTAGCTTTGTTTGTAGTGATGCTTTCTAAGGCCCGCTTGACTTCACATTCCAGGATGTCTGGCTCTAGCTGAGTGATTTCTGGGTGATTATCTGGGTTGTGAAGCTTTGTTTTTTTGTACAGTTCTGTGTATTCTTGCCACCTCTTCTTAATACCTTCTGCTTCTGTTAGGTCCATACCATTTCTGTCCTTTATCGAGCCCATCTTTGCATGAAATTTTCCCTTGGTATCTCTCATTTTCTTGAAGAGATCTCTAGTCTTTCCCATTCTCTTGTTTTCCTCTATTTCTTTGCATTGATCGCTGAGGAAGCCTTTCTTATCTCTTCTTGCTATTCTTTGGAACTCTGCATTCAGATGCTGATATCTTTCCTTTTCTCCTTTGCTTTTCACCTCTCTTCTTTTCACAGCTAATTTGTAAGGCCTCCCCAGGCAGCCATTTTGCTTTTTTGCGTTTCTTTTCCATGGGGATGGTCTTCATCCCTGTCTCCTGTGCAATGTCACGAACCTCCATCCATAGTTCATCAGGCACTCTGTCTATCAGATCTAGTCCCTTAAATCTATTTCTCACTTCCACTATATAATCATAAGGGATTTGATTTAGATCATACCTAAATGGTCTAGTGGTTTTCCTCACATTCTTCAATTTAAGTCTGAATTTGGCAATTAAGAATTCATGATCTGAACTGCAGTCAGCTCCCAGTCTTGTTTTTTCTGACTGTAGAGAGCTTCTCCATCTTTGGCTGCAAAGAATAATCAATTTCATTTAGGTGTTGACCATCTGGTGATGTCCATGTGTAGAGTCTTCTCTTGTGTTGTTGGAAGAAAGTGGTTGGTCTGACCAGTGCATTCTCTGGACAAAATTCTGTTAGCCTTTGCCCTGCTTAATTCCGTACTCAAAGGCCAAATTTGCCTGTTACTCCAGGTGTTTCTTGACTTCCTACTTTTGCATTCCAGTCCCCTATAATGAAGAGGACATCTTTTGGGGGTGTTAGTTCTACAAGGTCTTATAGGTCTTCATAGAACTGTTCAACTTCAGCTTCTTCAGCGTTACTGGTTGGGGCTTCGGCTTGGATTACCATGATATTGAATGGTTTGCCTTGGAAACGAACAGAGATCATTCTGTTGTTTTTGAGAATGCATCCAAGTACTGCATTTCAAACTCTTTTGTTGACCATGATGGCTACTCCATTTCTTGTAAGGGATTCCTGCCCACAGTAGTAGATATAATGGTCATCTGAGTTAAATTCACCCATTCCACTCCATTTTAGTTCGCTGATTCCTAGAATGTCCATGTTCACTCTTGCCATCTCCTGTTTGACCACTTCCAATTTGCCTTGATTCACGGACCTGATATTCCAGGTTCCTATGCAATGTTGCTCTTTACAGCATCGGACCTTGCTTCTATCACCAGTCACATCCACAACTGGGTATTGTTTTTGCTTTGGCTTGATCCCTTCATTCTTTCTGGAGTTATTTCTCCACTGATCTCCAGTAGTATATTGGGCACCTACCGACCTGGGGAGTTCCCCTTTCAGTATCCTATCATTTTGCCTTTTCATACTGTTCTTCAGCTTAGCTGGTCTTAAAAACTGACTTCCCTGACTTGTAAGTTGTTCACTTAAGATGTGAAGAATGAGGCTAATAAAAACTTGCCAAACAGGGTTATAGGTAGTAAATGCTTAGAGAGGTGGTTGTGCTAATGGAATAATATTATGTGGTTTTGTCACTAAGTTGTGTTCATCTCTTGTGACCCTGTGGGCTGCAGCCCACCAGGCTCCTCTATCCATGAGGTTCTCCAGGCAAGAATACTGGAGTGGGTTGCCATTTCCTTCTCCAAGAATAAGATTATATGTGTGTATATATATATGCGTCAGTTACTCAGTTGTATCCGATTCTTTGAGACTGTAGCCTGCCAGGCTTCTCTGTCCATGGAATTCTCCAGGCAAGAATACTGGAGTGGGTTGCCATGTCTTTCTCCACATACATACACATATATGTATATATACACACACACGTGTATGTGTGTGTGTGTGTATATGCAACTAGCAAAGCCCTAGGCCCATAGTAGCTTCTTAAAAGTTAAATTCCCTTTCACTTTCTCAAGACATGCAAGAACAAGACAATTTTAGTGAAATCTATTATATCAAGTGTATAGTCAATAAAATTTTATTAACCCTTTGCCACTCACCTGGTCTTTTGCTAGGTGCTAACTGTAGGTACAAAGCCATATTAACATGCAATACTGTTTTTAAAAGAGAAATGATTCCTTCCTATCCTTTTCTATTAAACAAATAATAAAAATGTTCAAGTATAGCTTCACCACTGGCTCAGTGGTAAAGATTCTACATGAAATGCAGGAGATACAGGAAAATAGGTTCTATCCCTGGGTCAGGAAAATCCCCTGGAGAAGGAAGTGGCAACCCACTTAAGTATTCTTGCCTGAAAAACCCCATGGAGAGAGGAGCCTGGTGGGCTGCAGCCCATGGGGTCCAAAAAAGAGTAGGACTTGACTGAGTACACATGCATGGATGCTATAATCTAATTGATCAACGTGCATTTACTGAGCATTATATATTCCTAAGTATATCCTTTTATTCTTTTTTATGTAGGAGTGACTGGAAAAGCAGAGATACCCTATGTAGATTAACAATATGGAAACATCCTGAAACCACTTTGAAGTCTCCATAAATTGACTAGATTCAACATTCCCAGATACGGAAACTGGTCCATGGACAATTTGCTACAGGTAAGTGAGAGGTGTAATTTAATCTTTTAGAAACTTCCAAAGATTTGTTGACTGTGGGATTGTTAATTACATTTCAGATGATTGTAATGTTCCTTCGTACAGCTGACAGCTTCTCTTGCCTCCCAAACGTACACATGTGGATGCCAACATATGGCTAAATGTCTGGCCATTTCATCTTGTTCATTTGGGCTTCAGTCAATTACAAAAGGAGGAAGCAGGGGGAAAAGTACCCACCTCATAAAACTTTTACTAGTAGTGATTTATGCAGAGGGGTGAGAGTCCCAACTGTTCCTGGAACAGATGTTTCTTTGTACTGCCCCAGGAGTTGAAAGAGCAGCAGATTGGTCTGCCCAGGATTCAGAATGGAACAATCAGACAAATGGTGATGTCCCCCTCCTTCTTTGAAACCAGGGCAGTAGTTAGGTCATTAATATGGAACAAAGTGTTTGCGAAAGGTAACTGGTTTTTATTCTCCCTTTGAAAACCTGGTGAGGTTGGAACACCTGATGTGGTAACAGCAAGAAAATATTTTCTCGTGGGCTCTTGGGAAAGCTGAACTTGCCTGAAAGACCCAATGGGGAAGAGTGAAAGTCCAGGTCACTCATATAAGTGCCAGTTCATGGGCTGAGGGCATGGGCTGCGGCATGGTCTGTAGCTACATGTTGTATCATCAATTGTCAAGGCCACATGAGCCTAGGAATTGGAGACGTCCAGCTCTGTGATATTGAAATAATCTGCTTATTCATCTGTGGGGCTCAACTGTATTAAGGAGAAAAAAAATAATAAGCTGAAATTTTAGTGGAATTGAGCTCCATCTATGGCAAGGGAGACATGTGTACTTGCCATTTTAATTGGCAAATGTTTGCTTGAATCATTCTTGCTGCTTTAAGAGTAAAGTAGAAATCTTCTTAGAATCTGGCACCAGGGCATGAGGAATTGTCTTACATTTTCTGTTAATGTTAAGTCCTCTCTGAGTTGCATGTATAACAGCTACCTGTCCTGGATTCATAACTGAAGATCTTCCTTGAAGACATCTATCCGTTTTTGCATCTTTTCCATCACATTGTATAGATTAAGCTAAATGGAAGACATGTTATCTGTCTTCTGGGAAACCACTGTGTTTGGAAAGTCACATAAGAGCACAGATATGGAGGTGTTTTTTAGCGTGTTAAATGTCCTCTAAAGATGAAAGGCAATGGTAAGATAAAGATAAGGTAGAAGCGTATCAAGAGGAACATGAGCCAGCAGAAAGATGAAAGACCTGAAAGTCTTATTTTTTTCTTTGTTGTTGTTGTTCATTTATTGGGTATTTTAAGAGCATATGATGGCCCCCTTTTAAGAATCCGCCTCAATGTGGGAAACCTGGGTTTGATCCCTGGGTTGGGAAGATCCCCTGGAGAAGGGACCAGCTACCTACTCCAATATTCTGGCCCAGAGAATTCTATGGACTGTATAGTCCATGGGTCACAAAGAGTCTAGTCCATGGGTCACAAAGAGTCAGACACGACTGAGTAAATTTCACTTTCACTTAGTCCTATCTATACAGAAGGGAGGATGTTGTTTCCTTTTACTTTGGCTCTTTTGAAAGACTCATAATAGTGACTGTAGTGAAAAGATAATTATTTTGTTTACATGCATGGGCTGGAATTGAAACAAAATTTGAAAACAGGAAAAAAAAAGATAGTTCTAGCATTTTCTTATATGTCTGTACCATTTTCATCAGCAATAGCAAACTTATCCTCTTTGCAACTCTACTTCTCCCTGAATATGCATTTCATCCATTCTTCTTTCTTTCTTTCTACCCGACTCTTTCATTCTCTCTCTCAGCTTCTGATTGCTTTTCTTACCCTTCCTTTATTTGATTCTTTCATACTTTTGCCTTGAACCTAGCTTTTCATGGCCTTTCTGGCATCTTCCCATTTATTCACCTTCTAATCTTACCGTTAATGACCTGCATCTGGGTTACACCTAGGAAACAGAAACTACACTGGGTATTATAATAGATAAAATGTAATTTAGGAATTATCAACCAGATATTGGAGAATTAAAGAGGTGAACAAGGACACTGATAGGTCATAGAGGTTGCAGGAAGTGGCTACTTTGGCTGCAGAGCCACAGACATTAATTTGGGATGATGAGAATTGAGAAGATTGGAGGAAGGGCTTTACAGAACTGAAATTCAGGGATCTTCCTGGAAGATTGAGGAACTGTAGAAGCTGGGGTGAGAAGGACTCCATCTTGCTGGGATTAATGTCTCTAAGAAGAATGAAGCCAGCCTGCAGGTTTAGTGCCCCAGGAGGTCGGATTGGGGACCACAGATATCTGGGACTCAGAATTTTGTGAGGAAACCTGTTGAGCGAATGTTAACAGCCTGAAGAATTAGAAGGGAATCCACAGGCAAAGATGGAGCCAGATCTCTGAGGAAGGAGTACCAGGCAGGCAGTGCTGTTGTATCACCTGGAAGAGGGGCACCGATGAGGTTGCTTTTAGGAGTATGGGAAAAGCAAAAAACACTGGAATCAACTGTTGTGTAGGGTGTAGGTCATGAGCAGTTTTCCCTCCAGCTCTCCAGTCTCCCTCTAACTGTGTCTATTGACAGAAACAGGAAATCAGGTAGCAAAAGAAACTTGTGCTTTGCAGAGCCCCAGGCTCAGCATTTCAAAGCAAGATGGAGGAGTATGGATTTGAACTGAGATAGCACCTTAATAGTGAGCACACAGCCTGTCCCTGTTTGCATGTAAAAGTATGTGTGTGTATATGTTTAATTTCAAATGCAAGAATCTGATTGGCTTGATTCATCTCATCACTTTGATCACAAATTTTGACTCAGTTAACAGATTCACCTGACCAGTCCAGTGCCATTTTGGCTTCAACAAGTGACATAAGATGATGGATTATAAAAGAATAAATTGCTAAGCATTCCTCTTAGGGCCTTAATCTATTTTTCTGAAAAAAACAACTAAGGGCTTTCATGTCATTGAAAGTGCATAGATATAAAATATGTAAATGTGATAATGTTAATGATCGACTTTTAAATTAAGCTTTTTTGTGTGAAACGATTCTACATTAACATGTAGTGTTAGGAAATAACATGGAGAGACCTCAGTGTCCTCTTCCTGCATTCTCCCTAATGATAATATCTTATAAAACTATAGGACAGTATGACTAACATGATACTGACATTCTACAGTCAAGAGATTTTCTGTCACCACAAGGGTCTCTCCTGTTGCCGCACCCACTTCATTTCCTTAAGCACAGGGCATTTTTATACTTTCGTCTTTACAAAAATGTTATGTAAATGAAATCATACAGTACGTAACATTTGGGGATAGGCTTTTTTCACCCAACATAATTCTCAGAAGATTCATCCAAGATCTTGACTGCATCAGCAGTTCACTGATTTTTCCAACTGTATTAATTTATGGTAAAGATACATAACACTTTATTTTACCATTTACCTTCTGAAGGATGTCTTGATTATTTCCAGTTTGAGGCTATTGCAAAATGGCTAGAAGCATTCATGTACAGCTTTTTGTGTGAACATAAGATTTCATTTAATTGTCCCAAAGAGCAGTTGCTAGATTATATGGTGGTTGTATATATATATAGTAGGTTTATCCCCAGTTTTATTTAGAGATAATTGACATATAATATTGCATGAGTTTAAGGTATGCAGCGTGATGAGTTGATACAGATACACACTGTGAAATGTTCACCACAGTAAGGTTAGGTAACACATGCATGCTTCATCTCAAATTGCCATTTTGTTATTGTTTTGTGGTGAAAACATTTAAGGACTCTTAAATTTAAAAAAAAAAACAGCAAAATTTAGCTATATAATACAGTGTATTTTGGGGGAGAGGAGGATATAGTAAGCTTAATCTGGATGAAACATAAATAGGATAAATCAGTTCAGTTCAGTCACTCAGTCATGTCCAACTCTTTGTGACCCTATGAATCGCAGCACGCCAGGCCTCCCTGTCCATCACCATCTCCCGGAGTTCACTCAGACTCACATCCATCGAGTCAGTGATGCCATCCAGCCATCTCATTCTCTGTCGTCCCCTTCTCCTCCTGCCCCCAATCCCTCCCAGTATCAGAGTCTTTTCCAATGAGTCAACTCTTCGCATGAGGTGGCCAAAGTATTGGAGCTTCAGCTTTAGCATCATTCCTTCCAAAGAAATCTCAGGGTTGATCTCCTTCAGAATGGACAGGTTGGATCTCCTTGCAGTCCAAGGGACTCTCAAGAGTCTTCTCCAACACCACAGTATAGGATAAATAGAAACAAGCAAATGAAAATCAGTCCTTAATTTGAGTACTAATAAAAGTATTTGGCACAGTGTGATACAAAAAGCACTGCTGTTATTATTGTTGTTCAGTCTCTAAGTCATGTCTGACTCTTTGTGACCTAATGGACTGCAGCACGCCAGGGTTCCCTGTCCTTCACCATCTGCTGGAGTTTGCTCAAACTTGTGTCCATTGAGTCAGTGATGCCATCCAACCATCTCATCCTCCATTGCTCCCTTCTCCTCCTGCCCTCAATCCTTTCCAGCATCAAGGTCTTGCAAATGAGCTTTCTCTTCACATCATGTGGTCAAAGTTTTGGAGCTTCAGCTTCAGTATCAGTCCTTCAGTGAATATTCAGGGTTTATTTCCTTTAAGATTGACTGGTTTGATCTCCTTACAGTCCAAGGGACTCTCAAGAGTCTTCTCCAATGCCACCACTCAAAAGCATCAATTCTTTGCCTCTCAGCCTTTCTTATGGTCCAACACTCACATTCATATGACTACTGGAAAAACCATAGCTTTGATTATACTCTGTGTGCATGCTAAGTCACTTCAGTTGTGTCCAACTCTTTCTGACCGTATGGACTGTAGCCTGCCAGGCTCGTCTGTTCCTGGGATTCTCCAGACAACAATAATGGTGCGGGTTGCCATGCTCTTCTCCAGGGGATATTCCTGACCCAGGGATGGAACCCACATCTCTTGTGTCTTCTTCATTGGCAGGTGGGTTCTTTACCACTGGCACCACCTGGGAAGCTGTATTATAGACAGAGTTATGATCAAACCTAACCTCTAGTCACTGCTGTGTTGCCAACTAGAGAGATTATAGGGCCTTCATATTCACTGGGGTTTCTATTTTAGAACAAAATATAAACTTTTCTATAAAGGAAAAAGGGTTTTAATTCCCCAAGAAGGATGCAAACCTCACATTTGAGATATCTAGAGTTTACATCCCCAAATATCAAAGCAGTATAGTCATCATGCTTTACTTTAGATCCCTAGAACTTACTCATCACATAAGAGAAAATTTGTGCTTTATGACCAATGTCTATTGCTCCCACCTCCTACCCCAGTAACAATTAATATACTCTTTGTTTCTGTGATGGAGTAGGAAATGGCACCCCACTCCAGTATTCTTGCCTGGAGAATTCCAGAGTCAGGCCATAGTCCATGGAGTCACAAAGAGTCAGACATGACTGAGTGACTAACACGTTGCTTCTGCGAAACAAATAGAAAGAAATAGTATTTTTTTAAATCTGTGTTTAGATTTTTTTTTTGAGATTGATCTGTTTTTAGATTTCAAATATAAGTGAGATTATACAGTATTTGTCTTTCCCTGTCTGACTTATTTCACGTAGCATAATGCCCTCAAGTTTCACCCATGTTATTATAAATGGCAAAATTTCCCCGGATATTCATTAGAAGAACGGATGCTGAAGCTGAAACTGATGCTCAAGAAGTCTGGCCACCTGATGCAAAGATCTGACTGACTGAAAAAGACCCTGATGCTGGGAAAGATTAATCGTGAAGGACAGAGGAGCCTGGTGTGCTGCAGTCCATGGGGTCACGGAGAACTGGACATGACTGAACAACAGCATATATCAAATATATATGTGATATGACATATATATTTGATATATATCATATCATATCATATATATCATATATATATCATATCATATATATGAGATCTATATCTATGTGCACAATACCTTCTTTATCAATTTATTCATTGATTGACACTTGGTTACTGTGAACAGTGCTACAATGAACATGAGAATACAGATATCTGTCCAAGATACTGATTTCATTTCCTTTGTATTTACACCTAGAAGTGTGGTACCTGGATCATATAGAGTACTGCTTTTCATTTTTTTGAGAAACTTTCATACAATTTTCCATAATGGCTATTCAAATTTGCATCCCCACCAACAGTTTACCAAGATTCCCTTTTCTCTATGTCTTCATCAGCATTTGGCTTGTTGAAAATAGTCTAACAGGTAAAAGTTAATATCCACTATGGTTTTAATTTTCAGAGAAAACATTTTGAATTTCAGTAGAGTCCAATTTATCAGATTTTCCCTTTGTGGGTCATAGTTCAGTGTCCAGTATTAGAACTCTTTTCCTATCTTTAAACCCCAAAGTTTTTCTTTTTTTTTTCCTTTTTTAGTCTTATTTATTATATTTAAGTTCCTAACTCACAACCCATTTTGTGTTAACTTTTGTATAAGACATGAACTCAGGTCACATTAAGGACATGTTTATGGATATCCACTTGCTCTTCTTGGGACTAACATCTATTGATTGAATTTTACATCCATTTGGAAATCTTCTTGGTTATTGGTATAATGAGGAATTTGGGTATTATATTCTGAAACCTTCAGTTTTAGCTGCCTTCTTCTGATATTGCTTCAGCAAGGAAAGTGGGGTAAGCTGACATCAAGTCAGAGTAGAAATTCATATTCATTGTCCTTATTTGGCCTCTGTAGACGGAGCTCTTCATTATTCTGAGTGTGGGCAGGTGTTCCAGCTCTTACCAGATATCCATTGATACATCTCTGGCTGGGAGGTATAGGAGGGACTGTAACTGCTACCCACTTGGCCACCACTGACTCTATGGGTAGAAGAGTAGCTTCATGACTTCTGGGAGATGGT